>NC_062225.1:67621580-68866580 GCF_902686445.1 Sciurus carolinensis
GACTCAGAATGGGGCTGATCTCTAGAAAGACCAGTGATTGTGGAGTTGCCTTCACAAAGGAGGAGGGGGGCGAGAATGGAGAAGGATCTCTGTAAAAATTCATAAATAATGAGATTTGAAGAGTTTAAGAGTTTGCTGAACATGTGGACATGCTAAGAGGGTGGTACACCTGGAGAGGACTTGGAAACCCTGTTCTCCCTCCTCCCTAATATCCCATCCTATGTATCTCTACCATCTGACTGCTCATGAGGAATAATAAACCAATAAATATATATAAACTTTCCCTGAGTTTAACGAATATAAGTAATGCACTTCCCTAGTCTTTCTAGCAAATTATTAAATCTGAGGAGGGGGTTCATGGGAGCCATTTGTAAGGAAAAATGCAGCTCAACTCGGGACTCATGGCGGTTCCAGCCCATCCCGAGGAACTGCCACTGCACACACCCGTCTCAGTTGCCGCAGGACGATAGCTCCCAGAAAAATCCACAGCAGACACAAGGCCTCAGCAAGAGACTTTATTATGCAGATGACTAGCGCGTTTGCCCCCGGGGTGAAAAGAAAGGAAAACAGAAAGATGGCATGGACGCTTCTCCCAGATATTGGAATCTCCCAGGCTGGAAGGAACCAATAGCAGAGGAGAATGCTTGCAAGCTGACTGATGAACCAATAGCTAGCTAGCATGTTAGGACATAACGTGGGAAGCAGGAAATGGCTATAGCGTAGGCCGGAAATTCCTATAAAGTAAGAGGTGGGCGGAGCACAGATTGACAAGTGGTTGGGAGGCGGGGTATCGGCTTTGTATTATACCCTTGATGTACAGCTGATCAAACAGACATACCAGAGGCCTGCAGTCTTGTAGCACTGAACCCTGATCTTGTGGGATTTAATACGAACCTCAGGAAGATGGAGTCAGAATTTAATTACATTGTAGAACACCTAGCTCGTGTTCAAAAAGTCAGAGAACTGCTTGGGGTAGAATAAACCTACCCATTTGATCTCAGAAGTATTATGTCAGAGTGTAGAGCAACAGAAGATTCAGTGTGTGCAGCTGTTCAAGACAAGAGGAGAGTCCAGAAGGCAGCAGTTGCAGAGTGGGCTACCTGGAGCAGGGAGGGAGGTCAAGCTGGGCTGAAGTCCCAAGCACAGACTGGGAGCTCCTCACCTCCTCTCTCGTGATGCCTTGTTCACAGGTGGGTCTGAGAAGATGACTGGACAGTGTGCTCCTGTACCACCATCTTAAGTGCCCTTCTTTTGGGGTGTTTCAGGTGAAGGGGGTGCATCATTCTGTGGTCTGCTATGTTTGATAAACTTGAGGGAGATATAGAAGGGCTTAGGCAGCCAAGGCAAGATGGTGAGTGAGGAGATCAGGGACAGGACCAGAACAAAGGACCATGGAGAGGGTCTTCTAATGAGGTCATCTTCCCTCTTGATGAAAGTGCTCTCATGGACACAAGCAGGGGACCCTATCTGATAGACACTTCCCATACTCACGCTCTTAAGTAGTGGCCCCCATTGAAAAACTAAAACAGACATGTGGACGCAGAGGGCACCAATCAATAATAAGGAGGACAGCATGGACAGGGGAGGAGATAAGGAGAGGAGGCAATTCCACAGAGCATAAAACGAGTAGGACAAAACTCCCTCACTGCACTCCCAGCTTTGGTGCCCCTTCTCTTCATGAAAAAGATCTTAAAGAATTTTTTTCTGTCACATCACAACCGTAGGTTTCGTTGTTGAGTTTATTTTGCTAGACTAGACTTTCCTTGTGCATGGTCACATTTATCTCTTCCTTGTGCTTCCGCGGTCCAGTCCTTGTTCTCTTCTCCCCAGTGCCTGCTTCTTTTTTTTCTCTTATGGTTTCTGTCTCTTCCACACTTTCATAACCCTCCCCTTCTCTTTGCAGTCGAAGGTGGATAAGAGTGTGATGTGGAGCTGAGACGGGAAGAAGGTGGGGATGGTGATGGGAAGGAGGGTTCTGGAGGAGGCGCCCACTGGGGTGGCTGGGGAGGGTCATTGTCTTTGGCTACCAAGATGCTCAATCTGAAACAGACTCAAGTTGGGACCCCTCTGAAATTGAAAGCAACTTCCTCATGCTGAGGGGCTGCCCACCCCACAACCCTCCAGTCCCCAACTTCCCACCCTGACCGACAAGCATCAAGGAAGCTGAGAATGGAGATTGCCCCCTGCCCCACCTGCCTAGCACAGGCTGACTAAATCTGCATATGTACTTTGCCACCTCTTCTCTTTTAAAAGCTGCCCTCTTCCTTGGAGTCTCTGAGATGGAAATGAAAAGTTCCTTCCATCTTCCTTCAAAGCTGACTTTGGATAAAACCTATTTTCCTACCAATTTGACTTCAGATGTTCATGGAGTGGCAAGCAATGGAGCCCAGCTTCTTCACCTGGGGCCTGGCCTCTTCACCCAGTAACAAATCTGAGACTGGTTTTGTTTGGGTTGCATGAGATTTAACAAGATATATAATCAGAAAAGAAGTATGTAGAGGAGGAAATTGCTAAATAAAAATAGGCGGATGGGATATAGTTTGGGGCTAGAGTCCAACAGACCAGGTTAACAATCAAAATGGAGTCACTCGTGCTAAAGTTCCACATCACCTAGCTGAAACTAAGCTGTTTATCTAACCTTCTGAGAAACCAGGAGAACTAACAACCAAATTTCCCAAACAGGTAGGTTTCAACTGGTATGATGATGAAGTTCCCTCTACCTTAATCCTGACGCAAAAAAGTAACCTGAAGTTAACCAATCAGCTATGGCTCTGTCTTCCTGTCCCTACCTTACAAGGAAAGTAACTTACATGTACACCCAGTCACACATTTGCTCTGGGGACTGAACCCAGTGCCTTCACTTGCTAGGTATATATCCTACTGTAACAGCCCCTTTAAAATCAGGAATTTTCAAAAAAATAAATAAATAAAAAACCCTCAAATGGTCTTCAACCTGGTCTTGAAACTACTTTGTCCATTCCAGCTTCTTACAGGAAATCACCTTATGGTGAGAACAGACTCTGAAATTGCCCCACCAGAGACCTGGCCCCTGGCACCAGGAGGATACAAAAATAGACAAACCTGGGTGAATCTACATATGTATATTTCTTAACATTTGTTCTCCATGAATGAGCCCTCCTACAACTTGTAATGCTTCTGTGGGTTGGGAAAGGCAAATAAGCTATCTTCTCAGTTTGAGCCAAATTGCAATTGCATTTATTTTTCTTATTTATATCATCTTTGTCTTTTGTTTCTCATATTGGCAGGTGACTAAATCCAGATAGTTTGGACCCCAGATTTAAGCTTCTGGAATGGACCTAGTTACTAGCACAAAACAAGCAGGGGAGAGAGGAAGGGCATCTAAAAAAAGAAGCCATCGCAGGCAATGGTGCATGTCTGTAATCCCAGTGACTCGCTCCGGCTGAGACAGGAGGATCGCAAGTGCAAGGTAAGCCTCAGCAGTTTAGGAAGTCCCTAACCAACTCAGTGAGACTCTTCCTTAAAATAAAAAAAATAAAATAAAAAATTAAAAGGGCTGGAATGTGGCTTGGTGGTTAAACACCCCTGGGTCAATCCTCAGTGCCAGAAAGAAAGAGAGAGAGAGGAAGAGAAAGAAGGGACAGAATAGCAAAAGCATGAGGACTACAAGAGAATGCAAACCTACACACGATTTGCAGGTGTAAATGAAAGATGGGATTGTGGAGCCCATAAGTAAATCAGGTTTGTCTGTCTGTGAGCGAAGCCTTGTGAAACTGGAAGAGACAGGTAGAAGCATCTTTGAATTTCTCCGTCAGAGAAATGTTCAATAAGTGACTGATGTTTCCCTAAGAAATCAAAATGAAAATGAAAAGAAAGAAAAGCTAATAAATTTAAATAATAGCTTTAAACCAATTCTCTTTTTCCAAAGCAACTTCTTTTACCCATCAAGTGGCCAAATTTCCATTCTCCGCCCCCGCCCCCCTTTTCTTCACACAAGGAGGGCCTGCAAGACAGGGACCATGATTTTTAGCAACCTGAGTACACTGGACTTCCCGCTTCATGGAGTGGTTTGGGATAAAGCAGGCACCCTTTAGACTAATGGTGCTCTTATGGAATCTGACCTGTCCAAGAATTTGTGACTTCAGGGGTGACCTCCAACTGTCTTCCCCCCCATACTTATCAAATTATTTGAATATGTAATCTAATCATTTGAACTGTGATTGTGATCCCAAATTCTCTCCCTCTAGTGTGCTGACAAGCTACTGAACATAAGTTCCCTGGCAGGAAGTTGCATGATTCCTGACTTAGGATCCATGAGAAGAGTGTGCAATCAAAGGATCAGCAAATGTTCCTCCTTTGTCTCCACTCCTGACCTCTCTAACCAACTATAGCTCTCTTTAATATTAAGTCTTGATGTCTTGATGTCATCTCATCATCTCCTAGGCTCAAAACTCCACAGACCCAAAGGCTATTTGCCAGACTTGACATGAAAGAGAAAATCAATTTCTGCCCTGTACCAGCCAAAGCTAGGCAGTTCCCTCAGTAGGGCTGGAAGAGATAAAGAGACCAGGAGTCAGGCATGCTACTGTACAAGTCTCTTAGATTAAAGGAACAATCAAAAAGTGATTCTACAAACAAAAAGTGATTGTAGCACCAAGATAGAAAAGCTCTCTCCTAGTTGGGGCAGTTGGGGATTCACCCTGTTGTGACGAGTGTGAACATGGCTAATCTTGGGATTCTGATACAAAATTCATCTCTACCAATGGTAGTTAATATGCTGCAACTAATTAAAACCATATTCTAGGTCACTCCAAGTAATATTGAAATTGCATCTGAGAAATAAGAAAGATAGATTTTTAAAATTATTTCCAAGTTCCCCACAAGAGAAGTAAGAACCTATAATCATTGGGTTTTTTTTTAGTTTAATAAGGAGATACAGCAGATGAAAACCAGTTTATAGCTCATATCTGCCAAAGAGAATGAGCTACTGTGCACTTTAGGCCTTTCTTTCAGTGGAGGATTAGGTGCAATAAAGCCCAGAACAGCTCATCTCCACCAGGAAATGAAATGATCATCTGTTTATCTATCATTTACTTCACACTGAGGGCTCACACCAATAAAACTAAGATTTTATAGAGCTATGAAGGAAGACAAAACCCATAAAATATACTGGACACTTTTATGGCTTAAAAATATGTCTCTCTGAAAGGTGAACCAAATATTGACAAACTAACCTCCCTCATTACCTTTTGTTTGTTTGTTAGTTCTCAGAGTGATTTTTTTTTTCACACTTTGGTAATTCTCCAAATATCTGCAAGGCAGATTCCAGCAACCCTTTAGGTATTGAGCTGGATCCTTGTGATTGGACTCTCATCAGGTGGAAAATGTTCTAAGCACAACTGCCCAATGCCTGCTGAGTAGAGGCAGCCCTGAGCTGACAGTAGATAAATAATAACCTGCTTCCCTACTCACCGAAGCAGGAGAAAAAAGGATGGATCCAGAGACTGTGGTATATCCCCCCAATAGACAAACAGCCTCTCTTCTGGAATCAGTGCTCACTTTTTAAAATTTTTTTTTTTTTTTTTTTTTTTTTTTTTACAAACTGCATTTTGAGTCATTGTACACAAATGGGATACAACTTTTCATTTCTATGGTTATGCATGAAGTAGAGAAGAAGATATACAGGACATTAATAAATATATGAAAAAGCGTTCAACATCTCTAGTAATTAGAGAAATGCAAATTAAAACAACTCTAAGATTCCATCTTACTCCAATTAGAATGGCTATTATCAGTGCTCACTTTAGGGACTTCTTTTGCAGAATTTTTTATCTTTGGCTTCTAAGCTTTGTCTATTCCATTCAATGAAAATATATTTAGCAACACTCCAATCCAAGCAGTGGAAATATAATGAGAGTAATGAGTCCCTTCAAGGAGCTTACACACTGGGAGAGAAACATATAAGTCAAGCTATGAGTCCAGTGCAGCCTATATTGAGTAAAATAGCAGCAGGCAGGAACTGTGGTGGAGGATGTGCAGGAGGAGGTCCCTTTTGGGGAGTGACGGGTTGTAGAGATGTGGAATGGTCCTCAGAAGAGATGATGCTTCAACACAGTTGAAATTTTAAACTAGGATTGCACAAATGCTAACACTTCATATCTGTTAATGAGGTTGCAAAATATACAAACATCTTAGTTTAACATATATATACATATATGTAGGTTTTTATGTATATATAGATAATGCAGAAGCTGGGGATGTAACTTAGTGGTAGAGCATTCACTAGGCATGTGTGATGCCCTAGGTTTGATATTATATAGATTACATTATATTAAATATGATATATATAAATGAACACTTATGTTTTCTCATTAAATCACATAGGACAACATTACCTACAACAAGCCACACACTTTGACCTCTACTGTCATCATGAACAAGTCCTTCTTCCCTTCTATCCCTTCCCAGGGTTTCTATCCCAGAAGGCAGGAGGATTGGAATGATGTTCCTACCTCAAGGAATTTAAGAGCCAAGGAAAAAACAAACAGACTCCACTCCCCCTCTGCTACTTCAGACCTCCTGTCTGCAGCAACATGAGCTGGGGAGAAAGGGAGATTTAATTTTAAATCAAGATTAAAATTTGATTAAGACATGCAACTGACAAGTATCTTGGTGATCTGAAAACAATGACAAAATTTGAGGAATGTCCTTAAATTTCTTTCATGGACAGGAAAGAAATAGTCCCACAGAATAATAAAAGGAAAAGAGCAGGCAAAAATAAATATTGCCTCATGATTTAACTTAAAGAGTTATACTTCAAGGAAGAAGAGTTAAAAACCATGATAAAGGAAAACTTCCAGAATACAGAATTAAAAGAAAAGCCAACCATAATTGGGGGGTAGGGGGCGTGGTGCGGAGACAAGAAAATAAGAGAATCAATCCAAGAAGTCTAATATCCAACTAATTGATTTCAAAATTAAAAACAGGTGAGAGCCATAGAATTCAGCAATTCTACTTCTATATATATGTCCAAAAGAATTGAAAGTAAGAACTGAAAGAAATATTTTAAGCCCATGCTCATAACAACATTATTCACAATAACTAAAATATGGAAGCCGAAGAGTCCTTTGACAGATAATTGGACAAATAAAATAGAGTATGTCTATACATTGGAATATTATTCAGCCTCATAAAGGAAAGAAATTCTGACATATGCTACAATATGGAAGGATCTTGAACACATTATGCTAAGAAAATAAGCCAGACACAAAAGGACAAATGTTGTATGGTTCCACTTATCTAAGTGTGACAATTAATTTTGTGTCAACCTGACTAGACCACAGTGCCCACATATTTGATCAAATACTGGTATAGACATTTACAGTCAGTAGCCTTTGAGTAAAGCAGACTACCTCTAACAATGTCACAATGTGGGTGGGTCTCATCCAATCAGTTGAAGGCCTTTTTTTTTTTTTTACTTTATTTTTTAAATTTATTTATTTTTAAATTATTTTATTTTATTTTTGGTATTGGGGTTCAAACCCAGGGCTGCTTTATCACTGACCTACATCCCCAGTCCTTTTTTTTTTTTTTTTTTTTTTGAGACAGGGTCTTGCTAAATTGCCAAGGTTGCCTTGAACTTGCAATCCTATCTGAGCCTCCCCAGTAGCTGGAATTAGGGTACCTGAAGCCTGGTTTCAGTTGGAGGTATTATGTAAACAAAGAATAACTTCCCCAGAGGAAGAGGGAATTCTGCCTCCAGCCTGCCTTCAGCCTCAGGCTGTAGTTATCGTTCTTCCCTGTCTCCAGCCTACCATCTTTTCCAGCCTCAACAATTTCATGAACCCATTCCTTTTGATACCGTCGTTTACCGGTGACGAGCTCTGCTCCTTCTAATGTTGAAGATTGAACACTAGAGAAACACGCCAAGGCAAGCATATTAAGCAGGTTCTATTTAAAGGTAATAATACAGACTTCTCCCTGGCAGGAAGAAGGGGGCCATGGCTGATGTTCTAAAGTCCCCAGAAGTGAGCGCACCCTCCATCTTTTATAGGTTAAAGTCTCTTTTGTTCTCCAGTTCTCTCCCCTCTTATCTCTCCTTCCTGCCTACGTGACTAGGCCTGGTTTTGCATAAAGTGAGAAGCCATGGGCAGGGGGGCCAAGGTGATTCAGGCAGATAAGTACCCAGGGGGCATTAATTAGCAGCTCCATGCTTGCAGTCCTTGATAAAGGCAGGTAAATTTGGTAATCAATGGGTTCTGGAGATCCTTGACATTCCATTCTTCCAGGAACAATCTCCAACTTCCAGAGGCAGATGGCTTCATGGCTTCATTTCCTCGATTTGACCCAATTTGACCCGATCCCCTATTTCTGCACTAACTACCTGTCCTTAATTCTGGCTTCACTTTTATATTTTTCTGTTACTGGGGATCAAACCCAGGACTGGCGTTGGGCATGCACTGTACCTCTGAACTATATCCCTAGCCCTGCCAATTCCTTAAGATGTATATATCTTATCATAGGTATATAAATAACATTTGCATAAATATTTCATATATTTATATGTGCATAAAAATAAAGCACATGAAAAACAAAACAAGGCTATTATTAACTCAAGTTAAACAAAAAATTGTTCAAAAAAAAAAAAAACAAGAAAGTAAGTGATGAAGTTAGGCTGGTTTTGTTTCTGTTGTTTAGGTGGTACTGGGGAGTGAACCCAAGACATTACACATACAAGGAAAGTACTCTACCACTGAGTTGCATCCCCAGCCCAAGCACGGTGGGGGTTGTTTTGTTTGTTTGGGGAGGGGGTTGTGGTTGTTTTTTTGTTTGTTTCTTGTTCTTGGGGTTGTCTTGTTTTGTTTTGGCACTGGGGATTAACCCAGGGGCACTTTACCTCTGAGCCACATCCCCAGCCCTTATTTTTTGAATTAGGTTCTTGGTACTTTCCTTAGGCCTTAGCTAAGTTGCTGAGGTTGGTCTCAAACTTGTGATCCTCCTGCCTCAGCCTTTCAAATCGCTTGGATTACAGCATGTGCCACTGCACCTGGCCTGGGGCTATTTTCTGCAGTTCCAGGATTGCATTCAGGAGTGTTGAATCCAGAGACACTCTACCACTGAGCTACATCTCCGTTCCTTTCCACTTTTTATTTTGATAGAGTCTTGACTAATTTACCCAGCTGGCCTTAAATTTACAGTTCTCCTTCCTCAGCCTCCCAAATATCTGGGATTACAAGGGTTCAGTGCCGTGTCCAGCCATAAAGCATAATTTTAAAGTGCTGAAAAATCTTCATCTTTCATTATAGAAAGTGTAAGGGAATTTCCACGAAACCACACCAGACACGGGAAATCACATAAGGGAATTTATTAAGCAAACAGTGTCTCCCTGCAGGGTAAGAGAGAAAATGAGAGGAAAAGAGAAAGGAAAAGAAAGAGCGTGCGCTAGAGAGAGTGGAAAGCCAGGAGGATAGAGAAAAGTGTGTAGGACAGACAGAAGAATGGGGAAAGATAGCAGGGAAGCTACAGTAAACAGTTGCATTCCGCCGGGCTAACAGGGGACCAATATTGGAGAAGGATACTTGCAAGCTGACTGATGAACCAATAGCTAGCCAGGATGTTCACAGATTGACAAGTGGTTGGGAGGCGGGGAAAATTACTGCACCTGATGGGCGGGAGAGCAGCTTTATACATTACAGAAAGTGAATACATAATTACAGAATACATGAATTAAGCCAATGCAGTGTTGTTTTTAAATATGGAGGCAAATACCTAAAGAAAGGGTGAAAGAGTTCAAAGATCTCTGGGAAACAAGACTGGGATTGAGAAGAGATAAATCTAGCAGATAGAGGTTTTCTCCCTTAGTTTTATTTAAATAGATTTTAAAATTACACGCATACCTGTTAAATGGTCAAAATCGAAAACACTGGCAACAACAAATGCTGGTGAGGATGTGGAGCAGGAATTTCAAATGCAAATTACTAAGTGAAGGAAGCTAATCTTGAAAAGCCCACACACTATAAGACTTCAACTAAATGACAAGGGAAATGATGGAGACCAAGATAATGGAGGAGGCACGTGGGATCGGGGAATAAATTGGGAATCCCTGTACCTTCTGCTCCATTGCGGTGAACCTAAAACAGCTTTAAAAACTAAAATCTCTCTAAAAATTGTATTAGCGTATCATAAATTGAAATAGCACAAATATTTCAATGTTCTGAAATATTATTGAAAATATTCAATTTTCAATGTTTGAAAAAAATAGAAATGTATTCATAAAATATAAAAATCTATTAAATAATATGGCATATGCTTGAAAAAATAAGAATAGAGACTAGAGGTATAGTTCTGTTTTGGAGTGTGTGCTTACATTGCACGAGGCCTGGATTCACTCCTCAGCATCCCCCCCCAAAAAAATAAAAAGTGAAATAAACAAATCTAAAAGGTCTAATTTTTAAAAGTCTATTGCAAAAGGTTCTAGATATCTGTTCCACAGCAATGTAAATATACTTAACACTGTCAAACTGTATATTTAAAAATGGCTAGGATGGCAAATGATTTTTATGCTTTTCTATTGTAATAAAAAAATGCAAACCAAAAATATGTGCAAATACAAAGATTACTATTACAACATATAGATATAAAAAAGTTAATTTTTAAAAGTTATATTTTGAAAAAAATGCATAGGAACTATTCTAATAGTGGTCTTCATGTAAGGAAGCATAACTAAGTGGAGCTAGTATGGAATCCTGGAAAGAGCAGACACATGGGGAGATGGTGCTAGCTCTGAGTCCCCATCTGAATCATTTTGGGTGTGTTAATTCCCTTCTCTGGATCCCATGATCCCCACTGAAGCACTGAGGAATCATGCTAAACCAGCAAGCACTTGCCCAAATATGTTAGATCAATATGAGTTCCACAAAATACATTAGGAAAAAATGAGTCTGCTCTAATCACCTGGGGAAACACAATACAATATTATTTGCCTCTTGAAGGGTGTATGTAATTTACACATGCATTTTAAAGAGTGTTATGATTTGGATCTGGAATGTCCCCCAAAAGATTCATGTGTTGCAAGCATGGTCCCCAATACAGCAAGGTTCAGAGGTGGGACTTTTAGACAATAATTGGATTGTGGGAGCTGTAACCACATCAGTAGATTAATCCACTTGATGGATTAATAATTTGAATGGACTACTGGGTGGTAACTGTAGGCAGGTGAATATGGCTGGAGGAAGGAGGTTCCTGGGGAACATGGCCTTGGGGACTAGTTGGAGACCATTTCTGTGCTAGCCCCGTTCTTCTCTGTTTTCCACATGCTGCCAAGTGCTGATCAGCTTTCCTGTGTCACTCCCCCGGCTGTGATGTTTCCCCCACTTCAGGTCCAGAGCAATGGAACTGGACAATCACAAATGGACCTCTGACAGCGTAAACCCAAAACAAACTTTTCCTCCTTTAGGTTGTCCTCTTAGGTATTTTGGTCACAGTAACGAAAAGCTGACTGACACAAAGAGTACGTGAAAACTTAAAGAACATTTTATGTTCATGTAAAACCTGCTTCATTAAAACAATTGTACTCATCATTTTTTATTTTTTTACTTTGGATTCATTGACAGTTCTCCAAAATGCTGTTCTGTGTTAATCAGAGGGAACTTACCACTCTGACATAATTTCTGAGAGGGAAGCTCAAAGATTCCTTCATTATTTAAAATTTCATGGCAGTACCCATACAAGGGTTCCTGGGTCAAGCAGTGATGATTTCCGGGAATGCATATATTTAAAAATCATTTATTTCCAGGATTTCTTTCTTCAGCATTGTGAAGTAATTTCATAAGATGTCATTTCATGTGAGATTATAAATGTCAATTCAGAAAGAAGATTCCCATAAAACAAATGATAGTTTCAAAGCACAGTTTGGAGCTACAGAATTGTTTTATTTAAAGTATTTTATGTGACATGATCCTCATAAAAGATAAAGGTCTTCTTATCTGAAAATGAATAAACACAGGCGGAGGCACTGCCAGAGTGTATTCAGGGTCCTAACAAAGAACAGCACCAATGAAGCCTTCCTTCCTAGGCAAGTAGTAAATCTTCCTCTTGATAGAAACATGCCTGGGTAAGGAAAATGTAATGCATTTCCATAACCGTAAACTAATTTTCTCAAGAATTTGTGAACACAACTGACAAGAGCCTCTATCTGTCAAAGTCATGGTGTGGAAAACACTTCTCCTTAGAAGCAGAGGAAAGAGAAACTGATTAAAATGTGGCTGATAAGTGTCCACCATAGATCATAGAGGGCTGAAAGAAGCTCAGGCTTTAATGCCCTGCAAACTGTGGGAACAGATGCTGTTATTGGCTCAGGAGAGTCCTCAAGGAAACATAAATATAAAATTGCAGTTCTTCAAGAATGTTTAGGGGCCTTGTGGAAGCAGAGGGAGAATGGGCCTCCACAGCATATCTACCCAGATAAAGCACCAGAGGGAAGTCCGGATTTATGACAGTCATCAGCTGTAGAAGCTGGAGCCCTTGACATCATTAACAACAATTCCATGTAGATCTTTCCCACGTGAGAAATATTTATTGGTCAACTTGCAGGCATTATTCCTGATTCTTCCAATTAGGATTATATGAAAAATCTAACCTGCCAGAATTAACGTTCTACGGGGGCTTATCTTCTGGAAACCATCACCGTCTCCAAGAAATAAAAAGTATCCCTTTTCAGGCCAATTTAAAGTTAAATCACCATCTGCCAAGGCGGGAAAACCTCACTGGCCATGGAACAAAGACACTATTTCAAGGCCATAATTGAGTAACTGCTACAGTAAAGAATAAAAAAAAAAACAAAAAAAAAACACAAGTGTCCTCATAGGTTATGGGGCTCAATATTATTTAAACAAAATACCATTATTTTCTACTATATTAGGGATTAGTCACCTTTTGTCTTCTTTAGATTCATAACTGCAAAATTGACTTGAAAATGATACTTTCTCTAAATTTTATTTTTCCTGTGGGGGGTCGGGGCAGTGGATAACCCACATTTAGACTTCAGTGAGTACTGGAATAAACCAACATGATAAACCATCATGTAGATAAAAACATGTCAAGCAGGAAAGAAAAATGTTAAGATTCCAGCGACGACATACTAAATTCACAGAGTAGAAAATTAGAAAAAAGAAATCAGGCTTTCATGATGTGAGTTAATTGCAGTTTCGCTTCCTGTACCAATGTGCCACATGGGCCACCGTGGAATTAACCCATGAGAAACACCAGTCAAGGTCCATTGACATCAGAATTTATTTCTGCTATTAGTTGAGGTTTTGTCGCGGGAGGAGAGATATCTCTAAAGAAGGGTCTGAGGAGTTCCCAGAGAGAAGGGAGGTCTGGATTCTGAACCAGCAGAGTCTGGGCTTCTTGCCATATGTATGACCAGCATGTACCAGTCAAAGGCATCCACAGAGGTTTATTTAGGCAAGTAGATACACATTCAAGGGAGAAGGGGGACAACCTCCAAAGAGAGACGCCATTGGGGTTAAGCAGGAAATGCGAATGCAAGGGAGAAAGTGGTCTGTCTCCAGAGAGGGAGAGGCAACATTGGTGTGGGGTGTTAATATTTACAGAGGGCTGGTGCTAGGGACTAAGGCAGATGGAGCTGCACAATTTCCGGTCAGTTTTCCCTTTGCTTAGGAATTCCCTCGATTCACAAGGACATGTCCTCAAGATTTACAACTGAGCTTTCTGCATCCTAATGGCTCGTGGGCATTTCCTTTAAGGCTCAGCATCTCTCTCTCTCTCTCTCTTTATTCTAAATCCCTATCTCAGTTTCACAGCAGAAGGACTTCCCTGATCACAAAGCTCCTTTATCCAAGATCTATTTGAACAAACATGTATAGGGTTAAAAATAACTGTGGTTGTCTGTCTGGAGAGACTCGAGGCTACTGGGTGACTTTCTAATTTTTGTTTTTGTCTTGGCAGTGCTGTGGATCAGGCTGAGCAGGCCTTCTACCCCTGAGCAACCCCTGCGGTCCCCCTTCCCACCTCTGCGGGGTTCTTTTTTAAATTGAACTTCCTTAAAGTGAACTATACTTTTCTTCACAAGGAAGAGGACAGAAGTTATGTTCCTTGTATTTTAAAAGCTTCACATATTTTATGGTGTTCAAGTGATTTGGTCCTATTTGAAGGGGAGAATATACCACCACTAAAAATGTCACTGTGGCAATTAAAAAACGATGTTGAGATGAAGGCATTCCGAGTTCCTGAAACCCTTTATCTGCCTAAAAGCAGAGACTTCCAGAAGAACTTAATTGTCATAAATCCCCTCCCCCGGGAGCCACTTCAGTCTTCTCAGATCCTGGGAGTGAGTTGGCACCACACCCAAACAGACCTTGTCCCAAGACTGTCAGACCTCCCACCAGGCCCCTTTATCTTTCTGAAAAGTCATTTGCTTTCCCCTAAGTTCCTCTCCTCCCCTTCATCTTTTAAGATGGCATATAAGCCCCATCTTCTAACCACCCCCTGAGTTATTCATCACTGAGCACTCCTGTGTATTTGTACCTCAAAGCATAAATTTTATTTCTCTTGCTAATCTTTAACCAGTGTAATTCACAGCACCCCGCCCACTGCACCCCCCCCCCCTTTACTGATCTTGAGTGGATAAAGGAAAAGTTTTTTTTCTCCTGTACATTTTTCAGAGGTACAGTTTGTTTTGGAGTGACCACTGAGCTTTCTACTCAACAGTGTTGTTGTGAGCATGCTATGTCATTAACCTAGACCAAACTCAGTTGTGTCTGTCCACAATGTCAGAATTTATTGAATAAAAATTCATAGGTTACACCATTTTCGTCAGTGGCAGTTCACTGAATACTTATGGGTCACCTGGTAGTCATAAGGCGGGCTATCTCAGGTTCTCATATTCCAATCTTAATTTCTAATGTCTAACACTCAAGTCACATATCACAATTCATACAAATACATATATGTATATTTATATAAAACCCATATGTACATAACATATACATGTGTATATATGTTATATATATATATTATACATGTGATATATTGTATATGTATGATATATATACACGATATACATATATCGTCTATATATAGAAATGTATATATAACTCATATATGTATAATATATGTAACATATATATGTGTGTTTGTGTGTGTGTATGTATGTGTGTGTGTGTGTGTATATATATATATATATATATATATATATATATATATACTGAGAGCAAAGGAAGAGAGCAGATATGAAAGCAAAGAGTGGTGGTCTTTTGATAAGATCACAGGTGGTCATTCTCATTATCATTATCACAATTAATTTATGTATTAGTTTGTGCCTTATGGTTGTGCCAGGCAGGTGGTGGTTGTTTATGTTGAGAACAGCGTGACATCTGTAAAGTCCACCACAGGAAAGGGCGCGCAAACACTAAGGAATGAGTAACTATCTTAATCACCAGGATGCAGGCGGTTGCGACAGCGCCCTCAAGAGCCAATACAGGACAAATAGGATGCGCTGGGCCCCCAGGCTTATCTATCAAGGACAGGGGGGCCTAGCCCCGACTCATCTCCTGCATAGTTCACCCCTTCCCTCCTCCCTTCTTCCTCCAGGACTGTTCAGTTCTGGCAGGACCCAACCAAAGAGGACAAATGTTTAGCTGTTCAAATGTTAATCAATAATATACAGGTCTTTGTGTGTGAATGCTTGAAAATCTCTTAAATAGAGTGCTTTCTCACCCCTCGGGGCCACTCCCCACTCAGCCATTGTAGTGGTCTGAGAGGCTGATTGCGGTCCAAGCTCGAGCTTGCAATAAAACCTCGTTGTGTGTCTTGCATTATCGTGTGTGCACTTTGACTCTCTGGGGATCAGTTGATATTGAACCCCAACAGTTTACCTGTATAAACAAGATGTAAAATCCTTCCACCTCAGCACTTAAAATGGAGTAACTTATGGCAAACAACTGCTTCACAAAATGGAGTAATAAAGGTTTAGGCACAGCCTGAAAACTGCTGTTCCATACATCATGGAGTTACTCTGAGAAGGATGCAGACTACTCTCCATAAATATGAACACACACAGGTTTAAAAACTCATATCTCCCTTTGTAAGTCCAGAACTCAAATTCTCCTTCTGGTGCTCCTATTTTTGACAGGTTGTGACCTTCCAGAGGTACTTAGAGTCTCAGATTATAATAGGCACTTAGAGAAGTTGCTTTTGCTAAAAGTAGTGACTCTTCACTTAGGCCTGTGGATGTCCGATGTGTAACCCACTGTGGTGGTACCATCCGCCATGAGTTCTGCACCAAAGTTCTCACTATTAGACAGAAGGTGGAGAGTTCTTGAATCAGCTCTCTCTCTCTCTCTCTCTCTCTCTCTCTCTCTCTCTCTCTCTCTCTCTCTTTGGCTTTCAGCTTAAAATAATCAGTATGCCAAAGTGGAATATCTTTTAACAACATGCCCAGGCCTAAACTTGAACTTTTAGCCTTCAAAACTGTGATCTAAATAAACCTATTTACTTTATGAAGTTAAAAAGAAATGTCAAAAGTCCCCAAAGTAGAACAACTGCAAGAGAACAACGAATCTGGGCTGGTAGACTTTGCTCAACTCAAAGGCAAAGTGTAGATTCTGAACCTGGTACAGAGTGGGGCAGAATGTGGACCCTTCTAGATTCAGTGCCACATAAGTCATGGGGTTGAACGTGGGAATGCACCTTGTAGCCCAAGCCCAGGGTCCCATATCAAATCTGTGCCAGGAAGGGCATCACTGAAGGAATGGACAGGAGTCCACGCATCTGTCTAAGATATTTAGCAGAACAGCTAAGCAACAGCATCTGAAGCCAACATCAGCTAATGGGCTGATTGGACCTCCCACCTGGTTCTCTGCCTGGTGTGGAAGAACTGAAGGCTCATTGCAAGGGCACCTGGACAATTGGAAAGCAGAAGAACCAAGTGGGAGATATTTGATTTCTTGCCAAATAAAACACGTGAGGATAAATAATATGAACTGATTTCTCTCCAAGCTGGTAAAACAAGTCATATCAATTAAAGAAAGAAAATCAATTATGTGCATTATTTGACTCAATAATTCATGACAACTGTTCAATTAAATAAGAGTGCTAATCATTTTTTAAAAACATCATCCACAGGATGGAGAAGAAAGGGCAACTTATTTAAGAAAAAAAAAAAAATCTTACAAATAGTTTTCCTGTTCAGGAATATAGAGTTATCAGTTTTAACATATCATTGGGGCCAAAAAAAGTAAGGAAAACAACCAGAATCACATATTCCTGTTTAAAGGGGAGGGGAGGGGAGGGGAGGGGAGAAGAAAAAAAGAGCCAGGCATGGTGGTACATGCCTGTAATCCCAGTGGCTCAGGAGGCTGAGGCTAGAGATCCTGAGTTCAAAGTCAGTCTCAGCAATTTAGCTAGACACTTAGCAATGCAGCAAGATCCTGTCTCTAAATAAAATATAAAAAAGGGCTAGGATGTGGCTCAGTGGTTAAGCACCCCTAGATTCAAGCCTCAGTACCATTAAAAAAAAAAAAAAGGAAGTAGGTGAAAATGGTTGTTTTACTTAGTAACAGTGAGACAAGGAAAATAGAGTATAGGAGAGAAAAAAAAAAAAAACGTTTTCCTCTACTCTCTCAAATTTTGCAACTGAGGCCTGCAAATTTAACTAACAAAATGCATAATAACGGGAGAAAAAGGCACAAATTTTATTGACATTAATATTTTTATCTGCACAGGGGCTTCATAGAAAATAAGTTTTAAACCAAAAGAAGCAAGTAGACTTGATGTCTTGTATAGTTAGTCCGCTTTCTGACTAACAGCAAGGTATAAATTTGTCTCCATTTTAACAAAGGGCAATAAATTATGGAGAAGTTACTAGACAAAGGAAAGGGGTCGGGGGCGTTTAGGGTTGATAAATAGTAGGAAAGTGACTAGGAAAGATATGGGAGAAAAGGGGTATATTTAGTAAGATTTGTTTGTGCAGATTCATCTGAGCAACATCTCTCCCATCTTCACTTATAAAGATCACTGTTCTCATGCAGGTATGAGAGAGGGGACAAATTTATGCCTTGCTGTTAGTCAGAAAGCAGAAGAGCAGAAAGCTCTTGTATCTACCGTTTCTCACTTGCCTCCACCTTAAAATAATCAATATGCCAAAGTGGTATATATTGGAGTGGCATACCCTGATGTCCTCTAATAGCATTAGTGGTTTATTTTAATAGGTTAGGAATTTTAAGATTAGGTGGTGTGATGTGCAAATTAAATAATTAGCGAGACAGTGCAGAGGCAAGGTGGAGAGAGAGAGAAAGAGAAGTATCACAGGCAAAGACAAATGGAGACTCCTCTTCCACCCCTGGAATTATTTCATAGGTATTACTCAAGATTTGTTTTATTTTTACTTTCACATGAAGGCAAAGATTATAAGAGGAGCTGTGAATACAATTTATATTATTAGTTCTGCATACTTAGGTAGCTTTTTGTCTATGTGACCAGAATACCCAACAAGAGCAACTTAGAGGGGGAAAGATTTATTTAGTTCCAGAGGTTTTGTCCCATGCCTGGTGCACTGCATTGCACTGGGACCAAAATGAAGCAGGACATCATGGCCTAAGGGCAGGGCAGGGGGAAGCAGCTCCCCTCATGGTGGCCAGGAAGCAGAGAGAGGGAGTGGGGAAGAGAACACAGGGAAGATGCACCCTTCCAAGGCACACAACAGTGACCTCTCCTCCAGCCATGTCCCACCTGCCACAGTGACCCTCCAGTCAGTCCATTCAAAGTAGGATGGACTGATGAGGTTACTGGTCTCAGGATCCAATCACTTTATCTCTGAGCATTCTTGCATGAACACAGGAGCTTTTGAGGGACACTTCATGTCCACCATAACACTTAAGCTCTGGTCTACTCCTCAGGGTGCTGAGTGGCTTCCTCATTTCTTTTCCTGGTCAAGCTACATCATGGTAGCCTCCATTCGCCCTCCATTGACTCCAATGACCAACGAACTCAGTTTCTCTGATTTTCTAATCTCAAATTTAACAAAGGAGAAGAGTGTTTGGCCTAGTACATCTTTTCATGTTAGGCTGTAGATCTTGGGAGACATTAGGCTTAAGTCAGACAATCTGACGTAGTTAAGTACAGCTGAACAGAAGGTACTCTGTGTGCATGTGTTATCAGGGATTAAACAAACTCAGGGACTTTACCAGTAAGCAACTTCCCAGCCCATTTTATTTTTATTTCAAGACAGGTTCTTGCTGAGTTACCCAGGCTAGCCTCCAATTTACAATCCTCCTGCCTCTGCTTCCCAGGTGGCTGGGACTACAAGTCTGCACTACCATTCTTGGCTCAATCTGTTTTAATTGTTTGGCAATAGCAGAGAAAATTTCAATAGAAGGGAGTCAGGGAAGGCAGGCAGTAATCAATAACTCTTGGCTTAACAGCAAAATGTCATTTTTACTGTGATTAAAATATCTATCTTAGCACTGCATCTAGAGTAATTGTTTATAAAGTTTCTTTGTCACTTTAGTACTAAAAAGCTCAGATGTCTTTGCAACACTGAATTAAAAAAAAAAAATGGAGCTTCACAAATTCACCAAATGCAGAAGAAAAACAATCAAGACAATTCAAACAGATTTTGAGAATTTTAGTCATTTCAGAATATTGTAATTTAAGACCTGTATTAGTCAAGATTCCCTAGCAGAACGGAATCAACAGGAAGTATGATTATAAAAAGGGAATTTATTAGATTGACTTACACGGCCAGAAGTCAAATAGTCCACAATGGCCGTATGCAGCTGGAGAGCTGGAAGAAGCAGCAACTGCTCAGTCCAAGATGCAGAAGCCCCAGAACAAGAAAGATCAACAGTGCTACCCTAGTCCGAGACCAAAGCTTCTGGAATCTACCTGGAGAATCATGGAGAAGTCCACTTTGAGAGAGTGAAGAAGTGAGAGTCCGATATCCTCAATGGAAGCAGCAATCAAGAACCCATTCAAGAAGAGCCAAGTTTACATCTGCATCTACTTCCTTGTTCTTCCAACTTTTATTCCATCCTATTGGGCAGTGCTGCCCACACTTAGGTGCTGCCTCCACTTCACTTCACTAGCCCACATTCCAATCATTCCTAGACACACCCTCATTGACACACTCAGAAGCCTCTTAATCATTGGCATCTCTTAATCCAAACAAGTTGACAATTCAAACTAACCATTAGGAGACCTAATAATAATTTGATTCATGTAACAAATAAACTACCAGGTTACTGGAATTTTTTTTTTTTTTTAGGGTAGAGAACCAAACTTTAGGGCTTTGCACATGCAAATATCATTGAGCTATATCCCTAGCCCCACAATGTTGTTTTTTTTTTTTTTTTCTCCTTAATATCACTCATTGAATACCACCTACCAATTTGCAATTGGTCTCTTCTATTGGACAACTTGTGAGAGGACTGCCAGAGTAGGTCTGGCCTTGGATCATCGTTAAATTTGATGCTGCATAGTGGATACACAGTAAATGTTTGTCAATGCCTTGTTTTTCTACTACTTCAGCAAAGTGAAGTAATTAGGCAGTTGGGTTTTTTTGTTGTTTTTTTTTTTTTTTGTTGTTGTTGTTTTTTTGGTATGGTTTGGCTTGGGTTTTGAGATGGGGGTCTTGCTATGTTGCTGAAGCTGGCCCCAAACTCAAGATCCTCCTCCTCAGCCTCCCTAGTAGCTAGGATCACAGGCACTTGCCAGGATGCCCAGTTAATTAGGCAGTTTTCACTAACTAGATGGGCTCTAACACAAAATGCTTTTTAGGAGACAATTCATAATATGAGCAGAAGAGATGGTTTTGACCATCCTGGTCATGTTTGGGAGAGCTACCTCAGTAGTATGGTAATCAAATGTGGGAGGTGTGACCTCATATGGGTTTTTCTTAGTACAAATGAATTTCCCAAAGAATGTTACTTCTGAGGGAAGAGCATATGCCTCAATTCCTTAGGAAGATAATTTCTAGGAACCATAGTCCAACTCCAGGGAATGGATACATAAGCAACAAGACAACTTTGCCTCTGGAGAGACGTGTGCTCTGAGGGACCAGGGCCTAGGATCCAGCAGATGCTGCATCTCCATGTCCCCACTGTGATGGGTTGACATATTTGACTCCATGGAAATGTTATAGGCCAGGCTATATGGGCAATGACTAAAAGACTCCATTTTACCCCCACTCCATGTTATGTAGGAAATGCTTCTCCCGTGGGAACACCCTGTCTCTGTACCCATCAGCAGTTGCTTAGCATAGTGTGTTTGGCAACACAAAATGGCAATTCTTATATAATGTAAAATTATTCTTTTTGATTCCTAGTTTTCTTAAACAATGTACCATGTCAACAATGATTGTCTAGCTGTTTATAACTATTCTTTCACTTGTACCCAACTAAGGTCATTTTGACCCACTTCCCCTTCTATTTATGATTTTAGATCTCATGATGTTTGTTTGTAGTTTGGAATCATAGCAACAGACACTTATGATTGATGTACTGACTTAAGGTATAAAAACCCCTGCAACACTATGGTCCGGGCTGTTCTCCCAATAGCCATTTTTGTTGCGTTGTTTGAGACAGTCAGCCAACTGGCTAAGAAAGACTCTCAAATTTGAACTTCTCAGTAGTGATCGGTCTGTTCTTAAGTTGCACCCCACTTGTTTCTGTTCCTTGCCCTTCTCCACTCCTCCTTTGTCCCAGCTCTCCTCCAGGACTTGTCTGCCAGTCGGGAGCATGGCAATGAGGTGGCTTCTGAAGCCATCTGGCCTTCATTCTCTCCTTGGTACTCACTTCTTATTTCACTTAGGCTATGCCCAATGTTCTCTTTAGCAAGATGGGATTACATTTGTATCAGTCTCTTGTGGTTGTTGAGAGCATGAGTGAGATATACTTGTAAGGCTCTAAAAAGGTACCAGGAACATTTTTAAGTGCACAGTATAATAGCTATTATTATTCTGACATTTAGAATAGAGTTCAGCGTTGGTCATAGTTGTTTGGATGTTGTGGTTTGGATACAGGGTGTACAAGGTGTGTTCATGCAGGGACATTTGGAGGTAAAATGATTGGATTGTGACAGTTGTAACCTGAATAGTCCATCCTACTTTGAATGGACTAGATGGTAACTCTCGGCAGGTGGAGTGTGACTGGAGGAGATGATCACTGCAGTTCCTTCTCCCCTCCCTCTGTTTCCTGGCCACCCTGAGGTGAGTGGTGTTCCTCCACCCTGCCCTTTGGTCCAGATGTTCTGCCTCACATTGAGCCCAGAGCGATGAACTTGGCCAACCACTAAATAAACCTCTGAAATTGTGAACCAATTGTCCAAGTTGTTCTTGTTGAGTATTTTGGTCATAGTGATGAAAAGCTGACTAACACATTGGAATGACATCTTTATCTCTGTTTTGGCCTCTCAAACTGGATCCAACTATGAGGGCCTCATAGCCCAAGAGTTCAAACTCAGTATTTCAGCAGTTTTAATGTCTCAGACAGATCACTTTGTGAATATGGAAAGACTGGAAGGCAGGTCTATACTTATACTCAGTGCCTCTGAGTATAGAAGGCTGCATCTCCACCTGTAAACTTGCTGCCATCTTGAAAGCCAAGCACTGTTGTTCAAACTCCTCTTCCTCCATCACTTTTTTTTAACATACCCTATCAATGAACTTTTTGTTAATGATTGTACTTTTTAAAAGGAGTTTTAGGCTGAGGATGTAGCTCAGTATTAGAGTGCTTGCCTAGCATGTGTGAGGCCCTGGGTTCAATCCCCAGCATTCCTTATGCACACACACACACACACACACACACACACACACACACACACACACGTTTTACATTTACAGAGAAAATGAGATGAAGTTACAAAGATTTCTAGATACCTCTTTGCCCTACACATTCATAGCCTCCCCCATTATTAGCATCCCCCACCAAAGTGGTACATTTATTACAATTAATAAAACTACCTATGAATTCCTCCTTTTTTTGAGCAAATGCAAATAAGTTATTCAGGAAATTTTCTATGCTATTCAAATAAATAACTGTTACTATAAATTTCTATTTGAGGGGAGCTTAACGGTGACACCAGTTAATATAGAATAGAATTTCTTTGAGCTTTTGCTTATCAAAAAAAAAGTTTCTTTTCTTTTTTTATTCAAATGCAGTTTATGAAAAGAACTATTAGTTTTCTTTTTTAACTTATTCACAAATAATAAAAAACAAACATTTACTAAGAGATTTCTGTATACCAGGCACTGTTCCTAACACATGGTGTAAATTGCCTCATTCAATCCTCAAAACAACACTATGATGTAGATTCTACTACAAACCTGTTTTACAGATAAATTAGTTGAGGCACAAAACAGTCTTGTCCCTTTCCTAAAGTCACTCACATAAGTGATATTATGGTTTGGACACAAGGTGTCCTCCAAAATCTCCTATGTTAGTGCAGGAGTATTCAAGGGTGAAATAATTGGATTGTGAGAGCCATAACCCAATCAGTCCATCCTAGTTGAATGGACTGGATGATCACTGTAGGCAGGTGGGGCACAATGGAGGAGGTAGGTCACTGGAGGTGTGCCCTGGAAGGCCTCATCCTCCCTAACCACGCCCCACCGCAACTCTCTCATGACTTCCTGGCCACCAGAAATGGAGCAGCACTCCTCTGCCACACCCTTCCACCATGATGCTGTGCCTCACCTTGAGCCCAGAGAAATGGAGTCAACCCATGAGTTCAAAATAAACTTGTCCTCCTCTAAATTATTCTTGTCAGGTATTTTGGTCAGACATAAAAAGCTGACTAACAGTGATAGTGCGAGGGAGTCTGCTGCTAGAACCTATGTTTTTAACCACTCTGTCATATACAGAAAGATAACAGTTAATACTACTCTTTTATTATGAATTTCACATATAGGAATAAATAAAAGCTATATTTTGAATATTGCTATGAATTGTGACTTGCAGCTTGTCACATACTTAATGAGAGGCACAATGCTGAACTTTCTCATATGTAATTCTTTATCCCTTAAGCAAACAGTTATTGAGCACAAAATTGTCCCTAACATTCTTCTAAGTATTTATGATAGTGAACGGGTGCTCAATATCATTGGGTATGAAGGAAATAAAAATTAAAGTCATAATGAGGTAAAATCAAAACAATCAGGCTGCAGGTATAACTCTGGTATAACACAGGCTTAGTGTGTATAAGGCTCTGGGTTCAATTTCCAGTACCCTCAATAAAAAAAAAAAAAGAAGAGAAAAGAGAAAGAAAAAAAGAAACCATGGCAATCTACCAGAATGGCTAAAATTTCAAAGACAAACAAAATCAAGGATAGACAAGATCATGAAGCAACTAGAATTTATTTATTTAGCATTCGTTTACTCTTAGTGGGGACATAAAGTGCTATCCCCTCTTGGGACAGCTTGGTAGCAAATAAAATAAACATGTAATTACCCTATTATCCTATAATACTATTATAAGGTATTTTATCTAAAATAAATTAATATACAAATATAAATAAGATAAAGATTGCACCTATAAGGATTTACATGAGAATGTAGCAAAGCAAACATTCTAAAAAGTGCATGAATCCTAAGTGTACAGTTTGTTAAAACAATGGAAACCACACTAAGATCAAGAAACAAGACCACAAACATCTCAGAAACTCCACAATTTTCTCTTCTCAGTTCCTAACCCACAATGGCTATTACTACCTAATTGTCTTCAACGGTGTTATATAAACTTTGCCTGTTCTTGACATCTACAAAAGTGGAACACACTAGGTGCTCCTTTGTGTCTTGCTTTTGCTTTTCAACTTTTTAAATAGGTAAATTATATCAATGAAACTATCATACAATTCACCAATATAAAGTGTAAAATTCAATGACTTTTAGTATACTTAAAGTTGTCTGTCCATCACCACAAATCAAATTTAGAATACTCTCATTACCTCAAAAAGAAACCTCAGACCCTTCATCTATAACCCTTCAGTACCTCCTTAACACCTGTTATGGTTTGGATATGACGTGTCCCCACAAAGCTCATAATGCAGGAATTCAGAGGTGAAATGACTGAATTGTGAGCGTTGCAGCCTTCGTCCATCCTAGCTTGAATGGACTAACTGGTGGTAACTGTAGGAACATGGCTGGAGGGCGTGGATCACTGGGTGCATGCCCTGGAAGGATGTGTCTTCCCTGTGGACCCTTATCCTTCCTCTCTCTCTTTCATGGCTGCCATGAGGTGAGCAGCTTCCCTCCATACCATTCTGCTGTGGTATTCTACCTCATCTTGGGCCCAGAACAATGGACTTGGACAACCATAACCTCTTTCCATAAGCCAAATAAACTTTCTCTCCTCTAAGTTGTTCTTGTCAAATATTTTGGTCACAACAATGAAAAGCTGATTAGCATACCTTGCTTCACAAGGAGAGTGACTCTAAAGTGACCAATCTGCTTTTTCTTTGTTTCTGCTTTCTTCAGTCCTCCTCTGTCCAGAAAACCAACCTCTTCTGCTTGGTCCAACAGAACACATTCTATTTTATGAAATGAATGTAGCCTGATCCTAGAATTGAAAATAAAGCCAATTAAGATCTTCAAACTGCTAAAATTTTGTCTTTGGACTTTTGTTAATATATTTTTTTAAAAAGCCAGAGAGAAATTCTCCAAAGAATACTGGGGTATATGAGAGAAAACATTTGACCTTTGAGTTTGTGAAGCAGGAACACACTGAGGGGTTCACACGGGCTTCTTTAGATTACCTTTTTTGTGTGAGGATTAGCTGAGTACTCTTCATCAGCATGTCAATTGAAACTGGCCTGCTTGAGAAATTTGGCTACTCTCCTGATTTCTCAGGTCAGATAAACAGTTTAGTTTGGGTTTGATCAGATAAAATATTAGCATGGGTGAGCTTGTTTTGAATTTTAGTTTCCTCTGTTGGGGCTCAGTACAGAAGCCTTGTCCAAACAATGGTCTCCTGTGATTTTTACTTAGTGGGGACATATTTGGTCATTTCCCAAAATAACTGTTTATAGTGCAGAAGGAACACCTGGGGTCTGAGCTGACACCATTATGTAAGGAAACAAAGAGCCATGGTGCCTACCACTCTTTAGGGTAGAATGATTTGGCGGCCATACACTAACTGAAGTCCATCTCAGTTGGTCCCACGGACCCACCTTCTGGTCATCTGTACAATACAGATGGATGCATGCGTTTCTGAACAAGCCTCACGCTTGCTCTCCGACGTGTCTAACAAGAGCGCCGCTGGTGGAAAAGGTCAAGCAGCAGCCCTGACACTGCCTCCTGGGTCCTCTCCTGACCCTCTGGGAGGTTCTTCCTTTACAACCTACTCCTTGTCTGCACCGGAATGGGAATTAGAGCAAAGTCCCTCCCTGAGTCCCGAGAACTTTTTTTCAGGCTACTTTCTGCACATAGCAGTTTGAGGAGCTGAGATCGCTGTTAAACTTCGGGCTTCTTAAACCACGAGGGTAGCTTCCTTTGCCAGACCAACTCTTTTATACCGGCTTCATCTTCTAATTCTCATCTTGTGTCTTCTGTGTCCTTAGTTTTTCCTTTTTCTCTTTTAGGCAGAGTTCTCAGTGTGGCCACAGTCCTTTGCCTCCTGTCCTCAAGGTGTTCTCCCAGAGTTAACTGAACACACCTGCAGTTTATAAGGTTTCAGGGGAGTGCCTCACATTTAATCTCTTTTCTGAATCGCTGGAGGGATTTACTGGGCAGAACACATTCACTTAATGTGAAACTCTGGAACATCTTAGTTAATTCTGTTGTTTGAACATCAGTGCGTTTGATTCAATCTTCAGTTTCTGTTACTTGGAGGGCTTCTTAATATTAGCTGTTTCTAGTTGAGGTTAAAAAATATTACTTCTGCCAGGCCAGTGGCGCACACCTGTAATTCCAGCAGCCCTGTAGGCTGAGGCACCAGCCCAGCCTCAGAAACTTAACGAGGCCCTAAGCAACAGGGTCTCAAAATAAAATACAAACAAAGGGCTGGGAATCGGGCTCAGTGGTTAAGTGCCCCTGGGTCCAATCCCTGGTAAGTAAGTAAAAAAAGTAACTAATTAATTAATTAAATCACGGGCCTCAGTGGTTAAGTGCCCCTGGGTTCAATCCCTGGTAAGTAAGTAAGTAAATAAATAAATAAGTAAAATCACTTCTTTCAAGAATACCACCGGAATTTGGAGACTTTCTCTATTCCTTTTCATTGCTGATTGCAAACACAGTAATTCCTTTCTGAGTTCATCTCTTTCTAATAATACCTTGCAAATGCAACCAATAGAAATCCACACAAGTTTCTAATATTCTGTTTTCCCATCTGGCTGCCAAGTGCCAAGTTTTATTTGATTATGTAATACTTCTTCCAAGTGATTACAGGGGATGGTTTTCATAACTGTTTCACCACTGTATAACACGGATTATCATTCTTCCGGCCTCCAAGTCCTGTCCGTCCATGTCCCAATACTTTAGATCCTCTCCCTCTCAGTATTCAAAAAATATTTTCAAATTTCTCTTCTCTTGCTTTTATAAAATGCCTTTCTCCCTTAGATCCTTTTTTTATTAGCTTTTAAACATGCTCAAATTACAAAAAGCTAAAATAACAATGGAAACTTCCTGGAGTCCCGTATCTGTCTACCAACATCCCACTGCTTCCATCCCTGCCCTATCGAAACCAAACTTCTCCTTGTCTTCACTCACCCACCTTCCTTACTTACCTCTTGTTTGTCATAACACATTCCATATTGCAATCTTACCTTCGCCCCCATCACAATACTAAAACAGCTCCTCCGAAGATCAATGAATCTATGGAACTGAATAAAACTGGACATTTTAAAAATCCTAATCTTATTTCGACTTGTTGGCAGTCTGTGCACATGAAACTGTGCCACATTCTAGAGCTTTCTTATTCTTGGTTCCCACAATGCAACCCTCTTCTCTGTCCACCTCCGCACTATCTCCTTTGTAGCTTCACCTCGTTTGTCAGCACAAATACTAGAGTTTCTTTCTCTCTTCTTTTTTCTTTCTTTTGGCACTGGGGAGTGAACCCAGGAGCATTCTACCTCTGAGATACATCACCAGGCCCTTTTTATTTTATTTCAAGACAGGGTCTTGATAAATTGCCCATGGCTGACCTCAAACATGGGATCCTCCTACCTCAGCCTTCTGAGTAGCTGGGGTTAGGGCGAGTACAATCATGCCCCGCTAGTTTCCTGAGGAGTTCTTTTTCTTCTTACTCACTTCAGATAATTGCATTCATGTCCCAGCGTCAGGTCTCACCTTCATGGAACTAACGCATAGATTTGCATCTCCCTCCCAGCCTGTTCCACTCAATTCTTTTATCCAATTGCTTATTTGAGAGCTCTAGATGAATGTCTCAAAGAAATGTTTCAAAATGTTTCCCAAAATTCATCCCATGATCTTGTTCCACAAAACGGGGCTTCTTCCATGGCTCCAGGTGGCAGCTGGAAGGCATCATCCTGAATTCAGTGAGATAAAGGTTATTCCAGGGCATCTTTCTTCAAACCCTGATCTTGCTGAATCATCATGGTCCAAGTGATGTCAGTGCCACCATGATGTTGTGCAAGCTTGTTTATGGCAAATAGCAACCCAGAAGGATCTTTAGAATCTAAATATATGAAAAGATCAAAGTCAAACTCCAATTGTGAACTGTAGTATTTGAAAATTTCTTTTACTTTTCTTTCTTCCTTTTTTTTTTTTTTTCCTGGTGTAGTAGATTATAATTCAGGAGGGCTTGACCACTGAGCCATATTCCCAGCTCATTTATTTATTTTAAAACAGGATCTTGTGAAGTTGACCAGGCTGGCTCATAAATTGCAATCCTCCTGCTTCAGCCTCCCAATCATTGGAATTACAGGTGTGCACCACCGTGCGCAGCCTGTAGTGTTTAACATGAAAAGAAATTAGTGTGCATGTCATGCAATGTTTTGCTTTCCCCTAAATCTGTCATCTTATCAAAGTGTCTTACAATCAGTTATACTTCACAATCAGATAAGTAATTGCACATACAGAAAACAGCCCAGATTAGAAATAACAACAATGGATGCACAATACATTGAGAATCAGAGACTATGGATTCAGGTGTCAGTGCCTCTTCTCTCTTGGGGCAGGCCAGTTCAAACAAACAAGAAACTCTTCTAAGTAACCATACTGCTGAGGACACCTCAGTCTGCTGAACAATCACCAACTCCCCCAAAAATCCCGTCTTCAGACAGTTTTTCATTAGTGAGATCAAGGATCTGTTCCTTACATCACTTCTGGTACCTATCTTGCTGACATTGTGATCTTGGTTTTTCCATTGCCAAGGACAATAACCATAGAGTGGGAAAGAAGAATGTTTTAGTCAGTTTTTCACTGCTGTGACTAAAAGACCAGAACAATTGTAGAGGAGGAAAAGATTCTTTGAGGGCTCACAGTTTCAGAGGTCTCAGTCCATAGAAGGCTGGCTCCATTCTTCAGGGTTCAAGGTGAGGCAGAACATCATGGCAGAAGAGTGTGGTGGAGGGAAGCAGCTCACATGATGATCAGAAAGCAGAGAGAGAAAGGTCTCCACTTACCAAATACAAAGTATATACCCCAAAGCCATGCTCCCAATGACACATTTTGTCCAACCACACCTTACCTGTCCTCACTTACCACTTAGTTAATCCTATCAGGGAATTAATTCACTGATTGGGTTAAGGCTCTCATAATCAAATTATTTCTCCTCTGAATCTTCTTGCATTGTCTCACATATGAGTTTTTGGGGGATGTCTCACATCCAAACCATAAAAAAGAAAAAATGCCTTTTCTACCCAACCATTTTACCCCCTTTCCAGGTCTTTAGGCCTTCAACAGGCTTTTTTGTATGGCCATGTGCTGTCGGGGTTTCGGCCGGACCCCTGGCCCTAGGTGTGGCAAGGCTAAGATGGCGCCTGGCAGTGAGCCAGAGCAGTTAACTTTTGCATAAACAACTGACATTATTTTGAGGAAGTTCCAGGGATTGGCTGAGCTCCCTGATGGACAGTGCAGGTCCACTATATGTCTGCCTTTGCTGCCTGTATATGTTAATGCTCTCCCTCGTGCGAAAATGCTGATTGGTTACAAGTACTGTATATATTGGAGTGTAAGTTCCTCAAGGAGGAACAAAGGAAGAACTGAGAGGATGTGGGGTGCACGCAATAAAAGGGCTGAAAAGAACCAGGTGTCGTGTCTCACTGCGGGCAGGTGAGCGCGACAAGTGTACCGAAACCCGGGAACCAAAGAACAATAATTTTTCACAGACAAGGTAAGTTAAGTGTAAGTAATAAAGTAATAAAGTAATAATTAATAAAGTAAGTAAGGCTATAGCCGGTAATGAAAAAGTACATTAGGCTAAAAAGCCCGGTCCATTAAAAGGCGGAGGACTGCCCCGTCTTAAAAGGCAGGAGGACTGCCCGGTCATTAAAAGGCAGAGGACTGAGCCGGTCATATTTATGTTTGTTTTTACTGTTGTCTCCTCCCCTGTCTATGAAGTGGTGGTGTAATATTGATAGTGGTTAGCATTACTCCTGTATGTGTGGTCTGTTCGTGTAATAGTGTTGAGTCTCTCCGCGACAAGATTTTACAATATGGGGAACGAAATGTCCAAGGTAAAATGGAACAACCCCTTAGGGAATTATTAAGGAACCATGGAACGCCCCTAAGAAAAAAACAGCTCAAACGTTCCTTGATACCATAAAAAAGGTCTCTCCGTGGTTTTAGATAAAGGGGTTGTTAAATATATTCCTCAGTGAAGCACCTGGGAGAGGATCTGCACATAACAAAAAAAAAAAACAAAAGCTGTTACCTGTTGGAACTTTAGCCAATTTGGTCCCTGATTATATCTTGCTTACAACATAAAGATAAACAAAATCTAAAGGGACCCCTGGAAGAGGGAAGTCAGGTTTTAGAAGAGATTAAAGAGAAACGGTTCTGTTCTCAGAACTCAGAAAGAAATAATAACTCAGAAGGGGAAGATTCAAAGGAGAAACTTTCAGGGGAGGAGCTAGAAGGACATTTGGGAAGCTAACAATGCAGTCTAAGCGCCCTATTAATGATGACATTGACACCGGTGAAGACTCGAGACCTGTGGGCAATAGTTAAAAAACACTCTTTTGTGGAGCCTCTGACTGAGGGCAGTCAGGTTTTGGAAAAATATAAGAGAAAAGGTCTAAAACATCAAAAAGGGCGTCAATAAGATCAGGGACAAACAAAAATAAAAATGAAAGTGGGTGTAAGGAACAACTTGTTAGAAAGAGGGAAATCAGTTAGGGGAGGGTCCCCCTAGGCAGAGAGCTCAGCAGCTCCATTCCTTAAAAGTAGTAAAAAATAATGTTTTGTGATTTTCTGCATTCAAACCTAACCTGATTTCTCAACCAGGAAAAAAGGGTTAAAAAGTCCTGGGTGATCCTCCCTCCCCCTGCCACTTTGGAATGCAACTACAGCGTCTCAAGGAGAAAAGGGGGTAACCTAAAGATAAGAAAAAAGAAGAAAAAAAAGTGTCCGTTTAAATTCCTGGGCCGCTGCAAAAACTACTTATTCTTCAGGATTCTTGTTTTGTTTTGTTTTTTTCTTTAATGCTGTATTTTTGAGCTCAATTTTGATCCTACATACCTAGGTTAATGATTTTATTTTTGATCAGTTCTATTTTTTATTCAACTGAAGTTTTTTAAACAGCTGTTTCATTGCAATGAACATTTACCTATAAAGTTACAAGGCCTTTGATTTTGTGTTATATGTATGTTGTGCTGTCTAATGTCATGTTTTGTCTGCGTCAAAACTGAGAGCTCTTAAATTAAAATTTAAAAATGGATCCAAATACTTTTATTCACGTGATTTAAAAGGTTCAATTTAAATTGGGTAAACTAATAAAAGTAAAATTTTTAAAAATAACACAATTCAGGTGGTAACTAAAAATATTGATGTTAAAAATGTCTAATATCAATTGCTTCTAGGACTTTTCTTCAGCAGGAAAGAGGCAACGGATCCTGTTCAGGACACTTGTCTGATATCTTGGTTTTATAAAATAAAAATTGGAGTTAACATGTATGGGATTACTCAAATGTGTTTGTAGAGACGTCTGGTTAATTTACAAAGTTAAAATGCTAATTGTTAAATAACAAGTACTCTTAACTCCTCAATTCCATGGGGTATCATACTTAAACTTATTGGTGTTTTCATAGGTTGGTAAATAAAAGGGTTTAAATTGCTTTGTGTCATCTAAACTAAAAACAAGGTTACTAAAGTTATATCCTAACAAGTGGAATTCTATATAAAAGGGTCCCAAAAGTTTCAACTGTGTTTCAATTAAGAGTACTATAAACAACAAAATATTTAATCTTATTAAAATAGGGTGATTTATCTAAATTCAAAATTTCATAAGAGTTGTTTCAGAATGTGAACAAAAAGGGGTCAACAAATAGAAAAAAAAAATAAAAGGTTCTGGGTTTAAAAATGTATTTAATAAAAAAAAAAATGTTTCTAGATAAAAAAGTCTGTGTGTAACAAAGGACAAGTTTCAACAAGTCTGTGTGTAACTAAGTTGGTTGTGTGTATGTAAAACAGCTAAAGCTATTTAAGGTTTTTCCTAAGGTGAAATACTAATGTTCTGATATAAGCCAAAGTTTAATCTATATGGTAAAATGACATGGTAAAATGACAAGTTTCTTAAAACACCAATTCATTCTTAACTTTGTGTCTCTTAAGTTTTATTCTTTAAAACAATTGTCTTAAAAATAGGGGTTTATACAATTATGGTTAAACAACTGTTAAAGATTGTACTACATTATAAAGTCTAAATTTTTCTTTAAAAACTAAAATTGGTAAGAACCAATTCCTCACTAAATTAAAATAACTCTAACCACAGATGTACCTTATAACCCACAAAAACAAGGTATTGTTGAACATACACATCTCACCCTCAAAAATGTTCTTTAAAAAAAAAGGGGGAATAGAGGAGACCTTCAGGTCCCCTAAAGATAAACTTTCTCTTTGTCTCTTTGTTTGGGGTTTTTTAACTCTGGGTAATAAGGGTAACTCGGTGCTTTACTGGAGCTGCGGCTCAGTTTGTGTGTTTCCACGGAATAAACTAACTTACTACCTCTTTTTAGTCTCTTAGGAGGAACAGTTCAACTATGTAACAAAACAACTGCTTCTCTCAATTGTACTTCAGATTTGTGCTATCTCAATGTTAAAATGCTTCTAGGTTCCTGCTGGCAGACTTAATGTGTGTTCCTACCTTCCTACCAGTCCCAGTCTCTGTTACAGATGATATTGCCAGTATTGCTTTCCAGAAATAGAGGGACTTTGGAATCACCGCAGCAGTCATTACCGCCATAGTTGCATCAGCGGCAGCTGCCACTGCAGCAGCTGTAGCCTTAACTACATCTGTACATCTGCAGCACAATCCATAAGTGGTTCAACAGAGCTACTGCCTATCTACTCAGCAGAAATGGATCAACATTAAAAGCAGGGTTTTAGTAAACCAGAGAGTGGACTTACTTCAAGAACAAATGGACATTTTACAGGAACTGTTAAACGGATGTATTTATCATCTGGCAGGACTGTGCGTTACACCTGTAGCTTACCATAACTTCAGCTATGCAACAAACTTGTCTAGAATCTTGTCTGCTCAGCTACAAACAAACTGGTCTTACGAATTTGATAATCTTACTGCTATTCTTAGATCTCAAATTGTTAGTCTCAATGCTACTAGAGTTAATGTAGCCCCTATGTCTGAAGTGCTAAGTTGGCTATCCTCTTCTTTCAGTTTTGTAAAACAATGGGCAGGTATGGGAGCCTTTTGTATGTTCATGGTTGTTGGTTGTCTTCCTCACCGCTTTATCATGCACATGCGCCGAGATCAAGTTAGAGATCGTATCATCTTCCATCAGGCCATGGCTGCCCTAGAGGCCGCAGCTCCCCACAAGTGTGGCTCGCGAGGCTGGACCATTGACCAGACGGGTAAGGTAGTAGGTAACGCCGTACCAACCTAAGACAGGAGCTGTAGCATGCTCTACAGTTATCCGATGACGGGTAAGGACGGTAGTTGACCACTCCGCCTAAGACAGGCTTGGTCCCGAGCTTTTCTTTTAAAAGAAAAAAGGGGGAACTGTCGGGGTTTCGGCCGGACCCCTGGCCCTAGGTGTGGCAAGGCTAAGATGGCGCCTGGCAGTGAGCCAGAGCAGTTAACTTTTGCATAAACAACTGACATTATTTTGAGGAAGTTCCAGGGATTGGCTGAGCTCCCTGATGGACAGTGCAGGTCCACTATATGCCTGCCTTTGCTGCCTGTATATGTTAATGCTCTCCCCTCGTGCGAAAATGCTGATTGGTTACAAGTACTGTATATATTGGAGTGTAAGTTCCTCAAAGGAGGAACAAAGGAAGAACTGAGAGGATGGGGGTGCACGCAATAAAAGGGCTGAAAAGAACCAGGTGTCGTGTCTCACTGCGGGCAGGGAGCGCGACAATGTGCCACATGACATTTCGGTCAATGACAGACCTTATACAATCATGGTCCCCTGAGATAAAAATGGAGCTGAGCTGGGCAGTCATGTGCATTTGTAGTCTCAGTTGTGTAGGAGGCTGAGGCAGGATTGCTTGTGCCCAAGAGTTTGGACCAGCCCAGACAACATAACAAGACTGCTGTCTCTCAAAACCAAAACAAAATACAAAACAAACCAAATTAAAAAAAAAAAAAAACCACCTTTTACCTCCTTACCTCTTTAAAGTCCTACAAACACAAGCTAGACCACTTAACATAAATTTTGGACTGGGAGTACAGCTCAGTGGTAGAGCATATACTTTGTGTTCTCAAGGTCCTGTGTATAATCCCCAACCTCCAAATAATAACAATAATAGACTTAAAAAATCCTAATGTGTTAGTCAGCTTTTTGTTTCTGTGACCAAAATACCCGACAACACTTTGAAAAGTTTATTTCGACTCACAGTTCCAGAGGTCTAGTCCATGGTTGCTTTGGTTCATTATTCTAGGTTCAAGGTGAGGTAGAACATCATAGCAGAGAGCATGATGGAGAGTACCACTCCATCCATGGCAGCCATGAGGTAGAGAGAGAGTCATGAGGCAGGGCCACAGGGAAGATGAACCCCTACAGAGCATGCCCCTAGTGACCTACCTCCTCTGGCCATGTCCCACCTGCCTACAATTATCACCCAGTCCATTCAAACTAGGATGGACAAAGATTACAGTTCTCACAGTGCAATCATTTTACCTCTGAACATTTCTACATTAACACATTTTTAGGGAACCACTCATACCCAAACTGTAACACCCAGTGATGTTGTCATCACTTTGCTATTTTGTTGTGATGCTGGTGTTGTATACAGCACGTACAAATATGAACAGTACGTATATTTGATAATGATAATGAACAACAATGTTACTGGTTTCTTTGTTAACTTAATCATTATTTTAGGGCATACTCCTTCTCATAAAACAATTTTATTGTAACATAGTAGGCTGTGTTGACAATGGCAGCAGCCTCATACATCCCATTTACTGCACCTATTGATTACATCAAGAGGCCAGATCAAATGATTGACCTATACCTGAATCTAGATTTGTATAAGTACACACTATGATGTTTGCACAATGCTGAAATCATGTGGTTGATTAAAGCTTGACTATAGTCTAAATGTTTGCATATCCCAATAATGGTAAATAGTTTCCTTTTTCTTCCTTTTCTTTTTTTCTTGATGTACTAGGATTGAATCCAGGGTCTCACATGTGGTAGGCAGTGCTCAACCACTGATATATCCTCAACCTTAGCATCTTGCTACGTTGTCAAAGTTGACCTCAAACTTGTGGTCCTCTGTCTCAGATTTATGAGTAGCTAGGATTATGGGCAGGTGCACCACCTCTGTCTCAAATATTTTTTCTTTACAGTTCTTCTTTATCCTCCCTTTCCTACATGTGTTAGTCACTTCCCACCACTTACATAAAAAACCTGAGATAAACAAATTAAGGAAGAAATATTTATTTTGGCTCACAGTTTCAGAGCTTTCAGTCCATGGTCAGCTGACTCCATTGTTTCTGGATCTGTGGTGAGACAGAGCATCATGGCAGAAAGGCATAGTGGAGCATAGCTGCTTACCTTGTTTCATCCAGGAATCAGAGAGAGAAGAAGGAGTAGTAGGGACAATATATAGCATTCAAGGGTGTTCCCCCACGTGAGACAGAAGGTGGCCCAATACTCCCTAAGAGGTACTATTAAAATTGTTTTTTCTTCCATTTTGGATAGCAACGGCTATTTCAAATGCTTCTTGGCTGCTTGAAGACTTTTGCTTTGGCTGCGGTAGCTTCGGTCATGGGTCCATTCCAGATGCCTGTGCCCCAAGCCTCTCTGAATGACTTCACCCCTCTGCAGTCTCTTCAGTTGTCCTTATCCCTGTCAGCAAGAGCCCTTCTTCTACGCTTGACAAATACTGTGCGTGTACGAGCCCACTTGTGTTTCTATTTAAATAGCCTCCCCCTGCCCTTATCAGAACAGTCCTGTACTGCTTCCCCATTCACTGAAATATCAGTCCTAACAAAACCTGTTTCAGATGCATTTTATTTTACCTCTTTTTGATTTTAGTATTGAGTAGAGCAGGCTAGGCCATTTGTACTGAGTTGGTAACACTGATGCTGCTATCCCTAAAAGAGGCCTGCAGCCAGGGCTGGTAACACTGAGAGTGGCTAACAGTCCGAGAGTGGTAGGAAATGATGGCGTAATGCTGGAGCCACTGTCTCTGGCTGCTGGAAAAGTTCCAGAGTCACCAGTTTCAGCAGCCAAGGGGACAGTGAGGAAGATAGCTGACTCTAAGAGCTGGAAGCGGCTGGCATTCAAAGCCCAGAGCTGCTAACATCGAGGGAGCTGCACTTTGCCTATTTATGATTTCTATCCAAATTAAGCAGAAGAATCCTCAGCCAAGCAGTAATTACTTCCTATAATTAGGCCCCACTTCCTAAGTTTCAGCCACCTCTAATAGTCATTAAACTATGAATCCAATAATAGCCCATTAAATTATGAATCCATCAATGAAGTAATCCATTGATGAAGTTAGAAGCCTCATGATCCAGTCACCTTCCAAAGGTCCCACCTCTGAACACTGCTGCATTGGGCACCATGCCTTCAACACATGACATTTTAGGAGAGATTTCTGATCGAAACCTATAAACTACTGTAGGAATTAGGTCCAATTTTCTTTGTGCCAGCCCAGAATTTCTACTTAAGTATCATTTCCCTATAGAATGCTTAGAACTGCTCCCTCTAGACAAGCCTAAATCAGTGTCACTGATTAACTTTGCAGGGTCAAGCTTTTTGCTTAGGATGAGTTTTGTAGTGCTGGTCATTGAACCCAGGGCCTTGCATGTGGTAGGTGAGCTCTCTACCACTGAGCTACATCCCCCAGTCTTTTTTATCTTATTTTGAGACAAGGTCTCACTAATGTTTAGGCTTCCCTTGAACTTGCAATCCTTATGCCTCAGCCTCCCAAGTAGCTGGTAGTATAGGTGTGCACCACCAAGCATGGCGCAGGTGAGTTCTCTACTGAATCTGGTTAAATGCCTGGCCATTGCTTTTTCACTGCTAAAAGAAGCTGAAGCAAGTCTTCAGTTCCAGGTTTTCTTCATTTGGTTCCAAATACCTTCCCATTAGCCTCCCCAGATGTGTCTGAATCCTTTGAGGGAGGTCCTCTCTGGCTCTTCTGCTGGGGTCCTCTTGTATATCATCTGTTAAGACAACTGGTTACATTATAGGGTGAAAGGCTAAAGCTGAAAAAGATTTTGAGACTGCCTTGTGAAGTTTTTCATACTGCTGCTCACAACTTATTAGTTACCTAGGAGATGATTTAATTGATCATAACAAACTTCCTTCCTTTATTTTTTTCTTTTTTTGGTGGTTCTGGAGACTGAACCCAAGATCTTACACATGCTAGGCAATCAACCAACATTTTTAATAAATGGGAGAGAGTAGAAAAAAATCATAGTGCACAGCACATAGCAAGGGGTGTGTGTTGATTCATGAAACTGTTTCAGTTGTTTGTGTGTGCAGGTGTGTAATTCTGTGTGCCCAAGCATACTGAGTCAAGATGGAAAGAAAATAGATTTCTTACCGATTGACACAAGTTTTCTAAAACAATATAAGAGTTGGTCTAGATCAGTGGCTCTCAAATTTAGTTCCTAGACCAGGGAGAGGAGCTGTTCATTAGCAAAACCTGGGACTTATGAGAAATGCAGATTCTTGCCCTTATACTACCTACTGAATCAGAACCTCTTGGGGATGGAGCTGGCACTCTGTTTTTGAAAACCTCCAGGTAATTCGGATGCACACAAAGTTTGAAAACCACTGGACTCTAGATAATTTAGCCTTTCTCAATCATGGCAGAGACTTGAACCCTGCAGAAAAAGATCAGAGACTCTTGCTATTTCTTCCAAGAAGACAGCTGGCCTTCTAAATGGCAGAGGAAAGAATGACTCATTATTATGTACAAAGGATTCCTTAAGGGCCAGGGGCTTAATTCTGTCTCAGAAGTTGAAAAGAAGGACTGGCCTAGAATAATCTCTTCAGAGATAAATATTGGTGTCTTTATTCAAGTTTTTTTTGAAACACAATCAGCCTAACAACAGAAATTTGAATATAATTATTCCTGCTTAAAAATATTTTTTCTTCTTACCTCTATTGTGTTTGCAAACAATGATCCTATTATGATAATGAAGAAAAATTAAGTCTATAATTGTTACTAAGAACTGGAAGCTAAGATTTGCTGAGAGTATTCAGAATTAGCCATTAGTTAATTTATCTAATCATCATGGTCATATTCACAAACTCTCCAGTAAGACAACAATTCACAGCCTTTATTCAGCTTTAACCCTTTTTTGTTCACAGCACACTACTAACGAGTAACATCTCCCATTGTAAAACTGGCCACTGCACCTTTTGAATATAGCCCATGCAGCTCTGTTGCTTATTTTAAGAGACTTGTTTTTCTTTTCCTCTTCTCCTACTCCTCCTCTCCAACCTGAGGGCATGGCATAAGATCCCCTTTTCCCATCCTAAGCTGTTTTCTGTCCTGGAGCACACACCTACCATGGGAAGGAGATGCCACCAGAAGATCTAGGAAATGACTATCTCCCAGATTAACAAGTGAATTTCAACACACCATCAGGGCTCACCTGGAATGCAGCCTTTGAAGAGCTCCTTTAAAAACCCTCTGTTCTCCTGCAGGGGCAGAATCACAGCCACCAGGACAGGAGTCCCCTGTGCTTCTCCTTTTCTGCCAAGCAATAAACTTTTATTCCTTCTTCTCAAACCATGTCCTTCTTATTAAATTGCACCGGGGATGAGGAGAGAGCTTTCCACAATGCCATCACAATGCTGTGATTCTCATGAGGGTGGAGAGCTCAAAAATTCTCCTTGAGGACTCTAACGCCCACACTCCACACATGCCATAAACTTCACTAGTATGAGAGACAAAGTTGCCAATAACAATCTAAGTTGGCAAAGAACATCTCATCCTATAATAGCCAAGTTTTAAATAGACATTGACTGAGTTCCAGGATGATCCAAGGGTTCTGAGCATAATTCACTATTATATCCTTATTTATTCTCTGCAAAGAATCACTTCATTCTTTCAGAAGAAAGCAAAATTCAGGAGAAAGGGAATATTTTCTTGTCAATCAACTAATCAACATTTTCATGCCTATTGTGTACACATCAATGTAGTGGGCAATAATGTAGGATGGGCATGTTTTTACAACTAGAGAGAAGATCAGAATATATGACATAAGCGACATTAAATAAAGCTCTAAGTGGAAAATGATGATGGACAAATTGTGAAATCATGTGAAGTAGTTTTAAAAAATAGAGATTCTTAAATCCAACCCCAGAAATGCCAATAGGCTTATCAGTGTCAGGACCCAGGAATGTGTATTAAGTCCACCAGATGACTATAATAAGCAGTTGAGTTTGGGCACCACTACCTTAGAAATCCAGAAGAGAGATTTAATTTTAATCTGTGCATCTGAGCTGGGCCTTGGGGACAGAGTGGCAGGTGAGCAAAGCAGCACAGAGAGCAAAGGGTGGGACTGCACACTAGAGCTGCCTGTGCCAAAGTGTCAAGGAGGCTTTGAGAGGTATAAGATGAGGGCTCAAGTCAATCAGAGGAGGTTTCTTCCAAATTGAAGTCTAAAGATTGAGCAGAGGAATCTGCCAGGCAGAGAATGCAAGAAAGGGGATTCCAGGCAGAGAAAACAATTTGTAGAGAATTATGGAGGAGGTCTGGCAGCAGACATCAGGTAAGCCAAGATGGGTACACACAAGCACATCCAGGATCTGTGGAGGAAGAAGCAGCCTATGCTGGGTGCTTTCTTCTGAGGGTCTGCTGCTGGCAGATCACCAGTTTTCTGTGCCTGGAGTTGGGCAGGGAGTGTTCCCCACTCTGCCTGGCCCAACAAATCATACAGACTGAGATACAAGGTCATGTAATTCTGTCATAAATAGGGTCTGCGTGCAATACGCCAGCTGCAAACACCCAATTCCTAAGGGAGCAACCTATACCAAGCCTGATAATCATGGTGTTAACTGGCTTAAATTTGCTTGAAGACTTCAGTCTGCTGCCAAGGAATGATGAGCTGAATGCCACTCTGGGCCTCTTAAATTTCTAAATTCTTATGGGGTTTGTGAAGATATCAGGTATGAATTCTCTACAGTTATCCTCATTGAGCCATTCCATAGAGCTATCAGAAACCCTTATACCCAGAGGATCCCAAAGCATTCCACAAGCACAAACAGATGTGTAAGCTAACATCTGCAAAACACTGGTGATTCTGATAGAAAAGACAGATGTGAGCAGTGGGAACATGAAGCTATGGGGCCACTGTGAACCCCACATACTTTCTTATTTAAAAAAGTGATTTACCTGTAACCCTGCCTGGCTTAAGTTGATAGGATGTGTTACATTCCTCAGCAAACAATCTGTTACCTGCAGGAGAAATGCAGACCCAAAATGCTGAGAAAAAAAGAACACGAATTACCCTAAAGGGGGAAATTTCTGCGACCCTTACACAGACCAGATCCCAAAACTCAGGGAGATAAGGATATTTCCCCTAACCATAAAACCTGTAAAAACAGGTTCCAATGAGAACCTGTTAGCATGGACCAAAGTAACCTAGAGTTCTCATGCACAGTGGAGACTTGATAGTTTGATGTCATCCTGCTTTCAGTCCAGAGTGGAGAGGTGGACTTGGATGGGAATCTCTAGAAAGTTCCCTGGGACCCCCAGTAAAACTGGAGGGCAGACAGGGCATAGCATCTGACTCCTCTCCAAGAGGATCTAATCTTTTCCTTTGAGAGTGTTCCCTTTTTCCCTTTCTTATCTCTCCTAATAAACTCATGCCTGACACCTTGACCAACATGGTCTGAACTCTTTCTGGCATGATTCTAAGAATAAAGATTTGAAGAGCAGATCTCCATGCAGCCTCAGTTTCATGGCAGGCCTTTGCCCCGTAACAGTTCTTGTTGTGCAATTTGGAAAAGATTTGATAGTCTCAAGCATCTTTGTTACCATTAACATAATGTTTGTAAAATGCATACCTAATAAACAATTTAGGATAGTTATGTCTGGGTAAAGGTTTTATCTGTCTATTAAAATTACACAGCAAATTGTTTCATGAATACTTTTGCAAATTATAAAAGTGAAGTAATGTTTGAAGACTGAAAGTGATGGTGTGTATCTTGTTTCTAATAAGATAATTTTGTCTTTGCTTTATTTTATTAGGTAGTTACATGTCAGTGTTTAAACATGCTATGTGGTATAGTAGGTATAAAATTAATTATTTTAAATGGGGGAATACATAGGCATGAAAGGGCAAGGTGTATTGGTGGGCTAATCAAATGTGACCAGACGAGGCAGAGGAGAATGGAGGAGATGCCTATGGGAGACAAGGTAGAAGTGGTCAGCATGCTTAAGTAAAAAATGAAAAGGGACTGGAGATCTCAAGTGCATAGAAGGTGAAGTATATCACTGGGTGTACATGCATATGATATACTGTAAGTGGTAGGATCTAGAAGCCAAAAGGAACTGGTAGATTCATGCTCAGTCTGGAAGGGTCAGCCTAATAGTACAACACAAGCCAATCAGTGCTATTATGGCAGCAAGGACCTAGTGGTACCAAGCCAGCTAAAAAGATTTTTTTTCAAAAAAGCCTGAAGGGTGTGGAGTTGTGGCTCAGTGGTAGAGCACTTGCCTGGAATGTGTGAGGCCCTGGGTTTGATACTCAGCAACATATATTAAGTAAGTAAAATAAAAGATCTATTGGCAATAAAAATACATATGTGTGTTTTTTTAAAAGCCGGAAATCAAGATTTTTTTAGAAAAAAAATCTCCAAACTTTCAAAGGTTGACTCAAAATTATTTACATTATTAGACCAAATGAAATACAACTCTTGGTCTGGTGTGAATACTAGTCTATCTTTGAACTAAAGTGTAATACATTTTTATTACCTGCAAATTAAACAGTGTCTATTTGGTTTGCTTTGTGCCTGATTCATGGGTTGGCAGAACATAAAACTAGGCTAAAGCCTTGCTGGGAGAACAAGAACTCAATCAAGTTTGAAGTGTTTATTATTCTATGGTCTTATTTTCTCCATGTTGGAGGGTCATTCTAAAGGCAAACTCACTAAAAATGGAAGTGACTATTCTTCAGAAAGAAGTGACTATTCTTTAAGAAAGAAAATTTTAAAATCTTAGATGTCTGTTCAATCAAATTTCAATAAAATGCGAAAGAGTCCTAGTAGTTCCATGGAAATGATGACAATTTTGAAAAAGTAGTATTTAAAGGCATTATTTTTTATTGCAGAAAATGTCTTTATAGAATTATTTAAATAATATGGGGATAGGAAGTATAGTAGAATGAACAGACTTATTACCTTATGTACATATATGACTGCACGACTGATGTGATCCTACAACATGTACAATCAGAAAAATGAGAAATTATACTCCATTTATGTATTATTTATCGAAATGCATAAATGCATTCCACTGTCATATATAACTAATTAGAACGAATTTTTAAAATTTTTTTAAAGTTTCCGAACAGGGAGAGTGACATACAAATCTAAGTTCTTGGACAGCACAGTTGGAAATAATTGACATAAAGAAAAAAAGAATTATTTAAATAATACCTATAAAAATCTCATATCAGAAACTCTATTTAAGCTTACAGTTTGAATTAGAAAGACTAAAAAAATTGAAGGAAGTCATCAGTTGTTCCTTCATTAATATTGTGTTACAGCTTACACCAAAAAGTAAGTCAATAGTCTGGTGCGGTGGCTCAAATCTGCAATTCCAGTAACTTGGGAGGCTGAAGCAAGAGGACTGCAAGTTTGAGGCCAGTTTCAGTAATTTAGCGAGACCCCCTTCTCAAAATTAAAGGGCTGGAGATGTTGCTCAGTGGTACAGGGCCCCTGGGTTCCATCCCCAATACTGAAAAAAAATGTTTTTTCTTTTTAAGTTAAGCCAAGCTCAGTGGCTCAACTGTACTATCAGCTACCTGGGAGACTGAGACAGGACAATTGTGAGTTTGAGGTCACTGTGGGCAGCATAGCAAGACTCTTGTCTAAAAAAATAGAGTCAAGACTTAAACTTTTTTTCTCAAAATTGATTTTCTATTAAGCTCTATTTTTTGTTTAGTACTTTTAACACTCTACAATAAAAATTTTCATTTTATGGAATTCTATTTCCATTTTATTGTTATTGTAAATAATATATATATATACAATATATATAAGCTTAAACTCATCTAAATTTTCCTATCTTTTTACATCTTGCTTATAAATCTTTATTTGATTTTATTATTTTGTTTGTTTTTGTTTTTGAGGGACTGGTGATTGAATCCAAGATCCTGTACACGCTAGGTAAGCACTCTACCACTTCAGCTTCATTCCCAGTCTAATCCTTTTTTTTAATAGTCAAGTAAGAAAAAGTAAGGATTCAGATATATCTTAGTCTCAAACTCCAGTTCCTACTTAAAGGCCTTAAGATTTTTGACAGACCATTGAGCTTTAGAAGCCTCATTTATAAAATGCAAGTTAATTGTTACAACAGCCTTGTGAGGACTGCATCGTGTGGGTCAAGGTGGTAACACCAAGGTGAGCACACAGTCAGTACATAATAACTTTCCCCCACTTCAGATGATGCAAAATAAGGAACAAATTATATATTGCTGAAAATAGGGAACTTTATACATTAGACGTGAAGATATTTGAGTACTACAAATAAAATCTGGTAAGCAATTTGAAAACTTTAAATGGCTACATAATACAATGTTATGCCAACTTATAATTGAATGTAATTTTCTAAGTATGCCTTTTGACATATGTAGAAACTTTTTTTTTCTCATTTTTCAATAACTTCTAGGTATACACTCAATTGTCAAAAAACCCCATCGTAAACCAAAGGTTACACTCAGGCAAAATAATGTCAAAAGCAATGACATTGCAGCTAAAGTTTATTCACTGTCTAAACTGCATGTATTTTAATATATTTTATTGTATTAATGTGGAGTTGATCCCTTTTTTCCCCTTAGAATATGATACTTAGTGTCTGGAAGAGGCTCAAGGAGGATATGACAACTCTCTGATCACAATCTTGTGAAAGGAAAGCCGGTTCCTCTCTAAGTCTGGAATTCACCTACTCTAGACAAGGAAATCAAACAGCATGTATTCCGTCCACGTCGGTACTTGGCCCGTTTACCCCTGTCCTGGGCAATTAGTTCAGAATGCACAAATCTCCCCTTTCTCCACCACCCACAGTTAAAACTGGAACACGCCGGCAAGCTGCAGAGTTTCACTGGGTTTTACTCCCTGGTTTGCCGACTGGGATCCACGGCCAACATTCAACCTAGTCCTAAGATACACCCCCGACAAGCCCCACCCCCGACAAGCCCCACCTTCAAGCCCCGCCCCCTCCCGCCTCGCCCAAGATGTGTACATGCGTACAAGGAGGGTTTAGAGCGCTCCCCATCGCCGCGTCCCAGGCCCAGCTGCCACGCAGCCAGTCTCTCCTGCCCTTCTTGGGGTGGCCGACTTCGCCATTCAGTAGTACGCATGTGCAGACCTCTGCAGCCCGGCAAGCCTTTAGCCGGTGGGGGCGGGGCGGCAGGCGGGTCCCAGCGGCTTGCGCACGCTCGGGACATGCGCAGTGCAGAGGCTGAGGCGCCAGCTGTCGATTTGGAAGTTCCGGGGAGAGAGCGCATGCGCGAGTGTACGCGTTGCCGGCGAAGAGGGGAGCCTGACGACTCGGAAATTTGAATACCACAGTAGCATGGAGTGTGACCTCATGGAGACTGACATCTTGGAGTCGTTGGAAGATCTAGGGTAAGACTGCCAGGGCACGGGTCTCCCAAACCCCACACTGCTGACCCCCCGGGAACTCCTTCTGCGCCCCAGTCTGAGACACCTGCCTCTCCACGCCGCACCCCGTGGCTCCTGCTGTAGCGTCCCTGGGGCCCCAGGACCCCCAAAGCCACGTCCACTGCCTTCCCCGCCGGCTCGGGCCCGCCAGCCCCGACGCCCCTAGGCTTGCCGGGTGCTCCCTATAGCCGAGTTGCCCGCAGCGTTTGTCAGTCATGCGTGTCATTGTCTGGGCTTTGGTTCTCGCCACCCCCACTCCCCCAGCTTCTCTGCTTGCTCCCATCCTTCTGCACTACCCCCACTCTAAAGGTTGCCAAAGTTGATTCAGTTTTCCTACTTGCCCTCCAGATTTCCTGCTCCTGCTTTGGGCCTGTTTCTACCCCACCCCACTTCTCTCAAAAAAAAAAAAAAAAATCTTCTTTGCCCAGTCATTCTCTGCGTGCACCTAGGCTTCGCTAAGGCACATGTTGGGCTCTGCTTGCGTTCCTCCAGCCAGCTCAGCTGTGCACCAAACCTATCACCACCTCCCTAGGAACGACTGGCAGTTTCCTCTGACTCCGACCCTACCTCCTTGAGCCTCTTTAGGGCTGATCTTCAGCCACCAAGAACCGGCATATTTGTTTGCATTTTCTCTCTCCTCCTCTTAACAGTTACCCAGTCATAATTCATCATATCTAGAAGCTTGGAAATAGGGCTTCTTATCTCACTGGGTCACCCAGATCAATTTACTCTATTAAATTTGAGAACTTGGAACCTCTGGGGCTAAATATGGTTGCAGAAACAATTGTGTGATTCAGTATTTGCTTACAGGTACTATGTCAAAAAAAGAAAAGAAAGAAAGAAAGAAAGAAAAAGAAAAAAAGTACAAATTTAGGTAGTTATGTTTATAGGTAAACATGTCAAAACATTCCTTTTGGCTTTTCCATGACATAGAAACCTTTAAGAGAAACCTTTCTTTAGGAAAACACACCTTGAGTGTTTTCAAAGTCTGCCCATTTAAATAATTTGCTGTTTTAGTAGAAATCTTTTGGAAAAGTAGCGGTGGTACTTATCTTTCTTTGTCAAAGAGAATTACCATTGTTCTTTTCTTTGACATTTGATCTAAATGTTCGTGAATGTTCCAGACTTGAAGGGCTTATTTCTTTCACTAGGGCGTAAGTGATGCTTGAGGTTAAGTGTTGAAGGAATGGACTGAGAGGAGGCAAGGCAGGCCTTCTTTAAATGTAATTGTTCCATATGAATAAAGCTCAGGTCAGAGTTGGCTTTGGATGCAATTTCTTCTTATTGTTCTTTTACCTATGTTTTTAAGTATGTTTTATTTTTCTTCTTGGGTACTATAAAAGTAATTATTACTTTTTGTAGTCAAATAAATAATTAGGTTGTAATGTAAACCATGGGATTTTTTCTGAGAACTGTTATAAATTTTAACTTAATTTGGTGATTCACATGTTAAAATTTACCCTTAATTGATTGACATGTCCTTTTAATTTAGTGAAAAGTGTTGAGTTGAATGACTATCTTTTTATCTCTAACTTGGCACACAGTAGGAATTCAGTAACTACTTGTTGAATAAGTTAATAAAGTCTAAATGTGACACACAAGAAATTTCTAGGCCCAGTCTCTTCATTGAGTGTCTACTAATGAGCGATTTTTCATTCTGCATGCCAGATTATGTATAATTTCAATAATCCTTTTTCTTTTTTTTTTTTTGCACTAAGGATTGAACCCAGGGGCACATCACTAATCTACATCCTGAGGCCCCCCCTTTTTTGAGACAGGTCTTACTAAAATTATTGAAACTGACTTTGAACTTGGAATCCTGCCTCAGCCTTCTGAGTCAATGGGATTATAGGCACATGCCACCACTCCTGGCATCTCATTTTTTTTTTTTTTAATGGTACTGGGAATTGAACGCAATAGCACTCTACCCCTGAGCTCTACCCCTAGCCCTCTTTTAAAATTTTTATTTTGAAACAGTCTCCCTGAGTTGTCCTGGCTGATCTTGAACTTGTGATCCTCCTGCCTGAGCCCTCCAATATCTGGGATTACAGGCATGTGCCACCATGCCTGGCTGTTTTACTAATCTTATTTATTTATTTATTTTTTGGTAATAGGGATTGAACCTAGGGGTACTCTACCACTAAGCTACATCCCCAGCCCTTTTTATTTTTTAAGACAGGATCTCACTAAGTTCCTGAGGCTGGTGTCGAACTTGGAATCTTCCTGCCTTAGATTCCAAGTAGCTGGGATTACAGGCACTTGCCACCATGCCTGGCTGTCTTACTAACTTTAGCCATCATTAAGTATAGAAAAAGAAAATAAATGTTTAATTGATTAATTAGAAAGTTTTTTTGGGGGGGATTAATTAATTTAAAAGTTTTTGATGGAAGTCACTAAAAATTTAACCTAATTGATTTCCAGAAAAAAATTCTAGCGTAGATAACTTAAGCTTTATTTCTAAAGTATTTCTGGTTTAAGTAGTTTTAATATTTCTTAACAGTAAGAAAATAAACCTTTCTAAAATTAGAGCTTTAATATTGTTAATTGGTTTTAATTGGTTAATTGGTTTTAATATTTCTTAACAGTGAGAAAGTAAACCTTTCTAAAATTAGAGCTTTCAGTAAATGTACGAAAGTTGACATAATTTAGTAGTAGATGTGGTTCTGTTAAATATTCACATATATTTCCAAGGATTGAAATGCAGTTACCTTTCGGCTTATTTTTATGTTTCAGTACAGTTCTGTTTTGTTTATATTTGCAAGTTTAGAAATTGGTCATCGTAATTTACCTTTTTAAATTGTTGCTTAATTATATAAATAATACATACATTATTTTACCTATAATCTATTGGGGGATTCTTCTGAAGTATAATTTCTTATTCACCAGTTACAAGGGCCCATTGTTGGATGATGGCGCACTATCTCAAGCAGTCTCTGCTGGAGCCAGTTCCCCCGAGTTTACCAAACTCTGTGCTTGGCTGGTATCTGAATTAAGAGTGCTCTGTAAACTAGAGGAAAATGTGCAAGCAACTAATAGTAAGTAAACATTTACATAGCAGTGTAAAGTATAAACATAAAATTGCTATTGTCAATTGAACATTATAAATACTAAAGCCTAAATTTCAGGTTTTTTTGTAACTGTAAAGAAAATTTTTGTTACAGAGCCAATATACTTTTTTCTTTCCATAATTTTTAGAGATAAGATGATTCAAAAGTTTAAAAAACAGAATGTAATCATATAGTTAAAAAAAAATGGTGGAGACTGAAAAAGACCCTGTTACTGTAGTACAGAGAAATGGAGAACACAAGTATGGAATATATGAACTTTCCATTTTTTGTAAAATGTGAATTGTGAGATCCTGAATTGTTCACTTGAACTAGAAATTGGGATTTTTTTTTTTTTTTTCTTTTGGACTACTAGATTCCAGAAGCACATTATATCATGTAAAATAAATGCATTGTAATTGGAAGGAAACCGCTTAGTCAAGAAACTTTATCATAGGAATGTATCATTAGATACATCAAAAACAGATCCAACGCCACTAGATTTATAGGGCTGAGAGCTATTTTATATTTGTCAGTTTTGTCATCTCTTGAGCACTAGTGTGTCAACTCTGCAGAAGAGACAAAAACTTAGAACCTGACACTCCACCATCTGGTTCCTTCTTGCCATAGGTAAACCTATAATAAGGAAACAAACAAAAATGCCCACCTGTTAACCTGCCCTTAGGAAAAACAATTCCCACAATCCCTTTTGCCCCACATAATCCCATTTTGAAGAGTTTACTTACTTGCATGTTAGTGTTTAATGTACACATGTTAGTTGCATCCATTTCTCATTTGTGAATATGTGTTTTCTGGGGATGGAGCACAGGGCTGTGGGTTTGGTAAACAGGCACTTTACCACTGAACTATACCCCCAGGGAGTCTGACCAATTCTAATTATTAAGGAAAGTCTTATGTGACAATAGCAGAGCTTGGGTTCTTTGTACTCACTATGTTCTAAGCACTTGACATATGTTAACTCAATTAAACCTCAGGGCTACACGGTGGGGCAGGTTTGATTACTCATACATTTCAACACAAAAGCTCAAAGAAGCTAAATACATTGTCTAAATGTCACACAACCTGTGAGAGGCAAAACCAGGACTCACCCTCAGCAGTCAAGTTCAGAGACCCTTGTTCTTAGCTACAGTACTGTTCTACCTCTTGACCTAACATGTCAAGAGATTTTAAGAACCTTTGAAAACACCAGTACCAGATAACTATTTTTAAACTTGCAGCCCCTTTGTTTAAGTGGTACATTATATAGAAACTAACACATAGAACAGGTGAAAAAGTATAGCTGTTCTGCTTAACATGGAGAGGGGTTACTTTTAGCACAACTCTTTCTCCGGATCCTTGCTAGTTGGCTGTGAAGGACCTCTTTGGAACTCTAGGCTTCATAGATCACAGCTGACAAAACACTGATAATATAGTCTTCCCGTGTTACCACCTAATCTCCCCAGATGCCTCTAAAAGAGCATCGTGGAACCCTAACATTTGCAAATCACAGTTTGCAAAACATTGATAATACAATCCTTGGTGTATAGATGAGAAAATGAACTGGGATCAAATAACTCAAAGTTTAATTTCTACCCATCTTTGTTACTGAATGGAGACCCATCAAAATAATACAGAAGAAAGTCCCCCCACCCTTTGGCTTACCCAAAACCTTTTTACTATTTACCTTTTTACACATTATAGAAATATGAACTACAAGTTGTGCTTGCTGCCTTCAAATTTAGTCTAACTAGAAATACTAGGTACAAATGAAAAAACTGGAGATAGTATAGTATTAAATGCTTCCCTATGTGTTTTACAGGGAGAGCAACAGTACTTAGAGAAAGTTTTGTCATGGAGCAAGACCACTGGGCTTTTGGCTAAGTGGAATTTGCTGGAGGAGAAGAGAGTAGCAGGCATATCAGTGACAGGAAATAAATGAGGGCTTAAACGGGGACATGAGACTGACCTTCCCTGGGATAGTGAGGAGATGACCTGGCACAAATAGAGGGATTATTTGAGGAAGTGGTAAGTAGAGGATGATAATCAAATGATCTGGGAAAGGCAAAGATAAATAGCTGTGAAGATTCATTAAAGGCAAACTAAAAAAATTAGATTAGATGAGGTGTAAATTAGAAGCCATTAAAGATTGTCAAATAAGGGAGTGACCTAATAGCTATGTAAGAAATTTTCAGTGGTATAAGAAAGAATAAAGTAGAAGGGAAAGGAACTTGTTTGGAAAAGCCTATTAAAATTTCAGTTTTTTATATGCAATTGTTATGCTAATGGAAAAACAATCAGTATTATTAAATAAGATTATTTTAATTCTTGAAAAGGTCCAAGTGAGGCTGAAGAATTCCAGCTTGAGGTGAGTGGGCTACTAGGGGAGATGAACTGCCCATATCTTTCACTGACCTCTGGGGATGTGACCAAGCGCCTTCTCATACAGAAGAACTGCCTCCTTTTGCTCAGTAAGTTCATGGCTATTAGAATGTAGTTATTTTTTTTCTATTTCTGTTTTTCATGACTAATAAACTGGTTCTTTTATTTTGTTATGAATATAATTCTAATACTATTCATTTTAAACAATGTTCTTAAATTTCCAGTTTAGGTGGGCATGTGCATTGGTAGCATTGTTGATTTTATAACTGATGCTCTTTTATTATTTCACCGTTGGTGGTTCTCAAACTGTTTTGTTTCATCTGATGTGATCAGTGGTGTGCTGGAATGTTCAAGTGTGTGGTCATTAAATTTTTGCATTCTATACCAGAAGCACATTTTTAAGTAGACTGGGGAGATAGTGTGGAAATAACAAGTTTTTCTTTTTAATTCTTTTGAGAAGAGTAAGCATTTACTAGATAGAGTTAATATAATTATTTAAAATAATTTATCTTATTGATGTGTCTTTGTGGTTTGGCAATTATTGGGGGGATTGATTTTATTAGTAATGATTATGGAATAACACTTGGATGGTTCCTGTACTTATCATTCTGGGAAGAAAAATTTTATGAAAAGTTCTTTCCTTCCTTCTTTTTTTTTTAACTATACTAACAATTGTTTGTCTTTTTACCATGAAGAATAGTAAAGAGACTTACAAATTTTATTGCCTTGTGTAGACTTTGCAATAAACAAACCAATAATTTTAACTTAGAATTTTTATATCATTCTAAAACACATTTAAACGAGCTTTGGTTAATTGATTATTAAGTTCTCATTATGACAAACACTATTCAGAGGATTTTTTAAAGTGTTTGTAATTTTACTATGGTCTTTGAAATATTATAAAACTGCACTTTTGAAGATTAAATTTTTTAAAAAGTTGCTCATAACCATTATATTTGGGCACTAAGTTATTCCAGAATCCCTTTCTTAACTTCCCCTTGGTCTAGTGATTGTTATTTGGGGAGTATGCACATAAGGGTAGGTATTGCTTTAGGTATTGATGTTGCTGCATATGTCTCTTACACTTTGATTTAGTATCCTTCAAGTTGTATAATTCCATAATTGGCTCAACAACTGTGTATTCAGCTAACTCCCTCTGTACATCATTTATTCTTATCAATAGTATTTGACACTTAGAATATATTAATCTATGCAGGAAGGTAACAACTATGTGGAGTATCTAGTAATGACCCTGAATTGCTCATTCTCCCAAAAATCTCAGAGTTTAGCTTTTTAGCACTGATGTTTATGGAACCCACTTTGAATGTAAATCTTTATAAACTGTTTTTCTCTCTTTTCCATTTCTTAAGCAGATTGCAACGAAATTATTTTGGACTCAGGGTCATAATTATAGACTTTATTTTTAATGTGCTATCACCTCAAAAGCTTTTCAAGACTATTCAACTGTTTGCTTCTCAACTAAATGACTAAATCAGCCAAAGGTTATTCACTTTTTAAATGCACATGCACACTATTTCCCTCTATCTTTACCTCTGCTGTTTCCCCTTTCTAAAATGTTCTTGGTTTGTAACCTCTTTCATTCCACCTTTTTGTACACATACTCATGGCTGCTCTGTGTAACTATTTCTCATCTTTGCAAGCATCAGCTGTCATATCTTGATGCTATAATCCTACTTCCAGCACCCTTACCTCCCAAATTGAATCCTTTATCATATTATATTTTGGGGGGAAGAACAAATGAACATCATGAGAACTGTTAGTAAAATAGAATAGGCTTTGAGAGGTAGAAAAACTCATGTGTCAGGATAAGGACTCAGTTTTGGCTATTCCTTGACCTTTTGTGGTCCTCAGATTGTTTCCCATGGGTAAGTTAAGTCAGCTCATAGTTTCTCATAGATGAAGAGTCAGTCATATTTTGCAAGAGTATGTCTTTATTCTTAACTAGATCATCAGAAGAGATAATTTCTGGTTTGTTTTTTTGTAATATCTCTAATGCCTTTCCTTTTGAACACATCAGTCACAGTTAAAATTTTTTCATGGTAATTATATTGGTGAACTAATTTTGTGAATACATGAACTTTGTAGTCCCAAATTAAGAGAACCTTTTTTTTAAATCATATAGTATGTGATTTTCTAGAACAAGGGTTGGCAAACTTTTTCTTAAAGGACCAGGTAGTAAATATTTGTGCAACCAGTGCGCTACCTCTGTGAAAACTATTGCAACTCTGCTGTTGCAGCAGGAAAGCAGCCACAGACAATATAATGAGTGTACCAATGTGCTAGTAAAACCCGTAACAACAACAGTGTTTATTTTCATAATTTTGGGTTTTACTGTTTGGATGTTTTAACACATAAGTACAGATTACTATATGAAACACATTAAGATTTTTATCAAACCTATTTAGAATGACCTTTGCAGAAACTTAGCTGTGTTTATTGTTTTAAAACAGGAGTTGGCAGCTTTTCAGAAATGATTTGCCAAATTATGGTCCCCTTATGCTCCTAACCTTACACCTTGAGGGTAGTAAATGAGATATTCAAACTGATCAGTGTTTCGTACTTCCCATAGGACTTAGGACCTAGAAAATGTCTTTATCTAAAACTACTCTCTTAGAAGGATCTCACTTTGCCACATAACCTGAAAGTCTAAGAGTCAAATGATTTTTAATGTCTTTTATAAAAATTGAAATGTCCTTGGGAAGTTTAAGGGAATGGAATTTAATATTTGTACTTTCAGTTGAATTGCCTGAAACAGACTGTGGCCCTCATTGTACCTGGCTAAAACCAACACTCAAGGGGATATTGACACAAAGGGAATTCTGCCAAAAAATGATTTGAAGTTTTGTTGTTTGGGGGTAGCGAGGTGAGAAACGTAAGGGAAAGAGCACCCTGAGGAGGGCTTTCTTCAGCAGCCAGAGGTAGCATGAGGATACCCATGGAAAGGAACTCTGGGGAGTTGGTACCTTCCTACTTCTCCCACAAGTTGAACAGTTACTTAACTGTTCTAGACTGTGTCACTATTGGGAGACAGGAGAGTAAGGTAGTTATATCATTGGTGTTCACAAGTGGGGAAAAGTTAAAGTACACACACATACATACACATTACATATATGTGTATATATTGTGTGTGTGTGTATATATACATATATATATATATATATATTTTTTTTTTTTTTTTAACACTAAAAATTGGCCACCAGTTGCTTTTGACAAATTGTTTAACAGATGCCAACCCCTGTTCTGGAGGTTCCATAACAGTAGAATGCAAGAATCCAAATCTCTAGATGTGATCTCTCTTGATCCTTTGGTTTCAAAAAAGAATTGCTTACTTTTGAATTGATTTTTAAGCATTATATATTGGTGAAATACCTGAATTACATAACCAGTTTCTATGTTATGTCATTTGCAGGTAAAAATGGTTTTCCTTTCTTATTTTTATCCATTCTTGCAGCTTTAAAAGTTACATATCATTAGGTCTATAGAGTTGTGACTCCAGACTTATGACTATTAACTATAGCTGTATCTCATTTGAAATCTTATTTTGTTTACTTCAGCATACCTCATCTCAGAACTAGAAGCTGCCAGAATGCTCTGTGTGAATGCTCCTCCAAAAAAAGCTCAAGAAGGAGGCGGTAGTGAGGTCTTTCAAGAGTTGAAAGGCATATGTATTGCTCTAGGAATGTCCAAACCTCCAGCCAATATAACTATGTTCCAATTCTTCAGCGGGATTGAAAAAAAAGTAAGACCTTTAGTACCAGATTGTAGTGTATTAAAGGCATAGTACTACATTTGTTTGAAATGAAACATTAAGTTTATTTCTCTTAATGGGAACCTAATGTGCATATACTTAAGTAATTGTTACTAAATGAGTTTTGGGTTTTAAATCCTAGATGCCTTAAAGAGAAATTAGTATTTTAACATTTTAAAAAACATTAGCATGTTTCTTTTTCAAAAAGGAAACTTGACTCCTTGGTTTATGAGCTGAAATAAGCTAGTGTAATGTAAAAAGAATTAAGATATAAGTTCTTTTTAAAATTTTGTCATTGAACTTTTACACAATTAATTTTTAAGATCCTTATTATTAAATGATGCCACCCTACCCCATTGACTGGACTGAAAAGGTTGTTAGTATTTGTTTAATCCAGTCACTTTGGGTCTTATATATTTGGGTCGGCAAACTTTTTCTTAAGGGCCAGGTAGTAGATATTTCTGGCTTTGCAACCCGTCTAATGTCTCTGAAAACGATGCAGTGCTGCTATTGCAGCAGGAGGCAGTCACAGGCAATATAATGAGCAAACTAGATTTATTGACTGCTAACAGTCTAGTAGTATATGAAATAAGTTGGAATTTTTTTCATACCACCAGTTACATACATTATTTTATGTAATTGATTAGGAACAAGCAATTTTAACAAAAAATTAATGAGTAAAAGAGAATGTTATCTGTGGTAGCAGAGTTTTTCCTTATATGCATGTCTGCTGGACTCTGAGAATTGGTACATTTGCAGAGTGGAGTAAATCGACACCATGATGCACAGATTTGACTGAATGCTACAGGGGTGCAGTAGTGTATCTAGTCCGTATTTTTCTGTGTTCATTCATTCATTCAGCAAATGCTCATTGAGGGCCCACTGTTGTCAGGCACTGTTCTAGGTCCAGTGAAGGATTCATGCTTCTGTAGGCTCGTGAGGAGTGGGACAAGTGAGTGTTTCTCATGGGTCTTTACATTTGCGTTTCAAAACATCCTCCACCTTTGCCTCTGTCAGGAATCTTCTTTTGATGACAAGATATGATGGGAATTGGGAAGATACGTTTTACTTTTAGATTTATTTATTTATTTATTTATGTTTTTGTGTCAGTTAAAGGAAACATTAGCAAAAGTTCCACCTAATCATGTGGGAAAGCCTTTATTGAAGAAGCCAATGGGACCAGCCCACTGGGTAAGTAGGGATCCTTGGGTAAACTGTAAGGAACCATCTGTTCCACGACTTTTGTGTGAGCACTTAATATTTTGTGCTTTCTAAGTTGTTTCCAAATCGTGGTTTTCTAGATGGACATCCTTAGAATCATTTTTGTGAATCTCAATATTTATGCAGAATAATTCTTATGTAAGATTGGTAGTACTTATCTGATAATTTGTAAATATTTCACAAGCTGAGTAAAATAAATTGAATTTCAGTATGATGTATACTTCTAATCACCAAATGAATTCAAGCCAAAAACTTCATTGGGCAGAGTTTCACACAGTGAATTATGAGAAAGCTAAACAAGAATTTTGTACTTTACATAATCTTCATTATGTTTTAAGACTTAGCAACTTTTTGCCAATTATTTCAGTAACTATTAATGTATTACCAGGTAGAAAGGACTATGTGTGTTAAGTACTGGAGATTCCAGTACAAGGGAAACAGATACAGTACAGTGTCTGTTTTAGGAACACATGGTCAAGTGGATTTAAGTTCTAACTGGTCTTTTTAATTTTACTTCAGGAAAAGATAGAAGCAATTAACCAAGCCATAGCTAATGAATATGAAGTTCGGAGAAAGCTGCTAATAAAACGTTTGGATGTCACTGTTCAGTCCTTTGGCTGGTCTGACAGAGCTAAGGTACACAATTAAATAATTTAAAACAGCATAGTATTTATAGACATGATCCCTAAAGGGAAGGACCCTACCCCACCCACCCTTGACTTCACCTTCACTCCTACTGTATCAGCAAGTCTGACAGCTATATTTGTACAAGATAAGTCTTGACTAGGTAGGAGCAATGGTGAGTATGTAACTTTTCCTACCATCTGCAATCTAGTAAATATTATCGGATCTTTGACTTACTTAATATGGGTGTTTATTATGTTGTTCTGAAAATTGATATTTGTCTTTGAACACTTTTCTTTCAACAGAGTCAGACCGAAAAATTAGCCAAGGTTTACCAGCCAAAACGTTCAGTCTTGTCTCCTAAAAGCACTATTTCTGTTGCTCATCTTTTGGCTGCAAGGCAAGACTTGTCAAAGATTTTAAGGACAAGCAGTGGTTCCATAAGAGAAAAGACTGCCTGTGCCATCAATAAGGTGATTAGAGTACCTTTAATTTTCTTTCAGATACATTTATCTCTTGAGAAAGTGAGATACTTTAAAATATCTTTCTTATTCCATAGGTGTTGATGGGCAGAGTGCCTGACAGAGGTGGTAGACCCAATGAAATTGAACCTCCACCCCCAGAGATGCCACCATGGCAGAAAAGGCAAGATGGCCCCCAGCAGCAAGCAGGAGGCCGAGGAGGAGGGAGAGGTGGTTATGAACATTCCTCTTATGGTGGACGCGGAAGTCATGAACAAGGAGGAGGGAGAGGTGGACGTGGTGGCTATGACCATGGTGGCCGAGGGGGAGGAAGAGGAAATAAGCATCAAGGAGGCTGGACAGATGGTGGGAGTGGAGGAGGAGGTGGCTACCAAGATGGTGGTTATCGAGATTCAGGTTTCCAGCCAGGTGGCTATCATGGTGGCCACAGTAGTGGCTATCAAGGAGGTGGTTATAGTGGCTTCCAAACATCTTCATACACAGGAAGTGGATACCAGGGTGGTGGATACCAGCAGGACAGTAGATACCAAGATGGCGGGCACCACAGTGATCGAGGTGGTGGTCGTGGTGGGAGAGGTGGTCGCGGAGGCCGTGGTGGTCGTGGAGGCCAGGGAGGCGGGTGGGGAGGAAGGGGGAGCCAGACTTACCACCAGGGGGGTCAGTTTGAACAGCACTTCCAGCATGGAGGCTATCAGTATAATCATTCTGGATTTGGACAGGGAAGACATTATACTAGTTGAGGCTACAGAACCTTATATTTTGCTAGAGCTCAAATAATAGAAACATAGTTTCAGAATCCTGAATCCAGTATCTGTTTTGAATTAACGTGAGACCACAGGTGGCAGCAGGCAGATTCCTGCTTGGCATAAACATTGTAGGTCTTCCTTTGATTCTGGTTTTTTGTTGTTGTTGTTGTTGTTGTTGTTGTTGTTTAATGGACTTACATAATGCTGTTTATTTGAGAAACACATGCAACATCTCTCCTTTCTATGAAAAAAGTTTTTAAAAGGTAATTAAAATTGCCTTTAATTGACCAGTAGACTAATTCCACAGTCAGAACATGCATACTTTTTTGAAGAAATTACTTGAATAAAGTAGTTTTCAATATGCAGTTTTGAAAATGAGGATTCACCTAGACTTTTTTAGATTTACTACTAGGAAACCTTCCTCATATTAACAACCATTTATATGTGTTTTGTGTAAAATATTGTAATGTCTATTTTCCGAGCACAATTCTGCCCCAATTGGCATTTTATTCAGAGAGGTTGTGCCACATTTGCTTCACGATAGACCCGTTAGGTCAGTTCCTATTAAATGAGCTCTTCTGCAGACAGCACATTCAGTAGCCTTATTCATTTGATGGAATACTGTACCATATGCTCAACTCTGAAAACCTTGAACACGGCCAAATTCCATAAAGACTATAAAAGCAAACTAAGTTGTGAACCTATCGTACATTTAGGCATTTAGTTAAGTATAGCAACTCAAACTGACCTGCATCCATCCAAAACAAGTTCCTCGTTCAACCTTGTTTTTACTTGAAGTCTGCTAGAAAAAATAGCAAACCAAAATTTGTTTTATGCACGAGTTAATACCACTGGCTCAGCAAATACAAGTTAGTTTGCTTCAGGCAGGAGACTTTTTTGTAATGGAAGAAATGCACTACAAAGTAAGATAGATTTTGCTTAGTGCAGGAGGCCCTTTATTATTGCTGCAGAAAACAAAAGCCTGGCTGAGTTGATGTTTTACATTCTCCTTTACTGAAATCTACATGCCATGATGCTTCTTGCTGGGTTTTTGTATACGTAAACATTGTCAAGCTGTGAAAGAAAATGGCTGGAGGTGTGCTTTGTGTGAAAGGTGAGCAATAAAGTATCTGTATGTTCTCTCTTTGGTTTGAGTTTTATTTTGGCTACTTTTGGAAACTAAAAATTCTGGATACTTGTGTCAAGCTTATAAGCTATGGCTTTTGTTCCCAAAGATCCTTGAGTATTTCCTTAAAACGTAGTTAAGTAAAAGGTCACACTTATCCTAAAACCCTCAATAAATGGCAAAATGGTCATTTACAAATTTATCTTTTATAGCAATAGGGTTAGAAAGATGCATTACTCAACTTGAGCCACTGGGTGTAGCTGTTGCTACATGTAGGATAAATTAATGTCTCTAATCTTAGGGGTTTTGTTTTGTTTCTCCATTCTTCCTAAAAAAGGGGGGGGGGCACTTTTTCTTAAAAGGAAGTGAATTGAAAATATGTTCATTAAATAAAAAAACAACTTTTAGAAAAATCATGTCTTGCCATTGAAAATGTTCTACTTAACTGCTAAGAACGTTCTAATAACTAAAACCATCTTTGAAAGACCTCATTGATTCTTCTGTTAATTTTACCTGCTTATTTTTCAGCTAGCATTTGCCATTCTAAAATGTTCAAAATGTTTCATCATTAATTAAAGTTTTAAGTTCTGTCTTAAATGTTGTAAGAGTTGATCTTCTGATGTTAAATAAATGTTTTGTGTATATAGGAATTTCCTATTAGAAATAAAATTGACTGGTTTCATATCTTGAAATTATACTTTAGAATCTATTCACATGTAGGTTGGCATTTGCTTTAAGTTTGATAGCCTGATTCCACAATATACACATTGAACTCATTCTTTTGACAAATGTAATTTTGATTTATTTTTACAATTACTAGTTTGCTTTTTCAAATATGAGCTTGTATAAAAACATGCTAGATTTCTTCATGATGGCTCTGAAATTTACATCATCATTTTCTACTTCAAATGACATTTTTCTCTGCATTATAAAATTGTACAAGAATTAAGTTTCTCCTTTTCAACATAGATTTAACTTCTGTATAAACAGGATGTTTTATACCATCAGTTAGACCAATTTTAGTATAGTAAAGTTCTTAGATTTCGTATGGAAGGTGTCTTTAATCTTATGTTCTTGTAGTAAATAGTGATTTACTGGACTAGGGCATGTGGGAATTTCTTGGAGAATTGAGAAAAAACTTAGGAGGGAATATTTTACACAAAATCTTAGAATATCTCTTAAATAATACTTTTTGTTAATGCTTTTCTTTCCTCCTGCTACTAGGAACCAGAACATATTGTTAGTATTCTCTATGAGAATTATTACAGTTGTGCTACTTATCATTTTCATTCCTTGCTCTTGATCCAAACTAAGCTAGTGTCCAACTATGCCATACACAGAATAGAATAAAATAAATTATTGCTGCAAGAAAGCACTTGAAATCATTTCTGTATACACTTCACTGTTTATTAGTGTCCAAATCTCCTGTACTCTTAAAATTGTTTTAGGTTGTGCCCGTTCTGTATTTCTGGATAATTTGTCTACTTGTATTACATCCTTTTTAAAAATAGGTTTTATTAATCATCCCCCACCTTAAGTAATTTGGATGGTATTTATGATACTTGATTCATTGTTTGCTTTTTTAAAGAGGGCCATTGACTTCACCTAAACAGAAAAATACATCCACCATTGAGTATCCAGTAACAGATGAGACTTCTTTTTTCCTGCTTTTATTTCTTTCATTGCTCACTTGCATGATTATAACTAGAAATGTTCTTTCTGTTGTTCAGTGCTGCATTTGCACATTTGTATACATTTAGTGTACCTAGAGTGCAAATCACTGTTTGATTGAAGCAGGTATACAGGTCAGGGTTTGAACTTCTTTTCACCTTGCACATTTTCCGTCATCTGCACATTTGTTCTTGATAAAGAGGTTGAATTAAACATAACTGCTGGCATGAGAACTTACATACTAAATCATTGACTGCCCACCAAATGTAAATGAGGAGGTTTGGTAGGGAAAATCAGGGAAAAAAATTTAACATTTCCTAGGAATTTGGGGGGAAATCTTGGATAAAGGAAATATTAAAATGATCAATATTTGTTAAATTATAATTTCTTCAAAAGAAAAAAGGCCTGCAGTTTGGCTCAATAAAATGTGAGTGCTGGGTTGAGGATGTCACTAAATGGTAAAATACCTGCTTAGTACGAATGAGGCCCTGGGTTCCATTTCCAGCGCTGCAGAAAGTTAAAAATCAAAAAACAATTTGAGTGCCTGCCATACACCAGCACTTTGTTAGGCTGAGATACAAAGATAAGTTAGAAAGTTCCTGCCTTGGGATATGTCTAGTGACAAAGGCAAAAACAGATAATTGCAGCATAATGAACAGTAAGAGACCAGAGTATTAGGATAGAATAGTGTTTAAGACTGCTCATTTGGAGTAGAAATTGACAAAAGTTGCATCCAGTAATGGAGGGTTCCACATGCCTTCCTAAGTACTTGCGTTTATTTTATGTATAGTAGCATACACCACCAACAACAAAAAGGATACCATGTTCAGATTTGGAGTTCATGTACATTATAGGCTATAGTGCAGAATAAATTTATTGGTGGGGAGGCCCAAAATTGGAATAAAAAGTAATGGAGCTTAAACTAATGAAGTAATAGGGATGAAGAAAAGGCAGATTTGTCAAACTGGAGGGGAAATTTTGCAATGCATTAAAGCAGGAGCAAGAAATTTAATATGATCCCTGGTTTTTTTGTTTTGTAATTGGAGAACACCATTAATTTTAATCAATTAGGAGAAGGGAGAAAGGGGTGGGGTGGGGAGGAATCAGTTTGAAAACGCCATAAAATACCTGGACATAGAGGTTTAGGACTTACCCAAACAAGAATCCAAGGATTTTGCATTGGAACATTCTTTATTAAATCACCCAAGTTTGGGGAAAAGCAGAGGATCAAGGATGGAGTCTTGGGAAACAGTCATTTAAGGGACAGATGAAGGAGAGTCAGAGTAAGAGGAAAAGGAAGAGAATGTTGTCATGAAGGCTTGGTATAATAGTAAAGTAGTTATGGATTGAAAGTCAAATTTGGCCTAAACCAGTCTCTGTACTTGGGTGATAAAGTTTGGCCCAAAGCAGCCCCTCAATATAGTGAATGCACCCTGGCTGATGTATAAACAAATTGCAACCTAAGTATACCCTTGTAATCAAGTGATTGTCAACCAATCATGGGCTCCCAACTGATCAGACCGTGCCCAAATAAAGCAAGTGTCCTCTACAGCCAATGGAGTTCTTCCTTTTTGTCACTTACCTGGCTGTAGATGTAATGGGTACCTGTGAGGGGGGGAGGGGTGCCTGGTTCTAGAAACCTTGTTGAAGTAAACTTAAATTTAAGTGGTCTGCTTTTCTCTTTTTTTTTTTTTTTTTTTTTTGCGGGTGCTGGGGATCGAACCCAGGGCTTTATGCGAACCCAGGGCTTTGTGTTTGCAAGGCACGCACTCTACCCACTGAGCTATCTCCCCAGCCCTGTCTGCTTTTCTTTTAAGGAGCAGCATGAGCAGTACTCTTCTGTCCATTTCACATGTAAAGACGACACAGCCAGGACGGTTGAGGTGACCAGTCCACATCCGTATAGCTTTGAAGCAGAGGAGTCAGATTCAAACCTAGTGCCATCTTACTCCAGAACTCAATAATGAACAATTCCAGGTGCTACCTGGAAGTTCAACAAGCTAGACCTGAAAGGTAGCCATCACATCCTGTGACTTTTTCACCTGCAGTTTCAGAATAAAAACAGGACAGGAAACTAGGGAAAGAATGAGAAAGGAGAGAGTGGATTGAGACTAGATCAGAGCTTCACCAAGGTGGGAAAGACAGTAAAATAACAGTGTAAATTTTAATGGAATGACGTGATATACTTGGAAAGATCACAAAACACCAGGGAAGTTTTCAAGGAAATGTAATTGACAATCTTTAAGAACCCAAAAGTATTCATTGCAGAATATTAAGGAAATGTGCTTAGCACTCATTGTGTCTGCTTTTTTAAATTTACATATTAAAGGTACAAAATGGTGGGGGTTTCAATTGTGACATATGTGTACATACTTAAGAACAACTTCATTCCCAACACCTCCACACCTCCCCCTCCTCAGGTGGATTTCTTTCCTCTTTCCTAATCATCTCCCTTCTATTTTCATGGTGTCCTTCCCTCCCTTCTATTTTCATGGTGTCCTTCCCTCGCCTTTTTCCCCGTCTAGCTTCCACATATAAGTATCCCTATGACACTTTACTCTGAGTCTGACTCATTTCACTCAGAATTATGGTCTCCAGCTATTCTTTATGGGGCATTTACAAAAAGGTTGAAGTCAGATTTTCTTTGAGAATTGGATGAAAGATACTACTCAGAATATAATAGGTTTATTCTCAGTTACACATAGTTTCTGGTGCTTATCAAGTCCTCAGCCAATATCGTCTCTAATGTCTCAGGTTTTTCTGCTTCAGGATTGTTTCTTACTACACACAAGTTCATGTGGTATATAGCAGATGACTGGTCACAAAACTATACTACAGAGACACTTGGTTCATTCTAATTCTCAATTACTAGAAATTAGTGAAAAAAATTTAATGAAACAAGCAGCAGGTAATTCCAACTTAAAAGGACGAGTGAGGGCTATCTTGTAATTTACTTTTACAGTGATGGTGAAATATAATTGTTAGGGGCAGTTATGGTTCCTCGATAACCCCCAGAAAAACGCTCCGCAGACACAGGTCTCACACGAGGCTCGGGGGAAAAGGGAAGAAGAAGAGAAGAAAGAAGATGGCGCAGGGTTTTCTCCTCAGATATTGGGATTTCGAGGGCTGGGAGGAACTAATCGCGGAGGAGAATTATTACAGACTGACTGATGGACCAATGACATATTAGAACGTAATGTGGGAGGCAGGAAGATTACGGCAACGTAAGCGGGAAATTCCTTTAACGGGAGAGGCGAGCGAAATTGACAGGTGGTTGGGAGGCCGGATTCCTTACAATGATAGTTTTAAGTTTTGTGGTGCTTCTCTCCGACAATTAACTGATTACTGGTTTTTTTAAGTGCTTACTGTGGAAAGGAGAATAATAGAATGCATGTTTCTTCTACTGGCACTTGCTGTAACAAACTAGGACAATGAAATGTGTATCCTTAGTAAACTTTGAGAACAGTGCATAGATGCATCAAATATTTGTCTAACCATTCAGTCAATGCACTCAGAGGCAATTTATCTGAATCCAGAACTCTGGTACACTAGCTATGTGACCTTGAGCGTGCTGTTTAATCTAGCTGAGCCAGATATTCCAATCTGTAAAATTCTTAGAAGAGATTTGAGAATTAAGTGTGATAATTGATGTAAAATCCCTTCCACCGTGCATAGCGTAATATGCACTCACTGTTGAGTAATTATCATCAGTACAAAGATATTAATACTCAGGAATTCCCTAGACAGAGTCTTAGGGAGAGTACCTCATTACCTCTCCTGGTTCAAGTTTGGAACAAATAGTATAACCTGCATAGTACTCAGTTCCCCTTCCTGCCATGTCAGAACAGCCCAAAGTATCTCCAGAGCCCCCACACAGAATTTATGGTGGACAATACCTTATGCATCCTTAGTCTCTCTTGAGTTGTTTTCAAATCATCTTTTCCCATAGTATTTGGTATGTAACTTTGTAGAATAAGTAGTTTTGTAGCTGCATTGTCAAGAACAAAGGGAGTGAGTTGAAGATTGAGGAACTCATTGCTTACTGACTCAAATTACAGATGTTTATCTCTTTAGAACATTCCCTCTAGTTGGGCACCTTTGTTTTTTTTGTTTGTTTGTTTTTGTTTTTGTTTTTGTTTTTGTTTTTTGTTATCTGATACACAATAGGGCTAAGGATGTAAATCAGTGGGACAGTGCTTGGCTAGCACCTGCCCAGCACTGGAAAAAAAAAAACACAGGAAGAAGGTAGAACTATGCCAATAATTTAACATTGTTGCTTCTGAAAAGTCATGGCTAGGGATGTGCTGCCTGAATGGATAACACAAAGTAATGGAATCAGTTTCTAGATCCTTGTCTTCCACAGGTACACTTTCCAAAAACTAGCTGAGAAAACAACTTTTTCCCCTTTTACAAAAGGCCCAGACGCATCCCTTATCTTCCTCTTGTGAATTGTGCCCCAAAGTATAAGACCATCCAGGTACCAAAAAGACAATCAAAATCAAAATAATTGGTTTAGGGGAGCCTCTCACATCTCTTCAAAGAAGCAAACCTTTTTAAATCCTTTTATCCCTATTTCCCTTGTCCTGTCTAGGAATATTCTGAGTTCAAAGCAATCAAAACAGTGTGTTTATTAATATTGTCAAAATGGCCATAATACCAAAACTGTTATACAGATTTAATGCAATTGCTATTGAAATCCCAATGACATTCTTCATAGAACTAGAAAAGGCAATCATGAAATTCATTTGGAAAAATGAGACCCAAAATAGACAAAGCAATCCTTAGCAAGAAGAGTGAAGCAGGAGGTATCACAATACCAGACCTCAAACTCTACTACCAAGCAATATTATCAAAAATGGCATGGTATTGGCACCAAAATAGACATGTAAACCAAAGGTACAGAATAGAAGACACTGAAATGAACCCACATAAATACAGTTATCTCATATTAGACAAAGGTACCAAAAAACATAGGTTGGAGAAAACAGCCTATTTGACAAATGGTGCTAGGAAAACTGGAAATCCATATGTAGCAAAATGAAATTAAACCTCTATCTCTCACAAAAATTCTGCACAAAAATCAACTCAAAGTGGATTAAAGACTTAGGCACTAAAAGAGACACTGTGACTAACAGAAGAAAAAATAGGATCAAATCTCCACCATATCAACTTAGGAACTGACTTCCTTAACCAGACTCCTAAAGTGCAAGAAATAAAATCAAGAATCAATAAATGGGATAGACTCAAACTAAAAAGCTTCTCAACAAAGGAAACAATAGCAAGAAAAGAGAGTCTGCAGAAGGGAGAAAATCTTTACCACACGCACCTCAGATACAGCACTAATCTCCAAGTCATTCTCTTAGGGGGAAAATTCCAGAAGGAGACAGGGAACCACTCCCATGCAGCACCACATACTTCCTAGCAGTTCCTAGGAGCCAGGCCTCTGAGTCCCATGGCTCAACCTAGTCTGATTCTGCTAAACAAGGACGGCTTCCCACATCTCCCCTTTTTAACACTTTAAAATGAAAATGATGGGCAGTTACGTTGAGGCTCCGGATCTTTATTCTGAGAACTGCTCCGAGGTCTTGGCTCTTGGTTCAGAGGGTATGGTAACCTATTATCACAATACAAAAAGAATTAGTAGCAAACATATTATTCCAATACCATTCAATTTAGGAAATATCCGATCGACCAGAAATGCAGAGTCCACGAGATCAATTCTATCTTTTGAATATCCTGAATGTAGTGATGTGACTTTACAAAATCCAGGCTATTATTACTGCTATATCAAATGTTCATTACATGATTCTTAATTATCTCTTAGTCTCATTGGGAAGTGTGATATTTAGTTGTAACAATATACATGCTTACAATCATTATGGCATTTAAACCTTTGTTTAAATTTGAGAGCAAAAGTCTCATTACTGATATTTGTAATAGTAGCTGTTAAAGCATTTAACTTAATCTCAAGCATTCTATTAATACTTAACTTTCAGGGGCCCTATCATCTTAAAAGAAAGAATTATGCTCCTAGATATAATGAATGTGGGAATAGATTGAAACCTAGAAGAATACATTAAAATATATAGGAACCAAATTATCATCAAAGAAATTATTGTTAAAATATAAGTGTGAGTTATTCATCTTTCTAGTGTAATATCCATCAGTTTGTTAGATTCTAATTTGGCTTTATTACATGGTTACCAGTAGTGCAAAGTAATATCCAAATAATGGAGAATAGTCCAAATTACATGGAGTTTCAAAAATCAAAATGATTGTATATCTAATCTTATTTTTATATTCTGAAGATAGTTTCAAACAAGTCAATTATCTACCTAGTTCCTTAGATCTGTCATAGCGTTAAAGATTTATATTAAACATGGTTGCTTGTGAACTATTTTCAAGAAGAATTAAAAGCAAAACATATTTAGTGGCAATGTTGCCACATTAGGCCTTTCTGACTTTGAATCTTCTAGAGGAAAATATTTTGATATAACTGTCTTTCATCAATTTTTTAAGGTCAATCCAAAAACATAACCACTGCCTTCAGAGATAATATGTAGCATTGAGACATTTGTTTATTTCATCCATTTAGGAAAAATGTCAGATTCCATTGCAGAGCAATTAAGGCAGTAAGATATTGTTGGATAGTTCATAGAAATGACTGCCTTTATTTGAGAAAGTTCTATTCTAATAACTAAACATAAATCTTAAGTTCCAAGGGCCAGTATAATTGATGGGCCTACATATTTCTTATGCTGTCTATTTCTTAAAGGTTGCATCTAGACAGTCAGAAAGTCTATCATGGGACCAGCATATAGATTAAGTTTTCCTTGCAGCCAGTGTAGTCAAATCCAGTCACACGGATGGTTATAATGTAAATATCTGCATAACCTCCCATCATATGACTATCATCACTAAATACTGGAATTAATTCTCTAGTCCACATTGTTGGATGTATTAAAGGTGGTTCTGGGAAATGGGCCCAACAGATTTCCTGTATATTTCACTTACCTGAGAGCTCAATAGAGCTAGCATATAACCATTGTGGTTGGAGATTTAAGATCTCCTTATTGTAAAATCTGGTGCATTCTATTACTCCATGTGTTGCTCAGCAGTGGTGAAACTCCTAATATCATAATTTTTTAGACAATATTTTTTGAAATTAAGTAGGTTTATATAGGGATCTATTTCCCACTTTTTTTTTTTTTTTTAGTTGTAGAAAAAGATTACTGTAAGCTGGAGCATTATTAACCTTAAATTGCAGACAATGGCCTAGCATTGTACAAATATTTAAAACATAAGAGTGGCTTAATAAATATTTCTATTTGGCCAGGAAGATTATAAAAGTTACATATTGTTAAAGTTAATGTTGTTAAGTTGAAAAGGGCATTACAATAAAAGAAGGCCCGGTTTTCACCAAACATAGCATTTGATTTTTGTCTCTGGTAGTGGGCTGAGTTACAAAGTTATAAAATGCAGTCAGTACAGACATTGAAAATTAGTCTTATGACATGTTTGTTCTATAGGTAATGGCCTTATTATTCTAAATTAACTTAAGCTTTTATTTTAAAATTGATAGTATCTGTCAAGATAGTGATTTAATAAATTATTTAAGAATCTTAGAATTTTATGTCGCTGATCTAGCAATTATATTTTAAGGAATTTATGGAAAGACAATCTTTCTGTATAAAGATAGTTGTATGAATATGCTTAATAACATTGTCTTTAAAGTAGTAAAAATAATCCAACTGTGAAACTTAGGATTTTGGACAAATGAACTATGTGACAAAAAATCTGGCATTAAAAGACATTTTGTAAAAGAATAGTAATTATGTGCAATCCAAAACAATGTTATAAGCTTTAAAATTAACAATATTATTCTGTATGTACAAAATATGTATAACTCTGAGCTTATGTATGGAAAGCAGTTTAGAAGATTTAGTAAATGTTAACAATAGTTGTCAGAACCTTAAAACACAATTTTTTTATGTGTACTTAATTTTTCCTAAGTGGGTCTTTTGACAAAATCTAGGGAAGTTACCTTAATCTTGAACCCATCTTTAGCCTCTTTATCTGAATATTATTTTATAAAACTTCCATATATAATTCTTAGATTAATATAAATTTTAGTAGCATAATCCAATATCATATCTGAACCATGAAACAGATAAGCCAAAAGCTTCCATCCCTTCTTAGGGGAAAGTGTGAAAATACTTCCATATGTCACATTGTTAGCCTTTAAATAAGCATTATCTCCTGAATGTTCTCTAAAAATATAGCTAAGTTTGCTTCTTAGTGTAGAGAGTAATATAAAAAGTGTTTAACTTATATTTATTTCATTTTAAAATATTAAATGACATAATTTAATATTAAATAATTTGTTATTATAATATGTTTGTAAGAGACCATTATTGAAAAAGCTTTAGTTTGGGGAGCTTCAGCTTAATAACATGTCCCTGTAAATCTAGTATTTTAAAGACTTCTTTATCTGAAAAGCAATATAATTAACATAATAAGTCAGTACTAATTACCATGACTAATTAAAATATAGCCATTGATGTTTTTATTATTAATCAAATTTGGCCTTTAAAGAGATGTTTGAAATTTGGAATGTAAGCTGGTATTTTAAAATAAGTTATTGTTAAACCAAATTGCATAAACCATAATGTATTTGAAATTAGTTTTTTTAAATAATAGAAATTCAACAGGCATAGGAAATTATTTTATTAGAATGAGAAATTAGTATTTTAAGTATTTTCTTTTTCTTCTGTCCTTTAGTTAGAAGGTCCAATTAATAGGGGTTTGTGAAAAGATCTTATCTATATTTGTAAATAGCCTTTACGATAGAAACTTAGTAGAATTTAAAGAATAAAAAGCTTTTAATAACCTTAGCTGTTTGTGTTAATTATATGTAGCCAATTTAATTACATGTAAAGCTTTTGAAAATTATTTTGCACAAATTTTGTTTTAATTTATTCAACACGTTATACTCTTCTATTTAATGAGGTGAAAAAAAAAATTTTTTAGACACTTACATATCACACCTGATAGTTTAAGTACTAGCATCTTGGTTCTCATTGAGAACATAGAAAATAAAGGAATTTTAGACCTTCTTTATAGTGACCAAATTACAAACATTTTTAATGTTTAAATATATTTTAGTTGAGTATCTGATGTTTTCATATTTAGTAGACAATGTTCCAATTGACTATCTTTTAGCATCCCATCCTAAATACTTTATATTACAGAAGATATTAAGTATCTCCTGTAATAAAAGCTTAGATAATTAATTTAATTACCTCAAATTAAATTTATTTATTCTTAATTGCAAAAGTCAAGATAGCAAACAAATGTAAATAATAATATTAATAATTTCTTTCCAGTATATAAAAAGGAACCATTAGAAACAAGGGATGTAGATCTTAAATATTATAGAATTTAGCAATTTTATTATTTATTTGACCACCTGGAAAATGTGAATTAATTAAGAAGCCTTTTTACCTGGAAAAATATGAGTCAATAATTATAAAGAAAACTTTTTTATTTTTAGTTGTTTACCCAATATAATTTAAAACTCATTAATTCACATGAATTAAAGTTATATGGATCCATTTTTTTTTTAAATTTTAAAATGTGGGCATGCTCCTTGAATTGTAAGTAAATTTTGAAATCATATAAAGGTAGTTATTGTGTGCACACATTTATAGATCAGTCCAAAAAAGGAAATTTTTATAATTTATTGTAAGCGAAGCTCCACAGCAATGAACAAACATGCATTAAACATTGATTTAATTTATCTAAGAATTTAAGATATAAAAAGAAAAACTTCAAAATATTTCGGGTTGCCAGCTTTTGTCCTGATGATTGTTATTCACCTTTAAAATCATCCCTAAAAAGCAAAAGATTAATCCACCCAAAAGCACATTTGGAACATCTTTTATCAACTTCAGAAAAATTTTTCTTTCCCTTTTTTCATTTTTTCCCCCTTGGGTCTGAGTGAGCCAGCAGGCTTCTCCATTTACATTTCAATGTAAACCTTCAATGAGACCTGTAAGTAATTAAAAGAAAGATTATTGGTTCCAGCAAAAAACTTGATGCCAAGGGCATTTTAACCATTTCTTATTTTTAGGACAGGTTTGGATGTCAAAGAAAATTATGAGACCTTATTTTCTATTACTTTTGAGATTGAAGCTACTATGCTAAGCTCCTTACTGAGTGAGATATGCCATTGGCTATTGAACTGATTTGTCCATGGCCGTCTATCCAGTAGTTTTGGGTGAATATTTTTAGAGTTATTTTTCTCTCAGTGACAAACAGGTTAAATCTTGTTCCTTAGATAAGCTGAGATCAGGGGCTTGAAGTAAGTCCCCTTTTCGATATTTTAAAAACCTTTAGTATGTTTTGGTTCTCATGCTGAAACCCACTTTGGAAGTCATTTTGGACACAGGAAAAACAAGAATGATAGGAGTTTTTGAAAATCAAGTTTGTGCCTCAGTTCTGTAAATAACTAGCTCTGTGATTTTTGTTTCATTAATTGATTAGTGAAAGAGTATGCACTCTTCTGGAATCCATCCTGATGTATGTCTCCCTTGGTACTTCCCCTGCATTTGTACCTTTGTGACATAGATCTAACAGGGAGGATCCATCTTATTCCATTGCTGTTATTATTATTTAATTTTGAATAGGTCATACGGAGTTGAAATTCAAAATGAAAAAAAAAAAAAAAGTTACCCAGTGAGGTCTCCCCAGCCTTTGCCACTGAGCCACATTTCCATCTCATAGATGTCTATTAGGTGTGTGTTTTTGTCTTCTTTTAGAGGTGTTTAAACGTGCAATGAGAATATGTTCACTCTTTTCTCATTTTCATTTAAGCTGTATGTTGACATACAGCATACTTTGCACCATGATTTATATTTAAAATTTATCTTTGGTCTGGGGTTGTAGCTCTGGTAGAGCACTTGCCTAGCATGTGTGAGGCCTTGGGCCCAATCCCCAGCACTGCAAAAAAGAAAAAAGTAAATAATATTATCTTGGAAACATTTTCATATTAGTTCATACAGAATTTCCTCTTTTTAAAAAAATATCTGTGTGACAGTTCAACATATCTGACTCCATGGAAATGTTACAGGTCAGGTTATATGGGCAATGACTAAACCGACTCCATTTTACCTTGAGACTCCCATGTTATGTAGGAAATGCTTTTCCCATGGGAACACCCCGCCTCTGTACCCATCAAAAGTTGCTTAGCATGATATGTTTGGCAACACAAAATGGCAATTCTTGTATAATGAAAAATTATTCTCTTTTTGATTCCTATTTTCCTAAACAATGTACCATGTCAACAGTGATGCCAATAGTGATTGTCTAGATTTTAGTAACCATTCTTTAATTTGTACCTAAGTAAGGTCATTTTGACCCACTTCCCCCTCTGCTAATGATTTCAGATCTCATGATGTTAGTTTGTAATTTTAAATCATAGCAACAGACACTTATGATTGTTGTACTGACTTATGGTATAAAAACCACTATAACCCTATGGTCTGTTCTCCCGATAGCCATTTTTGTTGTGTTGTGTGAGACAGCCAGTCAGCTAATAAAAGTCTCAAATTTAGACTTCTCAGTGGTGATCTGGTCTGTTCTTAAGTTGGGCCCCACAACAAACTGAATGGTTCTACATTGTATGGATATAACCATTTATTTAACTAGGGTTTTATTGATAGATTGGGGGTTATTTCTGATCCTTTCCTTTCCCAAACAGCACTTGTGAAAAAAACTGTGTTCACTTTTACTTCTTTTATGTCCAAATATAGCTTGAGAGTTCACAAGTAAGAGCAAGGATTCTGGACACAGATCCTGGAGGTTAACCCCTGGCTTCATGGCTGAGACTGTGAGCTGGTGACTTAACTGCTCAGTGAACCACCCTATCAACTCCTTAGAACAGTACCTCACCATAGCAAACACTGGAACTAGCAGTTACTGCTGGTCTTCTAGTATGACTGCATCCTCATTATCTTTAAGATAAATTTTCAGATATGGAATTAGTAGGTTAAAAAAAGTATATCTGTAATTTTAATGAGTATTGCCAAAATCATCTTCATCAAAGTTATGCAAATTTATATTCCTGAAAGTGATATATGTATAGAATGTCAGTTTCCCACACTTGTGCCAAGAGATTATTCAGTTTTTTTTTGAGTCTCATATGTGACACTGCTATCACAGCGTAGTTTTAAGTTGGGGTGTGTGTGTGAGAGAGATGCTAGGGATCGAACTGAGGGCCTTGTGTGGTAGCAAGTGTTCTTCCACTGAGTTTGATCCCCAGGCCCTGCATTTCTCTTAATGAAGGAGTAACATGGTTTCATGAGTCCAAGGGATTTCTTTTGGTGTGTGTTGTCTGGTCAATTTTTTTTTTTTTGCTCATTTTATTTCAAACCAGGATGCTGAATTCCTTATAAAATCATAGTGCTCCTTTTATTCAGTAAATTAGCTCTGCATTAAGAATAGGATTTGCAAATGTTCTCAAATGTTTTTATATATCATTTCATTTAGCTCTTGGTGGGATAAGCCAGACAAACCTATTATTTATATGTTTTTACGTAGCTGATTTAAAAAAATTATTCTCTTTTATGGCTTGTAGGTACTGTGTCACACTTAGAAATGCTTCCCTTTCTATGATATTATCTGCAGTTTTTTTATGGTTTTATTCTCTTCCATTTAAATTTTTCTTTTGTTGGGAAATTATCATGGTGTAAGTTTTGAAGTATAAATCCAAATTTATTTTATGATCATTAACCAGTTACCTCAAATCAGTTAATGAATAATATTTTTAAATGATATAAGATGCCTACTTTATCATATACTTAAGTGCTATATTTCTTCTGTCTGTGGACCCACTAATCTAGTTCATATCTATGCATGCATTTGTAATACACCCTTTACTTATTGAGGTTTTATACTGAATATCTGACAGGGCTAATTACAACTCACTCATTACTCTTTTTCAGGTATTTCTGAACTATTCATGTTTGTCCCCCGACCCACCATAAACTTTAATTTGCTAGTAGACAAAGAAAAACTCCTGTTTGGGGGAATCACAAGATTACAATTAAAGGTAAACTTAAGGAGAACTGAAATTTTCATGTTTTCTTTACATCCAAGTACTTGGTGCCTCCCTCTCGATTTTGGCTTTCCTTTGTGTTTCTCCAGAGAATTTTAAAGTTATCTTCGTTTCCTTCGCTTGTTTCTTGTTAAGTTTATTCCTAGACATTTTACCAATTCTTGTCACTGATGTGTGGAGTCTTGTCTTCTGATTGCTGCGAGGATTTATGAAAAACTATTAATTTAAGACCTGCCTACCTTGTTGATTGTTTTTACTGTTTGCAGTAAGTTTTCAGGTGGTTTTCTTGGGTTTCTAAATATAGGATCATATCATGGTAATAATATGATGTACTTTAAAACCTGTATTTTATTTTTTAATCTGTTTGTATAAAATTATTTCAAAGGCAATCTTAGATAAAATTGTGATGTTAGAACTTTGTAGACAAGACATCAGTGTAAATGCTTGCATTGTTTCTTTTTAAGGATTATGCTGGTTTGGGGATTGAAATAGATATGTATATTTTAAACATACCTAGAAAGTTTCACCTATTCTTACTTTTGGTTTTTGTTGTTGTTGTTGTTGTTCTAAGGATTTAACCCAGGGATAGTTTACCATTGAGCCATATCCCCAGGTCTTTTTTATTTTGACACAGGATCTCACTGAGTTGTTTAGGGCCTCACTAAATTGTTGAGGCTGACCTTGAACTTGCTATCCTCCTGCCTTGGCCTCCCAAATTGCTGGAATTAGAGACATGCATCACCACATCCAGCACTTCTGGGAATTGAAAAAACAAAATATATATTTAAGTTTGTCAAATATTTATTCAGCATTTATTAAAATGATCATATAATTATATTCTTTAGGTATTAGCACAATTATATTCATAAATATGTGAATACTGAGCCATTCTTGAATTCCTAGTATGAGCTTTTATATTTTTATTGCATTTACATTTCAGATTGCTCTGATATTTTAAAAAAAATGGAAGTGTTGCAGTTCTCTTATTTTGAATAATTCTTAATGGGTTTTGGTATCAGTATCAATATTGTTTGCTTCATCAGAAAGAGTCTAGAAGTTTTTCTTTGTGATCCAGAACAATTATACTGACATTACCTTTACTTTGATAAAATTTTCCAGTGGAATCATCTGAGCCTCATTTGGATAGAAACTCTTCAAACAATGCTTTGTATTTAGGTCAGTTTTATAGATTATATTTTCCTAGACAGTTATACATTTTAACTAGACATTCTTTTTCTTTCTTTCTTTGTGTGGATTTGAGCAAAGTAGGCACTTATAAAATACTTTTTTTTGTTTGTTTGTTAATGTATTTAAGACTTACTTTTCCTCTTGAGTAGTGTTTATGCTGAATCCTATGGTTAGCATATGCAGTGTTTTCTTGATCACTTGCTGTATACCTTCTTCGTTTTCACTTTTCATGATTCAAGAGTTGTTTGAAAATTCTGGAAGAGGTGAGTTTCATTTTAAGTTCTGAATTTTAGATACTTGATTTTTCTAGATTTGTTAAATTCTAATTTATAACATTATGATATAAATTTAACTGTATTATTTCCAGTCTTTGAAATTTAGTGATTTTTTTTTCTTTGAGGCCTAATATATGGTTAATCTTTGTGGCTGTTTCCCTGGAGATGGAACAGAAGATGTATGTCTGTATCAAAGGACAGAGCTTGGTATGCATATTTATCCACTGTAGCATTGTGGTTTGTAGTACAGACTCTGGAGTCAGACTAATGGGAATCCCAGATTCACTACTGTAATTTTATGCAAAGTACTTAATTTCTCTGTGCCTCAGTTTCCTCATCTGTAAACTGTCTATAACAATAGCATCCACCTTTTTTCTTATTTATTTATTTTTATTATTATTGTATACAAATGGGATACATGTTGTTGCATCCACCTTTTAAGATTGTTTCAAGGATTAAGTGGATGAGGAAGTGCAAAACATTTAGAACGGCATCTGAAATGAAATGAATACTCTATATGTGTTAGCTGTTGTAATTATTTAGTTCTCTCTTTTTCATTATTTAGTTCTTCTAGAATAGTACCACTTTTCAATTAAAATATAATCCTAGCTAGATATGCAATTTTTGTTTAAAGTATCCATGTTAAAAACGTATTTAAAAAAGTGAAATTTTATTTAACCTATTGAATAAAAAATGTTAACCTTACAACATGTAATTGTTAGGTCAGAATTTAGGTGACTGTAGGGGGCAGAACAGAGCAGCCGAGGCAAAGGCCAGCCCGCCAAATGGTGACCGATCAAGTGGGCTAGAAAATTCCACTGACACTTAACATCTACCTGTCACTCAGCAGGACCCCCTCCCATTCCGGCCTATAAAAACCCTGGGCAGCCAGGGCTACGGGCAATTTTCTCTGGGTCCCTACTTGAGCTGTATCCCGGGGGGTCTGGGAATTTCACCTGAGAGCCAAATTCCAATAAAGCTTGCTTCGGCCACTTTCTGTTCGATTTATTTGGCCGCTAACTGTGCACCCTGAGCTTACAGTAATCAAAACAAAAATCATCAATGACATGTTTATCTTTTTGATAAAATTATCAATGACATGTTTATCTTTTTGATTTTGTACTAATTCTTTGAGATCTGGTATGTTTTCTACTTGTAGCACTTACAGCAATTTGGACAAGCCACATTTCAAGTGTTTAGTGGCCACATGTAGCTAGTGGCTACCCTGCTGGGTGGATGGCACAGGTCCAGTGCCTTATTTTGTGTGTAATTGGTGCTGGACTACATTATGAACTGTGTGAGGTGAAAATGAATGTCTTCTGCCGTCAATATATTTCTGGGTATTTCTCTTTTAATCTCCTCTGCTTTTTTTTCTATTAATAGTGATACTATTAATTTGAAACCAAAACATCCACAATTATTTTATTTTCATTGCAAACTGTAACCTTTAGCATTAAAAGGGCATGGCTTTGTCTCTTGTTACCTTGAATTTAATATTATGTCATACTATACTTATGACCCATGTTTTCTCTTTGCTTACATTTGACTGGCATATCTTTGCCCATATCTTAAAATTTTTAGCCCATTGAATCATTTTGTGGCAGATTTCTTGTCTCTTGCCTGCACAGAATTGAATTTTCTTTGTAGAGTCTTAACTTTAATTTTTATTTTGAGATGATATCTTGCTATGTTGCTCTCTATTTTCTGATCTAAAGTGATTCTCTTGTCTCAGGCTCCCAAGTACTACAGCCAATTTGCCTTTAAAAAAAACTTAGGTGTGTTTGGTCCATTTATATTTATATGACAGATGTATTTGAATTTAGTTCTATTATTTTCAGTTCTGTTTTCTGTTTTTTAACTTAAGTCATTCATATTGGGTCTCTCTGCTTTGGTTTTTGTATTTATTCTGATGGTGGGAAGATTTAGAGTTTTGCTGTACTATTTACTTTTACAACAGCTACATAGGATTGCCTTCACCTTATATTTCTTTAGAAAGAATTACTAAGAAAAATGATTCAAAATGTGAAAACAAGGTAAAAGATATCTGCTTATCCTTTGGGTATCATTCAGGAGCAGTATCTAACAAGCCTACCTAAACAGTGATCCTCAGAAAGGATACCAAACTAGCAGCTTCAGTGCCACCATTACTTAGGAGAACAAAAAAGTTCAACCTCTCAGATCCCACCCCCACCAAAGAATCAGAAGCTCTGTGAATGGGACCCAGCCATCTGTATATGAAAAGAGCTCCAGGTAACTCTGATTTCAGTGGCTCTCAGCTAAGGATAATCTTGTTGTTAGGCCAGATGTTAGGGGCAGTTTTGGTTTGTCGATAACTCCCAGAAAAACGCTCCGCAGACACAGGTCCCACACGAGGAACTTTTATTTTATGCGGACAAATCGTGCCTGCTGGGGGAAAAGGGGAAAGGAAAAGAAGAAGATGGCACAGGGTTTCTCCTCAGTTATCGGAATTTCGCGGGCTGGGAGGAACCAATCGCGGAGGAGAATTATTACAGACTGACTGATGGACCAATGACATATTAGAACGTAATGTGGGAGGCAGGAAGGTTACGGCAACATAAGCCGGAAATTCCTGTAACGGGAGAGGCGGGCTTAACGCAGATTGACGGGTGGTTGGGAGGCTGGATTCCTTACACTTGTCATCCAAGGACATCTGGGAAGATCTGGAGACATTTTTGGTTATCACAACATAAATAAATAATTATGAAGAGGGAGTGTACTCGTATCTACTGAGCAGAAGCCAGGGTTACTTATAAATACCCTGCAGTGCACAAGTCAGCACCCCACCCCCACACACCTTCTCAATACAGAATTATCTGGCTCCAAGGTCAGTAATACAGAAGTTGAGAAACCTTTCTCTAGGGGAATATGATCTTTAAAAATTTACTATTGTTATGATTTGAACCTCTAAAGAACCCCCAGAAGTTTGTGTTTTAAAGCATGGTCCTAGATACAGGAAGGTTCAGAGGTGGGGCTTTTAAGCAATGTTTAGAACGTGAGGGCTGTAACCTCATCTGTGATTTAATCCATTTGTTGGATTCATAATTTGAAAAAACTACTAGGTGGGACAGAGCTGGAGGAAAGAGGTCCTTGGGGGCATGCCCTAGAACTCTATCTTGCCCCTGGCTCATCATTCTCTCTGCTTCCTGGCTTCGAAAAGAACAGCTTTCCTCTGCGATACCCTTACACCATGATGTTCTGCCTCACCTTGGACCAGAGCAACGAAGCTGGCTGAGCATGGTCTGAGACCTCTGAGACCATGAGTCCCAAATAAACCTTTCATCCTTTAAGTTGTTTTTGTCAGGTACTTTGCTCACAGCAACAAAAAACTGACTAATACAACTATTAACTATAGAGTAGGGCCCAGGTGCTAACTTAAAGAAAACTGATAACATATGAATGATTTTTATCTGGTAGAGATGCATATTATTTCTGTATAGTGAAGAAAATAATTCCAAAGGTTATACTTTAATTGCCCTTCAGGAAATTATATTCTGTAGAAAATTGTATTCATTGTCTTACGTTGTAGCAAAATACTCTAAAACTTTGTAGCTTAAAATAACAATAAACATTTATTATTATGGTTTCTGTGGATTAGGAATTCCTTAAGTAACTTCAGTTCTTGGGGAACTTCTTGTAGAAACAACTTTCACATGCTGTGTAGCAGTTGTGTTTTCTAGTGAGGAGTCTTTGGACATTGATCATCTATCTGTTTTCCTCCTCTTGGAAACATTGATGTTTGAGCCTGTTTTAATTTTCAGCCTATATTCAAAAGGTGTGAGAACATCATGTACAACCATAAGAATGGGGTCCTAATTAGAGTAAGTTATACTTCATGTATATATATACTATGTCAAAACGTGAGAGAGGTTCAGGTAGGGAAAGGAGCCAGGATAGCATCCAGGGCAGGTGAAATTTTTCTTATGATTCCAGCTTTTTTTTCCTCGTGGTGCTGGGGATTGAACCCAGGGTCTTGGACAACCAAGGCAGGCACTCACCTGAACTCACCATCCTCCTGCCTCAGCCTCCAGAGCCACTGGGATTACAGGTATGCACCACCTCACCTGGCCTACTTCATGTAATTTTTAACCCAGCATCCAACCAGGGTTCATAACATCACATTTGGTTGTCATGGTGTCATTAAATCTCTTTGAGCCAGAACTTCCCCTGCTCTTCATTTTTTGTTTTTTCAGAACATTTTGTTTTTAAAGTGCTGGGGACAATTGTCATGTAGAACACAGTAAAGGAAGCTTTCCTTATGCTTCAACAGATAAACTTAGATTCTGAATAAATGCAAATTCCAACAGGACTGCTAGTAACACTTTTAAAAGATAAGATCAAGTGAGTGGGGATTTTTGTGGATTTTTTTTTTTTTCTTTCCTGTTTTTTGTTTGTTTGTTTTGAGATCTGGTGCTCTCCAGAATTTGGCAGCAGATTTTGGATTCAATCAGGAGGAAGCTATTTCCTGATAAACCCTTAAATGCCAATTAGTTTCCTATATTTACCCACCATCAGTAGTCTTAATGTATAATCAGCCATCAAATAAATGATATACTTCTTATTTTTTAAAGTCAATTTTTTTCCTCCTGTTTGCCTGTAGTGAACTAAGTTCTCTCAGCTAGTTTTTGTTTGCTTGGGTTTTTGAGTTAGCATCTCATCATGTTGCACAGACCGGCCTCCAAATCCAAGGCTTAAGTGATCCTCCTGCCTCTCCAGTAGCTGGGACCAAAGACACACACCACTGTGCTCAGTCCCATCAGCTGATGTTTTACATACATGTATGCTTTGGTCTATTTACATGGACACAATATGTGGATTTTTTTTTCTAAACTCATTTATATTTTATTCATTTGGTTCCTTAATTTTTCCTACCTATTTCCAAACAGAGCAAGAATAACCAGAGTTACAAAACAAACTAGAACTAACCCTTGACATGCATAGTGCCTGGACTGAAAAAAACTATATTTTCATTTGTATTTCCTTGTTTAAATAATTTTTGAAAGAAACTTTAGTTAAATGTTGGGTTCAGAGCCTCCAAAATATATAGCCATATAATACAAAGAAAGTCTGGGATCTTGAGACAATTTTTGGAAGAGAACCCCAGTTAATTACAAGATAATTTTATAAGGTCTTTGCAAAGTACTTCTACATTTATTTTCTGGTCTGCTCTTTCAAGGACTCTCTGGGCTAGATGAGGACAGCAGTGAAATGTCTCTCTTTCAAATAGACGTGCCAGGCTGGCCCAGAATCCTGTGACTGTAAGCAGTGGATATGGGATTTAAATCTCATCATGAGTTGCATGCCAAAGGTACACTTAGTAATAGAATTTATTTGAATTTACTTCCTTAGTCATTCTAGAGTCTTGTAGTCATTAATTTTGGCAGAAGTAATGTGTTTATCCTAGGGATACTTAAGCTTCCTGCCATCAATAATAGTTTAGTGCCCACTTCTGAGGCCAGCCTTCATTTTTTGTTTTTAATCATTTTTGTTTTTGTTTTTTTGGTGGTGGTGCTGGGTATTGAACCCAGGACCTCATGCATACTAGGCAAGCCCTCTACCACTAAGCCATATTTCCAGTCTCCTGTCTTCATTTTTAAACAGAAAACCCCTCAGAAGATTGGAGAAGCTGTGACCAGGAAATCTGAAAACAGTGTTATCCAGGATGCAGCCACTCAACACAGAGGGTTCAAATGCCAGGGACAGCTGCTCCAGTTTGGGCAGATTTATAAAAGCATCAGTCTCATCTGTACAACCTTCAATGAAAATTCAGTGGGAGCATCTAGTAAATCCTGCCCCAGTACCTAATATTCCCTGGTAAGAGTTTGGTTTTGGTTTTGGTTTTCACTTTTAAGGTGTCAGTGATCATCAAACTTACAAAAGTCTGGAGGAAAAATTGTGATCACTCTTTTTGGCCCATCATGGCTTTGCCTATTTTGTTTATTTCACTCATTATGGCAAGTTGATAGATTGGAAGCAGAGTCACCATTGCCAATGATCACATTACACAAAATTATAAAGCATCTTCATTATGACTCAAATTCCTCATTAGCAAACTAATGATAATTATGTGTGTGTGTCTACACATAATATGCACACATAGCTTATATACACTGAAACATTTGTTTTCGTTTTTGTCTTTATTTTTACGCAAGGTACATTTAGTATCTTTGTTATAGGAAGGCTGACAATATAAAACTTTTCCTATATACGAAACTCATAAATATCCCAACTGAAAGTATCGAGTTAAATAATGCCTTTAAGAAGAAAAAGCACAGTCCAACATTTATTAACAAGTTTTTTCCCGAATTTTCTTTAAACACAAGAAATGTTTCCCATACTTAAATTGTCATTTTCTGTTATTGTTAACACGTCTTTCGCTGCGTTTATGAATAGGAGATAGCATATTTACATGGAACCCACACCTGGAGATGCTGAGGCTGCCCCCTGAGGTTTCAGTTCTCTTATTTTCTAACTTAATCACAACTCCCTCAACTAATAATTTCATTTATTTTGCAGTATTTCCAGTCTCTGAACCTATCTGGCACAAGTCAATTCTAGTAAATATGGAACCATCTTTTAAATTGCTGGAACCGCTTTGCCTTCACATCCACAGACTGTCAGTTCCCCAGGGCTGAGACCAAGTCCGGCTTGTCTCTGGGCGCCTAGCACAGGCCCTGCCCAGAACAGGGGCTCAACATGTTTGATCACAAAACTGTCTTCAACTCTCCTCAGTGAAGAAAAGAGAGAACAAAGCCTTTGCTGAAGTGACTGCTCCACACAGACGCAACATCAGCTTCACACACACTGTATACACTTCAGCCTCCAAGTGGACCAGTGGTGGAACACAGGTTCCGACTGGGGACACAGATCCTTCCCTCCACCCTCAGGTTCAATCCCATCTGGACTTTGAACTTGAATTAGGGTCTCTATTTTCTAATCATTTAAGAAATAGACCCACATCTAGTTATTTTGGGTCACAGGAAGATATTTAAACTATTATTATTTTAAAAGTTCAAATAAAATATCAAAGGTAATTAATTATAATTTTCCTTCTATGAATATGCTTTAATTATGGATGATAATTTATTAGGAAGAATATAGAGTTATCTTTCGGAACCTAAGTTTTCTTTAAAAACAAACAGGATTCTTAAAATTACTTTGGGCTTTTAAAAACTGGTGGTTGTTTTGCATTTCCACTGGTGGCTTGTTCAATGCTAAATTTTGTTGCCCAAACCTTGAATTGATTTCTTAATTAGTAGTCTTATTTCAGGAGTCTTAAGAAAGATGGGTGAGCTCAGTCAGATGGGACAGGTAGAGTTAATTTTCCCCATTGCTACTTGAATATTAGGAGAGCTTTCCTGGCTATGTCATGGCCCCTAGTGATGCAGAATTGGTTAAGACTTCGGTGATATACACGTGTCACTTATAACACATTACAGCAGCCACACGTGTGAGGGAGTAATGTAAACAGCTTCTCCTTTCAGCTGATCATAGAAAAGTTGCTGCACTCCAGGATCTGAAGAGCTTCCTCATCCCTCAGGAAAGGATAAGACTTGGTCCCATCCTAAAAGCACTCTAAATAATTCCTCATCACACACACACACACACACAGTCTATAAAAATACTGAAATAATATTCTCACGAAAACAGCAAAGTCTGAGTTTAGAGAATGAGTATCAAGTACATGCACAGAAGTTTCCATTTAACCCGTATGTAAATGGCTCTAAAGAAAGATGCATGAGAAAACTACTGACTACATAGAGTTTGTGGCACCGAGCTAGGGACAGAGGAGGAGAGAATAAATAGTTCATAGTGAGGGCAAATACTCTGTCCCACAGCCCGTCATGGTGATCCAATGACCTCAGGAGTCAGTAAACACCCAGAGGTTCTTCCAGATAACTCCCTGAGATTGGAGAGCTCTTCAGAGTTTCTTATCTTGTTCCTTCCCAAAGTCAACTTGATTGCCACCATTTTCTTCAGCCTGAAATCAGCCATCCTGCAAAATAAATTGGAACCTGTTAGTACTGGGTCTCATTTCACAAAACGGGCAGCTTTTTAGATGAACTTTAGGGAACATCTCAAATGATCAGTACCTTGTTAACTCAGGATTTAGAAGGACTTCAAAGACCAAGTAGCCCACCCAGCATATATCATCTCAAAGACTCCATGTAGAGTCCAGTCATGTTTCCTAAAGGTACTCCAGAAAACAGTCTTTCAGAGGATGCCTTGTTAAAGATGTCTCACTTAGAAATCCACAATATAAATTTGTATATAAGACACCAAGAAAATTTGTAAGAAAAAAATTTACAGACAGATGTATATATACATCTACAGGTAGGTATGTATGACTGTATGTATATGTCATATATAATTAATAGACATTGAATTTTGCTTATTCCAGTATTTCCCAGTTCTTCTTTGATAAATATTTGTTTGCTAGATTCATTATTTTTTAAAATGCTGATAATCAAACCCAGAACCTTTTACATGCTAGGTGGGCACTCATGCCACTGAGCTAACCCACCAGCCCTGTTGGCTAGATTTAATTTGGCAAAGATAAGGAAAACAAAAAGGAGAATTATAAAGGAAATACATATATTAGTTCTGCCAAGAGAGTAATCTTGACCTACCCTCTAATTTGGGGGCTTAGTGGTCACTGTGCAATGATATTCACTGCTACAGAAATTGTTAATATCTTTATACTTTATTTAAAAATTTTTTTGTTCTAATTAGTTGTACATGACAGTAGAATGCTTTTATACCTATACCTTTATACTTTAAAATGAGTATAAATTCTGGAACTCCATTGAAGGCAGTACACAGAAAACACAACTACTTTTTCTATTGCTATAGTTTGAATTTGTCCCCCGCAAAGCTCATGTGTTGAGAAATTGATCCCTGATTCATATGTCAATAGTATTTGAAGGAGGGGTGGTTCTGGGAGGTTATTAGAACTGGAGGAGGTCATGAGGCTGGAGGCCCATGATGGCATTAGTGGCTTTGTGATAAGAAGAAAGACCTGCGCTAGCCTGCTTGTTCTGTCTCACCAAGTGATGCTAACCTCTGCCTTGTTGTGATGCAGCAGTACAACTTTACCAGCTGCCAGCAACTTGATATTAGACTTCCCAGCCTCCAGAACTGTGAGTTAATAAACCATTATTCTTTGTAAATTACCCAGTCTATGATAATCAGTTACAGCATCAGAAGATGGACTGATGTATTAGTCTTTATCATTTCAATTATAGGACTGGTAACTATCATCTGATATTTCAGATTTAATGCACAGATCATTTCTCTTCATGCCATTCATTGATCTTGCCTGGCAGAAAAATTCTTGAATTTGAAAATTCCTCTGTCTACATATTCAACTCTTGGGTGTAATTTTGTCCCATTTTTTTTCCTTCTTGCTTTTTCCCTGATCAAGATGAGTTGTCTTCTCATTTGTTATTGATTTGGATGGAAGTGAGACTATATATCACATATATACATTTTATATAAGAGCATACTGTTTTATTAATTAGCACAAATAAAATCAAATACTAGTGGTCAGTGAACCAACCCTATGATTAACCCTATGGGAGGAGAAAATTAAAGGCCTAAGAGTGCATTTGAATATAAAGGTTCAGTTTCTTAAGAACAAAATTAAACTTTCAAAAACTAGGATTTTTTTCTGTATTTCCTAATAGTGATTTTTGTTTTATTTTTGTTTTGTTTTGTTTTATTTATTTATTTATTTGTACCAGGGATTGAACTCAGGGCACTTAACCACTGAGCCACATGCCCAGCCCTTTATATTTTACTTAGAGACAGGGACTCACTGAGTTGCTTAGGGCCTTGCTAAGTTGCTGAGGCTGGCTTTGAACTAGCAATCCTCCTGCTTCAGCCTCCCACGCTGCTGGGATTACAGGTGTGGGCCATTCTGCCAGCCCTAATAGTGATTATTGATCAGGAAAATTTACCTAACCTAACAGACTATACCTATACAGTTCTATACCTAACAGACTGAATTTCTCCTATCAGGAGCATGGTTTAAGTCTCTTGGACTATGATAGGTTAGTGGAAGTGAGCTCATGACCAATTTCACTGTTGTTAAAAAGCAGGTACTGCCCTGGATTCAGAGATGTCCACAAAGTCTACACCATCCTCTGCTCTAGGTGGGGGTCCTACAACACACAAAGAAACTTTTCCTGAGATTTCGGTGCCACTGTGGTGCTTGTAGAAGCAACCTCTGCAGGTTTGTAGTGCCTGGGATGACTAACAATATCAGGCAGCATCCAGAAAACCTTGCACAATGATTCTCTGCTATTTTTTTCTAATTCACAGATACCCTTGAATATATTCAATGCTATGGACTCCTTCTTTGCCCATAAATAAGCATATCCATGATAATTTCATATAAAATAAAAACACTTTCATGAAATCTCCTGAAGCTGATATTTTTAGGCCACAGATTAAGAGCACTTGTCCTAGGATATTTCTCTAGCACCAAATCATGAACTTTTTCTTATTCACCTTTATATTACCAATTTGAGCTACACAAGGCCAGTAGAAATGGAAGGCTAGGACTGATACATTTGCCAAGATGATCAGCAGGGGAAATGGTAAGCCAGTGTTGCAAATCTACAGAGACAGAAAGTAAATTAGCTGGTGGCTTAGGGTCAAGGCGAGGTGGAAGAGTGACAACTAAGGGGTTCAAGGTGTCTTTTTGGAATAACGGAAATGTTTTTAATTAGATTGCAATAATGGCTGCACAACTCTGTGAATATACTAAAAACCACTGAATCGTGTACTTTAAATCAGTGAATTTCATTGTAGGTGAATTATATTCCAATAAGGAGGTTTTTATTTTCTTTTGCTATTTGTTTTATTTATTTTTGGTGCTGAGGATTGAATCCAGGACCTTGTTCAGGCTAAACACATGCTCTACCACTGAGCTAAACCCCCAGTTCCAATAAGGAGGTTTTTAAATTTAGTGCTCTGGGGCTAGGCATGTAGCTCAGTGGTAGAACACTTGCCTAACATACATGAGAACCTTGTTCTATCCCTAGGACTGTAAAAAAAAAAAAAAATTGCTGTGGTTTGAATAAATGTCTCCACTAAACCCATGTGTTAAATGCTTGGTCCTCAGCTTGGCTCTATTAGAAGGTTGTAGAAACCTTTAATAGGTAGGGCCTAGTGAGAGATTTTAGGCATACCCGCCAAAGAACTGTAGGATGCCAGTCTCTTTCTATCTCTTTTTGCATCCCAGTCATGAAGTGAACAGCTTCCTCTACCCTGTGGCCCCTGCTTCCCCTGCCGCCCTCCACGATGTGTTGCCTCATCACAACGCAATAGGCTTATCCGGCCAGGGACTGAAACCTCCAAAACTATGAGCCAACATAAACCTTATTTCACTATAAGTTGATTACTTTAGGTATTTGTTATACTGACAGAAAGCTGTCTAACACAGTTTTATAAGAAAGGAAAAATAGCTCAGCAAGAACTTATGATCAACTTGGCCTGACTAGAGATACTATGTGGCCTCCTGATTGTCATCAACGAGGAGGGCGCTAGAGGGATTTTGGTTCAAGGCCATTGGGGTATTCCTCATTGTGGGAAACTATAGAGACTGTGTGCTTAGGTCTCCTGAGGAGTGGAATATGGAGGACCACCCATAAGAAATAAAGAGCACTGAGTTGATTCGATAGAATCTCTGCCTAATCCAATACTCTGCTTATGAGAATGATTCAACAGGGAGATGATGGCTGCCCTCCATGACATTTCTTTAAAGGTTAGGAGTATGACACCAATTTCCCTGAAATTCTTTTTTTAATACACTACGGACTGTTGACTAATGAACTTAATTAACTCCATCTTGAATCAATTTATATTTTCAGCATGTTCTAACAAATTTCATATGCATCTCAATTTATTTTGGATAATCTGAACATAATTCTTGTGTGGAGGCACAGCCTGTTTGATAGAACCTTGAGGTCTCCATATCTCTGATCTCATCGCCTTTTTCCCTATGAAGCTGTCAAGACTTTTTAGTAGGGGAAAGAGTTTCCAGTTCTCTTCCTCTATTGACAAGTCTTTTATAAAAAAAATTTTTTTTTTAGTTTTCAATGGACATTTATTTATTTATTTATATGTAGTGCTGAGATTCAAACCCAGTGCCTCCCACATGCTAGGCAAGTGCTCTACCACTGAGTCACAACACCAGCCCAAAGACAAGGCTTTTGTTTTCATTGTATCCCCTGAGTTTGGGCCTTGGCTTTGTTTGAAAAACAAAGCTGATCTGTATAGTACCCTGACCTTTTGGATACATGCAAGAGTCATGGGTCTCTGGGGTAGCAAATCAGTACACACACATGACAACCTTTGCTAAGCTTCAGAACTCAATCCAGTGCAGTTTTATATATGAAGATACTGAGGTCCAAAGAGAAAAAAAATAATTTTTCCAGGGTCATATAACAAGCCAACAGCAACACTAACTATGATATCTTCATTCCCAACCAGACTGCTTTCAAAATTATCAGGCTGTCTTCCAGACCCACAAGAATACTCATCTCAGCACCTTCAGCCTTCTTCTGGTTGTATTTGTGGTTTAATCCAGCACTGACCTCACCATCCTGTCTGGTCTCACCCTGACCTTCATCCTGGTCAGGTTCGAACTCAGTGCCTCGGTCTACAACATCCACGCCAGCTTGGACCCTGGGTTTCTCATTTTCCCACTTGGCAAAGCCTTTGTCCTTTGCTGCTTTGTCATGGAACTTGGATTTCATTTTGGGGAAGGTGTGGGATCCTGAATCCCCCCAGCCAGCCTCTGACCAGACAGGTTCAGTCTGGGTGGCCTGGCTGGTGGTGGCCCGCTGTAACCTCACAGAGATCTTGCGAGAAGAGCCTGTAACCAGGGTGATGGCTCTGCTGTCCAGGTCCCGGTGTCCAGCAGTGACTCCAGGAAAATCAAACACTTCATCCTGTACTGGAAGGAGAAAGAGGATGATGATTTTTTGACCTGTGTCTGCAGGACAACAAACTATCAAAGTGAGTCCAAATAGCAAGAGTCTGACACACAAGGCTCTAGAGGAACAGACAAGAGACAGAACTAAATGAGCTGCAGCCAAGTGGCATGTTAGTGAGACCAGAAAGCAGAGCGAAGCCAAGGGGATTAGGCACTGTGGATGGCCCTAAGAAAGGACTCTGTGTTTATACTGACACCAACTAGGTTTAGACTCAGAACCCAAACCAGATGCAGAGGTTGGGAAGTGAGTGGCGAGACACAGTGGCAGGGAAGAAAGCAGAGGGCATTACCTGGGGGCAGCGAGGGGCTTCCAGGCAGTGACCCATGACTACTGCCCAAGGAGGGTGCCCGGGCAAATCTCCTGCAGGCCAGAACCAGGAGGTCTTTGCACTGTTTGTGACAATTGGCTCCACAGTCTGAAAAATCCCAAATGTGTCACAAAGGATGAACGTGAAGCTGCATTTCTGGTGCCACTGCATTGCCAGCGCCCTCCCCCCCCCATTTCTAGATTGAACCTCAGGCCCACAGAGGGTAGGCAGGGACTGGGAAAGGGCATGGGGCCTCTTGATTCCTGAGGCTCCCAAATGCTGATATATTTACTCAATTTGTCCCTCTACACAAGTCATTGACGTGCCTACCAGGCAAACAAGCAAAGTCTAGCTCAAGAGGTTAGTTGTTTTTGCCCAAAACTAAATACAAATCATGAGGGGCTGGGGTTCTTTGTCCAGCAGAGATGGAATCCCTGCAAAGAGGCTCATGACCAGAATAATGGTGGGAAGTTTCAGCTTCTAGTGTCTCCAGGGGCCAAGGGCTGCCTCTGATCATTTCAGGTGGGATGTCCTCCATTCCACTAAATTGCTATTCTTTGTTTCCCAAAACCTTTTCCAAGGCAAGAGATTATATTTTCTTCTTCTTTCCTTGGTATGGCAATAAATATGAGGTGGACATTTTGGCATGTTCCATGTTTGACTGCAGCTTTGAAATGGTGTAAAATTTCCCATAGGATGCTTTGGGTATGGAAGTAGAAAATTAATTACTACTTGGGGTAGAAAAATTTGGCCATTCTGAAAGATAGTTCACAATTGTTTCATAGGATGAGGACCCTGTACTTTATTTAGAAGTAGAAATGAACAGATATGATCATTTCAAAGAGTCCATTTCTCTCTTATCATCAAAAAGGACCTTTCTATTTTCAATATTTATTTCCTCCCAAAGGTCTTGGGTCAAATAGTCTTAATGACACGTTCACTCTCTTTTAATAGGTTGTTTCATTCTATGTGCAACTAAGAAAAAAAATGCTGTGTACAAATACAATCCAAGGGTTTAATTGATTTTCATCTTCATAAAATCAGTTGCATGGTGTGTGTGTGTGTGTGTGTGTGTGTGTCCCCGTCTGTCTGTCTTTTAGGGGATGGAGGATACAAAACAGAAGAAAACTAATGACTACTGCTGGGAAATAAGATATTGCAGGATCTTTGCTGTTTGAAGTAAAGATCTAAGTTGAACCAGGGCACCAGAGGGAAGCCCTTGGAGGAACAGTCCTTCCAAGCACTAAACAGGGCTCCCAGCGAAGTTCAGGAAAGCTTTTCTGTTTATACAAAATGAGGACCAAATGCTGACAGATGGCTTCAGAAAAAGGCACCACAGAAGAACATTCATCTGAATTAAGCATCCATCTGTGACTGAGTTGTTTCCTTTAGTTTTTGTTGCTGTTGCTGGTTTTTTGTTTGTTTGTTAGGTTTATGGGGGTTGCTTGTTTGTTTTTTGAGATGGGGTCTCACTATGTTGCCCAGGCTGACCTTCAACTTCTGGGCTTAAGTGATCCTTCCACCTCAGCCTCCCGAGTGACTGGGACTACGGATGTGTGCCATCAAGCTGGCTAATTTTGTTATGTTTTTCAAGAGCATTATCAGATTCTTAAAAGAACCAGTATATAAACTGTTTGTATAAAGGATTTAGCAACTTCTTAAACAAATAGCAACACATTCCTAAGTGCTTATTAAGCATGCATACTGTATTCATCAAGTATGTATTTATTCAGACATTTATAAATTTCATGATGTGAGAGAAATATAAGAATGAATTCATTGAAAAGGACAAAATAAGTTTTAAGGTTTGTCCTCTTTTTTTTTTTTTTTTAATCAACATCTATGTGGTTTAGTAAAGAAAGAAATAGCTATGCTATGCAAGAGTGGGAAGAAATGTCCATGTATTACAAAAACAAGTGTGTGAATTTTTTCTCTTGAAGAAAAAAGTTCTTATATTCAATATTTTAGTCAGGTCTGTCTCACATCAAAATTCTCCCATTTCCCACCATAAACTGGATGCTTATGATTTACATGGGAACTTAAGAGATGAAGGGCTAGATTTATGCAGTGTTGGTTGATTAAAGGTAGTTTGCCATCCTCTTCTAACAAGCTATAAAATTCTAATTTTGCTTCTCCCTGTCTCCATTAACTCTTTCCTGGACATGTTAACTCTTCAGTTGCCATTGGCCCAAGAGAACCCAAGTTCTCAATAATGCCAGGAGCGCTTGTGGTTTGACTAGATAAATTTGATTCCTATCCCCAATGTCAAAATTTTTTTTAAAAAATGTTTTTAACTAAATGACATTTATTTACCTTTGCATTTGTATCCTTGCTTGATTATGCCCCAGAGCTGTAACAGAAGACAAAGAAATATCAGGGAATCTGCAGAGAAATCTGGAGAAGGAAATCCTGGGAAGTTTCATGGTTGATGCAGCACAAACAGGATGTAGCTGCTCTAACACCCTTCCTGTCAGAGAGAACCCTCTCCCAGCCTGCTCCAGCTGCGGTGATAACACGAGTTTTACTTCCCTTTTCTTCCTCAAAGCCAAATGGAAGCTGGGATGGGAAACTGAAGTTGGTGCATTTGTTGGATAATGGTCACTCAGCAAACCATTTGGCCTTTGGAAGCTCCTAGCCCCCTTTGCCTTCTTTTTAGTGGCACTGGCTGCTTTTGGCGCCCCCTACAGGACAAAAAGCAATCTAAGAAGTGTGTTTGCCAACCGGACTCTGCCAGGCTATTTTCTCAGTTGTATTTATACCCTGAAGAATACAGAAGAGGAAACAGGCTAATTTATTCACTTATTCGTTTTCCACATTTGCTCTATGTTTGGCCTGTGTTAGGATTGTGGGAGATATAGCTCAGATTCTGTCACACAAGGAATTAGCGACTTCTGAGTGGTTAATAAGTAGGAAGTGAGTGTTAAATAAGTGTTATTGGGCTATGCTCCTACACTGGGCCCCAATGGACCAGACTACAAATCCAAATGGAGTTACCCATGGTAAAGTTTTATATCACCAAGCTGAAACTAAACTGTTCATCTGACCTTCCTAGAAACCAGGAGAAATGAGAGATAACAGCCACATTTCCCAGTCAGGCCAGTTTTAGTTGGCATGATAATGAGATTTCTCTGCATGAACCTTAATACCAAATGAAGGTAACTCGAAAGCACTGATGTTAACCATTCATTTTCCTACACCCGTCTCTGTTCCTGCCTCATGAGGAAAGTAACTGTGAAATGATCAGTCGGTTTTTGTTCTCTGTTCCTGCTCTCTTCAGTCCTTCTCTGTCAGTAAGACTACCCTCCTCTGGAGGCTGGGCTGATTGGAACATTGATCTATTTTATGGCATGCAGTGTTGCCTGGTGCTAGAAAAAATAAAACCCCTTGGGGCCTTTAAGTGAAAAGGTTGTACTCTTGTCCTTTGATGTGACAGATGCCTCAGGAGAAGTCTGCGGGGCTGGGGCTCACAGAGGAGCGTTCATCCAGGCGGTCCAGGGCAGACTGCTGGGGGTGTCATTGCCCTCCCGACAGATTCCTTGGCCATGTCCTTTTTCGTGCCTCCCCACAATTCTCGCACATGGGCAGCAGGGGCACCAAACACATCCAGGTGGGCTTGGCTCAATTCAATAGCTTAACTGCAGTCGGAAATCTCAATTCAGTGCTTAGGTTAGGTGGCTGTTGTTTGCTTAATAAAAAAAGAAGCAGGGCCAGTGGACTTGGGGGCCAGCAGGAATGCCATTCACAGTGTGTTACAGGCAAACAACGCCCTGAGTATGGGCACCAAGGCACTATAAGAACAGCCAGTAGCTGCCAATGTGAAGTGACTCCGGGGTCAGCAGGCTCCCTGTCCTCTTCTAGACCAGGGGTTTCCACAGCGGAAGCTCAAAGAGACACATTATGAAGATGCAAATGCCTCCTGGGACAGGTCAACACTCTGCCTTGGGGACAGGAGGATTATTTGCCAACTGATTAGCAGCCAGGCTCAGGGGCCGAGGATGACTGAGAGAGAGATGGGGACAGAAAAGGGAAGTGGGTATTCAGAGTGGTCACATCCCATCAAGAGTTTATGAAGACCTTTAAGATAGCCTAACTTGTTTCTACATTATAAAAGATAAAGATGGAGGAAATTAAAAAAAATTTAAGGCCCCACAACCTGGAAAACTGTGTCGTGATAAGTTCTTTCTCCATGGAGTTCTTTTTAATAATAATAATGATAATGATGATAATTAACATTTATTGAACCCTTAGTATGTGAAAGGCCAGGTTTTAAGTTCTTTATATGGATTAACCCACTTAATGCTCATGAAATCCTTATGGGATAGATAATAGTAGTCTCCTCATTTTTACAGACGAGGAGACTGACCTATCAGGTTTAATGTAACCTAACTTGTTTTTATATTATACAAGATAAAGATCAAGGAAATTAAATAATTTTTATTTAAAAATAAATCCCTCCGCTATCAGGAAGGGAAGTCAGGACACGGTTTGCTAATGCTTATTTAATAACCAGGAGAAAAAAATTAGCCAAGAAGAGGCACTGGGTCAAACTGGCATCCACACCCAGTAGAAGGTGACCTCATGTAGGTGGACAGGCAGGAGTATTTCCCACAGCATTCTGACCTGAGCACTTGGGTGACTGGAATATGTGGAGTAATTCTGTGTGGTATAAGGAGCCCTGGTTGAGAGTCAAGAGACCTGGCTATGATTCGTGGTGTTGCTGCGAGTGATCCATGTGACCTTAGGGAAGTCACTTAACTTCAGATCTCAGTTTCTTTATCTACAAAATATGGGGATTACCAATACTCTTTCAGTTCTGGAATCCTAATTCTGAAATAAATGTACTGCAGGGCAAGTAGTGACTATTTGTCTTCCTCACCATTAAAATGGAATTTATGTCAAAGGCAGAGAGTCCAGGCACCAGAAAATAGTTACTGGCATTTCTTTACAATTCTGTTCAATGACAGGTCTTTAGAGTTATATTTGCAAATTCCTTAGAAAAATCAAAGGGCCTGTGTGAGTGTGTGTCCGCTCGTGTGCTTTCTATACAATCACAGGTGCTCCAGGCATGTAGCACCAGCACCTCTGCTCTGGGGAGTTAGGGAGAGGTGTGTGGTGCTTCCAAGGAAGACCACCTTGCTGCTTCTACAGAACCAGTGCCTCAGAGGAAGAGAGAAACAGGACAGGACTGGACAGCAGAGCTAAGACCTTAATAAGAGCTTTCTGACCTTCCCACACCACCAGAGGACAGATGAATCATTCTGATTTTTTTTTTTAATACCAGTAATTGAACCCAGTGGTGCTCTACCACTGAGCTATTGTATCCTCAGCCCTTTTTATTTTTTATTTTGAGATAAGGTCTCCCTAAGTTGCCCAGGCTGATCTTGAACTTGCAATCCTCCTATGTCAGCCTCCCAATCTGCTGGGATTACAGGCATGTGTCACCATGCCTGACTCATCCTGACCTTTGACTGAGTCATGCCACAATCTAATAGCCTGACCTTTTGTTCCCTGGGTCCCACTTCACAGGATAGTATCACAGGGGACCCTGTCCCACTTCAGCATTTTTGAATCAAGATACTTCCAAAAATTCTCATTGGAATAGAGAAACCAGTGGCATCTGTTTTACAATAGAGTGGTCTGGTGATGCGCTCCCAGTACAGGTACTAACAGAAGAGGAATTCTTGTTCCCTGGACTAGATAAAGAGAGTTGGTTAGGTTGGCCTTTCTCCTTGACCACATTAGCTGCAGTGACCACCAAGGGCCATCTCTGATGTAACAGCTTCTTCCTATTTACGCATTCTCAGAGGGTAGTTTACACAAACTCCTGCCCTTGGGCTCCCCAGAGCCAGTTCTTTAAGCTTGGAATGGGAAAAATGTAATTTGGTGATAGTACATCATATCAGCAACACATTCAATGTTTAACACCGGAACATGACTGCAGAATAAAGCTAAAGTTGAGCTCAGGCACCTGGAAAAATAAGCAACCATCTTCACTTACTACCTGGGTACTGGGTCGTTTTCACCTGTAACACCCCCATTCTACTTAACATGGGTATCGACCAGAAGACATTCAGAGAAAAACAGTCTCTGTTAAGGTCAGGACCAGAAACTGACCTCACTTCCCAGTGAATTATCAAGTATGGGGCAAGATCTTCATGTGTGGTGTAAGTGGAGCACAGGACTCAGAGTCAGAACACCTGGGTTTAAGTCCCAAATCTGATAATGATTAACCACAATCCTGAAGAAACGGGTTTAGCAAAATGGGGAGAATAAAATGCCTACCTTGAGGGTTTGTTGCAAAGATTAATTGCATTAATGTCCATGGAAGTACTTTTGTTACTGTCAATTGCTAATTAGATATTATTTATTATTATATCTGTCTTCTCTCCAAAAGATTTTTTTTTCTTTTTGAGTTGGAAATTATTGAGCTAAGCCTTGATGGATTTCTAGTGATTAATGCCTCATTAAATGAGCACTGGAAGGATCTGGCTAAGATATATACTCCCCTTGATTGCAACCACTTCTGAATATTAGTGAGGAATGCCAGGTTCATTGGGCTAACACCTTTTCCTGGCAGAGGTTAGTAGACAAACCACTCTCTTGAGTGAATAGGCCTCACCAACTCTCCCTGACTTTGCCAGCCCTGCATTCCTAGAATAGAGCTAAACACATAGATATTGCTTTTGCTTTTATTTGATCTTTCAAGGAGTCATCTCAGTTAACTCCTGATCCAAAGCCCTCTTGTTAGTGTATTGTTTTCCTGTCTTTTCAGGATGCTGCAAAAATAGCTACATATAAGAGAAAACAATGGAAAACAGACTTACAAATCCTGCACAGTGTTCACAGAAAGTTGGCTTGAGATAGGTCATCTCTTGAAAGTTATGGACAAATCCTGGTCCCATTTTACAGTGTAGCTGGGATTTAGCTCTCAGGAAGTAAGCCATCATTTCGTCTTTACTAATTAGGCCATCCCTGTTGGGAAAATCAGAGAAGGGAGGGAACTTTGAAAACCATCCCTTTAAGTAGTTGTCATCCTCGCAGCACTCACCTGTCAATCCTTTGTGGCCAAGGAGGAATGTTCACTCCTCTGTTATGTCTGAAAGGAGGGGAGGACTTCAAAAGACACTTCAAGAGTTCAAGGTCTTTTTCAGTAAGCAGAAGGCAGTGTGTGCATATGTGTGTATAGGAAGGACCACACATGTGAACCCATGTGGGCTGTGTAGGGCTCAGAAAGTCTCCTTCACTATTGAATAGAAGCTTCCAGAAGGATTCTTTCTAGCTCTTGCTCAGCAGTTGGCTGCAGGAATTAGGCTGCTGGGGCAAGGCAGGAAACTGTACTAACAGGGCCCACCATTCTCAGAGTTTCCGCATGATGCCATCCAGGGTGCTTCCTCCGTGATCGCCTCATTCATATCTCACTGGCTTACAGCCCATTCACAACAGCAGTTCTTCCAGAATTTCTCCACACAGAGCAAGCCTCCAGTTCCACCCCCACCCCCAACTCACCACATACCCTGACTTCGCATTTATCAAAAAAGGTCAACTGGACTTGACCTAGGTTGAGTTGCATACTATCTTCTCTCCACACAGGCATGTGTTGGGGGGTCACACCCTTCCTCCCCAGATCAGAATTCCTTCATAGCTCCTCTGTCCTCTCTTGGGTCCTCCTACAACATGGGAAGGGATGCTTTTAACCCCCATTCTCCAGCTTCCATAGAACTCTGCTCCTTCCAGGCTCGGCTCAATCTCTTCACCAGTTTCTTCCTCTCTTTACAAATATGCTTAGAATGTTCCCTTCTTTAAAAAAATTCTCTTTCCTCAATCCTGCTGCCATCTCCAACACTTGTCTTTTCTCACTTTCTTCTCTTGCTCCAGAAGTTTTCAGAACCATTGTCCATCGGACTCTTTCCCCACTTACTTCGATTACTCTTTACTCCATGCAATCAGGTTTCTAACCCTAACATTCTATTAGAACTGTCCACCAAGGACATCCTCAGTGGCCTTTTCTGAAATTGAAATTGCTGACCTCTTAGCAGCATGAAACGTGGGACAAGTTTGCTTTTTGGCTTTTTGACATTCTCCACTCTGTGGGCTCTGGTTTTTTTCCTCTCCTGTTCCTCCTTATCTGGCTCTCCTGTAGGATCCACCTACTGTTTTCAGCTTCTCCGAGTGGAGAAGGAAGCCCCTGCAGGTTCATTTCTCACCTCCCCCTAAGTTCCCCATCAGAATTTGCATGCACACTCCAGATTCAGCTAATGTGGCTGGTGCAATACTTAATCTGCATCTCTAGCCCTAACTCTTCTCCTGAATTTTGTACCACATCTTCAACACTTGGTAGACATCTCTTCCTGCATGGTCCACTCTCCTCTCAAAATCAACATATCTAAGCCCAACTCCACATCTTTCTTTCCAAAACACCATGCCCCAGGTTACCCTGTTGGTATGAGCAATACCATAATTTTTCCCCAGACTTGAGAATTTGAGATCCCTCCTTCATCTATATTCAAAATAACTTGAATAATATTTACTAAAATTTATTAGTTTTATTTAACCTATTAATAAATTTTACTAACAAAATTTATAAAAATTAGAGTCATTCTGGTGTCTTGCCCATCTCATGAAGAGTTTATTATCCTATGATCTCTAAATTAATCGCAAACACACATAAGGAGCCTGATTTCTTGTTGGAGTACATTCTTGGGGAAGAAGATATATAAACCAGGAGGTTATAGATGATTGTAGATATAGAAATAGATAGAGCTACAGGTACAGATAGAATCACTGAGTCATACAACCCAGTGGCATTACTTACTAGAATACAAAGTGAAGTGATCCCCAGGAGCAAAATCACCAGGCAGCAACCTGGCTCAGGTCCTTCCATGGCTTAATAGCAAAAGGAGGAGTGTTATAGTTTAGATATAAGTTGTCTCCCAAAAGCTCATGTGTGAGACAATGTAAGAAAGTTTAGAGGTGAGATGATTTGGTATTAAGAACCTTGACATCACCAGTACATTAATCCATTGAATGGATTTACTGGGTGGTAACCACAGGCAAGTAGAGGAGGTAGATCACTGGGGATGTGACTTTGGTGTATATTTTGTCTCTGGTGGGTGCAGAGTCTCTCTCTCTCCTTCCTGTTTGCCATGTTCTGAGCTGCTTTCCTCTGCCACATGCTTCCGCCATGATGTTTGGCTTCACCTCTGGTGAAGAGCAATGGAGCCGGCCATCTATGGACTGAGGCCTCTGAAACCATAAGCCAAATGGACTTCCTTCTCTAGAATTGTTCTTGTCAGGTCTTTCAATCACAGTGGCAAAAAAATCTGACTAAAACAAGGAGCAATGCTTGTTTAGCATGTGTACCATCTTTCATTACCGAGATCAGTTGTTTAAAATGTAGCTGCCTAGCTAGGAGTTACATTTCCCAGCCCTTCTTCAATCAAGGTGGGGGTCACGTGACAATTACTTGCCAAATCAATTTGAACGGATATGATATGTGACATGTGCTTCTCCATCTTCTGTTTTCTCCTCTGTCAGCTATAGAATGCAGGGGACTCCAGGAACCTAGAGAGCCACAAACTCACAAGAATGGAAAGATCCTGGTCCATGAATTACCAGGAAAGGTAACACTGATCTGCCACTAGGAACACTGGGCACACATGAGTGAGAAAATAAAACTTAAGTATGTCAAGCTGTTGAAAGTTTGTAGTTTATCTACTACAGAAGCCAGTGGAATCTCATGGAAATATCCATGCACTTCTTCATAGAGTGATCCATTCTTCCTAGGCCTGTGGTGGCAATTTTCATGTTATCAATGGGCCATGAGTTCTCAAAATAGCGAGGCTAGTTTCTGTGAGTACCAGGCAGTCAGAGCTGGTCCCCGCATGGACTCAGTGAATCCACTGTGCTCATATACATCCTGACTCCACCTTGAAACCAAAGAGAAAGACTGTCCCTAGACTCAAAGGGAAGTTCTAAAAGGATTTCCATCCGAATGAATGATGTTTTGTTGGTCTCAGAAAACTCCCAGTATGGCCTAAAATCTATGACTTCAACCCCATGTAGTCTTCCATGGGAAGCAGAATAAAATTAAACATTTCTTAAGATAACAATTTCCAAAGAGTCTTCTGTGGATAAATAGACGCTTGAGATGGTAATAGGAGCTGCAGGGAGGTTTATTTGATGAATAAACAAACATATTTATACACATACATTTGTAAAACAGTGTGCCAGACATCACCCTGGAAGAGGGTCACAGTACAACGCACGTTAGCCCATTAAAAGTTTGGGGAAGTTGTGTGTCGAAAAAATCTATTTAATTAGATTTAACCCTGTGTTTCTTACACTTGACTAGTTGATGCTTTTTTAAAAAAATGCTAATAAGGGGCTGGGGATATAGCTTAGTTGGTAAGTGCTTGCCTCACATGCACAAGGTCCTGGGTTCAATCCCCAGCACCACAGGAAAAAAAAAAAAAAGTCCTAATAGTTACTTCTGTGTAACATAGTTTGGAAAACAGTACCTTAGAAAAAACATGTTCCTTTTGAGACTTCCCAGTATTGATCACTCAAACTTCATGGTAAAGTTTAAGGTATTAGCTTAAGTTTCACATCTTCTGATAAAAGTCGTGTAAGCTTGGAATAGTTCAAATCTTCATTCTTCGGGGGAAAACATTTCTATAGCTATCTAGAGGTGTTGATATATAGATACAGATGAGATAGAGATCTGGGACAGTCTGTTATGTCTATAGAACCAGCAGAGAAAATAGATGAAGACTGGAGAGAGATTTTAAGTCCATGTCTTATTTACATGTCACTGATAATAACAAACTAAGGGGGAAAGGAAAGAAAGTTAGCAGGTAATTTTCACTTTGCAAAGGAAGTTTATTTTCTAATAATGTAACTTGTTTAAAAGCATTTTTTGTTTAAGGAATATAATGAAGATGAATTTAAAATTTTATAGTGTTTGTATTCAAGTATCAAGGCTTTCATTGGTATGACTTACAGATTTCATTTTTTTTAATTCTCAAACCAACAAAAATATTAAAGGACTCTAATGTGACTTAATTTCAACATTTCATTGATATAAAACCCGGCATTTTACTACAGATGATTTTTAAATTAGGAACTAATCTCACACAGTTAAAAATTCATCAAATTATTAATGTCAGACTTTCTTGGCATTTTTTTTAATGAGTTGATTTTTAGCATTTAAAGCCATTAACTGGGGCTGGGGATATAGCTCAGTTGGTAGAGTGCTTGCCTAGTAAGCACAAAGCCCTGGGTTCAATCCCCAGTACCGCAAAAAAAAAAAAAAAAAAGAAGCCATTAACTTTCTCAGCAATCATTTGAAGTTAAGGAAATACATTTTTTTTTCTTTGTATCTCAAAGCAACTTTTGAACAATCAAACAAAAAAACAAAATTAGGGATGCTTCTTGACTATCTACAGGCACCATCTGCTTTCACAAAGATAAGTAATCTTAAAAAAATCTTATTCAATGAGTTTTATGATTACCCAAAAGTTCACTGAACCTGAGGACTTCCCCAAACTAGATCTAATTATATTTCTCCTCTACTGCTTTAATGGAGGTTTTTTGAAGTTGATAGCTAAGCAGTAGAAGTAATGAAAGCAATGGAGAGCCTGGCTAATTTGCAAATGGGCCCTTCTGATGTGGTTTCCCTGTTACTCCACCAACTGTTCATGTTTACAGACACCAAGAAAAAATACCAGTGAAAAGTGAGACTTATCAAAGCACTAAGGTTGAAGCTTGTCAAGATGGGAACTATAGGTTTCCCTGTTCCCCTCTGATAATTTTATGCTTTAAAATAAATTTTATGCTTTAAAGCTTTGTACTTTAAAATTTGTATGAAAGTATAATAAAATTAAAGCTTACTGATCTTTGTCCAGCACACAGAAGGAATCCAAGAAGGGAAAATTGGCAGCTATACTTTCAAAATCCTCTTGTGAGATGTATCCATCATGGTCATGGTCATAGTTTCTAAACACAGACTGCAAAGGAAAGACAAGTTGTTTACCAAAAGGTGATTTATGCATCAGATTCTGAACTTTTATTGTGAAAGCCATGATAGCACATTATCCTTTCTATCAAAGAGCTTAGCATCTAGATGAAGATGACTCAATCAAGAAGACTTTATAGGATAAAAAGATACGTGGTTTTGCAGGGGATAAGAACAGAGCCATATGAGGGTGGGGGTATAGATTAAGAAAGATTTTCTAAAGAAAGCAAAGTGTACACTGAGATCCCAGGGTTGAATAGGAGTTAGGCTGGGTGAATTGCAACACCATGACAAGAGAAAACGAAGCTTTAGCAGTATGGAGATTACTCAGAAAACTTGGAATGGAACCACCATTTGACCCAGTTATCCCACTCCTCAGCATATACCCAAAGGACTTAAAATCAGCATACTATAGTGATGCGGCCACATCAATGTTCACAGCAGCCCAATTCACAATAGCTGAACTATGGAACCCTTCAATAGATTAATGGATAAAAAAAAAAAATGTGATACATATACACAATGGAATATTACTCAGCCACAAAGAAGATTGACATGATGGATTTACCAGTAAATGGTTGGAACTGGAGGTAATCATGCTAAGTGAAATAAGCCAATCCCAAAAATCCAAAGGCCATATGTTCTCTCTAATATGCTGATTATGTACTGAGACCTCTGAAACTGTGAGCCCCTGAATACATTTTTCTCCTTCTACTTGATCTTATCAGGTCTTTTGATCACAGCAGTGTAAAAGCTGACTAAAACAGCATGTATGCAAACATGAACATTTAACCTAGATTTCAGTCATACTTAATCTTTTTTTTCTTTTTTCCAGTGGTTTCCATCTATTCTGCTTATTTATACTGTCCTATTTTGAAACCCACTTTTTGAGTATTTTGGGAAGTAGGGAAGGCATATATTAATGGATTAATTTAAAATATGACTAAAAAGGGCATTTAGCACCCACAAAAAGGTTATCTGTAGATAATTAAATTGTGCAAAATCACATAACAGTTTTTGCAAGTGCATATATCAATACTTAATCCATAATCAGAACGGCTAATATTTGGGAGTACCTGTCAATTGTAGTCTACACCATATTTATTTAGAGTGAAAATAGAAGATTTGTTTTGTGGAATAAAATTTAGTATGAAAATTCACAAGGAAATCCAGTCTTTCATTTGATTAAAGCAACAGTAGGCAATTTTGCCTGCTCCGGGTCAGACTTCCCCATGAAATTAGAATTGGAGAGATGGAAATAGAAAAAGGAGGTAAAAGGCAGAGGGTGGGGAGAAAGAGAAAGAAGCTTAGACTCCCCAAGAGAATGGAGGAAGCAGCCTACAGAAGGAAGTGGGAATGGTCCTGCCTTCCATTCCTGGTTCACTTTCCTGAGCTGTATCTACGTCCATGTGCTGCCCGAGACCCCTGGAGCCTTTCTGCGCTTTCCCCAGTGGCGAGTTGGGTCTGTTTCCACCCCATCTTAAGGCCTCCACTGGGCCTTAGCACCATCTCAGCTCTTTCCCTCAGCAAAAATCCTTCTGCATCACCCTTTCTAATTTTTTTCTTCCTGCCTCATTCCACACAACTTTTCTTTCAGTGCTTCACAGTTCCCTGGGTTATCCAAAATGTAGAACATTCTTTCTTTTTTCTTTAAACTTCCTTTCCCAGCAAAAAGCACATTATATGCCACAGACTCAGTCCTATTGTAAGAGGATGCACCCATCCACTGAAGGAGAGCTTTAGTCAGGGGTCACCATTTCCTGTGCCTGAAATGTTTCCATCTCCCCGATCTTGGCACTGCTACTCTCCTTTCTGTGTGAAAATCTCTGACAGAGCTTAGTCCCACCTCAGGTCATTTCTCTGACCTCAGTGGCATTGTGCTGCTGTGCCTCAGAACCCCCAAACTGAACAGCAGTGAAGCAATCCAACGTGCAAGATATTTTCCTGCCCTTGAGTCACCAACTGAGCTGGCATCGTGACCCAGGTGGATTTTCCATGAGTGATTTTAATCCCCCAAAGGACCCTCAAAGTGGTGGTGATGGCAAAGGAATCAACTGTCTAAGAAAGAGAGGAATTGGAGGTGACTGAGAGTTTTGGGTGAGTGAGAAGACGCCGTCAAAAGGGGGAAGAGGACCTTTCTGAGTGATTCTCTCCAGAGACCAATGCCAGGTAGAGCTAAGTGTCTGCTAAATTGTTCCCACTGGAAACATTGCTTTCATGGATGCTATCTGATTGCAATGCAGTCACAGAATATTCCAGAAAGAAAATGAGGGGGTTCCCAGTGCTTTCCAAATTTGCCCTCAACCACTTACCTCAACTAATTTCCTTATGTGCTTGTTGATCACTGTGGGGTCTGGCTTTGGCATCACCCCGGATGCCCACTCCAGGGGCACCACAGGCTTGGTGGGTGTTGTGGGGGAGGCAGGCTGCTGAAAGGAAAACAGGCACATTATTCAACTTTAACTGGACCTTGAGCAGCAAGGACCAGGGACATTGAGAAAGACAATGTTATATAATACTGCCAGTAAAACCTTGACGTTCATGTGGCATGTTTATAAAAATCTTTGCTAGTGGAATCTAATATGTAACGAAATACATGTTTGGAAAGTGCACTGACCTAACTAGCAGCCCAAGTTGTATTATTTTTCAAATGGGGGAAAAATGGTGTACTCCCAATTCATCCCACCTGAGTTCTCCAGATATCACTAAATCATACTTAAAGACCCACATAATAATTTATCATGGATTTTCATAGGATACAACAAGATCTGTAAAAATCAGGTATCTAGTTCTTTAATACTGGGTCTTAGTGATAAATTTGCATCAACAGGTGCATGCAGTAAACGGGCACCAGTGCATGGCCAAGTCCATGTCCTTTGAGGACTCAATCACTTCTGTTTTGTGAACCATTAGGTCTCTCTGCCCGTGCCTGGCGCACTGCATTCTACACAAGGCTTTCTCATCAGGTCTGTCCGTCTTGCAAGACATTTTCACTTCACAATGTAGCAAAGGTGGTGGCAATAATGCATAACCCGAGCTTGGCACACCTTCCCATCAGGAGACCACTTAAGACTACTGTGCAGTTTGGATCCTCTCCCTGCAACCTTCTCATGGGGTCAATGCATTTGCTGGAACACAGATGCAACTCTGTATTAGCAGGTGCATTACTTGATAATGAACTGGGAATAAACACTTCTGCAAACATTGAGGAGTTACTACTTCAGACCCTGGGTGTTACTGGTATCCTGTGAGCTACCCACAAAATCAAAAGTCATCTATGGATGTTCGCTCCCACACACTTGCACACACACACATATACACACAACATACACACTCCTGGATACACACACCATGGTTCTTTTTTTTTAAATCCATATTTTCATCTTATTGATCTGGTAAAGAATATACCTGAGTTCCCCAAGTGTATGGCAAAGTGTCCCAGAGCACTGTGACAAATTCAGAGGGTCTCAAAAGATATTTGAAACTTCCAAGTGAAATGCAGCTAGCTATTCTCAATATTTGTTAGACAGTATAAGAACTACCACCTTGAAGTAGCACACGGCTTACCCATGGAGATCATACTAAACATCTTTCAATGACATGGTATCTTTGTGAAGAAAAAAAATCAATGTGGAGCAAGAAATAAGGGTGGTAGCATGCAGTCTGAGTCCAAGATTCAAGAAAGTGTGCAGGGCTGGGGAGATAGCTCAGCTGGTAGAATGCTTGCCGTGCAAGCACCCAAAAAAAAAAAAAAAAAGAAAGTGTGCAGTGTCCAATAGACACAGACATCTATTAGTTAAGTAACTGTGGTTATTTAAGAATGAAATAAAAATGCTAGTTGTCTTTCAATGTAAGTGCATTAATTTTTTTCCAACTTGGCATTAAGTTGTTGGAACAGAAATACTTACTGAGTTGTTTGGAACTAACAACTCTATGAGTGGAACTGTTAGGCAATTCTTTTGATCTTGGATGCCTTGAAACTCTTGCTGAGATGCTAAGTAAAATGTAGATGACTGGAGAGACACATGAACAGAAAAAGATGGAGAACTTCTAAGACTGACTGTTTAGGTTAGCTCCGCCAGCACCAACTGCAAGCACAGTCAACTTACAGAATTCTAGCCACAGAAACCTCCCGTCTGGAGAGTATTCCCTAGTTATCACCACATGTCAAATAGGATGAAGCTCCACTTACAGAAGAGACAGAAAGAGATTGGGAAACATGTTTTCACAGACCCATAGGATTTCAGCACTTGGAAGGGACTTGGAAAGCTTTTAACTCCCTACGACAAATGAAACGACACTTCTGTTTGACGGAAATATCTCCTAAAATTGACCAGATTTCACCCTGAAAATAAACTAAAGTAAATCTAAAGGAACAAAAGGAGACAAGTGTGCCAAAATGGCCCTTCCTACCCTCATCCTGACAGGAGGGTTGGTAGAAAAATCACAGACATTGAAGACAGACAGGCCTGGGACCTAATCCCTGTTTGCCAACTCACTGACTGGGTGACCTAAGTGGGACACCGACGTTCATCAGGCCTGGTTTCCTTAACAGATAGCGTGATACCTGCCAGGAATCCGGCACCCAATAACATATGGTGCCTGGTAAGGGTAAAGGAAGGGTTGGGAGGTGGAAAATTTTTGTGTGCAGGTACGAGTGGCTCAACACACAGCAGCCAGGGATGTCACACCAAATCTGCAGAATGAGACAGGAGCTTGCAAATTCCTTTTGTGGGGGATAGCTTTCCTTTTCTTTCTAGCTGTCTCAGAGTCCAGCTCCCCACTCCTCCCTTTGCCTGAGCTGTCTCTTCCCAGGTGATAGTCTCCAGGAACCGGCAGAGGAAGAACGCGCTAAAGGAAACAGCCCCCACACTGTGTTCAGAGCAGGTGCTGCTAGGTCAACCGACAGGCTCAGGGCCTGCCCTGCTGGGCCTAGACAACAGCTCTCACAGTCATTCTGTCCCTTTCAGTCGGACGGTTCAGAATCACAGAAGGTATTAATAGACTTAAGGGCGAGGCTGCTCACATGCTGTAGAACTCCACTGTAAAGAGGCAGTACGCCTTTACGCCATGTACAAACAGAGAAACAACATGTATCCCATTTGTTTACAATAAAAAAAAAGAAAAAAAAATTCCATTTTGGTTTAAAGATTATTTCAAGAGAAAAACAATGTATTCAAGGATACCAGACTAAATAGTATTTTGAAATGAAAATTTTCCTTAAAGAAACACACGTAGAAAAAAATGGAAAGAATAAACTTTAAATGTTACATTTCTGACACTAAATAAAGAAATGTGCCATGTGAGTAGCATTGCCCACTAAGACAACGGATAGGTCTAAGAAATTAACTTTTGGTAACTTTTAGGACTGAAATCCTGAACTGGTCTGAAGGTGTCTTAGGTGTGAGGTGAGAGCACTAGATGTTGGCAGAAGAATAAACACTGTACTTTGAATTGAAATGAGAGTGGAAAAATTCCAACAATGTAGTTAAGAGAAATAACCTCCCTCATTCATAAACTGAAAAGTCAAGTCATCCAACTGTAATTTTCCATCAGTAGTGTTTGTTCTGCATAATTTTAGAAAACAAATTAAACTCACCATTTTCTGTTTATTGATGATGGAAGGAGGACAAAGGGAAGAAATATGGGGACATTTTTGGTCACACATGGCTTTTGTATGTAGTTTGCATTTGCTTTAGGAAATCTGTGAATGTGGAGCATTTCATACCCTTCTTTTTCTTAGGTTTTAGAAAACCAAGAATTCCTTGTTTGTCCAGGCTTGTTCATAATTATGTAGGGATTCTATGAGAAATTTGTATATATTAAACCCCTGGAAAGCATAGTGTGATTCAGGATAATCATTGAGCTTGGAAATGTGTTCATCTTTCCACTCCCAGCCTATCTATCCTACATAAAGGTATTTATCAGTTAAAAAAAAAAAAAAAAAAAAAAAAAGGCAGTTGTGAGATCTTTATAAGAAAACAGATCTTGAGATATGAGCATAAGAAGCAAACACCGACACTCTTTCCTTCAACAAGTAAACCTCATATCCTCATTGTTTTAAATTCATCCTAGATTTATTTATTTAATTCTTCCTTCCTTCCTTCCTTCCTTCCTTCCTTCCTTGCAGCTGGGTATTGAACTCATGCTAGAAAAGTGCTCTACCACTGAGCCACACTGTCAGCCCATCCAGACATTTTTGTTAGTGAAAAACATCTAAAATAGTGCACTATACATTCAGTAAAGCAATTTCCTCAATCTCCTTATAAAATGTTTATTTATAAGGAGTTTATTTATAAGGAGTGCCTAATTAAATTAGGCACTATTTAGTCTCTAAGTTGAAATTCTAACTTGAGTCAATTATAGTAGAGAAATTTGCGAATTATGATCAGAACACTTAAAATGTATTAAATCTAATTTATTGCTGAATGGAGTTTTTGGTATGTCTGGAAAGGCAGGAGTGATTGTTAACATTAAGATGAGTTCTTTTTATTTTTTGTCCTTTTTGTAGGTGATTTCTCAGAAGGGATACAAGAAGTAGAAGATAATAATAAAACAGAATGGTGGGATAATGTTCTTTCCTTTTATTAGTCTCTGATATTAAGAAGTAATTCTCAAACTGCCAGGGTTAAGCCATCCTATTGGCAAAAGGGGAATAAAAAGGAATTTCTAAGTTCTTCAATCCTTTAAAAATACATAAATATAGATGGACACAATATCTTTATTTTATTTATTTATCATTATGTGGTACTGAGCATCCAACCCAGGGCCTCACACATGCTAGGCAAGCACTCTACCACTGAGCTGCAACCCCAGCCCTAAGTTCTTCACTCTTTAGAACACAAAACACCATTGTAACCGTCTGTTACTGTAAATGACAAACAGGGTGTTTCGCACATATCCTGAGAGGAGACAATACCTACCGATTTCGAATTTCTAGGCTCCAGCACCAGTGACAGTTTGTAAATATCGTCTTCTGTGTGATAGAGGTCCAGAGAGAGCTATGAGAGAATTACAAAGGGAAATTAGTTACATTGGGTCACATTTCCTTATTTACATTGCTGAAATATTTTCAAATTGAATGTTTTTTAAGTCCAATGTCCAATAATCTGAATTAATGTAGAACAATAGAAAGATGGCATGCAGAGGTGGAAAACAAAATTTTAAAAAAGAAGTTAGTCCTGGTGTGGTCATTAGCACCAACCAAAACCATTGACCAAATACTACCACAATATTTACTGAGCAACTCCTAAGTACTAAGTACTGGGTTTAGTACTTAGTTGGGAGATACTTGAGGTTTACAGGCTAGTGGCAGGAACAGGTGCATAGAATGAGACCTGGAGATGTAATAAATACTGCCTTAGAGCTTTGATTAAAGAACCATGGAAATAAAGGAAAAATTAACCAGGCCTCTTTTATTTTAGAGCTCTGTGTGAAGTCCGGGTGATACAGAATGGGATAAAATCATCTTCCCTCAAAGGCCTGAGAGTTTACTGTAATAGGACTTGAAAGCAAAAAGACATGCTCATACCAGTGCATGCTAAATGTGAAATAAGTGGTTCCTAAGTGCCGCAGGAACCTCAGTGGCAGCCCAGTAAATGTCCAAGAGGATTTTAGTCAGGCAGGCCTGGGTCCAAACACTGGCATCAGAGGCCAGCCCATGATAGAGCAGAGAGAGGTGTGATGCACAGAAGGGGACATTTTGATAGAGACATTGGTACCACAGTGGTGTCTTAATTGGAACAAAGTATCTGTGTAGAGGCAATTAACTCAAGAATCTTTCCTCTTAGCTTCACAGTAAAAAATAAAAAAAGAAAGAAAAAAAGTAAAAAAATAAATATATATATACATATGATAATGAGGTCTCTATTAGGGATGTGGAGGGAGTGGTGTTGTGGGGACTTCAGGGGACAGCTACTATTCAGCTGTGACAAATGTCATCTTGAAATTCAATATCGGCTGCCAGATCTTCCAATTTGCCAAGAGAAGTAAAAAATATATGAAATAGTTAAAACATAAGCAACCACTAACGACAAATAATTTTTATAATTCCACAAGTCAAATAAAACACATCTGGCAAATTCCCCAACAGACAACTCTGCTGGGCCCCAAGCCTCATGAGAGTGGGCACACCTCTGTCTTGTCCCCCTCTGTACCCTCAGTCCCAGCTTGCAAGCTCACACTGTGAAATTTCCATAAATAAAGACAGAAAACCAAGTGATGCCTTCCTTCTGCATTCCTTGCTATCAGGAGTTAATCTTGACTGTGACAAGCATGTTCCTTTCTTCCCCACTTCCCCTCCGAGTCCTGGGATGACTGGCACCAGCATCTGCCGATGAGATGACAGTATCACCAGGGTATCCAACCAGAAATCCAAGTGAGCCACGCCCTAAGTTGGGGTGATGCTCTTGCAGAAGAAACAGAACCTCCTTGGGTGTTTTCCTATGTCACAGGGACAGATAACACCCAGGGGTGGAAACGCTTTGGTCTACTCCAGTGTTTGCTTTCTACTTATTAGTGGTATGAACTTGGGCAGGTAATTAACCTTCTTGAGTTTTGGTCTTCTGATCTCTAAAATGGGAATCACTAATAATAGCTCCCTCTCAGCTCTGCGGTAAAGATTAATTGAACGAATGTGTCTGGGTGGGTTTGCTTTACAAGGTCACAAATGCAGTTCAGCTTCCAGTTCATGCAGCAGCCAAATGCCATGGTGCTTATCTGTAAATGTAGAGCTACCCTTGGGACCACTGCTGCCATCTCTGCTTTCCCAGTGACAGTTCTACTTCCTCTTTCAGATCTCCTCTAGGCTTTAAGGACCTGCTCAAAGAATGGTCTATTCTACTTTCTACACACCTGTTTATTTACGTATTGCTGTGCTGGGGATGGAAGCCAGGGCCTCACGCATGTTAGTCAACTTTTCTACCACTGATCTACATCCCAACCCCTATACACTTTTTAATAGTGAGGGAAGTTTGTCAATGGGGTTTCAAGAATATTTGCTTTTGTCTAATGGTGTGAGTCTACTCATTTCTGACAAATGTTCTGATCCATTGCCTTTCAGTCGATCCTTCCATCAAAGACGGTTGCAGATTTAGTGTCATGTTAAGATCTAGACTGGCTTGAATGTTTATTGTGTAACAGAACACACTTGGTCATCAAACTACCTCCACTCATTATTTTTACAACTCTTTTTTTTTTTTTTTTTTTTCCAAACGAGACTGTAAAAACACAGGGGCTTTCCAGTTATTTGCATGTACTCAGAAGGGTAAAAGTAACTGATATAGTTAAAAATACTATGAAAAGATTAGACTGTTTCATATATCCCGAAACAAGCATTGGTTTTTAAAGCTCTTGATTACATGAGTCAGGATCCCAAAGGGAAACAGCTTCTCCAGATCTTCCCTGAGAGTAGGAAATCTCCAAATCCCAATGGTTCAGTGGTGTGGTTCTCCTTCTTCACATGCCCCATGTTGTTCAAGGGGCCACAGAAACAATGATGTAGCTCAACAACAAAAATGATGCGGTTCCTGCCCTCATATGTTTTCTCCAACTCTTTCATTATACATTCATGAAGCAGGACAAAGAAAGGTACTATGTGCTTCTTTACAGATATGAAATCAAGAAAATTAGATGTTGCAGGATGCCCACATTAGAGAGCAAGTCCACCTGAGGCAAAGCTAGGATGCAGAAGCTTGCCATTTGTAAGTCTTTTATCCTTTAGGAATCTGATTCTTCATTGATAAGAAAGGGCGGTGGGATTGGTGGTACACCTACTGCCCTGTCAGTCAGCATGACAGGGTGCTTGTAAGAATTTATCCATGGAAATATATGTGAAAATCAATTGTTATAGGAAGTCCAAGCATTGATGCATAGCCTACTGTACAGAGTAGGCATTTAAAAATTAATTGCTGATTAACCTAAGAGTTCTCATTTTCTACCCTCCAGGGTTTTCAATCATATATTGGTTCCCTCACTTGGGGTCATATTTATATAAAATCACTTCAGGTAAAACCTTGACTTGCAGTCTTGGGGGAAAATTCATCACCCCTTTACATGTTGTGTTAGGGACATGCTTACATGCACTTTACCAGCTGCAGTGATTGACTCTAATCTGAAATGGCTCTAATATCAATATGGTCACCAGACTCTAGGGAATACACAGTGGAAATATCTTAAGGAACTTGACTTCCCAGTGGTGAGAAAGACTATTCCTGTGATTTGAACTTTCTACTTGGCTCAGGGGAGAAGAGAAGGATCTGGCTTTAAGTAGAAAATGGCTTGATGCTCTATGACTTGTATGTAGGACTGTGCTATCCTGGGGAGCCACAGGGCCAGTACTGCAGAAAGGGCTCCTTGTTTTCAGGGCTCCACTGTTACTTATATCCAGAAATTTAGAACCAGAAGAGACCTCACAAATGAGCATAAAACCCTTATGAAAAGGCCAAAGTCAGAGCAACTTAGCAAGGAGCTAAAACTAAGTAACTGCAGAGGCAGGGCTAAAAGCAAGACCTCCCATCTGGGATTTCGCCAGCACATATGCTATGCGACACTGCGCTTAATAATTGTGATGCTTGGTAGCTTCTAAATTTTCCTTCAGTGCCCCTAAGGGTGCAGGGTGAGGCTCTGGAATCCTTTTTCTTTCTGCTGTTCTTTCCAGCCAAAAGGAATTACTTTGTAGTTTTCATCTCTGGAGTTCAGTTTTTCTAATTTTTGCCATTGAAATTTCACTCAAAAGTCTTCAGTATTTCTCTAAATATCTGCTTTTTTCATTTGGTGGCTTGATGTCTTTAAAACTCAGAACGAATTGCCCTCCTCTCCTATTGTCTTTGATTTGGATGTGACATGGCTCAAGCGCAGGCACCTGCCCTATGAAGTTCTTGATGTCAAGGATACAAGTTGAACACACACTTAAAACCGAAGCCACGCACTGGGACTGGTCAGATGTCATCTGTGCCTGTGGGTTTACAGTCTGCTTGGGGCTGCGACTCTGGTCAGTCAGTCATGGAAACAGATTTACATGGCAAATTATTAATAAATGCAGGTGCTTGGATTACTGTGGGTTGGGTCTCCCCCCCACCCAATGGAGAATGACCACGCGTTTATTATTTATCACACAAATTCAGCCCCAATAGATTGGTGTTTCTCTGTGCTGGCCACTTCTGCTTTATACTAAGGGTGCAGCTACATGATCACATACACTTAGGAGTCTGTTCTTTGGTAAACTTACATGCTTTAGGAACACTTTTCAAAAAGTGTAGGCACCACACTCCTTTTCAATGCAGCAGAACTAGGGGATTTAGGTTGGCAAAGCTTAAGAGGAGTTATTGGTTTCATTTTCCACAGCCATAAAAGGAATATATTCAATTCAGTATTGCAGTTAAATTTTAAATGCTCTAGTGTTATAAGCCCAAACAGGGAAGTGGCACCTCCACTTGTTTAAGCAAGAGTAAGAGAATTTGGTTATGCTTCTCTTCCTCACAAAGAAGAGCCAACGGAAAATGTTCTCTTCTATATATCTGTTGTATCCAAAAGTTCTAGGACCTGGGACCAGCTAAACGAGCATGTCACAACTGCCAAAAAACATGAGTGGTAGATGAACTTCTTTTGTCTGATTCTCGTGACCCCTAAATGTGGCATTCACTTCATGGATCGAGTTCCTAAATGCTCTGGGTACTATGAAAGGTGCTGGGGATATGACAAGACACGTAAACAGAAAAAAATCTAATGCAAAGTGATACCTCCCCTTGATAAGGAGAATGTAAAAAGTCAAGAGCAACACACATGACGGAGGCCTTACTGCTTTGGAGGGGAGCAGAAAATAATCTAGAAAGATGGAGGTTTTGAATTTGAACTAGTCATGGGGCTGGAGAGGGAAAAGATTTCCCAAGAATGCACAAAGGCCAGGAAGCAGAAGGCAGCATTTCATGATGGACAGTCCAAGTTCAATGTTTCTCAAAGGCTGGTGTGATGTGGGAGAAGGTGAGGATGCACAGGCTGCACTGATGGTCAGACAGCCCTGAAGGGCCTCAGACGCCAGGCTGGGGACTACATCTGGTGGTTTGGGGAGGTGAATAGGGGAAGGCCTGGGATCACAAAGAGGCCTTGCATCACCTCAGGCTCCAACTAAGCAGTGCAGCGAGGACAAAGAGAAGCAGAGGATGTGAGGATGTCCAGATGGAAGTGACTGATTGGACAAGGGTGCTGAAGGACAGCGAAGGTCTGAGGCGCTTCTGGAGGAAGCACTCTAGGAACTCCAGTCTCTGTATGGGAAGAGACTGATCCCTCCCTAAAGAAGGAAGTAATTTGCCCCAAGATTGTACACTCAAGTCATGCTCGTTGTGGGTATGGGGTTCCTTTTTCCCTCATTCTTTGAGATTTCTTCTCATATATTGGCCCCCAAATCAATTTTTCCCCAAAATGAATTGCTAGCAAACATCTTCCTATGTTCCTTGGAAAGTGAGGGGCAAAAGGGTTAGTTAGCACAAACTCAACCACCTCCCAACCGGGAACTCACGGTGAGCAGGTTGATCAAATCCATGTTGGGTTCTAAGTGGTGAGAGGCATTCTGCAGGGAGACCAGTTCACTCAGGGTAACGGACAGCTGGTGCATTTTCACAATATTCACTTTGTTCTCCTCCATCCAGTCTGGGAAAATGACGTGGACCGCTATCAAGTCTTTCAAGTGTACTCCAAGGATGGGGATTTTGAAACCATCGCAGTCAGCAAAGGCCTTGCGGTAATTGCAATAATTGCCGTTGGAGGAGACCAACTCTGTCATTTCATTCCAGTTCTGGAAACAGATGGAAAAGTGGAATTGTCAAGCATTCTCTTCTTCTGCTCACCTCCAGGTCCTGCAATGTGTGGCTAGGAAATTCCTCAACTAAGAAAGAAGTGTCACTCGCACCAACCTTGATGCATGGAAATACTAACTAGGAAAAAGAAAGTTAGAAAGATGTCCTAAGCCTGGCCATGAGCTGGATAGACTGTTCCATTCTGCTACAGGATGGAAATAACTTGCATCTCTGTCTATTGGGACGGTGGGATGTTAAATGGCATCAAGTATACTTAGTATTTTGTAATTTGTGACATATTATGGTCTGCATATTCCAAGCTTGCAGCATATTGAATTTCCTAGTTGTTCCAAGAAAGTGACATTCCAGGCAACTTGAAGGTTAATCTGGAACAGAATGGGTCAGGAAAAACCACACTAAGATGAAGATAGCTGTGGTTTCAAACTCTGCACTAACTAGGAGGGTGAACTTGAACAAGTCACTTCACTTTTTGTGGGGAGATGTCTTAGTTTCCTTTTCTATAAGGAAAAGGAGTTCAAATAAATAACTTTAACGGCAATCTGGTAATTTCAAGCTTCTATGAGTCTCTATCAAATTCTTATTCTTTAGAACATTTAAAATTTCTTTTGCTTTTTATCCAAAATTTAGTACAAAGCTAAAAGAAAATAAAACATATAATTAGTTCCATTATGCTTGGCATAAGTGCAGAGTTTGAGATTGAACAGTGGCACTTCTGTGGCTTGCTTCCTCTTGTTTATATGAATAACTCATTGTCAGTTGCTTAACAGCACCCAGATCTTCCAAATAGATCCCAATTTTGATCAGACTTCTCTTTCCCAAAACAGCTCATGTACTTCACAATAGCTGTTTCTACCCCCAGGACCAAGAATGGGTTCTGATTTACCATCCTAGTAATTTCAACCCTCTGGTTTGTGATTGGTTGAAGAATATAGGGTTAAGCCAATCAGTACACTGTATTTCTCTGATGACTGTTATTGATCCAGTGTAGACATATGATTTGAGATGGCCCAATCTGTCAAAAAGGAGGTCTTTGAATCCCTTGAGGGCACAGTTGAAGAGAGAAGCCTTGTCTATCTCTGACTTTGATGAACAAGTGAGTATAATTTTCCTGTTGCTCTGTACAGCCCATTCAGGAGGGAAGTCAATTCAATGAGGCAATCAAAACATTTTTTAAAACTCACAAAACCCTGACACTCAGAGGAAGGCAGAGCAACTAAGCCAGGCTTCTGATCAGACCGTACCTAAAGTCTGCTCTACCCCTAGACTTCCAGGTATGCTGGACAATACTATGTTGTCTTATTTTTTAAGCAATGTAGATTTTTCCTTTTTCTTTTTAAATTTACAACAGAAAGTGTCCTTATTGATAAAGCAATGTACATTCTTACAGGGGAATCTTCTTCTAAGAATAAAATGTTTCTTTTTGCCTGATAAGGAAAAAAAAAAAAGCTATGAATATGGTCTAGAAATAAACATGGCAGCAAAGTTCAGTTTGAGAAATGTTTCTTTCAAGAGTATATTTTGTTTCTGACAACTCAGCTATAAATCTGAGTACTTCTGTACCAGGCATTTTTCTTCCCATTTCTTTTTCTCTTCCACTGTGCTGAACACAGGATTATGAATAGAGTAGGTATTCAGTGATTTTATTTCAGGATGGAAGGATAGCAACTATTTCTGTCTCATTCATCTGATATCCACTGTGTGTATCACAGTGCTTATCACAGAGAAAGCACCAAATAAATATTGGTTGAATATTTACAACTATGATATGTTAATCACATATCAGAGAATTCTTATTATAACACTACCACCTCCAACGTGTTTTTCCAGGTGGACTCAGCAGGTGTGGCTCTGTCCTTCCACTTGGCCCCCCATGAGGAACCTACCATTGGTTTAAGAGGAAGATTTTCCATTCTGAGTGGTATTTGATAGGAGTATACTAAACCTAAACAACTTATATATTTCACTTGTAATTAGGATCAGAATTCACCATACCTTCGTAACTTCTGAAGAGAGATGAGAATGAGTCTCTTTGAGGCGTGAAATGGAACTATGACTAAGACCTCCCACCACCGCCATCAGGGTATTAAAGTTTTTGAGCTGAAGGAGTTTCTGCAATTAAAAAAAAAATGAACCATCAATACTTTTTAAGGATTTTTAAATTATTCCAAACTTTCTGAACAACTGGTGAGTACGTGCACAATTTTAATAATAAAAACCTAGGAAATAATAACATTTATTTAAAATGAAGCACAAACAGAATCCTTTAGAAAAACATGTCAATTATTTCACACACACACACACACACACACACACACACACAAATCCAGCTCACATAAATGCTTGTAAGTATTGCTTTTGTTTTGTTTTTGTTTCAGTCATACTGGGGATTGAACCCAGGGGTGCTCTACCACTGAGCTATATACCCAGTCCTTTTTAATTTCCATTTTGATGTGGGTTCTTGCTAAGTTGCCCAGGCTAGCTTCAAACTTTTGATCCTTTTGCCTCAGTCTCCTGAGTGGGATTGTAGGTACATGCCACTGTGCCCAACCAGTATTGCTTTTTAAAAGAGAGAAGTATGGTTTTTTCATTAGATTTCTCTGAGTAGCTTAATTGTTCAATGCCCAAATTTCTTCAATGACTTTTCTCAATAGAGTGAGCAAACATCTAAAATCTAAGTACCCCAGAAGGATTATCAGACATACCTTTGCAACATTGATAAACTTTGTGATGACTTCTGCCCTTTGCTGGGGGGTTGGTTTGCTAAGAACCATCAATTGGACCCACTTAGATATTCCATTAAATAAAGCAATAGATCTCTCCAAGGTTGGATTATTCTCCAGGCAGCCATGGATGACATAACTTTGATAATCAGTGAACTATAATAAAGGAAGATTTGGAGATTTTGAATTATAATGAAGCTTTTGCAAAATTGGAAATTAGAATGTTACATCAAAGATTTAAGATATTCTTTCATAACAACATACTGATTTCTTTCACTTCACTTTTGGAATGGCATCCTATAAGTTTGAATTTATCTGTACCTTTAACAGGTTATGTTGCTTCATTTCAAACCTCACTCTCATACACACACAACCATATTACTATGTATCACAGGGTCGTGGGGTAGGGCAAAGGAAGGGGCAAACCTCAAAGTCATATTCCAGAAAGTTCCTATTTACTGAATCATAAGATCTAAAGTGGATCATTTACCAATAGACTGGTTCCTAGGAACACCCAGGACATAAAGGATCAGTATTTCTAGAAGAAGAAATGAAGAATCTTCCTTTTTAAACACACTACTAGTAACTCCAAGGATCAAAAACATTTGAGATTAAAATGGTATATAGAAAAGAACAGGAAACAGCTATATACAGAAAGATTTCAAAACAGAATCATTTGTAAAGTTGTTTCAAGAAAGAGAGAAAAGAAAACATCTATCAAAAAAAAGCGCAGCTATATAGCAAAACAGATATATTTTCAGAATGTTAGCATGGATATTATCAAATATGTATGAGCCTTCTACCATCTAAACAGTGCAGGGAACCCCCTCCATGGCCTGCCTGTGGGAAGTCATTACATTTCTCTCCAAGCTGGATTACTTGGTGAAAAAAATCAGTCTTTTGGAAATTGGTGCTTATAATCAAGATGGTCTTCTTCACTCCCTGGGTCCTTGGAAAAGGAGGAGAGATGGCTTCCCCAGAACCTGAGACATAAGCAAAGCACCTGCTGATTATAAACCAATGTGGAAATATTATCATAATAAGTGGATAATGTGGAGGAGGCAGCTAAGAAGAGACCACAGGAAGAAAGGAGAAAGAAAAGAGGGGAAATGAAGCCCTAATAAGATGCATAAGGAAAGAAAAGTTTAATTAAGGATCTCCAACTCTGGGAAGGAAGCAGACTGATACTGAGATTCTCTTCAAAGTCTACAAATCCTATTTTCACCCTATGCCCCTAATTAGGCATTCATATAAATTCCAACCCAACCTAAATATTCCCCCCCCCCCGGAAAAGGACAGGCTTAACAGAATGCAATTACTTGGGAGAAGTCTGTGGAGTTAAACAGAACTCAAATGGTTAAATCTCCACAGTATTTAGAAAAATCACACTTTAAACCTGTGAAAGGAGACATTGAACATAGCGACAGAAATACAGCTCCTGAGCCATAAAATAAAGACAGGATAATATTTATCTTTGGTTAAAAGGGATTGTTCCTGTGAATTAAGGGCACTTTTCCAGCAGAGCACAGTAACAGAAGCTGCCAACACTTTAGAATATGAAAATTCAGCTCTTGGGAAAGTTGGCATGGTGGTTATTATCCTTGGAAGAATAAATGTCAAGTTCCTTACTGAGATCCTTCTAAAAGATTTATGCTCCAGAAAAGTGAGGTGCTCAGCCAATTCAATGGGCTCCAGATGGTCAAACAGCAGACAGGCTTTCCCCTTCTTGGATACTTTTTTCCTCTGTGTGACTCTTCTCATCCAGTCATAGGAAGGACTATAAAAGAAGAGTGAGCCTGGTCAATGTGCTGAAAACCCGCTTCACTCAATGGAGGTTATTAACCTACTGACTGTAACTCTTGGCCTGCTTCCAGGAGCTTGTGCAAAATATACGCCCTGTCCCTCGTCTTTAAAGAGAAAACCACTGACCCCTTGCCAATAGAACATAAAGTTTGAGTTGTTTTTCCAGACAGCATAAGTTTGCACTGATCCATCCAGAATTTCTTACTCAGTTTTCCTTGTGACCAAGCAAGATCTGAATCATAAAGGAGAGGTATATACATTTGGAAGTTTACATTTGGAAGTTTATCAGCATATAGATAGATGGTGATTCAAGGCACATGGAAACCAACAGAAGGTATGGTTTGCACACTTTGGTATAATATAAATTATCTGAAAAACCTGTTATAAAGATAGAGGCCTAGACCTCACTGCCAGAGATTCTGATTTGCTAGGAATGAGCCTGAATATTATGTATTTTAAACAAACATTCCTGTATCATTCACAGTTGATATTTCTTTTCCAGGTAAGGAGAATATAGTCTGAATACCTAAGGTACAATAGCACGCATTTGCAAGATACTTAGGATAATCAACTAGTTTTCTCTGTGCAAAGTTAGCAGTCGATATGAAAGGAGCTTAGTTAGCATCAAGTTTCTAATAACTGACCTAAGCAGTTCAAGGTCCAACTATGATTGACATTTATATAACCCTCAGAACAACCTCAGAATCACCATGGTATAGGGCTTCTCCAACTTGAATGTGCATATGAGTCATTGGGGATCTTGGCAGATTCCAATTCAGTAAGTTTAGGATGGGGCCCAAGATTGTTTCTAATGAGGTCCCAGTGCACCCTTATCCAAAGGGTGCACTTTTGAATAGTCAGGGCATAAAAGGCATTTACTAGATTCAAATTCATTTAGTACTGAACATCTATTTTGTGCCAACTGTTTTCTCAGGCTATCTCACCTACTTTTTGGATGCTTATAATAATCCCACAAGATAGACACTACCCCACTTATAAATTTCAGCTTAGAGCGATGAGTTGCGTCCAGTACGGCTGTGTTCGCTGCAGTAAGGCTGTCCTCACGGAAGCGAACCTTAATTCTGGGATGATATGGATTCAGGTCAACTGGGCTCGTCACTACTCCCTCCCCAAAGCAGTGAACTCAGCAAGGGTGAAAGACGCTCAGCCATTCTTACATGCTGGATATGTCGATAAGGTTGACGTGTTTTTCATATCCTAGTTGACTTGCTACTTCTCGGAACTCTTCAGTCATACGAATCAAACCAAGATCCAAATTAAACTCTGCAGGAAACTTCAGAATCCAGTACCTGAAAGGCATAAAAATTCTTTTTCCAGCTGGAAGATTTCAAGTTGGACCTCTATGGAAATTATTGTACCACTTTTCTGACTATGTTTCACACTGAATCCGGGACCATACTCCCACTTTGCCATCTTCTATCCCCAATCAGGTTGAATCTCTCTCTGCCTTCCTTCAATCAAGAACCAAGGTCCACCACTCTAATCTTGAGCCTTTTTCTGACTATGGAACCACAATTGAGGGGAAACCCTCCCCCCGCCCTCACAGCAAGCAGATGGGAATGAAGTAGGTGTGCTGAGGGAGTAGAAAGAATTGGATTCACTCCAAGAGCTGGTTTCATTCTCTAATTACATTTACTATTACCTGAGCCCTAGTCCACAAGGTCAAATCTAACCCCAATTCTAACAATGTCAGTTCAAGGGATCTGAGTATATTCTATTGTCAAACTGGGTCTGCTGCTTGGAGAAAAGGAAATTGTCAACAATTACAAAAAATTAAATTTGTAAGTGTCTTTACCTCATAAAGTAGCAGATCTTTAATCGAAACTCGTCACAGCTTTCTCCACTGGCTTGTCGATACGTAAGCTAGTTAAAGAAAAAGTCCTTGCACCTGCAGCTGTTGCATCAATTGATATGAATCCATCACAAGAAGGGGAGCTGGGCACAGTGGTGCATGCCTGTAATCCCAGTAGCTTGGGAGACTGAAGCAGGAGGATTTCAAGTTCAAAGCCAACCTTAGCAATTTAGCGAGGCCCTAAGTAACTAAGAGAGACCCTGTCTCAAAATAAAATATAAAAAAGAACTGGGAACGTGACTCAGGGATTTAGCACACCTAGGTCAATCCCTGGTACCAATCTCCCCCCAAATGCACATAAGAAGGAGGACATTTGGGTAAAGGTTGAGCATCCCTAATCCAAAAGTTTGAAATCCAAAATGTTACAAATTCTGAAACTTTTTGAGCACTGACATAAAATTCCACACTTCCTTGACCTTATGTGATAGGTCACAGTCAAAATGCAGGCTCCCTTAAAAACATCACATAAAATTATCTTCAGGTTATGTGCATAAGGAGTATATGAAGCATAAATGAAATTTGAGTTTAAACTTGGGTCCTGTCCTTAAGACATCTCATTATGTGTATGCAAATACTATAAAAATCCAAAATATGAAGCATTTTGGTCCTAAGCATTTTAGATAAATGATAGGCAACCTGCATGTAGACTACCCAGATGAGGAAAGAAATAGACGCTTTGACCACTTCAACAGTGAGTATTTAAAACTTGATTTGTTAGTGCTCTGGAGTACATTTTTTGGTCAGGAGGTGAAATCACATACAAAATTACTTTTACCTGCCCAAGGATTTACCAATCAAAAACTGCCAACTATCATTACAAATACACTGCCATATATACATAATTAAAATTGATAATACATATCAAGAACACAAACAATAATAGATGTTGGCGTGGATATGGGGAAAAAGGCACACTTTTACATCGCTGGTGGAGTTGAAAATTGGTGCAGCCACTCTGGAAAGCAGTGTGGAGATTCATCAGAAAACTTGGAATGGCCCCACCTTTTGACCCAGTTAACCCACTCCTCAGTTTATACCCAAAGGACTTAAAATCAGCATACTGCAGTAACACAGCCACGTCAATGTTTATAGCAGCTCAGTTCACAATAGCTAGACTGTGGAACCAACCTAGATGCCCTTCAACAGATGAATGGGTAAAGAAACTGTGGTATATATACACAATGGAATATTATTCGGCCATAAAGAATAATATTATGGCATTTGCAAATAATGGATGGAATTGGAGAATATTGTGCTAATAAGCCAATCCCAAAAAAACCAAAGGCCAAATGTTTCCCTGATAAGTGGAGAATGATATATAATGGGGGGGGGAGAGAAGAACGGGAGAACTTTGGATTATGTAGAGGGAAATGAGAGGGAGAGGGTATAAAAAATGGTGGAGTGAGACAGACATCATTACCCTATGTACGTGTATGATTACATGCATGGTATGAATCTACATTGTGTATAACCATAGAAATGAAATGATGTACCCCATTTGTTACAATGAATCAAAATGCAGTCTGTAAAAAATTAAAAGATAAATAAAAAAATTGACAATACATAGAAAGATTATCTTTACAAAAACATGTTCGGATTTAGTATCAGTGCCTTACATAAGCACTCTCTTTAATATTGACGGTGTCATTTTCAGGTATGTTGGTATGCAAATTGGGCTATTCATTCTTAAGTCTGTTTATTGATACTCTTTTCTTTTTTCTAGTACTAGGGATTGAATCCAGGGGCACTCTACCACCAAGCTGCACCCTCAGCCCTTTTTTAATTCTTTATTTTGAGGCAGAGTCTTGCTAAGCTGCTGAGACTGGCCTCAAACTTCTGATCTTCCTGCTGTGGTCTCTCAAATCACTGTGTTTCAGCATGCATACTATTCCAGGCTTAACCCTTTAAAAAAATATTTATTAAGCTCCTATTGTATGACAGGCATGATGAATATGGAGTGAGCAAGGAATCTAATGGAAAAAATTTTAAAGAAATATAGCCTCATGGGCAGTTCAATTTTTATTCAGTGTGAATTTCCCCATATTGGACTCTAGTATGCCAAAATATCTTTCTTTTTTTCTTTCTCCTTCTTCTTTTTCTGGTACTGGGGATTGAACCCAGGGGTGCTCTTCCACTGAGTTACATTCCCAACCCTTTTTATTTTTTTTATTTTGAGATAAGGTCTAAGTAGCCCAGGCTGGGCTTGAATTTGTGATCCTCCTGCCTTAGTCCCCTGATTTGGGTTTGATTTGGGTGTCATACATCAGTGGACATACTAAGGGTAGGAATGCTATTTGTAAGCACAATCTTTGGTCAATATTTGCTTCATGAGACGGATGGGCCTGGATGAAGTTAATTCCCTCCGTCCTTCCCTGCGCCCTACTCTTCAACAGTGGGCCCCATGGAACCCTTGGACCACTGGAGATTAGGATCTTGCTCACTTCCAAGGACCTTGGTTCAGGGTGAAGTCTCCTTACCCTCTCCAGCATCCCCTCCTGCTCTGAGGTTGTGGAGAGGATGTAGAGAATGAAAAGAAGGTAGAGAGGCTTGAGCTGAGCAGCTGGCACCCCACTAGGCCCTGGCAACCTTGGCAACCCCTAGTAACACTCAGAGGACCTCTCCCCATCAAACTACCCATGCCCTGTAAGGTTTCTATCTGCAGGGCCTCCTGGGCTTGAAGAAGGCAGGGCCTGCAGGAACCAGCATTATAGACTGTATAATAAGCTTTAGATCTCAGGGAACAAAACCTCCTCATCAATGTGAGACTGCATTATCAATCATTTGGCTTTCAATCACATTTCAGGACTGCATTACCTACAAAAGTGGTGGGTTGCTAACAGCTCTCATTAGAATGGGACTTCCAACTGTGTGGATTTTTTGTTTGTTTTTTCCAATGCTGTGGATCAAACCCAGGGCTCTGAGCATGCTAGGCAAGCGCTCTACCACTGAGCTCAACACCAGCTCTATTTGGATATTTTTATTTTTATGTGAAAGCAGATCAAAAATTAGCATCAATCAACAAATTACAATGAAGCTGCTAGAATGTTCATTGTGTCTTGACAACAGGGGAAGAAGTGAAAACCAAGTTGTCATTTGTGCCTGAGCCAGAGCACAATATTTCAGCTGGCATCTCTATATGTCTCAACTATGTCCTCTATGCCCACCATTTTGCCATTGTAGAAAGAATAAATTAGGTCTTGAATCACTGCTGAATATCCTTCCATTACACTAACAGTCAACATGTTTAAGACAGCTCCTGCTTCATTTCACATCTTAGTGATTATTTTCAAGTAGAGCCAAAACATCCAGATGGATGGTCCACTATTTGGTTCATCATCCAGATGTTTTGTCTAGACATCTATATATTCTCAAAACAGCTGGATAACTGAACTGTTTATTCACTTTAATTTACAGACTTTGGATAGACACTTTATCTAAATACAGAACCTGATTTATGATTGTAAAAATTACACAGTAGTTGAAAAGATATATGCAGAGAAGTTTTTCTGCCAATTCAGTGGAAGATAAATACCATCGGTGCATCAGTAGAACTATTCTTGGCAAATAACTATTATTCAGCTCTCCATTGTCATCTGTTAAAAATAAAATAAAATAAGGGGTGAGGAAGTAACAGTGCTACTCTTCTCTTTTTCTAATATTACTAGAGAAACAATAGTGTCAAAATTTCCCATCCACAAAATTGTATTTTACTACTTACTTTTGCTGGTATTTCCTTGCAAGTTAAGGTAGCTGGGTCTCATACTTCCTCTGATTTACAGTTGACAGATTTAATAAATAAAAACACAGGCCACCCAGATAAATTTGAATTTAAGGTAAACAAAGATTAATTTTTTTCAGCATAAGTATGTCCCAGGCATGATTTAGGACATAATGCTAAAAATGTTGTCTATCCAGATTCAAATTTAACTGATCATCCTGTACTTTGGCAACCCTGCTCTGGCTTAACTCTAATTCCTATGTCGTAACCCATTAAACAAACAACTCTTGGGTGACTTGGTTTGTCCATTTATTTATAATCCAATGCTGGGGCGGATACATAAATAAGATAAAAAGCATACAGTTTTAAAGTGTATTATTTAGTAAGAGATGTAAGATGAGTAAAAACAGAGTGCAGTAGATTGTGCTACCCACACCAAGCAAAGATCACGGCAGACTACCACATGTCCATAAGAAAGTTACCCTGGACATGGGAGAGTGGAAGAAGCAGGTGGTACTTCTTACAGGGGTGGTCAGAAATGGCATCATGGACATCTCAATGACAACTGAGATGAACTTTGAAGCAGAATTACAATGAAAGGTGTAGAATAAAGGCACAGAAATAGAAAGGGGTGCAAGGAATGTTCCAGAAGCATTAAGTGGACATTTGGTTAAGTATGAGTTTTGCACAGTAAAGAGAAAGAAATGCAGAGGGTAGTGAAACTGGAGAGACAGACTGGAGTGGATTCCCAAAGACCCTACATACCAAGGTATAGAGATTGAATTCTGTTCTGCAGAGTTTGCATCTGAATTGAGGGAAGTGACAGGGTCAAGCTACAAAAGGGACCCGGAGGAGAAGAGGCTCTCACCAAACATCTCTATGCAGGTGCTCAGCAGCTCATCCAACGTTGCTGCTTTCCCAAGACCGCTGGACCCCATGGTGATTTAGCTCTTGTCAAAAACTGGGAGACATTTCCAGCACCAGATGGACCATGTCCATAACCATGCCAGTCAGGGATCTCAGTGCCCAGTGGGGCCTCTGTTCTTAGTTGTACTTCAAGAAAACTCTAAATAAACAAGAAGAAAAAATTACTAAACTAGAGTTTGAACCCCATGAAAGTACTATTTTTCCCATATGAAAAAAATATGACTTCCATCAACTGTATCTTTCACAAAAGGTATCAAAGTGACTGAGATTATGCCAACCACCTGGAGGGCAAAATGTCTGCTAAACTGTCCCTTAGTTTGTGTGGTGCTTTGAGACCATAGATGTTCCCTGTAAAAGACCATTCTATTTCACAGCTAAAATGTTTTTGAAACAATACCCTACACTTTCTTCCTATTCTTAAGTAACACAACATTCAGGAATATTATGTTTCTTGGTTTAAAATTTTAAAATTACTAGCATGTATAGGGAGATAATTTTAAATGCAAATATATTCATAAGCATTACCCTCAGTGATTATATAAATTTTTGACATCTATAAACAAAAATTCTATTTTCCTAAATTTAGTAATAGTAACAGTATTAATAGTAATAGCAAAATTATTAACAATAGTTTATTGAACTACCACATTTGGCATTAGGTACTACAACAAATGTTTTGGATATATTATTAAATTTGACCTTCAGTGCTCCAAGGTAGTAATTATTATTCCCAGTTTAAAGATGAGTTTGTGGCGATCCAAGATGGCGGCCTAGAGGGAGACTGCACCTCCGGTCGCTCCACAACCCAGGAGTTAAGAAGGGGAGGCATTGAGAGACTCGAACTGAAGTGGAGCCACGGGTGAGTCTGCCCACTGGGTAAAGCTCAGCCCGGGTGGCAGGCCCAGATAGAGGTGGCTTAGCAGAGCCGGGGAGGGCAGCTTGAGTCTTCCCAAGGTAGTCTTCCACACTCCGGCAGTGGGCTCTTCCCACACGGCCAGCTGCACGGTGCAGGCCCACAGTGAGAGCATTTCCGCACAGAGCCAGTTCCAAAACGTGGAACCAGTAGGGGGCTAGGGGCAGTATTCTTCGAATGAGCTGCTTTATCAGATTCCTCCAAGACATCAGGCTACTGAAGGCTGGGAGGTGATACACTGGAAATCTACTGGGACACTATAAGCCAATAGTGGAAAACTGCAATATCTCAGGGTCCCACTGACAACTGACCATTATGAGAAAACAAGGGAAGAAAATGTCCCAAACAAACCTAGATACTACATCAATAAAACCCAATGACAGCAGAGCAGAAGAAATGTCAGAAAGGGAGTTCAGAATGTACGTAATTAAAACGATCAGGGAAGCTAATGAGGAGATGAAAGAGCAAATGCAGGCATTGAAGGAGGAGATGAAAGAGCAAATGCAGGCATTAAATGATCGCACCAATCAACAGTTAAAAGACCAAATACGGGAAGCAAGAGATCATTTCAATAAAGAGTTAGAGATACTGAAAAAAAACCAAACTGAAATCCTTGAAATGAAGGAAACAATAAACCAAGTTAAAAACTCCATAGAAAGCATAACCAATAGGATAGAACACCTGGAAGACAGAACCTCAGACATTGAAGACAAAATATTTAACCTTGAAAACAAAGTGGAACAAACAGAGAAGATGGTAAGAAATCATGAACAGAATCTCCAAGAACTATGGGATATCATGAAAAGGCCAAATTTGAGAATTATTGGGATTGAGGAAGGCTTAGAGAAACAAACCAAAGGAATGAACAATCTATTCAATGAAATAATAACAGAAAATTTCCCAAATCTGAAGAACGAAATGGAAAACCAAGTACAAGAGGCTTATAGAACTCCAAACATACAAAATTACAACAGACCCACACCAAGGCACATTATTATGAAAATACCTAACATACAAAATAAAGACAGAATTTTAAAGGCCGCGAGAGAAAAGAATCAAATTACATTCAGAGGGAAACCAATAAGAATATCAGCAGATTTTTCAATCCAGACCCTAAAAGCTAGAAGGGCCTGGAACAACATATACCAAGCCCTGAAAGAAAATGGATGCCAACCAAGAATCTTATACCCAGCAAAACTTACCTTCAAATTTGACGATGAAATAAGATCCTTCCATGATAAACAAAAGCTAAAGGAATTTACAAAAAGAAAGCCAGCATTACAGAACATTCTCAGCAAAATATTCCATGAGGAAGAGATGAAAAACAACGATGCAAATCAGCAACAGGAGGCGCTAGCCTAAAGGAATAGCCAAATAAAGGAGAAACCGAATCATGTCAAAAACAAATATGAGTCAATTGACTGGGAATACAAATCATATCACAATAATAACCCTGAATGTTAATGGCCTGAATTCATCAATCAAAAGACACAGACTGGCAGATTGGATTAAAAAGAAAAATCCAACAATATGCTGCCTGCAAGAGACACATCTCATAGAAAGAGACACCCATAGACTAAAGGTGAAAGGATGGGGAAAAACATACCATGCACACGGACACAGCAAAAAAGCTGGAGTATCCATCCTCATCTCAGATAATGTGGACTTCAAACCAAAACTAGTCAGAAGGGATAAAGAAGGACACTACATGCTGCTTAAGGGAAGCATAAATCAGCAAGACATAACAATCATAAATATCTATGCCCCGAACATTGGCTCATCCACGTACGTCAAACAAATCCTTCTCAATTCCAGAAATCAAATAGACCACAACACAATAATACTAGGCGATTTTAACACACCTCTCTCACCACTGGATAGATCGTCCAAACAAAAATTGAATAAAGAAACTATAGATCTCAACAACACAATCAGCAATTTAGACTTAACGGACATATATAGAATATACCATCCAACAAAGAACGAATACACTTTCTTCTCAGCAGCACATGGATCCTTCTCTAAAATAGACCATATTTATGCCACAAAGCTACTGTTAGTAAATACAAGAAGATAGAGATACTACCTTGTACTCTATCAGATCATAATGGATTGAAATTAGAAATAAATGACAGAATAAAAAACAGAAACTTCTCCAATACCTGGAGACTAAATAATACACTATTATATGATGAATGGATAACAGAAGACATCAGGAGGGAAATTAAAAATTCTTAGAAGTAAACGAGAACAAAGACACATCATATCAAAATCTCTGGGACACTATGAAAGCAGTACTTAGAGGAAGATTTATTTCATGGGGTGCATTCAAAAAAAGAAGTAGAAATCAACAAATAAACGAGTTAACACTACAGCTCAAAGCCCTAGAAAAAGAAGAGCAGACCAATACCAAAAGTAGTAGAAGACAGGAAATAGTTAAAATCAGAGCCGAAATCAACGAAATCGAAACAAAAGAAACAATCGGAAAAATTAATAAAATAAATAGTTGGTTCTTTGAAAAAATAAATAAAATTGATAAACCCTTAGCCACACTAACAAAGAGAAAAAGGGAGAAAACTCAAATTACTAAAATTCGGAATGAACAAGGAAACATCACAACAGACACGAGTGAAATACAAAACATAATTAGAAGCTATTTCGAAAATCTATACTCCAACAAAACAGAAAACCTTGAAGACATCAGCAAATTTCTAGAGACATATGAACTACCTAAACTGAACGAGGAGGACATACACAACTTAAATAAACCAATTTCAAGCAATGAAATAGAAGAGGTCATCAAAAGCCTTCCAACAAAGAAAAGTCCAGGACCAGATGGGTTCTCAGCCGAGTTCTATAAAACCTTTAAAGAAGAGCTCATTCCAATACTCCTCAAACTATTCCATGAAATAGAAGAGGAGGGAACCCTACCAAACTCGTTCTATGAAGCCAATATCACCCTGATACCTAAACCAGACAGAGACACATTGAGGAAAGAAAATTTCAGACCAATATCCTTAATGAACATCGATGCAAAAATTCTCAACAAAATTTTAGCAAATCGCATACAAATATATATTAAAAAGATAGTGCACCACGATCAAGTGGGTTTTATCCCAGGGATGCAAGGTTGGTTCAACATTCGGAAATCAATAAATGTCATTCACCATATCAACAGACTTAAAGTTAAGAATCACATGATTATTTCAATAGATGCAGAAAAAGCATTTGATAAAATACAGCATCCCTTCATGCTCAAAACACTAGAAAAAATTGGGGTAATGGGAACATTCCTAAACATTATAAAGGCAATCTACGCTAAGCCCATGGCTAATATCATTCTAAATGGTGAAAAACTGAAAGCATTCCCCCTAAAAACTGGAACAAGGCAGGGATGCCCTCTTTCACCGCTTCTATTCAACATCGTCCTTGAGACTCTAGCCAGAGCAATCAGACAAACCAAAGAAATTAAAGGGATACGAATAGGAAAAGAAGAACTCAAACTATCCCTGTTCGCTGATGACATGATTATATATTTAGAGGAACCTGGAAATTCCACCAGAAAACTTTTAGAACTCATAAGTGAATTCAGTAAAGTAGCAGGTTACAAGATCAATGCTCATAAATCCAATGCATTTTTATACATAAGTGATGAATCTTCAGAAAGAGAAATTAGGAAAACTACTCCATTCACAATAGCATCGAAAAAAATAAAATACTTGGGAATCAATCTCACAAAAGAGGTGAAAGACCTCTACAATGAGAACTACAGAACACTAAAGAAAGAAATTCAAGAAAACCTTAGAAGATGGAAAGATCTCCCATGTTCCTGGATAGGCAGAATTAATATCGTCAAAATGGCTATACTACCTAAAGTTCTATACAGATTCAATGCAATTCCAATTAAAATCCCAATGATGTACCTCGCAGAAATAGAGCAAGCAATTATGAAATTCATCTGGAAGAATAAAAAACCTAGAATAGCTAAAGCAATCCTCAGTAGCAAGAGCGAAGCAGGGGGTATTGCAATACCAGATCTTCAACTCTACTACAAAGCAATAGTAACAAAAACGGCATGGTATTGGTACCAAAATAGACAGGTAGATCAATGGTACAGAATAGAGGACATGGACACAAACCCAAATAAATACAATTTTCTCATACTAGACAAAGGTTCCAACAATATGCAATGGAGAAAAGATAGCCTCTTCAACAAATGGTGCTGGGAAAACTGGAAAACTATATGCAATAGAATGAAACTAAACCCCTATCTCTCACCCTACACAAAACTCAACTCAAAATGGATCAAGGACCTCGGAATCAGACCAGAGACCCTGCATCTTATAGAAGAAAAAGTAGGTCCAAATCTTCAACTTGTTGGCTCAGGATCAGATTTCCTTAACAGGACTCCCATAGCACAAGAAATAAAAGCAAGAATAAACAACTGGGATAGATTCAAACTAAAAAGCTTTCTCTCAGCAAAGGAAACTATCAGAAATGTGAAGAGAGAGCCTACAGAGTGGGAGAATATCTTTGCCAACCATACCTCAGATAGAGCGCTAATTTCCAGAATCTATAAAGAACTCAAAAAACTCTACACGAAGAATACAAATAATCCAATCAACAAATGGGCTAAGGAAATGAACAGACACTTCACAGAAGAAGATGTACAAGTAATCACCAGATATATGAAAAAATGTTCAACATCCCTAGTAATAAGGGAAATGCAAATCAAAACTACCCTAAGATTTCATCTCACCCCAATTAGAATGGCGATTATCAAGAATACAAGCAACAATAGGTGTTGGCGAGGATGTGGTGAAAAAGGAACACTCATACATTGCTGGTGGGGTTGCAAATTAGTGCAACCACTCTGGAAAGCAGTGTGGAGATTCCTCAGAAAGCTTGGAATGGAAACACCATTTGACCCAGCTATCCCACTCCTTGGCCTATACCCAAAGGACTTAAAATCAGCATACTACAGAGATACAGCCACATCAATGTTCATTGCTGCTCAATTCACCATAGCCAGATTGTGGAACCAACCTAGATGTCCTTCAGTTGATGAATGGATAAAGAAACTGTGGCATATTTATACAATGGAATATTACTCCGCAATGAAGAATGATAAAATTATGGCATTTGTAGGCAAATGGTCGAAATTGGAGAATATCATGCTAAGTGAGATAAGCCAATCTCAAAAAACTAAAGGACGAATGATCTCGCTGATAAGCGGATGAGGACATATAATGGGGGGTGGGAGGGGCTAGCATTAGGTTTAGGGTTAGGTTTAGAGTTAGGCTAAGGAGAGCAGTAAGAATGAAGGAAAGAAGGACTGTGTAGAGGGAAAAGAGGGGTGGGAGGGGTGGGAGGGGTGGGAGGGGTGGGGGGGAGGGGAAAAATATAATAAACATCATTACCCTATGTAAACGTAAAAAAAAATAAATAAATAAATAAAAAAAAAAAAAAAAAAAAAAAGATGAGTTTGTGAGATTCACAAAGATTTGGAAATTTACCCAAAACCACACAATCATTATGGCCTAGAAGCAGGATTCCATTATAAAATAAAACTTCTGGGTTGCCTTCCTCCATATTAGGAGTTCCCCCAGGATGGGTATCATGAACTGTGATAATTTTGCCCCCAATCTAGTGTGAAGATTACCGTTCTTCCACACCACCTCAGAAACAGGACATAATCTAGATTGTCTGTCACAGAGGTTGAAAGGAAAAGCAGGGGCAACAGCTTTCCTGTCGTATAGAGTGTCATGGGGAAAATGGGATTGGAAACAACATCTCAGAGTTGCTTACCTGGCAAGTGTCCCAGTGCCTGCTTCATTTTATTGAGCAAGTCCTTGATGCCAGATCCACATAGGACTTGGGGACACAGAGAGGCATCATGCTGGAAGGCATGTATCTACTCTGGACAATTTAGTACACAAATGGGAATTGTTTGAAGTCAGTGTCTACTGTATTCTCAAGCTTTGCTTTTTCTGTATTTTATTTTCCTATATCACCTGTTGTATACCAGGCATTGGATTAGGTAGGCATTGAGACAACCAAGATGAACAAGTTGTTGTTCATCTTCAATGGGTCAGAGTCAGCTTCAGAAAGCAAACACACATGAATGACCGGGGGAAGCAATGTCCACGTGCATGAGTGTATCGGTTCAGCTGGACCACCGAACAGTGATATTTGAGTGAGTCTGTTCACCAGGCACAGAACTCTGGAGTAAAAATGTTTTCCTTCAGTTCATTGTGTTAAGAACCACATTTTTGTGCAGAAGGTATCACTCATAGTGGGTAAAAGAGGGGGTTATTTCAAGGGTGCAATAAAAACAACAGACTATTAAATCAATCCTCTCCTACTTTTACTGGTCAAATGATTTGTAAAAGGGGTTTATTGAAGGCATTTGAGATGAATGCTTTTTACCTCCTCTGACAAAGTTGCCTTATCAGTAAAACCTTTCCTGACTACCCTGTTTAAACACCACCGCCCCTCTCACCATGCCCACCTCCCAGTTGGCATGCCCTACCTCCCTTCCTGGATTTATTTTTCTTCATAATACTTATCATTATCTGGCATGCTATATATTTTACTTGTTTGTTTTTTTTAACCTCCTAGCACTATGAAATAAGCTCTGTGACCACAGAGATTACTGTGTTTGTCCTCTATTGCTCTCCTGAATGCCTAAGACTGTGTCTCTCACATACCTGGTTCCCAAGAAGTATGTGCTAAATTAATGAATGAGTGAATTCATGGATAAAGAAATGCATAAAATAAAATTTCCCAAAGCTTATCTTTCAATATGAGTATATGTGTGTGAGTACTAGAGATGCCATCGATTTTAGTTTAATTCACCTATTTAAATCAGTTTTGAGTAAATATCATTAGGACAGAAATTCCTGCCAGCTTCCTAGACTTACCAGGATCTGTCTATAGTCATAATAAGAACCTAATACCTCTTCCAGGACATTTTGGACAGCAGTTCCCTGATTTCCCTAACATAAGCTCCATCAATATGCTTAAAAGTCAAGACTGAACAATTAACAAGTTTGATTAGCTCACAAGTACAGACATTTTTGTAAATCCTTTTATGCACTGAACAGTAAATATATTATTTGAAACCAAATAGCCTGGATTAACCACACTGGTTTTTAGGGTCAAAACTAAAATGATTCCTCAGAGCTGTTTGGGAAGGTGTTAACCTAGCCACAAGAGGTCTGCTACCACAGACCTGTCACTCTGGAGTTCTATTTGTGATCTACAAAGAGCCTGGTGTGCATGAAGAGTCAGGTGGACCTGGCTCTCCAGTTACAATCTGCCTCTGGCATCAGCAGGATAGCATGTGTGTCTCTGCTCAGCATTCTGTCTTCTGCACATTTACCTGAGATCACATTTCTTATGTGTGGACATTATTGTGTCTACAACTGCCTTTTCAGGGATAAAGCTTCTTTACTATCAAAGCAGTGTGCATTTATTATTTAAAATAGGACAGTGAGGAAAAAGGAAAGGAGAAATTTACCTATAATCTCATCATCCTAAAATAACTCTCATTAACAGTATGGCACATTTTTTTTTCTAGGCATATTTATTTATTTATTAGGTGTATTTCTTATGTAATCTAAAATAGTTTTTTTTTAAAGAATAAATCAAAAAACATTACCCTATGTAAATTTATGATTACACAAATGGTATGCCTTTACTCCATGTACAGAGAAACAACATGTATCCCATTTGTTTACAATAAAAAAATAAAAATAAAAATAAATAAAACAAAATAGTTTTTTTTGTTGTTTGTTTGTTTTTGTTTTTGTTTTAAATTACTGACCTGTTGTTTTCACAGAGGTAGATTTCCAAGTCTGAAAGGATATTTAAGGACAGCTCTCATGGTTGGGAAGTGCATTGAGGAAGCAGTTTGTTCAACTTGAATTGTAAGAACTTGTGAAAACCTGAAAAAAAGAAAAAAACAGAATAAAATAAAGGAAACTCAAAAGAATCTTCATGTGTTAAAACATTCCCCAAGGTACTCCTTAAGATATATGTGCTAATGAAGATTTTTTTCTAAACTTCACCCATAAAAATCAATAAAACAGAAAATATTCAAAAGTTATATGACGATGGGATTTTTAAAATCAATTCCTTTTTTTAAATTCAGACTTTAAAAACCCACAAATATGGCAAAACTAAGTTTTATGTATATAATATAAAGTATTATTTTAGTTCAAATATACTTATCTGAGTGGATTACTCAATTAAGAATTTCCAAACATTGACTTTGGAATGTTAGCAAATCCTTAGAGCAGTTTGTTGTGAGAATCATCATATTCTGACCCTAAATCACTCCTGATCATCTCAACGTAAATGTCAATGTTATTTTAGTTCAGGTTGTTTAGTCTCCCAATGGTTTAGGACTTGCTATAGTGTGGATAGTTTGAATTATTTCTAAGGGAAAAGTTCTCATTTTAAAGGGGCTATAGGACTTGGATATAATTCAAAGACCATAATAATGTTCATATAGCAAAAAGACTTTCATTAATATGACTTGTGAATTCTCTATCACCAAAAAAATCAAATCTTCTAAAGTTGCCCAGGACAATGAGAACCATGCTTCCCAATTTCTGAAATAATAAAAGGGAGCCAATTCCATGTGCCTATTCATTAACAGATATAAATTAGCACCCAGGTTCTTGACTCGGAACTTTTCAATTAAAAAAAACAAAAAACAACGAAGGTTTCAACATTAGATAACCACTAGGAGAAAGTTTTACTCAAATCGAGTAAACTGCCATCAATGCAACTTGCTTAATGAGACTGTTTAAAGCATTAGTAAAGTAACATAAAGGACACCCACCACGGGACCTGCAAAATATTAGGTGGTCCTGGAAGATGTCTCCCTTTGACTGTCCTCCATCCTCCCTTCAAATATTTAAAGCCTTTCAAGTTGAGGACTTTCAAGTTGAAGTACAGAACCAATTAAAGAAGTGACAGGAAGAGAGATGTTCATTTAAAGATGGGAAAGGAAATTGAAGAAGAAAGAAACCGTGGCACTAGAGCGCTTTGTAGTGGGCAGGTGGCACTATCATCAACAAGTGACTCCCGTTCCTGAAAGTTCTCAAGCCAACTTTAGGTAAATACTGTCAAAGAGGGTGCAGACTAACTTTTCAGAGGGTGCCTAGAAACTAGGCCAACATGACAAGGAAGATTTCTCTCGATTCTGGGACTGAAGGGTTTATAGGGTAAAATATTGTATCTGGTAAGTATCAAGAAATTTCAAAATGATGTTGCCATATTAGAATTTAGGACTGTCTTGTCTCTAGTATTATCTTTATTCCCAGAAAAAAAAAAAAATAGAAACCCTTGGGCTGGGGTTGTAGCTCAGAGGTAGAGTGCTTGCCTAGCACATATAAGGCACTAGGTTCAAACCTCAGCACCACATAAAAATAAATAAATAAGGTATTGCATCCATCTATAACTAAAAAAAAAAAAAAAAATTTTTGTGGTGCTGGGGCTCGAACCCAGGGCCTTGTGCTTGTAAGGCAAGCACTCTACCGACTGAGTTATCTCCCCAGCCACTAAAAATGTTTTTAAAAAGAAAAAGAAAACCTTGAAGATGCTTTTCTCCCCTTAGCAGATATCATCTTTATGTATAAACAACCACATTTATGTCACATTTCATGTGACCTTCATAATGAGACAAAGAAGTTACTCTAAATGTCTAAATCCTTTGTGAAAACAGGTGGTAATTAGTGGTAATTAGTATAAACCTTTAAGTTTTGGATTCAGTAATAGGAAAGACATTTAAACTTTGAATGATGATTAATTTTTTTTTTTTTTTTTTTTTTTTTTGGTACCAGGGATTGAACTCAGAGGCGCTCCACCACTGAGCCACATCCCCAGCTTTATTTTAGTCTCACTGAGTTGCTTAGTGCCTCACTTTTCTGAGGCTGGTTTTGAACTCATGATCCTCCTACCTCAGCCTCCCAAGTCACTGAGATTACAGGTGTGTGCCATGGCAATAATTAATTTTGAATTATAATTAGTTTATCTAACAAATATTTATTGAGGATGTATTAGACACCAGATGCTCAGGAGGTACAAGATTGGCTGCTAGAAGGTGTTGTGGGGCAGGTGAAAGAGAGGATAGGTAGTTGACCAAGACAGACACAATTATTGCTTTTACACTATAGCAAAGAATTAGAGAAATAACTAAAATAAAATATCCTATGAAACACAGAGCAAGGATCCAAAGGAGTCTTAGGCAAAGATGGCAATGAAGACAACTTGAAAGACATTTGACTGAAGCACTGGATGTGACACAAGAAGAGAGAGTATTTTAGAACAGCAGGATAGGCTATGAAGGAGGACTGGCTTTACCTGAGGGGCAATGGGAAACCATTGCTTCAGACGTGAGTTCCTTAGGAAAGGGGCATGACCCATTCTGGATTTTTTGTTTGTTTTTAAGGATTCCTTCAACTAAAGTTCGGAGAAGAGATTGTAATAAATTCCTACACTAAAGATGTGGAACTAGTCAATTACAACCATCCAAGCAAGAAATGATGCTTGTCTAAATCGCCATGTAGCAATGAAGACGGAGAAAGTAGGTAGTTACAGAAAGTACTTTGAAGATAGATCCAATGAGATTTGCCGATTGATTGGCTATAGGAAATGGGCAGAATGAAGATTTCCAAAATTTCTAGCTAGATATTTGGTTGGATTATGGTACCATTCCCTCAAGACTGAGAAACTGAGAAGAGGGGTGGAGAAGCAAGTTCATGGGAGGTGCCTTTTTGAGTTAGAGATTGTCCATGACATCCAGGGGAGCATTGAGTTAACTTCTGGGTAGCTGCATGAGATTTCAGAGTTGAGCCTTCAGCATGTTAAAGTGCTAAGAGTTAACAGAAAGGCCAACCGCAAGGATGAGACAGTGAGAAGTTAATTCATATAACATTGTTCCTGGAAGGGAAGGAGTGAGACTCAGGCACTTGGCTAAAGTAGAGGCCACCTCTTTGAATACAATAGCAGAAAGGGGGCGGGGGATGGAGCATCGGTAGACTCATCATTCTGGTGACAAGAATTTAAGGAAGATCTTGTGTGATGTCTTCTACTTACTCTAAAAAAGACTAAGGTCCTCTATTGGAAAATAGGGTAGATACAAATCTGAGGTTTATCAACAGGAGAAAATTTGCAAGAGACATTGTGAAGGACAGAAGAGGAAAACAGAAGTACTGAGATTACTTCCATCAAGAGCCAAAGGCTGATGTTTCTCTTCTGGAGTTTATTTTGATAGGAAGTTCAGTGTTCCTTATTCTTCGGGCTATTATATCACCCACTTGTGTCATGTTTCTAAAATTATGTTGGATAACTCTTCTGGAACAACTTGTATGGCCAGTCTCTTCTGGGTTCCTGTTGCTATGATCTTGGTCATGCGCTCTGCAAGTGAGCCTTAGAACCAAAGCAGGCCTGGCATTTGCTAGATGGCGTCTTCAGTAGATCTCAGCTAACACAATGTAACATACTGGACCTACCTTTGCCTGACATGGTGAAGAGAAAGCTAAGACACTTACTGGAAATGAAAAAACAGGGAAATTATTCTCTCTATAATTTGATTTGATGCAGGGTATTTCTTTTTTCTTTTTCTTTTTTTTTTTTTTTTTTTTTTGGGTGGGAGAGGAGTAGGGATTGGACTCAGGGGCACTCGACCACTGAGCTACACCCCCAGCCCCATTTTTTTTTTATTTAGAGACTGAGTCTCACTCTGGCAACTTTAACCATAGGTAGCTTCCTTGCCCACCGCCATCTCTTTCCCAACCATGCTTTCTGTATCTCTGCCCTGCCATTCACACCCTCCAAGGCCCTCATTATGTTACATATAAAAGTTCGTAAGTTACACGATATCATTACTGTTTTTTCCCAGTTCACTCTTCACATTTGGTAGTCTTGGGTTATTTCTGCATTGGTCTCGTCTTTCTTATTTTTTTGTACCTGGATTGAACTCAGCCACATCCCCAGCCCTATTTTGTATTTTATTTAGAGACAGAGTCTAACTGCATTGCTTAGTGCCTTGCTGTGGCCTTAGTGCCTTGATCTGGCTTTGAACCCATGATCCTCCTGCTTCAGTCTCCCGAGCCGCTGGGACCACAGGCGTGTGCCACTGCGCCCAGCCTGCTCTTGTCTTTGTTTAACTTTCACTGTCAATTGTTTCAACTTCACTCCTTGGTTCTTTGAATTTCCATTTTTACTGTTTCCTCTGATCAATGGCTCTTCCCAGTGGGTTGCATCAAAGATTTGTTCACATTGCTGTCAAAGTTGTTTCTGTCACAAACCTAGTAGAAAGGACACTGAAAATGGGCCAGTGCTTACGGCAAGGTTAAATCATTGTAAATGTGGATGAATGACACAAAGTGTAGAGTACACATTTTTATCCCCGTTTATGGATAATAGAGCAATATCTCCAAAGGTTATTGAATAATGACAATAGGGAGCAAGTGTGGACAATGCTGTATTTTTCAACTCTAAAAGTACTTTTTCCCCCCATTCTTGCTTCTGATGGGCTTATTTAATGTGATAATGAGATTTTCCTGGGTCCTAAATTTTTGTTATTTGTTCACTTGTTTTTCTCTGCAAAGAGCTATTACTGAATTAATGGGGTACTAATGATCAATGCTGTCCTGGGCTTTAGAAAATCAAGTAATATCAACGTATGAAAATATCATGTGTTGTTGGCAATGCAGTGTGAAAGACACAATGTTTAATCCTAAGTATTGTCCTAAAGCTAAGTATTGTCCTCATTTCACAGATAAGACATTGAGACCTACAGAGGTTAAATTACTTGTCCAATACCATGTTTCTAGTTAAGTTGCAAAGCCAGTTCTGACTCCAAAAATTTATATTTTTTCTGCTACCCACATCAATTTTAGCTGTTGTTAAAGCGCGTCTATTAGATCAATTCCTAGGCATTGTCTAGAATACATGTTTGCTATTCCCTGCACATAGCTCCTAAGCATTCGATTACTGGCCCTATTGTCTGAAAATGAATAACCTCCATTATCACAGCAAACTTCGCAATTCAGGAGGTCGCTAGGAGTCAGTAAGCAGCTCAGAGCTCATTCCACAAGGCTTCTTTGCATGTTGGTAAAAATCAAATAACAAGATTTAGCTGTACTTTATTTTTTCTTGGTTACTGGCATTTAACGTTGGCAAACAGACCAACTTATTTACAGCCACCTGACATAAGTTGAACGAGAAATGAGAGTCTTAAAGAAGCTCTAGCAATAAATACTGTGAAATTCTGGAGTCCAGTCACAGGAGTACTTTCCCAGCATTTGGCTGGAACTGAGCATGGGAGAGAAGCAATATATACACATTCTAGACACTTGCAGTCAGATGTCTTCCAGATGGACACATTCAATCACACTGAAGGGTTACAACTTGCTATGACAACTCAACGTTCAAATCACAAATAATGTCCTCGAAGAAGACCAAGAACTAGGCTTGCCCCTCCCCCACCCCCACCGAGGAAATTAAGATTTTAGACTCTGGGAAAATAAATTTCTTAAAAATCCATGTTTTCCTTTTCTGAAGATGCCAATATTGTATTCTTTAGAATATTGCCTATGACCCGATGCTCTGGAAGAACCTGATTTCAAGTCCCCAGAAATCAAGTCACATTCCCTTATTCCCTTGATGTATTTACTTCAGAGTGAATTTGATGATGATGATGATGATGATGATGATGATGATGATGATGGAGGAGGTGGCCGCCAGAGTTATATTCAGTGATTTCTGTGCCAGTCATGGTGTTGAGTTTTTTACCCAAAGCATGTGGGGGAGGCCATGCCCTTCCCCATCAACCAAGTAACAAACAAAATACAGCAGAATCTTGGTACTTAATTGTTACTAAAATGTGCAAGGAGAACTTTCTCTTTTTTTTTTGCAGTGCTGGGGATTGAACCCAGGGCCTTGTGCTTGCAAGGCAAGCACTCTACCGACTGAGCTATCTCCCCAGTCCACAAGGAGGACTTTTGATATGAGTTTTGCCCTGGTTATCAACTTCTACTCGGTACTTGGCACTGGTACCCACCATGAACAAGAAGACGTTTTCAATACATGCATGACTGTAAAATGCTTAGGAATCCTCCCACTGGAGCTGGATGACCACATCTGAGGATCAAATTCACATGAAGGAGGCCTCATGGGCATAAAGACATCACATAGAAAGTCTCTAAAAAGCTGAAAGACATGGACAGAAGGAACAGCACAAAATGTCTGTCTAATCTGCCATCACCCCTTATTGGGGTACAGCTGCCTGTCTCTGAAAATACCAGGAAAGCATTTTAAAAACTGAGTTCTAAATTGCTACCCAGTAATGCAGTAAGAGGCAATAACATAATGAAAGATAGCCCTCTTTTCACAGAAAGATATCAGTTTGATTAACAAAAAGTCAACATTTCTTAATTAACCATTAAGCACTGCACTATGGCTGGAGATGTAAAGAGCCCATTCTCAGGAGTCCACAGCCTTGAGCAGGAGAAAGAGTATAAACCAGCTCTCGTAAACCAATGAGCCCAGAAGACCAGTGACAGAGACAGACGCTCAAGGTGCCATGGGAGCCAGAAATGGGAGCAAATTCAACCTAGAGAGCTAGGAAGACTTCCAGTGCATTGTTTTATGGGTCATGAAACTAAGATAGAAAATACAGGCCAAGTCCAATGGAATCAGGCAGCAAGGTAGTTGGAAATATCTGAGCATGATTTCAGAATTGGACATAAATAGATATGAGCAACCTGCTATTAAGAAATTTATCATAAGCCAGGTGCAGTGGTACACACCTGTAATCCTAGAGGCTTGGGAGGCTAAGGCAGGAGGATCGCAAGTTCAAAGCCAGTCTCAGCAACTTAATGAGGCCCTAAGCAACTTAGCAAGACCTGTCTCAAAATAAAAAATAAATAAATAACTTTTAAAAAGGCTGGAGATGTGACTCGGTCATGAAGTGTCCCCTGGGTTCAATCCCTGCCCCCCCCCAAATTATCATCATATAAAAAAAGGAATAAAAACACATATAAGACAATCATACATAAGACAATCATATTTATAACAAAAGCTGATGAGAGAGTGAAATAACTGGGGTCAGGGAGAGATGCAGTGAGTTCTGAACTGTTTTTGTGAATTTAAAACAAGGCACAAATAAGAGAAAGCATTACAAAAACATAGGGGGTGCACAGTGCCTTATTATTATTATTATTATTATTATTACTAATTTTATTGTCAATTGTTTCACAATTGACAGTGATTAAGTTTAAAAGGTAAATTTCTTTCCTTCTCTCTCTTCTTGTGTGTGTGTGGTGGGGGTTGGGGTGGTGGAGGGGAGTGCTGGGGATTGAACCCAGGGATGCTTAACCACTGAGTTACATCCTCAGCCCTTTTTATTTCTTATTTTGAGACAGGGTCTCACTCAGTTACCTCAAACTTGTCATCCTCCTGCCTCAACCTCCCCAGTGGCTGGGATTAAAATCATGTATCACCAAGCCCAATAAAAGATAAACTTCTTGCATTACTTTGACACTAATTTTGTACTCATAGAAATACACCCACCTCAGAAGATGTAATATGAATTTCTCTTCTAACTGAAACTGTACTCTGTTATCATCTAAGTGAAAACGCTTTATTCCTATTTAGAATTCCATATGTTTATACTACCCTTTTATGGAATGGTAAAGTCTCAGTTTAAAATTACTTCTGAATCAGGGATTTGGAGCTAGACTTTTTATTGGAACCAATTAAAAGTAAAGTATAGGAACCCAAAAATGTGTTTTTAAGATTATTTCTGTGCTCCCAATTAAATTTACACAGCCTGAAGCCCAAAATTAGAAGGCTCCTCTTAATGACTTTGTCATTCTTTTTTATTCCAGATGTTTCTTATACAGCAAACGTTTCTTCCTTGATCCAGTAGGCAGTGACGTCTCTCACCCTCGCATCTAAGCCGTTAATTTCCTGAAAAGAAATCACAGTACATACCTACAAAAAAAAGAAGAGGTGACTAGAACATTCTATAGTGTCTCAGTCCAATTTAACTTCTTTTTATTTATTTATTTATTTTTAGGACTTTAAAAAAATTTGTTCTTTTTAGTTATACATGGGAGTAGAGGATATTTTGACATATTTATACAAACATGGAGTACATCTTATTCTAATTAGGATCGCAGTTCTTGTGGTTGTACATGATGTGGTATATTTATATGTGTATACATGAAAGTCCATTCCACTGTCTTTCCTATTTCCTGTCCTCCTCCCTTCCCTTCATTTCCCTTTGTCTAATCCCATTTAACTTCTATCAGGCTCACTGTTATCATGTCTAACATGAGATAAATCAAGTTACTTTCCCTCCTCATTGGAACCAAAGAATTCATTTGAAAAAAGTTTAAAGAGCATATATCATAATGAGAAGAGAAAAAGGAAGTCCTAAAATTGTGAAATGTTCCAAACCAAATGTGTAAAGTAGCTCTTTGGAATTTAGAGTATATTTCCCCGTTAGAGCAATGTTATCAACATATTAATAGCATATTTACATGTGGGGAACAAGGAGGTCAGTAGAGATCCACCAACTTGCTGCAAAGAACTTTGGGCATTCTTAAGAATTTCAGAGGCTTGCAACACTGGTTCCTTGGCATGCCAAATTAGGCTTTGGAAATTGTGCCACTCCTAAAGGCTAGAATCTGGTGGGTGTTTTTGATTTAGAGAGACAGAGAAGGAGAAAGGGAGAAAAGGAGAGGAAGACGGCTTTTCATGAACCAGCTGTCAAAGAGTTAGAAGTAACCAAGAAGTGGGAATAAGAATTTTTGTGTATAGGTTATAAAAGGAATGGAAAAATCAATGAGTTCTAATTTACTAAAGTGTGAGCAGAGGGAGACAAAAGCAGGGGGCCTTGCCCCTCCCCTGCCAGCAAACTTATCAGGCTTCTAGAAGCAGGCCTGGCCTCTCTCCTGGCTGCCACAATGGCGGACTCATCAGGCCTCTAGATGGACTCTCTCCTTCTCACTGAAGCCAAATCAATCTTTCCACCTTGTCAGATCGATCACCAAACTTCCCTCTTCAAAATTCTGGCACAGTTCCCCCGTCTTCTATAAATCTCTGTCTTCTATGGCACGTGAAGTCTTTCATCGATGGCGACTCACTCCTTGTCTACCCAGGCCTCATCCTTTTTACTCCACCACATTTTATATTGCTGTGAAGAGGAACTTCTTGTCCACAGTCCTCTTGCTTTGTATACATTGTCCTTTTCTTAATCGCCACCGCCAACATTTCTGCTTGGTGACACATCCTCGCTCTTAAGAATTCTCCCTCCTGAACTCTTCCCCAGACTTTCTATCAGTGTATGGACTTACTTCATTCTTTGCATGATTTATGTCGCTGAATGATTCTGTCTCCCCAGTGGTTTCTTAAGAACAAGACTGTGTTTTTTGAGCCCGCAACTCAGAAGCATCTCCTATATCTTTATGCAGTTACCGTTCTCTGCCATCTTATTCTTCCAGCATGGTCTTTAAACTTTAAATTGGTGTCTTCTCTAATTCTCTTTTCTAATCTTGTTTTTGTCTTGAACTTTTACTTTTGCTTATTGAGTTAATTTAGTCTTTTCATAGTAACATGCCCATAATGGAATTTCAAGACACGCTTCCAAATTTTTAGTGTTACATGGAATAAAAATACACTGACTTCTTCTTCCATTTTCTCACATTTAATACAACTTATTTCTGAGCCAGACACTGTGATTAACACCACAGAGGAAATCTAAGTATGTATCAGGTACAGATTGTGATCCAAGAGGACTTAGGATCTAGAGAGGGGGACACACATGAACAGAAGTTATGATCCATTATGAAAGAGTCAGGAGACTCCCAGGACTGAGCTGTGACTTGAAGTATGAGTTGCACGGAGCACAGACAAGAAGAAAAGTAGTACACACAGAGAAAAAATGACCCTGAAAAAGAGAGAGGCATGGAGGAGCAGGAATATTCAGAGGTTGGTGAGGTCTTAAAGCCAGGAGTAAAGTATATATTTGTTAATTTTTCTGTGCAAAAACATTTTGGGGTAGAGAGAAGGACTACAATTTTCTGAGCATCAGAACAAACCTGTGGAAGTCCATGTGATAGAATCCAATGGAGCCCTTCTCTGTGGGTCTGTGAAGGCTTTACAATCTCCCACATTCCATAACGAGTTCTTTTCTGAGTAAAGCCCAATGGTTAAGAGCATGGACTCTAGAGCTAGACCATTGGGACTAATTCTTTCTGGCTTGTGGCTTTGGGCAAGTTATTCAATCTGTAGTGTCTCTAAACTATTATTTATCTAAATAATTGGGTAGTAACAGTATCTATGTGGTAGTGGTGTTATGAGAATTAAATAAGTTAATAACAGGTAAAGTGCTTATTAACTGTCACATAGTCCTTTATTTAAATTTAATTTTATTATTATTATTATTATTATTGGTACCAGGAATTAAACCCAGAGGCACTTAATCACTGAGCCACATCCCTTTATATATATATATATATATTTTTTTTTTTTTTTTTATTGTAAACAAATGGGATACATGTTGTTTCTCTGTTTGTACCCTTTTTATATTTTGAGACAGGGTCTCACTAAGTTGCTTAGGTCCTCACTAAGTTGCTGAGACTGACTTTGAACTTGGGATCCTCCTGCCTCAGCCTCAAGAGCCGCTGGGATTACAGGTACTTGCCACCATGCCCAGCAGTACATTTTCAATGAATTAATATTTTCCTAGAAAATGACCAAATGACCCCTACCCAAGGGATAAAGTATTTCCTATTTATGTCAGTTCTTTCAAATTCATAAGCCACACATATTTTATGTACACGTGTACATTTTACAAAGAAAGGGAGAGAAGGAAGGTAGAAGGGGGGGGAAATGTAGCATAGGCTAGAAATTTGAGTCACGAACTGAGAACTAGTGTAAATTCCATTTTTATTGTAACTTAGTTCCACATTTCTGAAATAAAAATCTATAATCTGCATCTTACTCTGTAGTACTCATTACTTTGGCAGGTTAAATCTAGCTGTTTTTAGATATACAACCCAACCCATTCAACTATACTTTATTGATGAGTTACAATCTAATGTTTAAAGTATTCATAAACATATCAGACAAGTTATAAAGGAATGCAAAGACACATATCTGACTCTGAAGAGGTTACAGATCAAGAGCGTTCAGTAGATACTGAGAGAAATGTCAGTAATATCTCACGTGCACCAGTGAGTCCTGAATGGGATCCAAGACTCAACATGGCAGATCTTCTGTGGAATGGAAATAAAACCACGTTGGGCAGTGAATATTACATAAAGACATTTCCATAAAAGTTTTGCTAATGGATTTACTAGTCACAATAAGGCTGTTGAAGAATTGAAATAGTAAGTGAAACCAAGCTGGGTACTAAAATTAGAAGGAGAACCGCACCAGCTTCTGTGGTAATCTGTGGGGATTTTACAAGCCTGCAGGTTTCCACAATTTTAGACCCTCGCCAGCCTGCATCTCACCACAGTATCTCATTTCCAGTGGCTTCTTTTCAATATTTGCTTCTAACTTCTTGCCCAGGAAACAGAGCATATTTTTATTGAATCATCTTCATAGTCTCTAAGTATTAATCACACAAAACCCTAAAGTATTCACAAAGCATTTATGTCAAAAGATGCTTCCTCACAACTAAACGCGATACAAATCACTTATATCTATATTGTCAAAAAAGAAAGATGCAAAGGAAAATATTTAAACCTCTCATTAACTTATTACTATATATATTTTGGGGGAGCAGAAGACAAAAAGTCACCATGAAAAAAATCAATAACTAGTAAAAAATACTAAAATCTCTAAAGCTGTATCTACACATGAAAAATTCAGAAGTGCTCATGACCCAAAGGCTGCTACCTTCATGAATTTAAATCACTGTGTAAGAAGTACAGGTTTTGTAAGAGGGTATTGTCATTGTTGACATAGTTTTCAAGCATTGTTTCTGTCAGGTATAGTTACTCAAAATCTAAATTTGCTTTTGGTTAAGGCAGTCTTTACTTCAATAATATGCTGTTTATGAATGCCAAACATCTCTATTTTTTTTAATCTAGAAAATAGCTTACATCATCTAGATATATCTGATGCAATATGGGTCCTATCTGAATTATTTCAATGAGTATTTTTTTTTTATCAAAGACTATATTCACAGCAAGATAATGGTACAAATATCATCAGTGATATCTCACACAGGTGTGCCTGTGGACCCTAAAACACATCATGCTTTCCACAATAACCCCAAAACTCGGACTCTGATGCTACTGAAATTAAATATGAGCACCATGCCTATTAAGACATTATAAATAGTGCTCTCAAATGCCTTTTTCTTTTTACATTTGTCTCCTTACCTGACAAAATCTATTTCATTACTAACAAATAATAAACCACATTCTTATTTTCTTCTTCAAATTGAACAAGGTGTAAACTACTAAATTCTAACTCCCCCAGCTTCCACAGATTATAGAATTGGCCAGAATATAGCCCATAGCCATTATTTTGTTGTTGTTTGCTTTAACGAAGCTTTAAATTTTTTAAATTAGTTACAAAAATGCACAAATCAAAACTTCCACATTAAAAAAAAATCCAGTTGTCTAAATCCTTGTAGAAAAATCTGATCTGCCAGTTTTAGCACTGCATACCACAAGGCAACACTTGGTTGGATTTGAGGAGTGACCTCCCAGTTCCCGAAAGTCCCCACTGTCCTCTGTTGTCTCCCTAAACTGAGACCAAGAACTATTACCATTTATCATCTCATTGTGTATATTTTCTCCATTACCAAGTTTAAGAGAAAAGTGAATGATCACTTGTCCCAAACAGACAGAATTTTTCTTGTCTCCAATCCACTTTACTCATTATGTCATTATGTATCTTCTTGTCTTGAAGACATTTGAGTTTATAAGTCCCTACCACTGGGTAGCCGCTGACATCACAGGTGCAAAAGCTCAGGAGGATCCCTCAATGTGAAATCCTCAGAACGTTACTATTTGTACAGTGGATAAGGGAGAATAAAGACAGTCATTGTGCTTATTTAAGCCTTTTGGCTTGTGTTCATGTTGAATGAACATATGTCAGTGGTTCATAGACACAGTGTAATCACGTCTGTAATCCCAGCGACTCAGAGGCTGAGGCAGGAGCATCGTGAGTTTGAAAGTCAGCCTCAGCAACTTAGCGAGGCCCTAAGCAACTCAGTGAGACCTTGTCTCTAAATAAAATATAAAAATGGCTGGGGATGCGGTTCAGTGGTTAAGCACCTTGGGTTCAATCCCCACTACCAAAAAAAAAAAGTAAATTAGATTCAAAGGGAAAATTTCACCTCTTGCCTGAGCAAGGAGGTAAGTTTGAGGCTTTCTACAGCACTTGTCAAACTTGTTTAGGCTAACAAATTGTGATTTATTTCCATTTATAATACCCTTAAAATGTCTAGATTTTGCAATTTCCTCAGATCTCTGATTTTCTGTAGTAGAAAAGTTCTTGTCATCCACAAAACAGGTGCTCATTAATGATTCCCTAAGAGCCTGGGACTTGGTGCCAAAGCCCCCTCAACACTTTATTTTGTAGATTTGAAAGATTAAGGGAAAATAAAATGTGCATAAGCTACTTAAAAAAATATGTACCTACTCATGCTTAGAGGCAAGTATTTTCAGATTCCATACACTAGAGTTATATAGTTTCACTCTCTCTCACTTCCTCCCTAAACTCTTCTGCATTTGACTACAACAAGTTCAATAGCTTACTTCTCCAAGTCAGACCATGTAAATCACAGCTATTCATCCTGGTGGACTGTTCAAGATAATTTCTTATGGATAATTTCCAGCTTAGACAAAAGGAGTCACATGCATGATTGGTAACTATGCACGTTGGGCTGGTATTACTTCTTTGTTATTGTTTATTACTTTAAAAAAAGAGAAACCAGAAACCTCAGAAGGGTTATTTACTGGTCAGCACAGCTGCAGGACTGGTTTCATCCTCTTGCTCATTCAAGCCTCCTGATGATGTTTTTGGTTTGCTCAGAAGAAACTGTTGTGCTACTAAAGAAGGAGAGTGTGGTAGTTAGGAGATACAGAGAACATCTCCACTTTTCGAGGTGACTTTTTTTTTTTTAGTTAACATATTAATACTTCATTCTAAAAGGAGAGCTTCAAGGTCAAAAGGATAACACGATTTGCCCAAGTTTAAACAGTGAGCTAGTGGATGAAAGGAAAATGTTCTATTGCAGTGAGCTTCCATAGAATCTAGAGTCCTGTGGGCTCTCTTGGACATAAAAAGTACACATGGCAGAAGACTGGTCTTCAAGTAAAGCACTTGCTTGAAAAAGTCAACTTTCTGACCTGAATCCACGCTTTTGCCATTTAAATATGGAGAAATGATGCAGCTAGCTATATGCTGTTGATTGTGGGATTTCTGCTTACAGGTCTGATTGTAAGGGAATTTAGCTCTTTGATTTTACAAAGATTATTCCAACCTCATTTTCTCACATTGTCAAAATAACTTTTCTATTCAGGGATCTATATTTGATACTGGGGATTTTAGAAGAAAGCTACAATCTCTGGTAGGTGGATACTGGGCGTCTGAAGCAATTCTGGGTATCTGTGAGTTGGGTAGAGGGGAGCTGATGGAGGTGAGTTGAGAAGGTGTTCTTAAAACTCAAAATGGTCTTGGCACAAAGACATTTGTGCATTCCCCTTCCACAGTCCAAACTCACTTCAACGGTTCCACTAGGCTTCAGGACTCTGCCCCTTCTCCAGCAGAATTTGGATTTGCTAGTCTAAAACTCGAAGTTCCTTTTGTCCTTGTTGCCAAAGTCCAACCACATCAGAAAGCAGCAGCTTTATCAACAGGCATAAGGGTAGGGTACATGGATTTTTCAGGAGTAGATACTGCCGAGGTTCCCAGTGGTTCATTTAGAGCTTGAGTAGTTTCGATCCTAATTGTGGAAAGAAACTTCCCTATCTTACAAAATGGAACTATTCTGACTAGGGAGGATACCTACCTCTGACCAAATACCTGAAAGAAAAATAGGAAAGGTTCCTAGGTGCAGATAGACAAACTGCCTTGTGAAATGAACACCTACAGATGATGTCCAGAACAAGGGCACAGCAGGCTTCTGTGTGGTCGACATACTTACTGGGTCACTGTGGACTCAGGAAGCCTGTGGCAGAGAGAGCCGGGCCCCCATGCACCCCCCAGAACATGTACTCACTAGAGTCTCCCTGCTCCCTCCCCTGCTCCCTCCATGGATCAGTAACCTTGAGTGCAACTACTTTAGAGGCCGAAGCAGTTTTTAGGGTAGGGGTTGGTCTTAGTTTAGATTGCTATAGCAAAATGTCATAGATTGGATGGCTTAAACAACAGAAATTTATTTCTCACAATTCTGGAGACTGAAAAGTAGGAGATAAGGTGCTGGCCCATTTGGTTCCTGGTGAGGGTCCTCTTCCTGTCTTGCAGATGGTCACCTCCTCTGCATTCTCACAAGACAGAGAGGGAGAACAGGAGAGAGCAAGAGAGGGAGAAAATGCTGCTGTCTCTTACTCTTATGAGGATAACAGCCCTAGCAGATCAGAGCCCCAATCTTACAACTTCCTTTAACCTTAATGACCTTTATTTCGGTTCTGCCTCAAAACAGTCACACTAGTCAGCACTGGGCTGTACTGTCCATCAGTCTCATGGGGCACCTCCCACAGGGCAGACCAGCCAAGTTGTGGCTCCAAGGCTGCCTAGACAATCACATCGTTCCAATCGCTTCATTAAAGCACTCTCCAATGACCATCTATTTTGCTAGTGTTTGGATCTGGAATGTCATTCAAAGGTCCATGTATTAAAATCCTGTCCCCAATTTGGTACTATTGGGAGGTGGTGGCAACTGCAAGTGGTGGAGCCTGGTGGGAAGTTTTGTAGTCATTGTGGGCATGCTGTTGAAGGGAATTGTGGGACCCTGGCTTTCTCTTTTCTTTACTTTCTGGCCAAGAGGTGAGCAGATTTTGCTCTGTCACATGGTCCTGCCATGATGTGCTGCCACAGGCCCAAAGCATTGGTGCTACCTGATCATGGATCTGAAACCTCCAAAATTGTGAACCTTTTCTCTTTATAAGTTGATTATCTCAGATATCTGTTATAGTAACAGAAAGTCGACTTACACCCTTTTCAAATATGACTTATAACAATGAAGACCAATGGCATTTTATTGACTTAAAAACTACAAAAGTTGGACATTGGTGCACTATGGTCCTCTAACTAAAGAAATCAATAGTACATGTACCCTTTCCTCCATATCAAGTGTGACTTTGAATGTATTTAATGTCTTTCTCTCACTTTGTCTTATAAAATAATTCAAACAAAGAGTTAATGGTATTATTTTTTGCATTATGAACAAATACATTGGAATAGAAAGGAATTAAGTCAATTTCCAGTTGGTTCATCAATCAACCAACAGCCAATTGTTAAATATTACATTGGTTTTCTTTTCTGGGTGATGTTTTAAATGTTTTCTGTTAGTCTAATTAAAAGTGTGACTCTAGTAGGACAAAATAAAAATAGTGTCTGTCTTGGGCTCAGTATCCAAAGAGTCCTTTACTAACTCAACAAAAATGCCTCTACCTTCCAGACACTATGCCAGGGCTGGGGATCCAGTGTTGAACAGAATGGACCAGGTCCCTCACCAACAGCATGTATTGTTTAATGAGGGAAACCAGCATCCAACGTGCAGGTGGACAAAATGGTAAATAATTACAACAGTAATGAGAGTTGGGAAGGAAAACCCAGGTGGGGTGTAAGCCAGAGAGAGGCAAAAGGGAGCATGTTAGCTGAGAGATCAGGAAACGTCTCTTTGAAGAAGTGAGACTGAAGCCAGGAGCTGAAATGTGGAGACTGATTCAGTTTAGGATGTAAGGGAACAAAAAGCCTAAAAAACCAGCTGGACCATAATTCCATTTACTGGGAACTGGAGACAGCTGTAGGATGGAGGGAGTAGGAACATAGGAAGAAATCTAAGTTGTGTTATAGCTGAGGTGCCTGTGAAACTCCCGTGGGTGGGGTTCTGGCAGCTATTTACAAACGTAAGGAAAGCTCTTGGGACTTAAGAATTGGGACTTATTTGAAGTTACAGGCACTGTGATGGTTTGTATTTAGACTATCCCCCAAAGTCTCAGTGCCGAAGGCTTGTCACACAGTGCAGCAATGTTCAGAGGGATTTAGGAATGTGATTGGATCATGAGGGCTCAGACCTCATCACTAGATTCATCCAGCGATGTGTTCATAGCTAACGGCATTATTGATGGGGGTGGGACTTAAGGAGGAGGGACCTAGTTGGAGCAAGGTCACCAGGGGCATGCCCTTGAAGAACAAAACTTGTCTCAGCCCCTTTCTCACTCTCTGTCTTCATCTCTTTGCTTCCCAGCTACCATAAAATAAGCAACTCTGCTCTATCACATTCTCCCCGCCATGATATTCTCCCTCACCAAGGGCCTTTAGCAAAGGGGAAAAGCAACCATGGACTGAAAACTCTGAAACTGTGAGCCAATAAATCTTCCTCCTCTGAGTTGATTTTCTCAGGTATTTTGTCACAGTGAGAGAAAGCTTAATAACACAGGCATGGTTCTGATCACATGGGAAGAAAGTATAAAGAGAGGACATGAAGTTCCACCTATAAGCCTTGGACTTTCTAACACAGAAAAGTCAGAGAAAGGATGAGCAAAGTATCCTAAAAACTTAAAAACATGCCACCGGGTCACCCGAAAATTGTGCTCCTAGAAGTTGAAACAGTCAATGTGTTGAATGCTATTGAGAAAAATAAGAATGGAAAACTATCTGTTCTTCAAAATTTTGCTACCAGCAAGTCACTGGTGATGTTAACAGGAGAGCCTTAATTGGAGTTTTGGGCAGAAGCGAGGCTGATGCTATTTGAAGAATAAATGGGAAGCAAAGAAATAACGACAGTGTGTAGAGAACACAAGCTTAACAGGTTGGTCTGGGATTGGAGTGAAGAGAAGTTGACAGGATATGGGGGGCAAAAGATGTTATAAAAGATGAGCCTTAGTGAAGCAGCACTCTGCACTGATGGGGACGCTCTAACAGAGAGGAAGAAGGTAGAACTCAGAAAGAAGAGGTGATCATCAAAGGTAAGGGATGGGTGAAGTTGTGACATGAATGAAGGAGAGCAAGGTTACAAACACAGAAGTGATTTAATTAGCAACAAGAATTGGAGAGTATCATAAATTAGAGATAGACAGTGAGATATCAGTGTGGCAGCAAGAGTGTATGACATCGGCCTTGTTTTATTACTATCTTTAATTTTATTTTCTTATTTTTGCTGTTTATCACAAGCTGTTTCAATCCATTTCACCTCCTTTCTCCTTCCTGAGTTTTTGAAGAAGAGGAAAGAGACAAGCAGAAAAATGAGCTCCCCAGTCCCCGGATGAACTGTCCTATGACTTTGGACCTAACAATCCTTTGCTCTGATCAACAATGTGGCCCTTATTGCTTTGAATATTTTTCTGCCAACTAAGGATCAGCATCTTTTGCTTGCCAACACTGGATCTTTGGGGCACCGGGGAGTCCTGGCAACCTGTCAGCTCTGCTCTATCTTTCACGGACCTTATTCTGATGGACTGGGCATCTTACATCTCACCTTCATGCGGTGCAGAAGCAACAATGATTCATTAAGTGGACGAGGTCATCGCCGCTGACTGTGGTTTCAAGAGAAAATGCTGGGATGACCCCTCTGAGGTGTTGGAAGGCGTATTGCGCTGAGAGTTTTTAATTGACTGGTGTAGTCCAGGGTTTCTCAGTCTGGGTACCATCGACATTTGGGGCTGGATAATTCTTTGTTGTGGAGGCAGCCCTGTGCCTTGTGAGATGTGGAGCAGCATCCTCACCTCTACACCCCAGTGGGGACAGCCAAACATTACTTCAGATATTGCCGACTGTCCCTTGGAGGGCAAATCACTACCAGTCAAGAACCACTAATACAGACTGACATGATATCAAAACAGAAACTGAAAAGACCATAAAACACCTAAAATATTTTCTAGTATCAGAATGTCTGCTTTTCATACAGGCAAATGACTGGCTATTTGACTGAATTTTTCAGTTTTCAAATGAATACTAGATGTCTTCATCAACAACAAACATTGGATGAATACATCTTTTGAACACCCTCTCAGTCTGAATTTTTTGTTTTTTCTTTTTAACATGGTGCCAGGGATTGAACCCAGGGCCTTATGCATGCGAGCCAAGCACTCTACCAACTGAGCTATATTCCCAGCCCCTCTGCCTGATTTGTGTGTATGTGTGCCAGGAATTGAACTCGGGGCCCTGTGCATGCCAAGCTGATGCTCTACCACTGAGCCACACCACACATCTGGCCCTGTAACTCTCAAACCGATCAGCAGGATTTAATGTGTCAAAAGAGTTGAGAACATTTAAAAAGTTGTTCAAGTTCAGACTTGTTCCCCACTTTCCTCACTGGCATAGTTTGGCACTTGTTTTATTCCTATCTTTAATTTATTTTATCTTATTTTTGCTGTTTATCACAAGTTGTTTTAATCCATTTCTCAGGAAGTCAGGGGATACATATGAGTAGAGCCATTTTTTTTTTCTGTATGTAAAGAACAAGTTCTTTTTTCTGAGAACATTTTATCTTCTCTCCCTGTTGCTCAATCACTCCCACTGAGCAATCTCATGATGATTCTGTAGAGTGGAATCATTGCCTCTTTATTCTAAACCATCTCCTATGTTGCATTCTTACTCTGCAGAGTTGTCAGAAGGCAGGGAGTGATGCTCAATGGGAAACTCTTAGAGGCTGTATCCAGTCTTCAGGCATGAAGTTCGCATTTCTGGGTGCCTTAGTTTCTTCAAATTCAAATTCAATTAATATCTAGTGAGATGAACATGGCTTGGCCAATCCAAAACTTGATAGTGCTTCAAAGGCTATTTTGTAGTAGGGTGTGGCTGCACTGTGTGGCACTTTTTGAAGATCAAGAGGTTCTTGGCTTCTCATTTTCTTAATAACCCAGTAAGAAGCAGCCATAAATTGTGTTAATTCTTCCATTTGAGAAAATAAATGTAGCAAAAATTTAATCTCTCCTGTGTAAAATAAAAATTCTTCATAAACAAAAATCAAACTCCTGTTAGCTATAGGTATGTTGGGTTGTTTAGGAATAAAGTGTACTGCTGTCTGCAATTTATTTTGAGAAGAAAAAAAGACCAATTGCTACAAGGAGGAATGGATAAATGTACAGAGGTGTTTAAAGAAAAATAAGCTAAACTGTTCATTGTAGAATTGAATTGGCAGTGGGTGGGTATTCACTGTCCAATTCTTCCAACTTTTTTGTTTGTTTGAACATTTTCACCATAAAATCGGAGGGAAATTCCTTTTGTTATTTTAAATTCACCTCTTTCAAGGCTCTAGTGGTTTGGGGTTTGGTGAAAAGTCACGTTCGTTAGCCTTTATGACATTTATAACTATTAATCATATGTAAACTGAGATCTCAGTTTTCAGTCTGTCCAAGAGGTTCCTCTATTCCCTTGAGCCCTTTAGATGCTATTCTCTGCGTGTTTTCCAAATTTCGTTAATGGCTTTCTTAAGGTAGAGCAATTGCAATTACTCCAAATGCTCTAACTCTCAAAGTTTTGTTTCAGGGTAATAGGAAGTTATTTTTGGATTTGTTTCTAATAGTCTCTGTACAATGCTAAATTGCTTTTCCAGGAATTTCTACCCTATTGCAGCTAATGGTGCATTCATAGGCTGATTACCCAAATTAGAACCTCAGAATCTTCCTCAATTCCCTCCTCTCTCACACCCTTATGTACAATTGATCTCAGGAACTGTCATTTTTATTTTTTAAATATTCTGAAATGTCTTTCATCTTCTTGAGTACCACTGCCTTGGTTCAGACCTCTCTCTGGAGTCTTCTGTTGGTCTTTGGTATTTTTTCTTCCTCTCTAACCTGTCTTCAAAGTTTTCTTTCCAGAATGTAAATATGTTCACATCATTCCTCTACTTGACAAACTACAATAATTAGAATTAATTAGCAATTATTTTAGATATATTGATGATAATGTGGAATTTTAAAAATAATTTATCTTCTAGAAATCTGTACTAAAATATTTACAGATGGAATACTGAAATACCTGAGATTTGCTTCAAAACTAATATGGAAAAAAAAGAACGCTGGTGGGATATAAATGAACCAAGATCAACCAGGAAATTGAAAACTGTTAAAGTTGAGTAACGAATACATGGGGATTTTCTCTATTTTGCATATATTTGAAATTTCCCATGATAAAAAGGTTGTCTTTTGTGTGTGTGTGTGTGTGTGTGTGTGTGTGTGTTACTGGGGATTGAACCCAGGGGGCTTAACCACTGAGCCACATCCGACTAAGTATCTTGCTAAGTTGCTTAAGACCTCACTTAAGTTGCTGAGACTGGCCTTGAACGTGCAACCCACCTAACTCAGCCTCCTAAATTGCTGGGATTACAGGCATGGACCACCATGCCCAAACCACCTTATCTTTGAGCCCTTTCTCTACTCCTTCTTCTAATATGTACCCTATGATTCAATTCCACCAAGTTCCATGTTATTCCTAGAATATTCCTAGAATAGACTATCTCAAAGTATCAATGTTTTTCCTTCTTGAACAATGACTACTTATCATTTTGTGCCCAGTTTGAATGTCACCAACTCTAGAGAATCTTCTCTGACTCATCCTGATATAGCTATCTCCTTTCCTTGGGTTACCATAGATTTTTTTTATAACATTCTTTCATAGAACATTTATTTGTATATTGTAAGATGATTGTTGTAATATTTTTTAAAATATCAATCTGCTTAATTGGGTAGTCTACATAATTTTTTCATGTTTGTGTAACATACAGTGCAAAAATGTGTTTAAAATACTAAATGAGCCATCTCGTATGAAACCATATTTTAGATTTTTAAATTACTTTTGTTATCTAAATGTAAATCCTGGCTTCTACATAGGGGGCCCACAAACTAGACTGTACTTATTGAGGATTTAAATGTTTTTTGATTCAGTAAGATTTCCCAATCTGGGAACTAATATAATTTTCCAAACATGCTAGTCTCTATTCCACAGATAAGTTGTAGAATTTTATGCATAACATATCTGTAATCCTTATAGCTGAATAAGACAATTTCCTAATTCTTATGTCCAAATACCACATCACCAGCCTCTATCAAAGTACTTGCCACTTCCAAAGAGAGGTTGAAAGCAGTAAATCTTCTAAAACATAAAAAATCAAGATAACATGAGATATGTTATACTGATCCTGCTTCAAGCTCTGCTTGACCCTTTTAGCTATCTGTAATCATGGTCCCCAAAACCATTTATGGGAGTGAATATGATTGCCCCTCTTGTTGCCAATATTACATCACTTCTTATAAAAATCAAATTTAATTTAAAGCAAACTATCATTGCTGGTTAATCAGTTAGGCCTACAGTCACAATCCTTTTTATACCTGTCATTGTCTACCATAGTGTGATGATTTTGAATGGCGCCAAAGGCTCAACTTTGCAGGACCACAAGGTGCAGAGCACCACAGTCCAGAGAACTCTTGAAAAATGAGAACAGGATGAATGTGTTCTGAGAAAGAGCTAAAAAGACACTCCAGAGTACATAGAGTCCAGAGTCTCAGGAATTTTCTTTGTCCTGCAGCCTCCTTCTTATGGAAAGGACACATGTACTGGGCATGACACAATATCGTTACATGACAAGACCAGCCTATTCCCAATTCTACAGAAAGGCTGTCCTTTTCATTGAAAGCATTAATTTTTTTAGCATAGACATAGTGAGAGACAGCCTGGTTAAACAGAAAATGCATATTTGTTTCCAGGAAGACTAGGACTAGAATCCTGTTCATTAGCTCACGACTTTTCAAGGTGCAATTTATTTGACCCCTTTGAAATTTTTCTCTCCCCTAAGAATGCCCACTATAATGTCCACATCTGTGTGAGAGCAAAATAAATGTTATTTCATTCCCTCCCCCAACAGCAAAATAGTTTAAATGCCTACTACAGAACAAAAACAGAAAGAGGGAGATTACTCTGAGTTGAGAGGGACCGGGGCCAGAAACCGGCTGCAGAGAAATCTCTAGCATCACCCTTCTGATTCGGCACTGTCCTTGCCATGAAAAAGTAATGATCCCTGAAACATCCTGTCAACTCATATGATTCTGAACAGCAAGCATTCCAAGCATAAATGAAATACTTTCTATTTTGAAAAAACAGAACTGAAAGCTGAGCAGATTCCAATGTTCAGTCGAATTGAACTCACAGTGTGGGTTTTCCAGAACCAAATATGGAGATAATACTCAGTTCTTCAATTTAAAGCTGCTCAAAATTCTCAAGTAGTTTATGAACTCCAGAAATCTATATTAACTTGAGACTTAAGAAGATCCATCCGAGAGTCACCGGGCAAGCTGTTACTGTGAGGGAAAGCGTCTGCCTCAGGGAACTTCAACACCAACAGCTCTTCCTACTCCTTGATTCCAGGTTTAAAGTGTTCTGCAAAAAACTGACCTTCGTGCGGAAATTACTCAGAAGGATTCCCTCATGGTGTCTGCCTAAAGTTAACGTATGTAGAAGACCCCAAGAAAATTTGATTTGACCCATTTTAAATTGTTGGGTGGAGGGAAATTTTTTACTTTCCCAAAACAAAACAAAGGAGTGAAAAGTCACTTTAAAAAAAAAAAATACCCCAAAACCTAGAGTCTGATTCCATCATAGATCACCTGAGCTCTCTACTCTAGACTATCTCTTCTTTTTGTCCAGTCCATTAGTTGCTTAGGTCTCTAAGTACTTAGTTGCCTGGGTCTCAGGCACTACAGACAGGGAAAACAGAAGCCCTTCAAATCACTTACACACTCAAATGCAGTTACTTGCCTGTGACTTTTGAAACAATTAAGCAACAGAGAAACAATGACTAAAATGAATTTCAGAGATTAGATATGAGTTTAATTTTCTCACATGTTACTTTCACCCCTTTACTAGTTCTCTGTCCGAGATTGTTCCAGGTATGTGTTCAAAGCTTAAACTCTGAATGTGTTCATAATACTAAAACAAATCAATGGCATAATGATCTATGCAAGGGTCTTAGAACATCTTGTGGGTAGGGACAGGTTCACCTAAACCAACACTAAATTAAGTGAAAAGATAGGATAGTATCTGATGAATATGATAAAATTATATTTTATTTATTTATATTTTATATATTTATTATTTGTCAGTATCTGACTAGTAATAAAATTACAATCTGATTAAATAGAAACTTAAAATATGTTGGAATAAATCATGTATATATTGAGTGAAATTCCTCACTTGCAATAGGGGTGTCAAGATTTACATTACTTCACATTCTACACACCATACCTTTTTTTTGAGGAGCGGGTACTGGGGATTGAACCCAGAGGTGCTTTACCATTTAACTACATCCCAGCCTACTTTATTTATTTTATTTTTAAAATTTTTGAGTCAGCGTCTTGCTAAGTTGCTGAGGTGCTGGCCTCAGACTTGAGATCCTCCTGCTTCAGCCTCCAGAGTCACTGAGATTACAGGGTGCACTACCACACAGGGCTCACATTATACCTTTTGCCTACCAGGAAGTGATAAGCCAAGTTACAACAGTTTTCATCACATAGGACAATTCCACAGCTTACATGTAAGTGCATGGTGTGGAAATAGTTGAAATTGGTCTTTCTCGGAATGATGGTACACCTGAAGAGAAGTGGGGAATCTGGAGTCAGTACGCTGCAGATTGAGCAGAGCTCTGTCAGTTACTTGTTCCAAGATCACAGACAAGTCACTGGCTCTCCTGTTTCCTCTCTGTCAACAATGGTAATGACGGTCTCCCTCTTTCAAGGGACTGTGGCAAAGTTCAAGAAAGTGCCTTATGCTGGTAAATGCCCATATAAACACACAGGAGTTTATCTTCTCAATACAGGAGATGGGATCAAAGACCCAAGCACCACATAAAAAAAAGCAAAACAAAGGTATTGTGTCCATCTGCAACTAAGAAAAGAAAAAGAAAAAAAAAAAAGACCAAAGCACGGAGACTCTGCCCACCATGGACTCTGGAAGTATAATGACCAATTGAAACAGTAAAAGCCCCAGAAGACTCCAAATTCCTTAAGGCAATAAGAACATGACTCCAACAGTGAACTCCAAGGACTGTAAATGAGCAATCTGTACAAAGGGAAAGGGGGCTCGGAGGGAGTTAACTCTTTGGAAATGAGTGCTCAGTGTGGCAAAAACGAAGAAACAAAAGCAAGTTCAACAGCACAGAATTTTCTTATTGTAAGAGGACCCAAGAAATTAAACATTTTATTTGGCTTCAGAGCAACTCTGGAGGATGAATTGTGGACTCTGTGGAAACTGAGTCCATTTCACACGTCTCCCTATAACACCCACTGGGTTATGCCAATTTCCATGGAAATAAGCAGTTCCCAGCAATGATCCAAGGTACAGTGGGCCCTTCTTATCCTTGGGCTCCACATCTGTGGACTCAACCAACTAGGAATCAAAACATTTTTAAGAATAATGCATCTGTACTGAACACTCAGGACTTTTTTCTTTATCATTATTCCTTAAAATAATACACTATGGCAGTTAGTTACTAGCATTCATGTGGCATAAGATGTTATATGTAATCTATAGATGATGTAAAGTACATGGGAAAGTTTCACACACATCTTACACCACTTTATGTAAAGGACTTGAGCATCCTTAGATTGTGATATTTCTGGGGTCCTGGAACTGACTCCCCCCCACCCCAAAGATACTAAGGGACAACTACAATTGCCACTGGAGTTAATTCCTGGTGGTTCTGGTTTGGTAGACCCCATTGATGACTACCATTGTGTTGGGCTTAATTTTAAAGGCATTAGAAGGATGAAATTCAAGATTGAAATTTTCCTTTCCTTATACATAACTTGATCTCCAAAATGTGTCATCTTGTCATAATGACCTTAAATAACCTTGATAATTTTCTCAAAGACACCCAAGCATGGCCTCTCGGCCAAGGCCTTCCCCAGCCCCGCTGCTGCTCACGCGCTGCTCAATGTTCTTTAGAATTTTGACATTTAACCACGTAGAAGAATGTGGGGAGCCAAATGGAAATTTCACAAAGGTTCGAGAAGCAGGTTTCTCTAATGGCTGTGTCTATCTGGTGACCCAGAGAAGCCACAGGTCCATGGGCAGCACTGGGATATGGAACAGGTGAGGGGAAAATTGTGACTCAGGGCACACTTCTCAGGGAGGGGCAGGCCACAGAGAAAAGCCATGTCTCCTCCCTCTTCACTCCCAGCCAGTCCCAGGCTCAGGGACCCAGGCCAGTGCACATGCGCGCGCGCGCACACACACACACACACACACACACACACACACAGCTGGGAGCACGGAGGACTGGGTTGTTTCTATTCACAAACAACTCATTTGGACAACCACCCTTCCAGGTTGAGCCACAGTGAACAGTTCATATCACAGTTTCATCAACACTAAGCCAGCTCTTTGGGGTGGGGCCTGGGTGGAGTGTCTGTCCTCCAAAGGAAAAGGAAAAACTGACAGGAAAAACGGAGGGACAGGCCAGAAGGGGCAGAGACAGCTGTTTGTTCCCGGTTAATAACGAAGGTTCTCAGTTGCTGGCCTCACCAATGCCAGGGCCATCATTGCAAACTGTTTTCAAAGGGAAAAACACACTGCCGGTCAGAGCTCCTGGGTAGCCTGAACTGTCCCCGGGCTTGGACTGTCGGGGGTGGAAACCTAGCCCTTCCTGCCATGAAGTTTGGAAGGGCCATAAAACACATTGTATATCTAATCTTATTGTGCTGGAAATACTCCTGTTTGCATTTTCATGGGGTTTTACATTTAAATGTATTGGATTCCCATGTGCATTCCACTTTGATTTTTTGACGTGTGTGGGTTCTGAAGTCACAGCTAGGTGTCACTCTTTCGTGTACCTAAAGGGGTCCCTGATTCTTACTTTCCCCATATAATAAAGCTGGAAGAATAAAATATAAAAGGTCCTCAACTTAAAATGGGGCTATAGGCCAATAAATCCATCAAAAGTTGAAAATATCATGATTTGAACAACACGGTATCCTGCAGGGTACTGGCTATTTACCTAGTGATCCTGTGGTTGACCTCTAGCTGGGATTCACTGCTGCTGCCCCGCATCTCAGGAGAAGAACCTACAACACATTGCTAACTCAGGAAGAGATCCAAATCAAAATTCAAAATGCGGTTTTCACTTTCACACCATTGTGAAGCTGAAAAATCATTAAGTTGAACCACCAAAAAAGTCAGGAACCATCTACACAGCACATAGAGGAGTTATTGTGAAGATTCTACGAAAATAAATACACTTGCAAACATCAGTTGGCGCAGCAAGTTGCACGATAAACGTGTCATAATCATCTGCATTGACATTATCCTACAACAGTTGCAGAACCTTGGGTCTCTCTCTTCTCACTCAGCACTGTGTCCCAGACATGGTTACTACAATGTTCTCATCTGCAAAACAGAGGTGTTAAACTAAACATTCTATAATTCCTATCCATAATTCTTTGTTTGGATGTACTGTGTCATGTAAGCTAGTTATTTTTGTTATTTTTGAATAATATTGGTGTTTTGAAAAGTCGGGTATCATTGGGCTTCTGAAAATCTGTGAGTTTTCAAAAATTTAGCAGTTGGATGATTCAAAGGACAATGACTCCCATTTAGATGTTCCACATCATAGGGTGTTTGTTGTTTGTTTTAGTGCTGAGGATCAAACCCAGGGCCTCACATACACTAGATAAGAGCTATACCCTCAGTCTTGTGAATTGTTATAAATTCTTTGGGATAATTAGGGAGTTTACACCTCAGTGGACACTGCATTCTATTGTGGGAGGCTCTATTTGAAAGAAATGATTTCACTGGAGAATTCTTTTCCACTATCAACATGTGAAATCATTCCAGAAACAAAACTCCGCCTAAAGAATGACCCAGCAGGGCAGCAGGCCCCCGCAGCTAGACAGGGAAGTCACAGGTCCCCCACAGTCAGAAAGGGAAGTCACAGGCCACGTGGACCCTGGCCGACCCAAGGACCTCACACAAATGGCATAAAGAGGAACAAAGGAGTTAGAACTTTTTTTTTTTTTTTAATCATTGGACAGTCTAGATTCTGTGGATTCTCCTGAATTTTAGGGAATAGAAGGGGAAGAACTTCTTAATGTCAGCCAGAACCATTTTTTTTCACCACAATAGGGTACCTGATGCTGCCTGCATCAAAGAGCTTTAGCCGATAAGGTAAATAATAATAAATATAAAATATAAATATATGTATATACAAAATATAATATATATAAAAATATAAATATAAAAAATTAAAATGATAAGCTGATAAGACAAACTGTGTGGAGGAAACTCTGCAGTAGGACCAATTTCCAATCCAATCTCCACGCTACAAGGGGTAGCCAGGATGAAGAGAGAGCCGAAGTTGCAAGCACACAGTACAACTTCAGTCCATTTGACAATCCACCAGTCAGTGGGGAGACTGCACACACTTCAGTGTCCTGGGCTCATCCAGGCAAAACACCATCTAGCAAGACTTCAAATGAAAACGACCATTCAATGCTCCCCCCTCCATGTTATCCAGGCAATCCAGAGATAACCAGCTTGGCTATCTCCCCGCAACCTCTGATTCAGAGGCCTGCCATTTCCAGAAGTTACATCATCTATCTGTTCCGGGTTTGGCCCTTTCTCTTTTCCCCTTTTTTCTTTTCTCTTAAGCATCTGTCTGGCGATTGGCAGAGGACAAACATCTCTGAACAGCAGCTGGGTTCCAGAATGGTGCCACTTTTCAGTTCTCTCAAAAGCAAGCTCCATTACAGCCGAATAAACCTGGGAAAGGAGGTCCTCTCAGGTCTTTGCATGCCAGGCCCCTCCTCCCCGAGGTGACAATCAGATTCAGGCAGCTCTTCTACAATCCACGTCAAAAAAAAGAAAGAAAGAAAGAAAGAGCCCGAGCATCATAAAAATATCAAAACACTAAAGTAAGGAAGTCCAAGGCAACTGAAAACTTGAGCTGTAAAGTTCAAGTTTTATGGAGGTGAATTAGCTTATTAGAGAAAAGAGCTATAAAATATAGCTTTAGTGAGTTGGAAAGAATGCATGGAATCTGAGTATGATTTCTAATCTAACTCTACGTATCATTTTGTCAATTCTCTATACTACAGACTCTTAAACATTGTTAAATAAATATTCTTCAGTATTGACTAGAAATGTCAAGTTACTCACCCAATAAATTCACAAGTTATTTTATTTATTTACCTTTTCCTTTTTTGACTAGGGTCTCACTATGTTGCCCAAGTTGGTCTCAACTCCTGAACTCCAGGGATCCTCCTGCCTCAGCGTCCCAAGTGCTGGGACTGTGGGCACACACCACCACACCTGGCTCACAAGTTATTTTGAACTGTGTCTTCCAGTATCAACTGTAAAATTGATTTAAATCAAATCTAGTCAGCCACTCACTTCTAGCCTGAATCTTGGCTATGAACCTAAATATTACAGACCATGAAAATCCTGGACACCTGGAAATCTGCTTTCACGGACAAGACAGGAATCAAGCAATACAGCCATTCATCCTCAAAGTTAGAAGATGATGTTGCTAAACTAGCAGGTTCTTAAAAAGTCAGCAAAAACGCAAATGGCTACTAGCAAGTACAAATAAAATGATCTCCTCCTATAGCATCAAAGGGAAATCAAAATCAAAATAAAATAAAAGTTATTGGTGGCTTGCAAAACACACACACACACACACACACACACACACATTCTCCAGTTACTTACTGGGTGGTTTCTCGCTGCCTTCCTCACATCAGCACCCTGCCTGTCCAGCTGCCAAGTGCCGAGCACGCCGCCAGCAGCTGTTTCCTTCAAGCCTGTGCTCTGTGTCTTAACCAGTCACATGCGCCTCCTGATAAATAGCGCGCGGTGCCAGGAGGTCAGAAACTGAAGATCATTATTCTCCTCCTTCGGAAACCTTCTCAGAACCCCTGGTTGGCTCGGCCCTCTCATTAGCATGCAGAGCAGAGCAGTGCATTCCACAATTTGTTTTCTTTTAGTGACAAACGCCCAACAGCTGATAAGCCACACGGGAGGGCAGGTCACTGCAAGTGGAAAGTTGATCGTGTTTGTGGGGGGTGGGGGGGGAGCCTGACAGTCGCATCTCGGCCAGGTTTTCACGGGACCCCACCACCGCAAAGAGAGGAAACGCAGCGGGTGGGAGCTGTCCTGGGTGTCAGTGCCCCTGAAACACGTGGATGTGCCGGGTTTCATTTTTCTCAGGACCCCTGGCTCTAGTTTGTTGGAAGAGCCACAGGACGAAGCGGACTGTCCTGAGGAAGGTGGACCCTAACTCATCATCTCAGAAGGCTGAGGTTTGCTTTTAGAGGCCAGGGCTGCTGTGTTCAGAGACACTGAGGGGGAAAAAGATGAAGGCGAAGGAAGTAGATCAAATGCAGCTTTATCCAAAGAGCCAGTGGAAGGCTTTCAGGTAGCTGGAGACCACACTTCCACACAGGGGTCTGCTGCATTGTGCCAACATTTTCAGGCACAGCAGAGCTGTTGTGAGGACCTGGGGGTGGAGGGTGTGGGTGGGTGGCATCGGGGACAAAGAATCACTGAGCTTACAAAGCCCTCCACAGAGGTGCTGCTGCCCCCTTTGGCAGTTTTCCATACTGCTCACAGGTGGCAAGCCATCCTGGGTGTTTTATTAGGTTCACACTTCTTGCCAGAGCTGATTTTCCAACCATTCCTTTTTCATTCTCCTCTCCAAGGAAAGCCCTTGGTGTATCCAACTGTGGATGGCGTCTCAATTTGAATATCCGATTTCTTGGTATAGTAAAAGTGACACTTCCCCAAATCAGTGTCTGATCTTGCTCTCCAGGGTAGGGATCTGAGGATCAGTTTATATGACAAAGTGAACATCCAGAAAAGGTGGTTCAAGTCCCACAGGGGATTTTTGAACCATAATTAGCTCGTTCAACTGTCTACTTTGAGTTTTAAAAAGTGAAATCTTACTCAATATAGGAGCACGTGTGGGCAGTAGTTCATACTGGGCTTTGTCTCATAGTTATTTACAGTTATAATTCAACTAGAAGTTTCCCTCCATACAGAGAATAGTGTTTTCTAGAATAATAGAAGAAGAAGAAAATAACCTCAGTCTTGCCATACTTTCAAGAGGACTAATTTGTTACCAATTTGTGAGAGTCTCAAGTGTAAATGGGAAAATTTTGCCAGTGTCAAAACAAATTACTTCCTAAACGTTTAAAGTTAGTAATAGAAATAAACTTTAGATATCAAAACATGAGGCCCTAAAATACATGTCAAATTCATAGACATTTTTGCTCATGTGTTGATGTGACCATCTTCAATCAGAAACAGAAAAGGAAGACTATTGATCATTTGGAAATGCTGTTTTGATTTATTTATGTTTTGTATTTATAGTAACAGTCACCTGATGATATCTATCAATCTTTTATTTGCAACTGACTGGGTTACTTTTCCTGTCAATCCATGGCATCCCACAAAGTTAAAGAAAAAGTGTCTTTTGGAAATTCCTCAATGACCAACAGAGGAAACAGTATACAGATTAAATAAGTGGATTTCAAATTCTATCAACTAGGGAGGATGGATCCTGAATGCACTTAACGTAGCAAACTGTTGACGAAGAGACCAGAACTTGGGCTCTTCTAGTTGGGGTCCAGGAATGTGACTGAAGGTTCTACAGTGACACCTTTCCAGTCAGGCAAAGAAAGGCAAGGCCAACTTTCTGGGGAAGCCACCCACATGTACCTGTCATTTCCCTCCACTCAAGAAGTGGTGCCTCCACTCGCCTGGGCTTTGGGTCTCACCTGTGTCTCCCACCAGTTCTGGACCCTCCTTTTGCTTTTTTAACAAACCTCTTTCTTGCTCTGTTACTACCCTATCCCTCATTTCACAGCTAAGTTTCTGGAGAAATACTTGTCTTCCCCATCCCACATCCCAGTTAAGGCTCTCTCCAACTTACCAAAGACCAAGGGCAATGGACACTCTTTTATTTTTCTTGACCTTTTGGCTACATTTGGCCCAACTGATCAAGGACTGCTTGCCATGCTCTCCAGTAACTTCTTTCAAATTTTACTTCTCCCTCCTTGGGCCTCCTCTGTGGACTCCTCTTCTTTCACTAAATGTGAAAGCCCCCTCTTCTCTTTCTGTTCTCTAACATCTTTCCTATGTTCTAATTGGTGACTAAATGACAATAGTGGTTTCCTAATTACTCGTCTTCACTCAAAAAACCCTGAATCTTACCTTCAATTCATCTCTTACATTTTAGAACTGAATACCTCTCTCTCGGGGCCTTGGTGGTTTCTTAGGCAGGTTCTCAGAACCTAGGAGAAACTGGACTCTAAGGCTTTGCTGCCCACCTCTTCTGAGCATTCTGCCCTTGCTTCACTTCTTACTCTGTTATAATTAGGTCTTCACGTGTCTATGTTCCATCTAACCTTTGTCAACCTCATGGAAATCTTATAACTTATTTAATTTATACCAAGCAATGCCTATTACGATGCCTGACATAGGAGACAGGTGACTGAAACAAGGCTCAATGAATAACTATGATTCAAGAGAAGGACAGTCCATTTATTTTAAGAAAAGATGTAAGGAAAGTTTGAAAAACTCAGTCTATATTAGACCACCAAAAACTCTTGAGTATTTTCCCCCAAAAAGAAATTATTCTGGCCATGCTCTATGGCCACACTATAATGAAACTATAAATTAATGATAAATTGTATATTAAAGCCAAGCCAAAGTCTTAGAAAAACTTAATAGCTTTCTTCTTTAAAAAAAAAAAAAAACACTAATTAGAGAAGAAGTCAGAAAGGCAACTATAGAGTGCTTGTTAAGTTTTTAATAATGAGATTTGTGGGCCATAGCCAAAGCAATAATTAGAGGCAAACGAAGCTCAGAAGTTTAAAAAACAGATCAATAATCACAGAAAAATGTACAAGTTATTAAGAAATTGTTTCCAAGAAACAGCTCTAGTCAGGGTTGCTTACACAATCAAGTTCTCACCAAGCTTCGAGCCCCAGGTAACTCCCCGGCCATGTAAAATGTTCAGACAAATTGAAGAAACAAGAAGCTACATAATACACCTGACCTAAAAAAATGATAAAGCGTAATACAAGAAATCGTCGACTAACCTCATGTTTGAACAAAATTTATCCTAAAGACGTAGAAATATGTCAATATTACAGAATTCATTAACATAAATCATAAAACTTTTGGATTACCACAAGAGATGATCTTGAAAAATCATTTGATAGACTTAAATATCAATTTTTTAATTAATAAAATAGAAGAATTCCTGACACAATATTCTCTCTCAAAACACACATAAGCATTATATTGATAGTGACCAATGATATTAGCATTGAAATCAGACAAAACAAAAGGATACTCATTATCACCACCACCACTTGGCATGCTCTGGACAGCCACCCAATGCAACCAGGCAAGAAAAAGAAATAAAAGACTAAGAATGCAAGCACGGGAGACAAAATTACTTAACTTGAAGATGTTATAATAATTTACTTAATAGAATCAACTTTAAGAAGCTTTAAATAGAGAAATGAGAGAAATTAAAACACAAATTTTATGAAATTTTTATATAATGTTCAAGAACTATTAGAAATACAATGGAAAGAGGTCCTCATTCATAATAGCAACAGTTAAACAAAACTTCTACAAATGACAAAATGAATAACCTAAACAAAAAATTTATGAAACTTTAACACTTTACTGAGAAAATAATATACAGTTTTTCTGAATTGGAAGATTCAATGTTATAAAGATGTTACTTCTCCCCAAATTAATTTATTATATCCATATTATAAATTATATATATATAAAATGAATTGTGGCTAAACATCTCAAAAAGATTCATTCAAACAGTTCAAAAAAGAAATCCTGAATTTTATTTAAAAGAATAAAATACTGTGAACAATAAAGAAAAATTGTGAAAAAAGAATAACAAGGATTCAAGGTATTAAAAGGGTCAAAAATATTTTAAAAATGTGAAGTTTGGTATTGTTGTCAATAGGATGAGCCACAGAAAGCCTACAAATACACGTTAAAGTACTATGTTAAAATGTTCATTTGAAAAATATACTAGTTAAATCCAGTGAGAAGGAAATTGATTCTTTGGTAAGAGGTTGAATATTTAGCTAATAGGAAAAATAAGGATGCAATCATTACTTCATGCCACACATAGTAATGCCTGGTAGACTAAAGATTTAAATGTAAAAACAAAACCACATGGAAACATGTAGAAAAATCACATGATTGTTTTCACAATCTTAAAATTATTTTAGTCATGAGTAAATCATTTTATCATAAAAATATTTTAATCACAATCATAAAAGCAAAAAACCATGAAGCAATTAAAATAATAAAATATAAAATTTCAGTATATAAAATTAACCTCATCATAACCAAAATTAAATCAAAAGTGACAAAATGAAATTTAAAAGTAAAACACATATGGCAAAGGATAAATAGCCTTAATATGTAAATAGCATGTACAAGTAACAACTGAGCAAATGTTATTAATGAATAGTTTACAAAGAAAGACATATAAATAACCAATCTACACATGAAAAAATCAGATTCCCTAAATAAAAAGTACCACTTATTATCTATAAACTTGATGGAGATGAAAAAATGATTATTTCCAATGCTGGTGGGAGGTTTTGAAAATGGCACCCTCACACTCTGCTGGCAAAAATATAAATTGGTACAACATGTGAAGATAATTTTGTAATATATGGCAAAAGGTTTTTAAAATGAGGGTTTCCTTTAATTCATCAGTTCCTGTTCCCTGTTCTGGAAATACATTCCAAGAAAAAATATGGATTGCCTAAGTATCTGCATGTTTCTTAAAGCATTGTTTATACTAGTAAAAAATTATAAACAATCTATGTGCCATAAGTGGTTGAACAAATTTCAAAACATTCATAAGCTTAACACTATGCAATCATTGCAAAATAATGTTGTTGATGTATATTATTAGCAGAGAAAATATTCAACATAGATTAAGATTTTTTTAAGTTACAAAAGTTTATTCAGAGCAATTCATTTTTCCTAAGAAAATATATGTGAGCCTATGACAAACTCTAAAACATCATTTATCAAATTTTTTAAATAATGATTATTCGGAGTTCCTGGATTCATATATTTTCCCCTTCTTTATGTCTATCAACATTTATATAATAAATTTATATGATAAATATGTATTAGTTGTTCCCTTTCAAATGAGATCTTTTTAAAATAAGAAAAGGGAAATAATACCTACATGGACACTGAAGTATTTTAATCACCTACACAAAGAAGAAAAACCTGTGGCAAGAAAAGGGATCAAGAAAAAAGAACTAAGAGCTTAAAAAAAAAGCCTCCTCATTCATTAGCAAAGTGGGGCACTTCCTCCTAAGTCCGCTTCTCTAATTTACTAGCCTAGGCCCAGTGTTTGACAGCAAATTACTGCAAGTGGCTCAAATACCAGGTTCAAAGGTCGCAGGAAGAGAAGAAAAGGGTGATATTGCCCAAGCACCTTGATTCAGTTTCTCAGAAACATCCCCTTGACCTTTTGGACCTATCTGAGGCACCCCCTTAAGTAGAAACTACCAAATGGTACCCATCCCACACAAGTTTAACTGCATCCTCCTGTAGTTGCAGATCCATCTGCCTTGTGCCCAACTCCAGACTCCAAGTTGATGACACACCATCTGCTGGTCAGCTCCAGGCACTAACAGACACATCTTAATGCACCTTGGCATTTTCCCTTGCAGGGACTTAGTATGAAACATTACTTTCTTTCTCCTCCAGCTCAGTTAATTCTACCTTGTACAATCTCTCAGATACATACATTTTCTGATACCTTCTCTGTTTCCCTTTTTTAGTTCCAATATTTGTCTAAGTATCACAGGGAATTTGCCCTGTCACTCCTGCTCTTCCCTCTTTCTTCTCTTTGAACTATGCGGAATCAAAATAAATACTCAGTCACAGTCAGTTAATGATAAGAGTTGCGCTAATTAAGTGCCTGTAACAAATAAAAAAGAAACTTTTTTAAAAGAATCAGAGTGGCGTTTTTAATTGATAATGCTTTTGAATGTAGCAAATCAATGTCAATAAATGAAGAAATATAGTGCCTGTGTTCAGCGTACATTGCATTTAAAGAGTCACCAAAGTGTGCAGAAGATCTCTATTCTTGAAGCTAAAACATTTCTGAGAGAAATAAGGAACATGTAGAAAGTCATAAATAAGTGCTAATGACTATTTCATGTAATAGCGGCGATAGGACTTTATATGTAATATATGGTTAATATTAATAATGTAATAAGTAACATCTGTGCAAAATGCCCTTTAATTCCCATAGCAATGCTCTAAGGAGATGCTATTATTACCCCAAGATGACCTTTAGTGAGATTAACTAGCCTGCCCACAACTAATAAGCAACACACATAGAAAGTTGCTAACCCGTGTCTCTCTGTTTCCAAACCCTGAACATTTACCAACCCCCCAGCACAAGTGATTTAGTAACCATAAAAGTTTCCATGGACTTGCTCATTCTCTTCTGATTAATCCTGCTTACCCCCAAGCACAACAGCCAAATCAACTGGATTGCATTTTTAGGTCTAGTTATTGGCCTTTCAACAGTACCTTGCTAATATTAACCATTGCAAATGTGTGACATTTCAGCCAACGATATCAGGTAAGCAGTTATGGAGTGGTCCAGTTTTTGAAGGCCATTTGTAGCATTCTTTCTATGGATAAATGCATTCTATGTGCTCTGTGTTTCGAACAATCATTTACATATGAACCTTTGGAACACAATCCACACATGAATTGGAAATAAACTGTATAAAAATTACAAGAACAACGACAGTCTCCACCAGAGGAGGCCTCTGCAGAAGGCAACTTTGCACCCTGGCCTCTGTGCCTCCCTTTCTTCAGCATTCCTGGAGAAACTCCCAAATTTGCAGACTTTCCCTTTCAGTTCTCTTTTTCTTGTCTTTTAGTTCTCTTAGTTTTGGTACATTACATTCACTTTTTAAAAAACACATACACTTGGCAAAATTGCTCTTATTTAATTTAATTCATTTAAATGTACCTTTATGATAAATGGTAAATTTTTTTCCCCCTCTTAAAAATCCTCCTCCATCTAATCAGCTTCTTAAATGAGGCTGGGTTGAAACTGGACTCAATAAAATGTGAGACGGAAAATTTAGCATTTGTGCCACAAAGCAACTTGCCTGGCATAATTACTTACACTATCACTTTCCCCCCTAAGAGTTTTATTTCAAAACCCAGATTTGACAGCAATTCTCATTAATCTTTGAGGATCTTACTTACCCCCATGAACCACAGATTAGTGGTAAAATTAATCTGAATCTGTATATTTTAAAATGTCACTGATATTTCTGAAATTCTTTCAGTTCTTGAAAAGAATTGCTTATAGTAAACAAGCAAAAATCCAGAGGCCAACCGCAGTTTTCTAAGAATCATTTAGTACGTAGAGAGTAATATCAAGGTCGTTTTCAGATTTATGATTTCTGTTCTGTTTAAGCAGCAGCATAGTTGCTTTTCCAAAGCAGAAAATGCAAAGCTGGTTTGGGATAAATGAGGGAAAGTAGGTATTTAAATATATTTTTTCTCTAAATGTGTGGTACTAAAGGCAGGAGATGGGAGTGCATGTGCAGCTTCCTAAGAATCATAGACAGGCCTGAGGGTGTGACTCAGTGTTAGAGCCCTTGCCTAGCATGCACAAGGGCCTGGGTTCAATTCCCAGCTCTGCAAAAAAACAAACACACACACACCAAAAAAAAAAAAAAAAAAAAGAATCTTCTAGAAATTAGAAATTTCCTTGTTTTCAGAGGTGAACTCTAGGCTTGCTCTGCCTCACTGCTTCCCTCACCAGCCTCACTTAACTGACACAAGAGCCTTCTTCTGAATCCACTAAGCTGCTCTGACTTCACATCAGGGGCCCTTGACCTTGCCTGGAGGATAATGCTCAGTGTCCACTTAATGAACGAATGGAGTTTTACATTATAGCCATAATTATAAAATAGCCATATTAATTTGATAACAAATCCCTCTGCTCAAAATTGTGCATAATTCTTAACAATGTTAATGTTCCAGTTAATCACTTTTGCTCTTCACTTTAATTACCAGATTATCCAAACCCAGCTAGCTAGCTACAAGTCCCATTTTCCAGTCTGAGTGCCAAACCACTTGCTTAAGTTTTAATCCAACCATCACAGCCTCTAGGTTACAAATCTGTTCAGCCTGGGCTTTTGACCTCCTTTCCGTACCCTTTCCTAAAACACCCCTCCCTCGATCACACATTTCATTAAGTAGTGTCACAACTTACTGACACTGCATAAGCTTGAACTTTTGGCAGCAGTCTCAGCATTACTTATATCTTTGTGCTAGGAAAATCTTTGGACAAGATGCTGTTCTTTGCACTTCCTGGGAGAACATAAAGTCAACCATAAGTGGCATAGGAACCTGCTAAGGAATGAAGATCTAGTATTATTGCAACAGGATTTTCTTATTTGTAGATCATAGGGGGTAAGCCAAGAAAGCACATCTAGCAGCACATTAAAAAGTGGAAATGTTCAGTTTTGCTTAATGTTCTAATTCAAAAAGCAGCTCATCTTTGTGATTGCCACTCTTATTAGTGAAAAGTAGTAGATCTATTTATGCTGGAGTAAAACTTCTCAAATTGAGGGATCAGAACTGAGGACTGGGGTTCTTTCCTTATAGACCATAGGAAGTTAAAAAAAAATTCAGTGAGTGTCTCAGCTGATGGAAACAAATTCATGCTAGTGAGAATTCAATGCAGAGGAACATGGGCTATAGTTGAAAAATACCAATCTACGTCCTAAAGTTTTGAGAGGAATGTGAATGCACATAAATTCATTTTAGATCTGTCTTCCAGTGGCCAGAACGCAGACACATTATTGCCTTGAAGAATAGCCTTGTTTCACATCACAAGATAAACAGGAGTCCTGCTTGTTTGTGTGTGTGTGTGTGCACGTGTGTGTGTTATTTTATGAGATGCTTAAATTTAAAAAGCAATACATTGTAGCAAGTTGAATAATACAGATATATTTATACAGAAAAATTTAATAATTTGATAACTCACTTTCCCCACCTATTCTATCTCACTGAGATAAAACACATTTTTATCCTATATCAAAATGCATTATGGGCTAGAAAAATGTTTTATACATATTTTTTTCTACTTTTCCATTTTCTAAAGCCCCATTAGTCTTAATTTTTTTTTCTTTAAAAATACACCAGGGTCATGTATATTGGCTCCAAAATCAGCAATATAGATTTAATTAATTATTCTTAATAGCTGTATTCCAACCTACAGTATAGCTATTTTATAGTTTATTCGATGTTGATGAATATTTAAATGTTCCCAGGTTTTGCCTCCATCAACAGTGTCATACTAAATATCTTTGAAACATATATTTTCCGTTGCTGGTGCTTTTGTTTCCATAGTATACATTTCCCAAATTGGGATTACTGAAGTCACAAAATTATTCATTTGCTATTGACCAAGATCCTCTTCTTGACCAAATGCTAACTAGCCATGTTCCTCTGAGTTCTCTTCTCAACCCGGGCTATGAAGACTTGGAAAAAACCCTACGATAGTTTCTGGTAGTTCAAGGCCACATCCATAAGATGACTCTAATTCCCCTTAAAGTGTCTGCCTGAGAAAACTCCAGGTTGCCTAAACAATTTTCTGTTCCTTCCAGCCAACACCTGAGAGGGCCTCTGTCTTCTAGTCTCTGTGGGAGAAAGAATGCTAACTTTGATAAATGGTAAAGGCCAGCTAACAGACACAGCTGGCCTAATCTCACTTTCGCTGACCAACCCTTTATAGTCTCTCATTTTCCTCACTCTGCTGAGCTCCCATTTCTCCTCTCCCTACTCCCTCTTCTCCCTTAAAAATGCCTGGTTACTTGTGAACAAATCAAATTTGAGTTCTGTTCATGCTGCACGTTTTCCCCTATTGCAATAGTTGTTACTGATTAAAATCTGACCTTATCACTTTAACTAGGGCCGACTTGCCACCAGACTTTCTCATTTACTTTCCCAAACTGAACTAACAGCAATGCAAGAATCACAGGCTTTAAAAATATCTGAGAAATGTTCATTTTGAGGATCAAAATTAATGGAAGACTCACTAAAATTTCTTTTCAGAATTATCTCTCACCAGCTACGATCATCGAAACACAAGTTGGAGATGTTGGCTTATTCTTCTTAAAGAATAATGATTTTTTTTTTGAAGCATCTTAAACTCATTGGACAAAGTTAAAAGCTGGAGTCTATTTACCCTCTGCAATGTTAGCATTATTATCTATGCACGCCAAAATGTCTATGAATTCTAAATTTCATTCCAAGTCATAGAATCAATCGCTCATTGGTTTAAAAAAGTGTTTTCATGAGCAAATGTGAACTGATATGCTACTAAGAACAAAAATATTAAGATTGGACTGAAAACATGTTACTGCCTTTTCCTAGCAGGCAGTGGTGCTGGTGAGGAAAGAAGGCAGTGATTCTCTCACCAGTTTCTATCCTATTTGTTGAACTGCAGCCTTATAACAGAAGAGCCAGCTCCTTGCACGCCACCTGAGGCAGGAACAGGGCCCACAGTATAAACAGGGATGAGGAACACCACTGTCCAGTTCTACTCCTCCAGCCACAGAATTTTATCTAAAACCACCTCTTCTGAAAGGTTTCACCCTACAGTTTGACTTAGGAGTTTGGAGGAAGACGTTGGAACATATTTGCCTGTATTTTTAATAATATATTCCACATTACAGTTAACTGATACAGCTGCACTAGCCAACATACCCTAAGACACAGACAACCAAGTGTGGGGTTCCCGGCTTTAAGAAAAACTACCTTATATTCTATGTAAATTAAGGGAAATTTGTTCACATTACCAAAGCATTCTCTGTTTTATAAAGCCACTTGTTAAAGGATTAGAAGAAATGTGTGCACCCCTGGCGCATTAAAAGTGGCACTTGACCAACCAAAATTCAACTCATACTACTCAAGAGCACATTTATTAAGTAAAATAAACGTAAGTCCAATTTTGGACCCAACTTACTGGCCCAGATGGTCTGTCTCCTTTCCTTCAGAACCAAAAGTGGGCTAGCAATCCCTAGCTGCCTGTGATACACAGCTATTTCACAACATCCCCAGAGCTCAAAAGAAACCTGCTATAAATAGGCCCTCAGTACTCACATTAGTGTTCTTAGCCCAAAGACCAGGTGAAAGTATAAATTGCTTGAAATATGTCCCCTGAATTCCAATTCCATAGGGTACTCTAAGCTGAAAATTCCCAGGAAATCCTCATTACAATTCCACCATAAATAAACTTTTTCTCTTTTAATCATTCTCTAAACTAGTGGGAGAGGCAGTGTGGTGAGTGGTGAGAAGGCTAACGACCACGGGACAGGAAACCAGGGTTCTTATTCCCCACTCAGTGACTTGCAGGTCATATAAGTGACTTAAGCCTTTAAGGATAAAATTCCCCATTTGTGAAAAGGAAATGATAATACCCAACTCAAAGTGCAGCTATAGAGGTTTCCTACAAAGGTCTTTTGCGGGAAATAGTGCACTCGACCTCAGGCTTTTCCCCAAAAAATATTCAGTACATGCACAAAGATAGATGGAAGACATGTTAAACAGGATATGTGGCACACTATGAAAAGAAACAAGCTAACGATGAGAGTGACCAAAACAATCACGATGCTCGCATTCTGTGCTATATACACCACGCAGGCAGAAAAAGGATGAAGCGAGAAGATGGTCTTGATGTGCGAAGTGAAAGAAATGAGCTGAAAAAACACCATGGCTTTAGTCCCATTTTTAGCACAATACCACATGCTTTCAAATGCACAGAAAATATTTGAAGAAACAGCAAGTGATAAACATATATCCACTTTTAAGAAACAAAAGAGTATTCCAGGTCTTTCCTTTTCTATGTGATTCATTTTATATTGAATACGTTCTTTTCTAACAAACCTGTATTGCTTCTATGATTACAAATTAAGGATAGTAAAGAAAAAGGACTGCTATAAATGTCCCCCAAAGGTCCACATGTTAAAGGCTCAGCTCCAGCCTGTGGCATTAATGGGAGGTGATAGAATTTTTAAGAAGTGGAGCCTAGTAGAAGATCTTTAGGTCTTTGTGGGGTGTGTCTTTCAAGTGGATTGCAAGATCTCAAGATCTCCGCCCTTCCTCTTCCTTTTATGTATTTATTTATTTTTTTGGTACCAGGGATTGAACCCAGGGTGCTTTACCACTGAGCCACATCCGCAGCCCTATTTATTTTTCTTTCTTTCTTTTTTTTTTTTTTTTATTTTGACACAAGTTCTAAGTTGTTTAGTTGCTAAGGTTGGCCTCAAACTTGCAATTCTCCTGCCTCAGTCTCTCAGCTCCCTGAGATTACAAACATGCACCACCACCACCTGGCTTCCTCTCTCTGTTTTATCTCCTGGTGGTGAGTTAAGCAGTTTTCCTGCACCATGCATTCCCATCATGATGTGTCAAAGCAATGGGGCCCTATGATCATGGATCAAATTCTCTAAAACTGCCAGTCCAAATAAACCTTTTCTCTTATAAGTTGATTATCTCGGGTATTTGTCATAGTAAAGAAAACTAGCTAACACAAGCATTTAGCACAATGCCTAGTGGACTTTCATGAATAATGATTATCATAGTTACCTCCGTGTAGAAGCTACAGAACTCTAAGGAAAACAAATTTGGAGAAAAGTAGCAGACCCTGTAACATGCAACCAGTTATGTTTGTGAGTGAACTAGATAAATGTTTTAAGAAAAATTAATGTTTGTAAATTTTTTATTGTGGTACTAGAATGTATACATATGTTAAGACATCAAACTGTATACTTTAATTATGTACAACTTATATGTCAATTATAATTTTGATAAACTGCCTTTTAAACAAGTGGAGCTGAAATGTTTAACAGTAGTAATATTAAAGGTAGGAGAATGAGATCAGAATTAAGGTTTTTAAGGCCTTTATTTGGAAGAAGACTGAAGAAGTTAAAATTAGACTTATCAAATATGTATTTTAAGTATAACCACTAAAACAAAAGAAATTTAGATTACATAACTTTCCAACCATGAAAGGGGAAAAACCAAAATAAAGAAAACTTGAAAAATTGTTCTAAAAGTAGGTAGCAAAGGAGATAAAATGAAGAAAAAGACTGGTAATCAAAAGTCAAAATAGCATTAATACCTCCATAACCACAGCATAGACTCTCTAAACTCAGCATTGAAATGTGAACACTACCTTTAAACAAATAAAAAGATGAATCCACAGCCAGTTAGCTCTGCAGCTATAGGGTTGCATGTGTAGATAACAAGGCTGGATGACCCTCCCCAGTTCAGTCCTTTTAACTGCTTTTCTGAGACCTCGAAATGAATTGAAGGAAAATTCCCGTACCAAAAACAACAAAGGAAACTGAGTTGATGGGGAGAGAAGAGGGTGGGAGAAGTGGTAGGGAGACAGAGAATTGGCAATAAAAAATGTTTCTGTGGTATAATTTCAGCAAAATAGTAAATGAAGTGCTTGTGAAGACGTCTACCACATGCCCTGCTGTGCTTTGAAAATGATGTAGCATTTCATACTTAAAGTGAGGCACTCGGTGCAGGGTAGGGTAATGTCTAGCACCTCGAAGCTCCTCTTCTCCTTAGGACACCTGAAGGTGAAGTCCTTTCCTGCATGACAGAGCCAGAAATCCTCGAGGAAATCTGAGCTAAACTTAACCAGGTTAGATGGTGCAGTTCATCTGTTCTTTCACAGAATCTGCAAAACTGGGTAGATGATTCTAATCAGTCTTATCAGGAAAACAGATGGAAAATTCTTTCCAGAAGTTAATTCTTTAGTCTTATTCCAAAAGGAGGCTATGTGACTCCTCGGGCTGTCTAGGTTTGGCAGCACTTTTACATTGGTTTTCCATGTGTTGGGGCTGATGTGCAAAGAACTGTGGGCGAGACACTAGGAAATTATGAGCATTGATGCCGCTGCAAATGCCCTACATCGCTCCTCCCAATGATCTAGGAATTTGCGATCCTGTCCTGATCATGGCAATGCTAAAATAGAAAACTGCACAGGACTGAGAACCAAAAGACACTTCTCACCCCATCCCAGCCTTAATCCACCTGGTTCATGGTGAGTGTCTACTACATTACCTGTATGAGTTCACCTTAATGATCAATGAGAATGGAAATCTTTGTCTCAGAGATTTTTTTTTTCAAGAAGAGAGAAAATAATATAGAAAAAGTACTTTGAAAAAACTGCATTGTGAAGTGTATGAATTTTTTTAAGATAACTTCATGGTGCCTTTTCTTGCATAACACCATCTCCTACAGAAGAAACTGAGAAGTTAAAGTTGAAATAAATGACACGATCTGCCTGACATTCCCAAGCTCTTCTATCATCACCTTCAACCACAGCCCCATCTGTCCCTCCTTCCTTGACCCAGAGATAGGCATGTAACCCAAACTGAGCCAAATCAGGGTCTCTCTCCCGCATTGGCCACATTTGAGTGTTCCAAAGCACCATATTCACGTGGATGATTCCCTAACCTAATGAGTTCTTTCCCCATATGTTTTTTAAACATGGAACCAGATCATCCTTTCTTCTGTGAGCAAGTTAGAGGATAAAAAAAAAATCTAGGACCTATTAGCAGTTACATTTTCTGCCTTGCCTACAGCATTCTAAAAGCCAAGAAAGAGAAGAGGGCTGGGTCTCAAATTGCATTTACTTTTCCTATATTAAATACAACTGCTTTCACCTTGGCCTTCAGAGATCAGGACCTTCCAGTCTAAATACCCCATATTTTACCTTCTTGAAAGAATAAACTGCTAGTCTTCTGCTATAGTGGGGGAGGGGTAATTTTCTTTGTGTGCAAAAACCCTTATCTAATTTTAATGGGATTTTAGAAGGAAGCAAAAGTAAGTAAATGTGGGTGTTAAACCTTTCTTTAGCTGGAAATGCAAAATAGGTAAATATGCATGTGTTAATCTGTCTTTAATTGTTGCAAAGGACTCATCAATCTTCATAAGATTCTTAACCTCGCTAGCCCTTGCAGACTCAGGTTTCAGGTTTTTCCCTACAGACACAGTTGCCAGTTCCATCTCAGTGTCAGGTGGGCCACCAACGACTCAGGCTTAAGTTTACCTGTGCAAGCCCCTATGCAGTCTGATTTTAGTCTAGAAGCTATGGACCCAGGATCCAGGCTCACCTCAGCAAATACAAGCTCTGGGCCTGCTCACCCACTGACCCAGACTTCAGGTCAGATTTCCCAAGAATTCCAGCAACAAACTTTCCCTCAGGCCCCACCAGACACTGACTGAGCTGGCTAGTGAAAGGATTTCCCTTTTGGAGGTGCCACTCAAAAGTTCATGTGTGAGATAAGAAAGAGGTGAAATGATTGGGTTATGAGAGCTCTAACCTAATCAGTGTATTAGTCCCCAAACAGGGATTAATTGGGTGGTAACTGTAGGCAGGTAGGATGTGGCTGGAGGAGATAGGTCATGGGGCGCATGCCTTAGGGGTTTATATTTTGTCTTTGGTGATAGTACCCTCACCCTGCCTGCTCCAAATTACCATGTCATGAGCTGCTATCCTCCTCCATGGCCTGCTGCCATGATGTTGTTTCACCTTGGGCCCAAAGCTATGGAGTCAGTCAACCATGAACTGAGATCTCTGAAACTCTGACCCCCTCCACCAAATAAACTTCATCTCCTCTAATTGTTCTTCTGAGGTCTTTCAGTCATAGTGATGAAAAAGCTGACAAAACACCAACCAAAGACAGTATGTAAAAAGTGGAAGAGGGTTTACGTACTTCTTTGAATGTGCACACACCAACATATGGCCACAGGATCAGGGAAACACCATACACCAAATGACAAAACAAAGGCCAGTAACTGACCCTAAAGAAATGGAGATGTATGGAATGCCTGACAAAGAATTCATAATGGTCATCTTAAAGACGCTCAGTGAGCTACAAGAGAACAGATAAATAACTGAATGAAATCAGGAGGATAATACACAAATAAAATGAGAGGTTCAAAAAGATATAGAAACCATTTTTAAAATCCAGAAATCTTCCAGGTAAAGTACACAATGACTGAACTGAAAAATGTCATAGAAAGTCTCATTGGGAGACTTTGATCAAACTGGAGAATTAGCAAGTTCAAAAATGGGTTATTTGAAGTTCAGCATCTCTAGTAATAAGAGAAATGCAAATCAAAACCACCCTAAGATTCCATCTCACCTCAAATAGAATGGCGATTATCAAGAACTCAAGCAACAATAGGTGTTGGCGAGGATGTGAGGAAAAAGGTACACTCGTACATTGCTGGTGGGGTTGCAAATTAGAGCAGCAATCTAAAAAGCGGTGTGGAGATTCCTTAGAAAACTTGGAATGGAACCACCATTTGACCCAGCTATCCCACTCCTCGGCCTATACCCAAAGGACTTAAAATCAGCATACTACAGTGATGTAGCCACATCAATGTTCATAGCTGCTCAATTCACAATAGCTAGATTGTGGAACCAACCTAGATGCCCTTCAATTGATGAATGGATAAAGAAACTGTGGTATATAAACACAATGGAATATTACTCAGCCATAAAGAAGAATAAAATTATGGCATTTGCAGGTAAATGGATGCAGTTGGAGAATATCATGCTAAGTAAGATAAGCCAGTCCCCAAAAACCAAAGGCCAAATGATCTCTCTGATAAGCGAATGATGATATATAACAGGAGGTGGGAGGGAGGCAAGAATGGAGGAAGGATGAATTGTACAGAGGGAAAAGAGGGGTGGGAGAGGTGGGGGGAAGGAAAAATAACAGAATGAGACAAACATCATTACCCTGTGTACATGTATGATTATACAAATGGTATGACTCTACTTTGTGTACAATCAGAGAAACAACAGTTGTACCCCATTTGTATCCCATTTGATTCATTGTACAATGAATCAAAATAAATAAATTTTTAAAAAGAGAAAAGAAAAATTGAAAACAACAACAACAACAAAAGATGGGTTATTTGAAATACTGTGTCAGGGGAACAAAAATTAAAAAGTGAATAAAGTTTATAAAACTTATGTGGTAGCAGTAAGTAATCCAAAGACATATTATGGGATTTATAGAAGTCAATGAGAAAGAAAACAGGGCAGAAAACTTATTTTAAAAAGGATGACACAAAACTTCTGAAATCTGGAGAGGAAAATGAACATTCAGATCCATGAAGCCCAAAGAATTCCAATTAGATTATATGTAAAGGCATCTTCACATAGTCACATTAAAATTAAATTTTCAACAAAGAGAATTTTGAAAGCAACAAGAAAGTATATAAGAAAACTTTCAAAAGAATATTTGAAATTTTCATCAGAATATTTCTCATCAGAAGCCTTGTAAGCCAGGAGAGAGCAGAATGGTAGCTACAAAGTTTTGAAAGAAAAAAATCAGCCAGTCAAGAATATTAAACTTAGCAAGGCTCTCTTTTAGAAATGAAGGAGATGTAAGGATTTCCCCCCAAAAAAACTGAGGGAGTTTATCACCAATAGACTCACCTTACATGTTAAAGGGAGTTCCTTAAGTTGAAATGAAAGGATGCTAACTAGCAACATGAAAACATATCAAAGTATAAAACCCAGGGGTAAAGATAAATATGTAGTCAAATTAAGAATACAGATGCCCTTCAACCTAGTGGAGTTATGGCCCAATAAACTGACCATAAACTGAAAATAATACCATAAGTCAAAAATGCACTTATTCACCTCACCTACTGATTGTCACAGCTCAGTCACACAGTGCACTGTAGAGTATCAGTTGTGATCATGTGACCGGCTGGGAGCTGCTCACTGCCTCTGCCCAGCATCACCATAATATATTACATATAACTCACCTAGGAAAAATTTAATTCAAAAAAGTATGATTTAAACTGAATGGTATCACTTTGGCAACATCATAAAATAAAGAAGTCATAAGTCAAACCATAGTAAGTTCAGGGCCATTTGCATTCTGATACTGTATTGGTGGTGCCTAATTGTTGGCTCTAGTATAAAATTAAATTTCAAAAAATTAAAGATAACTATAGCTGCATGAATTTGTTAATGGATACACAATATAAAAGTGTAAATTGTGACATCAGTAAGAAGATACTGAGGGAGATGTTAAAGTACAGTTTTATATGCAAAGTTAAGTTGATTTGAGCTTTAAATAGACTGTTGTATTTTATATCATCACCACTGTATTATATAAGTCTCATGGTAACTATAAAGCAAAAACTATTATACATCCTGAAAAGCTAAAAAGTAAAAAATCAAAGCATAATATTACAAAAAAAAAAATCAAATCACAAAGAAAGTCACCAAGAGAGGAAGGATGGAACAAAAGAACTATAAAACGGTAGAAAACAATTAACAAAATAGCAATAGTAGGTCATTAAACCTACCAACAATTACTTAAAATGCAAGTGAATTGAATTTTCCTGTCAAAACACACAGAGTGGCTAAATGAATAAAAATAAAGATCCAACTATAGCGCACCAAAGAAAGTCTCATGTTAGCTCTCTCAGAATTGGTAGAACTGTGGTCGTCAGAGGCTGGGGGCAGGTGGGGGTGCAGGGTACTCTTGGCCAAGGGGTACAAAGTTTCGGTTATATAGGATGCGTGACTTCTGAGAGCTACTGTACAGCACAATGACTGCAGTTAACGAAAATGTACAGTATAGTCAACCGTGGCTAAGACAGCAGATCTTAAATGACTTCATTATTTAAAAAAAATAAGTTTGCAACGAATATGTTAAAGAGCCTGATTTAGTCATTCCATACTGTAACTGTACAGTACAACATCTGGCTTTATGCTGTAAATAAGTGCAGTTTTTGTTTGACAGTTGTATCTTAACTTGTCAGGGGAGGGGGATTAAAACAGAGTTTCCAGTCTTCAGATGACAGGTCCCAGTGACATCTGACTGCAGCCTCCCATAAAATGCTCTGGAGTCTGAACTTCTGAATTTCTGACCCCCAGAAAGCACAAGAGGTAATAAATGGCTACTGTTTTTAAAGCCAGTTCGTTTGGGGATGATTCATTGAGACACAGAAATAGGTAACTAATGAAATACCTTTTCTGTCTTTTCTAAAACATGTAAGGGGCCCACAGATTTTTAGCCTGCCCTTCGTATTTATCATATGTTGTATACATTTGCGATGCCACCACATATTCTTAATTCTCCCACTGTCATCAAGTCATCTTCCCCAAACATGATTTTTTTTTCCTAGCTGGCTGCACAAAATTCCATCATACCTATATAACATAATGCACGCTATGCCTTAGAGGCAGATATTTGAAAAAAAATAATGTTTCCGTCCTAAAGAACAAAACCAATGATAAAGAGTTATCTGGGCACAAATATCTATGCCTATGTCTGAGTGGATGTCCTGCATACCTTGTCTGCCTTGTATTCATTCATCCACTAACATAGGATTTGGAAGTGGCTCTGTGTAATACCTTATGTCAGGTACTCCAGCAGAGACAAAAGAGATTAAAATGGTTTAGGTTTTCTAATCACACCTGGACAGCCCTCAGCTTCAGTCTGAATACTCACCTAAACCCCAGATAGACAGCAAATGTTTTTTATCTAGTGTATATAACCTGAAAATGTATTTGATCTCTACTACCTACAAATTTGTGTCCTAATGAAAAAACGATTCAATAAATATTACTTAAGCATTTATACATAAAGCTATATCTGGTTCCAGAGGGATTTTTTAAAAAAATAGCTTACTGAGGCATAATTCATCAAACAGTTCTTGTTTTTTGGTATGCTGCATAGTTTTTTTTAAAAAATTGTGGCAAAATACATGTAACATGAAATTTGCTACTTTAATCATTTTAAGGTTACAATTCAGTGGAATAATTACATTCACAATGTTGTACAATCATCACTGCTGTTTGCAAAATTCTTTCATCACCCCAAAGATAAACTGTATAATCATTGAGGAATAGCCTTCTTTATCCCCTTCCCCAGCCCACAGTTATCTCTAATCTACTTCGTGTGTAGATAGGTTACATAAGTGGAATCATATAATATTTGTTCTTTTATATCTGAATTTATCTCAGGATATTTTCAAGTTATATCCATGTTGTAGCATATATCAGAACATCATTTCTTTTCATGGCTGAAAAATATTCTATTGTATGGATATGCCACATTTTGTTCATCCAATCATCTATGGATGGACACTTGGTTGTTTCTGCCTTTTGACTATTGTGGATAATGCTACTATGAACATTGGTATAAGTATGAAGATTTTTTTTAAAGCTCAAAATATGGCTTATACTTTAAGGAATTTTAATTACATTAAGGAGAGGAAAAATGTCCAGAAAACTATGAAGGGAAATAATAGTGGAACAAGTTAAATAAGCATCCCCAAGCATGATTAAACACATTAGGCAGTATTTACATAGTATTCTAATGCGTAAATGCGATGGCACTGGTGAAGAGTGTAATCTCATCCAAGCCTGATGGCTTCGTCATAGAAGACTAATATGAGCTCAGTCTGGAAGACTCAGTTGGATTGGGGTTGGGATGGAGGAGGAGAAGCAGCAAACCCCTCCCTGGCCAGATCAGCACAGGGACAGCATAGGGAATCCACAGAGGGAAGTTATAAGACATGTTCAGGGGAAGTTCGGAGACGTGTTGGCTAGGACTAGTGTTGTGCTTTAGATACGAGGTGTCCCCCAAAATCTCATGTGTGAGACAATGCAAGAAAACTTAGAGGTGAAGTGATTGGGTTTTGAGGGTCTTGACCTGATCAGTGTGTTAATCCCCTGATTGGGATGAACTTGGAGGTCACCGTAGGCAGGTGGGGTGTGGCTGGAGGAAGTGGCTCACTGGGGACAGGCCTTTGGTTTATACTCTGTCCCTGGTGAAGAGAGTTGTCTCTCTGCTTCCTTGTGCCACATCCTGAGCAGTTTTCCTCTGTCATGAAATTCCTGAAACTGTAAGCCAAAATGAGCTTTTTCTCCTCTAAAATTGTTCTTGTTGGGTTTTCTGGTTACAGCAGTGAAAATACTAACTAAAACAACTGGAGAGAGGGGGAGGGAGAGAGTAGGAGCTCTATTACACCTAAGTTCCAAGCATAATAGCTTTCAAGTTTCCAACTCAACCCTCACCTTGCTAAAATCTGCCCCATCCTTAGGGTTAGTATAGTTAGTCTACCCGCAAAGGGCCAAACGACTGGACAAGGAACTGACGCCTGAGGCAAGGTTAGGCCTTTTGGATAATGAGATTTTTTTTCAAGGGAGTTTGAAATTGGGATCAAGAGCTTTATCCACTTCTGTGAGAGACACTTATACTGGAAGCTGATAGGCATCCTCCTACTTCTTGGGCAGGTGTCCTGACAAGGTAAAGGAAAGCTGGAAGAGAGAGCAGAGGCTTCTGGGGGGTGGAGGGAGCGATCACCAGGTTCCAGCAGGCACAGCCTCGGGCCCCTCAGCTGCTGGTTTCTGGCCTTGCCTTGTCTCCACCTCGGGTCTCGCACTCCCGTGAGGAAAACCTTTTCTTATAACAAGTCCAGCCACATTGAAGACATTTCTGTTCCTTGCAACTTAGCGAAGACTCCAGAGAGTCTGTAGCTCTTCTCAGTCAGACTGTTCTCTCAGGGGTGCAGAAAGTGGAGTGTGTGGAAAGGAGAGTCTCCCGAGGGAAGGAAAGCAGCTGAGGATGTCCATGAACAAGGGAAGCGGGAACCAGAAGGGAAGCAGCCATGTTGGGAAAGTCAGAGTGGACGTGAGGCACACTTCACAGGAAGAATGATCCACCAGGTTAGTGGGAGGTGAAGGACGCCGAGGAAGAGAGACCGCTCCAACTGCATGGGTCATGTCTCCATCCCAGGAAACAACTGGGCAGGGCAGGTACCGGAAGTGGGCAGGATTCCAGTCTTGGACATAGGAGGTTAGAGAGGATGGAGGGACATGCTGCAGAGACCACAGTTCTCTCAGAGGTAGGTCACCAGTTCAGGGTTGGTTACACATGGACACCAAGAAAAAGTTCTCTTAGGAAGAAAGGATTTAGAGAGAAATGGAGAAAAATGACCCTGGGTAAGTGGTTACTTCTGTGGGCAGAGGGGGAAAAAATCTTGTGGAAACTGAAAGAACACAAGGACAATACTGTGCCTCAGAATTCAATGGAGGAAAATTTTAGGATCCTAAACGGTTCAGGGATCCAGAGGAGTAAAGGCTAAGTTGTCCACTTTATCATTTAGAAAGTGTTTGACATTCTAGTTTCAGTGGGGTGGAGGAAAGACATCAGATTTTCTGTGTTTAAAATCTGAAAGAGAAGAGGGAAAATCTAGACGGCATGTGATCAAGTGCACACTGAGGCTTCCAGCTGTGGATTCTCTGACCCCATGCGGTTAGCGGAGGGGGCAGCAGGTTGGGTGGAAATTTTCATGGCCAAGAAGAAATGTGGATATTTTAAAGGAAATGTCCTAAATAAAAGTCCAAGATATTGAGAGAGAAAATACTGAAGAAGAACAAGTTAACTGCTCAGGAGGGACGTGGATGACTGCAGACGTAAAATACAGACGCACACACTCCACCATGGGCTGCGCCTCTCTCTCTTTGCCAGTGGGTCTCCCAACACCAAAGAAGCAGGCCTGGGTCCAGCGCAGAATTACAGGAAGGTGTAATTTTTCCCCTGGCCTAGACTCCTGTTTCCAGGGCTACATACTTCATCCAACTCACTCCTGGGTCCCTGGATTCTCATGTTGTTTTTGAATCCAGCCAACGACACCATTCGATCCAAATGTCTTCACCTTGACTGAAGGTCAGTTAATGTGTGACTTGGTCACTTCTTCCTCATTCACAGGTGATTAGGAAAAACATTGGCAGTATCTGCAGGATCCCACAGTTGAGGTCACTCACTGCTGTAGTTTATATCTGGAATGCCCTCTGAAGTCTTGGAAACTAGCTGGTGATGCTGTCGGGAGGTGGTAGAAACTTAGGAGGTGGGGCTCATTTGGAGGAAGTAGGTCACTGGTGATATGTCCTTGAAAATTTTAGGATCCTATCCCCCCGCCACCTCCTGTGCCCCATGAGATGAGCCATTTTGCTGTACCACATGCTCCCTGCTTTGATGTCCTGCCTCACCACAGCACCAGAAGCAATGGAACCAGGTAACCATAGACTGAAACTTCTGAAACCATAAGCCAGAACAAACCTTTCCTCCTTTAAGTTGTTTATCTCAGATATTTTGTCACAGCAATGAAAACCTAACACACTAAGACATTTTAAAAACTGACTTGGGAAGCATATTCCGCAGGTAAAGGTTGGTTGTAAACACCTTCCTCCCCTTTTTTTCCCCACCTCAGAGACTGCAGAGGATCACTTCTTAAAATTCGGTTCCTAAGCCTTCCCTGCCCTCTCCTCCAGGATTCTGAGCAAGTTCACACAATTCTCTTTCCTATATGCCTAGATATTTAGTTCTAACCTTTCCATATATGTATCTTTGGTGGGTGGAGTACTAGGAATTGAACCCGGGGGTTCTTTACCACTGAGTCACATCACCAAACCTTCTTATTTTTTTGAGATAGGGTTTGGCTAAGTTACTTAAATTGTTGAAGCTGGCCTCAAACTTCCAATCCTCCTGTCTCGGCCTCCCAAGTTGCTTGGATTACAAGCATGCACCACCATTCCAAGTCTTTCATTCCATCTTGTTCTCTTTTACCCCTTAGCTAAGCATTAGTTCAGGAAAATATTGCCCTATTTGAAAATTGAAAAGGTCCTAAGTGTGGCTACACATTAAGAGATGCTAGAGGTAGTTCCTTAAAGAAAAAACAAATCTCAAGTGTAAAAGTAACATTAGATATAAAAGTCTAAAAAAAGAGGCTATCTTCATTCCATCTAATTTCTCAATCTTCTTTAGGGGATTTGCTTTCTGAACAGACAAAATAAATGCAATTTATCCCTCATGCTTGTTCCCAATATAGTACAGCACCTGGGAATTCCTAGATTCTCTAATAGCACTTATTGCTTTTGATTCAAGGTGATTGTGAGTTGATATACAGTTTATTCTTCTTCTGTGTTGTTAATGTATTGTTAACATACTAGTTAATATAGTTATTAACATTATTAATGTATGGTTTACTATAGAAATAATACCTTAATCATGCTATTTAATTTTAAATGTATTATAATGATTCAATAATTAGTTCATATTTATAACTTATTAAGCAAGAACTTAATAAATTATAAATACATTATAATAATTTTATTGTAGACATATGGCATTTTAGGTGCACATACCCAATCACTATTTGTAACTTCATTCCTGTGGGAAAAATGGAAAGTGAACTCAGAGTGCCAAGAAAATTCTCAAGTTTTTGGAGTATTACCAATTCGTAAATCGTGCAGTGAATGGTCATTATTTATATTTTAAAAGTCTATGTTTTATTTTGATTTGAGCCCCTTTCTGACTGCTTTAAATCTAGCTTCATAATCAAACCCTCATGGAGTAAGAAATGAACCCAAAACTCCATTGTTCCAGTTGGCTGCAACTCCTTGCCAGGACTTTGGAGGCCTGCATTTCCAGGTCCCTGCCACTGGCCGGAGCCACAAGAACCCAGAGCATCTTCTGGTTTTATCCACTTCCACCAGTTCTATTTTTGTGTCTCCATATTTAGCACACAGTGCTTTCTTGATCACCCCAGCTGACTGGCATGAGAGTCCCCAGAGCACAGTAGTTACACAAGATTATTGAAGCATGTTTCCTACCCTTTAAGTAAAACCATGCAAAATGCAGAAGGGACATCAGCAAGTAGCCACGCCGAGAGACAGAGAGAGAGAGAGAGATTCAGTTGCTAAAGAGCTTTCTTTGCACTAAGTTTTATGCAGTATTAAAAGCATAGCATCTATTATGCTTTCTGGAAGTTTGTTTTAGGCTATGTAATGGAATCTATTCCTATAAGTGAATTTGTACTTGGAAATATGATAATAAACTAAAGTCTCTTACAAACATGTAATTCAGATTTCAAAATTTGAGGATTTTTTAAAAAGTCTCTATTGCTCTTATTTTCACTTGTGGAATCAGTAGTTGTCTGCACAATAATTGGATTGTTCTAATAAACTAAGCTTCAAAAACTGCCAGTTCTTTGCTTCCTTTTCGACTATTCAGTTTTAGTTGATACCTAAAAGAGATGCCAGCTCAACGTAGCAGAACAGAGAAGTCTGTGACTCCTGAATAGTGGACCTCACAGCACCATTCCAACTGATAAGTATGCACACAACTGTGGCTAGCACCTTGGCTCTTCTGGTTAGATTTCCAGTGGCCAGTATAGTGGCCACAAGGCACCTGAGGCCACTGAGCACTTGAAATGAGGCTAGTCTGAATTGAGATGTGTAATAAGCATCATGGGATTTCAAAGATCTGGTACCCAAAGGGAATGTAAAATAGCTCAATAATTTTTATACTGATTGCATGTTAAAATACTAATGCTAAGAATATATTTGGTTAAGTAAACTATATTATCACTACATTTTTTTTCATGGTGCTGGGGATCAAACTTATCACTACATTTTAAAAATTCGTTTTACCTGTTTTTTTTTTTTTTTTTTTTTTTTAAACGGGGTCACTAAACAGTGTAGAATGAGCCATGTGGCTCACATCTGTGACCCACTTTATATTTCTATTGGACAGTCCTGGTCTAGGGTCTCCACAATAAATAGCATGACCAGCAAGTAGCCTTTGAGATTTGAAGTCAGAATTTTACTCCAAATCAGGTCAATCAGAGGCAAATATGACTTGGAGTAAATTAAAACAGTCATGCATGTTAGGTTCCCCTATCCACAGAATTTTAATAAGTACCCAATAATAACTATAAACACAAGCCACAAGAGAGATAAAAGATACTGCAACAGAGATAAATGGACACAAGATTGGGATACAGGCTAATATCTACCTTACTTAGCTCTTTCCTATTTGATTACATATTCTTTATTTTCATCTAAGAAGTTATTAATTATGCCCCTTTCATAGCATGAGAAAAATAGACAGCAAATCATAAAATTCATTTGTTTAGAATGTTTATTGCTCCCCCCTCCCCCCCGTTTATTGCTGCTAAAATGAAGACTAGGGATCAATTCATAGAAATGCAAACCTGAATTTGATTGTTTAAAGTTTAATAAAAAATAAAACTTTTAAGAATTGAGGTCCCAGCAACAGGGTGGCTAGTCCAAAGCAGGAAAATTACAGCAAAATCCCTGAACATCCTTACTGGACCTCCTTACTGGACATGTGCACAGGGAGGAGTTCACGCTGACCCTAGATAGTAATAGACATAAAAAATTCAGCACCAAATCCCTGATGTGGGATTACCGGATTACTGAATTAAAAACATATTGGAGGTCGTTGCTGCCAGCAAAGAATTGTGTAACTGCTGGTAAAAACAATAGTGATTTCAGGAGTAGATTGAGAACAAAACAATAATATCTTTGTAATGTTCCAAAATCATTGCATGAATAAAGCTGAGTCTGGCTCCATTGCATTTCCCAGTGTGATTTGCTGACCATCTTGACTGCCCATAATTGTTTTCTGCCATTCATTTCCTCCAATTGTCAATTATTACTGAAACAATTATGAAAAAAAAAAGTGTGTGTGTCTTTGTTTCCTGTTGCCAATGAATGCAGTGAAGTCACAGATGAGGCCAGTGCATCATGATCTTTTCCATGACAATAAATTATGCTGTCACAAACAGGATATAGCTCTTTACTGGACAAGGAGGCCATGAATGACACTGAATTAGCACAAACATATTATAGCCACAACAGCAAGAAACCAGAACAGAGACTTCAATCTCCACTTTTTAAAAACATGCTGCTTTTTGTTCCTGATTATAAAGTGGTAGATATTTATTGATCCTAGAGACAAAGTGGAAAATAAAAGTTACCATGAGCCCACCAACCATAAATTGCTATTGTTAGCCTTTTGTTAAATGAATTTTAGCTCTTAACTTACATAAGCAAATGGGAGCACACTGTGGATATAACTATGCAGTTTTCCCCTTTTCACTGAACGTTACCTATGAACTCTTCCCAGCACCATTAAATGCCTTAATGTAATTTAATAGCTGTATAAAATTCCATATATTGGAATATTATTTAACAATTCCTTAATTTGTATATATTCAGGTTATTGACAAAATGTATTACACATAGATAAAGATTCTTTTGCACACTTTTTTTCTGAATCTATGATTCTTTCCTTAGAATAGATTTCTAAAAGATAGAATTTTTACTTTTTACTTAAAAATATAGAGAGATAATACTGAAGTCAATATATAGAATAAAATATCCAGGAATTCATTGTGTGTGTAGTCCTGGAGGCTGAACCTAGGACTTTGTCCATGGTAGGTAAGTGCCATATTTACATTAAAAGTTTAATAACCAAGCATAATACATATACCAGGTTTTCTGTTTGTGTTTTGGCCATGCCAAGGATGGAACTCAAGGCCTTACTCCTGCTAATCAAAAGCTCTATCACTGAGCTACATCCCCCTCCATGTCTTTTGTAAAAGGGTAAACAAGTGAAATACTTTAAATAATTAGAAAGTTTAAGATAAATCTAAATCTGGCCTATTCAAAAGGCCCTCAGGTTAGGCAGCTGCAAAGGTATATGCAATTCCACTAAGTCTTTTTCCAGATTCTCCTAGCGGAAGTAATCTCCGAACCATCTGAGAGCCCACAACTGATTTCACTGAAATTCTGTGAACTCTTATTCTATTTAGAGATTCCCAAGGAGCTAGTTTTTTAGTGCCTGCCTGGTCCTGTTGTCCCTGGCCTGGGCTGAACATTGTTAGTTAGTGCTGCCACTAGGGGGCAGCCACCGACAGGGAGAGGTGATGAACAATCTTTTTTCAGTATTTATTTCAGCAGATAACCAAGGGAAAATGGATAACGAGACAGTGAGAGAAAAAGAATCTAGGTAAAAAATAAAGAAAGAAATAAAACCTTGGCGTGCAAACTATTCCTATTTCCTCAGAGAGCTTAACCAAAAAGTAGTTTTATGAGAGCTACCAAAGATAGGATCAATAATAGACAAGAACTAGTTAAAAATTGTTATTGCATGAACAATCAATAACCTTGGAAATTTTCTGGTGGAGAAAGTTAATCCAGAACAAGATACTGAACATTTGTATGGGAATTAGCAGATGCATGGTTTTCAGCTGCACATACATCCAGGTTCCATCTTCTGTTATCTCTCACTAGCTATGAAATCCCAAATCATAGACAAATTACTTATACTCCCTGAACTTCATAGTTCTCACCTATAAAACTGTGGTGAGTGTTCTCATAGGTGACTGTGAGTATTAAATAAGGTAATGAAGACAAAGACCTTGACATAGGTTGGCAGTTACTATTTCCTTACCTCCCTCCTAAGCCATTTCCCATTTCCAGCCATCAGTCTACTATTTCTACTTGACTATTCCTTCATTGCCTTAAGTTTACTATGTCTGTGATCAAATTCCTCATCTCCTTTACTAACTCCCTGACTTCTAGCAACTGGTTCTTTGATTGGCTATTGCTTTGGATGGACCATAAAACATGGCGTCCTGTTCAGATGCCCCTCCTCCTATAGCCATACACAACTAGTTCTCATCTCCATCTCTCTCTCCCTCTCTGCCCCTCTCTCTCTTTTGAAACAGGGTCTTGCTAAGTTGCTGAGGCTGGCCTTGAACTTGAACTTGTGATCTCTACAGCAGCCTCTGGAGTACCTGGGATTACAGGCAGTATGCCGCCAGGCTGAGCTTCCAATTAACTTTCAAAGCAGGTGAATTTGTTCCCTAATGGTGTCCATCTGGTTTCTTCCTTTCTATTTTCGTCAGTACAGGGCCTCACTAACCTGCTCTCCTTACCCCAATGAGTTCTGCCTCAGTGGGCAGATCTTATCATGCCATTTCCTTTTTCAAAACTCTTGGTAATTCCATGGCATCTTTAAGTTAGATTCTAAACTCTTTAATGTGACATTACAATCACACCATAGTTTGACCCCAACCTCCTCCTGAAATTTCTCACTGGCTCCATGTACATCTTCCTCAGTTCTTGTCAAGGTGGTTGACTCAGTTCCCTGATAGGAATGTCATTTATAGGAAATAAAGGAGCAAAACACCCAGTGAAAAGTGAATTTCAAATAAACAACAAATAATACTTTTGTACAAGTATGTCAAAGGCAATAGACCTTATCCCACCAAGCAATAGGCCACACTTGTACTAAAATGTATTTGCTGTTTATCTGAAATTCACATATCACTAGACATACTGTATTTCATCTGGCATGCTGATTCCTTGGGTGCACCATGTACATTCCAATCTCTGTCTGGGCTCACAGCTCCAGTTCTATCTTAGATGCTCTTACTTCTGACTGTATAGTTCAGATCTCCTGCCCTCCATGGCCCACCTCAGCCCTACACCTCCACAAAGCCTACCTGGATCAACTCTTCGTTATCTGGTAGGTAGTCATGATCTATGTCATTAATTTGGTTCCATATATAGGATGTCTTGTGTCCTATGTAATTTCCTTCCTCCAACTTAATGTTAGAGTTTATCAAGAGTAAAGATTGTATTATACTACAATGCAGTCAATACACTGCGGTGGTGTGCCGCTGCTTATGGAATTGTAATACAGGGTAGGAGGGGCCGCTAATGAAGTTCCCTTTGATTTCACTCTGTAGAAGTAACAAAGGGCTCAGAAGTGACTTTCGAAGCACTAGTTTCCTAAAAATATTTTTTAGTGTTGTGAGTTTGTTTCTTAAGATCTATTTATTTAGATTAAGTTTGCTTTCTCCTATTTTCTTACAACATAAGAGCAACTAAGAAATCATGCTCTTTCGACTCAAAAATAGTGTGCCTTCCTACAGTTTCCATGGAATGAATTACAGATTTCTAATCAGAAAAAGAAAAAAAAAGAAAAAAAAAAAAAAACCTTAAATTCTCCCAGCAAAGAAAGTAGCCAATGAGATCCACCAGAGCCAGAACCAAGACCTGGCCCCCTTGGCTGGTTCTGGCTGGCTCAGCGCTTCTGCTTTCCAACTTTCCTATCTTCTTCCACAGATTCTAAACATACCAGTCTCAATCAGGAAGGAGCCATAAAGAACAGCAGCTCATTTCCCTTCCAATAAGCCACAGGACCCTTTTCCTTCATTAGTTTTGTGAAAACATTAATCAAGCCACTCACACAAATGGGGACATCATGGGCACTGGATGCAAGTGCGGTGCATCATTTAAACAATCCTCTGATGGCAAGGAACCTTAAAAGAATTTGGAATGTCCCTAGGAGCTTTCCAAGTTTCTGTGGGCAGCATCAACTATTCTTGGATTTAATCCATTTCCTTTCAACCTTTCCACTTCCAAACCCAGTGACATTTTTCAAGGCACTCAGAAAATATATGCTGAAGGAATGTTTTGAAATAGTAATTTAAATGTCAATAATTACTGTGGACAGTTTCTGTGACTGGAAACTGTTCAGTGCTAGGTTTTTGTGCTTCTGGAAGGTTGTCTTTTGTCTAAAAATGAGTGACCAGGAAAAGAATCTTTGTACTTGAAAAAAAAGTTTACCTTCACTTAATTTTATACAAAATTCAAATTTTAATTAAACAACTTTTCTATCCTTCTCTGTTTTTGCACAGAAACCTATTTATTAAATGCATTCTTAACCAATATTGAGGAAAAGAATGGCAGTTGGATTGTTGATCAGCACTTTAAAAAGCAAAAATGTCAAGAAAATATTTTTTCAAGTGATCATCAGTGAAATTATACTATATAATCCCCCAAACATATTGAAATTGAAGAAAGATAGTGACAATAAAGGTATCTTAAACAACTATTCTAAAACATTTATTGTTAGAAACTGAAGATGTAACTGAGGCTAATTTCTACATTTCTTCAGCGCGATAAGCAAAGCTCATTGAAAAGTTACATGAGGATTTGCCCTCAAATTACAAATACTGTCTGTGGTTAATATATATAATTCTCAAACTGCATTAAGACACACCAACTGACAGACTTAAAAATGACACTCACCTTAATTTGCAGGCATGCAGTCATTTAAAGTTCATCCCACTATCGAATCATCTTTTCCCTTCGGTCTCATCTTCTTGCAAGTTTCTTTTCAATGTGCCCAAACACCTAGAGATTCCTAGTCTCTTTTCTAAAATGTTCTCACCATCCCCATTGCCCAAATCCAGTTCAAAAGCGAAGAGGAAAAAAATGGAAATTAGCAAGCTGTTTATGCCTAACCACCCCAGTGAAGCTGCTGAGCTTTGAGCTCAATGAATTAAAGGTTGTTTGGCTAAATGGCAGGCACACTTCCTCCTATTCTTTCCGAACTTAGTTTTCCTGCCTCCAGTGGAGCTTTTTCCTTTCCTGGGCTATAAATAGACTGGTCGTAAGAGTACTGAGGAATGAAGAAGGCAGGAAATGTATTTGATTTCAAAAAGCAGTCTTAGGTGTGTGTGTGTGTATGTTTCTTTTCAAGTGAATACCAGTAAACAAGCTACAGAAAATTTGGCCTCGAATAATTCGGCATTGATATGTGCAAATGGTTGAATTTTTCTTTAATTTTCTATAGTCTCTGCTTGACTAGAAGTTGTCATTTCAATAGGCAAAGCTTGGGTTTGGAGATGTATCATTCTCTGTACAAAATATCACAAACCAAACTACATTGCACCCTTAATTTCCCATAGGAGTGCCACAGAAAATGAATTTCCCAGGGGAAATAGTTGGGGGTGAACAATTGGAAGATTCTAGTCATTTCTTTTCATTCAAAAAGAAGTGAAGCACATTTTCAAGCAAGTTTCAAGAAAAGGCAACTAACATCTGAATATCAGGAGAATAAGAAGAGCAAATACTTTTAAAAAAAAAACTATAAGCACAAAGTTTTTAAATTAGTCATCCATTTATCTGCACTGTTAATACCTTGTACATAGTCTTACTACTCAAAGTTGTTAAAGTCTCATAATTATAGACAGCACAAACTAAAATAAAAGTTAGAAATTGATTTTCTCATATCGGATTGATAGGTAAAAAGTTGAAAGCTTTCTGATAACTGTTGAAATATGGAGAAAAAAGCATTTATATGAGATTAAGTGAAAGTAAACTGGAGTATAGTATTTGCAGGGAAATTCTCAACTTCTTTCAAAATGTTCAATGCATATACATTACCAAGATACTTAAGTGTGATTGTTTCTGCAAAGTGGGAATGTATGTATAACCTGGGAGGGCAGTTTAGTTATAACATATGTATTTTGTACTCTTAATTATTAAAATGCATAGGCTATTTTAAGGTAAAAGCTGTGGAAAGAATATCTGATGGTATTCACACATATGAGCAGTCATGATAATTCAAAGCAAACTTTACTGATATGTGTGGGAGTCCTCTCTGCCACGCCCAGCTTGGATGAGAAAAGGGTTAACTGCTGGAGAATGATGTTGGCAGTATTCTATCTATTACCCAAAAAAACTTATCTATTCAATAAACACACAAGAGCAATACTCTTTTTAAATGAGAGAGGGCATGACGGGTATGGCCATACCAGCTCTGGCCTCTTATAAGAAGAAGTCGCCCAACTCTCTTTCATTTATAATAAACAGGTAAAGGGGGCCAGGACCAGGAGGAGCTTCTTCTGCAATGGACAGGATAGGGTGGAGTTAGGGGAACCATTCTCTTAAGGGGGAATATTCCAGAAGGAGACAGGGAACCACTCCCACACAGCACCACATGCTTCCCGGCAGTTCCTAGAAGCCAGGCCTCTGCGTCCCATGTCTCAACCTAGTCTGATTCTGCTAAATAAGGACGGCTTCCCACAGATACATACATTTGAAAATTATGAGTTACCTGAAATGAGACAAAACCAAAGAGCAAACGACAAAGAAATTAAAAGTCTCTCCTGGAAACAAAATGTCCCATCCTCTATTTGTGCTCAGCGATTTGATTACTGCTTCCTAACCCAGCCATTTCTCATCTGTTCTTAGCCTAATGCAAGGTCCTTATGAGAGAAACCATAGGTTGAATTATGGGATCAACCAAGTTAGTGAGGGGAAAGTTAGAGTCTCCATATCCCAGGTACAGGTTGGGAGGGAGGGAAAGAAAGAGAGGGAGAAGGAGAGAAAAGTGTGAATGACTTCCTTGTTTTAGCAAAAGGGAAGAAGAGAGCGCATGACTGTGGTCAGGCTGTAACAGCTGCAGCGGAGTGCAGAGGTTGAAAGGCGCGTGAGTTGACATTGGCACGAAAGGCCTGGCGACGGGGTGATATGCTTTGGGGGGCAAACCATGCTTCCATGTGAAAAGAATGAATGCTTTTAAGAAACTCAAGTACATTTACCAGACTGTCATTGTCCTTTGGAAATGTTCCTTCTCGTGGGAAAATATTTTACGTCTCAAAAAGAACAACCTCCTAGATCTCCCCATATAGCCCATCTCTAGAAATGAAGCATTAAAACATTTATGGGCACAGAAAAGCTCTGTGTTCTTAATCTAAAAGTCATGGCAGACTCTCAACAGGCATAGGGGAAAAGCCAAAGGCCTTGTCAGGTAAAGGAATGTGTGATGCTCTGCAATTATTTGGGTTCTGTTAGTGGAGGGAAATGCATTTTTTACTTTAGTCATCTAAAAAGAAATTCAACATATGCCATATAGGGGAAACCTAAGCTAACATCCTCAAAGAAAAAGTCTGCTCTTATTGCTCAAATGGGCTGAATGCACTGTATGTCGCTGAGCCAGTAGGTATTTTAATAGTAGCCTATCTTTGTCCACAGAGGTCAGAAGCTCTACTAAATTGTGGAATATGAACTACGTTGCTTTGATTTGATTGGTGTAGCATAAGAATGACAATAAACATGAATTGCTGGAATGACTATTGAAAAGGACACAGGTTAAAAGGGGCCTTTATATTTTAGAAGCCACGTTGAAAGATGGTTGAAAGTCAGGAGGGATTCTATATTCTAAAATGAAATATAAAAGTAACTGAAGGGACAAAAAGACTTAATGGAATAGAAATGAAACTTTCCCATTAACTTAATTAAAATCAATTTGTACTTCATCAGTAGTTTATTTTTATTTAACTCAATTCTCAGTAAACATGTTAAAGTTACCTTGCAAGATTACAAAAACTCTGGCCCAAATGCAAGCGTTCATGACATCTCCCAGGAGAGGCCCATATTCAGTGGGAAAATCTAAACCAGACTGCCTTTGCTGCACTTGGCTTTGGACTCCCTTGCTATTCTGTCACTTTGCCACGCACCTAAAATAAAACAGCACTAGTTTCCGTGTAACAACAAAAAGATCTTGAGACTCTTTAATGATAAATGCCTTGAGTTTTGTCAAAGCTAAAATCTGATGTTGTAATAACTAAAGGAAATTCTAATTGGTACTGTGGTAAACATGATTCTATTAATTCTGAAACATGGACACTTCTTTTGCTGTTTCTGCCAGTTGTATGCTCCTTTGGGAAAAACCTTTGGACTCAACCACAAGGTTGTTTGTGAAGCTAATCACTGTTGGCAGCAGGAAGAAGCAAAACCATCCCTGGGAATAAAATGTGCAGTCAAGAAGACAGAGCACTGTAGGAACTATGCATGGCACACATCTGAAAGCAAAGGGAGACGGCTACGGGCTGCAAGAGCACCGGTGCCTCCATATTACCTTATCTTGTGCAATCTTTGGAAGGAAGGAGGAAAGGTAGTAGGAGAGAATGTGGCAGTGAAATTGATTTACCCCTTGATAATTAGAATTTATTATTTTGGCAGTCTTTCTAAGTCCAGCATATGGTAGGATGGTTACTGATTTAATAGTTTATACAGGTTTCTTACTTAAGCAACAGATTGTGTTTGAACGCATGATAAGGTCAATATACTGTATGATTCCCTGAATCATATAATGATGCAATTAATGAAAAAACCTTAAACTGAGTTTATATTGATAGTGACCAGGTAAACACAACCATAAGCTTTAGAATTCTAGCATAAATTATGAGTACAAATTCACCCTAACTAGATGCAGCAAGTTAAAATAGAGGAGTCTTCTCATTGTGCCCAGTATGGCCAAGAGATTCTCCCTCTTCCTTGTTGGCTTTGAAGAAGATGCTGCCATATTGTGAACTGCATAGGGCCATATAGCTAGCTTCTCAAAACGGCCAGCAAGAAACTAAAATCCTTAATCTGACAGCTGGCCAGGAACTGGGTGCTACCAACAACCTCATGCTTAGAAGCAAACCCAACCCCACTTGGGCCTTAGATGAGACCAAAGTCCAATCAATATTTTGATGGCAGCCTTTTAAGATTATAAAGAGGTGGACCCAGCTCATCCATGTCTGACCAAGCAGGCTATAGGAGAGGATCTCCTGTTAAGATGGCATCCTGTCCTGTGTAAGGCAGTCATGTTCATGTGATCATGTATGTCCAGTCACCTTTTTTGCATCCAGTTAAGTGGAATGCAAGTCATAGTCCTTCCCATACCCAAGGAGAGGGATTGAAGGGTGTGAATACCAACAGTGAAGTCACAGGGACCACCCTGGCATCTGTCTGCCACAGTAGGTAATCGACTTGGAAAAAACAAGTACACATAATACCAGGTAGATTGCAAAAGACATTGAGAAGAGGAGAGTAAACAAAATAAATTAATCTTTTCTCCTTCAAACTGGTGGGAAATGCATTGTCTTAAGAGAGAATATTTTCCCTGATAAGTGGATGATGGGCGGGGGTGGGGATGAAAGAAGAATAGAAGAGGATAATGAGAGGGAGGGGTGGTATGAAAAATGGTGGAGTGAGACAGACATCGTTACCCTATGTACATGTATGTTTACACGAATGGTATGAATCTACATCGTGCACAACCATAGAAAAGAAATGATGTACCCTATTTGTGTACAATGAATCAAAATGCAACTGTAAAATAAATAAATAAATAATAAAAAATTTTAAAAAATTTAAAAAGAGAGAGAGAGAATCAAGTCAGCTCTGCCATTATGTACTCTTGAGCAACTCAGTAACCTAGATGTCCTCTTGCTCCATCTCTGAGGTCATTTCAGTTCTAACCCTGTGACCTGGAATCTGCACTTGCAAGTCTCTCAAGACATTTCAGAATGCTACAAATCCTGGCTGCATCCAAAGAAAGCATTCTGGCAATCACTATGTTACTATTGACATCTTAATACAATAATACAGGAGAGAAAGAAAATACATGATAGATAAGTCCCTTTGAAAAGTTAAGAGCGAAATCTACTGGGTTTTACTAGCTGATCCAATTTTTGGTTTTTCATTTGAATGTTTATATTTCTAATGCATGATGTCATTTTAAAATACACAGAGATAAAGCCATTATGAACCTCACTTCATACAGGCAAACTTTGGCTAAAACCTATGTTATTTGTGAGAAACAAATTACATTTCACAGTACCGCCAAGTAATACTGAGTGCATCAAGACATTACTTAGGCAATGTAAACTCACACTCTCAGGGTAAGAGAGGACATTCTCAGTCATCTATTTAACCACTGATCTGATAGGCAACTATCTTCCAGAACATGAACAAATTATCTCATTAATTTCTAAGTAAAAAATCAATAGACTGTCATTGTTCACCCTTGTGATGTCATGAATGTGCTCCTTTAAAAATAAAATCATGAATTTAATCCAAACGAGGCAACTCCAAACTGCTTGCTCACTTGATCAACTTTTCTTTTTCCTCAGGCAGAAATTAAATTCTAAAGTATAAGAAATTTTAATTTTTGTATTCACAGTTATTTTTGCGTGGATAGACTATACTATAAAATACACTATAAATGCTCTTTAACACTGCTTTAAGAATAGGTTTTAAAAGTTGTGAATCGGATTGAAACTGAAGCTAGAAATTCTTCATTCCATGTAGAGGCTAAAGAGAGATAAGAAGGGCTGTATGAGATCAGAGCATCTGAGAGTCTGAATTTCAAAACACTGAACACCAAAGCCACATTTCTGGAGCTAGCATCATGGCGTACGTAGCTCCTTACGACAGGGCTTATCCAAATATTGTATGTTAATGTAAAACTAATTCTAAAAGAAACCATATGCTATAAATTGTGTTTTGATGATAATTCTTACAAAATACTTTTCTTCCTGTTTTTGTTTATTTGCTTGGCTACATATCAGGCCCTCTAAGTACAAAACTTTGAGCTTGAGCCATGCGAGGAAAAAAATAACTTAGACATTTTGTCCTTTCCCCAAGAGGACTGTACCTTCTAAAACCAAGTTTCTCAAGTCATGGTCCAATGACAGCCTCCATCAAAATAATATGGACAGTATATTGGACATTCAAATTTCTGAGACTCAGCTCTAGAGGATTTCTACTTTAGTATGTCTAGGGTAAATTTTGGAATATATTTTTATAATAAGCCTGTGATTGCTATTGCACATTGAAGTTTGAAAACCAACCATCTGGTGACAGGGGGGTGATCCAGAGGTCAAAATACGTCCTTAGCTAATATAAAAAAGTGACTCAAGGGAGCAGGCTATGCTGTGAATTTTGATTATAGCTATAGCCAACATCCAGTTCCACCCTGGAGCATGTTCTGATGTAAACTTCCATCAATGTTAGTTCTAATTTGTGCCCATTGGTAGCAAATTCAGTTTAAGTCTTTTAGAAAAGGTTTGGATGTAGGGATCATTATTTTTTCTGGGTGCCAACAATTTTTTTTTTTGGCATTTTAAAAATTGTAGCAAAAAACATCTAACATAGGATTTACCCTAAACCATTTTTTGATGTACAGTTTATAGTGTTAAGTGTATTCACACTTTTGTGATGCAGATAGGTCATCAGAATATTTCTATCTGGCAAAACTGAAACTCTATGTTCTTTAAACAACAACCCCACCTTGCCCTCTCCCTGCAGTCCCAAAAACCACAATTCTACTTTCTGTTTCTATGATGAAGAGGCCATGACAGTCAGGGCTGAGAAAAAAGAACAAGGAAAGCACAGCCCAAACATCATAATCAGAGTTTCAATTTAAGGAATTTAATCATCAAGCAGGAAGAAGGAGTAAAGCAATGAATGTAGAGGCAGAAGTGGTTTTCAGAATTGAGTGGCTAGAGTTTGGTGATCTGGCTGTGGGTAGTAAGTGCCTGCAAGGTGTGCTCACTAAAGCAGAATATGAACTATAGGTCACTATCAGATATCAGACAAGACTTCTCTCTATCAGTGGTGACTTATAAATGACTTACGAATGACTATGATTAAAGTAGATAGAAGGTAGGTCAGAGGGTGAAGACTGGGGATTACAAAGAGTACCTGCTACTATCAGCATTTGTTGCAGCCTTGAGAAGTGGACGGATCTGTGGCAAAACCCACTGTGAGAACTCACCAGGCTTGGAATGGTTGAGAGGTCCTTGGGGTATTGCAATCTGGGCACGGAAACCATAAGCATTATGTACCAAAGGCACCACGCCAAATGCAGAGCCATCAGAAATTCTAGAAGGTCACAGCTAATGCTTGTAATGGCCATAATGACCTAATAGCATTGGGAAGATAGACTGAGAGAGGTCAACAACTTAGGTGAAGTTGTCCCCAAGGCATTGAACTGACCAGTATGAAGGACCAGACACCTCTCCCGCTGTGTATGCTGGAAGGAAGCATGGAAAAAGTAGAAAGAACGTAGGTTTTGGAGTCAGACAAACCTGACTTCAAAATTTGTTGCCTTTTACATATGGGTGATCTTTAACTGTCTGAATATCTACTTTCTCACCTATACTTCAAATTAGAACAATATCTGTTTTAGAATTAAGGGTAAGTAATGGAATACTAGTGCAATTCCTGGCCTACACTCAGTCAATAAGTGGTTGTAGTGGTTACTATGATCAAGACAATTTGTCTCCAGCTCAGAACAGCCTACAAAGTAGTCTCTGCTACCCTCTGTTATTCCAAAGTGCAGATATTTTCAATGTCTAGTTCATAATGTATGTGGAATTCAAAGATGCAGGGCAGAAGGGGAAGGAAGGAAGGTAGGAAGGAAGGCAGCCAGGCAGGCTAGCAGGTTCACCTCTGCTTTGTTTTAAATGACACAGATCCAAGTCATTAGATTCTTTCCTAGTACCAGAGTCTGGTACTTTGGGGTGACTTATTCATACTTTGAACGTGTTTTTAAGTATTATTAAATTTCATTAAGCCTATTTTATCATTATTCTATGTTCTCTTGCACGTAAACGACAACAAAACCAACCAAACTTCAGGTGTGGCGCCAGGCAGTGGGTCCAATACCCTTAGTAAGATCTGGCTGCTTCTTTCTCATCTTCGTTTGGGCCCACTTCCTCCGAGTTGGCTCCATTCTTGAGCAGACTGTTCACAGTCAAGAGATGGTTATGGTAATATCCTTCTTACATCCCCTCACATTTAAACCTAGTGTTGAAAAGAAAACACTGCTCTTCCAGAAGTGCCATCCAAAGTCTCACTGGCTTTGACTAGATCAAGTACACATCACTGAACCACCCCTAATGATAGGAAGAGTGTTCCTGTTTGACTTGGGCTAGGCTGTGTGCTTCATGAGCTCCTGGAGTCAAGAGTAGAGAAGATGTCAGGTGTCAGGGCAGCGACTGACAATGAGAGAAGAGTGAATTCCTTACATAGCTCAAATCAGCAACCACCCAATTCCTAGCTACTTCTGCTACTGTAACTTTTGCATATTTAAGGTACCCCTTTACACAGTTTAGCCTAAAAAACAATAGGGAATATCATCTTATGTTTTATGTACCCCCAAAACCCATCACAGTTTCTCAGAACAAAAGGAATTACTGTCAAAGTTAGTGAAATCTTTATTCCTAGGTACCCAAGCCTCCAGAACCACTTCCCACTTCTGGTAGATTCTAACAGAAATCCTAAAGCGATTCAAAATAGCTGACATGAGTAGAGAGAGAACAGCTTATTTTAGAAGTAGAGGGTTAGATCTCAGCTGTAAGGTTATCTTTTTTTTTAATGAATAAATGAATCACTCACAATTGATTGTTACAAGGGGAAAGATCCCAAATTAACTAGTTTACATATAAAAGGGGAATTTTATGAATTTATTTAACTGAACTTTGGAAGAGTCAAGAGGGAGGGGCATTAAGATATCTGGATCCCATGCTGGAACACTATCATGAGTCTTTTCCTTCAGTTTTCATGGCTATTTCCAACTCTCAAGCTGTATTCTCCATGAGATTAGAAATATCTCTCTTCTGGGCTCACATCTTCTCACAGAAACAGAGATGAAAAGGGCTCCTTCCTTTCTCCTTTGGTGAGAAAACTCCTGTGTCAGGACTCAGATTGGCTTGGCCACTTCTTATAATAATCCCTGTGACCAGGATTAAGGTAATATAACTGGCCCTGCCTGAATCTCATGACCATCACCAGAGTCAAAGAGACTGATTCTGTTGGACAGGAAGATGGAAAGGGGACTGGACAGACAAAACAATGGAGACCAGAATATGCTTCTCATTCCCACCTGTACACCAAAGACACTGGTTTCAAAGATTAGAGGAAAGCCTAGATCAAGATAAGCCAAAATGAAGATAAAGAATTTGCAGTTCTCAGAATTCTGATCTGGTGGCTGGTATCCAAGCAAAGACAGCTCTGTTTCTTGTGTTGGTTAGCAGGACATAAAGAATGGAAAGTCTCAGGCTAAAATTCTGAATCTAAAAAATCCCAGGAATTAGCTGGTGACATGATTAGGAAACTTCCACTCCAGACCTGTTGATACCAAGGCTGGAATCTCAAGCTGGAAAAATTAGCTCAGGTCCAAAAAATTTCTTGTTTTCTAAAGGGTTTTTCTTAATAGCATCCTGAGAAGGTGCTATTACAATTTGTATGGAGAGCACTCACAACAGGAACTCTCATGATTTAGGGCCAGACATCAGTTTTCTCAAAATGCAGTCCACATGTAGATGTCTACATTCTCAAGGAAAAAAAATTTTTTTTTAAATTTTGGGTCATTTAAATGATGTAATCTTTAAAGAATTAACATAAATATTAATCATCATCCTTTAACTAAATTTTGCTGAGAGACATATTACATATTCTATATAGTCATATGAGGAGTAGTTCTAAGATGGCGGCTGGCAAAGAGCAAAGAGGTGGTGCATGTGTGGCCTTAGCAGGGCCTGCTTATACCTAATCTCTACTCTGATTGGTCAGGTTTCCTTCCGTACTGTAGACGACCCCTAGCTCCCTAGCTCGTGCACTGATCATGCACGAGCTATTCTAAGATGATTGGCTGTTCGATTGTATATAAGATGCTCCTTCCCTGGTGCAAGGGAGGAAGTAACTTCGGACTAAATAAAGATACTGCTCATTCCCAGTCTGCCTCTGATTTTCAGACTCCCGGGGTTATTGCTGCAGGTGGTGACATTTTGCCACGTGATTTAAAAGAATGAATTTGTGTAAGTAAATAAGTAGAGGACACATTTGTACCCAGACTAAGGATGAGCCCAAATTCATTAAAGTTAGAAGAGATAAAAATGATGAAAGAAATAATGGTAATATTAGCAAGCAAGAACAATCAGTATACCTCATATGTGTGAAGAACAACTTAATCTTAGAAAATGTCATCCATCACATTAAATTAATATTATTAAGTTTAAGCATATTTATTTCACTGTATTGTTGCATATAAATTAAAATTCTGTTTTGACTTGTACTTGAAAGGAGTTAGAAGTACAGAGAGTCCAAAAACGTTTGAATATTAAGGTGACATAATACGAAGGAATTGTTGAACACTGAGAAGCCACAAAGGAGGATTTTTAAGTTGTATGTTTGTAGGGGAGTGACTAGTATGCCCCCAAATTCATGTTTGTTCATGAAACTCAGAATGTGGCCTCATTTGAAAATAGGATCCTTACAGGTAAATTAGTGGAGGATCTCAAGGTGAAATTTTCCTGTTGCTCTTGTAAGGGGAGAGGATACACAGATCACAGGAGGAGGTCACATGAAGACACAAGCAGAGATTAGAGTGATGTAGGCACAATTCAAGGAACACCAAGGAATTCCTAGAACCACCAGAAGCTAGGGAGAGGCAAGCAGGGCTTTCCCCCTAAGCCTCGAGGGAGCATGGCCCTGCCAACACCTTTTTAGACTTCTAGCCTCAAAGATGGTTAGAATAAATTTGTGTTGCTTTAAGTCTCCCAGTTTGTGATCATTTGTTTAATGACCATACCTTTGGCCCTGCCACATTTTCTAAGAAGTGTACCAAGGGCTTATAGGTCACTACAAAAGCAGAGTAGGGTTTGAGGTCAATTCTCTTCCAGTAGAGAAAAGTCTTCTGTTTACCACAGTGGATCATCCATGTTTTATATTTAGGCGTACAAGCATGTGAAAAGTGTTTGGAAGCTCCAGGAATTACTTCTTTGCAAACACAGTGTCACATAGATCTTAGAGTTGCACATTTTGGCATTCGGAAAGTGGCCAGGTCAATGCAAAGGTTGTAGCCATTATCAGACACAGGAGCACACCTAAAGTGGTCTTTACATGTGTGGCCTTCTGTCTTAGTTTGTTCAATCTGCTATAACAAACTACCATAAACTAGGTAGCCTATAAACAACAGAAATTTATTTCTTACAAGAACAGGAAAACTGCTGATTCAGGGTCTGCTGAAGACTCGTTTTCTTATAGATGTTGCCTTCCCCCTGAGTCCTCATCTGGCAGAAGGGAAGGGGGAGGCAGCTCTCTGGAGCTTCTTTTTCAAGGGCACTAATCCCATTTATGAGCACGTTACACTGATGATCTAATCACGTCTTGAAGTCTCCACCTTCTAATACCATCACTTTGGTAATTGGGCTTCAACATATGAATCTCAGAGGGACACAAACATTCAGTCCATAGTGCATCTCAACATCCTCACAATGTTCCTTCTCTTCTAAAGATACAATTTCATGGAGATCCAGTGTTAAACAGTAGGTTTTGGCATCAGGGATAAGACAATGAATATAGACATGGAGAGGAGATCCCTGGAGGACACAGTCAGCTGGGAAGAGTTGGGAACCTTCTTCATTATAAAGAGCATTGGTTCAGTCACTAGGGAGGAGGAGGGTCCCATGAACTATCAACACTAGCTGTGTCAATGGAGTTATGGAAGTCTCAGCTCAGAAATCAAGCACCTCCTCTTGTTGGGGACATGGAGCCTATGGGCCATTTAACTTTGTAAAGATGCTAGAGCACAGAGCCACCATCTCTCCTCCTGATGATGAAAGCATTCTAGTAAGAATTAGATGTGGTAAAGACTGAGAAGAAGCAGGGAACGCATGGAGATATATGAAAACCTCAGTCTGTAACTTTGCCTAATAGGTAACTGGGCTTCCTAAACCATGTCCCTGCTTTCAAAACAATGTGCTAGTTCAAGTCACAACACCAATGGATGATTCATGTGGGTCTTTAGCCCTCATGACATTCTTTAGACTTCACCCCCGAAGCCATCCCAAATAAACATACAATTTAAGTAAAAGTAGAATTCTGGCTATACAAAAAGTATGTTCAAGACAAATTCCTAGGTTCCCCTTCCCAACCCAGTTGTTACACCCAAGTCATGTACAGAAACTCTGGTCCTATTACTGGTGCCTCTCATTCTAATCACACCTCTGATTCCATCAAGGTTTCAAACCTGGAAATTGCTCTGATTTCCTTCCATTGGTGGAGCCTGAGCAGCCTCAGTTTTCCAGAAGTGGGTATGTTCCTCTCAGGTTAGGTCCCATGTTTGATGGGACATGCCCCAGCACAATACATGGACAGCTGTGTGCCTACCTGGAGGTGCCAGGAGAGAGTGGTGACTAATTAGTTTCACTGCAGTCTGCCCAGCTGCTTTGTAGGCTCCCCATGGAAATGAACTCTTCAGGCAGCAACACTCAGAGGCCTTCCTAGAACCACACAGGACCCACCGATGATTCCATTTCTGATCTTGCACCAGCATAGGGCCTCAAGTGTCCTGGCTAAATGTCCCTCCCTTCTGTTCTTTGGCATGTCCACATACAGGCAATGTAGCATGCCACGTGGTATAATTCTAGAGATGAGAAAAATAATAGTTCAGAGTGTTCTGCAAGCCCCAAACCATAAGTGTCTGTTGTGATTTTTTAAAAAATGTTTGCGAAATTCTTTGGCACTCTTCCCATGGAAAGATAGAGTTATATCTCTTGCTCTTGAACTTGGTTGAACTTTTGTGCTGCCTTGATGGACAGAATGTGGCATAGTGGGTACATGTTCCCAAGTGAAATCAGAGAAAGCATACAAATGCTACTGGTTTCTTCAAGGATGATTGTTCTAGGGAAAATTGGTGGGTGAGCGAGGCTAGTTAAATAATCCCAGGGCAAAGTCAGCATGGGTTGTCTAGATTGGGGTTGCTGAGTTCTAAGAGCAACCTGTTACATGATTCTTAACATGTGTTGTCCACAATTACAGGATCACAGAGACATGCAAAAGGGCCTTTTCTCCCCTGTGGCTTTTTCTGGCCACCCAAGTCTTTCTGAGGACCGTGATTGCCTTGAGACTGAAGTAGTGGCAGCACTTACTCAGTTTATGCTCAGATGTACCCTCAGAACATCACAGAGCACTAAGCCCAGGGTAAGCCTTCTCAACTCCAGACTGGTTCATTCCATGGTCTCTTAACATCTCCATGCGGATGTTGTTGAGTGCTTCAAATTCACCATGCTTAAGACTGGATTCAAGCTCATTTCCACTCAGTTTTCAGAGTAAGTGGGAAGTGCTAGATTCCTTCAGTGTAGCCATCACGAAGAGCTACCTGGAGCCCTAGAATCTTCCCTTCTTGATTCTACTGGTTTCAAACTGAATAATCAGCAACATATCAGTGAATAAAAGGAAGTATTGTTACTGAGTTGGGGAAAAAAATTGGCAACAGGGAAATCTGAGAAAGACTTTTCTTTAAATGTCCCTTTCGGAAGGGGGTCATGAGAAATTGGGGGAATCGGGTGGCAGGACGGGTGAGTTGGAACCTGAGAGGGTTCCAATCAGATCTCTAGGTCTGATTTGCAAGGGGGGGTTGAGAACAAAGAGCTTTAGAGCTATTTGACTCATGTTGCCCAATCCTGAAATCCTGAAGTCCCCAGGCAGGAAACCCCAAGGAGACTACAGACTAAACCATCCTGCCATTGTCAGTTCCACAAGGAGCCCAGCAACTTGAGCAAAGGAAGTTGCTTTTTTTTTGGTATTGCTTCTTTTTCCTGCCTTAAAGAGATATACTCCTTAATGTTTACATAAATGTCTTAAAGAAAGATAAAGAGGGAATACAAACTTGAGGGAGTGAACACTCACACTGGAAAACAGAATCGGAATCCCAAACTATCACGACAGGCTAAAGTAAAGGGACAAATGAAAGAAAATGAAATTAATAGGGGCGAAGGTAAAATTCTGCATTGAGGTCCAGAACACCACTTTTAGAAGTCAAGACTGGGGAGATCTGACTGAACAGAAACCCTTAATTTTCCATCTTGTTATTGATGACATGTCAATCAGGTTATGCTAATAACCTGCTCTAATTACAGCTCCCAAGCCTCCGTGACTTTAAGATGTCCTGTGGAGAAAAAAGTGGCAGAGATGATAGTGCTGACTTCATTGATGGCTTCTAGCAAGTCTTAAGGTATTTGCATTAACATATGCCTAGTAAGGGGACTTTTAGACAATAAAATTCTAATTGGAATTAAATTAACCTTCATATTAGAAAAATGACTTTGAAAGATTTCTGGGGAAAGAAAAGGTGAAAGAAAAATACCAACAGGGGATATAACTTAGTACAGAGTGCTTGCCTAGCATTCGGGAAGCCCTGGGTTCAATCCCCAGCATGGCAAAAACAAACACAAATTGGTAAAAGGATAACAAAATAGACCTAAATAAAATGCAAAGCAAATCCTTCTGCTCAGAGTACAAACTTTATCAGCCACATGAGGCTAAAAAAAATGAAAAAAATGACACACTTATAAATATATGTATATATATATATATATAGTTTTATCCTATTTTATCAAATATATATATATGTATAATATGAAATAATTAAACCAGCAAGAAGTAGTCCCTGTTAGTCTAAAGTTATCAAGAAAGTCATCTGAAATACGGATTTATATTCACTGCCATTAATGATAGTGTTCTCCCTAGCTGGTTGGTGTATTATGTCTCATGATATTATGTCTCATGATATCATGGTAATAATTTGAAGTCATTGTGGTTAGCAAGATATCTAAAAGCCAAATATTCAGAACAGGAAGAAAAACTTCAGCAGTTTTTCAGACATTTACAATTATGGAGAACAAACCGAGTTTTCCACCAGTTTCACCAATAATTACTTAGACTCTCCTTTTAGGATTTTAAACTTTACAATGAAGCAAAGGAAGCCACGAACCACCAGTTCTCCAGTTTGTCCTGCCACAGTAAAAAGTGCTTGAAATAATTTTAAACCAAAAGATCAACAAACTAAAACATATTCCTTTGTCAGCACGGTTTTGGGGAAGTCACGTAGAAAACACTGCTGGAGATGTGAAGAAACAAACATCACAACAAATCACTCAGTATTGGCCATGCATTTGGGTGAAAGTACGAGTGTTTCTAACATGTCTCTACTTATGGTACTTGTTCTATTCTCTAACAGTTTAACTTTCCTAAAGAACTTCAAAGTGAAGCACTTGAAAGAAAAATTGTATTGAAAAATACCCCAATAATATATCACTTCATAAATAAGAGAAATGTTTTATGGGAAAAATGTTGAAGTATAACTGCTATACTGGGAAGAATAAAAGGTATTCCTGCAGAGGAATAAAGGGAAAGATTTTTTTGAAAAACTTGACAGAGACGTTAATCTCCATGGGGTATACCCTGTGTTTCATTGATGGGGAAGCGAATACACTATAGAAATAGATGCTGGGGTACACACACACAAGCCACTGATTTGGCTGGTTTTAACAAAACCTTTAAAGCAGCAGGACTTTATGGACTGAAATGGGATGGAGAACCTTGAAACTGTATCATGTCCTTCTACCCAATATTGATTCCTTCCCTTCTCCCTTTAGGGAGGGGCATTGTTCCTAAGAACACTCCTTTATTCAATTCCTGGGTGCTGATCTCCAGCTGAGTTTGATTTCCAGGAATACTAACTTGCAGCTATGGCAAGAGTGGTCCAAGAAAGCCCATGCTGATATGGGATTCTGAAGCTGCCACCCACCCACTGGCTAGCAGCAAGAAGCCGGAGAGCCGAAGCCACACGATGGAACAGAGGAGAATGTGGTTGGTGTCCTGGTGATCCACTGGGGGGGGCACCTATTGACATTCCCTTGTGTATTTTGATAGTGAAAGAATCAGCACAGCGGTCATGCTTAAGAAGGGCATGGTAGTCAGGAGCTCAGAGGTCTCAGGAACAAGGATCTGGATCATGCGAACAGGTAGACCAACTCCTGGGCAAAGACGGTGGCTGAGAATGATCTAAAATGAGTAGCAGTGTGGCTCCAACTGCAGTGGCCAGAGCTCTCATCTATCTATACCAGCAGTCTTCTTACACGTTTCCCCCAGGAAGAAAAGCCCAACAGGTGCTTAAAAGAGCACTTCCCTGGAATTATATGAAGAAGTAGATCTGAGTAGTACAAGTGATAGATCATGGTAGAAGCTGAGATGTGCTACTCCGATATCTTTAAGACTGAAAGCTTTGCTGTCAATCAGTCTCCGCTACCAGCCCTCTAGAAATTATCCTGGACTGGAGTTTTGCCTTGCACAATGTCATGCCTCTTTCCCTAGGGGCAACCAAGAGCCAGGAGGTGGTCAGTGAAAATATAAAAGGCCAGGCCCATCACCTTATTTCAGAACAACATTAAGGGGCCATACGGTTTCCAGGGAGCCCAAAGGGAGGGTCCAACCTTTGTCAAGACTGCATCACAGACCATCCTCTTCCTCAGTCCAGTACTCAGTGCTCCCTTCCCTTCCCTAGTGTTTATTCCAAGATCAATCCTAAAGAAAATTCCTTCATGAACTTTGGATTATGCAGAGGATAGTGAGGGGAGGGGTGGGGCGGTAGGGATGGGAAGGATGGTAGAATGAGACAGACATTATTACCCTATATACGTGTATGAAAAAAATTTAAATTAAAAAGATAAAGCACATAAAAAAGATTCCTTCACACTAATCTCCAACCTAGAGTATATATCCTGGGAACCCATCCTTCAACAAGAATGTTAATGGGACACCTGATAAAATCCGAATGTGTATTCTTGATTAGGTAACAGGATTGTATCTGTGTAAAACTTCCTGATGTTTAACCATTATTTGGTGTTTATATATGAGAGAGTCCTTTTTCTTAGGAAGCACACACTGAAGTAAATGGGGGTAAAGACACATATCAACTTAATTGCAAAAACTTCATTAAAAAATGTACAAGGAGAGTTGAAGAAAGAAAAGGAAAAAAAATTAAAATAGGAAGATGTAAGTAACCCATGAATCTGAGTCAAAGGTGTAGGGGAGTTATTTATGCTCTTCTTGCAACTTTCCTATACATTTTAGTTTACATCAAAATAGAAAATTCCAAAACTAAAGCGACCAGACCGCATCTCATTCCCAGCGATTGTAATTCCATTGACAGAGTACCAACATCAATATTTTTTTATTAACCCCTTGGGATTGAAAACCACCAGTATCATGATAAAGGTCAACATTAAACAAGTAATTTCAATAAAATGTGATGATAAGAGGGGGAATTTAGAGTACTATGGGGAAACATAAAAAATGACCTAACCTTCACTGGGTCAAGCAAGGCATCTTCGAAGAAGTGACAGTTAAGCTAACACTGAAGCAGCACTTGCTCAGACCAAGGAGTCTTGGCAGAAGGAAGAAAGGGAGAATTAACCAAGCACGGTAGAACAGGTGTAAGGAATGTCCCAAAGAGAGGGTTACCATCATGGAATTCAAAGTTCCACGTGACCAGTTCCTGGAGTGCAGATGGCAAGAGGACACATGGCATGTGGTGAGATGGAGAAGAAAAGCAAGAGACACACAGACATTTATCTGAAAGACAGTGGAAGGTCACAGGATGGTTTTAAGCAGAGGAGTAAATTTGATCAGGCTTACGTGTTTGAAATACCACCCTGGCTACCGAGTAGAAAGTGGATTAGAGGGAGATGAGAAAAGGGGAAGGAAGAACAGTGAGACAGGACGGAAATGGGAAAGAGGAGACCTGGATGGGGTCCAGAGATCTTTAGAATGTAGAATTGATCGTGCCTGCTGTTGACTGGCTGTGAGAGATGGGGTGGGAGGAGGGAAGAGCAGTTTTCCGATTCCAATTTGACAAACGATAAGGCAGGGAACATCTAACTCCATTACGCTCAGTCCTGGTCTATAGGTTTCAATGAATGTTTATTGAATAAATGAATGAATGAGTGAGTGAATGAGTAAGCTTGAAAATTAAAGAATTTACTTTTGGATATGGAGAATTTTGAGTGCCCATGAGTGCTCTTTTAAAAACCTACTCTAGAGATTGCGTAATTTTCATTCAATTCTGAAGGTAACCAATGAAAAGATAGTTCCTGAATCCTTAACTTGAGGCTATTATTTCTCCCAGTATTTAGAAGTTTGAAGTCCCCATGAGACCTTGTGTGATTATCCCTTTGGACCTAATTTGATGTTTAAATGGCTTAGTGACTGAGTACTGATGATTTTAACCGACGGGGAAACTACCTGACTCTGGTGGTTATTCAGATTATCTTCATCGTGTTTTGACCACAATACACATAATTGTATTTTTCCCTATTTTTCACTTTTGCAGTTGAGTCTAATGTAGCATAAACACACTACAGTAGGGTGTTCTGGTAAAAATCAACTCTTAAAGCATGGCGTTTTTAACTGGGTAAGAAGGGTTAGCCAATGAGTTTTTTAAAAAAGAAAGAACAGAGGGAAATCCAAGGATTTTTACTGCCATCCAGTGGTGGTGCTTTCCGACAACCTTGGCACAAAGTCCATGGTCCACCTCTAGGTGTTTCAAGGTGAAATTCCAAATGCCATTCACCCAAGCTCAGCGACAAACGTACACTGCTAACTTGCCATGAAATTTTGTGTTATGTTTTCCCAAATTCTGAAAGGCATAACCTCCTTCGGTCTCCTTACAGTCCCAAAGACCATACACAGGCTTCCATTGGCAGGCAGTGTCGAGAGTGATTTAAAGTAGGCAGAGTCTGGCTCATTTCAGCCCTGTCTTGACTCCACACCCACACCCTGTTCTCCCTAGCCCACCCCATGTCTACACCCTTGTGGAGTGTGAACCAGCTCTACTGGGCATTACCAAGCCATTTTTTTTTTTTTTTTCAAATCTGTGCTTTGATAACTGGACTTCCAAATGAACTGTCTACTTAGAGCCAACCCATGGAAACAAAACCAAAAAGAGGTGGGGGTGGGGGTGGTCACTGATTTTAAGCGAGAGCCTTTTCCATCTCACTGGAGAAAAAAAAATAATTACTACATGATTTTAGAATAAAAGAAAATTAATCAGCCAGCGCATGTCGCTAAGTTTTATAGAGTACACTTATTGGCATTGACAAACATCATCCAAGGCATATGAAGTTCATAAAAAGCATTAATGTTTCCTACTTTCAAAATGCTGTGTATGCTGCGTGCTCATGATTTGACTTGTTAGCCAAGGGTTGAACTTTTTGTACTGTAAGATCAAGGCCACCCACCAGCTGGTTCATAGTCATCATCTCGGGCAGTAATGTCATTCTTGACTCCGAAAACAAACACCATCCTGATCTCTGTTTCCTTTCTTCTAAGGTCTGCAGTCCATTGAAGGGGTGCCCATGAGCAAAGACTCAGAGATCAGGGCCTTGCTTATAACCGCTGGTCTTGAGCAGTTTGTTCCCAGGGACAGACCCCGACCAAAACCCAAACAAAAACACAACAAAAATTTCATAGTCTACCTGTAAAATTCACAAGGGTATGAAAACCAAAGCACACAGCTGGTATCTAATGCCAGGGTAATATGTATTGTATTTACTGGCATATACAGCATAAGAGTTTCATAAGGAAATTTGGGGATAGGGATTAAAATCATTTCCATCCTGATTGTTCTAAAGAGATTTTTAAGTGGTTCTGCAGTATGCTATTCACAGGAATCAAATGAAAGCTACTAGTTTCAGTTATGCAGCCATACCCTACTAACCCTGAAAGAATACAGAATCACATGATTAAACAGCACTATATTAATATCTGTGATTTTTGGTACTGAGAAGGCTACAAAAAAAAAAAAAAAACAAATTTACTGTAAACAAAATCCAATATCCTACATGGAATATTGATAGCAAAAGAAACTTTCAATGAATACTGTAAACCAAAAATGACTCACGATATTAAATCTGAAGAAATTTTTATAAAACCTAATACAAATCATCCAGAATGCATATGAGTAATTTCCTAACAGTAGACAAAGCACATGAAGTCAAGGGGGTTAGTGAAAACTGAATATAAAACACTAGGCAAGACACCTGGATGCTACCTTGATAGCATCGACTCTGTTGGCCTATAGGTGAAAGGCATCCGCTTTTTCCTGATGCTTAATATTGCTAGGCTCTGCCACTATTTTCTGCTCCTCTCTTACCCCCTCCCTGCACTGCTGGGCCTTTAATCTTTAGAGTGCATTGGAATGGGGGAGGGGCGGAGGACTCGTGATGTCAGAGTGCATAAAATAACTGGTCTTCCTAGATTCGGGGAAACCACATTCAACTGTTCAGTGCCTCTGAGCTGAATGTTTTCTAGACAAACCCCTCTGGAAATATGTTTAATTCATAGTTTTCACTTTGCACCATGGTATATATTTGGAATTATGTGTTATTTGAGAGAAGTCAAGTTATAATTGCTAGGTATTGGTTAAGGTCTGGTTAAAGAGGGGAATAACAAAAGATTGTATTGTCTCAAACAATGACATTTTAAAAAATAATCTTAGGTGGCCTGCATGTCTGGGATGTCCTCTCAAGCAGAGGTCAGTTCAGGCATGTTTCAGACTAAGAGGTTTATTCCTGGGTTACATAAGATATCTATGAGTGACAAAGTCAAAAGGAATTTCTTTTTTAGCTAAGAGGGGAAAAAAACTAATAAATTCTGCATTTATATTCCTATTAAGCTATGTGCCAAATTGGGAATAAAAAGAAACATTCTTCTCTTTTTTTTTTTTTTTTTTTTTTTTTTTTTTTGGTATTTGGAATTGAACCCAGGGGCACTTAACTTCTGAGCCACATCCCCAGTCCTTTTTTAAAAATTATTTTTAGTTTTAGACCGGGTCTCTCTGACTTGCTTAGGACCTTGCTAAGTTTCTGAGGCTGGCTTTGAACTCATGATCCTCCTGCCTCTGCCACCCGAGCTATTGTTGAAGAGACTGTCTTCTCCATTGCATATTTTTGGCACCTTTGTCTAGTATGATAAAACTGTATTTATTTGGGTTTGTGTCTGTGTCCTCTATTCGTACCACTGATCTACCTATTTTGGTGCCAATACTATGCTGTTTTTGTTACTATTGCTTTGTAGCATAGTTGAAGTTCTGGTATTGCGATATCCCCTGCTTCACTCTTCCTGCTAAGGATTGCTTCAGCTATCCTGGGTTTCTTATTCTTCCAGATGAATTTCATGATTGCTTGCTCTATTTCTGTGAGGTACATCATTGGGATTTTAATTGGAATTGCATCGAATCTGTATAGCACTTTTGGTATTATGGCCATTTTGACAATATTAATTGTGCCTATCTAAGAACATGGGAGATCTTTCCATCTTCTAAGATTTTCTTTAATTTCTTTCTTTAGTGTTCTGTAGTTCTCATTGAAGAGGTCTTTCACCTCTTTCGTTAGATTGATTTCCAAGTACTTCTTTTTTTCGAGGCTATTTGAATGGGGTAGTTTTCCTAAATTCTCTTTCTGAGGATTCATCACTTATGTATAAAAATGCATTAGATTTATGAGCATTGATCTTATATCCTGCTACTTTACTGAATTCACTTATGAGTTCTAAAAGTTTTCTGGTGGAATTTCCCAGTTCCTCTAAGTATACAATCATGTCATCAGCAAATAGGGATAGTTTGAGTTCTTCTTTACCTATTTTTATCCCTTTAATTTCTTTGGTGTGTCTAATTGCTCTGGCTAGAGTTTCAAGGACAATGTTGAATAGAAGTGGTAAAAGAGGGCATCCCTGCCCTGTTCCAGTTTTTAGGGGGAATGCTTTTAGTTTTTCACCATTTAGAATGATATTGGCCATGGGCTTAGCATAGATGGCCTTTACAATGTTAAGGAATGTTCCCACTATCCCGATTTTTTCTAGTGTTTTGAGCATGAAGGGATGCTGTATTTTATCAAATGCTTTTTCTGCATCTATCAAAATAATCATGTGATTCTTGACTTTAAGTCTGTTGATATGGTGAATTACATTTATTGATTTCCTGATGTTGAACCAACCTTGCGTTCCTGGGATAAAGCCCACTTGATCATGGTGCATTATCTTTTTAATATATTTTTGTATGCGATTTGCTAAAATTATGTTGAGAATTTTTGCGTCAATGTTCATTAAGGATATTGGTCTGAAATTTTCTTTCCTTGATGTGTCTCTGTCTGGTTTAGGTATCAGGGTGATATTGGCTTCATAGAACGAGTTTGGGAGGGTTCCCTCCTCTTCTATTTCATGAAATACTTTGAGAAGTATTGGAATGAGCTCTTCTTTAAAGGTTTTGTAGAACTTGGCTGAGAACCCATCTGGTCCTGGACTTTTCTTTGTTGGTAGACTTTTGATGACTTCTTCTATTTCATTACTTGAAATTGATCTATTTAAATTGTATATGGTTCAGTTTAGGTTATTTCATATGTCTCTAGAAACCTGTTGATGTCTACAAGATTTTCTATTTTGTTAGAGTACAGATTTTTAAAATAGCTGCTGATTATGTTTTGTATTTCAATCATGTCTGTCATGATATTTCCTTGTTCATTCCAAATTTTAGTAATTTGAGTTTTCTCTCTCCTCTTGGTTAGTGTGGTTAAGGGTTTATCAATTTTGTTTATTTTTTCAAAGAACTAACTTTTTATTATGTCAATCTTTTTGATTGCTTCTTTTGTTTCAATTTCATTAATTTTAGCTCTGATTTTAACTATTTCCTGTCTTCTACTACTTTTGGTGTTCCTCTGTTCTTCTTTTTCTAGGACTTTGAGCTGTAGTGTTAGGTCGTTTATTTGTTGAGTTTTTTCTTCTTTTATTGAAAGAGCTCCATGAAATAAATTTTCCTCTAAGTACTGCTTTCATAGTGTCCCAGAGATATTGATATGATGTATCTTTGTTCTCGTTTACCTCTAAGAAATTTTATTTCCCCCCTGATGTCTTCTGTTAACCATTCATCACTCAATAGCTATTACTTAATCTCCAGGTACTGGAGTAGTTTCTGATTTTTATTCTCATTTATATCTAATTTCAATCCATTATGATCTGATAGAATACAAGGCAGTATCTCTATCTTCTTGTATTTGCTAACAGTAGCTTTGTGGCATAATATATGGTCTATTTTAGAGAAGGATCCATATACTGCTGAGAAGATCACTCTTTGTTGGATGGTATATTCTATATATGTCAGTTAAGTCTAAATTATTGATTGTGTTATTGAGATCTATGGTTTCCTTGTTAAATTTTTATTTGGAAGGTTTGTCCAGTGGTGAGAGAGGTGTGTTAAAGTCACCTAGTATTATTGTGTTGTGGTCTATTTGATTCCTGTAATTGAGAAGGATTTGTTTGATGTTCATGGATGAGCCACTGTTTGGGGCATAGATATTTATGATTGTTTTGTCTTGCTGACTTATGCTTCCCTTAAGCAGTATGAAATGTCCTTCTTTATCCCTTCTGACTAACTTTGACTTGAAGTCCACATTATCTGATATGAGGATGGATACTCCAACTTTTTTGCTAAGTCCATGTGCAAGGTATGTTTTTTTCCATCCTTTCACCTTTAGTCTCTGGGTATCTCTTTCTATGAGATGAGTCTCTTGCAGGCAGCATATTGTTGGATCTTTCTTTTTAATCCAATCTGCCAGTCTATGTCTTTTGATTGATGAGTTTAGGCCATTAACATTCAGGGTTATTATTGAGATATGTTTGTATTCCCAGTCATTTGGCTCATTTTGTTTTTTGACATGACTTGGTTTCTCCTTTATTTGGTCATTCCTTTAGTGTAGTTCTTCCCTTTCCTGATTTACATCATTGTTTTTCATCTCTTCCTCATGGAATATTTTGCTGAGAATGTTCTGTAGCACCAGCTTTCTTTTTGTAAATTCTTTTAGCTTTTGTTTATCTTGGAAGGATTTTATTCATCATCAAATCTGAAGATAAGTTTTGCTGGGTATAAGATTCTTGGTTGGCATCCATTTTCTTTCAGAGCTTGAAAAATGTTGTTCCAGGCCCTTCTAGCTTTTAGGGTCTGGGTTGAAAAATCTGCTGATATCTGTATTGGTTTCTCCCTGAATGTAATTTGATTTTTTCTTTTGCAGTCTTTAAAATTCTGTCTTTATTTTGTATGTTAGGTATTTTCATTATAATGTGCCTTGGTGTGGGTCTGTTGTAATTTTGTATGTTTGGAGTCCTATAAGCCTCCTGTACTTGATTTTCCATTTTGTTCTTCAGGTTTGGGAAATTTTCTGATATTATTTCATTGAATAGATTGTTCATTCTTTTGGTTTGTTTCTCTAAGCCTTCCTCAATCCCAGTAATTCTTAAATTTGGCCTTTTTATGATATCCCATAATTCTTGTAGATTCTGTTTATGATTTCTTACCATCTTCTCTGTTTGGTCAACTTTGTTTTCAAGATGAAATATTTTGTCTTCAATGTCTGAGGTTTTGTCTTCCAGGTGTTCTATCCTATTGGTTATGCTTTCTATGGAGTTTTTAATTTGATTTATTGTTTCCTTCATTTCTAGGATTTCTGTTTGATTTTTTTTCAGTATCTCTAACTGTTTATTGAAATGATCTTTTGCTTCCCACATTTGCTCTTTTAACTGTTGATTGGTGTGATAATTCAATGCTGCATTTGCTCCTTCATCTCATTGTTTACTTCTCTGATCACTTTAATTATATACATTCTGAACTCCCTTTCTGTCATTTCTTCTGCCATGCTGTCTTTGGATTTTATTGATGTAGCATCTAGGTTTGTTTGGTACATTTTCTTCCCTTGTTTTCTCATGTTGCTCAGGTATCTTCCCCTCTAGTAGTGAAACTCTGAGATATTGCAGATTTCCTCTACTGACTTATAGTGTCCCTGTAGATTTTCAGTAACTCACCTCCTATCCTTCAGTAGCCTGAAGTCTTGGGGGAACTTGATAATGCAGTGATCCACAATGAAGCTGCCCCTTTAGGGGTGGTGGCCTTCATGTGGGATACATTCCCTGCTAGTGGGCAGAGGTGCCTCCACTTGTTGACCGATGGTCAGCCAAAGGGGGACTAGACTGCAGTCTGGGGCACAGCTGGTCTGGGTTTGGGTCACTGGTTCTTCTGCCCCTGTGGGAAAGCCTCACTGGTGGGGAAGACTCACCTAGTGGGGAAGACTCACTGGGCAACTTTCCTCCAAGAAGTTCCCTTTGGTCCAGTGCTACGACCTAGGCCCGGGAGCCTCACCCTGTGAGGAAGTCTCTCGCTGGGCACCCCTCCTCCAAGAAGTTTCCCATGACCTGGACCTACTGCCCAGGTGGGGGCACCTCGCCCAGTGGGAGAGACTCACCTGGTGGCTCTGAGTTGGTCCCGAGTCTCTCAATACCTCCTCTTCTTGAATCCTGAGTCCTGGAGCAACATGAAATGCAGTCACCCTCTAGTCCACCATCTTGAAACCCCTATAAAACTTATTAACAGACATTAAAGAAAGCTAAATAAATGCCATGGATCAGAAAGCTTATTATCGTAAAGATGTTATTTCTCCATAAACTGACCTGCACAATCAATGCTATTCTAATCAAAATTCCAACAGGGTGTGCTTTTGATTTTATTTTTGAAATGACAGACTGATTCTAAAATGTATATGCTGTGGTTTGGAAGTGTCCTCCAAAGGCCCATGAGTTAAAGCTTTGGTCGTCAGCTGTGGCACTGCTGGGAGGTGATTGAACCATTAAGAGATAGGCCCTAGTGGATGTTATGTCATTGGGGTTGGGCCCTTGAAGGCAATATTGGAACCCTTGACCCTTCCTGTTTCTCATTTTTTGCTTCCCTATTGCCAGAAAGTGAGTAGTCTAAAGCAACAGGGTCAAATGACCATAAGCTGAAACCTCTGAAACCATGAGCCAAAATAATCCTCTCTTCTTTTTAAGTTGACTTACCTCAGGTATTTGTTATAGCAAGGAAAGCTGACCAACACAGTATATATAAAAGCAAAGGGTTTAAGAGAATGAAAAGATAGAGCACTGGTGCATTGCTCCAGCCATCACCCCTGTTCTATGTATCTATTGGATGTCCATTTAAAGCCCCAGCTTTTCAAACAAAAATTTGTGATGCATAGGCCTTATTAAACTATTGTAAGGTAGTGAATCAATTATGTAATCACAGTCAAAAGGGATTAAGGCATCAGGTTGGGAAAGAGAAGACAACTGATAAAAGAAAAATTAAAGAATTAGACAATTTTTTTTTTTTTTTTTTTTGCAGTGCTGGGGATTGAACCCAGGGCCTTGTGTTTACAAGACAAGCACTCTACCGACTGAGCTATCTCCCCAGCCCAAGACAATTTTTGACATGGATAGAATATCAGATTCATTGCTGATGACAAATAAATTACAAGAGATAGGGACTTGCTCAAGATCTGATGGCTACCTGTGGAAGAGGCAGAAGTTAAGACCCAGATAGGTACTCTAAGATGCCAAATGCACTGTTAAGACTAAGAGCATATTCAGGGACATAGAGGAAGGGATAGGTAGATAAGTGGTTCCATTCTTTTCTTTTTCCTAGTGAAATTCAAGCTCCGTACAATTTCAATTGCATTATCTTCTTTTTAGGACTTCTCACACCAACCCCAAGCAGAATAAGATGCTTCTTTTTTGTGTTAACACTTAATTCTAACTTCCATGAATTATTATCCCTGGTAACTTATGGTTAGTTGGGCTCTCATCTGTCTTCTGAGATAAGTATGGGGTCCATATACCCAGAGCCTAGAACAATGCCTAGTACAAAAAACGTTTAACAATTGTTTATGGAATTGATTAAATGCATAATGGCAACTCCTTCACCATTAAAATCTTAGCAAAGGCTAATTAATGCCTATCAAGTTCTCCTCAATAGAAAAGTTCTGAACAAACCACTTTCCTCTTTCAATCACTTTCTACTCTGTTCCTCCCACCCCGTGAATTTTTGTACCTCAGTTATCACAAAACACCCCCAGGATCCCACCTGCTAGGAATTCTTTGACTTAAAGGGAAGGGGCTACAAGTGATCCAGCTGGGCATGACCCCCGACAGCTGCCCCCTTGCTATTTCCTTAGGAGGGTTTCATTATCCTTTTTAACTTTGCTCATTGAGCCTCTGTGAATAGTGAGAGGAAAAGGCTATTTTCTCTTCCAAAAGCAGGACATTCCATTTGGGGCTCAGGAGCAGCATGATATCCTGTTCTGTATGTGTCTTAGAAGGGTCTGGGATTTTTATAGCTTAGTATAATGGCAGGGGACTATCAAAGCCACAAGGGAAGGAACCAGGGGAAACAATCTCTATGGAGAGGAAGAGAGAAGTTTGCTTATGGATAGCAGAAAAACTATTCACCACTCAAAGAAATTTAAGTCTGGAAATGCTGGAAATGGGTTTAAAAAGATGAAAGACTGTGGGCTAGGGATATAGCCTAGTTGGTAGAGTGCTTGCCTCGCAAGCACAAGGCCCTGGGTTCAATCCCCAGCACTGCAAAAAAAAAAAAAAAAGATGAAATGCCTAAAGGTTGAAGGGGAACTTTTAAAACACGTTGATAACCAAAATGACTACTTGGTCCATAAAGCTCACATGATGGGGCTTCCATTTTCCTCTCAGCACATCACCTGCCACTTTCCGGGGGTTCTCTTTTTCCACTGCAGCCACACTGACTTTTCTGGTTCTAAAGTTCCCCTGATGTTCTCACCTCAGGTCCTTTGTACCTCCTTAAACAGAGAGAAACTCCTTCCTCAAGATGTCCACAGGCTTTTTTATGCTTTACTTCACCCAGGCCTTTGCTGAAATAGAATGTCATTAGATGACTTTCTCAATCTCAGATAAAATAACATCCCTCTGTCATCCTCTATCTTCAGAAGTTTTTACTACCAGATTTTATATTTGCTATTATTCTCCTACTAGGATTGCAGCTCCATGAGGACAGGGTGATTTTTTTTTTCTAGATCACCATTGACTGGGTTCCAGCATCTGCACACCAACCAGCACATAACCCTTTATTGAAAGGATGGATGGAAGGGATGGATGGATGGAAGGATGGATGGATGGATGGATGGAAGGATGGATGGATGGAAGGATGGATGAATGGATGAATGGAAGGATGGATGGATGGGAAGGAAGGATGGATGAATGTGTGGATGGATGGATGAATGGATGAATGGAAGGATGAATGGATGCAAGGATGGATGGAAGGATGGATGGAAGGATGGATGGATGGATGAATGGATGGAAGGAAGGATGGATGGATGGATGGATAGGACAGGATGCATGCCCTCAGTCTGACATCCTGCTTAGACTTTGTGACCTGGGACTTACTCATGCTGACTGCCTAGGAGCCTGAAGAAGGGCTTGCCCTGAGGGACTCTGCCAAAGAAACTTCTCTGGCAAAAGAAATTGATCTTGGGTCATGGTGAATTTTTATTTTCTGTTGTAACTTGAGAAGTGTGTGTGTTTTCTTCCCAAGCAAGACTATGAAAAAATCATTACTTATGTGTAATGGGTATACATATGGGCTGGGAACTCATGTTATTATTATTAGTTGTGGGACCCTCAGCAAGATCCCTAACCTCTTCAAGTCACAGTTTCCTCATTCCTAACAAGGGAAGAATTATGCTTCATCATGGAATCTAATGGGTAGACTGGGCACAGAACTAGCAATCAGTAAATACAGCTTTGATGTTTGGGAAGGGAGATCATGGAAAAGTATGGTAGATGCAGGTGGGATGCTCCCTGCCTAGGACTGGAGCCACAGCATTAATAGTCCCAGCGCTGTGGGACCACAACCTGAGTGAGTGATATTAAATAAAATAGTCTAGGCAACCATGGATTTGGACTGAGCACCTTCACTGGACATGACAGACCAAACAAATAAAGTTTAATCATAGGAACTGAGCATTGACTGGCTGTAGAAGACTCTGTAGCCAATAAACTAACTGGGCTGTAAACAATTAACTAGGTAAGGTGAAACTAATTGACTCTCGAACTAGGCTGCAGTCAGTTGTGTTGTTTTCTCTGCCTTGTTTTTGTTTGGAATTCCCAACTCTGGTTCTGGGAGCTCCTCCATTTACAAATTGTGTTTTGCTCCACTAAAATCTACCAAGGTTGGTCTAAAGAATTTTCCTTTTTAAGTGGGAAGAGTCTTCATCTATAAAATGAGAGCAGATCTGCAGAAGGTACACTTAAAAACCCAGCATTTAGTATAAACATGCCAGGGAAGCAAGCCTGCAAGGCAGGTGGAGACCAGAGAGAAGAGCCTAAGAGGATGGAGGTGTGTCAGCTTGCAGAAGGGATGAGGATGGTGAAAGCACAGAGCCTAAAATGGGGGTGCTCTGCTGGCCGGGTTGGCTTTGAGAAAACCTTCTGGGGTTGAGGAGTGGAGAGAGGCCACAGGTGGACAACAGAAGCCAGGAAACTAAAGTGAGTCCAAAGGAAGCTCCACTGGTCTGTGCCTGTTTTTATGTACCATGCTGTTTTGGCTCTGTAATGTCTTGAGATCAGGAATGTGATGCATCCAGGTTTGTTCTTTCTGCTCGGGTTTGCTGTGCCTGTTTGAGGTCTTCTGTGCTTCCATGTGCACTTAGGATGGTATTTTCCAGTTCTGTGAAGTATGTCACTGGCCTTTTGATGGGGATTGTATTACATTTGTAGATGCTCTGGGTAACTTAACAATATTGGGTATTTTAAGAATATTGATTCTTCTAATCCATGAACAGGGGATGACTTTCCATTTTTTTTTCTTTGTTTTTTCAATTTCTTTCATCAGTGTTTTGCAATTTTCATTGTAAAGGTCTTTTACTTCCTTGGTTAATTTTATCCCTAGTCATTTTAGTTTTTGATAGCTATTGTAAATGGGATTGCTTTCATGATGTCTTTCTCAGTAAATTCATTGTTAGTGTATACAAAAGCTATTGATTTTATATGCTGGTTTTTTGAATGCCCTTGCCTTATTGAATTCCTTTACCAGCTCTAATAGTCTTTTGATGGAGTCTCCAGGTTATTCTATATTTATAGAATCATATCATCTGCAAACAGGGATAATTTGACTTCCTCCAGATTTGTATGACTTTTATTTCTTTCTCTTGCCTAATTGTTCTGGCTAAAACTTCTGTTTTTATATTGAATAAAGAGAGTGGGCACCCTAGCCTCGTTCCTGATCTTACAAGAACTTACAAGAAATGCTTTCAGCTTTTTTCCATTTGGTATAATTTTGACTCAGTGTTTCTTGTATATAGCTTTTATTATGTGAAGGCATAATCCTTCTATACCTAATTTGTTCTGGGCTTTTATCATGAAAGATGTTGCATTTTATCAAATGCTTTCTCTGTATCAACTGAGAGGATTGCATGATTTTATCCTTTATTCTGTTAATGTGATGCATCATATTCATTCATTTGCATATGTTGCTAGTATTCTGTTGAGAAATTTTGAATCTGTTCATCAGGGACATTTGTCTTTAGTTTTATTTATTTATTTTGCTGTTGTGTCCTTGTCTGGTGTCATAGAATGAGTTTGAAAGGGTACCCTCCCTCTCAATTCTACAGAATAGTTTGAATTTGAGAATTGATGTTAATTTTTCTTTAAAATTTTGATAAATACAGCAGTGAAGCTGCTAAGTCCTGGGCATTTCTGTGTTGCGAAACCATTACTAATTCAATCTCATCACTTGTTATCGGTCTATTAGATTTTTTTATGGTTTAATTTTTTAAAAATTTTTTTAGTTGTTGGTGGACCTTTATTTTTTTTATTCATTTATTTATATGTGGTGCTGAGAATAGAACCCAGTGCGTCACACGTGCTAGGCAAGGGCTCTGCCACTGAGCCACAACCCAGCCCCGGTTTAATTTTTGCAAGTCTTATGCCCAGAATGTGTCCATTTCTTCCAGGGTTTTCGATTTGCTTTCATATAGTTTTCCTAATAATCCCTAATGATCCTTTGTGTTTCTGCTGTATTGGTTGTAACATCTCCTTTTTCTATGCCTATTTACTCTGGTCTTCTGTCTGTCTTATCCTAATTATAGGTTTGTTTTTGTTTATCTTTTCGAAGAACACATTCTTGTTTCTTTTTATTTATTTTTTTTTTGGATTCAAAATTTTTATTTTTTATAATTTGTTTTTTAACTGATACTTAAAAACATAAAAATTACACACATTATTGGGGTACCTGTAACTTTTTGATGCATGTATCAAACTTAAGGATTATGTTAAATGATGTTAAAACTGTCTCCTCAAACATTTGTCATTTCTTTATGGTGACCACTTTCTCTTTTTTTTTTAATTAATTTTTAAAAATTTTTTACAGGCTGCATTTTGATTCATTGTGCACAAATGGGGTACATCATTTCTTTTCTATGGTTGTGCACGATGTAGATTCATGCCATTGGTGTAATCATACGTGTACACAGGGTAAGATGTCTGTCTCACTCCACCATTTTTCATCTTATGGTGCACGCTTTCAAATTCCCTCTTCCAGCTGTTGGAAACACACGGTTCATTACTGTCATCTAGTCACCCTGCTGCACTCTAGAACTCCTCCCTCCTGTCCACCTACAGCTCAGGACCCATTAGTCGGCCCTTCTCTCTCCCCCCACCGCCCCCGCCTCTGGTAACCACCCTTCTGCTGTCAACTTCCATGAGGTCAGCTTTTTCAGATTCCACAGGAGTGAGATCACGTGGTCCTTGTCTTTCAGTGACTGGCTGTGGCACCTAACATAATGATCTGCTGTTCTAGCCATGTTGCTGCAAATGATAGGATTTCCTTCTTCTTTATGGTGAACAATAATTTCAAAGTTCCTCTCTTTGCTTACTTAATACACATCAATAGTATTGCAGTTTTTTCCTAACTTAAACTGAAATTCAGAATCCATTTTCATTCAACTAAATCATCTATGTTTTAAAAAACAAACCCTTTACAGGCATATACCATGCAGAAAATTCCCCCAATTTAAATTTCCTTTAGGGCCTAGCCTTTTCATATCTATAGTAGGCAGAATAATGGCACCTCAGAGACGTCAGAGGAACTCCTGGGATCATGTTGTAGCACAGGAGAAGTAAAGTTTCAGTTAAGGTGGCTAATCAACTGGCCTTAAAATGGGGAGATTATTCTGGATTATCTGGATGAGTCCAAAGTGATCATAAAGGTCTTTACAAGAAAGAGGACCTTAAAAGTAAAAGAAGGTGGCAGAAGAGAACAAGAGGAAGTTGTGAATATGGAGACATCAGATGCAACATGAGAAAGACCACTGAGAGCTTTAAAAATGGAGGAAACAGGGAGGAAGCCAGAGCCAAGGAATGTGGTCTCATCACTAGTTACTTGTTGATGTACCGCTGAGGGTGAGGACAACAATGTCTATCCAGTTCATTCAGACATCAAAGACCGGGTTCTGAAGGCACAGATCTAATTTTACTTAGGATTGTATAAGACATATATAGGCACATTACCCAATCAGGTTAACACGCTTGTTAAAGCGTAACAGAGTCAGCCTATGGGTGAACTATACTTCGAGATAATGTAAACAAACCAAGTAAGCCTAAGTAATTCTACCCAGCAACAAGTCTGAGACAAAGGACTGGGGGGATGGTAAGCTCCTGCACACAGCATGAGGCAAGGCAGTGCAGGTGAGCTCACATCACCGCTTGCTGGGATGCTTGATAAGCAAGGCCTTCCCCCAGCTCCTAACTCAGTCTCAGCAACTGCAAAGACCTTCATTCCATGGTGAGTCTTTACCACTACCTCAGTTTCTCTGTCCAGACTGTTTGACTTCCTTAGACCATGGTGTCAGCAACTGCTGTCAGATAAGCTTGAGGAATGTTCCCTACAGTTACTACTTGTTTAGGTTTTCTATTTCCTGTTGATTCAATTTTGGCAGATCATATGGGTCTATTCATTTCTTTTAGGTTTTCCAATTTATTAAAGTGTAAGTTTCCAGAATAGTTCCCAATTTTCCTCTGGATTTCTGTGATGTCTGTGGTGTTTTCTCCTGTTTTCATCTCTAATTTTTGTTGTCTCTCTTTTTCTTTTCATTAGTTTGGCAAAGGGTCTTTCAATCTTGTCTATTCTTTCAAAGAACCAGTTCTTTGTTTCACTGATCCTTTGTATTGTTTATTCTCTATTTCATTGATTTTTGTCTCTAATCTTAATTATTTACTTCCTTCTATTAGTTTTGGAATTGATTTGCTCTTGTTTTTTATGGACCTTGAGATGCATTATTAAGTCGTTTATTTGGAATCTTTTAAATTTTTTTATATGGGCACTCATAGCTGTAAACTTTCTTCTTAGAAACACCTTAACAATGTCCCACAGGTTCTGGCATTTTATATCGCTATTCTCATTTGATTTTAAGAATTTTTAAAATTTCTCCCCGATTTCTCCTATTTACCCATTCATCATTCAAAATGTTTTCTTTCAAACTCCATGTGTTTATATATTTTGTGTAGGTTTTTTTTTTTTGGGGGGGGGAAGTGTTGATTTCTAATTTCATTCTATTATGACCAGATAAGATGTAAGGAATTGTTGTGTTTTTTGTTGTTGTTGTTGTTTTGTTTTGTTTTATTTTTTAGCTATGAGCTGCTTTGTGGCCTGATGTGTCTATTTTGGAGAAGGTTCCATGAGCAGCTAAAGAAAGTGAGTCTGGCTGTTGTTGGACAAAATAGTCTATAAATGGGAGTTTCAAGATGGCGCACTAGAGGGCGGCTGCACTTCATGTTGCTCCAGGACACAGGATTCAAAAGAGGAGATAGTGAGAGACTTGGGACCAACTCAAAGTCACCGGGTGAGTCTCTCCCGTTGGGGAGGCGTCCCAGATGGGGCGGTAGCCCCGGAACGCAGGGAACTTTGTGAAGTAGAGTTGCTCGGCAAGACGCCCCTCCCCCCACTGGAGTGGTAAACACGGACAACTGGGATCATCGTAGAGGAGGCGGCTCAGCACAGTGCTTGGACCCGGAGCAACTACTGGGGCTCTGGGCGGCTGCCTGAAGAGGAGCAGCATGGCGAGCTGTTTAGACTCAGAGCGATCGCTTCTGAACACCGGCGGGTTGCCCGGAGGAAGAGGAGAAGCCCGGCGGGTCGCTTGGTCTAGGAGTGACTGCATCAGAGCCACAGGCAGTTGCCAGAGGAGGAGCTGCGTGGCGAGCTGTTTGAACTCAGAACGACTGCTCCAGAACACCGGTGGCCTGCCTGGAGGAGGAGAGCGGTGGGTACCTTGGTCTCCGAGCGAGTGCTCCTGAACACCCGGGGGGTGACCCCGAGTCGGAGGAGGAACAGGGCGGGTCACTTGTGACTGCCTAGGGCTACGGGTGGTTGGCAGGAGGAGGAGACGCAAAGTGAGTTGCTTGGACTCCTAGTGACTGGTCAGAAACCGGGTGGCTGTCCGGAGGAGGAGGTGTGTGGTGGGTCTCTGGGTCTTGGAGCTATTGTACGGGGCTCCAGGTGGCGGCTCAGAGGAGGGGCCACATAGCCAGGCGATTAGGTGCAGAGCAGGGTCCCAGGACCTAGGCGGCTTCTTGTTGGAAGAGCCGCACCGAGACACGCCTAGGGGCAGAGCGAAGGTTCCAGGACTGCGGGCAGATTCTCTGAGGAGAGGCAGCCTAAGGAGATTCGTCTGCAAAGGGTGAGGCTCCCAGGCCCAGGAGGTAGGTCCGGGCCCCTGGGAACGTTGCAGAGGAAGACAACCCAGCCCAGGCAGTAGTTGTAGATTGAGGGGAACCTCTAGGAGGGGAACTGACCAGCGAGACCTCCCCACCGGGTGAGTATTCCCTGCCGGGTGAAGTCTTCCCACAAAGATGGTAAAACCAGAGACACAGGAACAAACAGGGCATGCCTCAGCCCACAGCCTAGTTCCCCTTTGGATGACCATTGGTCAACAAGTGGAGGCACCTCTGCCCACTATCAGGGAATATACCCCACCTGAGGGTCACCAACCCTAGAGAGGCAGCTTCCTTGCAGAGCACCGTATTATCAACTTCCTCCAAGACTGCAGGAGAGGATATACTCTCCTGCAGAGAGGGGATATACTAGCAATCTTCAGGGACATTATAAGTCGATAGGGGAAATCTGCAATATCTTAATGACTCACTGATTCCTGAACAATATGAGAAAACAAGGGAAGAAAATGCCCCAAACAAATCTAGATGTTACATCAATAAAATCCAACGACAGCATGGCAGAAGAAATGACAGAAAGGGAGTTCAGAATGTACATAATTAAAATGATCAGAGAAGCAAACGATGAAATGAAAGAGCAAATGCAGGCATTGAATGATGAGATGAAAGAGCAAATGCAGGCATTGAATGATAGCACCAATCGACAGTTAAAAGAGCAAATACAGGAAGCAAAAGATCATTTCAATAAAGAGTTAGACATACTGAAAAAAAACCAAACAGAAATCCTTGAAATGAAGGAAACAATAAACCAAATTAAGAACTCCATAGAAAGCACAACCAATAGGATAGAACACCTGGAAGACAGAACCTCAGATATTGAAGACAAAATATTTAACCTTGAAAACAAAGTTGAACAAACAGAGAAGATGGTAAGAAATCATGAACAGAATCTGCAAGAACTATGGGATATCATGAAAAGGCCAAATTTGAGAATTATTGGGATTGAGGAAGGCTTAGAGAAACAAACCAAAGGAATGAACAATCTATTTGAAGAAATAATATCAGAAAATTTCCCAAATCTGAAGAATGAAATGGAAAATCAAGTTCAAGAGGCTTATAGGACTCCAAATACACAAAATTACAACAGACCCACACCAAGGCACATTATAATGAAAATACCGAACATACAAAATAAAGACAGAATTTTAAAGGCTGTGAGAGAAAAGAACCAAATTACATTTGGGGGAAACCAATACGGATATCAGCAGATTTTTCAATCCAGACCCTAAAAGCTAGAAGGGCCTGGAACAACATTTTTCAAGCTCTGAAAGAAAATGGATGCTAACCAAGAATCTTACACCCAGCAAAACTTACCTTCACATTTGACGATGAAATAAAATCATTCCATGATAAACAAAAGCTAAAAGAATTTACAAAAAGAAAGCCAGCATTACAGAACATTCTCAGCAAAATATTCCATGAGGAAGAGATAAAAAACAAAGAAGCAAATCAGCAAAGGGAGGAATTATCCTAAAGGAACTGTCAAATAAAGGAGGAACCAAGTTGTGTCAAAAAATAATTAAATAAATAAATAAAATTTTAAATATGAACCAAATGACCGGGAATACAAATCATATCTCAATAATAACCCTGAATGTTAATGGCCTGAATTCATCAATCAAAAGACATAGACTGGCAGATTGGATTAAAAAGAAAGATCCAACAATATGTTGCCTGCAAGAGACTCACCTCATAGAAAGAGATACCCAGAGACTAAAGGTGAAAGGATGGGGAAAAACATACCATGCACATGGACTCAGCAAGAAAGCTGGAGTATCCATCCTCATATCAGATAATGTGGACTTCAAGCCAAAGTTAGTCAGAAGGGATAAAGAAGGACATTTCATACTGCTTAAGGGAAGCATAAATCAGCAAGATATAACAATCATAAACATCTATGCCCCAAACAGTGGCTCCTCCATGTATGTTAAACAAGTCCTTCTCAATTTTAGAAACCAAATAGACCATAACACAATAATACTAGGTGATTTTAACACGCCTCTTTCACCACTGGACAGATCTTCCAAACAAAAATTGAACAAAGAAACCATAGATCTCAATAACACAATCAATAATTTAGACTTAACAGACATTTATAGAATATACCATCCAACCAAGAGCGAATACACTTTCTTCTCAGCAGCACATGGATCCTTCTCTAAAATAGACCATATATTATGCCACAAAGCTAATGTTAGCAAATACAAGAAGATAGAGACACTACCTTGTATTCTATCAGATCATAATGGATTGAAGTTAGAAATAAATGAAAGAGTAAAAAACAGAAACTACTCCAACACCTGGAGATTAAACAATATGCTATTATATGATGAATGGATAACAGAAGATATTAGGAAGGAAATTAAAAAATTCTTAGAGGTAAACGAGAACAAAGAAACATCATATCAAAATCTCTGGGACACTATGAAAGCAGTACTTAGAGGAAGATTTATTTCATGGAGCGCATTTAATAAAAGAAGTAAAACTCAAAAAATAAATGACCTAGCACTACAGCTCAAAGCCCCAGAAAAAGAAGAACAGACCAACACCAAAAGTAGTAGAAGACAGGAAATAGTTAAACTCAGAGCTGAAATCAATGAAATTGAAACGAAAGAAACAATACAAAAAATTGACAAAATAAATAGTTGGTTCTTTGAAAAAATAAGCAGAATTGATAAACCTTTAGCCACACTAACAAAGAGAAGATGAGAAAAAAACCAAATCACTAAAATTCGGAATGAACAAGGAAATATCACAACAGACACGACTGAAATACAAAACATAATTAGAAGCTATTTTGAAAATCTATACTCCAACAAAATAGAAAATTTCGAAGACATCAACAGGTTTCTAGAGACATATGAATTGCCTAAACTGAACGAGGAGGACATACACAATTTAAACAGACCAATTTCAAGTAATGAAATAGATGAAGTCATCAAAAGCCTTCCAACAAAGAAAAGTCCAGGACCAGATGGGTTCTCAGCTGAGTTCTACAAAACTTTTAAAGAAGAGCTCATTCCAATACTTCTCAAAGTATTCCAGAAAATAGAAGAGGAGGGAACTCTCCCAAACTCATTCTATAAAGCCAATATTACCCTGATTCCTAAACCAGACAGAGACACATCAAGGAAAGAAAATTTCAGACCAATATCCTTAATGAACATCAACGCAAAAATTCTCAACAAAATTTTAGCAAATCGCATACAAAAATATATTAAAAAGATAGTGCACCATGATCAAGTGGTTTCATCCCAGGGATGCAAGGTTGGTTCAACATCAGGAAATCAATAAATGTAATTCACCATATCAACAGACTTAAAGTCAGGAATCACATGATTATTTCGATAGATGCAGAAAAAGCATTTGATAAAATACAGCACCCCTTCATGCTCAAAACACTAGAAAAAATTGGGATAGTGGGAACATTCCTTAACATTGTAAAGGCCATCTACGCTAAGCCCATGGCTAATATCATTCTAAATGGTGAAAAACTGAAAGCATTCCCCCTTAAAACTGGAAGAAGGCAGGGATGCCCTCTTTCACCACTTCTTTTCAATATCGTCCTTGAAACTCTAGCCAGAGCAATTAGACAGACCAAAGAAATTAAAGGGATACGAATAGGAAAAGAAGAACTCAAACTATCCCTGTTTGCTGATGATATGATTATATACTTAGAGGAATCAGGAAATTCCACCAGAAAACTTTTAGATCTCATAAGTGAATTCAGTAAAGTAGCGGGATATAAGATCAATGCACATAAATCTAAGGCATTTTTATACATAAGTGATGAATCTTCAGAAAGAGAAATTAGGAAAACTACCCCATTCACAATAGCTTCGAAAAAAGTAAAATACTTGGGAATTAATCTCACAAAAGAGGTGAAAGACCTCTACAGTGAGAACTACAGAACACTAAAGAAAGAAATTAAAGAAAACCTCAGAAGATGGAAAGATCTCCCATGTTCTTGGATAGGAAGAATTAATATTGTCAAAATGGCCATACTACCAAAAGTGCTATACACATTCAATGCAATTCCAATTAAAATCCCAATGATGTACCTTACAGAAATAGAGCAAGAAATTATGAAATTCATCTGGAAGAATAAAAAACCCAGAATAGCTAAAGCAATCCTCAGTAGAAAGAGTGAAGCAGGGGGTATCGCAATACCAGATCTTCAACTCTACTACAAAGCAATAGTAACAAAAACGGCATGGTATTGGTACCAAAATAGAAAGGTGGATCAATGGTACAGAATAGAGGACACAGACACAAACCCAAATAAATACAATTTTCTCATACTAGACAAAGGGGCCAAAAATATGCAATGGAGAAAAGATAGCCTCTTCAACAAATGGTGCTGGGAGAATTGGAAATCCATATGCAACAGAATGAAACTAAACCCATATCTCTCACCATGCACGAAACTAAACTCAAAATGGATTAAGGATCTCGGAATCAGACCAGAGACCGTGCATCTTATAGAAGAAAAAGTAGGTCCAGAGCTTCAACATGTCGGCTTAGGACCAGACTTCCTCAACAGGACTCCCATAGCACAAGAAATAAAAGCAAGAATTAATAACTGGGATAGATTCAAACTAAAAAGCTTTCTCTCAGCAAAGGAAACTATCAGCAATGCGAAGAAAGAGCCTACAGAGTGGGAGAAAATCTTTGCCAATCATACTTCAGATAGAGCACTAATCTCCAGAATCTATAATGAACTCAAAAAACTCTACACCAAGAATGCAAATAATCCAATCGACAAATGGGCTAAGGAAATGAATTATCACTTCACAGAAGAAGATCTACAAGCAATCAACAAACATATGGAAAAATGTTCAACATCTCTAGTAATAAGAGAAATGCAAATCCAAACTACCCTAAGATTCCATCTCACCCCAATTAGAATGGCGATTATCAAGAATACAAGCAACAACAGGTGTTGGCGAGGATGTGGGGAGAAAGGTACACTCATACATTGCTGGTGGGGCTGCAAATTAGTGCAGCCACTCTGGAAAGCAGTGTGGAGACTCCTTAGAAAACTTGGAATGGAACCACCATTTGACCCAGCTATCCCACTCCTTGGCCTATACCCAAAGGACTTAAAATCAGCATATTACAGAGATACAGCCACATCAATGTTCATAGGTGCTCAGTTCACAATAGCCAGATTGTGAAACCAACCTAGATGTCCTTCAATTGATGAATGGATAAAGAAACTGTGGTATATATATACAATGGAATATTACTCAGCCATAAAGAATGATAAAATTATGGCATTTGCAGGCAAATGGATGAAATTGGAGAATATCATGCTAAGTGAGATAAGCCAATCTCAAAAAAACAAAGGATGAATGATAGCGCTAATAAGTGGATGATGACACATAATGGGGGGTGGGAGGGGTTAGTGTTAGGGTTAGAGTTAGGGTTAGGGAGGGGGGCAGGAATGGAGGAAGGAAGGACTGTATAAAGGGAAAAGAGGGGTGGGAGGGGTGGGGGGGAAGGGAAAAAATAACAGAATGAATCAAACAGCATTACCCTATGTAAATTTATGATTACACAAATGGTACGCCTTTACGCCATGTACAGAGAAACAACATGTATCCCATTTGTTCACAATTAAAAAAAGTCTATAAATGTCTTTTAAGTCCATCTGATTAATAATAATTTTATGTCCGAAGTCTTTACCTAGGTTATGTTTAGATGACATATTTGTTGGTAAAAGGAGTATGTTGAAGTTACCCAATATTATTGTACAGAGGTGTATCTGACGTTTTAATCCAAATAGTATCTGTTTTATATAATTAGGTGTACCAACATCTGGAGCATAAGTATTTACTGTTATTGTATCTTCTTGTTTCATTGTTTCCTTTACCAGTATGAAACAACCTTTATCTCTCTGATTAATTTTTGCTTGATGTCTGCTTTGTTAGATAGGAGAGTAGCTACTTCCTCTTGTTTTCAGGCTCCATTTGCATTTCTTATCAATTTCCATCCTTTTACTTTCAGCCTGTGGCCATCTCTTCCTGGAACATAGTTGGGTCTTGTTTTTTTAACCCATTCTGCCAGCTGATTTCTTTTAATTGGAAAGTAGAAATTTGCAATCAGTGTTATTATAGAGATAAGTTTAATAATTCCTGCCATTTTTATTTATTTCTAGTGTTTAATTTGTTCCTCTTTCTCATTTGCTTAACTACTCTTCAAATGATTTGTCCATTTGTGAGCTCCAAGGTTTATTTTTTATTTTTCTGTGTTTAATATATCCTTAAGTATTTTCTGTAGTACAGGCTCTGTAGTCATATTCTTTTAGTTTCTGCTCATGTTGGAAGGTTTTTATTTCTCCCTTGATTTTGATTAGTAATTTTGCTAGATATAGCCATCTTGGTTGACAGATTTTTTTGTTTGTTTGTTTGTTTGTTTGTTTGTTTTTGGTTTTGTTTTTTCAGATCTTGGAACACATCATTCCAAGCCCTCCTGAATTTTAGAGTTTGTGCTGAGAAATCAAAAGTAATTCTAATTGACTTCACTCTAAATGTGACCTGACATTTTGTCTTTAGACTTTTAAATTTCTATCCTTGTTCTGTATGTTAGATATCTTAATTATAATGTGCCAGAGAGGCTTTTTGATTTTGTCTTCTTGGGGTTCTGAATGTACCATATCTAGATGTCTACCTCATTTTCAAGGTTTGGAAATTTTTCTCTTAGTATTTACCATTAGCCTGCATCTCATAACCCTGTTTGATTCCAGTGTTTCTTAAATGATTAGTCTTTTAATGTTATCCCAGAGTTCTTGCATATGCTGGTTATGGTTACTTATTTTCTTTCCTTTAAAACCATCTGAATGTTTAAGTCTGGCCACTTTGTCTTCTAGCTCTGAGATTTTGTTTTCAGTATGGTCTACTCTATAAAGAGACTTTCAAATGAACGTTTTATTTGATTTGTTATGTCTTTCATTGTCAAGAATTCTGCTTGGTTCTTTTTCAATAGTTCTATTCCATTGAATTTATTATCCCATTAAATTCCTTAATTCATTCAGTTGTTTTTTAATGTTCTCTTGAAATTCACTGACCTTTTTATTCTTTTGAATACTTTATCTGATATTTCATTCACTTCAGTATCTTTGGAGTCAAGTTGCTGGTGAATTCTGAGTTTTAGGAGACATCTTATTACCTTGTTTATTCATGTTTCTTACATTCCTGTGTTGATTTTTGTGCATTTGTTGGGATAGATTACTCTTCTACTCTTATGTGAGGGACTTCTTCGGATATAACCTTCTCTTGCCAAAATGTTCTTGTGTGATCTAGATTGAGACCCCTTGTATGTATGTTGCCCATAGCCGATGGGTTAATTCTATTTTTTTCTTGAAATTGGATGTCCATTAGTGGAATCTGTGACCCACCCTTTCCCAAGTTGTTCCAACTTGGGGCCTGGTTGTTAGTTTGGAGGTTTTTTCCCTTCTATTCTTTGCATTAAAGTATTACTAAAGTTTGAGCCTGGTTAAGTGGTGTGTGAAACAGGTTATGCAGTCTATTGGCTGCATTTAGCTCAGCACGAGAATCTCTACCCTGTGAACATGTAGAGTCCCCATGGATTCCCAGAACCTTGCTGAGAAATGGTACCCCCACTGCTTAAATCCCAACTATGGAGCACCTGAAGTATAGTCCTTTTGTATTCTGCTGTCTTGAATCTCAGAACTAGATTTCTTTGTGGTTGTTCAATAACAAATCTCAATTTAAGAAAGGCATTTATGTTTACTACTCAGAAAGAGTCAGTTGGAAGATGAACAAGGTTAAGTATGAAAGAGAAGAGGTCAACTTCCCATGCATCCTAGCACTTTATTCATTTCAATCGCTTTAGGTCCTTTGGCTAGAGACTTGTTCTTTCAGGGTCCTCATATTGCCTTGTGTTTTCAGATTCCTGTACTTCTACAGTGAGATTTGCACATTTGCTGGACCAGGTATCTCTACCACTTTCATGGGGTGTCCTTAGTAAAAGGCTTTCTCCTGAAGAGATGTCCTTTTGTTATGCAATAGTGTCAGTTTGTTATGCAATGTTGACTTTATTTCCAGCTGGACCTTGTAGTGTGTTTTCCCTCTAATTTCTTTGGCTGTGATTAGTGACTTTGGGTACTTTGTGTACAACAGTGGAGTCAGAGAGACCCACTGTCTCTGTGGACCATGCAAGAGTGTGGGCATTCTAGCAGTTTGGGCAGGTGTGGTACAGAAAGCATTAAGTGTGGGGAGCTCACTCTGTGTCTATTCACACAACGGAGGGATGATAGTGGTGGCCCCTATAAGGTGATGGGGTTTCCTTAAGCAGTGTTGATTCTAGTTCTGCTACTAGAAGGGGCCTCTGGCATTGGCATCCCCAGTAGTGGTGGGGGCCTGAAGCACTTGACCACTAATCATTCAGTGGTATGGGACGAGATGCTACAAGGGAGAAAACATCTGCCCTTCTGTGGCATTTACACTCAGAGGTGGGGCAGTGGTGGGAACCACATAGGTGGGATGATGACAGGAATCATGGTGTCCCTCTCTACTGGTGGCAGTGTATATCTAGAACAGGACTGTGGGAAAAGTTCCTTGTACCCTCTTTGGCTGTGGGCACCTGGAGGTGGGGTGATGGTTAGAGCTAGGGCTTATCCCCACTATTTCTTTAGCTGTAGCATGTGCCCACAGACAAGGTGACAGATGGAGTCACAGAGTTGTTCAAGGCCCCTGTTTTAGTCACTTTTCATTGCTGAAATCAAACTACCTGATAAGAACAACTTAGAGGAGCAGAAGTCTATTTGGGGCTCGGTTTCAGAGGTCTCAATCCATAGGTGGCCAGCTCCATTGCTCTGGGTACAGGATGAGACAGCACATCATGGCAGAAGGGCCTCGTGAACAAAAACTGCTCAGTTCATGGGGTGGTCAGGAAGCAGAGAAAATGAGGGATAGGAGGCCACAGGGAAGATGCACCCTTCCAGGGCACACCTCCAGTGACCTGCCTCCTCCAGCCATGCTCCACCTGCCCACAGTTACCATGCAGCCAGACCATTCAAACTGGGATGAACTGATTAGGTAACAATCCTCATAATCTAACCATTTTACCTCCAAACATTCTTGCACAAACACAAGAGTCTTGCGGGGATCTCATATCCATAACAGCCCCTCAGCCCAGGCTTGAGGGCAGGAAAGCAGAGTGATCAGTGGTCCCTCCCTGCCCTGATAACAGGCACTTGAGCATGGTACAGGGGCTGGGGTGGGACTGGAAACCACCTGGTGCCTGCCTTCAGTCCTGGCACTGATGGAGTCCTTACTTGACTGGACGAATCCTCCTTCTTAGATAGCAGGTGCCTCCTACCCTGGTTCTCAATGATGGTACCCTCTGTTCCTCTTCACATTGCTATACCTGTCCCCTACAGTGCAGGGCACCCAGTGGGGATTAGGTTGCAGTCACTTTGTTTGGCCTAGGTGGGTTCACAAAACAGCTACCCCCACACCAGTTTTGTGGAATGTCTGTGGAGTCCCAGAGATGGGACTATGCAAGGATTTCTGACCCCCAGATAAATCCAAACTCGGACAATAGCACAGTTCTCAAGATGGCCCCTGACTACAGCATTCTGGGTGTTCACTAAGAAGTGATCTGAGATCCATGTCCAGAGCAAAGCTATTGTGCAGATGTCATTTTACTTTTCTAAGTGGGCTTAAAGCCTGTGAGAGTCTTGAAACTTATCAGTATCTAGAATTGTCAGAATCCATATTGATAGAATTTGATGGGACCCTTTCACCCTTACCCTTGCAAAGGGGAAACTCAGTATGCCAGGGTGGCTAATGCTGGGTTATGTTGTTTCTCTTTCTATGCTGTCACTCATGCAAGGTCTCTGAATCTTATAAGGTTCCAGTCCCTCTCTTGCTGATTTTCAGTGTTCTTCCGTGGTCACTTACCTCAACATGCAGCTATACATTTGTTACTATGGTTCTTCTTTGTGAAGGAGGAGATGAGTTCTGGGTAACTTGATTCTACCACCTTGGAGATCCCAATGAGGCATATTTACAGTGGTGTATTCTGTTCTTGTATATCTTGTCTCCACAAGGTAGTGCATGTAACAGTGACTTAGGTGTTAACTTCTTGCACTGTTGACTCAAATGAAATGTACACGAACTTCATTCTTATGCAAATGAAAATTTCTGCCAATATGCATTTCTGCTGATATGATTGAACAAAATTAAAGTACATTATGGAGTCAGAAGTTAGTCTTTCTGTGTGCAAAAACACTAAAACTAAATTATAACATCCTAATGTCATATGAGTATTTTTAGGGAAATATGATGAAGTGGTACGAAAGAACTTGAACAGATTTAAGGGTTTAGTTTGCTGGATTTGTACTTAGTGCTCATCTCTACTAACATGGCAGATTTTAAGAGTATGACTTTAGAGGTCTGAATCTAATATCCAGATTTAGTTTTTTTGAGAAAAGTTTTGTTTTATGACAAAGAATAAAATGTTATTGGTTATCTGTATTTTAAGGTATAGAGGCCAGTCTCATGGGTGGACAAAGGAAGAGACCTGTAGTTTACTTGACTATGAGGTGCTTAAAAGCTGCTACAAAATAAATCCAATAAATGCCTAGAAAGCATTTTAATAAGTGCCTGTCTCTTTGTGGTCAACAAATAGTGGGTTGCTGACATAGAATCTCAAATTTTGTGTGAGGACAGCTAGACATTAAAAGTAAAATTTCAGAAACTTCTGAAAGGAGCTAGAAGAAACTTATATATGACAGAATCAACACCTTTTTCCTAGGGCTATGAAACAATTTGCCCAACAAAGCTTTTCAAAAAGCCAATTAAAAGCTAATTATTTTTATTACATGGACAGGTATCTCCTGTCTAATGTCAGTAATTTCTAAAAATAAACACTCTGTGTGAAAATGCTAACCAAATTTGATGCCCTTCAACACACATCCCTCAATTTCCTAAAAATACAACTGAAATGCCATCCAATCATCATATTAGAATGTAGGTGCTCTAGATGTTTCTTCTTGGGATGGAAACAGGTTACATATTTCTTCTACATAAATATCAGCTGAAAAACATTGAGATAAGATAATAATCTTCTAGGAACTTCCATACTGTATTAGCTTTGAACTGGTGCAGATTTAGCGGCTTCAAAAACACACATTTATCACAGTTCCATAGGTTAGAAGTTGACACAGGTCTCACTGAACTTAAAGGTTTCAAGGTGCTGACCAGGCTCATTCCTTTCTGGAGGTTCTAGGAAAAGTCTCTTTTTTTCCAGTTGCCAGTGGCCCACATTCGATGGCTCTGGCTTCCTTCCTGCTTCCTCCATTTTTAAAGCTCTCAGTGGTCTTTCTCATGTTGCATCTGATGTCTCCATATTCACAACTTCCTCTTGTTCTCTTCTGCCACCTTCTTTTACTTTTAAGGTCCTCTTTCTTGTAAAGACCTTTATGATCACTTTGGACTCATCCAGATAATCCAGAATAATCTCCCCATTTTAAGGCCAGTTGATTAGCCACCTTAACTGAAACTTTACTTCTCCTGTGCTACAACATGATCCCAGGAGTTCCTCTGACGTCTCTGAGGTGCCATTATTCTGCCTACTATAGATATGAAAAGGCTAGGCCCTAAAGGAAATTTAAATTGGGGGAATTTTCTGCATGGTATATGCCTGTAAAGGGTTTGTTTTTAAAACATAGATGATTTAGTTGAATGAAAATGGATTCTGAATTTCAGTTTAAGTTAGGAAAAAACTGCAATACTATTGATGTGTATTAAGTAAGCAAAGAGAGGAACTTTGAAAGTATTGTTCATTACTCTTGCGATATATGTCTTAGTTTGCCAGAGCTGTCATAACAAAGCACCACAGACTGGGTGGTTTTAACAAATTTATTTTCTCACAATTTTGGAAGCTAAAGTTTCAAGATCAGGATTTTAGCAGAGGTGATTTCCTTCTTCTTTCCCCTGAGGTCTCTCTCCTTCATTTGTAGGTGGTGGTCTTCTCTCTGTGTCTTCCCATGTCCTTTCCTCTGCGTGTGTCTATGTCTTAAGAACTCTTTGTAAGGATACCAGTCATATTGGATTATGGCTCACCCCATTGACTTCGTTTAACTTTAATTTCCTCTTTAAAGATCCTGTCTCCAGATATAGTCATATTCTCAAGTATTGAGCATTAGAACTTCAACAAATACATTTTAGGGGGAAACAATGCAGCCTATAACAGCATCGAACAATTGACTTGTGATTAACTTGTAAAAATTCTACATAATTAGAAGATCTTTTTTTAAAAAACAAAGGTTGGGGGGAAGCTTGGTGGGATACAAGTTGTTCAAATGCACTCACTGACAATCACTCTGAGAATTTTTTCTACAAAAATGGTGATTTATTTTGCTTAAACATACAATGGTAAATATATTGGAGATCATCAAGTTTTGAAAATTTGCTGGACTTACTTTACATATTATAATACTAATGTAAGCTCATAAATTCTTCCATCTCAATGTAGGAAAGGGATCCAATTGACACCTGCTAGCAGCTTGGCTAAGAATGGACATGAAGATTCTACAACACACTGAAAATATAGTTTTTTTTTTTTTTTCTCCAAATGCGTATAAAAGATTTGAAACAAGATCACTGCCTGCTCCACAGGACAGACAATTTTAATTTTAAAAATGCTCCAGACCAGGAATAGCAGAACCCTGTGTCACAATACTTATAATACAGCTTAACAATATTTTATCAAACTTTTGCAGTCGAGATTTCTTAAGAATCTGAAAAAAAAAAAAGGAAAAACAGTAGCCAAGGAACTGCACAACCCCAAAATGAAAATTATATAAAACATTTCCACCACTATTTAAATGCCAAATTTAAGTAATAGTAAAAAACAAAAAACAAAACAAAACAAAAAAAATCATAATACAAACTTCTGTTTAAAATAACAGCACTGTTCTGCCTCTTTTCCACTGAATTTTACATATGAACAGACTATATATACTGGTTTTTCAGAGAAATGTCCTTTTGGTCTGTCACACCAGTCAGGCTCATACCAAATCCTCTCATTGTCTTTGGAGGATGCGCAACTCTGTTGTTTCCGTATTTCCAACATTCTGGGTTAGGTGCAATGTCTCAAGTATAATACATTTCTCCCTTTTCCTTTACACAGTGCAGAGTATATGGGCTTAGATTACGTAGATTCTCTCTTACTCCAGGTCACTGTCTTTTTCTAAATTCAAGGCGGTATTCAACGGAGTGCAGTAGTTGGGCTTGTCAGAAGGTACGTAGCCTGGCAGACACAAACATTTGTAGGAACCTTCTGTGTTAATGCACTTGGCATTCTTGCAGAGGGACATCCTGTTGTTCAACTCATCACATTCGTTTACATCTGCAATGAGCCAAACCATGCAGGTGAACAATCTTTAGTATCGATCCATAAAGAAACCCAACCCTACTCAAGGGAGGCATCCAGGGACCCACCTCCCCATCACCCATATGCTGTATGGTCCCTTCTGTTATTGTGTTTAAAGTGTAATCTTAAGGTCCATTATCAGGGAAGTTCTAGAATTTCTTTCACTAATATTTAATACAAAATGAACATTTTGTCATCTTGACAGTTTAATAACCAAATGTCAAGAAAGTTGGAGGAAACATATTACTGCAAAATTCCTTCTTAAATTTTAGGAATGACAGATTTATGGAGGGGAATCAAAAGAGCAAGCCGAGAGCTCTCAGGGCAGCCTCTCTAGAGCCTTCTGTTATGACACTCTTAGATATCTTTCCACACAAGTTTTGTTTAGGCTGCCAAGTGCCCAAAACACCTGTAAGAACCCAGGCTACCTGTTTTCCAGACCCATCACAAATTAAAAATCACAAAACCAAAGCTGGCAAAATCAGTGCAAACTGACTTTGAAGAAAGAAAAATAGACGAAAGTAGAAGAAAAATAGCAGAAATGTCAAGTCAGGGGTCTTTTATCAAAGAGGTAAACAGGGTCTAAAACGTATTAGAGTTACAAGGAAGATGCCAAATGCATGTTTCCTATTCATCTCAAAGTGGAGGAAGGCAATATGAAAGATGGTTTCAGGAAGAGTTTCATCCAAAATGATTATGGAAGCTACTACATATTTTTGAAATGTCTACACTCCTTTCTGTTTGTATCAAGAATTCAGTAAGGTCATTTCCTACAGCACATCAAAAGCTAAATTTAGGAGTCTGAGTAAGTACCTGAGATATTCTGGCTTTTCCTTCATATTTACCACCTGGATTTTTTTTTTTTTCTTTCATGTGCAGAGCATGGGATTGAGCCAGGGCTACTAGGCTAGAACCCTGAGCTATACCTTTAACCCCACTATATATATTCTTAAATGATGTAACAATTTTATTTTAATTGTACAAAATACAGAACATAAAAGTGACCATTTTAACCATTTTTAAGTGTGCTGTGCAGTGGCATTAAGTACAACAGTACTTAATGTAATCTCCAGGACTTTTCTCATCCTCCAAAATGGAAACTACAAATATATCTTCAATGTACTCAACTGCCTGGGGTTCATCCACTCATTCTTACCAACACAGGTCATCTTGGCCATATCCAGGTGGTACCCATCAAAGCAATCACACGTGTAACCTTCCTGGACCCTCACACAGCGGCCGTTTTCACATCCATTGAGGATGCCACATTCCTCAGCCTGTAATTCCTCGAAGCTATTTAAAAAACCTAGAAAGGAAACAACAGGAGCCAGGTTAGAAATTTTCAGGCCTCCTATACTATTTAACTATATTATATTAGGGTTAAGGTTCATTGTATATTTAGGATACCTTAAAGCTAGTATTAGAATTTAAGTCAATGCTAAATATAGCTCTGCCAAATACTAAGCATATAAATATTTAAAATTTTGTATATGTTGCACAGATTAGTCCCACATCTTGAATTTTGAAGTTTTATATTAAAATCACATAAAATGAGAAAACAAGTATGGTTTTGCTTTTAATTATGAAAAGTTTTCATTTAAAATTCCTGAGTTGTCAGTATGGCAAATGTCAGACAATCTTTTAGGACGGAATCAATGGAATTCACAATCGGAGCTCAGCAGGCATTTGCTAAGAAGTTCCATCAGAGTGTGAGGGTGTGCTTTTTCAATTGGGGTTTGCAAGACCATAGAAAAGCCAGACTGGTCTTGCCCTGTGAAGTCTGTTTGCTCTGGCTTTGGAGTGGACCTTATATAAGGGATCAAAGGCTGAAGGCAGTAAAAAGGATTCAAAACATCCTGATAAATGGGAAAGTACATCATACTTGTGTTTAGAAAACCAAAAGGCTTTTAAAAAGGAAACAAAGAAACTCTTGTTTGGCTCTTTTTATTGTTTAGAAACTAACTCTGAATCAGTTTGAGGACATCTAGAGTTGTAGTAATATAAAAACAATTTAACTAGGCATTGAAAGTATTTAGCCCTCTTTCTAGAAAGGAAAGTTGTAAATATAAATTCACAATGACTCAAGAACACTACTATGTGTCTCTGCTCCCCACCACAAATTTTCCTTCAGAAAAAATAGAAATACAGCCAGAATGATTAGGCCTTTGAAGTAATTCTCCAATGGAACTGTAGGGGGCAGCAAAATATTGGCATGGAAGGAGGGCCATAAGGTCTAAGTTGGTGCTTTTAAAAACAAAGTAACACATGCATGATGGGCCCTTTCCAAAAATTTAAAGGGAAAAGAAATATTAAAGGCTATCAAGAATACCATAGCAGATACCTAAATCCAGTCTGAGAAATTCTGACTTAAGAAAAGTCTCAAAATTCTCCAAGTATGAAAATACTTCAAAATTCCATGTAACACACACAAAAAATTTACTTTATAGTTAGTAAAATTATTTTTTCTTACAGAAATTAAAACATGAAGTAAAAATTGAAACTCCCATATACATCAAGGAAATTCCCCAAAATACTTCTGTAGGATCCTAAAACAGGTAAGCAAACTAGTGTCCAAATACCTATTTTTTTAAACACTGACACGCCCATTTGCTGACATAGCTGCCTATGGCTGCTTTTGTGATCTTAGAGCAGAGTTGAGTAAGTACCACAGAGACCACCATATGCACTGTGCATTCTAAAAATGTGACTATATGGCTTTATTTTAAAAATATGGTTATCTCTGCTCTAATAAATTCATTGTAGAAAACAGTTGCAGCTAAAGGTAACAGAGATGGTGGCCACAAAGGTGATAAGGAACCTCCCACAGCTTCCTCTCTCTGTTACTATCTATTCAATATGCTCCTGTCTGCAGTAGGGCCTGAAAGCCCTTGCTACTGATTAGAAAACTGGCTGGGGAGAGATTTCTTCTTTGCAATTTGTAAGACATTTAAAGGTCATTACAGAGTCTAAGCTGGAACTACATGTCAACTTCCTATATTGCTAAATAGGAACTTGATATGACACCAAAATGTTTATTATCATTTGTAGTGAATTTTTTTTAAAAAAAGAGCTTTAGTACAATGTCAGTTTTAGAAAGAAGGTACGTAAACCAGAACATTTTTAAAATTCCTGGAATTCCTGGAATCAGATATATAATGTGAAGGAGGCTACGCACATACACGCCATGGTTTAGGTCAGAGTTGCAAATGGACTGAACCTGCTATTTCTGGATTTATGGAGCAAACTGGGCTTTCTTTCAACTTTATTTCTTTTTTAAAAAAATTGTAAATGTTTACTGACCTCAAATAGTGACGTGTATAAACTACAGGTGCACGGTCTCCCAGTTGAGTGCCTTCAGTGCCATTTCAGAGGCGGTGCAGGGTCATATGTTGCTAACGCATGGCATTTAAAGGCAGGATGGTGGTTACCCTCAGTAGTGGTGGGAAAGGGCACCAGGGCCTTCCTGATACTGGCACTGTTCTGGACCTGGCTGGGAGTTACACAGGTGTGTGCTAATCGACCTAGCTGGATTAGTGGAATACTATTTCCATGGTCCTTCTAAAGCATTCTCAATCCTGCTGGGTGATCAATACACAGCGTCCTTTGAAAGAGTGTAGGCTGTGCCATCTCAGAATAAGCCAAATTGGTGACTGGGGCTGAAGAGAACCTGGATGAACAAATTCTGAAATAACTGTTGTCTTCCACTAGCCTCTATACCCTCCCAGACAATCCTTAGTAGCATCCCTAGAACTTACTATCCTATCCAGATATCCTTTTTGTCTCATTACTCCTTCACAAATCTACTGTTCTTTTTCTAAAAAAAAAAATTATATATATATAATATATATTATATATATATTATATATATTATTATATATATACATAAAACATATAAAAAATCATCATGCTGTGATCACTTCTTCTTACTGGTCTCTTGGAAAGACCCCAGGTACATGTCAATTTAACAAAATGTTTATGCTTCTCTCATGTTCATCTGCACTCGTATTAACTGGATTCTTAGATCTAGCCAAAGAGACCACATAGGAACTAAGCGGGGTAGTGGGGACCTCCCTCCTCTATAACTTCAAGAACCAAAGGGCAGGAGGAAGCGGGGAAAGACCAGGAGAAGGGAAAAAAGAAAAAGCTCTTTTGACTCGGAGTGGAAAGAGTCTCCAAATGCTCAGCTCCTGGAGCTACTCACGGGCCAGTCCCAGCTGATTGGTTTTCTGTACCAGCAACAGGGCCCAGAAGAAGAAAGGCTTCACTGTATTTTGTGATTCAGCAGCGTCCCTAAAGTCCTAGTTCCAAAGTCCACAGGGACTCCCTGCCTGAGAATGTGGCAAAGCTACACCTGGGAGCCCACCCCCATAAGATGAGGACGGGCTCCCTGAATTAGCATCCCACCTCCCCATTGCTGTTTTTGTAGTGAGACAAACTTATTATCTATCAGTGTTCCATTGTGAACTGCTCATTTTTCAGACTTGAAGACCTTATTCTCTACTTGAAAGCTCTGATGTTCCCCACAGAAACATCAAGCCTGTGGGTGAGGCTCATCAGCCAGGGCCCCGGGCAGCACTCCAGGACATTTCCTTCCCAGAGGGGAACGCGATTGGCACATACACACTTGCACCTCCCCCAGCAGAGCTCAGCTCATGAATCCAGAAAAAGCTGGCACGCATCATTTCTTACTTAATAAATCCCCTCACAAGTGTATTCTCAAAATTCATTTCGGACCAAGAGAGCTGTTTTTCTTTTTTTGACCTCCCACTCAAACACTTGTAAAGATCAACTTGGTTCAGTTAACATTTGTCATTTCCTTGTATAAAACAAAGGCTATAATACAACCAGGCTGTCAAGGAAACCCTGGAACAAAGCTACCTCTTACCATGAAAAGAATTGATTTTGCTGTAACAGTTTTAACAATAAGATCATTTTTGTTACCAAAAGGAAGGTGAACACAGAAGTGCCCCCTAGCAAGACTAATCATGAACTCCACGGTTCTCAGCCTCAAGTGTGGGGACGGGTCACTCAGGGGGCTCAGGATTACCAGCCTCCTGGGCCCAGTAAATCTCCATTCCAAACAAGTTCCCAAGGATCACATTTTGAGAACCACTGAGTAATCTTTAGTCACAATTTAGTTTTGGAGTAACTGAAGAGTTTTGCTTACGGTCCTGGATGAAGTAGGGATCGGCTTCTGGAGCGTACTGTTCACTAAAGTCGACCAAGGCATCCCGTCCATACGGCCGTCGGCGGCCCATCACAGGGATGTTGCACAGCTGGGCGTAGTCATCTAGGAGGAAAAGGACAGGCGGTTGCGTGAGTCCCTGTTGGTGCTGGATCACACCTGGACACACCCCTCATGCTCAGAGCAGCAGGGTCTGCAGCGCCTCCACCTCTCACGCTCTGCTGCACCTGGAATGCCTGTATACACTGCTACAGCATCTCTATATGAATGCAGTGGAGCATAATTAGTAGTTGCTGAACAACTGGTAGAACACACCCCAGAATGGTAAGGAAGTGAAAAAATGAGCCATCAGAGACAGTGCTTTAGGCCTGTTGGAAGAATGACTTTATCCAAACCTATCAGACGTTATCATCAAAATGAAAACATCTTTAAGAGATAAGGGGTCATTCTTAAAGACAGTTACTTCTTCACTCACCAGAAATAGGAAGGATGTATCACTTATGTCCAAACACAACACAGTCCAAGTCGGGATGCTTGAATGGAGTAGCCACTATTATAACTTTATTACAGCACTCTATAGCTCTGCAGAGCCTATGAACAGCATTACAGCCGTGACCACATTAATGAGGATAAGCGTAGTAGCAGTTAACAACTGTGTAGTGCTTGCTGGGTGTCGGGTATTATTCTAAGCATTTAACACACAAGTCCACTAAAATACCCCCTAGGAAGAGGTTCTATCCTCCTGCATTTTACCAATGTGGAAATAAAGGCACAGAGAGGTGAACTCATAGCTGGTATGGTGCAGTGCCAATTCTAAAGTCAGAAACGAAGCTCTGGATTGCTCACTGGGAACATTCTGTCTCTCCTGCAACGATCTCAGTTCCTCTGGAACTGTGCTTAGCTTCTCTGCACCCCAGCTAGGTTCACCTGCAGCTACCGCTTCCTAAGGCCATAGTCCCACTCCATGGCCCCCCCCAGCTGTCAGAGTCCTAAGTTCCCTGTTAGTCCTCTTCACAGAACCCACCCAGCATGTGGCAGCTTACCTGGAGTTTCTAGCTTTAAATCATGTCATGGTCTCAGGTTCTTCCCTACAGTTAAGAGCAGTTGTTCAGAAAGTCTAGAGGGCAGCTGAGGAAAGGTGAGCTTCCTGTGCTGAATGTGTATTTTGAAGGAAATACACTGACCAAGGATATATCAAGCAGTAGGTCAAAGTTCTGGGGCTCCTCAGGTCAATGGCTCTGCCGGGACTGTGAGGGGCAGGCAGGGCAGCAGACCCCAGGAAAGACAATCTTGGGGCACACCTGCCGGGAGTTTTCCTCTTTTTCTTTTGTAACGTCCCAAACTAAGACCAACACTTCATAAAGCACCAGTGTGAGCTCTGAAGGCTTTCTTTATCCCTGTGCTTAAATTACCTGAGGAATGAGGGTGAGGAGTCAAAGGTGTGTGTCTTTGTATTCACACATGCGCACACACACATTCCCTTCTCAGAATTGCACAAAGGAAGGGTAAGGCCAGAAAAGACCTTAAACTCCTGGATAGTGGTTGCCCCTGCCTAAAGTTTTCCTTATGTAGAAAAATCACAGGAACAACATCCAGACCCCAGACATTCCCAGCTCTTTTGCATGAACCCATTCAGTAAGAAATGTTCATTTTATTAAGAAGATGACTGAACCTATAAGAAGATCTTTGTCTCAAAAAATATATTTTTATAACTCAAACAGAGAGTACAAATGGTGGTCAGTTCTGCTTAAAGTTTGGAATTCTTTTGGGAACTTTCCCTTCCAGAGGGAGATGACGCAAATGTTTACAAGTCTCAAGAGCTGAGGTCATCTTCTCTGATGGCTTTTTATATACATTTATTTGTTGTACATTTGAAAGGAAGACTTGTTCAATATATTATATCCAAGCCACAGTCTGATCAAGAGTGGATTTTAAAAATGAATTAATTCATGTACTTAGTTTGTAAAACTAAATCCAGAGATGGCTAAGGATCCTCCTCCAGGATATCTGTCAGTCGTCAGGGAAGCCTGACGACTTGAGGTCTGAGACTTGAGACTTGAGACTTGAGGTCTCAGGGATGATGACCGTCACAGCAAGGGCCTGGCCAGGGCTGCCTAGTTGTCGGTCCTGTGCCTCCTCCACCAAATAAACAAAATCTCCATGTTCCAAGCTCTCGCCATCTAGCAATGACAAAGAAAGGGACCCACTATAAAAGTGAGGAGGAGGAGTAGGCTCCTATTCCTGTGCAATGTTCAGGAATAGCTTCCTGGGAAGGTTGCTCCCAATTTCAACTGTGGAGATGAACAGGAGTTACATGAAGGGAAAAGGTATTTTGGATTAGTTTTAAAGCACTTACCCAAAGGCATCAAGAAAGGAAACTAAGTTGAGTCTGGAAACTACCCAGTGGTTCCTAAAGAAGGCTTCTGACTTGACTCAGGCTATTGAGGGGGTAGCAGAGAGAAAGAGTGGGGTAGTACCTCTGGGACTCATTGTACTTTCTTTCTCCTCCCCTCCGCACCCCCCCCACCCCAGCACCATGCATCTTTATTCTTAAAATTCTAGAAATTATTGACCTTCACAGCTTCACTTTCTCAAATACATGAAGTGGCCAAACTTCAAGACAGTTTTGGTCAGTTACCAAAACATCATTTCTGCATTACATACACTCTCTCTTCTGTTCGAAGATGTGCTGCATCCCATCATCACTAGGACATGGAGTTTGAATTATTTTTCTGAGAGCAGGATGGGTCTATGCTAATCCATCCATGCTGCCTCTTTTTGGCGCACATCTGCTCTGATTCTTGGCCAGGGTCAAGGGTGAAGTGAGTGGGGGGTAATGGAAAGAATGTGGGCTTTGCAGGCAGGAGCTAGGGCTCGAGTCCTGATTGCAGTACTTACTTTCCAGCTTAGCAATTCTGGGCAAGCCTCAGTTTCCACATCTGTCACACAGGGATAACAATTCTTACTTGTCTACCTCTGTGTTAGTGACATGAAAAATGAGATAATGTTATTGAACTATTCATAAATTTTGAAGTACCAAGAAAATAGAGGTTTTAATTTTTTCTTGTAGGTGAAATCACTGTCCCCACTAAACATTTGGAAACAAAGAGATTTTTCAGAGATAGTATTAGAATGGGTGGCTGATACAAATTTTAACGTTAAGACTCAAAGTTGGCAATTTGCAAAGAAATGTACAGTAAATTAAGAGCAAGTTTCCCAAATTCAGGTTTTTTTTTTTTTCTAAAACTTTGTTTCAAGATCATTTGGAGTTTTTACATAGATTAAGGAAAACTCTAGCTCAGTAAATAAAGAAAAAAGTCCTTATGAACTTCATGTCCAACAACAAGGCACAAAACTGTTGATTGCTCTTGGCAAATTGAACAACATGGTTGGACTGTGATAAAGAATAAACAGCAGCACATTTTAACATTAGCTGAAGGAACTCAAATTATTGGGAATAGATGATGTTCAGTAATTCTTGGCATATGCTTGAACAGACTGGAAAGGTCTTGAGTGGAGAGCAGGTTTACAGGTGAGAGTATAATTTATCTTTCAGGGGAGCAACTGGGATAACACAGAACATTCGGATGTGTCTTGGGCAAGGTGTCTTCTTCAGAATCTTGAAATAGGTGACTTTCTAGCATTTTCTGGGCCTCATAGGCCTAGGGATGGGTCATTGTTCCAGAGTCCAGCTGGGGATATGGCAGTGAATTGTGGCTGGCTGCAGGTACGGAGCCCAAGAAGGGCAGATCTCTGAACTATTTCCACAGCTTCCCAGGAGAATCGTGGGAATCTCCTGGCTGCCGCATCCTCCAGCCCCGCCTGTGGACATGCACACATATTTTCTGTCCTCAGAGTCTTTTTCTTTCTCCAAAACACTCTTTACTTATACACATCAGCAATAATTAATCACTTAGCCGTCAGGGACTCGGTGCAGAGGAGCAGTTTTGTAGCAGGGCCTGTCCTGGGAGGTGTCCTTGGTGAGGCACGGCTATTTCTGAGAGCCATACGCTGTGTCCATCTGGGACCTCCCCAAACACAAATGTGAAATGAACAGGAAAGGGAAATATTCACACCTCACAGTCCCTCCCCCACCATAGCATTCCCCACCTCCCCAAGCACAAATGCTCAGCTGTCGATCAAAGCTATGAAAGGGGCACCGTGGGGTGGTATGGAACACCATCCCTAAGTGCTCTGAACAGGATCCAGGCCACTGATCACGCTAATTTCCCTGGCATAGCAGATTCATATGACAGATGGTGCTGCTTTGATTTTACTTTAAATTGAAATAAAAAAATTTTTAAACTACCCCCTGGAGCCAGTGGGTCTGGGGCCCCTGCTGTTAGCAGCCATGGGAAGCACATTACTGTATCCTGGCAGGAAGTCTCCATTCTTGGTGACAGACACATCTGCAGGGCTGGTCTGGACAGTCACATGTCACAGTGCCACTCTGGCATGTGAGGAAAGCGGGAGGTGAAGTTTTAGTTCCATCTGAGGCAGATTAAATTCAGCTGCTTTCAGAAATGAAGAGAGGCTACATCTCAGCCTCTACGCACCAGAACTAAAAATTCAGTACCCTGAGGTCTGAACTGTTTATACAGGAGAAATGAGGGCCCGTTTTTATTTATTAATAAACACAGGTCATATTTTACTCACATTTCTACACCAGGGGTGTTTCCCACAGGTTCAAACATGGATTATTAATTGATGGTATTTATAAAACACAGACACAATTAGGAAATGGAGAAGGGAGATGGGCGAATGAGACCCCTACTACCTAATGAGCCAGCCTTATCTATAAGTTCTATTCTCCAACTGAAATTAGCAAAAACTACAAAATTTTAAAAAGTTGACCACTTACAGAATATTTCATCTGGTATAGTCAAGGAAGGTGACAGAGAGGTGTCTGCTGGTACTACAATGACACTGTGGAATTGGGCATCTGCCTGGGTGTCCCTCTGCTTTTTTTTCAGAGGATTAACTCTTATCCATGGTCCTCAAAGAATAGGAAGAGACCCCGTTTCCCCTAAGTTAAAAAGTGTGGAGTTACAACCAAGGAATGTATACTCTGAAAAAAGAAAAGACCTGGGATCAAAAGACTTGGGTGCAAGTCTCAGATTCTCTACTTCCTATTTTCTTGTCCTGAATGTTTCTTTGAGCCTATTTAGGCCCTCTGTCTCCTAGGCAGGATTATGGTAATCTGCTTCAGTTCTATGAAAGGTGATGGCTCACTGCTTCAGTCAAGGGCTGATGGGCAGGTTCATTCATTCATTCATACAACTAGAGGCTGAGAAGAGTATGAACAGGATAGGGTTTGGGAGAGGGGACAGATTAAGGCCCTGGTAGCAGCTGGTCTGGACCACAGAAGTAATGATTGAAGTCAGCCTGGAAGAGCTGGGGGAACCTCACCTCAGAGGTGAGTGCCAGAGGAAGAAGAAGAGAAGAAAAGGTAAGAAGAGAGAATCTGTGTGTGTGTGTGTGTGTGTGTGTAACATATAACATGCTATATAACATACGTGTGTGTAACATATAACATGTTATATAACATATGTGTGTGTATAACATATAACATGTTATATAACATACGTGTGTGTGTGTGTGTGTGTGTGTAAAACATTTAAGAAAGCATCAGGGAAACTGAAGTACCAGGCAACACAGGCTCCTGCAAGTCCCTGAACAACTGAACCAAGGAAAGCTAGCTAACATGCACTGTTAAGCTCCTCTGTGCTGGGCACAGTGCACTTCTGTATATGGTTTCATTTACATCTCAGAACAACCCAAGAAATAACTGTAATTAGCTCCTTTTGTTTCCCATAAGAAAACCAAGGTTTATAACATCGCTTACCCAAGGTCAGGTGGAGAATTTGAACCTCAGGTGGTCTCTCTGCCAAACCATGTTCTTCCTATTCCACAGCTGCGCTGCCGACACCCTAGGAAAATTATTAAATGCGCTCCCCAGACCCTAAACATCAGGTAAGTACTTTACTCAGCAATAAGCATTTGTGAGTAAAATTCCAGGGAGAGTCATAACCATGAATGCTGATGAGCTCAGCTCCACCAGGGTCAGCTCTATCATTAGCAGGATTTATGTTTATTGAATTTGCTCGATTTATTAGGTGAAAGAGATCAAATTGCTTAATGTTCAATTAAATTGTACTTGTCGAGGACAGGGAAGTAATGAAGTCTAAAGTTTTTGGCAGGGTTTATATTCTGTGGGACTCCTGAAATGCTAATGCTCGAAGGAAACTCATGGCCATGCACCAACCAAGTCCTGCTCACCCACAGCCTCTGCCTAATGTTACCCTCTGAGTCCCACCTATCCCTGCTTCGTCCAAAAGATGGCTGTGTAGCGAGCCAGGCTAACACGGAGATTTATCGGGCACAAATCCTGAAAAGGAGGCTCCTTTTGTGTTCTAAAACCTGGATTTAAAAACTTATATTCTTGTAATAGTATTAAACTATGCCACAAGGAAAACCTTAAAATAATGGTTGATAACATTCTTATTAAAGACCACATGGGAGGTTTTCTCCATTTCTCAGTATCTAGGGCCCTGGACATGTGTCCTTAAGTCTCATGTTCAGGCACTCTCCAAGGAAATTAGGAATGCAGCTACCACTAATATTTGATAAAGATAAGACTGAACAATATAACAAACAGAAAGAAACAAGGAAAGTTCAAAGTGTCTGTTTTCTAAACTGACCTACTTCCTCTTTCATCAACTGTCAGGACAGGTAAACCATTTTGCTCCTTTCCCGTTCTTAGTAACAATCTAAGAAGTCAACAATAAGTATTATCCATTAGGAGTCTATTTCATTTTTTCTTAAGAATTACTTAAAAACAGAAACTGGGCATGTGCTTAAAACAAAACAATGCCATGGAATGGTTCACTTTAGGATGCTTTAGGTTATGGGTTTTTCCTCCATTAAATAAGTAAATAAATCTAGAAAAACAAAAAATACAGGGGAAAAGGTGTTTTTTATATATTAAGCCTGAAATTCATCTAACCTGTCTTTAAATGAGGAAACAAGACTAGAAGATCCGGAGGGGCCTTCTAAACTTGCACATTCTATGATTCTAAACAGAAAACACTCTTCCCATTAGGCTGAGAAAACCCTGGGAAGGTAATTTGTCCTTGAAACTTGTGGCTGCAATATGAGATAATCACCACTAGATGGCACTGTTACCTCCAAGTGCTGCCCATTTGGAAGTTTTTGGAGTACACAGGGACAGGCTAACCTCATGGCTCCCCCTCTGCTCCAAGGAAACTGAGTTGAGAGATACTTAAGGCATTCCAAAGGTCAAGGCACAGTAAATTTCCAGCATTCTTTAACTAAAACTAATAAATTATTAAAATATGAGGATAAATAAAATTATGTTTTGAACACTGCTTATTTTTCAAAGTTTCATAGCAGAGAAAACTATTTGTTCAAAATTCTCCCAATTAATATTAAATATAGATTTCAAAGTTTTGAAAGAATAAAGATATTTCTTTGCATCTATAACCATTACTGGAATAGGAAGTTTTAGGTAATATTAAAATAACCTAAACAGTTCATATGATTATTCATGAACATGTTTTTCATTCATTTATAAGAAATAAGATATTGCTGCTAAGCAGAAAACTAGAACTATTTTAAGATCTCTGATTTTCTTTTATGATTTTTTTTTTAATACATTGCTACTTACCTTAACCTGAGATGACTCTCCTCTTCCCCTCTGGATCTGTTTACAAGTACAGTTCTAATAGCTCCTACTTCAGGCAGTGATTTCTTTGTCTATTCTAGGTAGGGGCTCAGAGGTTACCATGAATGGTATCTTGTAGGGTTGAGCAGTGTGCAACCAGCACAAATGTGCACAATAGCTCTGCCTATCACTGAGATTTGAAGCTCAGAAAGAAGTACAAAAGAAGACTTCTTGTCAAGAATCCTCCCAAAGAGCTAATCTTTTGGTAATTTGCTTCTTAATTGGCTACTGATGCTAATGATTACCTTCCTAGCCTCTGCTCCCTGAAAATCTGTGCAAATTCAAGGACCTGGTTGCTTTCTAAGCACTTTGTACATGTTTTTCTCTCAATTGTCCAGGACATAATCCATCCAAAGGGAGAGTAAACTTTCCCTCACCCCAATTCTACCAGGTTTGCCCTGAGGTCAGCATTTAAAAGCCAGTAGCCAACAGCTTTGCTCTGGCCATAGTTGTCTTACAAAGGTCAAAAAGAAGTCAAAATCAATACACATTATTTGAATTCGAAACCTCAAACAGGGAACAGACTTTAATAAACAAGCATGTGCAGAGATATTCTCTCCTATTCCAACCATCACAGTTCATCATACGGTATGTTTCAACTATCCCTAGTATCAAAGAGGAGAAAACCCCAACAAATTGCATTTAAAACATGCGAAAATAAAATTCACTAAAGAACAAATCATTTAGTACAAGATGATAAGGAAAGGGCATGTCTAAAAAACCAACCACCTATTCATAATCCCTGATTTCAAAGGAGAAAGTTGAAACTACTGTTACTTTTGAGATAAATCAGATTGCTTATTAATTAAAAGTGGTTTTTGTGATCACACTATTTTACATGCATACATTAATTTCTCTACTTTGGCTCAAAATTAGATTCTAATATGCTGCCAGTGAGACCGTAATCACACTGAAATTTATTTTCTAATCAGAATATTTTATATCATAGTGTGGCCAAATACTTTCCCAGCACTTCCATTGTAGCATGGCTCTTGGAAAATAAATATGAATCAAAGGGACACTTCAAGTCCAAGCTGTACAAATTTCAGAAGTGCTCATGTCACCAAGTACAATGTGTTCCTCAAACTCCCCTCACATTGGCTTGCTCTGTGACTGTTGTTGAGGACGCTGGGGCAATGGTTTCAACCACTTTTCAACATGGAATTCATGCTGTAGCCTGCCGTCCAGCAATACCCACAGTGCACTGCTCAGTGAGGTCCTCCCTCACTGTACTCCATGGAACCTGGGTTTGGGACCTGCATCTCGCTCCATGACATTTGTCCAGACAACAGTTTAGCAAGAAGTGAAGGAGTACATTTTCTCTTTACCAGGGTTTTTTGGACTCTCCTTACTCTGAGGCAAACCGTGTTTATTTTTCTCCTAATATGCCTTCAATCAATGACTACAATATGCTCACAATCAGAACAAGACTTCTTTCCTAGTCCATTGCTTTCTTTTCCTCTAATGCCCCTGCCAAAACACAAATTTAAAAAAAAAAAATCCACATTTTTAGCTTTATTTCTTGTACTTTTCAGTTTTGCACCTGCCTTCTCTGTTGTCTGTCCCTGTTTGCCTCGCCCCTTTCACAAGTCCAGTATCTTTTTCCTAGTGTAGTAACCCCTGATGAGCCACCTAATCCCTGTCCGGCTGGGAGCCTTCAGTGTGGAAGGGAGGTTCCCTGGGATGAGCACCTCCTTTGAAGAGAGTAGATCTGATTCTTGAGGGAATTGGATAAAAGGTTTTATTTCTTTTTCTCTCATCTTTTATTACCTTGAGTATTGTGTTTGTCAGCTTTTTGTTGATTTGATCAAAATACCTGACGTGACCAACTTAAAGGAAGAAAGATTTATTTTGGCTCAGTTTCAGGTGTTTCAGTCCACAGTCAGCTCCACTGCTTTGGACCCGAGGTAAGGCAGAGGAAAGTCACCCAGCTTAAAGCACCCAGGAACAGGGGTTGGGGGTGCATGTGGGGAGGGGCAGGATAAACCCTCCAGGCAAGCCCCCCCCCCCCCCCCCCCCCCCCCGTGACCTGCTTCCTCCCCCTAGGTCCCACTGCCTACAGTTCCCACTACCTTTCAATAATGCCATCCAATATGAATCCCTCAATGAGTTAATCCCCTGATGAGGTCAGGGCCCTCCTGATCCAATTACTTCCCCAAAGCCCCACCTCTGAACATGACTGCATTGGGGACCCAGCCTTCAACGCAGGAGCCTTTGGGAGATGTTCCAGATCCAAACCATAACAAAAATTCCTGCAGTGGAAGATGCTGATTATTAAAAAAAACATGAAAACAACCTGGGGTCCCGTTACCATGGGAACGATAAGAACACATTGTGTCTCACATATGACTGGGTAGACTCATACTGTGAGTCTGGAGGTCCCACATCCTGCTTTTAATTCTCTCTTGACTGACTCAGTCAGTTTTGAATTTCTCCACCCGGTAACCTCAGCTGGCCTAACGTGGTAATTTTGCTACAAAAATAATGGAGTAAATTAAGCTGACAATACTGACACTTTTCTGTTAAAAGTTTAACAGCAAGGTCATTGGATTTTTTCCTTGTTATAATGGATATTGTGTTTAAGAGAATTGTAGGCAAGAACCCGACAGGCTTTGTGACTTCACTTTGAAATACAATTGATTTTAGAATTCGGATTTGAATTGAATAAGAATTAAGATAATTTGATTAGATGGGTAAACAGTATTTAAATTTATTAGGTAATTCAATTTGTTGCAATTGTTTGATTTACTGGATTTCTAAGAGTTGCTTAAATATTTATGAACAAAATGCTTACTAAGATTATCGGCTGCCCTTTCAGCTATATAAAGTACTCGAGAGAAGATCAAATGCATAAAACTTGTAAGTGAAGACCAAAGTCTTTGTGAAATTGTCAGAAGTCATGTCTAAAAGAACATCTCCTCTTTGAGAAATAATGAAAACATAAAAATCTATTTCATAGAAAGTGGACTTTGGGATGATAAAAATGTGCATATTAATCTATTAAAATCTGGGTTTTAACGTGTATAAATTGAATGTGTCAAATGTTCTTTCAAAACCCAACAGTAAATGGTTGCATAAGACTCCCTCAGACATTACAGTCACACTGGTTCAGGAGCCTGCAGGACACACACGGAGCTTTCTGGAAAGTCTGCAGTGTTGCTTTAGTCTGCACAAGTCCTGAACCCCTCGCATCCTGCCTCATTTTTATTTCTTGTTTCCTTTCAAAAAGACCTCTAGTACTGCATAACCAGGTAGCCCTGTGAAATAAGCAACTGTGCAACTTATTTCTGGGAACAGGATTTGCTCATGATCACTAACACCTATGAAGTATTTACTACGCGCCAGCCTCTCCCATGCATTATCACAATGAACCCTCAAGCAACCCCCCACGGCAGGTGTTGATACCGCCATTTTACAAAGGAGAGCTAACAATCATCACATTACAGCAAAGAGTTGTCTGTGCATAAGTCACAACTGAATTGGATTTTGCAACAATTCCTTTATAGAAGGAAAAGTTTTTTCATTTTTGTTGGTATGGGCAATAGGAAGCTTTCTAAATCAATAATCTTTTAAAATGAGGAACAATATAAATTGCTTACTGACCATTCCATATGGCATCCAAGAGCTGGACTACTTGCCTGCTGAGGGTACACCCAGTGGGCACACAGGGTATACATTCTCTCCGCAGACCACAGTAGCCACTCCATTCAGGAGGACTTCTATATCCTTCTAATTTAATTTTCCATTATAATTGATTCAAAGCTACTGTTTTTCAAATCATAATCTCTGATCAAAAGAATAAATACTTTCATACTAAGACAGTATTAATTATCATAACCTCATAAAAAGGTCTTAATTTTGGATAAAGGAGACTGAAGTATCTTGTCCAGTGCAATGGGTAAATCCATGCTCAGAAGCACAAGATTCTTGGATTGCCTGATCCAGAGGCCGTGACCATGTGCTGTGTCTCACATGTAGAATGTTCCAAAGTTAGTGACATTCTTTGGAAACATATTTCTTGGAAAAGCCTTTAAACTGTGACTGCTGAGAGGTCTTTTGCAACTATTTCTCATCATTTTTTTAAGTTCAGTCTGTGAGTCAGATCCCTGTCTTCCTTCACAGCGCTCAGGGTATTATGAAACTTCTTACATTTAGATCTTCAGAATGTGTAAGAGCCATGCATGAATATGAAGTAAATCACTACCCCAATTGTTTTAAAGCAGATTCCAAATTCTTTTAGTTTTTGCAAAACTATATGGATAATAGCTATTAGAATTATTAGCTATTAGAATATATTAAAATTTTTGTCATAGCAAATGGTAAATTTATTAAAGACGGGTGTTATTTGCACATTTAAGTGACATAGTATTTAGGAATTAAATATCCTAAATCTCAATTTCGTTTTCAATTCCACTAGATACATACATGTGTTCCCAATTTTTTTGCCTAATATATAGTAGGTGTTCAGTAAATAATAAGATGAAAGAATATATATTTTTTAACCAAAAGCAGGTAAATTATAATAACTGAATTCAATTCTGATCATTTCTCTCTTCTTGTAAAATGCAAGATGTACATAACTTACATGCAGTAATAATTTTCTTAGCAAAAAGAGTAGGAATAATTCTTACAAATATCTTTCATTCCCCTATAAAATATAGACCTAAACAGAAGGAAGTTAGGAATTCTGACAGAGCTTTCTTTAACAGATTCCCACTAAGTGCACATCTATAGCAACGGGTACTAAACAAAATTCATTTTTAAAAATTATCCATTCCATGTTTACATGGTGATATAGCGATGAACAAACTACACCTAATCCCTGTTCTCAGGGTTCAAATCCTAGTTAGAACTTTCTCTTAATTTACATGATGAGGCAAACAAGGTGCAGGGAGCCCTTTATTCCAAGTAGCACATTAGGGTCACCATGTCCTTCAACATCTTACCCAGAGCTTGTGACCCTTTTCCTCCTCCATTTTAGCACTCATAGCTGCCACTTAGTATTTAAGAAATTTTGAATTGCATAAATACACACATTGCAAAAACGAATTCAAATAGTAAAAAGGGATCACATTCATCAATTTGACCTAGCTAAATATGTTCTTCCCTTCCATTTTTAATGCAAGTGATAGTTTACTAAGCATTTGTTTTATGCCTTTAAAAATATGGATTAGGTATCATTCTACCTTAGGTTCTATAGATATGCCTCATTTTAAAAATGTACAGTTTTTCCACTGGATAGATGCACCCTAACTTATCCACCAATTCCCAACTGACAGAACTGATTCCAATTTTTCCTTATTAAGCTGTAAGTATACTTTCCTTCCTGTCATTCAAGTACATATATAGGATGGATTCCCAGTACTAGAATTTTGAATTAGAGGTGTCTATACATATCTTCAGACTGTTCTCCCTTCAACACAAAGGACCCATACCTCTGTATATTTTGGTCAGCATTAGTTTTTCTTTAAAATTTGTAAGAGTTTTCTATTTCTTTTGTGCCATTTGTTTTGTTTCCTTTGGACAGTTTCTTAAAAACCAATATCACCTTTCTATACCTGAATTCTTTCACCAAGAGCATTTCAGAAGGACTGGGGATGTAGCTCACATGCTTGCCTAGCAAGTGCAGGACCTGGTTCAATCCCCAGGAACACTAAGTGCTTCAGAGGTGGACACTTGTACTGCAGTACATCATACTACCAACAGGTGGCACTCTCTTAACACAGTAGCTGTCCTATCAAGAAAGTTCATGCACCTAATTTTCTTTCATTTGTCCATCAAAAGGTTTTTATTTCTGTGAGATATCTTATGTATCTTGTAATTCACAGGTATGTTTCCAGAAAGTCTAAGTTTATACTCTTAAGTGTGCAATAAAAATATTAAAAATTCATTTAAAAGTGATAAGCATCACCATCATCTTGATTTATCAAGAATTACCCACTTGTTTTAATTCATTAGATGAATACATATTCTTAATTATGCCCACCAACATGTCTAGGGATACCGAATTGATGACACATTGACTCTGGTTTTGCTGTGCTCATTGTGGTTTTTTCACACAACATGAGAAAAATTTTAAATCGCCACTTTTATTTCTTCACTGTTACCTTCATATTCTAAAGTATACTATTTATTTAAGATGTGTCTTGAGGCCTTGGAGCAAAAGGGATTCAGATAACACTGAAATGACAAGAACACAGATTCTAAATCCAGGATGCCTGAATTTGACTGTCATTTAATGGTATTTGTGGCAGGTAACCTAATCTTTCTGTGACTCAGATCCTCTTCCAGGAAAAGGAAATAAATGTTTACGTAGATGGTTTGAAGAATTAAATATCTCAATAGGTGGAAAGCATTTTAAACAGCACCTTGCACAGTACTATATGTATGCTATTTTTTATTATAGTTGCAACTCAGAAAACCCAAGCTACAGGAAATTCATACTCCAATCAATTCCATATCCACCAAAGATCTCGATGTTCTGATAATGGTATGATTTCCTCCTGGCATGGTACTAAAACTTCCCAGAAAGATCGAACAATTCCCACCCTCTCTCATTTAGGATATGAGTAAGTGGCTTGTTTTTCTTGAGTTTGTTTTCCTAACAGCTTTTTTTTTTTTTAAAGAGACTCACATGACATTATGATAGATCAAATTTGAGGATCCTCCCAATGCAGTTCAGTTACCAAAATCATTTTAACAGTGGGAAGGATCAGAGTGGAGGAGAGGAAGTGGAGACAGGGGCAGGACTCGGACAAGGGAAGTTTCCAGAGTTCTAGAATGGAGAGGGAAGGCTGCCAGTTCATAACCACTGTGCAAAACTGTCCACCACCACAAACAACCTGGACCTTTCTCCAATTATAGCCTGCTGTTTGACCTTGGTGACTTTAGTTAAGAACTGAAATGAGATCCTAGGCAACCCCAGAAGTGTACTAAATGATACAATTATGCAGTTCTCCTCAGGTTAAAGTTGCCCCGACACAATCCATCACCCTTCACTCATTTCCCCTGCAAGTGGTACCAACCCATGAGACGCCATCTAACTTCAGAGAACGCCACTAAGGGAGCCGCCCCTGCCCCCTCCACCTACCAGTATTCTCGGATATGGTTGCTGCTTTAGCAAGAATTAATGCCTGTGACCTATTGGTCCTGAAGTGTGAAAGCCTGCTCCAGAGCCAAAGCTTTACTTTACACCGCACTTTAATGCTCAAAGCTGATGACAAGTGGTACGATTTATTCTTCAAATTCCTCCAGCACTGTTTCCATCAGTAACTAATTGTTCCCCAAAGCAGTGCTGCTTCCTAGGAAAGTGGAAGGATCAGCGTCTGGCAGGGTGGGATTCATCCAGTGTTAAGGTTAACAAACAGATAATGTGGTCCATCGCGACCATCAAGATACCTAGAAACAGCGTGTTTAAAAGACTCAAAGACAGGAATTATGAGTACACAGGAGATTTTAAGATTCACACATTCTTTGCTTCCTCTCAAAATGTAATAACTACCAGCATTAAAATAGGCTTTAACAAAGAGTCAGATGCTGTTTGATGTCTTTAAAACCTTTCAAGTGTAGTCTAAGGATCAGCAGCAGCTTGATCCTTGGAACTTGTTAGAAATGCAGAATCCTGCACCCTCGTCCCTACAATCCAGGAACTGGAATCTGATTTTTGATGTGTTCCCTAGATAACTGACATACCCATTAATGTTTATGAATCAGTGGTCTAGAAGAGAAACTTATCCTGAGAACAATTATTTCTGCATTTGTCAATCCTTAGTTCCTATACAGGGTAATTAGATATTTTATAAGATCCTTAGATTTCAGTTACATTTGAAAATGCATTTGATCAGAGACACCTAGCAGTAGTAAAAATAGCTGTTAATATTTTCTGAAGGCTTATGTATTGAGCACTACTGCACGTTTATTTTACTACTTTACTATCATTGTATTTAATTCTCAAGACAACACTGTGAGGCAGGTGATGTTATTTTCACATGGGGAAACTGAGGCACAGAGAGACGAGATAGCAAGGTCATGCCCATAAGAAATTGCCAAGCCGGGATTCAGGGCAGGCAACCTGGTTCCTCTCAGCTATACTGCAGAGAAATGTGCCCAACAGAGGGCATTTAGTGTATCTCTGATTGGAAGATCAGGTTTAACCAGGGGAATGCCAACTCGTTATGAGACCTCCAGAAATTGTTCCACTTCAGTGTGGACTCCTCTCTGTACGCTCTTCCTGACTTTAGTTCTAGTACTGTAATTCTGGTGTTATAAAAGGAATGCTCCTTCTGGGCTGTGGAACAAATTCCTATGCTCCAACTGACACGTGTAGAATAGTGGTTTAAAATGTGTTCCCTGGAACCTAAATATGATATAGTACACACAGTCTTCATATGTATTCATTCAAATTTGCAATTAAAAATGTGTTTCTTAAAACCCCCATTGAAAATAATAGATGCAACATTCTAAAGCCCACCTTAGAAGAGATTTCATATTTAAAATAGAATTCATATTTAGAATATTGGTATTTATTCTGAAATTCATTTCTTGATCATCTAGTTATAGTCTGATGCTATAAGGAAACTATATTTTATAATATCCTTAGATTTTAATTACACTTAAAAATGCATTTGATCAGAGACACCTCCTTGAATATTCTTTAAAAACCCAGTCAATTAAATTTGACTATCAAAGGAACTGACTAATCAGAGACACAGGCACTACACTTTTAATATTTAAATATTTATATCATAGGACCAGGTTAGAGACAGGATAAATGTAAATACATGCAAACCTTTTCATGAAGGCGTTCCCATAACCAAAAGCACAGTAACCCAAATGTCACTGGTATAAATAGAATATGTACAAAGTACCTATAAATAAATTTTTAAAAGACATAGAATTCAACAAAAAAATGACAAAGAATATGATAAATATGTCACTGAGAAACACAAATCACCTATAAACATGAAAAAAAGTTGTTCAAATTTCCTAGAAACAAAGGCAATGCATACAAACTACCTTAGTACCCATCTGATGGAAACCATTTTAAAGGGGTTGTGGGTATAGCATAGTGATAAGTGTTTGTGCTTAGCATGCATGAGGCCCTGGGTTTAGTCCCCAGTATGAACAACAACAAAAACATAAAGATAGGAGCTGGGGCTGGGGCTCAGTGGTAGAGGGCTTGCCTAGCCTATGTGAGGCACTGGGTTCGATCCTTAGCGTCGCATAAAAATAAATTACTAAAAAAAAAAAAAAAAAAAAGACAGTGATAGAAGCAAAAGAAGAAGGAGGCACTTTTGAATACTGCCAATGTAAGAGTAAACTTACAGTATTTTCAGGAAATAGATTTAAAGCACACACACTTCTCAACCCAGTGTCTTTCTTTGTAGGGATTTTCCTACTGAGGCACTCCTGCAGGTGCATATGTGGAGTTCACTGCAACATTGTAACAGCAAATCAGGCCTGGGGTGGGGAAAGGCTGGGGAAGAACTATGCAAATGGCTAGCAGAAGTGGCTAAATAAACCACAGTGCCTCTGTAGAGCAGATTCTATGCAGTCACTTGAGTAACCATCTTTCATTCACTTTAAGGTAGCCCAGATTGTAAATGTACTCCCATCTACCAGATGTTAATGTGTAACAGGATGGCCTGTGGCCATTTTCAGGTGCCATCAATGATCCGATAGTGCAAAACAAAAAACAAAGTGAAACATAGATCAATGACATTGATTTCGGGTTTAAATATTCTGTTTTATATATGTGTGTATATATATATGTGTGTGTGTGTATATATGTATATGTATGTGTGTATATATATAAATATATATAAGTGTATATATATAAATATATATATATGTGTATATATATATTATATATAAATATATATAAATATATATATGTGTGTGTATATAAATATATATAAATATATATATGTGTGTGTATATATATATATAAAATAACAATGACTAATATAAATATACAACAATGTGTTGGAAAATCTAAGGGGATAAAAACCCAACTGTCAAGGGTGAGCATCTTGAAGGTAGGGAGTTCGATTGTGAAGGGGCAGGTGGAAAGGAACATAATATCTTTGATTATTTATTCTTTAGAAGAAGCAAGCATTATTTTTGAAATGAAAAACGTTGCATAAATTAAAAGTTGAGGTGTTAGAGCACTGTGAGAAAACGATTCAAACTTCAGGTGCTCATGCTACTAATTTCCCTTTTGTCTCCCCTGGCATCTGCCTCCAGGGCCAAAACAACAGAAGCACCAGTACCAACCACACCCTGTTCTGCCCAAGTCCTCCCAGCCTTTACAAACCCAGCAAGGGAGGAGGAGGTGGCCCCGCTTTGCAAATGAGCTATACAGGGTGAGGCTATTTCCCCCTCAGCACGCAGCAGCTGTGGCAGATTTCAGGTTGGGCCCATCTGGCCCCAGAGCCAATAGTTGGCTGCCATCTATGACTTGATGTGTTTACTTTTTGTCCTCTGCAATTCATTTTCTTTTTGTGGCATTTCAAATTATTTTCTTTTTCATGCTGCATTGGTTTCAAGTTATTTCTAAGCCGGAAAGTTAATTAATAAATAGCTTGAAAGAAAAATTCTAATTGAATTAACTGAAAGTTAATGCATTTCCTTTCTTCAAGAAATTCTTCCCCTTTTAACTATCCTAAGAATATATTCATTACAAAACCCTTCATTTTACAGCCACACACTGTTTTTCTAACTTTAACAAGTCAATTTTACAAAATGATACACCAAACACGTTCAACTACCTTTCTTTAAATTGAGAAGTAGCTATGTGGTAAAGAGAGGAATGCATGGTGGACAACCCAATAGACACCACCAGCCCAGCCAGGAAGCCTGGCACCAGCACTTCTAGCTGTCTTCCAACACTTAGGAGGGGAGATAAAGCTGGGCCCTTAGCCTGTCTCATTTTTTCCATTTGACCAAAGATTTAATGCAGATCTAAAACTTGAAAGCAGATTTGTTTAAATAATTTTTCATTTACTTTCTACTTCCTTTCCTTTTTGTTCTAATCCCTTTTTAACACAGGGTTGAGTATCCCTTATCCAAAATGCTTGGGATTAAAAGTGTTTCAGATTTTAGAGTTTTTCAGATTTGGGAATATTTGAAGAGACTTTACCAGTTGAGTAGTCCTAATTCTAAAATCTGAAATGTTCCTACACCTGAACTTTTTGGAGCATTTCGGATTTTGGATTTTCAGGTTAGGTTTCTCTCAATAGAGACTGATAAAAAATTTTGGACTTTGACCTACAATGATTCACTACAGTGTCTAATATATTTTGCTCTACATGGAAGCTGCTAGAAATGAGGATTGTAGGGGAAAAAAATGAAGTATTAGAAAATATAAAGACATATACTACCAGTGGCTAAGTTTTGTTCCTTCAGGTCATTTGTCATTCTTTTGGGAAATAGAATGATGGTTTCAAAAATTCATGACAGGTTCTGGCATGGAGGTAACCAGGAGCCATAAGTTTATACAATCCTGATCTCCGCCTCCCTACATAAATACACACCTGAGATGAAATGAGACATAAGGAGTGAAGACATAAAAGAGAAACGTCAGGCTCCAGCTGCAGACTTCCTGCAGAAGAAAGTGGACATAGGCTCACCTGAATCCTTCATGGGGCAGAGCGCACACTGCATACCCCAGGCTTCTCCATACAGACAGCAGCACTCCGTGTAGGTCGTCTGCTTTCCCACAAGAGGACGGCTACACACATACTCGTCGCTCAGATGTTCCCAGCACAGATCCTGGTAGACATCGGTTTCTTCTATTTGTTCTAAAAGGGAAGAGATGGTTCCATGACAATTGCACTGTTACTTCATCAACACTGTGGTGGAAGCCAGCAAGTGTCAAAGTTTCCATTCCTACTTCTAAGAGTGACTTCCAAATAAAAGTCTGAATCTAGCCTGGTCTTTCCAGAATTAAACCTCTGTCATCTCCAATTGCGTGTCATTCCATCAGCTGAAATTCAACCTGCCCATCATGTTCCAACTAAATCCTTCCTTCTGCAGCTTGCATTGTCATATCAAGTGACCCGCTATCTTGCCTGACCTTGAGAGACTTCCTCCAGTCCTCACTTTTTCACGTTTACTCCTTTGTCGGGTCAGACCATTTCTTTCTAATTTTTTTTTTTGATTTATGATTTCTCACTCATTTCATCTGCCAGCAACCTGAACTAGAACAGTTCTCAGTTCTAGCCTTTCTACCTTTCAACTGACTTCACTCAATGCAATCTCCTTTATATGGTGATTGACTGATTATATTTATTATTACTGTTTTCTTTTTTTTGCAGTGCTGGGGATTGAACCCAGGGCCTTGTGCTTGCAAGGCAAGCACTCTACCCATTGAGCTATATCCCCAGCCCTTATGTTTATTATTAATGGCATTATCACCTCATCAGAGATGAACAGAGATTCCTACTAATGGATTTCAGGGCTCTTACCACTTTGTGGAACTCCACCCTCAGGCTCTGCCCAGACTCATCTGTGTCCTGCACTCTAGTCAAGCACCTGATTAACCTTCCCGGAACTTACACCTTCTTCAGCTGCCTCTGAAGGTCAAGCGTGATGACCTCGGGCTTGGAACAGCTCTGCCTTCTGCTCTCTGCCACTCTGCATTCTATTTCCCACTTGGTGAGTATGTTCAAGATATTAACTCTCCTACATGTCAGTCATATGCACCTTAGTGTTTCTCTTAGAACCCCACTTTAATTATTTCAAAATATTCAAGAAATCAAATTTTCTATCTTTCAGTAGTTCATACTATAGTCAAAACACAAACTTTATGGTATTTCTCTAAACATAGGTTTGTATCTTGCATCCAAACATACCGTTTGATTCCGTTGGTCGGACACATCTTTTTTCTGAAGCATCCAGGACCATTGGATGGGTACAGAAGCAGTTATAAGAGCCTTCTGTGTTAACACACTGGCCATCAATACAACTGTTGGGATCTTGACATTCATCCATATCTTAAAAGAAAAAAAAATTACTGAAGAAAATCAGCAATCAGTTGTATACCTCATATACTTACTCAAGTTAATACAGCTAAATTTAGACCAGATTCCAGGGGCTGCCATAAGTTTGATTAACTACATACCCATCATCATCCAAAAGAGAACGGCTATTACTCTAAAAATGTTAAATTGTACTGACTGCAAAAACAACGTTGCCACTGCTGCCGATATTAAATATGGAAAGAAAACATCTATGAACAGGATACGTTTTGAAATTTAAGATAAAATGCCTTTTTATGATACTTTTAAAGTTATTTCCTTTTCTATGCTTTTCTGCCTAGTGTATTTGGTTTTCTGCTTAAGCATTAAAGTCTGTGTCAGCATTTTAAAGTGACTTTCACTCGCATGGTATGAGTGATGAAACAGGAGGCTCCACAGACCAAAGAACACTTCAGTTATACCAATGACCAGAATTAAAATTCCACGTTGAATTTTAACTATTTGAAATCCATTCAAATAGAAGGATAGGAGTTTTTTTTTTAATTTCATAAATCTTGCTCAAGAAAGAGATCCATGGAACATTTACACGTTGTTTTAACACATGATTTACATTCAAAGAAATTGTTTTTACTACATAGCATTACTTATTTTTTCCATCTGTATATTTTCACAGCGTACCATATGATATCCTCTTAAAGCTTACCAAAGCACTGCAATTTGACAGGATCGTAGTATGTCCCTTGTTTACAGTAGCATTCATAACCAGGCTGAGTGTTCAAACAGAAACCATTTTTACAGATCTCCTGTCCAAAAAGTAGGCATTCATCAGCATCTATGGAGGAAAAATTGAGAAACACCAAAAAAGAGATAGTTTTGATCTTCCCACACAAAGAAACTAGTATTGGGCTTCAAGTTAGATAGTATTTACATTCCTAAGAATCTTACAGACCCACAATATACAAATTCTTAAAATTAGGCATAATTGATAGATACAGAAAATTAGGCATAATTGATAGGTGTGGTCTGTCTATGGAACAATGACCCAAACATTATCAGAAGAGGTATATTTTTAGCACAGCATCTGAGATGCTACTTTAAATTTGATGAAATAGTCTATGGATTCCATAGTGCCACAAGGGTATTTTACCTTTTAAGAGATATGCCCTTCTGTGAATGTATATTCTGGCCCATTCACTAGTTGAAATGTACAGAGCTGTCAACAAGAGTTTGATGGAACCTGATCAAAGTCTTTCATGATCGTAAAGATAAGGTAACAAAAGTACGCATCGCTAAGGGGGTTGGCAGATCCATTCCCCCACAGAACTAAGGTCTCGTGGCCATCACTGTTTATGCAGTGATAAATTGGAAATAATGGTGCACTGCCTTGATTAAGATTGAAAGGATTGGGCTGGGGTCGTGGCTCAGTGGTAGAGCACTCGCCTAGCATGTGAGAAGCCCTAGGTTCGATTCTCAGTACCACATTAAAAAAAAATAAAGATATTGTATACCTCTACAGCTAAAAATATTTTTAAAAAAAAAAGATTGAAAGGATTTAATGAGATAATCATATGCCAAACTCAGTACACACTCTGGCATGGTCAGATGCTCAAAAGTTATCTATTGCTTTTGTTAGCATTAGTGCTAGCAATTCAGAGCTAATATCAGCTAGCACTCATTTCAAAAATCGGAGACTCCATAGATGACTTGCTCAAATTTACACAGATGGAAAATGGTAAAGCCAAGTGCAGAAAACTAAGGACTGGCTGGATATGAATCCAATCTTCTTCTTCCAACCACTTCCAGCACTATCCAGGCTGGGAGAGGAGGAATATATTTTTATGAGAGAGGATGACTTTATGGTGAAATGAGGGTTCTGTTCCATAACATGAAGCGAAATTTAACTACATTCTTGTAAAAATATAGTATGTGATAATTGTGAACTTGAAAACCATTTGACACATATTACAGACCAAGTCTTGTTATTCCATTGGACGAAATCATAAATGTATTTTAAAATCACAAATGGAATTTCTTATCCAGCTACTGAATTATTCCATATTAAAACATTCGTTTTCCACAAATGGACAGACAATAAAAATATTATTATAGTCTCTTTTCCACTCAGTTAGCAGTTTTTAATATTGAACTACAATGGAAAATAATCACTTTGTATATAAAAGATCATAATCTATCTACCATAAAAATTTCAAAAGTAGTTAATGAGAAAATAGTCGTACATTTAAATATTCACCAAAATGAAGAAGCTGCACATTTATTTTAGAGTTATACGATAGCAGCATTAAATATGCAAAGCTTCCTTTTTGGTTTGGTTTTGTTTTTAGCAGTAATGGGATTGAACCCAGGGCCTTCCTCAGGTCAGGCAAGTTCTCTATTATTAAACTACATCCCCAGCCCTGAAACGTCTACTTTTTATTTTCTTCCTTTCCATTCCTCATTATGAATCTGTGGTCATTAGCATAAAGTCCTAGAAATAGTAGGGTTAGTTCTAAAAAGGCACAAACCTGGACTCTGTTGGTGACCACAGAAACACACATGCCAATGGTCCAACTTACACGATCTTAACTTACATGACTTCTAATACAACCCAAGGATAAAAAGACAAATTTAAGTACATACCCAATACAGAATTTTGTGGTGGTTTTACACACATTAATCATTATAGACTTTGAACATCATTTCTGTCTCAGAAGGTGACGTGACCTCCCACAGTCACATAGCCGTGAATGTTCTGACTCCCAAGTTCAGCTCTAATCAGAGACCAGAGACCTTCTCCAGTGGCAGAATGAAGGGCTTTGTAATCAGTTTCCACAGTCCCAAATGACCCTAATTCTGCGTAACCCAAGCCATGCTTCTAACTAGAACTTCCGACACGTGTTGCAAATTCACTGCCACTTGACTCTGACCTTTGTAGTTGTCACCACCAATGTCGTAAGAGGATTCTCCAGCGGGGACAAAACCTTTCCCTCTGGGACACATTTCTGTGAATTCAGCTGAAATGAAGAGACACAAGAAAACCAAAAAGCAAATAAGTTGAAAAAATAAAAACAAAGAATCAGCATCTTCCCTGAATGCAAAGTTTAAAATCAGTTTTGCTTTCCCAGATGCAGAAACTTTAAGCAATTCAAACAAATAAATTCAGCACAATCTCCTGAAGTTTCGGATTAGGTATGAATAAATCTAATGACTTCATAAATTTACTTACATATTTTTTTAAAACCTCTCAATTCACCCATGTTTTATTTACCCATGTTTAACTGGATGTTATGACTATTATCTTTGCACTACTATGGTGTCTAGAATTTTAAAGGATCAGTAAAAGACCTCTCAATTCACCCATGTTTTATTTACCCATGTTTAACTGGATGTTATGACTATTATCTTTGCACTACTATGGTGTCTAGAATTTTAAAGGATCAGTAAAAGACCTTAAGGTAAAATTTTAGCTTAAATATCCAAGCTCTATTTATGGATAATGCTGTGTCATTATTGGCTAAAGAGGTTGATCTTAATTTTAAAAAGGAATAAAACAATCTTTTTGCCAAAGCATCTTATAACACCTGAGTGTCTCAGCACACCCTGTGAGAGATGTGAGAGACAGAAGTTAAAGAATTCATACTGAGGTGGGAAGAGGGTGATGGCTCCAACCCTGAATGACAGTCACCATAAGGTAGCTTCCCCTCCACATGACCCTGGCAGTGAACAGCATCGTCCCAGGGCCTCAAAGTAAGAAGCAAAATGAGGTTCTCCCCAGGCCCAGGGGCACCACATGACCAAACACAAGTGCAAACGTCACACTGGGCTGCTTCTTACCAGTCCCCAGGACGGGGCAGGGGAAGATCTCACAGTTGTCTCCCCACCCAGCCCCTGATGTGCAGCAGCATTCTTGTTTGGTGACGTTGGGGGCCAGCACGTTATCACAGAGACTGGCGTCGTTGAGGTTATAGTAGCATTCCTTCTTTTCTTCTCTAGGCTGGTCTACATCTAAAGCTAAACGGAGGAGAGAAAGTAAGAGGACCGTTGGCAGGACACCTCAGATCTACCTACGACACAACAGAGCAGAAACTGCCATGGGAGGGGGTGACGGGGTATGTCCGCAGTCTTTCCTCAATGGCTCTTCCACTTCAAGAGAAAAACGCACTTCAACCTGAATTTCGGTGCATTTCTAACACACCCCCAGAGTGTAAATCTGTCGAAGCCATTTCCTTTGACGTTAACCAATTACTTTATTCTTGTAAATTTGGCTGTGAGTACAGTTTCCATCTCTACTTTCTTGCCAAACACAGGGCCATTCTTTATGGAGCTGTAACACCTACTTAAATCAATGAAAACGTTCCCCAACACTTGACCAGAGATCTGGGGCCACACATAATATTGAAGCCTTTGGTGGTTATTTGAATCAACATACCCCCAATCTTTTCTGAGCCGTATACAGCGGAAGAAGTGGGAAAATACTGCTGTAACCTGGAGCCCATAAAATCATCTTTCATCACTGAAAACCTAGCCACTTAAATTGCTGCAAATATATGACTTTGAATGAAATAATGAGTGCCAGCTAAGCCTCAGCATAGAATTCCAAGCCTGGGTTCTAGTCCCACCTCATGTGTGTGTCCTAGAGGAAAATGCCCTCTAACAGATTCAGTCTCTTTGTGATAAACACAAAATGAAAGGAAAGAAAACAAACGATGAGAACAAAATCCACCTACTTTCAGATAATACAAATGACTGAATTCTATCAGACTAGACACACTTGAACAAGTCTTTGATCCATATTTTGTGACTGGATTTGAAAGTAGTCTAATCCCTTTTCTATCAAATGCCATAGAGTCCAAATAACTGCCTTTGATCCAATTAGAATGTATTACTGTTTTCATTTGATGTTGTATCAAATAAAAAGTTGACCACTGTCATCACAATTACTTAGATTAATTCTAATGAGATGTTTTTATTAGAGCTCGATTGTTTCCAGATTCTTAGACCCAAAGAAACTACAGCGACCAAGGGGAAAAACATCTGCCACGGAAGATGAGTCTAAGACTTGAAAGTCAACCCCTACTGACCCTTCTTTCAAAGTTGGTAGCTCATTGTGTTAGGAAAAATTTGACGAGTTATTTTACAATACTTTCCTATATATTTATTTTCGCAGGGCCAAGTTAATTGTGGAAATGCAATTAAAATTAAATAATAAAAGCATTTAAAAAAATAAAAGTTCTTAAAATTCAACCAGAGGGCTGGGGATGTAGCTTGGTGGTAAAGCACTTGTCTAGCATACACAAGGATTTAGATTTGAGGCCAGCACCAAAATAAAACAAAACAAAACAAACAAAACATTACTGCCCTCTCCTAAAACTAATGTCCTATTGTGGTATTAAAAAACAGGCAAAGTCATAAATAAACCTCTCAAGTACAAACTCTAGGAGCACAGAGTATTAATGAAAACATCAAAGATCCCTTCCACACCTCACTCTCGTCATTCTCTGGTTATTCTTAGATAGATTGTGGCTTTGACTCTTAGTATGACTATCTGATGATAAATTCAAACCCAGAACAAGTGTATAGGAAAAAACTTGAAATACTTATTTCCATGTAGCAGTTCTCAATCATTCCCTTGTGTGTGAAATTGGATAAAACACACCACCTCCCTAGTCATGTAGACATGGAATTTTTTTTTTTTTGGAAACTCAGAGTGTGTATTTTAAATTATTATTAAACCACTCACACAAAACCCTATAGAAAATTTTGCAAACTTCCCCTCAGCATTGTGAATAAATTTCCAGTCTGTTACTACTAAAACTTTTCTTCAAATATTTTATGCCACTGGCCCCAAATGCAGCTAACTATAATGAATGTGTTCAGAAATATAAATCAAGAAAGCAACACAGAATTTTAGAAAACGGGTTTAGTTTACAAATTGTGCTAAAAGTAGAATCAACCACTTTTTCCTTGTGTACAAATAGTTCCAAGTATGTCTGGCATTTATTATAAAATGTAATACTATGTAGTAGGGTCTCTATGAAGACTGCTATGTAATCAAAAACCACAGGCTTCTTTCCAAAGCTATGCATGTCAAAATGATATACACATACACACACATATATTTCACAGGCAGAGTACTGAGTTTTCTATGAGTTGCACTGATGGAAAATAAAAAACAAAATTACTTTTTTTTTTTTTTGCCTTTTCTTTGGAAAGAAACTCAGATTAGTTCATAAGGGAGATAATCAATAATATTATTGTATTATTCAGGTTTTACATTAGTTTTTACAAATTTTGCTCTTATTTTCTTTCCCAGCTATTTGAAAGTTCAATGTTTACACAGCTGAAATGGAGGGTTAGGCAGGCCCTCATCCGCGTTTGGAAAGAGATGCAAATTCTTTTTCAAAAACTGGTCCACAAAGGTCATTCTGGGAAAAACTATAATTTCCCTATCTTCCTAACCTTTAAATAATTAACTTCCTTGAGCATTTTTCCATTAGGGTAAAATTCTGATCTGTAAATATACATAGTATAATTTCTTTGCAGAATTTCTGAGTTTAAGTCATCGCTTCTGAGATGGCGGTTTTCTATCAGTTATGAAAAGTGCTAAGCATGAAAAAGAACGAGTTTTCTTTTTCTTAAAGAGTTTATAAATAAGAAGAGCCATACCACGCATCTCATGCCATAGACTACTAAGAAATATATTATTTCTCCTCCAGTATTTTCAGATTTTGTTTTTCTATTTGTATTAAGAGGCTGGCTGAACATCTGTATATAAACATCAATCTGTGCATTTTAATCCTAGGGGTATGGCTGGTGATAACAAGAAAGTGACTTTTTAGACATTTTATATGCGGTTCTTTTTGTCATAGTAATTTGTTTGACTGATTTTGGTGCTGGGGATTGAACCCAGAGCCTGGTGCAAGCAAGGCAAGGGCTCTACCACCAAGCTACATCCCCTGTCCGTGTGGTCCTTTCCTGAAGGAAATGTACCCAGGCCTTTTCACATGAAACACAGAGTAACTAAATGCCGACAGAGGAGGTAGGTAACAGCATCCTCCTGTTTTGGAGGAGAAAACTGAGATTTGTTTCAAGTGGCCTGTGTCCATGGATGTCTTTGTCCAGAACCCTTCTTTGGGGCATAGCATCCTGTGAATTTCAAGTAGCTTTGTTTATTCTGCTTTGTTTGAGATAAATGAGGAGAGGACAGCAGATGATCCCTGTTCATGTGAGCATGTCCCCTTGCTTTGGACAGGATGAGGGGCTTGGAGCCACAGGCACCAGAAAGAGCCCTTCCTGGGAGCACCTTCCCTTGGCCTGTCAAACTGCAGAGTCTCTCTCTAAATATGTGCAACTGCAGGGACTGCAGTTAGGTGAGAAAAATCCAGAAGCTTTTTCTTTTTGGTTAAAGTGGACATGAGCTTTTAAAATAGGCCTTTGTTTTTGCTTTCTCATTCCATTTGCAGTGTATGTCTTCAGAGTCAATTCCCTCTATGCCCTTTACCCCAAACTGACCCAGGAGTAACAAGGTGAATGGTGTGAGTGAAGAGTGCCCCAGTGAAACACCAGCCACAGTGGACAAGAGGTCGGTTCATGGAGCCTGTGAGAGTGGTAATGTTCAGGAAATTATTTCCACAGAAGCACCTAGGAAGCTGTATTCTTTTCTCAAATTTAAAAAATTGCAAGAGGCACTCAGAGTTTATATCATCTCATGCTTTTACAAAGAAGGGAATTCTCAGGTAATATTTCAAGAGGGAGTAAAAAAGAACTTAGAAATTCATTCATATTTTTTTTTCAAGCTCTCACCTTCAAGAACTTGCACAAGGGGGAGACATGTGCTATCTATTATTTGAAGCAGGATTGAGGAGAAAGCCCTCAGTAAGTTCCAGAAAGTACTGACAATAGAAATGGGTTGGATATGAAAGGATGCCAATAAAAAAGAAGATGAAAGAAAGGTGATCAAAAACTAAGTTTAAAAAAGCAGAGCACAGGAATTAACACACTTTTGAAGAAGCTATCCCCACACAGTTCCTGTTCTTAAAGAGGTAAAGTGGGTACAGAGTCGGGCCACGGGCTGGCTGGAGAGTCCACTCCTGGACGTATACAACTAAGATACAGTGTGGTGGACTGGGGTACCCGGGCTGTCAGGGAGGGCTGCCTGGCAGAGGTGACATCTGAGCCAAGTGTTGGAAGATAAATTAAGAAAAGGAAAAAAAAAATCAACAAGCAAGGTGCCAGAGGAATGAGGAGAAGCAAAGAGTACAACTGAACTTAAGTTTCTGTGGCAGAGCAAGGTGAGGACAGAGGTGGTCCATAGAGGGAGTCGTAAACTAGGACACGGGGCCACCAATGAGGAGGCTGGTCAATAATTCCAGGGAATATGAGAGCAAGAACTGAGGAAGCCGGAACAAGTGGCATGGGGTGTGGCAGCTGCAGGTGTTTCTGATTCAGGACGGGGACAGAAGGCAGGGCTGCTTTCTGTGCAAAGAGGGGGCTGCCTTGGGATCTTGCACCTGAACAGTACAAAATAAATACTTGTTAGAATACATGGAGTTTTTTTGGTTTGTTTGTTGTTTTTTGATTTTTTTTTTTTTTTCTGGTGAAGGCACTTGAAGAGAATGGGGAGGTGACGAACACTAAAGTGGTCGGTCACAACTTGGAGGGCCTTGCTGCCCTGCTTGTGGATTTGGACTTCATGCTGTAGGCAGTGGTAAGCAGTTTGGTTTTATTTTATTATTATTATTATTTTTTTTTCCTGGTGAAGGCCTTAGAAGAGAAGTGAGCCTAGGACAGGCAGAGGCTGAGGACAAGGTGAAAAGAGATGGCTGGGATCTGATATTCCTAGACTGGAAGAGTTGGGAGAAGAAAAATGGGTAAAATAGGTGAGTGATGGAACTCTTGAAAGCAAAATGAAGTACAGAGGAAGAAAAATGGAGAAGAGAGCAGGGATGAGCAAGAACAGGACGCATGCGTGGAGCTGGACCAACAGACTTCACGGCAACACCGGCCGCGCCTGCGGCCACAGGGACGTCACCAGGAGGCCTGTAAGGGTAACTGCATGTGGAGTGACAGACGCAGACTGGAACGTCTCAAAGGAAATGCACAAGCCGTTGCTCTTCAGGCCTAACAGGCAGGACATGCTAAGACCCACACACACGTCTCATCCACAGTGTGGGCGCACGCACCCAGGAGCCAGTCAGCTCATTAAAATAGTGACGAGGTTTTACTCAAAGCTCAGATATTATTTTAGGTTCTCTATATAACAAGCAGGAAATTTTATGAAAATGAAAGCAGTTTTGTAATTGGTAAGTTCTTCCATCATCATCGAATGTGGGAACAACTTGACCCTCATTGCTTTTTTAAAATAAAATAAAATGAGCATATTTTCTTCCATCCTACCTACATTTATGGTGCATATGATCCACTACAAATACACAATAAGACCTCCAGCGTTTCATGGCATTTTACAATGTTTGTGTTCTAAATACTGTGGTTTCACCATCTTCCATTTTTTTTCCTACCAGAGGTCTTTTTTCCAATCAAATTATTTTTTCTAAAAACAGTTTCAATATTAGTTTATTTTATAGGTTAACTAAATACACATTATACCTGACTCCTGACTGATGTTATATGTGGCTTCCTGTCTTAAAAAATATATGTATGTACACAAAAGCCAAAGTATACCTCTACTGTTTGAGTTTCATCGTGGGACTGTGAGGACGGGTTGCACAGTGTGTCTGCTGATGGCAGGGGAATACTCTTTTTCTTCTTTGGTTCTTCTTGTAATTAAACTAAAGCAAGCAGAAAAACTATTTCCTACATGGAAATGTGAACAGACACTTCATCTCTTAGGTGCACCCTGTTAATTTTTCATAAAATGAAAAACTAGCCATGTTCTCTAGAACTAGCTGAGGAAGGATGGAGGGGTATTCAAGGGACAAGGGCTCCAGTGCAGAGAGGCAATTTTATTTGGGGGTCACTGAGGGTCTCCCATGTGTTAGGCATGGTGCTGGGCAGTGAGCCGGGTCACCAGGAATGCAACACAGAGACTGTCGGCCACGATGAAGAAAGTGTCGCGAAAGACGATAGGAATCTAGTGATTCCACCTGGGGTCAACTGGGAAAAGTTCAACAATTTGGGGAAAAGACTTGAGTAAGATTTCAAGATATCAAGTTTACAAGGGAAGGTATAGCAGGCAGAAGTGTCCGCAGGGCCAAAGGCACAGTCTTGGGAAAGCATGACTCTTTGGGTAACAGTGGGCGGAGGCTTGGGCTCAAAAGTAGTTAGGAGAGCTGGGTGCAGTGGCACATGCCTATAATCCCAGCGGCTAGGGAGGCTGAGGTAGGAGCATTGCAGGTTCAAAGCCAGTCTCAGCTACTTAGTGAGTCTGTGAGTAACCAAGTGAGATTCTGTCTCACAATTAAAAATATTTTTTTTTTTAAAAACAGGACTGGGCATGTGGCTCAGTGGTTAAGGGCCCTTGGGTTCAATCTCTGGTACAAAAAAGGTTCATTACATTATAAAGGGCTTTGTTACCTGCTAGTAGAACTGGACTTCATGCTGTAGACAGTGGTAAGAAGCTGATATAGATTGAAGAAGGATTTGAAACCAGATCTGTTTTACAAACACAAGCTCTGGCAATATGTGGAGGAGGAATTGATGAGACAGGCAGGAAGAGAAGTCAGGAGACCATCGCAGTGGTCCAGGGAAGTGATGCTGAAGGACTGGTTCAGGCAAGAGTAACAGGACTCGGGAGGGCTACAGAGGACACTCTAAGGATGGGATTGACCGGATGTACAATGTCATGAATGGACTGCTTGGCTAGATGGGGACAAAAACGAAAGTATCACTTGGAGATTTCCAGTACTGATGTCAATTATTAAGCAAACATAGGAGAAGTAATGGTAATTAATTTGCGTTTGGGTAATCGGCAGCCAGAGATGCTTACAAGACACCCAGGAGAAATGTCTAAAGACTGCTGGAAATTGGAATGTAGCACTCAACAAACAGGTGGGGCAGAAGATTCTTACTTGAGCAGGCAACACCACAAGAGTAGTAGTTGACTCAGAAGCAGGTAAAATGTCCCAGGAGAAGAACACGGAGCAAACAGGAGGGTTGAGCATGCAAGTCCCTGGGACATCATTATGTAAGGGATGTGCAAGAGAACAGCCTGAGAAGAGACAGGAAAAGACCAGTGCAAGGTACAAGGGAAGAGGAAGAGTAATGTCCTGAAATCAATCACAGGGAAAAGAAGAGGGAGATGGGAGAAACCACTGTCCAACTGAAGTCTCCAATAAGGTGATGGTTTTGGTATATAAAGCTCATTGAAGACCTAAGGGGAAGCATCATGTAGAAGAGGAGTCAGAGGGTCTTTTGTCAATGTGATGAGGAGTAAATGGCAGAGGGTCCTATTGTGATGGGGGTGCGTGGGTGTCATGTCAAAGAGTCAGAAGGTCAACATGGTGACTGAGATCATCTCTGGATGATGATATTACAAGGGATTTTCATTTTGATATATTTTTGCATTTGCCAAGTTCTATGATGAATGTGTATTATTTTAATAATGGGGAAAAATGAAAAGGAAGTCAAATTTGAGAAGAATTTGGTGTCTTGGGGTACTTAGACCTGAGAAGTAAAATAATGAAGTGGGAAATTCCCCAAGTTGGATTCCTGTACCAATTCTGTCATGCATTAGCTGTATGACCCTAAGAATAACATTTAAAGCTTCAGTCTGGGCCAGAGTCTCTTTACCTATAAATAAAGAAGTTGGGCTGGAAAACCACTAAGGTAGATTCTAAATGTAGAAGCCAGGATCAAGCTTGTGATATAAGAAAAAACTCGCAAGTAAATTTGAGAAAAGTGGCATTTAAAGAAACCCTATAATAAACTGATGTGTAAAGCGAAAATTACTTTTTAATACAAATAACCACCCCAGTTTATAATGCTTTATAATTTCTCATTTTATTTGTTTTTCTTAAAGTGGTGAACACATATATTGATTATAATATACATCTTTTTCATTGTGTTCTTTTCATTATACCTTCTGTTTTAAGAGTAAGACTCTATTCCTACCACAGAATATCCTCTATTCACCAATCAAGGAAGAGAACAGCATTTTGTGGGTAAGGTTTGAAGGCTGTAGTTGCCAAGACTAAATATTTACTGCTTCCTTCAGAGTGCCCAAAGACATAAAGTTTTTATTGAGCAATTATCACAGGCACTAAGGAAATAAAGGCATCAGACTATATTTCATATCCATATCCTCTTAAATGTGATGAATGGCCTGGTATGGACATTTTTTAGTTATTTCTGTTTCAGATTATTTTAGGCAATGAACAGCAATGTAAATTAATGGCCAAAGGCCCAAGCAGTGAAAAACGTTAGACTAGACCTAAAAAATATTTCATGGGAGCCAAGAAGTCGTTTAGAAATAAAAATCCTAGGGTATTAGGAGTTCAAAACTACCTTAAAGACTACTGGGGACAAACTGGTGCTGGAAGTAGGTACGCTTCTGCCAGTGGGTACCCACACCTGTTTTCCGATACCTCCAGGGGAAATACCCTGTATGAGACAGTTGTGTGCTGACTAACTCTGCTTAGTTACTGGAAAGTTCTTTTGGATACTAATTTGAAATCTGCCTTCTTGGCATCCCATCCCTTAACCCCAGTTCTGTCCTCAGTACCATAAGACATCAGATTTTTTTTTTCCTGCTCATTATGGGAATGTGGATTATCCTGGGGAAACTGTATAGTTGAATAAAACTATTGCTGGCTACACTGCAAATTTTTATTTCCTAATTACATTTCAAGAAGGTTGAGATCTGAGCTGTTAGTATATCTATAATAAAATTAATTGGAATCCTAAATAAAAACTTTGGTACAAAATGTTATGTAACAGAAGATTCTTTGACTGAGGTATGGTACAAACACTTTAAGCTAATTTCCATAAACCCATATTGGGGGGTTAAATGATGTCCCTTTAGGCACACACTGCAATGCTCACCACCAGTTGGCTATCCTTAGAGGCCCACATACTTCTGCTTCTGCAGTTTGAGGAATATGCCAATCAAGACTCAGTTATGTTTATTCGCAAACATTTGGTACCAGTGTATTGATTACTATATTTACCTAATTAAGCAGTATGTAAAGCAGTGAAATATGAATGTGAATATAAGATTTGTTTCTTGAGCAAGTGCTTTAGAAAGACTAGATAAAGATTTAGTAAAAAGAATGTGACCAAGTTAGGGGTGGATGAAACAACCATAAAACATTTGAAAACTAAAGCTCTAGAGGGATTTGTCCTCATTCGCTTTGTAAAGGTCTTTAAATTCTCGCTTCTTTAAAGTAGGCAGTACAGAAGATGCATAAGAGATGGAGTTTATTCCAGACTCCAATAGTGGCCTCTGCTCAAAATAGACCTTGGTCTATCTTCAAAGACTTGTGAATAAATGTACATTCTTATGCTAGAAATTAAATATTAAAAGATATATTATCTTTATATAATTTCTAGATTTAATCACCCTTTTCAAATAACTGATCAAGTATTGACTCAATGAAGTGACTTAGAAGGTTCTTGTTGCAGTTCAGGGCTAAACTCCGTCTCTCCAGATACTAACAGACCAGAGCAATTATGAAAGAAAAGGAAATGGGTAGATAGCACTCCCTTCCCCTGGTTGCTGATAACCTGCGGGGGAGGGGAAGGATCATGTTTTCTAACACAAGCAATCACCCCCTGATCAGCTCTCTTTCTTCCCTTTTGGTCACATAGGCAAGATAACAGGAGGAGGGAACATGAGAAGAAAGGAAATCTAAAATCTATAAAAGGGGCAGGACATCCACACTCCCTCCGGCAACAGCTCTGGACACCCTCCTCTCCAAAGGAGTCTCCCTCTCTCTCCGTTCATTCTACCCTTTATCAAAAAACTTTTTGATCTTGCCTCAGTATTTCTTTGGTGTTCAATCTTCAATACCCAGGGAATGAGGACCCGATTCTGACTTTCAAGGCCGTTTTAATAGGAAATTGCTTAAAATAAAGATGGTAGTAAGATAGTCTTAAGACTCCACATAATTGATCTTCACCCAAAACTATACAAACTGAGATATGGTAGAAGTCAAAATTGCCAAGAACTATACAGCTTAGTAAGCTCAACCAGTTTTTGATTGTGTATCATACATACATGAACCAATAAAAAACTGGCTATGTATGGTATCTAGCCGAAGTCAGAGAACTATGGTAAAAATGTGCAAAAATCCAGAAATGATTAGATAAATTAAGAGGAAGGAAAAACTATGTATTTACTGTCAAACCAGCATTCTAAAGTAAGGTATTCAAAATTATGTTTTTGAGAAAGCAGAAGGAGGGCACTTAGTGAATTCTGACTGAAAGAACATTCCAGAAAGAGACATAGTAAATTAAAGAGCAACCAGACTAAGAGAGAAAAAAGGCAGAACAGGTGTTAGGAACTTAAAAAGTAGAGATGAGGAGCAAGACTTATGAGAAGAGCTGCCATAAACTTTAAATAAGTAACAGCACAGTTTACAGTCAGCTCGTCCAGTTCAGTAAAAATGGTTCAGATTGCCTCACGATCCTATTAAGGCATTATTAATCTCTGAAAAACAGAAATGAGCAAACTTCAGGATTCAAGATATGTACCTTAAGGAAGCTATATGACCTGGATCAAAAATAATTGTAGTCAAAAGCTCAACTACTTCAGAAGAGACCATGAAAGAATGAGAAACAGCCCTTGTGTGTCTGGGATGTGGCTGGCTTAGTGTGAGACTTTGTTTTGTATATGGTCATTAACAAGTGACTTTCCACATGTGATTTCATTAAAAATGTGTAAACAATGGAGTATTGGTCATAAACAAGAATGAATTTGTGCTATTTGCTGGTAAATGGTCAGATCTGGAGACTAAGAGAAATAAGCCAGTCCCCAAAAGCCAAAAGGTTGAATGTGGAAGCTAATCCACAATAAAGGGAGCAGGGATTAAAAAAAAGAAGAAATATCAGTGGAGTAGACAAAGGGGAATGAAGGGAAGAGAGGAGGGATGGAATAAGGAAAGACAGTGGAATGATCTGACATAACTTTCTGGGTTACATATATGAATACACCACAGTGAATCTCACCATTGTGTACGTCTACAAGAAATTAATTTAAAAAATAACTATGGGTAAAATAAGTAAGATGTATAAAACTCCGTGAAGTAAATAAACTTGTCCATTCTAAAGACAAGAAACCAAATCTCATAGATGTTGAGATGCTCAAATTTACAGTTAGAAAAAGATGATGGACCAGAACACTGGGTTTCCCACCTAAAGTCTTACAGAAAGTTTGAAAAATAAAGGAAAAAACTGAAAGTTCCATGAAGACCTACAATTATCTTTTTCTGTATTCTCACCCTCCTTCCCTCTGCAGAATATGATCACTGGAATAGCTTGCTTTTTTCACTTCACAATGTATCATATGCATTTATCATGACTACCTATCTTCCTATAGGTCACTTAGTGACTATATGATATTATGATACATTAATTTATTCATTCAAAATAATACTGTGGGTGAAGCGCTACTGTATGGAACCAAGGACAAATAAGAAAAAGGTAGTTACTTAGGCCAACCAGATTTTCATCTTTTGTTACTACTGGTACATCTAAGATTAAAAGTCTTTTCTTCAAAGCATGTGTACCACAGTGGTGGCCACTTGAATGAACAGCAACCTTACTCAGTAATAATCTTCCTCTTCCCCTCCACGGACAATGTGTTTGAATTGTCTGCTCATTTAATTCTGTATCCCCTTGCCGGTTTACACTTAATAATTCAGTAATAAAATGTATGGATGAACATTTTTATTTTTTATTCCCCCCTGACTTGTGAAAATAGTTATTTTACATAGGATAAATGTCCCCTATAGAGGAACAGTAAAAGCTATTATACAAGCATGGGTAAAATTGACGGATATTTAGGAATAAATTAAAATGGTATAAGTTTCATTTTATTTGGCTCTCAAAGGACCATTTGGTCTTTTGCTTTTCTTAAAATACAACCAAATTATAACTACATGGCACAAACTAAAAGGGTGATCTATGATCTGCAAGTTGATTAATTTATCTGGAAAGCTGTCAGCTCTCCACTTCAATTTGTATGGTGATGACGAAGTCTAAATCAAATTTTAAATGAATGCAAACATGGCAACTCTTTAGGCCAAATGCTGGAGAAACACCTTCAGAATTCCAAGTGGAAGTCTTTGTGGATCCTTAGAGGCCTGTACATTGATTTTCATTTAGAGAAGTGTCAAGATACATTTCTCCAAGGACCAAGAAAAGGGGATTATGCAACTTAATGAGACAATGCCATAATAAACCTGAGATGATAGCTCTCTGAGTCTCAGGCAGTCCCCAGCAAATGTTCTCATTGTTTTGGATCCTTTACTCATGAGTCTGGAGTTGGAAATCTTGTTAGAAGACATCTAGCCCAGTCATTACCCAAATCCCATTTCCAGGGATGGGATGGACACAGAAGCTTCCAGTACCAGAACTGCACCAGGACATGTCGCTATTCCTCCCCTCACTCCTGGAGTGTTTGGCCCAAGCCCTTTAGGTCCAGGTTCTGAGCAGAGCCCTCTATGCCTTGCACGGTGCCCCTGGGACTTACCTGCAGATGCCCGGGGGCGGCACTGCCCAGTCATGGGGCTGTATTCCTGGTTCTCGTCAGCACACACACACAGGAAGGACCCCTCCACGTTTTCACAGAAGGCTTCACCACACACGCCACTGAGCAGCTCACATTCGTTCACATCTGGGAAAGGGAGCAAAGAGCGAGTGAGACACGTGCATCAGTCCTGACAGCTCTTCATTCTGCCAGCGGTGCCTAGGCCAGTAGTGCCTTCTAGAAACAAGGTGCTCTCCAGGGAGCTAGCACACCCCGTCCGCTCTTAGGGAATGGGCTCCTGCAGGCAGGGTTCATGCAGCTGTCTGTATGAAAGGACTGGGAACATGCACAATAATGGTTTAAATTCCAATTCAAGTTTAAGGGACACCCTGGACACAACAGCATGTGCCCGTTGGTCACCTAGTTTTGTCTTCCCTGCCTTTCCAACATATCAAAGTCATAAATGGTCCTACGCTCTACTCTCAGTTTTTAAATTCAGAAAAAATCAGAAGCACAGGTACTTCAGCAGTCATAGAAATTTTAAATTCATTTAAAAACATTAAAAGCCTACTTAAATGTCTGAAAATAGTTTTCTAGCAGCCCAAAGGTCCATAAATTAACATTAGAATTTGGGTTGTAAGAGCTATAAATATTTATCAGGGTGCATTAATCATCCATTTGAACCAAATTGATCTAATAACTAATCACTGACTTCACTATACCTTTTCAAATTCTGTTGATGTCTACAGTGTAATTTCTATTTTGCTAAATGTTTTTCTTCTGTGATTAAATACATGTAATTAAAATATAATCAAGTCATCTTATTGATTAGCATGATTTCTTAAAGGTTGTACAATATACCCTAAAGAAAGGTTATTTGCATATCATCATTGATGAGCATGATTTATTAAACATGTTCATTACACCCTAAAGAAAAGCTAATCACCTCATAGTACATTTTACCTTTGCTTCTCCAAAAAGTTTTATTAATGACTGTCTTGTTCAGCAAAGTACCTCACTTGATATCTGAAATGCTCAAGGGTCTTATGTATTAAACAAGTATAAACATCAGATTCATGAGCACACTCTGAGACGGTTTATACAGTGTTAAAAATGTGAGCAATTTTCCAAACCATTCGGGGAAAAAAAAATCTTATTTCTCCTGCTACATCCAGTTTATTGTACAAAAGGTTTATGGGTTTTGACTTATTTAGATGATTAACCTCAGCTTCCCATTTCACTTTGTTTGTAAACAAATATAAACCCATTGGCTGTATTTCATTTACAAAAAAGATATTATAACAAAGTATAAAGCAAAATTGGAATATTTAATCAATATAGACAGTTATTATTTAGACCAGAAGAGTTGACTTAAGGAATTTGCCAGTTCACATTTATCAATTTTAGGTAAATGTCATATGAAACTTTCTACTTTCCAACTCTTATTATTTACATGGCTATTGAGATCTCTCCCACCAGACATGTTCATTTAATCAAGAAATACTTCCCAGTTACTTTTATGGGCCAGGCCCTCACGACCCACATGTGGGAGAGCAATGTTGAGTCAGGCAGGCCCAACTCCTGCCCTCAGGGAAATCAGTAAGAAAATCTCACAGGCTTCATTAGCAGCAGGATTGAAAAGTACAGAGTTCTGTGAACTATGGAACAGTGGTTCTTTCATGCAAGAGTGGTTTGGAGAAGCAACACTGGAGCCCAGATCTGAAGGATGAGTAGGTGATAATGAGTGGGGTGGGTGTGCAGGGTCCAAGCAGAGGGAATAGCACAGCCAAAGACTGGTCTCACGCCTGTCTCATCTCTGCAATGCTGCACAACATCCAGTGTGGTGAAGAGCATATAATAGGTGCTCGGTGTGTGTGTGTGTGTGTGTGTGTGTGTGTGTGTGTGTGTCTATGGATATAGATAGATATGGATGGCTAGGTTTGTTGGGGGGCTGCTGGGGATTGAACTCAGGGCCTCATACATGGTAGGCAAGTACTCTACCACTGAGCTGCATCCCCAGTTCTCAGTTAATAGGACAGAAAAAAAAAAAAAAAAGACAAAATGGCATTTGTTGAGTTCACCAAAATGACAACAAAAATCCCCCTCTAAGACTGTCTTGTGTGCCATACTAAAATGTCAACAAGGGTTGATATGCTCATCTGGCTGATTGAAAATGAATATTAAGCAGGGGTTCAGGGATCATATGGAGTCAACGCCCCTACATTTCAACAGTTAATAGTTAAACAAAATTTACCGAGTAGGTCAACCATGGTACCCAGTCCAGGGGAGGGAGACAGAAAGCTCCCAATCACACGGAGGTTGTGGACTTGGAGAAGAGGGCGGCAGGCAGCAGATACAGGACTAAATGATTCCCAGAAAGTGGCAAGTGCTGTGACAGAATTTGCTGCAGGTGTTCTGGAAGCAGGAAGAGGGTCAAAGCTCAGCTCGAGAGCAAGGGAAGGAGCAGGGACAGTGTCTGGGAGATGACACCTAACTTCAGTCAAACCATAAACCATTTAGTCACAATATAAGCAAATGTCTGGTAGTTTTTATCACTTGGGTTTTGGTGGGAAGAGGAGTTTTGGTGAAGCAGGAGTTGGTACCAGAGATTAGAATAGTCTTGGCTGTATTATTAGCCATGTCTTCCTGTGGCTAATTCTTGAATAATTACATGTGTCCTTGATTAGCTGGTGTTTATGCTCAAAAATACATGACTACTTTTTAATGCAGTTGGGAATTAACTAATGTGATTGGGAATTAACTAAATTTCATAATTAATCCCAGAGAGGTAGTTTCTATTCAAGTGGTATCATCAAACCTCTGAGAAGATTTTGTTTTCCTATATTATCTGGATGGCAAATGACTTATGTTTTCCTTGCAAATTTTCAAATCCACAAGTTATTGACTTCACCTCAAGTGCCATCTGCCCTGTAGTAAACAGAGCTATTTTTCTCTATTAAGAAGAATAAAGAAGATTTGTTAATCCATGAAGTTTCAGATTTTATTACCTTTCTTCTCTTTCTCATGAAATTGCTCTAATTGCAAGCATGTTTCATAATGACATTGACTTGCAGAAATCAGTTGATCAGAAAATGAAACACAAAATCTCTTCTCTAGGAGCATGTGTTGGATGATATTCTAGGGACATCTCATGACATTCAAGATTCTTTCCAGCACCATCAATCCCAGAACAGAATGAAGAATAGAGTTGCACAATCTAGAGCATCAGTTTACTGGTGTCATTCCTGGAAACCGAAGCTCTTTCCAACTCTCTTCCTTAAATGCACTGCCTGAGGAGCTGGATTTCCAAGATGGACAACTTTATACCATGCTGCAGACTGTTTTCTGGGCCACGGGGACTACAGAGTGCTGCATGTTCAGTTAAGGGTTTAAACACATGTCCTTTAAAAACATATTTCAATTTAAAGTTGTCCTTCTGTAATTATCAATGCTCCTAACCATTTCAGAAGCCATAGGACACATTATTTGCACAATCTCAAATTATATGATAAAAGCAAATTCTGCCCAAGTTTGCTGTTTAAAATTTCTTCTTGTTGATAACTTTGATTTCTTTTTGAATAGGACACATGAAACATGTTGGGAAAAAAATTCTAAAAACTCACCCACACACCCTTGCCCATCCTGTGGGGCTTGAAAGCCCTGATAACAGAGGCAGCGGAAGGAGCCAGCTGTATTGTCACAAAACCCGTGACTGTCACAAACAGTGTTGTTTACACATTCATCAATATCTGTAAGAAAGACATTTAACATCAGGCACAAAACAAACACAGGCTGACAAACACCAGATATTAATGGATAAACAGAGGCACTCCACACACCTGATTAGTATGAAATGATCATGTTTACACAGAAAGAACTCTGAAAACATTTTACATATTAATAAAATGTTTTGACGATGAAAATGGTTTAATAGGCAAAATGTTGGGGTCTATGAGAAAACATTTGCTTTTCCTCAGGAAATGTTTTCAAATTGAAATGACTGCTGCAAGTGTCGTGGTCAGTATTTCCCAAATGTTTTCAACTCTTAATTTCCAAGGGAATTTATAGCCTACAGGGGAAAAGGTCAAAACTGTTCTGTGTACAGAGTGGTGGGTAGCAAGAAGCAATAGTTACTCAACCCTGTAGACAGCCTTGACCATGTCTACACCGCATTCCCATGAAGTCAAGAGAGGATCTGGTGAATTCAGCAGAATAACTAGCCAGTCACAGTTACTCATGAGAAAAGATTTCCTATGCCCAAGTTACAGTCACTTGAGATCCTAAATATCAGTGCTGTTGAAGTGACCGGCTGGCTTATGAGCTCATTTTGTTCTCTATCAACTTGATGACAGACAGTGACCCTGTGCCTTTTTTTTCCGTTAATAAAAAATGCTCTCATAAAAGGGAAATCTCAATTATAAAGTTACAGTCAATGTTTAGATGGGACTCTTCTTGATCCTTAGAGTTACTAATTTTCTTCCTACTTCTTTCCTTCCCTTTGTCTTTGTCTGTAATCACATCGTACACATTGCCACGTCTCCACATTTAGTCCCCAAAATACAGGTTTCTAGAGAAACAGTTGAGAAAATGCAAATATATGTGAAGAAGATTTTACTTTTATGTTTAAATAACGAAATCACCTGGTAACAAATGATCAAGGAAATGACACGTTAAATTTCACGTGACAGAATTTAATGTTCTTAAAATCAAGCTTCTCTCTTTTAAAAAGTGTTTAAAGTTAAGTTGAAGAAATTTTCTAGAAGAAAATGAAGATAGGCTAATGATTTTTCAGAAGCTGCCTGACTTCCTAATTTCCAACACTGATGTTACCAACATAAATTCACATTATCACATTTTTGAATTGCAAAATATGAGTAACTACATCAAAGTTTTCTTAAATTTTCTCAATTTGAAGAAAACTGTTCTTTCTGCCTTTCTCCCATCTTGGCTGGTCTTTGGTCCCTAGTTCACCTGTGTGCTCTTCTCCACTACCTTCAACTGTTCAACTTTGGGACGTTCCCTTGTCTTCAAAACTGTTGACTTGAAAATTGTTCACTTGATCATCTTTTTATCCACTGTGCTTTTCTGCTCCATCAATGCAAAATGTCTCAAAACAACCAACCACACTCATCACTTTATTTCCCAATGCAGTAATTCCTGTGTATCTATGTGAGGGGATTGGTTCCAAGATCCAAGGACTTGCAATTCTCTTACATAAAATGGTACAGTATTTGTACAAAATCTATGCCCAACCTGCCATGCACTTTTGCAATCAGGACCTTGAATATGCTAGGCAAGTGTTCTACCCTGGGTTACACCCCAGCCTCTCCCATGTAGACAACCTTGATCATGTCTACACATGATCAATCAACCCTAGATTACTTAGCATACCCAATTTAGTATAAATTCTATATAAAGTTGTTATAATCTATTCTTTAGGAAATGATGACAATTTTTAAAAATCTGTACATGTTCAGCGTAGATGCAATTTTTTTTCAAATATTTTTGATCCACAGATAAAGAATTATTGGTTATGAAGGGCTAACTATGTAACTTCTCTGTAATACAGAAATATTAGTCACAAGATGCATAATATTAATAATATTGGTGTACTCTTACAATTACTGTGAGGATTAAACAAAAGAGGTACAAAGTGCTTAGATGCATACAATGTAGAAGACATCCAATACATGTCAACTACTATTACCCTTACTGCTCCTCTTCCTCCCTCTCCCTCCTCAATGACCTACAATCTCACTCCATCTCTCTCTATCCCACTGAAACTCCTCTGAGAAAAGGTACCCATGACAGACTCATTAAACCCAATGATTATTTTCCAGTCCCTCACCCTTGACCTCTAAGTCTGGTGAACACCCAGTTCTTGAACACTTTCTTCCCCACGTTCAATAACAGAATATTAATATTAATATTAATTTTTAGTCACTTTGGCTTGCCACTTCCCTTTCACAGCCTGAGGAGGATGTCTGCCAAGCTCAGGCCCCTGGGATCTGCCGCAAGCTCAGAGCTCCCCCCTCTACCCTTCCCAGGCTCTCTCAACTTCAGTGACCACAATCCTTGGGATGAATCCCGAATCTTTATCCTCAGCCAGGATCCTCTCCCAAGTATATTTCTTAGTCTTAATTATTTCTGTTTGATCTTCTCCTGTCATGTCAAACTTTATCAAGCCCGAAGCTGAGTTCACTCTTGTCTTTCTAAAATTCATTTTCTGCCCTTCGTGAGAAATTGCTCCCCCTCCCAATTCTTCCCTTGTTGCCCTAACTCACCTCCCTAAAGTAAACTGACAACTCAATGAAATCATTTTAAGCATCTAAACACATGACTCTCTCTCACAGCATCTAACACAAAGAAGATACTCAATGAATCTGATCTGGATGACTTTGAATGCAGCCCAAGACTGGGTTTACAACTTGTTTACTGATTATGGTGGTGAGGAGAAACTGTAGCCCAACCACTTAGCATAGGTCACGGCTAATTTTAGACTTCCTGAAATGGGCATTTGCCAAAGGGATTATGTCATTCTTTGAACCATAGGATTTAAGGCTGAAAACTTCAGTTAGTACTTACATATTGATGATGCTCCAGTCTCTCCCAAGCCTTGACCCCTGTTCTTTAGAATCCTTTATCTAAGACCTATGAACCTGTCCATGATAAATGAACTTACTACGGCTCCCTTCCTCATCTTGCCTCCACTTCCCCCTGTGTTCTTCTCATTAGTGAATTCAACCAGTCACCCAATCAGAATTCTTGATGTCATCTTTCCCTCCCTCCACCTCCTCATCCCTTCCTATCCTGCCCTCATCTTTGCCAATTGTCTGTGTACTCCTCATTGGCTTTCTATCTCTAGTCTCACCTCTCCCTTTGATCCATTCTCCACCTAATTGCAGCCAAATGTGCTCTTTCCAAAACATGAACCTGTCTGTGCCATCCCCTTGCTCAGAATGTTCAGGATCTCCACTTGGCTAGAGACCACCCCACCGACCTCCTTAGGAAAGCATCAAGCCTCCTTTGTCATCTGACTCCTGTGCGTGTGTCTGGTCACAGTGTGCAGACAACCTCCTCCCCAAGGGGCACACCAGCCCTAGCAGGGTGCTAGAGTTCTTTGGAAACCTAGCATCTCTGATTTCTTACTGACTTGGTGCAGTCTCCGTTCCCTGCTCAGCCCTGGCTTTGCTCAGAAACATACAGTCAGCCCAAGAGACATCTCTTCCATGGTACTTTCCTTAGCTACTCCATGGGCAGATTTCAGAGTCCCTCCTCTCTGCTCCCAGAGCATTTTGTGCTATTGCTATGTTTATTGGGGCTACTTTTTTTTTTTTTTTTTTTTTTTTTTTGAGATGGGAAGCCTTTGACTAACCCTCACCAGCAATCTATTTCTGGGAGGAGAGAAGAAAAGCAGCCACTAGAAACCAGCTAGCTTTTTGGTCCAGATTTTTTTTAAAGTAAAATATCTTGCTTTCTTTATAATAATTCTACACAATTGCAGCAGATGAAGATTTCTTATTACTGATCACTAGCACAGGAAGTGAGTAATTGACCTGAAGATGAACAAGTCCCAAGCTGGTTATGAATTACTGGGCATCTTGCAGACTCAGACTTACTATAACAGTGATTATACGAGAAAGTTTAGATGAGCAATACTTTGGATTTGAGTGAATAGGAAAAAATAACGCCACATGCTTGCTGGATTCTAGCTCTTCAACAACTAATATTTTATAAAAATGATATAACGTAACTCTCTGAAGTTTCATATTTTCAACAATGAGGTGAGGTAATAGCTTAAGAAGAGGACAACACTTTTTTTCACTTCTCTGATGACCTATAAAAAAAAAATACATTATTTCATTAGAATTTTCTTTGATGATATGAGTTCTCTGAAACATTTTTCCACTGTTAGTCTGAACAAATGAAAGCTGTCCTGCTGAAGCTGAACGTGGAACATGAAACTAAATTTTGGATCATTCAATGTCATGTTTTCCTTTTGCTTAGTGTTAAGACTACTAGAGCAATTTTGCTAGGTATCTGCAACAGTCATGAATGAGATTATCATAGTAATACTATCCAACAGATTAGTGACCTGTTAAAGTGATTTCTAGCAATTCTTTCAGTTGTCAATGAAGACAAATTAGGTATACTATCATAGGAATTTCAGATTTCTCATGCAAGTGTTTATTTTTTATATGTCACTGGAAAGCATAGATGCAAATATTCAAAACTCAATGGAAATGAAGTCAAGAAAGAATACGCTAAGCAAGGACAGTGGACTACTGATGTGAATCCCCAATTACAAATTACCTAAATTTGTAGATGTAGAACACAGTTTCAGGTAACTGGAATTACCAGTAGTTCATTTTAAAAGTAGCAATGTCTACTCTGCTGACAGAGGATTATTATCTAGGCTATGTACATAAAGAATTCAAAACACAACACCAAAACCCCAAATAATCCAATTAATAAATGGGCAAATGAATAAAACAGATGCAGCTCAAAAAATGAAATACAAATGGCCAACAAATATATGAAAATATGTTCAACTTGATTAGTAATTAGGGAAATGCAAATCCTCTCACACTAGTCAGAATGACAACTATCAAGAATACAGACAATAACAGATGCAGGAAAGGATGCCAGGAAAAGGAACACTTTTATGCTAGTGGAGAGACTATAAATTAATACACCAACTATGGAAATCAGTATGGTGGTTCCTGAAAATACTAGGCACGGAACCACCATATGATCCAGCTATACCACTCCTTGGTATTTATCCTAAGAATTAAAGTCAGTATCATACTACAGTGATACATGCATAACAATGTTTACAGCAGCACAATTCACAATAGCCAAACTATGGCACCAGCTTAGGTTCCAGGCGAATGGATAAAGAAAATGTGTTATATCTACATGATGGAGTTTTATTCAGCCATAAGGAAAAATGTAATTAAGTCATTTGCAGGAAAATGGATGGAATTTGAGACTATTACACTAAGAGAAATATGCCAAACTCAGAAGGTCAAGGGTTGTATATTTTCTCTTTAAAGTGGAAATTAGAGAGGAAAAAGGAAAGGTGGGGTATAATCACATGAAAATCAAAGGGAGATCAGTGGAATAGAGGAAAGGGACCAGTAGATAGGAGTGAGGGGGAGGAGGGCTTTTGGCTAAATTATATTATATTGAATGCATGTACGAATATGTAACAATAAATTCCACCATTATGTATAACTGGACTACAGGGAAAACAGTAACAATGCTGTCAATGACTCAAAGGTTCATACTTTTGAGGATCTCAAGTGCTGACCTGTTTCATAGATCGATTTTGCTGCTCCATATGTTTTTTACTTAAATCGCTTTCTGAATAACAACACACTTTTCAAAACAGACTGATTATTATCAAGTATCCAACATATTAGAACAGAACTCCAACCATGCACCCCTAAATCTTGAGTAACATTAAGATTGAACACTTGGTAAGGTGAACTATGAAATTAGAAAAAAGTATAAAAAAGAGCATGATCTTGTAAGGGGCTGAGTCCAGGAAACCTTGTTTACTGGCCAAGAAACTAAAACTGCTGCTCAAAGACCCTGACAATGGACTTCCTAACAAACATCAATGATTCCACCAACTGTACAATATTTCCTAAAATAGGTTTGGAAAAAAAATCTATGAGGATCATGAGCAAGATATATTTGTGTCCATTTTGTTAGCAAAGTGGTAACTTTTTTAAGGCACGTTCATTAGTATTTTATTTTCAGTTTCTCAACATCTATGCTTTGCTGATTTCCTTCTTCCCAGTTTTGACAGATCATACCTTCTTATTGGGGAAGAGCTCACTCATGAGCCTCCCTTCTGTTGCCAGGATACTCTCTGGAGCTGGGTGGTGGGGATGGGACAGTTTTTTCAGTGATGGATTGTTCACAAGAAAATTTCCATAGTGACTGTTCAGCTGGGTAGAAATGGCCTTCCTGTTGTTAGAACATATTTAGATGAATCACATGGTCCATTTTGACTTAAAAGGAAATTGGGGATTGTCCAGTTCAGCCTCTTTATTTTCAGAGTCAGAAAATTGAGGCCTAAAGAGGGAAAGTGACTCACATCAAGAGTTTGAAGTAGAGCTGGCAGAGGATTGGAGTCTTATCAAGGAACAATCTTCTGAATCAAAGTTGGAGGCTCTAACACGTCCACCAGCTCTTACCATAATGATTGTTGGAACAGGTCCCTCCTACATGGTGGGTAGAACCGACCACACTGTGAGCCCAATAAGCATATTGGCGTCTGTTCACTAGGAAGAGGGGAGTCAGAACATACTGTCTGCTACTCACTGACTCATCATTTATGGACTTGAAGTTTAGTCAAGGACCTCCTCTTCTCTGCATCTTTGTCCTTAAACCAAGAAGCATCATAGTACTTGAAATAAAAACACCAGAGGTGTGGTAGACCCCAAAGAAAATGTCCTTCTAAAGACCCTGAGAAGACAGCACAGCAGGCAGCAATGGTGTGCCAGTCTCGGGAAGACCAGGACCACGTCCAGCACTGGTGCTCTTCAGTCTCTTTATTAAAAGGAAATGACCCACTGTTTCAGCCAAGAGCTTCCTGACCAACTGCAATTGGTTAAATATTTGATGCCAGATTCCTAAGAAAACAGATACAAAAAAAGGCCTTACATTGGAAAGGATGTAGGGTTCCTGCTTGGGGAAAATGCCGCCCTCAGACTCCTTGCTGAAAGGAAAAGAGGCCAAGAAGGAGAAAATACAGCCCAGCCAAGAAATGGGGCTGAGAGATGCAAAACCAGCTGAAGAGCTGCCCAAAGGAATTTTTAAATGGCATGGCTGCTGGCCCAAAAGAGATTAAGGTCTCTCTCACAGCATAGGAGGGAAGCCAGCATTAAGCAGAAGATGAGCACAAGGCCTAAAAGAAAAACTAAAATAAAATTTAGCCAATAGGAAATTAAAAACTGGATTTGGAGACAGTCCAGACAATACAATAGGATATTGTGGAACCTTTTTAAAAAGGTCCACTGAGGTCTGGCAACATCAAGAAGTCTGGAGAATATGGTTCTTATGTGTTACAGAAAATAACTTAGTTCTGAGAAAGAGGGACCAGTCAGAAGACAGTAGAAAAGATGTCATTGTGCAGGGTCTGACCACCAGGCCATCGCCCGATAGAGAAGTGCAGGAAAAAAACGTGGAGACCTTGATGGTTACAAGTCTGTTTTAAAAGCCAGCAACCTGAGATGAGCAATAAGAAATGACAGAGGTAGCAAATGATTTCAAGTCCAACTTTCTAGTGCATAAATTCTAGAAGACAAGGCCGCCAATGAGAGAATTTTCTCCCCCAGTCTTAAGATGTACTACCTTGAAAGAGATTTACTTAAAGTTATTCTTTAAAAATTGTAGAGACAAGTCTTCTATTTGATTTCAGCAAGCAACTATAAGTACCAAAGAAACTAAGCAACTTTCCTCTTATTTTTATCGACCATTAGGTTGCTAACAAGTATTCTTCATTCCTAAAGACATTCTATTGAAAATCAACCTAGAAATCTACACTTTATCTAAAAAATGTGGGAAGTATTCAATCACTGCACTCCTTTGATTTATCCCTTGGCTATACCCCTAATCTCCCCTGTGCTCCAACCTAATTTAGGGCCTCACTAGGTCTCACACAGATTCCCGTAATGGCCTCCCAACTGGGTGCTTTCAGTCACTTATCAGGACCCCAAATTCATCATCCATAATGACAGAAAGATTTACCTATTAAAAAGTCCAATTAAATAACTCTGCTTAAACCTTTTCAGTGTGTCTCCACGGATAACAGTATAAGGGCTCTGGTCACATGCCCACAAAGCCTGTCCATGCTGTGTCCTCGAGTTATTTGCCTTTCCAGCTGGCCCCCTTCTCCCTGCATCTTCAACTTTCTCCTTCTTTCCCTCTCTATTGGATCATTTCATCAGGATCAAACCTTTCCTGCTGTTTCTCGTTTTAAAAAGTAACAAAAAGCCTCCTTGCACCATAATCCATATTTCTCATGCCCCTCCTTTACAAAGCCACGGTGCTTGACTCTTCTGCACATGTTGTATCTGCTCCTTCAGTCCTCATCCCCCTTGGATAGCTCCTAAATATAAAACTTCACTGAAATGGCTCTTCATGAGATCACCCAAACGATTCTTCTTGGTTGTCACCTCAGAATTCTCAGTAGTATTCGGGGCAGTTGGCTCCGCTCTCCTTTCTGAAGCATCTCTTCCCCTTGGGTGTCTGATATGCTCCTAGGTTCCCCCTTAATCTTTGGGCCACCCCTTGACAATTTTAATTACTTGACACACACATGCTGAGGTTTCTCAGGGCTTAGTCTTAAACCCTCTTTCGTTTTCATTCTATGATTTATTTTGGTGGACTCATCCATTCAAATGGCTTCAGTTATCATCTACATCTGATGATTCCCAGTTTATACTTCCAGCCCAGACTTAACACTAGCCCTACGGTGATTCGATTGGCACCTGACACACTCACATGAATATTTTATAGATAACTTAATTTAATATCCTCAAGTCATACTCTTAACTTGAAACAAAATTGCTTCACTTTGCAATAGGCCAGCAAATAGTGACACCAAATATATACTTGCTAAAGCAGAACCTATGGGTTATCCATATTCTTTCTCCATGCCAGGCACTCAATCCAACATTAGGTTCTAAATCGATATCATTTTCTATTTCCAAAACACTTCTTCAGACCTTCATTTCTTTCTATTGATTAGTGGTATCAGGAGGGCCACTCCTGAAGTCTACTTGACCAATGTGTCTGGGAGGAACTGTGAAGACAATATCCCGAGAGACGCCTGACTTTTCTCTTGACCCTCTAATTCCATTTCTAAACAGCAACCTGCATGATATATGCTTTAAAAATATAAATTATATGGACAAACCTGGAGAACACTTTGTTCAGTGAATTAAGCCAGGCACAGAAAGAAAAGTACCAGATGATCTCACCCACGTGGAACTGAAAAAGTTAATTTCATAGAAGTCAAGAGTGGAATGGTGGATACCAGAGGCTGAGAGGATTGGTAAGGGGATGGAGAGATGTTAGTCAAAAGATCTGTAATTACATTTAGACAGGGGGATTACAGAAACAAATGTACAAAATAAACAACAACAAATATATCACATAGGCAGATAGAGAGTGATAAAAAGTGGTAAGTGACTAACCCTAGGGAGAGAAATGCAGAATGACTATTAATGATTATGGAGTTTCTTGTGTGGGTGAAGAAAGTGCTCTACACTTGATTGTGGTAATGACTGCACAACTCTGTGAACAAACTAAAAACCACAGTACTGTATACTTGAAATAGGTATCGACTTTAAGTTTCAAGCCACAACAAATTTCAAGGATTGAGGTTGTTTAGGGTATGTTCTCTGAGCACAGTGGTGTTAAAGCTGAAGTTGATGACAAAAAAAGTAACTAGAAAAATCCCCCATTGTTTGAAAAACAAGCAAAATATTTCTAAATAATTCATTGGCCAAAGGACTTGACGATGAACTTGAAAAAAAATTTGTATATGAAAAGCAAAATACAACATATCAAAACTTCCAGATACAGAAAAAGTCATTCTTGGATTCCTGGAAGGAATTATATAACCATAAGCAAACATATTAGGAAAAAATGGTGGAAAATCTAATGATTTAAGGATCTATTTTAAGAATTTAGACATAAAGACAAATTCAACCTAAAGAAAGTAGATAGAAAAATAATAAATAAAAAAGCAGAAAATAACGAAGTAAAAAAAGATAGAGAAAAGAAATCAATAAAACCTATTTCTTTGCCAAGGTTAATACTCCTAGGTAAAGATCAAAGCAGAGAAGGCATAAAAATTGCTAAAATAATAAAATAAAAAACATTACTACACATTCTACAGAGAAGATAAGAAGGTATTATAAACAGCTTTGTGCCAATGAACTTGACATCTTACCTAAAATGGACAAACTCCTTGAAAAACAACTTACCAAAACTGACGAAAAGTCTAAATATTATCTATTAAAGAAATATTAACTGCAAGTAAAAGTAAGTTGCAACACATACCCACAACAAACAAAAACTCCAGACACACATTACCTCATTGGTGAATTCTTGAAGAAATTTGAGGAAGATGTAACACCAATCTTACACAACATTTTCCATAAACCAGAAAGAGGGGACTCTTCCAAAGTCATTTTATGAGACTAGAACAAGCTTGACTCCACAAATTATAAGAACATCAGAAGGAAGGAAAATTCCTCGTGAACACAGATGTAAATATTCTAAACAAAGTGTTAGTAATTTTACCCTAATGATATATAAGAAGACACCATACCATGACTGTTGGGTTTATGTTAACATTGCAAGGGTATTTTTTTACTTTCAATAAGGAATATGGCTATTGAGCACTACTGAGCACTTTTTCCTGCTGAGATCAGAAGTGAGATGGGAAAACTAGCTGTCACTAGTAAGCATTGTAGTAGACATTGCAGGTAGTACTGTAAGACAAGAAAGGGTAGAAAGTATCATTATCAGAAGAGAAGAAATAAACTAGCATGATTTGTATAACATGATTGTATATGCAGGAAATTCAAAAGAATCGCAGATAACAGAATTATTAAGTGAATTTAACAAGATCATGGATACAAGGTCAATGTGCAAAAAAATCAGTTAGCTCTATATACTAGTAACAAACAATTGCAAGGATAAAAAATTCAAATACTATTCACAACATAAAAATACTGAGTGTTTAGGAATAAGTCTTTTAGAAAGTTTGCAGACATTACACAAAAAACTGATACAAAACACCAGGAGAAAGGAAAAAACTCTAATAGAGGGAAGTGTTGTACTTATGGAGTGAAAGATAGTATTGTAAAATGCCAAATTGCTGTAAATGGATCCACTGATTCGTTGCAATTGAAATCAAAACCCCAGGATAATTTTTTTTCTGTGTGTGAAAACTGTTAATCTGATTATCAAATCTGTGTAGTAATGCAAAAAGTCAAGAACAGTCATGACAATCTCAAAAACAAAACTGAAGAATTTATCATTTATAGCACCAAATAATGAAATCCATTATTAAGCTATTATAATTAAGACAATGTGGTATTGGTCAAGAATAGATAAATAAACCTATAGAGTCACCAGAAATAGTCTCATAGATATTTGACCACATGGTTCATGACACACTTGCAGACTGGTGGCAAAAGGGTACTATTTTCAATAAATACTGATGACTCAACAGGATATTCATCTAGGAAAAAAAGAAAATCATGAACTCAATTTTATACCAAAAGCAAAAATCAATTTCAGGTGGATTACAGATCTCAATGTAAAATATAAAGCAAAAAAACTTTCAGAAGACAACATAAAAGAGTACCTTAATGACTTTAGGGTTTGCAAAGATTTTGGACATGCAAAATACTGATCTAAAATGAAATAATTAAAACATTGGATTTCATTAAAATTAAGAACTTGGGTTTATTCAAAGTTATCATTGAGAGAGTTGTTTTGTGCACTTTGTTTTGATGAGGTTTGTTAGGTAGAATTCCACAGCTGAAAAAATACCCAATAAGGGTTTAAAAAGTGGTTAAACATCAGTCTTCATCAAGGAAATGCAATCTGGCACTATAAGAAGATAACTTTGCTCAGCATGGCTCAGCTTTAAAAGGAATGGCATACCAATTACTGACAAGAATGTGAATCTGGAACTCTCACTCCTCGCTGATGAAAACATGAACTGCTACTCTGAAAACCTGGCTGTATCTAGAACCCAGTAATTACACAGAAATATCACTTCTGGGTGATATCCACAGAAATCAGTGGTTACATTCCTCAAAAGACACAATCAAGAATATCTATAGGAGCTTCAATCACAACAGCCCCAGGCTGGAAGCAACTCGAATGACCATCAGCAGTAGAATAGATGCATAATTACAGCATAGTCACCAAATGAATTACCAAATAGCAATGAAAATAAATGAACTGACACAGCAAACAAGATAGATGAAGCTGACAATTATAATACTGAATGAAGAAAGTCAGACGTCAAGGAGAACATGTTACATGATTCCATTTATGTAATGTTCAAAGCTGGACAAAACGAACCCACAGTGATCAAATCAGAATAGTAGTTAAAGGGGTACATGAAAACTGGGAATGAGGGTAGGTAGTAACCATGAGGCAGCTTGAGGGATGGGTCGCAGGGACTCCGTCTGTAAAAGTTTATCAAGTGGTACCCTTATGATTTATGCACTTTTATATATGCATTTCAAACAATAATTTTTTAAAAAGCTAGTTTACACTATTACATTTTCTGGTTAAAGCAAATCTTACCATTTCAAAAAAGCTCACTTTGTTTCTCTATTTCCCATGGTTAAGATGTACTATGGAACACATACTAGATTTAAATAGTAGGGAACTCTGAATAATAACCCTGATCACCACTTCCTAGCTGCTTATTTTAAGCCATTCCAAAACTCATTTTTCTCTAACTGCAAAATGAAGTTAAGCTACTTTTTTTTTCAAGGATAAAGCCAAAAATAAGAGAACATATATAACTCAGAAGATCTTTTCTTAAAAATTTACCTACATTTCTACATGATCCATTGCAAGGCAAAGACATCATTTGAATTCTCTGTCCGGTATTCTAATGTTTCTTAGTCTTATAGAAGGTGATGGAGAACTATGATGGAATGATTTTATCACTGTTTTAGAATTATCATGGTACTGTTACAGATTCAGAATAGGCTGAAACCCTAATATTCTAGTATGTGGTACTTTGGAATTATGACAATTTAAACAGAGAAAGTAGAGTTAGACACATTTAACCTTCAAAAGCTGGATCAGCCCTTCTCCCCAGGGAGCTCACCTCCCTGTCCACTCCCACAACCCACTGAGCCCCTGAGAGGGGCTCCCAATCCTGGTTCCTTTCCCACCCTGTGTATACTTTCATATGCTTGAAAATAAACACAGTTAGTAATATGCTCTTTTACATAAGGATTAAATATAGAATCAGTGATGATTTTTTTTAACTTTGTGATTGTTTTTGATCACTCACAAGCATCCTAAAATTGGTTTATGCAATTTATGCAAATTATACTCCTAGTTCTCATTCATAATAGACTTTAGAAGTAGGATGAATGTACAGAAGATTCTGTCTCATGCAAACTAAGGTCAAGAATAAAAGTCTTCATGAAAGAAGTCATGTCCCGTTAACAGCTTTAAAATAAAATCCAAAATGAGCATGTCAAGTTTTACACTTTACACTGTACTGACAAGCTCATTCTGTGAATGACCAAGACAATGGGAAAAATGATCTGACCCAAACACTTGTCCTGATTGAGGGAGCTCACAAAGCTCAGGTTTTATATCTGAAGGTCACTGGTGTCATTAAGCAGCTTCAAAAGCAACAGCCAGGGAACAGACATGGGGTACAGCTGAGGGTGTTGCATGGGGAAGCCACTGGACAAATGTGCCAGGGGTTCGTGTAATTACAACAGAGCCTGACACTACACACTACAATTCCCAAACTAAGCATCTGGGATGGTTAAAGAAAAAATCCTGAGTCAGGTTGAGAAAAGTATTTTACATATATATATATATTTTTTTTTTTTTGAAATTTTGATTCATTGTACACAAATGGGGTATAACTGTTGTTTCTCTGGTGGTACACAAAGTAGAGTCGCACCATTTGTGTAATCAGACATGTACACAGGGTAATGATATTTGCCTCATTCTGTTATTTTTCTTTCCCCCACCCGAGAAAAGTAGTATATCTTTAATGAAACACAAAACAGTTTTTCTTTTCACAAAAGCAAAACCTATAAACACAGTCATCTCTGCTTCTTTAGAGAAAATGACCATCAGAGCATATTCATGAATTTAAAAAAAAAACGCACATTTTCTTCCAGTTTCTTCCCACCAAGGCTGAGAGAATATTAGATGAGAACCGGAAGAGCATGAAAAAGATTTAAATTTACTACAGAAATGAGGTAGTTCTAAAAATTTTAATGGAAAAACATGAGCACACCTTAAAATTGTTTAAAAAAAACATTTTATACTCCTACAGGTAGAGAATTATAGTTTCTTATTATATAATGAACTGTCATAAAAAAGTAGAGTGAGTTAGCTCCATTATAAATAAATTCCTTGCCATTCAGAAAAAGTTCTTGAGACACTAATGGAAAACATCCTGAGCTTCAATTGCATATTTCTTCTGTCACAAAAGACAATATATGTGACATATACATTTTGTTTTTATACTATTATAGGTTTTTTAAATGCACCATTCCTTGATCTTAACATATTTATAGCCATTTAAAAAGTCTCTGCATTAATTTAAGCTTTACAATTTTATACCTGAGATTTTTAAAAAATTATTCTAAATTTAGAGCTGTGCTGTGCATTTTCTTTTCATATAGTCTTTCTTGTGCTAAGAGGTGCTGCCAAGGAGACAGCCTTCAGTATAGGCCAAACATACCAAACCCCAGATTTATCTTTTTGACACATAGGCCCCAGAGGCAATAAAAAATCTGCCAAAAAAATTGTCATTTTTTCACTATTCTAATTTTTCTCTTTCTATATTCAAATAGGAGGCCAAGAAAGATCGGTTATGAAACCACAGAATGTAGACAGTGTACCTCTAGAAATAACAGCTCCAATGTTCAAACGCAAACAACATCACATTGGCTGTCAATTTACCAGCAACTGACACATGAAACAATCATCTACAACTTGAAACACTTGGGCAAATGGAGAAAATCAGCCATGTGGAACTCAAAGGGAAACAAAGAATGAACAGTTATAGAAAATTATATATAAACGAGTCACTACACTCTATTCTATGACTTTTAAATAAGTTCTGGGTTTAAAAAATGGTACTGCGTTGATATCTGGACTTGTAACTACCAGACAATTTCATTCATAAATGTTTACTTAACCTAAATTTGTGTTGTCTATTTTAGAAGCACTGCAAATGCAAAAATAAATAGGTGTTAAATGCTCCCTCCTTTTAGATGCCCACATACTAAAGAAGCAAATGACAGTAACTGAGGTACCAGTACAAGAAGTAATAGTAATTATTTTATTTTTGTTTTATTGTGGTGCTGGAGATCGAACCCAGGGCCTCACACATGCTAGGCAAGCACTCTACCACTGAGCCACATCCCCAGCCCTAAAGTAGTGAAAAAAACTATGATTACTGAGGTTCTCTGGCCAGACTTCACTCCAGGTAGACGTGTGCCAGTACACTTCAACCCCTCTGGAGGGGCACTGTTAACTTCATTCTGTAAGAAGGGAATAGAGGCACCTGGGCTTTAGAAACTTACCCGAACTCACACAGCTTAGGGGTGCTGGAGCAAGAGTTCAAATTCATGAACTCAAACTCTACAACCAAACTTCCTAACTCCCACTATACCCAACAGTCACTCAGGGTGTGCTTTACAGAATTAAGTCTTCAGAAAATAGAGAAGGCTTTGCAAAAGTGTACAGCATACTCACTGTGTGATCTTATTACAGATCTTTCCTAATAGTCCAAGATGAACTATAGATCACTCTTCATTCATTCATTCACAAATATTCCTAACTTAAGTACTCCCGATGGCGTGCAGAGATCTGAACAATACAGAAAATGATTCCTGTCTCACTGGCTTTAGAATCTAGCCGGAGAGACTGACGAGGAATGATGAACCCAAAAAGGAATAGAATAAAGTAGCAATCGATACAAAAAGCAAAAACGAGAAATAGAAAGTGAATGAATTCATTAAGAGGGGAGTCAGTCTGAGAAGAGGAGGTAAGAACAGGGCTCATTGAGAAAGCTGCATTTGAATAAAGACGCATAGAAGGCGAGAGGTGGCAATCTCCTGTACTTCTTATTAGCATAATAGATTTCCTCATTCCAAGCTGTTTATTGCAGCCAAAAGCATATCAATTAATACTTCATCTTTTGGTTTGTTGTGAAAATTAAATGGGAAAACAGGTATAATGCTTTTATCATAGTGCCCGACTCAGAACAACAACTAAATAAATACTAGCTATTATTATTTTATTATTGCTATTATTTTAATAAGTCATGAAATCAGATACACAAACTATCCCTAGTCTACTCACACAGGGAGTAAAAGAGAACGGCCTAATATCCTATCAGTAAGATGCCTAATGAGCAACTATTTCTGGAATGGACATATGAAGCATTACAATTTAGCTCTAAAACATTAAAATACTACTCCCAACGACCTTCTAGGACCTCCAGTTGTTATTAACAAATTTGGTCGTTAATGACATACACTCACCAACAAGCTGTAGGAAGCCCAGAGCCCAGGGCAGCGCAGGTGAGTCTGAGGTGCACAGGGTCAGTTCTGTTCACAGGCTTCACTTTTTGGCAATCTCACATCTACTTTTTTTGGCTGCAAGGAAAGTGTTTACTTCTCCTTCTATGAAGAGCTGATTTTCCATAGCTCTGGGGTCACAAAAGGTCAGCAGTGATGAAAAGGCTTAGGGAGAGCTCTTGAGTGTTTTGCTTCTGTTATGAATTTCTTCATACCAATGTTGATATACAGAAGACAAGTAATGCATGGAAAATCTGTATTCCAGGTCCAAAAACAGCTTATTCCAGCAAAATTTCCTCAGCTCTCTCCCTAATGATTTAAACATCCATTTCCACTCACTTCTGCAGAAGTACATTCACAGGAAGAGTAAGTGTGAACAGGAGTCCTCAGAGCCCCTTCCTTTACCTGGAATGCCGACTGATCCTTTCTTTTTTTACATGTGAGAAGCAGTGGATTCTATTGTCAAACTCCCTTCCTTTAGAAAGGTAAAAAGCACTCGGTTTGTATTCTCAGATATTTCAGTTTCAGACCCTAAAATTACTAAAAAAACCAAAATCTTTGGGCCAAGCAGCCAGATGTAATATATTATTGTGTCAGAATACTTTGGTGTCCTACTTGGCTAAATCATTTTCAAAAATATTTTACTTTGGTGATGGATATGAAGTTCTATCTTCATGCCACAAAACCACCAATTGCTTTGGAGCACAGTCAAGAAGGGTTTTAGATGTTCACTGTACACTGTTCATAGAAAATGTACCTGAAGTCAGAACACAAACCACACTTACTCCTGATTCATTATTTCTTTGATGTGGTGAAGTTGCCCTTACTGTATTTTCTGGTTCTCAATGAACACAAAATTAGTCTGAGAGGGCTGGGGTTGTAGCTCAATGGTAGAGAGCTTGCCTTGAACGTGTGGCACTGGGTTTGATTCTCAGCACCACATAAATAAATAAAAGAAAGGTGTTGTGTCCATTTACAACTAAAAAAAAAAAAAAAAAAAAAAAAAATTAGCCTGAGAGTTTGGAGCCTCCTTTCTTAAGTCATATGGACACCACTGCTCTCTGTAAGGTTCAAGAAGCCAGCCATCTTTACCAAGTGCCTTTGTTATGTTTTCCCTTTTTGATAAATACATTAACAAAGAGTGATTTCATAGAAAATGCCTTAAAAGGTTATGGGATTAAAGCCTCTATAACTCTTTAACAACAGGATCTAATTCTGTGCATATTTTGGGTAAAATGCTGTACAAGTCAGAATTCTGGCTAGATGTTACAAGAAGTCCTCTCTCAAACTTGTCCTTCTCAAATTCTCAATCAACATTAAAATTGTTTTAAAAACTACAAGCAGACACTGTTTATCACATACTCAGTCCAGGGTATTTATTTTGAAAATGAGAAACAATAATATCATCATCATCCAGGGGAGAGAAATACAAAATAAAAATGAAAGGCTTTAATTTTTCCTTCCCAATAAAAATTGGGTAATGCCAGAATTATGTCTGATTTTTTAAACAGACTATTTTAAAGAGCTTTTTAGATTCCTAGCAAAATTAGAGTTTCCATAGACCCTCTTCTCTCCCACTGCTGTCTCTCAGTGTTTTAGTGAAATTGTTTTGTTACTGTGACCAAAGAACAATTTTAGAGGAGAAAAAGTTTATTTGGTGCTCACAGTTTCAGAGGTTCAGTCCATGGTCAGCCAACTCTATAGTTCTGGGACAGAGGTCAGGCAGAACATCATGGTGGGAGAAATGACAGAGGGAAGCAGCTCAGAAGATGGCATCAGAAGGCAGAGAGAGAGAGCTCTGCTCACCAGGAACCCAAAGGCAGGGCCCCAGTGACCCACCTCCTCCAGCCACACCCCATCTACCTTCAGTTACCAACCACTTAATCAGGTACTGATTAGGTCAAGGCTCTCAGAGCCCAATCATTTCATCTCCGAACCTTCTGGCATTGTCTCACACATGAGTTTTGGGGACACCTCATATCTAAACCATAGCACACAGCCTTTCTGACTACCAATATCCCACACAGAGTGGGATATTTGTTACCACTGATGAACTTAGACTGGTTCATCATTACCAACCAGAGTCCATGTTCTACAACAGGGTCATTCTTGGTGATGTACTCTTGCTTTTTTTTCTTCATCTGGACAACAGGGTTTATACTGGCAGTGGGGAAAAGGCCCTCAGCTGCCACCACATGCCCCCTTGTCAATTAATTGATGGACCTTTACTACTTAGCTAGAGGAAGACTAGCTTGAAAATGAGAGGGCACTTATTATACCATCATGTTTACTCAGAAATAAGATTATAATTTTGTTCATAAACCTACTTACAGAGGCAGAATCATCAGTTCTGGCCTCCCTAGTTAGTATCACACCAGCATCCCCTCTTGTCCTACTCTCAAATTCCTCCTTACTTAATTCTACATCTTCCCTTTTTCATAATTTATTACTTTTTAACATCTTATTTCATTTACTCATCTATTAGTTTACTGCCTCTGAGAAAGTGGGGACCTCTTTTGTGTTGTTGCTGTTCAGTGACATAGCCCTAGTACTTAGGACAGTGGCTGGCACATCATAAACAATAAATATTTGTGGAAGAAACGAATAAATGAGAATGTCTTCCAAAGGAGAGGACTTAGGAAGTGATTTTGGTAAAGTCTGGAAGCCCAGCTTACCATGATGGCCAAGCATGGCAAACGGCAGAGGAGAAGATGCCCAACTTCTGCAAGCTACAGAACCCCATCACGTGGCTGGGCTCCCTGGGGACTCTGTGAGGCCAACATGGCCACTGTATCACGTGAACAGGTTAGAGGGCGCTCTAAAGCTCAGAGACAGATATGTCCCCAATTCTACTGTGGTCACACAAAATCTCACTCAACTGCACACAAAAAAAGGGAGGGCACAGTCACCTCCAGCCAAGTGCAAAGTAGAAGGGGGCATGTGACAGAAGTGACACAAAATCAGAGACCGGGGGGCAGACACGGTGACCCTTGGAAATCCAAAAGCTATTCTCCCCACTCAAACACATTCTGCTGATAATGACAAAACCACACCCAGACTCAGCTTATGAACATGATGACAAAAATCTTTCCCGTGAATTAAAATTCCATGACAACAGGAAAGAGTAAAGAGCAAAAGAACTGGATGTTTTTAAACAAGTGGACGTGGTAAGGTGGGGTCAAGGTGGTGAAAGGAGTGAGAAGTGAAAAACTTCCTTTTTATCCACAATATAAAAGCTCTGGCCAGAGGGTGAAAAGAAGGTGGCAGGAGGAGATGAACTACAACTGAGAGCTGACCATGAGCACAGAGGACCACCTTGATTCAAAGCCTCCTGTTGCCACATGGTTTTCTGGCATCCAACTCTGGGATTTGAGAAAGATAACTTAGCATTTTATTATATATGGCGTGCCATATCCTACACTTATTAGTATCCTTAAGTGCAACAGTGTCATATTCTTTAGATATAAACACATAATATATCTTACATGTACTATTTATTTATGGGTCCCTGATTCCTCTCCTGGAATGCAGACTCCATATGGACAAGAACTGTGTGTGTTCTGCCCTAAGAACTGTGCCTGGTCCCAGACACACGCTTAGCCAATATTTCAGTGAATGCATATATGATAACAAGAGCCCACCCACCTACTTCTTCCCACACCACTACACCACCAATGCCACTGTTCTTTATCTCACATGGGAGAACCAAGGTGTTTCTCCTTCTCACCCCATGTACTGTTTGCAGGGGCAAGGGAAAAGGAGGACCCTAAGGTGCCCCTTCTCTCTCTCTATAGAACTTGCCATACTACTTCATAGTGTTCAGGATGACAGTTTGCCTCTTCATCATGGTTCAGTAACCACGACCACACACTGACAACTGTCCAAGCCATGGGGAATCAGGGAGGGATCCCTCTTCTTTCAGCTATGTCAGGTTCCTCACCCTGTTGGAGCAGGCTCTGCCAGCCCTCGCATCAACAGAGTTTCAGCCAATCTCACCAGAGGCTTGGGGGGAAGCTGGAGAATGGGCATATGATAAGGGTGCCAGCCACTTGTCAGTGTTAATTCAAGTACGGTGCACATCAGCTCCATTGCTAAATGCTGATCACATGAGTTGGCTTTGTCCTACACCACAGCCAGGGGTAGAATCAGGACAGAGCACTACTGCCATAAGCTTCAGACTAAGTCCAACAAAAGAAAATTGGGACCAATTTAGTACATTAGACTAAGCCCATAAAAAATGAAATCCTTGCAGAACTTCTTCAAGAAAGTGAATAGCATACTTAATAATTAGGAAGATTTCTAGTTATACTACCACACATCAGCATAATATTCTAAATTACCTATTTTATTACTCATAATGTTGTCCAGTTTTTGGAATAAGAAAGTACAGGCCAAGTATCAAAGAGAGAATGCTCAATGAGTAATTTACAACACATTAGAAGGTTTCTAAAGACACATTTTTAAATTCAAGTCTTTGCCAAGTACATGACCAACAAAATTAGAATTGCATCTAAATTAGAGAGATTATGTAACTCTTGGGTTGCAGAAATCAGTGTTTAAAAAGTTACAGAAGAAAAATTAGTGAGTACAAAAGACAAAATAAATATGGATATATTTATATTTGGTGTATTCATCTGGAACAATAGCTTTGATTAGCGAGCACTGGAAGTGACTTATGTTTTTATCTGCATATAGTTTTTCATGGCACAAGAACCAGTCGTTGTATTTTGGATCACTTCTCAGAGATGGAAGACTTTACCACCCACCATTGAGAGCTAAGTGAAGAAGCAAAGCAGCCTCTCAGAAATGTGGGGACCCTGCAGATCTGTTTCACTGGTCACTCAGATAGGCTAGCATCCTCCTCAGCCAGGGAACAGCGTGCTCTTCAGAAGCACGTGTGCATTCATGAGGGGTCTTTTCTAAAAGCTCTACTCTCAGAGCACTAAACATAAACAACATAAAACGTGCACCACTGAAGCATGGATTCCTTGTAAATCTCTCATCACCCACATTATTATGATGCTTCCCTCCATTTCCCAACTTCTGATTCCTTCCAAATCCCTCAATCTGTTTGCTCTAATCCCTCCCTCCACTATCTCTCTTCCACATGAAGCCAAATCTGGCCTCCATGTTTTGTCTGCTCAGCAGGAGAGCAATTTCAACAATCTCCTGCTTTTATAAGATCAGTTTATTCCTCCCAATATAATAATTGTTTTCAGCTGAACCTGGTCACTGGTCCTCGGCTTGGTTCCACTGTGGTACTAGCAAGGAAAGCAGACACATCCTGTTGCAGTATTTTTTGAGAGCAAAGACTCTGGGTACTATTGTAGGCCTGGAACAGAACTTTTGCAATGTACTTCTTTAAAATATAATTGGATTTCAATCCCCTAGATTCTCAAAAGATGGACTGAAGTTATGATTGTGGGAATAACCACAGGTTACTTTTAAAAAGATTCAGATAAATTACTCCTCAATTTATCAAACTATAGTAAGTCATCAGGAACACAACTCTTAAGATCAGTGCTGTATCCCTGCAAACAGGACGTAACAGTGTTAGCTTAACATCTTTCAACTTATTGTGCTTTCAGTGATCATAAATACAGGTAAGAAGACTATACTAGCTTGGAGGTAAGGATATTAGAGGAATAACTGTAGAAAATCTCTGCTCAAATGGTACAGAGAAATCAAACAAGACATTACTTAAATAAACAGAATGATCAAGATGATCCAAATGAAGTGCAATTAAAACAGGCAGGGTCTAAGGGGATGATAGGGAAGATACCACCATGTACTTTTAAGTTTCTAACATGTACAGAAAAGCATTAGCCCTGCACATTTCAACTCATTAATTCAGTACCACTACTGGAACCACCTGTGAGTATCTTCAGCATCATCACCTTCGGTTATCAGGTGTGTAAATTCCAGCAAATTTTGAGTGTGCTTTCCAGCATGAGTCACCTTGCTACCTATAAGCTTCGAGGCCTTGAATTATGAGTACCTCTTAGAGTCTCAGTCTTGGCCTGTTTAAATGGAAAATGGTCTCCTCTCTGCTTTATCACATGGCAGCAATATGATTTCCTATGGTCCATCTTACCTTCACATGTGCGGCCATTGGCAGAAATGGAGAAGCCCTGCTCACAGGCACAGTGGAAGGAACCATCTGTGTTTAGACACTCCCCGTGAGGCCCGCAGAGTCCTGGCTGCTCACACTCATTAATATCTGGAATTTAAAAGAGAATTTCAAATGCTTGAAAGAAAGCTGTTCGGTTTTCATATCAGATACACAATAAGGAAATGCTACCATTAAATGGTCCGACATTTATTTTGGAGCCCAATTGTAGCATTTGTCCACTGAAGAGACCACAGGGCAAGCTGGATTGTCGGGAGAGAGAAACTATTTAGGATGAACCACGTGGAGTAGCCAGTGTTCAACCTACAACCTACAAAAACAGCAAAGACAAAGGTTCAACCCCAGGCTACCCTTGTTTCAGGCATCTTGGAGGTGCAAGGAATTCTCAATAGAATAAACAATGTTGAGAAATATTTTCATCAGCGGAATGTTGTGCTCTCTTTCCTCTGACTGCACACAGCTCTGTGATAGTCTGTCACACCACGCCTCTCCATACCTAGGATGTGGACTTGTTAAGGGCAAGGGTGGCTGTGTCTTACATATAGTATTTGCCTCATAAATATTCCTTCATAAATATCCACTGAATGTATAAATGAAATAGAATCTAATCTGTATTTCATTTAAAATGGGTAACAAATAAAATCCCAAAGAAAAAAAAAAGGCCTTTTGGGCCAGAGAAGTTATTATTTGCATGAGTCTGTGACAATAAAACTAGTGCGTGATGTTTTTCAACATAGTGCTAAACATATTACTAAAGGCCCCGAAGTGGTAGCAATTATCATGAAGACACATGACCAGATTGTGCAGTAGGGAAACCTGTGTGGCCAACTTATGTTCTGCTCGTCTTCAGTGTCCAGGTCGTGAGGCACTCGAAACACTGATAACACAGGGGGGTTCCGCAAGTGAAATGTTCTTTCACAGCACTGCTACTTACAGTGACGAATAGTGCCCATGATGCTAGTACAGGGAACCCAGAAGGTGGCTCATCTATTCGTAATGGTACTCACATGTGCAACCGCCCAGTTGCACTCTGCTCAGATTCCTGGTTTACTGGTCTGTATCCCTCATTATTCCAGGCTCTCCTTGAGAAGGACTGCATATCTTAGCTCAAGGATTAGGATGTCTTAATCCTTGGTGCTGTACCTTGATAGTGTCTTATGAATGTCTGTTCACCACAAAATTTCTCAGTTACGTTCATGGTCTATGAACTGAACAATGATTGATTAAGTTGACTGAGGTCACAAGTCATCATCATTCAGTCCGTAGATCCACTAAGATCATCTTCCTGTCTTCCTGAAGTCTCCAGGTCCTTTACTCACTTCTTAAAGAGGTCCTCAATATATCATCTCAGAAGTCCATCTTTAATTCAATTAAAATATGCTCTTAGTGCTTCATATGAGCAGGATGAGTAGGAAGGGGCCATTGCCCATTAGGAAGATCACAACAGAACAGGGGAGGTCCCTTACCACTTCAACCTTCCTGAGTACAGGGAAAAGGTACAAAGTTCTTCCTAGTGACTTTTCGAACATGCTGAGCCACCAGCCTTGTGGTTCTCTCCCTCAATGGACACCCCTTCTGTTCATTCAGGATCCCCTGAGCTCACTCGTTACCCTGCTGATTTCACAGTACAACAGAAACTGGCAGTTATTGATTTATGCCCCCTCTGGTAATTGTAACCTCTTTGCCCTTTCATCTGCCACGTAACTCAGACTATTTGGCCTATTCATTCTGAACCAAAATAAGAAACAAGGCATGAATTAATCATATTTTCTTAACAGTTCTCCATTTTTGTTACTGTCAATAATTTTCAGATATTTCAAGGAAGAGCAATGAATCATTTTCTATTTAATTATTTCTCAATACAAGTTCACCCTGTGAAACTCTTTTGTAAAATCTCTGATATTTCTATGTTTGTTCTCTATCTACAGATAAGAAGTTAGATTCACAATCTGAACCTTCTTGTAGGTTCAGTTCCTCTCTCTCCAACTTGCTGCCTAGTGTTACCTCAATCTGAGCAGGAAGGTGTCAGAAAAGTGCTAGTGGCCTGAGGATCAACTCATATCCATGTCCACCTTGGGGAACCCTGGCAACTTCCCAAGACTTCCTTCTTATTTTATCAAGCCTCAACATGGTCCTTTAAAAGCTACCCACTTTAAAACTTTGCATGGGGAATATTGTGTACAAAGTTCCTCCTTTAAAAGAAGTCACTGATTAACAAATAACTGTCTAAAAAGTTTGATGACAGGAATTGAAGATGAATTCCCAGACTTTTTTCCAGGAAACTGCTAAGAAAGAACAACATGAATATCTGGAACTAGAGAAACATATGCATTCAATTTGGATTGTACTTATTGAGGCATTTCTAAACTATGCTGCTAGTAACTCCAAGCTGAAAGCCAGACGATATTTAAGTTGGTTTGCTTTCATGGGTCCGAGATTCCGCAGAAATTCACAATTTGGCATGTATGAGTCAAAACGTGAAACTGAAGCGTGTTCTGAATCTCAAATGTATCCTGCCACATTCCTAAAGAGCCTATTAACAAGGAATTTCCATATGTCTGCATATCATCATTAGTTTTCTGAGGCGAAGAGAATCTTAAACACACTTCCAACTGAAAGTGTCTCACTGAATACAGAACTATCTTCAGAATATTAAGGAAGTTTAAGTTTATGTCTATCAAATGTGGTTACTCCAAGATGTCCCATGACTGAGGACGGGGAGGTAGCTGAATGGTAATGAGGCCCTGGGTTCTACCCCAGCACTGCAAAAAGAAGGTATGTTCCATGGTTATAGCATCACCATTAATTATGTTTTGGGGATTAAAACAAATTTGGAAATCAGTAACTATATACAGGATGCTGACATGATCGTGGGATTAGAGCAAAGTAAGCTACTAACTTCAGGCAGACAGAGTGAAAAATCAACTGTCACCTCCAGTAACAGAGCCAAAAGAGATCATTCAGAGACTTCAGGATGACAGAGTTATACACATAATTTTTTAAACAGCATTGAGACCTGTTTCAGAAATGCCTACCATTTATTCAGATTTAAACTTCTCAAACAGACATAGCAATTTATTCTGGAAAACAGAAATAAATGTGACAGAGTTATAAGTCAATTTAGTAATGATTGGTAGTCAATAAAACCCTGTATTTGGAGCAGTCACATAGTTGAGATTTGATATCAAACCACAGACACAAATTTAATGTACTGAGAGAATATAGGGCAATCAATGAAACAGATGACTAAGTTAGTTCTGGGTAATTTAAATCTAGAAGTTAAATGATAAAATTTGCAATATAAATTTTTTGTTCATTTATACTAAGATTTGGTTTTGCCTCTATTTGACTGAAGAAACTGGAAAGGAAAATATTGCTTTAAAGCCAAAAAGTTTGTAATAAAAGTTAGGATTCAAGTTTCTTGTTTTTTTTTTTTTTTAACATCTCTGGGCATTTTTATATAAGTCAAGATTCATTTTGTTTAAAGTCCTGAAATGGGAGTACGCTCACATAAATATATAACTCAAATATTCCTTTATCAAATCCAAGAACATTTAATTTCTACACTGGAAATACTAAAACACTTTAATTCACTTATTGCATTGTGGTAGCAAATAAATACATCATATCAAATGAGGTACACAGCAGTGTATTTAAAGCTGGGGATCACTAAGGGCTAGGGATCACCAAGGGATTCTAAAAGACCTGGGGGTCCAAGTCCACATTCCTCATGTTTCTATGACACACAGCAGGATGCAGATGGAGACAAAGACTACCTCAGCACCCCATCCTACAGAGCGGACACCACCTTCTCCTGCAAGAACAGTTATTTGGGACATGTAAGAGGACATATAAGAACGGCAATCTAGAATTTAAAAAGTCTAGCAGTAGTAAAGAATACCTCCAACAACCTTTTATTTATCAGTACTTCAGGATTTATGCACAAGTCCACAAAGGAAGAGGGACATTAAGAAAAAGCAATCATCAAATACAGAAATGAATAGATATAAAGGTAAATATAGTGTGAGTTTTCAATGGAAAGACAGGCAAGGATTTATTAAGACCAATACATATAGGAAATCTTGTGGGGCAGTATTGGACACAGGATCTAGACAATCTGATCTTTTAGCTGCAGGATTCAATGTGTTATCCCATAGAAAAATTACTATCTTCTTCTCCTCTTTTCCTTTCGTTTTGTTTTGTTTTGTTTTGTTTTGTTTTTAGCCTAACATCACTGTCATCTTTGTGGGAAAAGACCTGGAGGGTTCAAGTCTCTACTCTACCCCTTATTAGGGAAAAGCATGCTGATTACTGAGACTTATTCACTCATGCACAAAATGTTTTAAGAAAAGTTTCCTTGAAAGTTGCTGTAAGCTAGATTTTAAGAATAAGAAGAAAGATGCTCCAAATCCATTGCAAATCATATTTAGAAAAGTAGACCTGGGTTGGACCCAAATAAAGGTAATTTTTCAAAAAATAAAAAAAAAAAAAAGAAAGTCGCCGTAAGTTTAAAAGAGATATCCACGGTACTTAGCACACAGTAGGTGCTCAGTTTGATTGTTCATATCAGAACCTATATTGTGCTGCTGTGTTCTTATTTGTTCCCTCTGCCTACTATACTGTTGTTTGGAAGAGTAAATATTTCTAATTTTAGCAATATACTTTAAAAAATTTACATAGGAGTTGGGTTCATCCTGACAAACTCACGCATGCATGAAAATTGATTTCAATTCATGATCCCTGCTTCTATTCCCCCCTTTCCCTCCAGTCTTCCCTCCTCTCTCCCATTCTTCTTCCTCTGCTCTACTAGACTTCCTTTCACTTGTCTATTAATTTATACTTGATCAGTTCTTTATGTTATCCTATCCTTCCCTCCCCCTTTCCTTTATTTTACTCTAGCTTCTGCATAGAAAAGAAAACATTCCACCTTTGAATTTCTGAGTTTGGCTAATTTCATTTACTATGATATTCTCCATTTCTATCCATTTACCAGCAAAAGCCATAATTTCATTCTTTTTATATCACAATTTCTTAGTTCATTTATCTATCATCAGGCATCTAATTTTGCTATTGTGAATTGTGCTGCTATAAATACTGATGTGACTGTTTCACTAAAATATGCTGATTTTAGATCTTTTGGGAAAATACCAAGGAGTGGGATAGCTGGTCACAGGGTGGTTCCATCCCTAGGTTTTTGAAGAACCGCCAAAATGCTTTCCAGAGTGGTTGCACTAGTCTGCAGTCCCATCAACAATGTACAAGTGTACCTTTCCCGTTACAACCTCCCCAGCATTTATTGTTGTTCATATTATTGATCATTGCCATTCTGACTGCAGTGAGATGAAATCTTAATGTAGTTTTGATTGGGAGAGTAAATGTTGACAGCACTTTGAGAAAATATAAAATCCTGTCCTTCATCATTTCATCCAAATTATTAGTAAAGCAAAGGTGAATACCAGAGAGAAACAGAGAACAGGAACAGACAGATAGATATTACCTCTCTGAGACAAAATAAAATTTGTCCATAAAAGACATAAAAAAAAAAAAGCTAGAAAAACAGTCAAGAATCAAGTACCAATGTTGGTCCACAGAAGGAACAGCAAGCTACAGGTGATCTCAGGACCATGCAAAGCCAGGGTGTGGTTCTGACATGCTGGTCAACATGGTACAGTAAAAAGTCAGACCTTCCAGTACTTGATGAGAGCCAAGAAATACACCTTAACAATACAAATTGGCATAGATCAATATATATATAAAAGAAGTGTTATAACCCGACTATCATCAGGAAGCACTGCTGCAGAACTAGGAAAATCATGACAAAAGAAAAGAAACAGGGTACCTTGACATCCTTTATTGTCATTGAGGTGGAATCCCTCTGGACAAGCACAATCATAGGACCCTTGGGTGTTAATGCAGTCTCCTCCTTGACACACACTGTTGTCCTCCAGGCATTCATTGATATCTATAAAGCCATTGAAAAAGTATAAAAGACAAGATGAACTGAATATAAGAAACAGACATTTTTCTTAACTTTACACACCAAAATCATATTAATATGCATTATTTTATATTACTTATAGGGCACATGTGATTTTAAGTGAATAGTAGGTTTTTAACTTTTGGAGTTTAACTTTTAAAATGAAACATCTTGAGAGGACTTTGGCATTGAATGATACACTGAAGTTTTAAACATCTGATGTGATCAACTGGGTTGCAGATGGGGCTCAGCACAGGGCTGGGATGCACAGGGCTGTGGGCTCAATCCTAGCACCACAAGAAAAAGGGTGGGGAGGATAATGCAACTAACTGAAAGAAGAAAAAAGTCAAAATTCTTCAATAATTTATTTGGTAATGTTCTTGGTGATGGTGGAGAATCAAAATATTTTTAAAACACATATTGCTAAGTTACATCTTGAGCATACTTAACCTACTTGATCTATTTCTATTTATATAAGATCCTGTGTTATGCACAATAAAAAAAATGTTAAAGTACTTGGCAAGGTCCCTGCCTACAAAGAGAAACATTTGCTCCAAAAAAAAAAAAAAAAACCCAAATTGTATTATATTAATAAAAATGAACACAAAAAATCTTAAATTGCTTTGTAAGTCCAAACAACTTACCATTCTAAGAACTGTCATAAACTACAATTATTTGACAATCCTAATAATTTTAGGGGTCATATAAATTTAGAGAAAAGATATCATGATGGTTTTTAAAAAAAAGGCTCTTTGTAACAGGGAATTTTTTGGAATCTTGACAGGCAGGCAGAATGTGGAGGACGGAAGAAGAGAGACTGTTGGAGAAAGAGGAAACGCCAAGATCAAAACCTAGTTGTCACTCTGGGCTATTACAAACAGGCTCAGGGTTGCTTAGATTTCTTTTTGGTATATATTCTCACAGCACAGGTGCAATTAAGAGTGGTTTGTGTAAGCACTGAGCTCTGACTGGGCACATGGGAGACGATTAAAGATGCCCCTCAGATCAGGCCCTTTCTCCAGGTCTCTTTATTACCATATTTACTCCTGGTCAGAGCTCATTACTCCTAACACACTCCATGAGTGCCCCTTGTGGTGTCTGTGTAGGATTTAAACAATTAGCCTTGAAGAAAGCTAAAGGAACAAAACTTCCTTTGTTTTCTCAGAATTTTTCACTTTATGGCATTTCTTGCAAATAATTATGATGACTGCTAACATCTAAGAGTCACCTAGGAAGGAGTAAATATGGAAGCTGATTCAGTCTTCCTGCTGTCTTGCTCAAGTATGGAGACAAAAAAATTAAAGTTTCCTCTCTGCCAATGAACTGGCTTCTGTATCATTCACTGGGCAAAAAAGAAAGTACCTTATCATTTCATTCAGTCAAAATAAAAACAAGTTATTACACTGAGTGTTCTCACAGATTTAAAATGTTCAGAATACTGCTCCTAAAACATAATACAGAGTTGACATGACTGTCTCAACTAAAGCAAGTTATTGTTTTTTGTTTAATGTGGTTTTTAAAAATCTCACTGAAGTGTAATTTCCATATGATAAGTTCATTTATTTTAAGAGTTCAGTTCAATGAATTTTGACAATTGTACACACGATTGGACAACTTCACTGAGGTCAAGGTATAGGCATGTCCACCAACCTAGCAGGATCCCTCTTGTCCCTTCTGCATTTGTTGTCTTCAGTTCAACATAACATTTCTGAGAGTTATCCAAGCTGATGAGAGTATTGACAGTTCTCTCCTCTTCATTGCTGAGTAATTTTTCATTGTAAGAATATACCACAATTTGTTCATCCCTTTGCCTGATGATGAACATTGGGTTGTGCCCATTTTGGCCACTATGAATAAAACTTCTATAAACACTCGTGCATGTCTTTGTGAGAACATAACATTTTCATTTTCCGTGAGTAAATATCTAGGAGTAGAATGGCTGGCTCATATGGTAGGTTTATACTCAATTTTTGCAAAAACAGCTTTCTAAGGAGACTATATCATCTTACATTCCACGGCTGTGTATGAGACCCATGACTGTGCTACATTAATTCTATAGTTCTAGGGGGAATGTAACAAGTGATCAGCTTTTAGATGAACCTTCTTTCTTTGCTCCTTAGAAAATGAAGATAAAGTGAGAAGAGGCACATTTGAATATTGGCATTATATATTTAAAAAATCTCAATTAAAAAAAGATCACAGAGAACCCTAAGAATATGAACTTCAGGAACAAGAGAAATTTTGCATAACCTAGATATTTGCTGCAGCATAACAGAAGCAGATAAGCTCTGTTCATGCTACTTTAATTTGATTTACATTCATTTCCCAAAAGCTAAGAGAAATAATGAATGAGAAGGGAAAAGCAACATTATTTTAAGTGTCTATAAGTTATTGTATAGATTTTGTGTGTGTGTGTGTGTGTGTGTGTGTGTGTGTGTGTGTGTGGTACTGGGGATTGAACCCAAGGGTGCTTAACCACTAAGCCACTTCCCCAGCCCTTTTTATTTTTGATCTTGAAACCAGGTCTCACTAGGTTGCTTATAGCCTTGCTAAGTTGCTGAGGCTGGCTTTGAACCTCCAATCCTCTTATCTCAACCTCCAGAGCCACTGGGATTACAGGCGTGTGCCACTGTGCCCAGCCAAAGTATTGTATAGATTCTTAAACTCCATGTGTTCTATTAAGAGTATTAGAGTCAGGTTTAGTCTAAAAAAATCTTTATCTACCTTCAAAACAAAAACAGAGAAGAGAAACCAATGTGGAACTGTTCTGCACCATTGCCTGGTGTGAACCTCCTAGAATGAAGGGATGGGTCTTAGAGAAGGCACAGCGAATCCTGGTCACCCCGCTACTGAGTTCCTCAAGGAACCAGTCACCTCCACCTTGCTAACTATTATGGTCAACTTTTGGTCTTCATCTTACCTAACATCACTGTCTCCCCTTCTTGAAACTCTTTCTCCTCTTGGATGCTGGATTTTCCTTCTTCATTTGTTACTTCTTCCTCAGTCCCCTTGGCTAGTTGATACCTATTTCCTTGCTTCTAAGAGTTGTCAACCTGTCCAATCTCATGTCTTTAAACATAGTCTATGTGCTGGGGACTCTCAGCCCTGAATCCCAAGTGCATGAACTCATTGCTTTAGATATCTTCATTTGAAGACTCATTTTAGGCATTGAAAACTAAAAGTGCTCATGAGAAGCTCCTAATCTCTTCCGCAAAGCCTGCTCCTTGGGACCTTTGCACCTGCTATTCTTTGCTTCCTATTAATAATCAAATGCCATGGACTCAGGGAAGCATCTAGTTGCTTCTTTATTCAAAATCACCACCCTCTTTCAGCACTGCCCATATATCCCTCTTAATATTCCTCCAAAACACTTATTGTCATTTAATAAACTGTACAGTTTACTTGTTTATTATGTTTATGGCTATCTTCCTCACTAGAATGTAAGTTCCATGGGGGCGGGAATTTCTTTCTGCTTCATTCATGCCCTGGACTTAGAACAAGTACCTGGCACATATTTGTATATAAATATGTATATAAATCCACTCATGAATAAATGAATGATTCTGACTTGGAAGGAAATCCTAGGACTTCTGTGTTTGATTTTGCCTGCATAGAAACGAGTAGCTGAAGGAACAGAGGAAGACAAAATAAGTCATGAGTTATCTTCTCAGACTTTGCAAGGGACCTGCAGGGAGCAAGTTTGGTGAGGAGCTAGGGAAGGGCAGAGGTAGATGTGGGCTTCAAGACCTGCCTGGAAGGGCAAGGAGTCAGAGGCTGAGTCTTTGAGGCTAAGATGCCTGAAAACTGAGACAACAGAGGCCATCATTTCAAACTGAACGTACTGGCATAAGAAGCACTTAGCAAGTACCACAATATGGGGTTCTGACTCTAAGAGGAGGCCAGCAGGATTGTAGGATAATGCTGTAATGAGGGACAGCAGCCAGGACAGGATGGTGAGTGAGGAGGTGGGGGCAGGGCCAGAACAAAGGGTGGACAGGGTCTTCTGATGAGGTCAACTTCCTGTTTGACAAAAGTGCTCATGGACACAAGCAGGGGACCCAATCAGGCAGACACTCATCCTTGTGCTCCTAAGCAGGGGACCCAATAGAAAAACTAAAAAAGATGTGTGGGCAGAGGGGGCACCAATCAATAATAGTGAGGACAGAGTGGACAGGAGAGGAGATAAGGGAAGGAGGAAATTCCAGAGACCATAAAAAGAACAGACCAAAATTCCCCACTGGATTCCCAGTTCTGGGGCCCCTTCTCTCTGAAGAAGTCCATCTCTGTCATTTTTGCAATAAACCTACTTCTTGCTTGCTATCTGTATCCTGTTCTTCAATTCTTTGCTGAATGGAGACAATAAACCGAGCACCCCTAGATAGTAACAGTAAGAAAAAGAGGTCTCAGCCAAAGTTATTAGAGGAAAATCACCCATGTAAACATGAAAGCCAACAAGAAAGATGGCTCTTCCTCCCACAGCTGTGAGAGGCATGTGAACCGTCATAGCTCAGTTAATTATGGCTAAATACCACTCGGGAGGGGCGGAAACAGGACTAGGTGGGAATTAGCAGGCCAAAGTGCTAATGCAGTTTCAAAGCGAGCTCTGAATTAGCTGGAGAAACTCCAATCCTATTTATAACCAAAAACACTAGAGAAATTCGTCCTGACTTTAAGAGAAAAGAGCCTCATTATACACATATAGTCCAAAAGAAGCTTTCTTATGAACATAATTGTATCTTACAAACATGCATATTAAAAATGAAGAATGAGTTGACCAAAAGGTTTTTGTTTGATTTTTCATGTAATGGATGATTTCAGAAAAAAACTTTGGATTTCTTAGGAGATGGCTAAGGCCAAAATAGAGGAACAGGTCCTCCGATCTATAATCCATGATTTAGTAGCATGGTTACCCTCTTAGCTTGACCAAGAATCAGGGCAGAAGAGACACTGATGGTCAGATTAGGTTCAGGGCCTTCACACATTCCTTATTACCTATCTTCCTCTACAATAAATGCTTCCACACCTGGTTCTGAGTCTACAACACAACTGACCCTTCTGCCTTAGAAGCCAATATGCCCTGAATCATTAACATCTATCCACATGTTAGAGAGTTCTCCAAATACAATGTTTCAGACATACTATCACTTATTTGACTGCCTATTTTTCAATAGGTAGATTGATTACAACTTTTCAATGGTGTTAGTAATCTTTGGAGAACATTATTGTTATGGTTTGGATATGAGGCATCTCCGAAAAGTTCACATGTAAGACAATACAAGAAGGTTCAGAGGAGAAATGATTCAGTTGAAAGAGTCTTAATCAGTGATTTAATCCCCTGATGGGAATTAACTAGGTGATAACTGAAGTGGTTGGAGGAGATTGGAATTGGGGCATGGCTTTGGGGTATATATTTTGTATCTGGAGAGTGGAGACTCTCTTCTCTCTCTCTCTGCTTCCCGATGATGTAAGCTGTTACCCTCTGCCACACTCTTCCACCATGATGTCCTGCCTCACCTTCAGCCCCGACGAATGAAGCTTGCTGTGTATGGATTGAGACCTCTGAAACCATGAGCCCTCAAATCAACTCTTCCTTCTCTACAGGTGTGTTGGCCAGGTCATTTCATCACAGCAGTGAAAAAGCTGACTAAAACAATTACCATTTTAGGATAAAATCCTAGAACCTGACTTAGTGGTTCACGGAGAATATACATTCTAAGGTCTCTGAAATTCTGCCGAAATTGCCCTCCAGGAGGGCTGAGTCACTTCCCGCTCGCAGTAGCCATGGAAGGGTATGGTAAGTTCTTCAATCAAAAACACAGCATGGGCTTTTTTTTTTTTTTTTTTCCTTTGCAGTGCTGGGGATTGAACCCAGGGCCTTAGTGCTGGTAAGGCAAGCACTCTACCAACTGAGTTAATAAAATTATGGCTTTTTCAGGCAAATGGACGAAATTGGAGAATATCATGCTAAGTGAGATAAGCCAATCTCAAAAAAACAAAGGACGAATGATCTCACTGATAAGCGAATGATGACATATAATGGGGAGTGGGAAGGAGGCGAGAATGGAGGAAGGAGGAACTGTACAGAGGGAGAAGAGGGGTGGGAGGGGTGGGGGGAAGGGAAAAATAACAGAATGAATTAAACACCATTACCCTATGTAAATGTATGATTACACAAATGGCACGCCTCTACTTTATGTACAACCAGAGAAACAAGTTGTACCCCATTTGTTTACAATATATATCGAACAATAAAAAAAACACAGCACGTTCTACATTGCAATGGATCTTCCCAACCAACGGGGCTGCGGGTGAAAAAGAATCTGGGGCTTTCAAAGGCATCTCACAAAACCATTCTCCAAAAAACTCATTGACTTCTAGGTGGAATCCAGACCTCACTTAAAAACTCTTACTCTCGTGTGGGGCACACCCATCACACTCACATTTCTGGTTTCACAAGTAATGGGTTGGAAGTGCTGCAAAGCAACAGGTGAGCTGGAAAAAAAAACCTGCTTGTTGGGTGGACATGGAACACAATGAATATTCACAGGTGACAGGATGGCAGTCAAGGGGAGAAGAGCAGGCCAGGAGAAGATGTGCCCTCTCCATATGCAGGGCCGAACTTGGCACAGGGCAAGTGGTGAACGACTGCCCAACACTGCATGCGTGGGATATCTCATACGAATGTTTTACATGAAAAGCTCAGCTCTTAAAAAACCTTCCCATTATCTGAAAAATTAAGTTGTGCTTACTTATTTGGAACATTTGGAAATCAGTCTTGCATACAAGGGGTTTATAGTTCAGAACTACACGGTCAGCATAAACTGATTCTCTACTCCTTTAGCTGGCTCAAGCAATGCAAAGAACACCTAGCCTCTACTTCCTTCACACTATTTGTGTGAACCCTGGGGAAAACACGTTGCAGGGGCCTCAGGTTCTCAACGGTGAAGTCAAAGGTCGAGTTCATGGACAGAGGCTGAGATGACATGTAGATGGTCCTCAGATTCTGGCATTTCATGACTCTGTAGTCAGAAGCAATTCTCACCTTCACAGTGGTCTCCAAGTGTAGATGCTCTGTAGCCCTGGTCACACACACACCGGAAGGAGCCCTCCGTGTTCCTGCACTGCCCGTAAGTGCAAAGGTGATGGTGTTGACACTCATCAATATCTGCAAGCAGGAGAGCAAGGCAGCAGGAGAAGTGGTGCTCCAACATCTTTCCAATCGTTCATGGACAGGAAGCCTATAAACTACCTGCTTTATAATTAAGTGCAACTAGAATTTTCATTCTGTGACTTAAAATGATCTCTAACAAAAGATCAGTCACTCCCCAGTAGGGACAATCTTTAAAAATTTGACCAAGAACCTATGAATCTATTTTTTTACCCCACTGTCATCACTGGGTAGTGAATACTTCACTGTAATCTGTGAACCTCACTCAGGCTTCTTGGATTTCTATCACATATTCACTTACTATCTGGCTCTTTACAGAAAAAGTTTGCCAGTCCTTGATCTACAGTGTCACAGCACAGCCCTACAGGTCTTTTCACTAGCTCATTCTTTGGGCCCCTAGCAACTGGACTCCATCCCCACTCATCCATTCACCCATTCTCATATCCTCTATTTACCTCTGTCTGTCCTGCTTTCTATCACAGGGATCCTCTGGCAAAATCTAGTGACCCTTCCCCTTCTCTTGGCCCATCTGATACCCACAATGCCACTGAAGCACTCTTCCTGAATCATACACACATTCTCAGAGTAGGGATCATTTATTGTTTTCTGTTTCCACGTCCCAAGTTTAGACCCATACATATGCATGGGTCCTACCCACACATAGATGACACAAAACAAATTCCATGTATTCAAACATTTTACCTTTGTTATTACATTATAATAATAGATTTCCCAAAGGCAGGAACCACGTCCTTTATTTCTTCCTAGATATCCTAACATTTTATAGTAAACAAGCACTCAATTCATGTTGTTCCTTGAAGGACTTCATTTATGAAATTTGAGAGCATTTGCACAGGATTCAGCACACAAATCAGTTCCCCCGGGGAACCCTGGATCACAGCTCTCCCCGACTCTGGTCACATCGTCATATCATCACAGTATTTGGCACCTAAACCAATTTTGTGCTGTGGATAATCTGGTAGGTAATTCTTTCTACATCTGACTTATCATTGATGGTAAATCACAGGCTCTTCAAAAGAAAGGACTATGAAGAGAGCAGCCTTATACCACGTGGAGATCTCTCATCCATTCATTTGTAGTTTTCTATGCATTAGTTATAGGTACTCACTAAACGCTGAGATAACTAGGGTCAGAAGGCATAAAGTATAGATAAAAACTTTGAGAGGGATTCATAAGATCCAGAACGAGTTGCTTAGTCTATCTGCATATGTATATGTGCCGTGAGTGTTCTATCACTCTCCACTTCCTGATTAGGTTCCGGAATGACATTCTATGTCCTAGACAGAGATGGTGCAGGAGGTGATGATAATATTGGTAGATACCTTTGTAATTACCACCACATACTCTCACTTTTATAACACTATTTCAGGAGACTTTTTTGCTCATTAAATAGTCAAAGCTTGTATAAATATATGGATATGATTTGTTTTTTATAATAAAACAGGTCATATATAGTGCAGATTCTGTTCTCAAATAAGAAATGGCATCTATTTTCAAGAACTCTGAATACTACTGCTCATCACAAGTGGTATCATAATATCCTCAGAACTCAGGAACCATAAATATACTGGGAAAGTGAAATATTTCTGTCTGAAATTCAATAAAATGCTTCTTTAAAAAGTCAACCCCAGGGCTGGGGAGATAGCTCAGTCAGAGGGTGCTTGCTTTGCAAGCACAAGGCCCTGGGTTCAATCCCCAGCATGGTAAAAAAAAAAAAAAAAAAAAAAAAAAAAAAAAAAAGTCAACCCCAGCAGATCTAGATTCCTCATCCTTATCTTTAGGAACAACACATACTTCACGAACTTTATCTCTGAGAATAAGGGGGACCTAATTTCAATCTTACTAATAAGTCTTCTTTAGAGTTATTTAAAAAGAAAGGCAAAAAATTTTTAAAGCTAAATATACACAAAAACTAAGATCATTAACATTCCAGCATAATACCAGGCCAATATAATGACCTAACTACTGAAATCCCAATATGTGAGACCTTCAGTGAATTTAATGGTTTAAGTGGAAATGACTTTCCATAGTAAAGAATTACAGAGAGAGCAATACTATTTCTTCCTAATATTAATATTTAGCCATTGGCACCTATACCATGTTTTTCAGATGTAACTCTCATTTTATCAACCTGTCTGACTTGTGTTTAAGTCCTGGGCTTTCTGGTACTACAATGCAATCATCTGAGTCACGTCTAAAAGTCATGTTCATGTCACTGAGTGTACAGTTTTTCAGACAGGTGCCTTATGCCAAAGTCTCAGCTTCCAGAACCTACCTTCACACTGGTCTTTAGTGGCCAACAGCTGGTACCCCTGGCCGCAGGTACACCGGAAGGAGCCCTCAGTGTTTTTGCACTGCCCATTGATGCACAGATTCCCTTGCTGACACTCATCAATATCTGGTAACACAAACAATGACAGCTGTTTTGAGAAAGAGTCCACCTAGGAGAATCAGTGCCCTCTGCAATGTGCTCGGGGTGACTGTCACAAAAATCAGACTTCTTGTATGAGGCACTATAAACTTCAGATCACCAATGTTCCTTGTCTTAACCACAGCATGCTGAACTACAGAAATGATTACAAATAGACAATAAACTAATGAGAAAAAGGTACTTAAAATACAACATCAAGCTCCTGACCACCTCTCTCTCATACTTTGCATATAACAGAAATATAATATAAAATAATTTAGAGTTGAAAACAGAAGATAGAACCTGAAACACAAAATAGATATAAGACAGTTTGTAGATCCGCTGAGTTACAGGAAAGGAGGCAAAAATAAGACTACCAAGAATTTTTTAAAAACAAATCAAAATGTAGGCAGTTCTAGAATGAAAGTTGTTTCTACTTTATTTAGAAGTTAAACTCTGAAGTCAGAGTTGCATGAAAGAACTCTGAGCTTATTTTCAAGGTAAAAAAGGAAAACCAGGAGAAATGGTATCGCCAAGATGGTTGGTGGCAGTACCAAAGGAGAAAGTGATAAGAAAAATGCCTTAACTGAAGATAAAGCCATTGACTGAGAAAGAATATATTTCTTAATAAGTGTTCTAGGGGCCAGGGTTGTAGCTCAGTGGCAGAGTGCTTGCCTAACATATGTGAGGTACTGGGTTCAATCTTTGGCACCAAATAAAAATGAACAAATAAAATAAAGGTATTCTGTCCATCTACAACTACAAATAAAAAATAATAAGTGTCCTTGGAAATGTTGTGTCCATGAAGTTATAAAACTGAAGGAAAAGAATAGCTTCGTTAATAACTTGAACACTCTGGTAGAAGCAAAGTTGGTTTTCCAAATGCTTGTTTGGCTCTTATGTTGGTCTGCCTGAGTTAGAGAATTCTATCTTGCTTGGCCTGTGCAGATACAGCCTCAACACGTTCTGCAAAAGAGCAAGTCAATTTTAAGTTTGTGATTATTAAAACATGGTAGGATTGTTCTTCACCACCAGTACCACGGGGCTTTTTGTGAGGATCAGAGGAAGGGATAGATACAAAACTACAATAGCCCTGTCCTCAGAAGAGACAAAGGGGCCTCATCTAAACTGAATAATAAAATAAGCACCTTGTGTTTTAAAGAAACTATGTCCTAAAATATCAATGCATGACTGTTGTTTTCTTCTAAAAGTGGTTTATTTAAGATGCATTTTAAAGTTTTTGCCAGGAAAACTCATTAGCTACACAGTTCTTTCCCTCCAGTATTATTGAAAATGAACTGTTTCCTGAGAAAAGTTGCATTTCTCTCTTAACCTCTACTGATGCGTTAATATTATCCAGAGGCACACAAAGTGTCAAGTTATTCCATGTTGCCTGAAACAGATTGCACAATTATTAATTGGAGTTCAGAATCTGCTTCTTATTTTATTTAATTTTTCACAGTCCCTACTTTAGTTGACTTGAAACTTACTTGTTTCACTGATTTTATTATTGGTCCCTTTTATTTATAAATAATTCCGGACTCCCAACTATTGACTGTGGGTAGAGAAATTAATTAAGCCAAATTTCATCTTATTTATTTATTTATTTATTTTTTGGTACCAGGGATTGAACCCAGGGGCAGTTAACCACTAAGCCACATCCCCAGACTTTTTTTTTTATGTTTTACTTAGAGACAGGGTCTCCCTGAGTTGCTGAGGCTGGCTTTGAACTCACAATCTTCCTGCCTCGGCCTCCTGAGCTGCTGGGATTACAGGCATGTGCCACCGTGCCCAGCCCAAATTTCACTGTAAGAATGATTTTACCCCTTTCTGATGTTCAGGAGTGCATGGCAGCAAGGATCACTATGTTTTCTTTCAGCACACTCTATAAAAACACTTGAGGCGTCAGTTCACAAAGTTAAGACCCACAACAGCTCTTGTAGTTGGTCGGATCTCACATGGTGTCTGACAACATTTTTAGTACTTTGGACTCTTTTTGACTTTCTTATAGAAGACGACAAATTAAGTATTCCCACGTGAAGATGTCTGCAGTAAGGGCATACCCTCTAGTCCAAGTACTGTCAAGCTATGCCAGACATCTCACATAAGTTACTCATTTATGTTGGGAAGACTGTCAGAAGCAATTCGTTATAAATAATGGCACATATGCTTGGAATAACTTGAGGCAACACTTGTCTTGAGCAAGGTGATCTTCAGGTCTTTAAAATGACCAAGGGGAACAGAGGCAGCTTAATTGTAGAGATAAAAACCATTTTTATTTTCTGAGGAGAGTCAGAATTCCTGAGACAAAAGAAAGCTTTCTAATAAAATAGGCATGCTGAACAAATGTCTTCATTTTGTGCCAAGAGACGAATAGAAAACATCCCTGATGAAAGGTATTTCTTTAAGGAAATTTTACACATATTACTATGATGAACCAGTGCAGAGTTAAGATAGAGACTATCTCTAGGTTTTACATACAGATGGAGGATAGACAATGCTACAAGAACATCAAGAGAAATAAGTAATGAATTAATATATTAGGTAATATATATAAAATCTGAAAAAAATTGTCAGTACATTTAATGAGGTGAAGACAAAGTCAATATTAAGGACTATCAACAAGGTGAAATTGGTCAGAGTTGGTAGGACATTGGAAAAGGGGCAGATTTGCAAGCTGGGTAAAATTTGACTATCATGAGCTACTGTAGTTTGGGAAAAGATTATGAGAAAATTAAAGATGCTATTACTTAGAAAGGAAAGGCTTTGGTGGGCAAAGAAGTGGAATAAGTAGTGGTCATATGGGAGTCCAAAGCAAAAGACAGGGTCTTGCCCAGTCCTGTCCCAGATGAAATCTCAGAGCCAGAGTGGAGAGCTAGGCTGACCATCAGGAGGAGTCACCAGCCCCTTTCTACCTCTCAACCTTGGCACATGCCGTTTCCTCTGCTGCTAAGCTTTTTTCCCCTTGTATTCAACCCTTTAAGACCCAATTCAAGTAGCAAGACCTCTGTGAAGTTTTCCTGGAAGCACACAAGCAGAACTAGTCACACGCATGTCAACTTTAACACACTGCTCATTTATGAATGTATCAATGTATAAATGTGCTCTACCTTAGTCTTTGTGTTTTAGTTTTGTTTTGTTTTGTCTTTTTACTAAAACTCTGGAGTTACTGGAATTCCATGAGTTTTTCCAGTCATGTCTTCTTTGTGTTCCAGGATCCAATCCAGGACTCTACATTATATTTAGTTGTTTTTTTTCCCCAAGTCAGTCTCCTCTCTTTTTCATGACCTTAGCTGTCTTAAGGAGTAGAAGCCGGAATCCTATAAATGTACCAAATCTGTATTTTTCTGATGTTGTTTTCATGATCACAGGCTCTGGGAAAGAAGAGCACCAAGGTCAAGTGCTCTAGACACCCCATGTTAGGTGCACGTGAGATTCGCATGGTATCAGTGATGATGCTGACTTTCATCACTTGGCTAAGGTGGCTGTTTATGCTACCTTTGAATATGTTTTATTATCTCTAATTGTCTGGGGCAGATTTTGCATCTCTTTTGATGAGTTAATATTCTTGGAGGGATTGCAAGCTCTCCGTAGCACATGAGTTGAGCATTGTGCCTGCTGTATGCTGGCTCCCTGATGCACACTGAGAGGAAGAACAGCCTCTGCAACAACCCCCAAGAGTGTCACCCATGACTGGTGATGGTGCGAATTCCTGGGCTCCAGGAGGCCTATCAGAGAGCAGCAGGCTCAACTGGCTTGGCAATGGCCAAGAGCAAGGCAGAAGCAATGAGTCATTCACTCGAGATTTGCCTACTCTGAGCATTATCCCTTTAGAGAGTCTAGTCCTCTAATTTTAGGAATGACATGAAGTCTGGAAATCTGAGATTATATACTGAAGGTTACACAGTGAACCACAGGAAGAGCCATGATTCAGGGAAATGGTGAGAAAGAAAATGGGTCTGAAAGGTGAGATGCTCCTGAGTAAAGGCCCGTGTCCAAACAAGCATGGAATCTTCACAGGGCAGCTGTGGCAGCAGCTTGACTGGATCAGAGAACACAAGCTGAACAACGCAGTAGTGACAAAAAATTTTTTGGAATACAGAAGATGGGGACAGATTACAAGAGTTTTCATCAACAAGCAAATTAAAATAATCAGGCAGATTGGGGAAAAAGAAGATAAATTGGTGGACTAAGACTATAAATTAGATACAAAAATTAAAGATCCATGATGACTTCTGGGGCTTGAGATCTTCACCCACCACTAACCTGGTTACGTGGGGAAGAAATAATACCTTTTAGATAATTCCCATGGTTCATTTGGAGACTCATGGCTTAAGGAACTAGGCGGAAAGCTGTGGATGTGAGTCTCAAGAAAAAGGACAAGCAGACAACAAAGATGCTCCCTGGCACGGCTGGTGTTCCAGTGCATGAAGGAGAAAGGCAGCAAACTCAGATGTCTTTTAATCACCTACTGTTAGCGGAAGATGCTTCAATTTTTTTTTTTAATTTTTAATTTGTTCTCTTTAGTTATACATGACAGTAGAATGTATTTTGACATATCATAAATACATGGAGTATAACTTCCCATTCTTGTGGCTGTATATGATGTGGAGTTAAAATGCTCACGAACTCACACATGAACATAGGAAAATTATGTCCAATTTATTCTACTGTCTTTCCTATTCCCATCTTCCCTCCCTTCCCTTCATTCCCTTTTGTCTAATCCAAACTACTTCTATTCTTCTCCCTCCACCCCCCACTTATTGTATGTTAGCATTCACATATCAGAGAGAACATCTGACCTTTGTTTTTTTGGGATTGGCTTATTTCACTGAAGATGCATCAATTCTTAAGGGGGAACTAGGATACTCACAGTGACAAATTAATTATCATTCTAGCTTCAGCACTTAGCTTGAGACATTCACTTAGGAAAGAAGAAAAAGTCTACTTACTTCCTTTTTCATCCTTGAAAGAACATGTCTTCAGGTACAAAAGAAGTGGAAGAAAGAAAGATTACAACCCATATTTTGACCACAGAAAGAAATTAAAAGTATTAAGAATTATAAGAAGAGCTGGGCATGGTGGCACATGCCTATGATCCCAGCAGCTCAGGAGGTTGAGGTAGGAGGATTGCAGGTTCAAAGTCAATCTCAACGATTTAGAGACTATAAGCAGTCTAGTGAGACCCTATCTCAAAATAAAAAATAAAAAGGGCTAGGGATGTGACTCAGTGGTTAAGCGCCCCTGGGTTCAGTCCCTGGCACCAAAAAAAAAAAAGAATTATAGAAAGAAAACCTAGGGAGACCTTGGATAAATTACAACAATGTACCACAAAACAAGCTAAAGGTTTATATATATACTGTATATAAATAAAGATATCATATACATTGATATAAAAAATGAAAAAGTTTACAAATAGGAAAATATTAACAGAAATTTACAAAAGGAGAAACATAAATTGTTAATAAATATATGAAATTAATGTTTAATAAGTAAGGAATTATTAAAGGAAATGAGTATTTTAAATAGAAATTAAACCTTTTAAAATTAAAAGAAATACACATTTGAAGATTAGAAATTAATATTCTATTAAAATAGTAAAAACTATTCAGACCATTTAACCCAATAATTCTACTTTTATGAATAAATTAATTATTCTACAATTCAGACAAAGGTTCATAAAAGAAAAGGGGCCTATTATAACCTTTTTCATATAATAAGAAGTTGGAAGAAATGCATTTGTTCAACACTTAAAGAACAGCAAGAAAAGTGGGACACTGTAATACACTGGAACATTATGCAGTCTTAATATAAAATGCTCATAAAACTAACAGAAAGCAGGAGATGAAAACTGTACACCTCTCTACACAATATCCATGAGATATAATTTTTTTAATAAGATAATGAGAGATTGCTTTTTCACCTTTCTGCATTTGCTAGATTTTATACATTCAGCAAATGTTGGTTTCTTTTCTTTTCTTTATTTTGGGGGATATTTTTTATTGGTTCTTTTTAATTACACACAACCTTAAGATTCATTTTGACATAATTATAAAAGCCTGGAATATGATTTACTTTAATTCAGTCCACAGAACTTCCCCTCTCCCTCCTTTGCCCCTTTTCTGTCCTCTACTGATCTTTGTGCTATGTACATACAGTTTTTAAAATTAGCTTCTGAATAGCAATTTTACTGAGATATAATTCTCCTACTTAAAGGGCACAGTTCAATGGTTTTTAATATATTCAGAGTTGTGCCCTTGTATGTATTGCCTTTATAATCAGAAAAGTTCAAATTAATAGAGCTGTGGTTTATAGATATTTTCTAAAAACATATCGTTTGACTTTATGTAAATAGACCTGCTCTGTTTTTAACCACCATGAGACTTACATTCTAAGGACCCCAACTAAAATGTGTTCCAAGTGCTCAGTCAAAACAAATGCAGGTAGCATGTTTCTTTTTTGTGAAGCCCCTCGTTCTAATCTGCCCTTGTATGAAGTTCAAATACAAAGGTGGGCACGGCCGCGGCATTTACCTTGACAGTGTCTGTGGTCTGGCGTGGGGCTGTAGCCCTTGTGGCAGGAGCACATGTAGGAGCCCTCGAGGTTGGAACAAGAACCATTTGTGCAGACGTTTGGCTCCAGGCACTCGTCCACATCTTGTGGGATGTTGCATAAGAGAAAGGAAAAAAAGAGAAGAAGATATAAAAATAAAACATGAATCAAGTTAAATGTGGTTAGAAATGGAAATAGTGGACCTTCAGAAGACAAGGCAGATTCTTAAAGATAACCCTCAAGTTGGCGCTGAGGAAGACAAGCAGCCCTGCTGTGAGCTGCCAATGCTGTGATTCTGTGCCTTAGCTCACTTTCCCAGAGTGACCCAAAACAGACCAGGTATGCTGCATGGACAAATTCAGGCAGCATGGAAGGCTTGTTGTAAAGGGAGCAGGGAGAAAAGGTAGATTTAGAGCAAAGTTCCCTGGAAAGTAATTTTTCCAAAGTATCAAAGATTGGGTTGGCTAGATGCCCTTCAATGGATGAATGGATAAAGAAACTATGGTATATATACACAATGGAATATTAGTCATCAAGAAGAATAAAATTATGGCATTTGCAGGTAAATGAATGGAGTTGGAGAATATCATGCTAAGCAAGATAAGCCAATTCCAAAAAACCAAAGGCAAAATGTTCTCCCTGATAAGTGGATGCTGATACATGGTGGCAGGGCAAGGCGGGGGGTAAGGGAAGAATGGAGGAACTCTGGATCATGAAGAGGGAAATGAAGGAAGGTGTCGAGGAAGGGGGAAGGAAAGATGATGGAATGAGACAAACATCATTACCCTACGTACACGTAGGATTACACAAATGATGTGACTCTACATCATGTACAACCAGAGAAATGAACAGTGGTACTCCATTTGTATACAATGAGTCAAAATGCACTCTGCTGTCATGTGTAAATAGAACAAACGATAAAAAAAGATTTAGGAAATTGATGAGTTCAACAAGATGAAAGGGTTCTCACAGCAAAGGCTGTGCCTCATGAGCCATGAGAGCAAGCTTTAACAAAAAGAAGCAAGGATTCTAATGGAACATCTGGAGACAGCAGTGAATCTGTAGCACAGAAACCTAAGGGATGAAGCATGCCTTTTGGATAATTTGAAGGTAGAGTGTAGGTTTAGGAAACAATGTAACAACAATAATAATCATAGTAGCTAATCTTTATCGTATGCTTACTCCACATAGACACTAAAGGCTTGGCATACATTATCTTACTTAATTCTAACAAAATTTATATGGGCTTGGGCTGTGGTTGTAGCTCAGTGATAGAGCACTTACCTATCATCTGTGAGGCACTGGGTTCAATTCTCAGCACCTCATATAAATAAATAAAAAATAAAGGTCCATGACAGCTAAAAAATACATTTAAAAAATTTACATTGGTTAGTCATTTTACGGAGGGAAATGAGACTTAGAGAAGTTTAATAACTTGTCCAAGGCCACAAGTTTAGAAAATGGTGGTTCTGAGATTTGAATTCAAAGGTCATTCATTTATCCTGGCAATAAGTCTCTATCATAAGCAAAGACTACAGGTAGAAACAGCTACATAAAAAGAGAATGAATGAGTTTGTTTACTTTTTAAATTTTCTAACGCAGTGTTTATATTGAAAATAATAATTTATGTTTTCACTGATTTCATTTAATCAGTATTCATTAAGTTCCTACTGGAATATGGTCATTCAAAAGGAAAGAAGATTTTGAATTTTGCATCCCATTTGAATGCCCCTGGGTGGGTACACTATACAGACACTAGTGTAGTATCAATAACCAAAAACTTTAAGAGGAAAAACTGAAATCACAAAGTGCTAAAACTATACAAACAATGTTGTGATTTAGGCTGTCTCACATCAGTCTATAATTTAATCAGAATACCTTAATCATAAAGCTGATAAACAGTATGAAGGAAAAGGCTCTTGAAAGCATGCATTTCATTTTTTAGTGCTCACCACAAAAGCAATAAAGATTTCTCTCCTCCTGAGATAGAGAATCATAGCACATAGGCAATAAAGTCTTCATTTGGCAATCTGTGGTTCAGATCACACTGCATTTTATTAAGACTGAATTCTCTCTGTCTTATAATAGAATTCAGAGAATAACACTAAAATATGGTAAAGGGAGCCTGTGCATGTACACATTTGTGCCTTCCATGTGCCTACGGAGAAGAGGCATGAACAGACACTGCCTAGGTGTTCTGTATTGCTCTCACAAAATATCACTAATTATGGTGAAAGGATGCTAGTCCATGACAACAAAAATAGCACTTCCAGACTGACTCATTATCCACTCTTCCTTCGGTTGTGGGAATCCACTTTTGTAAACACTGGAAGCAAACAACTTGAAAGAAGAAGCCAAGCACTGAAGCCAAAGTAAATAATGGAACAGAATGAGCCTAGACACTAGGCATGGAAATTCCAGACAGCAAGGGGAAAATGTCATGTCTAGTATCTGGTTTGGTTTCAAAAATGTTAACAAGTTCAGAAATGTATGGATTATTCTCTTTAATTATTCATGACCAGAGAAAGTGATTTATAGGCTAAAGAATAACAGCAAAATCAATTTCTAAGACCATATTTTTCCTAAAGTAAATTAACAGACAATACAGATTACCATTCATGAGATGCTTATAAAACTTCTCTTTTTAAGGCTACTATCATGATTAATGATGAAGCAGAATGGAGTAAAGTGTCCAGGGTAGCTTGATATGTTTATTCTTTCCCATATTTATGATAAGACAAAATTGCATGGAACCAGAATCCTGTCAAGCCAATCCTTTATATGTAGAAAATACAGTTTGAGTTGAAGGAAGATGTGGCCTAAATGGAGATTATGTTCTGGAGGAAATAACTATGTAGAAAAATATCACTGAAGAATTTCTGCAAAGAAGAAAGATGTCTAAGATTGGCCTCATATAAAAACAATTGATGGTACAAATGGAGTGAAATAAACTTGGCACAGTATCTTAATTCCAGAATTCTCTCCTACACTGCACATTCAAGCATCTAGCTGTCAGTCTGTGGGAAATCCCCTTAATGTCCCACAGGCTCCTCTGAGTCTTCACAGCCAAAACTAACCCTTGCCTCCCTCCCCTGCCTATGACATGTTGCTTCCCAAATCAATACATAGAACCACTATTCACTCAAATGCCCATGTCGAAGCTTGAGAGACACCCTTTCTGATGCCTCGCCCTCTCTCTTTTCCCTACCATTTATTTCCAAGTCATATCAATCTACTTTCCAAATATCTCTCAAATATACTGGCTTCGTTTCATTCCTACTACTTCTGCTTCCTCTCGCCTGAGAACTGCCATCATCTTTTGTTTTTCTATTTTGCCATCTCTAATCCATTTATCTAGCTTGCAGCAAGAGTAATGCTAAAATACACATCTTATCAATGTTCTTGCTTATCTACTTTAAAAAACTTCAAAGGTTTTCTGGTGTTCAACATAGGTGAGGACAAAAACTTGTGGGACCCTGGTGGTAACAGAAGCAGAAGATCTAGCACCTGTAGTTCTTATTTCTAGTCATTGATAAGATCCCTCATCAATACCATGGAAGCAAGGTGGTACCTACCCATCACACATCTACCCCACTAAGGTCACCCGACCTGCACAATAGAGGGAGATGATTATGTCTTTGTTTTCCACACTGTAGCTCAAAGCTCATCTTACTCTAAGATATGTTCAATAGAACATACACATCACTCAAATTCTTCCAGTGCATTTACATAATGAGTTCAAAGGCCTTGGTGTTTTATCTCAAGTAGGAAACTTATGAAACATTGCTGTGTTCATAGAAAAATGCTCCAATTTACCAATAAGCTATTAGGGCATAATAATTTAGCATTTGCCATTTGATGATTTAATTGAACCTCCCAAGGTTACAAAGTGGTCAGTTGTTTACAAGGTCAGAATTTGTAGATATGACTATTCAAAAGTTTTTACTTCCATCTTGCTATGTTATCACCCAGTCCAAATTGATCCTTCTCTTCTACAATCCCCTAAGAGACTAAAAAAATGCCTTGTTGCAATGACATGCCACCCACACAGGATTTCCTAGGCTACCCATCTAACAACCCCATAAGAAAAGCCCATCAGGACAGTCTGGCAAATTTGTTCTTACTGAACCCTGGCTGATGATCATTCCTTCCTCTTGAAAGCATTTCACTTCATCGTTTGAATCATGCATGCTATGATTCTTTGTCAAGGTCAACACAAAGATCAGAGGTCAATAATTCCCTGACTCCACTTTCTTTCCTTTTTCAAGGAAAATGAGAAAATAAACCTCCTTCCAGCTCCCCTGACAACTTTCCATTCTCCACAATTTCACAACAGTGTCTCCCAGTGCTGGTGAGCAATGCCCCCTTGCCAGCTCTCTCACTGCCTTGGGGTACAATTCATCTGGGTTAAGAATCTTTTTGATATTTCCCTTCCTAATGTCTTGGGAACACACAAGACTGACTCAAGCTCCTCCCTCGTGGGCATGACCTAACAGCTACAGAGGGTCAGAGGTTAACTTCACCCAGTCACATTCTCCCTAGACTGTGCCCCCTTACACTATCTATCAGTTCCTTGGAGTTGGCCAGAATTTGTCTCAGGAAAATAATATATACACATTACTTTTTGTCCTTTCAAGAAGATGAATCTGTCAACAATGTGAATCAATTATTCTTCTGAGGGAATCCAACCATAACTATGTTATCACCCAGTTTCTTCCTAGTTTGAACTAGGAAGAAAGTATCTTATTCTAGCACTACATGGTAATACAGGAGTATCACTCACCACAAGTGTGCCATTACTTCGATGATTCCTTGATTATTCTACACACATACTTTTTTTTTTTTTTCAACTAAAGATGCTGGGAGAATATATTTGATGGAAAAGCAAACATGGCAAAACAGGAGAGAGATTGCTCATCAAGCCAGGGTGAAGAAACATCCTCAACTGCACTGGAAGTACTGTAAATTAAAGGATCTCCGGCTCTCTCTGTCAATTCTGATGAAGTTAAAATACATAGTAGCAGAGATGCTGACAAAAATTTGTTATACAATCCACAAAAAAATCATCGCTGCTTTTCAGAAAGTGGAGAAGAGCCAAGGCTGTATACATACTACATAAAGCCAAGGATGATGTCACAAAACCAATCCACTAATCCCACCAAATTACTGGCTTCATACCTCACCTTTCCAAAGGAAGTTTTTGCTTTCCAGAAAAATTTAACTGCAATCACTGTGGTGTAGACAAGTCATCTCAAACTCTAGATTCCCTGGGCCCTTATCACCAGTTCTTATAAAAGATGATTCCAGCCCATATGGATTTCTCCCTTCTACAAACATATATTTTCCTTATTGACTTCTTTATATAGCTTTGTTTTCAAATTTTCTCATGTGTATGTGAGGATTACAATTGACAAAAGAAAAAACTGGATTTGTAGATAAAAGACCTGGGGTGCTGCCAAGTTCTGCCACTTATTACTTGGGACCTTGAGTAAGATCACTAACCTGTTTTGAGAATCAATTTTTGTATCTGTCCTACAGGGATGATTGCTATGAGGACCAAAAGAAATAATCAAGTCAAAGTACTTTGTAAACTACATAATGAGAAGTTTTTATTTAAAAAAATTTTCTTGCATGGTCCCTGCCTTTAGAGTGGCTTTTTGTTGTTGTTTCTACATCTAGCATCTAGCAGACATCTAGCATTTCTGGCATCTAGTAGACACATGTCTATGGCTCAATAAAAAGTTTAGTGACTGATTAGAGGACTCCTTTAGCATGTAACAGTTTAGGGGTAAGGCTGATGAGTGAAGATTTTAGGAAATTTGCAAAAGGAATGCATTGTGCTCAGCTGTCATCTTATATAGAAAATGTAGGACAAAACCTTCAACTTCGGATGAATCTATGAATGTTCATATATTCCATAAAGATTCAAATGAATATTGAAAATCTGAAAATAAATCTTAATGTGAAGAGAACTTCTAGAACAATGAGCTCTCCATATTCAATCTGCAAGTTCTTGGTGCCTGGTTGTGGTTCAGACTGTGGCTAACCAGTTGTCACATGGATTGAATGATACTAAGGTCATCGAATGCCTAGGACCTATCACATTTAGAAGTTTACATGGAAGTCAAAAAATCAGTCTCCATTTAGAGGTTAATGGAGAAGAGACACTCTGATAAAACCTGAGAAAGTTAGATTCCCAGGTCACAGGGACTGTCACAGACAACAGAGTAAACCTAGAAAGGGCAAGCTGCTTGACTACATAAACCCATGCCATGTGTATGCAGTGGGAACAGATAATCTGCCTTGTGAAGGTTAGCAAGGGAAATGATATTCTCCAAAAGAGCAGAAACATCAGCATCGTTATAGAAGCCTCGTCACTTGTCAGGAATTATTAATGACTTTACCCAGAAGAATCATGGTTCCCAAGAAGTGTATTCCAGCTAAATGAAAACACTAAGAAGTTAAAGAAAACCCATAAAATCACTTAAATCCATTAAAGAAAGTTCCTGTGACACAGAGAGTTAAAAACTATATGATGGAAGTTTAAAGAAAGTCAAAGAGAATATACTTATATAGAGACATGGAACAGTTGAACAGGTATCTTTTTTCTTTTTGAGTATTTCAGGACAAGGGCAATAAAGAGGAGGGTAACATGATTAGAGAAAGAAGAGTTATAATGTTTATTGGGTCTGATCCTGTGTCAGATAACACATGAGGTGCTTCCTATCACTTATTTAATTCTGGCAATAAATCCTACCAAAGAAGGTATTTCAATTCTTTTTTGGCATTTTACAGAAATTGAAACTAAGCTTCAGAGAGGTCACGTAGCCCAAAATATGTCTAACCTCAGGAAACAAGACATCTATATCAGAGATGGCAAATATACCTTTAAATAATTAAATATTAGAGCAATTTTCTCAGGGATGGCTCTTATCAGGTTTGAAGGAGGCCAGCTCCCCATGAGTTAAGAGAAACTTGTCAAGTGAGTACCTGACAGGCTGGCTTCCCTTCAGAGAGGTCCTGGTCAAAGCAGCCAGCTGGAACTGGCCAGAACCCAAGGTGGTGAAATAGCCATTAAAGATGGGGATCAAATGGACACTGGGTCCCTGCTGAACATCTGGTCCAAGGAGTACTGTGTTGAACGATGAAAGGGAGCTCAAGAGGAGACAGAAATCCACAACTCGCAAGCAGCAGCAAGAATTGCCAGAAAGCACTGAGGGATGATGTGTTAGGAAGAGTCGGAAAAGGAGATTTGAAGTGGACAACAAACGACCCAGAGTGAAAGACTGTTAGGCCCTGAACTAAACACCAGGAAAAATGTCACCCTCCGACAACACCTGCAAACATTTTACCTGTTCCTACACAAACAATTTCTGTTCTAATTCATAAATCAAGGAGACGTATCCGTCAGGAAGACCCAGCTTCCATGACATGAGAGCATTAGTGGTTTTGGCAAGTTCATCATTTAGTTGGTGAAAGAAACAAAGTGTAACTGGTATCAAATCCCTGTAGAACACTGGGGTCAAAGTAGCAATTCTTAATGAATCTTTTAAAAGAAAAGAGAATCAAACTGATGTGAAGACAGAAAAGCTTAAAGAAAAAAAAATAAACATAATGCCAAATTAAGTAATAGTATGTGTACGACACACACACACTTGAACTCATTCGATTATAACAACGCAGACATACACAGCCCGGGAGGAGAGTTGCAGACAAAGAAAACTAAGATATCTGGAACCCAACAGCCTTGTGAGGTAAAGATTGCCATCTCTACAGATGACACTAACATATGCCAAATGTAGGATTTTGTCCAATAGGTGTGACTATAGGAAATTAGTCAAGTCTTTAATGTCCTTACATCCGATTTTCCATTAAAAATTGGGATACAAATCTCACCAATGTATCCTAAATTATCTGGATGAAAAGGATATATAAAAGCCCCAAACTGGTCACAGATAAGTGTTAGAGATGAAAATAACTAGAAAGCCTCTATCTCTCTGAGTGAGGCTGGTTCATTTTTTCTATTGGAATCCTGCATTTCATGCTCACCTGTTAAGCTGTAAGCACTAGAATATAAGTGCAATGAGGGAATTTGCTCAGTCTCAACCCCTACTGTCTCAGTAAAATAACTGGCATGCAGGAGGTGCTCTTTGTACTTGTTAAATGGACTAATAAACATGTCAAGTGGTGTTATCAATTAGTTTACCTCAAAGATAGGCTTAAGAAGTACCTTCTAAAAAGCATTTTGGAGTGTGAAAGTATAAAGGTGAGAAACTAAGACCTATAAAGGCTTAAGAAGACAGGGCTGAATGTTCATTAGCATGAAGAACACTTAGCAGAAACACTCAATTCTCTCATTGGCTTAATACAAGAAGAAAGGACTGTTGCAAAATCTGCCTTTGGTCTCACTCAGCTTTTCAACACTTGAAAGCTCTATTTCCATAAAAAATTAAGATGGAAAATCTCTATCAGTATAATTTGCAAAATCCCTCCGAAATGTAAAAGAACTGCAATCTCAATATAAACAATGGATGGAATAACAATTATATCATGGAAGAGTGGTTTGATGTGTAGATTACATACAGTCTAAAATTTTACTCAAAGCAGAAGGAAAAAACACATTCCTGCTCTTAATAACAGGAAATACATGACCTCAGCAGTGCAGAAACAAAAGCTATTGCTTGGAACAGAAGGCTAAATATGTGACTTTGGTTGAATTGAGCAACATAGTGACCTAATATTTCTGGTTATGATTCTACTCATCTGGTTGGCAAAAGTAAAATTATTTTTAAATAAGGTTCTATGTATCTTTCATTAATTTAGAACAAAATGTGTGTATATATGTGTATGTATACACACACACACACACACACACACACACACACGAGAACTCATTTAGTATTATTTATATTGAAGAACAATCTCTTGCCAATGTGGTCAGCCATGTTCCATTAGCAAATTCGTGAATCAGGGTTGTGTTTACACTACTGCAAATTGTAGTATTGAAGGTAGACTTCAGGCACTGTTCCTGAATCATGCATCAGTGTATGAAAATGAGAGCACAAATAGAACTTTGATAGGTAACTAGGAAATTTGTGCCAAATGAGAAAATTAAAACCAAATGCACTTTCTGACTAGCACCAATTATATAAACAACTGCTTATCCAATAAACGACTAATGAATATATTTTTTCTTCTGCTCCTTTAAGATCTGCATCTCATAATTCTGTTAGGAGACAGTCTTGGGGATGGGAACGGGGGCTCAAGGGCCACCTACACCAGCCACAGTGACTGAGCTGCTGCCTGGTGAGGAGAGTAAGGCTTTGATATTAAAAGTGCCTCTGCCACCTACTTATCCCTGACCCCTCTAAAATAAATGTCCTCCTTCCCCAGTTAAATCTCAACTTTAGAATTTTTCTAAGGGCCACTCCTTCTCTAGAGAATTCTCATTAATAATATTGACCCCTCCTTCCTAGCACTGATAAGCTTTACTTGTGAGATATTTGGGTGCATGCTAGTCTTCCCCACCAGAAATGTAAGAGTCACAAGGAAGCAGCTCCCCATTCTTCTTTTTGACCTTTTTCTTGCTCCTCATGGTATTCCAGAACTCAGTACAATATTGGCTATAGTAGTAAATTCTTAAGCATTGGGGCAAGAAAAGAATGAACGAATGACACATTTAGTCCACTTATTCAGCGTTCTGGCAGTGAATGGAAAAGAATTCAACTTTTAAGAAAAAGATCATATGTTAGACAGATACACACAGGAAAAAGAACCACAGTGCATTGGTAACCTTATCTTCCCCTAGGCCTGAACTACAACATCCACTACTTCTATTACAAGTTCCCAGTCCATCTTTCCTATTCTCTTGGTCCATGCTCACTTCTCTTTGTTCTCCATCTCTCTCTTCCATGTAGTACTTATTATTTTATTTGGTTTTATTTATCAGATTAAGGGATAACAATTCATTTCAATTAGAAATATTTGCTCCATCTAGAATCTCACATCTTTCATATGAACCCATTTTCTTATTTTTCCATGGTTAAAAATTACTTAGGACTTTTCTAAGAATGATATAAATCTGTTACATTTCATTGTTTTTCATTTTGAAAGAGGATTTAACTGTCATCACAACCCTCTACCAGAAAATGTAATGAGCAGAAGGAAAAAAAAATTTTTTTATAAGCATACTATAATACCTACCAAGGCACTGTCCATTCCAGCCTCTGAATCCTTCTGTGCAGGGGACACACTGGTAAGACCCAGGAGAATTCACACACTGCTCATCTGGACAAGTACTTGGAGTCAAACATTCATCGATATCTGAAAAGCCAAAGAACTAGGTCATGAACTAAAATTTTATCAGAATACCAAAGTGAAACCTTACTTTTATGAGGGAGAAGGGAAAAGGCATGTTAGATCTGCATTGCAGTGGAGAAAACAATAACTGGGGGAGACCTTGGGTCTAGACTTAAACATATGGCAATAATGCATGGTGAAGTATACCTGGATTAAAATATTTACAACACATTCCAAGGAAGAAGTTGGCCCCAATTCTTCAACTGGCAGGGCCTGGCCTCTCCACTCTGGGAGTTGGTAGTCTTATGGGGCCACTTTCTGGACATCTTTCAAGTAATACTACAGCTTGCCAGAAAGAAATACAAGGAATTGGGAGCGAGAGTGAGGAAGCCATATATCTACCTGGCCAGAGTTTTCTCTGCAGATACTGAACGCTCTAGGGAATCCTCACTTTGGCTTTATGGACCAAGAGCATCCTGGGTTTGAGTAATTTAAAACCTTTCATATGGTAGAAACTCCTTGGAGGTGGAAAAGAACATTAGGAGAGAGTGAACTCATACATACTTTCAAGATTTTCCAAAAAAACACAGGGTGTTTAGAGGTCCCATGTACTGTACATTTTATATTGGGGCCCATAGACATTAAATCTAAATTCATGTGACTATTTTCTGATAATATACCTTTCTTTTCTCATCTGCTGCTAACTTAAATTATTAATCATTCTTTGTAATACTGGGAGAAAAAAATCACCTTAAATTTGGTTGGAACTGTGATAGAGATAGCTCCAACAATAGCATTAGTTAATTTTAAAGAATGGTAAAAACAAGAATATGGAGGAAAGTAAGATACAACAGGAAGAAGTTCAATGGATGAAAATGAGTTGCAATGATTTGGGTATTAGCCCCATTTGAAAGAAGTGCTTTCTTTGGAGGTGGATTTGTATCTAAGTGTTCCAATATAAAATGAACAGTATATAAACTGCTACACATACTTAGCATATGCACAGATTTTCAGGATATATGCTGAAAAGTGAAAGTGAAAAATAAACATAACTGGTTCACTAAATAGATAACCATAGGTATTTCATGTCTTCATTCTGGTAAATTCTTAAAACTTACCTCCCACTACATTCCACTACATGTTTGGGGGGGATGCTTAAAATTACAAAAAATGACAATGATATTAAAAAATAAGCACCAGGTCAGCACTGTAATTTTTTTTTTCTATCAGTGAAAAATTCTTGGTAATAGACAATGACACACAGTGTTTCTTTTGTTTTGTTTTTTTCTTTTTTTTCTTTTTTTTTAGGTCAGATGTTCTGGAACTTCTTGTTCTAAAAAAAAAAAAAAGATGATGCTTGCCAGTTTCAATTTCCAAACAGCATTACAATCTCCTCTGGATGGGAGTTTTAAAAAAAAATAGAAATACAACTGCTAATCAGAGAAATGTCACTGAGCCAGGCTGGTCCAAGAAGCAGTGCAATGATGAGCAATTCGAGATAACATCCCTGAATTTCCTGCTGCTCTTACTTGTTCCCTCATCTACAAATGAGGGACTACCTGCCCTGGTTTAACGGAATAAAGCAAGGATGAATGAGATAATGTCTGTAAACTACAATAGGCTCCTTGGAGACTGGTGCTATTTGAAAGCAGCTTCGTTAGTGACAGCTGAGAAAATCTTCTGTGAGCCAGGAGCTCAAGGACCTTTGGTTCTGGTCCATGCCGAAAGCAGAAAACAGCCGCACTGTTTGGCTCCTTCTTTCCAAGTCTTTTCATGGGGGATGGAATGATATATTACTTATTCAGGGAACCCTGGTAATATTTCAGCTAAGTAATTTCCATATATTGAGTATTACTGAATATTCTATGAGCTTTCAATTTAATGATATAATCTTCAAATTTCTTGTCTACTCCCTTTTATTGCTGAAATATCTTCTCTCTCCTTTCCGAGACTATACACAGAACTTAAGGATCAGTATTTGGCTTTTTTGGCAGGTGTTGCCAAACTACACAAACTTATCCCTTTTTCTCAAAGCCCTCCCCACAATTTTAGAGGGACAGATAAGAAGATTTATACAAAAACAGAAGGAGTCAGGGGAGGGGAGGGCTTAAAGAAATGAAAATGAGGACTAATGAGGTGACATCAAACAAGACACTGCCGCACACTCACAATGACCCTGCACTCTAACTTCACCTTCTCGTGGCTCCTGGTTTACAGGTGAGGAACTGAGTTCCACGGGTGATAAGTCGCTGGCTCAGGTTGGGCAGTGACTACAGCCCTTGCTCTTTGCTGTTCCCCTGCTGCCTTTCTTCAGCAGAGGGAGCTCCCTTGGAAGAGGAGAGCGGGGTCACTTTGGCACTTGTCCCCTGGCCCCTGGGCCATGAGGGAGGGTTCATGGCTCTGTTCTGCTATGAACTGATTAGAGATCCAGTGACATAAAATGCTCCCACTGCTCTAGATTAGAGCACAAGGGACCAAGGAAGGAGGCCAACAGGAGAGGCAGGTGTGAGCTGCCAAAAAAAATGTCTAATTAGCTCTCACTCCAGGCTTGGGTCATTGGAGCTGTGAAGAAAATCAACAGGCAGAAGCCAAGAGACAGCTGACATCAGACTGGCCCACCTGGTCTGTCGCACCCTAACTTTAGAAGCACAACAAAAGGTCGACCAGGCAGCCAAGCAGGAAACCCCAGCACCAGCCATCACACTCAGATGCAAGCCCAAGACCCCGGTGCCTTCAACCTCATGTCCTCAGGGCAGAAGTTCAGCAGAAGCTAATGTATTTCTTCAGGAACAGAAGTACAGAAAAGTACTGCAGCGGTTTCAAAAAGTACCTGCACAACCCAACATCTATGTGGACAGAACTAGTCACTGGAAAGTAATTTTGGCTAATACATATTTTCTTTTCTTTTCTTTTCTTTTCTTTCTTTATTTATTTTTGGTACTAGGGACTGAACATAGGACCTCATGCATGTTTAGGCAAGTGCTTTACCACTGGGCTACATCCCCCCTGAGAAGGGCAAACCCACGGCTGTGGTCAGCAAGAAAGGAATTTTATCTAGCACCAGTGGAATCTGACCGAGTGCTTCTGCGGGAAGTCTGCAAGAAAGTCCCAGAACTCAAGTAAACGAAGGCAGCTGAGACAAAGGAATGCAACAAGTTGAAAAGGTTGAAAACGAAAAATCAACACTGGTTCCACCTGCACTATGTTTCCAGATGAATGAGCCAGACGTCCTAATTAAGTCTGGGTTTGTACCAGGATACTCAGCAATTAGTTGTCCTAAAGTGATCTCACTCCAAATACCAGGCAAGGCAGATACCAAGGTGAAAAATAATGAGAACACAGAGATGGAAAATAATCCAGACAGAGCCACTGAAATGAGGCGAAGAGGCTGTGAATCCAGAAAGCAGGGCAGCCTGGATATGCTGGTGTCCTGCAGAGTCCGGGAGGAGAACAGGAACCAGGCAGCGCTACAGTCCTAGAGTCCAGGCCTGGCGCTGCCTTTCACGGACACCTGTGCTCAGCACATGCAGGTGCCAGGATCCTGATTCTCTCGGCAGACTCACCCTCACAACGGCCTCTCTGGGTCATGCGGTACCCACTATCACAGTATTCACACCGGAAGGCGCCCACGGTATTGACGCAGTGTCCCTCCCCACAGACATCAGGCCTCAGGCACTCGTCCACATCTACAGGAAGCAGAAAACACTGTCAAGGTTTAATTCCAAAATATCATTTCCCACCTCTCCCAGCTTAGTTCAAACATCACCATGAGATAACTGAAATGTACTCTCATCCCTTGGATTGTTCAACAGGCTTCAAAAATCACATCGTTTTGATTCACAGGGGTCCAGAAGTGACATGTAATGCACCATATCTGTACATCTTTGACATTCCCCCCTCAGAAGGATTGGAAAGAAAAAAAATCACTTTTATCTCCTGGTGCCTACCAGAGTGCCGTGGCCTAAAAGATGTTTATTTAAAAAATTCTGGATTGTCTGAATAAGCGCTGAACTGACGGGGTTCTGGGGCACCTAAAACCCCAGATCTGAGAATTTATACATGAGGAAGAACACTGCCATTACCTATGCAGTTAGTACCCTCCTCACTGGCCATAAATCCCGCCGGGCAAATACACAAGAAACTTCCCTCGGTGTTTTCACAGCGTCCCTGGGAACAGAGGTGTTGGACCTGAGTGCATTCATCAATATCTGTTAACGAAATGCAAAGAAAAAGATAAGTGCTGCGTAGCAAGAACTCAGTCTCCCTGCTCTGTAAAACACCAGCATGACATTCCCTGGGGACACAAACCGTTATAACTGAGGAGAACATGTAAAAGGAAACAGCATCTTTCTTGCCAAGATCCTTGAAGGACAGTTAGTGGGAAGAGGAAGTCACTTGCTGAGTATTGCCTCAAAGGTTAAAACTAAACACCACAACATCGGTATTTCAAAGGTCAACACAATACTCTGCGGAGAACTGGGGTCATAAGCACTGGAATGTGTCATCGGCAAGAGCGTCAGAGACTTCCATGTGCACTTGGGTGGAGCTGGAATACGACATCTCTACTGCCTCTTCTGCTTAATATTTTGGGTTCTAAAGTGAATATACAATGTATGCAAATGAAGGGGAAACAAGAAGCAGGTGGATACCCCTTCATCTCTTCCTCCCTGCCCTACATAATGCACAAAATTCACACATATTAAAGTAGTATTAGACTTGTGCCTTTGTTGCTTTATTTTGACGATGCCTTGGAACTTAGGGCTGAATTTTCCTTTTTTTAGAAAGAGAAATTAAATTTAGAGTTAATATATTTAAATGATTGATTTAACTTTATTAAACCTCTATCTGGGATATCTTTTATTCCAAATCACATATATGAAATCCCTTACTTATAAATTCATGAATAGCTTCCTGACAGGGCACAGATAGGTCTTTGATTTAGAAATCCATTTTAGAAATTATATGTACTAAAATTAATTATTTATTATAGCAGACATTAATATTAACTTGCTTGTGCTAAATACAAGTTATTGGTAGCTATTTCTAGAGCTCTTATTTACTTTATTTGAAACACTTTTGTAAATTATTCCATATTTAGGTAAATGTATTAAATTTGGCAAGGTAGGTATCACTGAATAAAAAGAGAATCCCAGGAGTAGGGCAAATCTTTTTTTTTTTTTTTTTTTTTTTTTGTGGTGCTGGGTATTGAACCCAGGGCCTTATGCATGTGAGGCAAGCACTCTACCAACTGAGCTATATATCCCCAGCCCTGTAAATCTTTTTTTGAGCTCTCTTAGAGAAAGAGTAAACATCTTCAAAAATGAAACACAGTAACATTTTCTCAAAATGTTTAAATTGACTTGTTTAAGAAAAATGTTTCACATGTACAAATATCTTCTATTTAAGAACTGTCTGTCCTAAAGGCCTCTTACCAACACACTTTCTCTGTTGCTCGCTGAACCTGTAGCCCTCGTAGCAGATACAGGTGTACCTCACTGGTAAGTTAATGCAGTGTCCTGCTCCACAGATGTCAGGGTTCACAGTACATTCATTAATTTCTTTAAGAGAAAAGAAAACAATGTGAAAAAAGAAACACAGAAATAAACATAGAAGTTTCACTAGTACCTACAAATCATTATTTTGTGTTTCTTGGCTCGTTAAATAAATAATGTTGACAAGCATGCACTTAGAAGACTAAGCCAACCTCTGAAATCAAATAAAAGTTCCTATGATCACTATATTGATCAGTCCCATTCAGGATCATCAATAGTTACTAATATCAACCCTGTAGTGGGTAGAAACTCAGAAAGAGGCAATGTTGGATGTTCTAAGAAAATCTATTCTTAATAAAACAACTTCTAACATGGCCTATGCATGCATTTCTATCCACTCCGTTTGATCATAGATGACAGAGTTTGAATCATCTTGTTATTTCTCCTGATTAGAAATAAATGTAATTTTCCATTCATTAGCAGGTCAAATCTCAGTTCCAACAACTAGATCCAAACTCCTCCAAAATTCCTCATTAATTCCCAAGAAAGAGTTCTTACTCCTAATGAAAGCAAAACTTCCAAGTATATCTAGCTCTTAATTTGCCAGTTTCAATGTGAGCATATTCTATTCATACTGGTAGAGAATCGCCTTCCAAATCTTCTCTGTTAAATTCCTCCCTTGCTCTCTTACTGATGCGTGTTGGGGACCTGCGTCTTCCAGGCAGCCTGTGCAGTTAACCTGCTCAAGTCCTCACTCCACTCAGACGTGCACTGTGATGGAGGCATGTTCAAAGCAGTCCATCTAAATGAGCTTAATTACCAAAAGGACACAGGACCCCAAAGTGGCCTTCTGAGGTAAATTACTCCCTAAGATTTTCTATTTTCAATGACCTCTGCTGGGAGGTACTATGACAGCACAGCTGCTGGTGGGATGGCCTGGTTTGAAATCAGCTCAGGTAACAATTGTCACCCTTTAAAGCTCTCTAGTCTGGGGCAAGTTACTTAACCATTCTACAACTCACTCTTCAGTAAGCGTAAAATGGAACTAGTCAGAGTTCCAACTCCAGAGTATTAGACTGAGAAAAGAAAACCTAAATGCATATAGCCTAAAGTCTGGCAAATTAAACATATTCAATAAAAGTTAGTTATTATTATTATCATTATTATTGTTGTTCATATTGAAGTCACTTAAGAATAATATAACAAAGCAGCGGCACATTTATACCAATACTACCTTGGACTACGATTATCTCAGTCTCATCACATAGCAAACAAGGCTCAAAAGAGATGCATGAATGAGACTGAGGAACCCCCAAAAAGAAGCAGTCTGATGCCTCTGAGGGTAACAAATCAACAGCACAGTTTTGTAAGAGGAGACTGTGGTTTGAACACAAAGAAACACAAGTGGGTTACTGTCACTAATGACCCAATATGCACCCTGAAGAACAAGGGTATGAAAATCATGCTTTAACAAAGCTTCGCCATGGAAATGACCTACACTGGGGTTGAGGTTGCTCTCCAAAACCCCAGGCACAGCCTTCTTTTTTCGTAAAAGCATTCATAGTGCTGTAATTTTAAGACTGCACAGCAAGTCCTATGAAAGGGGAGCACAGAACATCAGTATTTAAAACAATATCACCTGGATATACGAGGAAGGTATGCAAAAAACCATGATCTGCAACTTAGACACCTTTTATGAGTCTACTTGTGCTAATTAACTATCAGAAATATAAACTTACTTAGAGTGGTAAAATACCCAATTCTAGAAAATCTAAAATAATTCAAAAGAATAAAAACATTGAGTAAATAACATGAATACCTCAACTTAAGTAACTGGCAATAATACCACAATGAATTTTGATACATATAAATAGAGGTTATACAATTGTTAATAGGAGGAAGAATGCTTATTTGTTAAAAAATATAGTTAGGTAAAAAACACAATATAGACTATGATCTCAAATTATGATACACACAGAAAAAAAAAGACTAGAAGAAAATATATCCAAGTTTATGGGATTGGTATTTTCTTATTTATATTTTTCTGTATCTTAAAAAGTTTTCTACAACAAGCATGTATTAGTACTTTCATAATCAAAAAAATCTTCCCTCAAGAGTACCATTTCTATGTGCCACGAAAATCTGAAGGTAAAAGTAGTCTTCACCAGATGATATTCGTAGACACTCAGGTGTTTAAGAATTCTCTTCTTTGTAGGAATTTTTAGTCAAATAGTTTGAGGAATACATCTCTAAACACCTATTCTATATTATTGGTAGATGTCTCCTATGAAAATGATTCATATTTAGATTTCTTAGTTTTCTATGTAATTACTGACCTTCCTTTGTATTCTTTTCTGCCATTTTCTAAAAACAGAAAAGACATGTTGGCCATATTTGCAAAAAGAAAGTGAAATCTTTGGATGATGAATTAATGTACGAGGGGCAAGGATCCAGGCCAAAAATTAAAGGCTTATAATTCTGAAGTTTACATGAAAGGATTGATCTGTAGTTACTGCCCCACTCCCACACACACCAATTTCTTGATTACCAAATACTTATTTCTCATTTTGCAGGCATAGCTTTAGAATGGAGTTTTTAACACATATGGACAAAAGTCTTCAAAAATATGGATGCTTAATTCAAATGTAATATGTTCCCATAACAATTTGCCAACATATTTTTATTGTTTCTTACATTGTATATTCTATAATAACAAGTATTATAAAGTTCTTGTTGTAGGAAATGAAATGAATAACAATGTCCTTTCCTTCCACTCCAGCGCCTTAAATAGAAGGTAAGAGATTGAAATTAAGTTGGTAAGCAACATTGAGGGAGTTTAGTCGATTCTCTCACAGTTCAATATATAGAGACAGAGTTTGAAAATGGTGATCCTTGCTGGCAGGACATGAACATATGCATGAAAATGTTAAGCTGATGCCACTAGAGGGTACTAGGAGACACGTCCAGGGAGGGAAGGGACATTGATGAAACACAATTGACTCCTATGTTGATTATGTCCTTTTACACAAGTGACTAACTACTTTAACGTTCAACATTTTGACCTCAGAGATCCCTTTTAGGCACATGCCAGGCATGAGCTTACTCTTCCAGGTAGACAGGAAGAGCCACAAGACCCTCAAGACATTCAGTCTGCTTTTGACTCACTGGTCATTCGAGAATTAGTCTGCATCTTACCCACATTTTAAACTTTTAAAGCATGTCTCCTCATCTGTCCCTGAGTTTTCCCCTCTCCCCTGATAGGTCTTCATTCTCAAGTGCACAGAAGGTACACAGAAAGACAAGTCCTGGGGTGCTGTCCTGAAGAACAGGATGAGTTTTCTGTTTTTTCTACTTTTTAGGGCAAAGACACTCTGCTTTATATTTTTGCAAGAGGTCACTCACACATAGGCATGTGAACCTATCCTCAGAATGGGCCAGTTCATGGAGAAACAGACACTCAGAGTGAACAGTCAACATAAGCTTTGGAAACCACAGAGGCAGAGTCTCCCACAGACAGCACAGATGGCTGACCCAGCACTACACTGGTGTCTGGGAATGTCTTCTCTTTTTCACCATTGTTGGCTTTCCAGAGAGGTGGCCAAGCAAGTGTCCCCACTGGACTTTTTCATGTATGCTTCATAATACCCATATGCCTCCCGGTTCATGAGCAGTCCTACCCTTTCTTTCGATATGTGCCCCTAAAACAACTTTACCTTCACCAGTTCAAGAACCTTTGTCTGTTTCTTTGGCTGCAGTGCACTGAGAATTTGGAAAAAGAACCATGACCAAAAGCCAATGGAAAAACCAAATGCTCTATTCGTCCCAGCAACAAGGCCAATGGTGGATGTAGCAGTATATCTTTATTTTCTAAAATTAAATGAAAAAGAAAGCTTTTGGCAAAATGTGAAAATGAGTGTACTGACCTCCAGGTCATTGACCATGTGATGACTTGAATGAATGAATGAGCAAATGAATCAATGCCTTAAAAAATGGCGTCTGGAAACACTGAAGCAAGATTATCCTACATTTTTTTTTTAAAGAGTTCATTTTCCATCAGCATACATAGTTTCTTGAGACTGTAATGACATTCAGAATATGCTTCAGGGACAAACATTTTTGAAGGGGTCAATTCTGAGTTCTGGAAAAACTGGATGAGCAAATAGCTTTAAAAATACTTGGGCCATCATAATTGCAGAGGTTTCTGTAAAGCAGTCAAGAAGACAAAGAATAATTTCTGGTTGGTCCACAAGGGCCATGGAGAAAGTTCAGGAAGAGCAGGAGCAAGGCATCAAATGTGAACTCATGGAAAGGTTTACAAAAATGCCCTGGCTTTCTAACTGCCCCCACAATGAGCATAAATTGTCCCACAACAATTGAAACAGATGTTTCCACTTTGTAAATATTTGCCAGAGAAATAAAGGTTTGATTTTCCAACCTATCCTTCAGCTATTAAGACACTATGCTAAATCAAGAATTTATATGCTGAAACATATAATTTATTTGGAAACCATACACCAATAGTGTTGCAAGCCACCAAGTCAGCTGTTAAGAGTGGAAACTATCATACTTATTTCCTGCAAATATGCAGCCCACTTTATAATTATTGCATGTCAAAGTGTTTGGCTAAAAATCTATAAAGCCTACTTCCCATCTCACCATTATAAAGATATCATCATTATGAAATGTAGAGCTCATCTTATTCATTTTAGACTCTAATTATTCAGTCCCTTTCTTCAAATATGGGCGAAATTAACAGAAACAATAACTTACTGCCTCAATATATTTGTTCCTGAGAGCACTGATCAGTTTGCTCCTAACATCTGTATTTGGTCCCATATCCAACCAATGGGACCATCTACATTTTGATTTAAATTACATTTGCTACAAATGATGGTCTTATGTTAATGCATATTACTGCTTACAATGTAGCTTTGAAGTTGCAACCATTTCAATTTGGACTGTATAACTTCTCCCCATTGATTCTTTCATTAATATTTTTTTTTTTACTACAGGAAGTGGAAGTATAACTACTATATGAGAAAAAATTCAGCATCACTTGTTTCCTGGAAATAAATATTTGTGCCTCAACATGTGACAGCAGATGTTAGCCCTGTGTATCTGCCAGACTCAAATTACACAGTCTTATGACAACTTCATATTGCAGGACTGCTTTCATGTTTTTCAATCAGTTCCACAGTTCTGTTGAAGTCAAGCAACTTGCATTTGTTATTTCTCACACAGCTGCCTTTAAAGGATGAAACTGCATTCATCTAGCCAAATTTAATTAGCCTCTACAAAGCTAGTTTGCAAGAAGTTTGCCCATTGAAGTCAGCCAAATGCATTGAAAACTAAATTCATCTTCAAATTGGAAAATGGTAATACAGTATTTATTTAGAAAAAACGAGTGAATTAGACTGTCAGACTTCAATTTTTTTTTACCATTGAGATAAATAATTAGAAGATCCTTGCTCACTAAGATAGTGTACTAACAACTTAGACATCTTTCAAAAATCAGTCTCATACATGTGTTTAATAAAGTGAGTATACACACACATGACCTCAAGACAATGACAATTTTAGTAATACCCTTTTTTAAAAAATCAATATCATTTCATTGTATGATTCTGAAAATACTTAGAATTACTAACATTTCTGTAGCATGTCCCTCAGTATTAATAGTAAAATCAAAGATGGCTGCCATGCAATTTGGGGAGGGCCAGGTCCCTGCAGCAGATATGCCTTGATTCGATTGTTGGACTAGTTGGAAATGCAGGAGGAGACTACTACATGCCTCCACTCTTCTTAGTCACTTGGCATTTCACCTCAAGAAAGAGGTGCTTTTTAAAAGCCCTTTCCAATCTGCTGTCTCTAAGAGAAGTGCATTCACGTTTTTGAGAAAATGGTTTAAAGTTAAACACATAACATTTGAAACGTAGCATATGCTGCTTATGTTTCTGAGGAGGGAATATTTTAAGGGAGAATGAACACTCTTCTATTAGTTATTCTAGCTACATATTACCAATCTTGTCCTGCAATGGTATCATGAGTGTAGTTAGAATACATTCACATGCTGCTATTTGGTGATCTTTTAAAATTTTTATTTTATTTTTCTGAATCAACAGATTTTATGTATTTATTACATATAAAATGATGTATGGGAGATAGATAAGAATGACTAAGTTTAACTACTTGGCATGTGCATTACATCACATAGTTACCTTTTTTTTAGTAAGAAAATTTAAATCTGCTCTTGACATTTTTCAAGAATACAATATACTGTTATTAACTATACTATGTTGAACAGTACGTCTCTTAAATTTATTCCTCCTAACTGAATTCTTTAGTGGCATTCTTTCCTGACTCTAAAAATGTGTTAACTTTACAAAAAGTTGGAAATAAAAAAATTTCTAAAAACAAATCAACATGTAAGCCTCTTAGGTCTCACTATAAGAAATAATAACTACTAATATCTGGTGCAGTTTCTCCCAGCATTTCCTCAAGGTATATATGTCTTTTTTATATGATCAGTATAATACTCTGTATTTTTCATTTGTTGTATCCATTGTCTAAATTTTCCATATTTTGTGACCATGCCCTTCTACATTTCAATAAAAATTCCTCAAGAGAACTATATTTGGTAGCAGCATAGTGTTCCAAAATACAGATAAAACACAATTATCTATTTCCCTATAGTTGAATGTTTATCTTACTTCTATTTTTTTCTGTCATATGTCATGTGGGGATAAGTAACCATTTATTTAAAACATCACTGTCTTTGGGGACATTATTCCCTGGATTAAGATATCTTAAAATATGATTACTGAGTCAAAAGTCCTAAATGCTTATATAGTTCTTTTGCAGGTCTGTTTTCCAAAAGAAGTTGAATCAAGTTTACACTGTGATGGCTAATTTTATAAGTCAACTTGAATGGCTAATGGAGGTACAGACAGCTGGTAAAACAGTTTTTTCAGGTGTTTGTGCATGAGGGTTTTCAGAAGAAATTAACACTTGCGTTGGTAGACTGAGTAAAAAGGATTGCTCTCACCAAAACAGGAGGACATCATCCACCCACTGAGGGCTGGGCCCAAATAGAACATAAGGCATAGAAGAACAAACTTGCTCCCTGCTAGAGCTGGAATGTCATCTCCTTCTGCCCTTGGATGCCAATGTTTCTGGTTCTCAAGCCTTCCAACTCAGTCTGGGACTCAGGTTCTGGCTCCCTTGGTTCTCAGGCCCCCAGATCTGGACTGGAACCATATCCCTAGCTTTCCCAGGCCCCCCGCCAGCAGATGGCAGATTGAGGAACTCCTTAGGTTTCAGAATCTTATGAAACAACCCCTCATAATAAAGCTCTTTCTATATGTCTTTCGATACATCCTTTTGGTTCTGCTTCTCTGGCAAACTCTTCAGCAATGGGGGAGAGACTCAATTTCACTCTAATAAAAACAGTTCCATTGGAGGCCACCACGGTCTCCTTTAACTGCAGAGCTAATAACAACTCCAGCTCTCTGAACAGTGGAAAGGCAGTCACAGCCGCTAATCTGATAAGAATAATACTTAAAGTATTATCCCATCTAAATTTACATGTCTAAGAACTAAAGTATAGTTCTTAAAGTATTATCCCATCTAAATTTACATGTCTTTGATTACTAGTAATTTTCTTTTATTTTTTAGTTATTATTTTTATTTAGCTTTTAATTTTTTAACAGACTGCATTTTGATTCATTGTACACAAATGGGGTACATCATTTCGTTTCTATGGTTGTACACGATGTAGATTCCTACCATTCATGTAATCGTACATGTACATAGGGTAATGTTGTTTGTCTCATTCCACCATTTTTCATACCCCCCCTCATTTTCTTCTACATATTCTAAAGTTCCCCCATTAATCTCTCATTCCCCATCCTCACCCCCATTATATATCATCCTCCACTAATCAGGGAAAACATTGGGCTTTTGGTTTTTTGGGCTTGGCATATTTCACTTAGCATGATATTCTCCAATTCCATCCATTTATTTGCAAATGCCATAATATTATTCTTCGTTATATACCAGAGTTTCTTTATCCATTCATCTGTTGAAGGAACCAACCTAGATTCAACAGATGAATGGATAAAGAAACTAGTAATTTTCTATTACATAAAATTTCCTAGTATATGCTCCTTGGTACTATTTATTTTTCTATGAATTATCTGACTACATTATTTTCCCCATTTCTCATTAGTATTTTTCTTGTTGATTTATAAGAGCTCATTTCAACATTTTTTTTTCAGTGCTGGGGATTGAACCTAGGCTCTCACTAAGTTGCCTCGATTGTCCTCGAACTTGCAATTTTACTGACTCAGCCTCTTGAGTCGCTGGGATTACTGGCAAGCACCACTGTGTCTGGCCAAACTATAAGAGCTCATTATACATTAAGGATATTACTGTTTAAGTTTTTGCATTTGTTTCAAAAACAACACTTTTTTATAATTTTTAAACTAATGATTTAAAATGTTTATTTTAAAGAATTTAGGAAATACCTAAAAATACAAAGAAGAACATAAATACTATTCATGATCCTATTGAGTGGTAATAGTTGAACACTTTAATACATTTCCTTTTTGTCTCCTGTGTTTATGGACATTTAAAAAATAAAACAATTAAAATCTTACATCATGTTCTACATTTCTTAATAAACATGCCATAAGCATTTCTTCATATTAAATATTCCTTTAAAACATTAATAACTGTCATTTTCTATTGCATATACTATACTATAATTTATTTATTCATACTTTTACTAAATTCATATTATTTCCAAATATTTGTTTTTATGACTAACCCTACCATGAGCAAGCTTATAATTTGATATAACATTTTAAATGAGGTTCAAACACATGTCTCCGCAGGATACGTAACATGGTGAATACTGTACTGACCTGTTACTTGAGTAGGTGCAATCACTTGGCTCGCACTTGATGTAGAAGCCTCAGGAGCTACTTCTACAGGCACAGGAGGCGATGTTTTCTCAATCACTACTGCATGAGGAAGTGGAGGATCAGAAGGAAATTAAAGCCTGTTCTGTGCATGGAGATCCCATTTCAAAATGCAAGCACAGCTTAGTCTAATAATATATTGCAATAGCTCCTGGATATCAAGAACTGTCATAGATTCTGAGAGCTCATGGTATTAATTCACAGCTCTGGTTTCAAAATTTAGCAAGAAAATCTGAGAGCAACTGAGAAGTCAAGAACAATGACCATTCAATGACTTTCAATAATGTTTGAATAATAAATACTACTTCTGGTAACAAAAAGAGTAAAAGCTTATCTTTTCCATTATATTTATAGTACTCTGCTTATGCTAACATTATGTAAGCATATGCACTTTACTGTGTATTTTTTACATTTAAATTCAATTATGAACTCCAATTATTGATTAAACAAAATCAAAGACACACAGAAACTCCTATCTTCTGATTTTATTCAGAATACTCTTAGAAACAGCAGAGATCAACATTAAGTTACCTGGAAACTGTGGATGCAGATGAATAGTTGAAATGCCTGGGGAGAGCTGGGGTTGACCAGGCTCAAGTTTGGTTTTCTCTTGATCCAAAGATGGTATTTCCTGGGTAGTTATATTGGTGGGGAAGAGAGGAAAATTGAACATAGGAATTATTTTCAGGTTCACACGTAGGATCATTTTTGTTTAATTAGTTATATCCTTAGAAAATCAAAGAGCTATCATAGATAAAAACCTGTATAATTGTGTGGCATTAAAAAAAAATGTGAGCCAGGCATGGTGGCTGACGCCTATAATCCCAACAGCTGGGGAGGCTGAGGCAGGAGGATCATGAGTTTAAAGCCAGTCTCAGCAAAAGCAAGGTGCTAAGCAACTGAGTGAGACCCTGTCTCTAAATAAAATACAAAATAGGGCTGGGGATGTGGCTCAGTGGTCAAGTGCCCTGAGTTCAATCCCTGGTACAAAAAAACAATTGTGCTGTAAGCCCTGGAGTTTCACAAGCAGTGCTGATCTACACATACACTCAGTTACCTCCTCGGGGCTCAAAGTCAGGCCTTTAAAGCAATAACCTTGACCCAGGGGTCAATATTTGGTCTCCAAAAGAGCAGCACCAACCTCAAATGAGGCCTAAACCTTGGTCTCATTCACCTGAGGCTCTGCCCACTAACATGGCCAACCACACTCTGCAGATTACACAGTGGATACAGCAGTGGAGTCAAAACAAAGAACACATGCTAAGCTACCATATTTTAAACCAGTCAGTCATCATGGTCTCTTAACTGACGGCTAACAACCTGACAACTCCATCTCCCTGAACAGTGGTAGGCAGCCACAGCAACAGGAGCTGCGATCTTGGAGGAGGACTTGGAGCTTCCAAACATATCCCATTACCAGCTCTTGTCCCCTGGACCTCAGGCAAAGAAACAATCAATCACCAGAGCTCAGCTCCTGGTTACAACTCTTTGGGGCTCATGCCAACTGAACAATTAAGCCTAGTTAAGGATCTGTGCCTTTGCCCGCACAGTGAGGGGACAGGAAGCTCACAGCAACAACACTTCATCAGAAGTACTCATCAAGTTATTTCCTCACTGTTACCCCATGTATTCCCCCCCTCTGGCTTTAACTACTGCCGTCTTCCAGAAAGCTCACTTCCCTAGCCTCTGTTTCCCTCTTATCCTCTCTCCTGGCTTCAATTATCAGTTCTTTTCTGTTTCTAAAATAGACAGTTTGACTGAACGTTTCATCAAAGACCCAGTTTTGTAAGCGCCAGTGCTTGAAGGGTAACTTCATCTCAGTATTCCACGGACTTCTCAAACCCACTCCCCGACACACACAAAATCATCCAAGCTCTCAATCCAACTTCATCATTTCCGTCAACGCCAGTCCCGGATCTAGATTTGAAGTCACTTTTTAGTTCTCCCTCTTTCATTCTTCATTCCAACCCCTGCCCATTTGCATGATTCCTTATAGCTGCTCTCTCTTTTCCATACCCGCGGTCCCCATCATCCCCGTCTGGACTTAGTCTCTCAAGTTCAGTTTATCATAATCATCTAATTGACCTCCCACACTTTCTCTCCCTAACTGAGTTAAGCCTGTCATAATTCATCTTCCAGAAACGCTGAGCCATTTATTACATTTTCCCATACATCCCTCTTTCCTTAAGAACATTAGACTGGCTTCCTAGTACCTATCAGAGATGACCTCAATCAGTCTCATTTGCACCCTGTTTCCTGTAGCCCGTGACCAAGGCCAACAAAGAGCAGATCATGATCAAGTGGCATCCCACTCCTGAAGTTTACAGATTTCATCCATCAGCATGAGGCAGCAGCCTTCCCAACCAATGTCACTTCTCCACCTGACAGGGAGGGTCCAGTTGAGGAGCCACATATTTCCCTGCTGATTGCAACTGTATCTGGTATTCCAAGCCTTCCAGATGCAGCCTTGAATTCTCTCTCTAACCAAGTCATTCATGACCCTTGTCATCCTTCTTCCACACCTTTGCACATATAGATTTCCCACCCCTGGGTCATGCTCCTTTCTCTTCACCCATCTTCAACATCTTGAAACTTTGGTAGAGCAACAAGACCACAAAAATATGATTGCATTGTTCCCACTACCTCCTCTGAAAATAAAATGTAATTAAAAGAATACGACAGTTACCATAAACTCAATCACAAACAGAAGAACAAAGCTGAGTTACCATGAGGCTCAGGAAGTTGACAGGCCTGCTTCTAAGCTAAATGGTTCTTCCTCAGAAGAACTCAATTCAAAATCAACAACTTTGCAAATTACTGTGAACCACTAATCTTAAGAGATGCTAGCAAGGAGCTGCAGATGTCCATGTATAATATGCACATCTACTGTATTTCTTTCAGGTTCAATATACCATAACTTCTTTCTTGATGAGTGCTACCAAAATCATAATTTCCTTTATCTGGATTCTTTTAGCACATATATGATGACATTAATGTTACTTTACCCCATATTTATAAGCTAACAATTTTTAAAACTATTTATAATAGATTATGTATCACTCCATCTAAATCCTAATACTTGATGCATTCTTATAAACTGAATGAATGCTTTAATGTACAAACATTCAATAGTTAACTAATTTTCACATTATTAATAAAGAATCAAGGCAAAATTCAAAGAAAGTACAATATTACATAAATAGGACTTCAATCCAGCAAATCCAGCCTCATAGTTCATAGTCCCATTTTATGTCCCTGAACCAGATTGATAAACATTTCTCTAATATTTCTAAGAAACAATGTTCAAATATTTGTTGCAGCTTTCAAGGTTTCATTCTAATTCAACTCAAGCATGCATGTTAAACTTTAGTTGAATTAGGAAGTACCTGACTTATTTTACATGCAGTCTAAGAATACACAATTACAAGAACATGTTAGGTCCTTTCTTTCCCTGGGTGGGCCAGGTAATCTGTCAACTCTTTGAATTCTGTTTATGTCCCTGATTCCCATAACTTCTCACCATTTTCTTCTTACTTTAAGTCCCATAAGAATAGGGAGTTTTGTCTGATTTGTTCTCTTTATTTTCTGAATATTGAAAATAGTGTCAGGCATTTCAAGTACTCAGTAAATATGTCTTGAATGAATGGATACTATAATTCCTTAAACTAAATGATGCTGAAAGTACATCTTACTATGCTTTAAACTTTAAAAACCCACGTATATTCTAAAAGGAAAATTTTTAAGATCAAAAATAGGAAGACTTGCAAACAATGAATAAATTACCTTCTCAGGGGGTGCAGTTGCCACTAAAATCAAAAAAGAAAAAGGGCATTAGGACAATCCATTCATCATATTTCAATTTTTAAAAAGCAATAAAATTTTAGCATCTCTGCAAAAACATTAAGAATCAAACTAAATAAAATGAAGAATTACAGTCATCTGCCACTTTAAAGAATGTTATACATGACCAAAAGAGAACTTTCTATGATATTTCATTCAACTTTAGGAATTCAGAGAGCAAATGAGAAAAAAGTCTTTCAAAATCTCTCATTCAAAATTAAGGCGAATAAACTAAAAAGTTAAAGTAGGCAATACTTTGGGCACATTATTTTATGCCTAATCTCAATTTTATAAAACTTCCCATGTCTTAGAAAACAAACGTTTATTAATGGGTCAAACACTTATCCTTAACCTCATAAATAACATTTGAAATGCTTCCTGGTGTCAATGTTAAAAAAGAATGCTACTTTTTCAATAAGAGAAATAAGAATAGATGCTACAATCTCAATGTAGTCTATTCTTTAATGAACCCCCATAGCACTTTGAGGAAAAGATGCTAACTAAATTATGGGGGAGAAGAATTCAAGCCATAAGAGTTGAATTGGACATTAACATTAATATACTGAGCAAATTATATACTACACAATCATGAATGTTCTTGGGTCTCTGTACTTTGAAAGACTTGCTTTTCACTACTCAGTCTTCAGTATTAGTTCTCAAGCCTTGGGCCAACACTCACTAAGATTTTTCTCTTGTGTCAATGTCTCCATAATCATCAGCAAACAGGCTGGGTGGGTGCATTAATTCCTTAAAGCAAGAAGAGTACCCAATATATTCATATCACTGCAGCAGTATTCTTGTGGTTGGAAAAAGTCAACTAACCTTCTATCCTGCCAAAGCCAGTATCAAGAAAGTCTAGAGGCAGAATCAGAGCAAAACCCATTACAAGCCCTGGGCCATGACAAATGTACCATAAGTGTATAGAGGCAAATCCAGGTGAGGCCCTACCTGCTCTGCCAAACTGAGGGAGAAGTGCAGGGAGTGAAAATAGTGGAATAAATAGGCCAGAATGCACCAATGCCCAAAGTCCAGAAAAGTCCTGCCTCCAGGAAGGAGGCTGTGCCAACCTCCCCACTCTTTACCAACCTGGGTAACCTATATCCTCTCAAGATAGAGTATGGACACCCTAAATTCTGTCCTAAGAATCTGCTGTGAAAAGTGAATAGGAGCCTTTTTTAGAGTAAATACATCTATTTCATACAGAACTAAAATTAGTATTCCTTTTCTTTGGAATGAAAAATGTTCATGGTAATCAAGATACTCAAAATCTTGGCAATGCTGGTTTGTATAAAGATATAGAGATAATCCCTCTTCCTCAATGTGAGAGGCTGTCAAGATCAACTGCCTCTAGACTCTTTCTCTCAAATATAAGGCCTTAATATTTCCTTGGAGAAATACACTTTTGGTTGCGAGTCCCATTACATAGTCTTTGTGTGACATGTGGCTGTTGGGTTCCTTTCTAGGTGTCAGGTTCTCAGAATGAGAATTAAAGAACTGTACCAGGTGATCTCCCAGATCCTCCCAGATATCTCCCACCTGCTGGCACTTTGCCCCCATTATCCCTGACTGCCCATATCACTGTTTCATGGAAGCTCAGTTGATGTGTTCACGATTTTAAGCCTGTGGATTCCACTTTACAAACAAGGATTTACTAAATGGCTTTCTAGGCACAGAAATGAATCAGGACTGTTCTCTCAAGGGTCTAAATCCCTCTCCAGAAAGAATCAAGCAAAAGTAGGACCCAAAGTTTCTGAAATTATCATAGAATATTGTTTATTTTTATATTTATATGCATTTTAATGGTTATTATAATTAGACATAATAGTAGGACTTGTTACATTGTTGTTCATGCACACATTATAACATCATAACTTGGTCAATTTCATACCATGGAATATTGTTACCTGCTCTGTACATGTTATTTAAGGGCAGTGATTCTTAATCAGGTTTTACTTTGTGCCCGTCACCCAGGGACATCTGCAATGTTCAGACATCTTTTTTGGTTTTAAAAACTGCAGGGGTGGGGTGTTTCACTAGCATTTAGCGGTCAAAGGTCACCTATGTTGCTAAACATCCTATAATACCCAGGGCAGCCTCTCCACTTGTCCAAGAATCATCCAACTTAAAATGTCAACAGTGCTAAGGCGGAGAAACTCTGTGCTAGAGGGGAATAAACAGGAAAACCAAAGTACAGAACACAGATAGATGACTAGAGTCCACAATCCAGTTCCACTCTCACCTTCCGGCTCCGCCACTCCTGGCCCGTGTTCCCGGGAGAAGGTCAGGGCCTCCACTGGCTCTTCCTTGGCTGGGAGAGGTGGAGGATGAGTACTTTTAGCAACAGGTTGAGTGTTCTTTGGCTTGACAAATACAGGTCCTTTACCTACATGGTGATGGATTGGCCTGCGTCTATGAACGCCAGAAACCGTATAACCCATTCCACCAGGACAGATTTCCTTAAAAGCAGCTAGATTTGGGATGGGAAAATATTCCTTTTAAAAATCTAACAGTGCAAACTTATACAGAGGAAAATATCATGATGAATATCTCTTAATAAATCATCACTAACATAGGTACATTTAAGACTTTAAAAACAGATGCAAAATGTAAGCAAATTGCTTTAATTTCTGACAAACTTGCATATTCAAAGAAAAAGAAATCCAAGCTTTTCTTTAACATTTATCCACCTGTTAATTTCTTATCCTACATAATCAAGATATTTAAAAATAATATATATAGCATGTATTTTATATATATTATATATATGTATAAACATAGAAGAAACCAACTAGGAGGTACTATGCCCACCATTTTTATATGTAATATGTTACATATAAAATATATGTAATATAATAGGAGACATTTTATGTATAGAAGACATTATATGTGTTACATAATCTCATTTTGTGAATATGTGTAAAATCAGCAAGAATCGGACTTTCTTCTTTTCCTCATGCTGATATAATTTCATTAGTTATTAACAAAGAGCTTGGTGACATCTCTCAAGTTACAGGATGAGCAAGAAGAGAAAGAGAGAGAGAGAGAAAGAAAGAAAAAAAGAGGAGGAAGAAGGAAAGAAGAAGAAAATGAGAAAAGCAAAGATCATGACTCAGGGAAATGAGATGCTAAAATCCTCATGGTTTTTTCCCAGTTGAAGAACCCAAGGGCACAACCCACATGGAGTGTGTGACCGCTGGCTAAGGTCTGAAAGGGGGAGTGTTTCTCCCAGGAAGTGAGACCAGCTGTAAGAGATGCTAGACAGAGGTCAAGGCAGAAAGGAAAAACCCACCCAGTCTGCATTTTTCAGCAAAGGACTGGCGACTGGGCAAAGCCTGGCCAGAACCAGTCACTTTAATTACCCAGAGGACAAGGGAATATTCTGTGCCCTGGAATCACTGTCCTTGCCAGAGAAAAAGTGGTCTGTATTCTTTTAAAAAAAGAAAAAAAAAAAAAAAAAAAAGTAGACTCGACATGTGTGATTTGCTAACCTCCACTGCATAATCCCCAGGAATAGTGAAGGGGAAAGAGAAGGGTGGCGGGTGGTGTGTGGCCCGGGAGGAAAAATCCACCTAATCCCTTTGCTGTTGGTGTTGGAGACAAATTACCAAATGCAGACACCGAGGAGCTTATGGTCCCTTTTTTATTTCTACTTTTAAAATTGAAAGTAAAATAAGTCATTTCTCACTTCCACTGAACAAGAGATCTTCTATTGAATGTTCTGGACCTAAAATTAGTTCTCAATAAAAAGGAAACTCTAAAATACTCCTTTAAAGCATGTTAAAATATTGTTTTTCTAAGGATCACATGCTAAATGCTGGAGCCTTGTTCTTATGTTTAACTAGGAATCAGAATTCTTACTTGAAAATAGATGTTTCCAGAAGAACACATTTTTTTTTACCAAATTCTGAATTATTCATAAACTAAATATTTTATGAAAATCACCATACAACCAAAATTAAGTGCAAAAACACTAGCATTGTTTTCAAATTGAATTGTTATACAATGGAGGAGGGGGTGGCCCCGAGTTACGTTCATCATGTAGTGATTGCAAGACTCTCAAAAACTGAACTTAATTAAAGAGAAATGTGTCTATCAATTATAAAGATATTTTTACTTGCATGTTTTTTTTTTTTTTTTTGGAGGTGGGGGACCAGAGATTGAATCTAGGGGTGCTTAACCACTGATCCACATCCCCAGCCCTTTTTAAATTTTTTTTTTTTTTTTTTTCTATTTAGAGATAGGGTCTCCCTGAGTTGCTTAGGGCCTTGATAAGATACTGAGGCTGGCTTTGAACTTGCAATCCTCCTGCCTCAACCTCCAGAGACACTGGGATTACAGGCAGGCACCACCACGCCATTGCCATTTTTTAATAATGAGTTATGGCACAGGAGGATACAAGGACCTTTCAGAGGTGTCTAAAATTATCCAGTCTACCAGTTAAATGTCACGTTGTATTATCTTTCACCTTAACTGTTCTTCCTGATTCTAACCACCAACATAGTATAAATGATACTTACATTTATAACTAAACCCTGTCTGTTATCATGCAATTTACAACTTAAAGAATAACATGGCCCTGTGAGATTTAGTGCACCTCCCCAGGTGGTAAGCATCCTGTCAACTAAGCAATGCCATGGATTTGCTTCATGCTCACCCCGAGTCAGTGAAACAGAGGCCCCTACTTCCTTGATCACATCATGCCCAATGAGTTCAGGTTCTGTTTTTCTTGTGCATTTCACTCTACTTCACCCCACTTGAGAAGTTAGTGACCCATTGGTAGAAGAAGTACTTAGAGAAATTTACCCTTTCAGGACACTGGGCAATTATGTATCAAATTAAAGGATAAAGTATCAACTTCCTAATAGTTCATAGGGGTTTTGCAAAATCTGTTCTGGAATTATTAATTTTCATAGCACAAATTCAATCATGAATTCAATCATAAATATAATACCCTCCAGTTTCAATTAAAGAAATTAAGTGCAGTATTCAATAAATAGTGGAATAAGTCAATCTGCTCAAGCTTTAGTTACTATAAAATGATGAATGACCAATCCTTAGGATAGCACATGGCCCTGTGGAACTTTCTGGTCTTAATACTTAAACATCAAACTTAAAAGTCCTTGAAGCTGTGGATAAAATGTTATGACTTTCCTTAATATTCAAAAGGAAGTTTAATGATACCCATAAAAATGATAAAAAATCTCTTTGCCTGTATTTTTTTTTCCATTGATTCAACCTTATATGTCCACAGATTCCACGAAAGTCATAAAAACACATTGTACTATTAAAGACTAAATTTGAAGTCAGAAATCAAAAATGACCCAAGGTACCAAAGTCATCCTGGCTACTCCTGTAGCTGGGAATGCTCATGAGTGCTCAGTAGGCATGTCTTACCTGTGCCTGGAAGGGGACATTTCTCACAGTGTGGGCCCCAGGCCTTGCCCACACTACAACAGCAGAGCTGCTTGGTGAGGTGAACAGACAGAGGGTGCATACACTGCCTTCCGGAACTGACAAGCCGGTAACAGGGCCCCTTCTCTTCCGAGATCACAGGGGGATCCGCTGAAGCAGAGACAAAGTCTGATGTCATGCAAGATAACCAAACTGACTTTTCAAGCAAAAGAAAAGTGGACATTCCAGTATGGATCGGAAACCATACTTCAGAATCAACCCATCTAGCTTTAGGGTTTTACTTTCCTTGATTAGGAATTTATTTATCAAATGAGTTTTAGAGTTAGAGCACCAAATGTTGTGACAGTGATGGTCCCTGTCCCTGTCTGGCCACTTTTCCTTTTTAGAAAGCATTAAATCAGTATATATGCAAAAGTGAAAATAAACAATTTCAACAAAACCCTTGGTTCATAGTAGACAAAAAATACACCTCAGCCACCCATATTAAAAATAAATACTGAGATACAGAAAATAAAACCAGATGTCTCCATTTTCTTAACTTGATCAATGCTTAATGGCAGAATTTCACCAGTGTGCAGAAAAGTCAAAGGTAGATGCTATAGATAAACTGGGTGTTGGAAAAAGAAATCTTCCTGAAGCTTCAAAACTCTGACATGGGATTATAAAGCACTTGCCTAGCCTACCTGAGGCCCTGGCTTCAACTCCCAGCACTGCAAAACAACACAAAACAAAACCTCACACTGTATGCTTAGGAAGCCAGCTCTGTCATAGCTCCTAAAAAACTGGGAGTATAGAGAAGTCTGGGTCTCTCCTCTCTGTGTGATTGTAGGTTAGATAATTTTTAGAACAAACACATAGTTCTTTGAAAGCTCACAAAAGATTTTGCTCCAAAATTTTCTCCCCAATTGACCATAACTTACACATTATATTTCCATAGAAATCATGTCAGGTCATCTGACAAGAGCCTATTTTACACATACATTTTTAAACTGCTTCTACCTTAATACCTAAATTATTTATTATTATTTTATCATTTCAAATGACTTGCATGCCAATTCCATTTCACATTCTAATCAACATGACACATAAACCCAGGAATGACATACTGCCCAGAAAATGCAAGATGGTCTTCACAGTGTCTAAGAGTCTGTGACCTCAGATTGGAAAGTTGGTTGTAAAGGAGAATTCATTTGTCTACCACATTATGTGAAATATGGTGCACATTTCTATTAAGTCTTAAGGTTTTATACTATACAAAAGAGTCAGAATTGCCAAAGATTTCTAAAGAATAGGTGGGAATAGGGCTGGGCAGAGCAGGACTGAGGGGCAACAGCAAAGGGTTCTTTTTTTTTTTTTTCTTTTTGAAATTTTTTTTCATTCATTGTACACAAATTGGGTACAACTTTTCATTTCTCTGGTTGTACATAAAGTAGAGTCACACTGTGTCATCATACATGTACACAGGGTAATGTTATATGTGTAGGTTCTTATATGAAGGTACACTGAAACAGTGCTTGGTCAGATTACGTTTTTTGCAGGATGTACGACTAAAATTAGGATGAAAAGAGTCAGATACTCTAAATGGAAAAACATTGTGGAGGTATAAAACCTACTGGAAATACCACATCTGTCAGGAGGATAATTCTTTACTCTTGGCTAGAGACAATTCTTCAAAATGGTAATAAACACATATATAGCTCTGTATCCAAGTCCAGCACTAAATGTAACCACACATCCAATGCTGGTGGCAATTCAATTACAAATCAGAGCCAAAAAGTAAAATGCTGTAGCTCTATGATTTGGGTTCCTCACTGGTATGTTAAAAGACTTATTCTTAGGGCTGGGTTTGTAGTTCAGTGATAGAGGACACAGGTACCCAGCATGCATGAGGACCTGGGTTCAGTCAAACAAACAAACAAAAATAGAAAGAAAGAAGCTAATAGTTAAATGATAGCCCTAATTCCAGGGCTGTACAATAAACTCTCATTATACTTTCAAAGACATGCTACTCTGATGTACTAAAATGTGAATGATAAATACCACTAGGCAGAAACAAATCAATCTGGTAATTATAAGAAGTTGAAAACTAAAAAGGACACAGAGTCTAGCCATCCCTACAAGTCAGCTGTCACTATCATCCACACATCGAATATCTTCATTTACTTCTTGGATAAAATTTTACATTACAGTTTCTTCCCTTTAAATCTTAAAGTTTCTACGAGGATGAGCATTGAGTGCAGGTGTGGGGAGCAGGCAAAGCTGTTCTGTTGAGTCTGAGAGGTGACTTCCCAGGGAGTAAGAAGTACATTTTCTTTATGGAAAATGGATTTCTAAAAATAAAGTCTGGGAGAATCAATATTAAAGAAACAGCCTAGAGCCATTGCAAGATTAGACTATCCCTTCTTCAGTGTGTCATGTGAAACTAAATAGCAGCTTTCCTTAAATAAAATGATATAGTATCAGGAATTTAGACCATTTCCCTCTTCCTGATTAAAGGTCCAGCCTGTGGTATCAGACAAATCCAGTTTCACATCTCAGGTGCATAATTTATAGGATCTGTAACTTTTGGAAAGGAACCTAACCTCTCTGTACCTCAGTCCTTTCACATCTAAAATAGGAAGAACATTAGTACAAATCTCAGGAAGATCTTATAAATTTTATATGTGACAATCACGTAAGGTGCTTATCACAGTGCCAGGCACTATTACGTGTATAATAAGACTACTATTGTCATGGTTTTGTGGTTACTGTTATTATCTGGGAGCAAACTGTGCACAGAGCTATCTAACTTCCAGGTCAGGGAACTAGGGGGTCTCCACTGAGGTGGGAAGTAAGGGAAAGGCATAAAGACAATTTACGAAGGTTTAATGGTTTCCTTGGAAATGAAAGGAGATGACAGAGTCCAAGCTGATCGGCTTCCCACCTCAGTGCCTGAGAGAATAATGTCATTATGGGAAAAAAACACTAAGCCAGGAAAGCCAGCACACTTTAAGGGGAAAGCAGGAAAAATGATAGTGATTTGCCCCTTTGCTTTATTTAAAAAATAGCCTAGAAGTACTCAGTGCAATACATTAGGAACTAGCAATGTGTTGTTACTTTGGAATGAAATTTAAATTAAATAAAACCAAACATTCAAATCCTCAGTCATATTAGCCACACATAGCTAGTGACAGAGAGAGAACATTCCCACCGTCATGGAAAATGCCACTGAACAGCGTTGATGAACTTAAGGGTCAACAAGCTTTTTCTGAAAAGGGTCAGATGATAAATATTTGGGACTCTGTGGGCAATATGGTCTCTATTTCAACATCTCAACTCTGCCACTGTAGCACAAAAGGAGCCTTAGACAAAAAAAATGATGAATGGCCGTATCCACTAGAACTTCATTTACAAAAAACAGCAAGCAGATTTGGCCCACGGGCTACACTCTCCAATCTCTGATCTAGAACCCTAAATTTGGAGGCAGAAATCCTGGTTATAAATCTCAACTATCAGTTATTAGCTGTGTGATTTCGAGAAGTTTCTTAAATTCACCAGGCTTCAATTTTTCCAATGTGCAAGGAAGGCATAACAATACATCTCGTAAAGAGGCTAGGAAAATTAAAAAGAAATCATGCACATAAATGTGACTGGTGTTTAGAAGGGCTCTGCTCTTCACCCTGTGACTTCTAGCACTGCAGCAGAAGTTTCTGAGCACATCTCTCTAAGCCTCTATTGCTGCCCATCAGCTCCAAGTCCGTGAGTCGAGAAGACTTTGTAAAAGCGCAGGCTCAGATGCTTTTATCTGGGCACTCTAACTGGACACACCTCAGCAGCACTCACCTTAGAACTCTTCAATTCCTGAAAATAATTAACGACAGCTCAGAAGGCAAAAAGCCTTCATGTTCCACTCACAAAGGTTATTCTACTTCTCTTGAATTTGCCCCAGTAAGTCCTAAAATTTTCCCACAAAATAGGTAGTAGAGAGGCAGGTTTGAACACTGCTTACACCCTAAGCTACAGATGCAGAGGTCAGGGACAACACATGCCAGCATCCTCCTCCTACTCTCTTCCTTTTGGCTTGGCCAAGTCCAGGACAGAGAGCGGGCAAGGAGAGAGAGTGAAATGGTTTCAGCCTTTGGCTGGAGTCAAGGAATTCTGAGGGTGTTCACCTCAGTGCAGTCAAGAACAGGGAGAGCTTCCCATGGCTCCTCAGTCATTGCCAAGTGCATTTCTTGGAGTTCACAGAGTCGGCCACACCTTTTATGGCCTGAATATGCCCTAAATTCATGCTGCCTGAACAAATGTTGCTAGGCTCCACCATCTGCTTGCAAGCTCTGTCTCTAACTGGTTTTATACCTCTTGAGAACATATATTCCAAATGTTAAATAACACCTCCGTCATGCCTCATCACCTCCTGCTACCACGCATGGCTCCGAAGGATACCATCACCTCCCTCCCTGATCCTTCCCAACTGTCTTCAGACTCCCCCAGCAACTTTTTCAGAGTTTACCACAAATCAGGCTAGATTTGTCCAAATCACAAACCCTGAAGGAACTCCACATATCTGTGTGTTATCACACATCATAAATTTGGAGGAAAAAGGGAGAGACCTGCCTACTCAACTCGGCAAAAGAGCCCACGTTTGACCTTCAAATTCTAAACTGGAACATTTAACTAGCAACAAACGTCTCTTAGTACTTAGCATTTCAGCTGTTGGAATTGAACCGTAAAATTGAATTATTTACCTTTCAAATAAGAATAGATGATTGTTTAATAAGTTCAGAATTATTGGGGCAATGACAGGGAAAATAAATACTAAGGAAATGTGTGAGTGTTTCAAAATTCTCATTGGCAGGTTCCTACAATCTCATTAAACTCTGGATGGCTGCCCTTAATGCTAGACATCAGATCTATTCAAAGTTTCATAAAACACTCAGTGACCAGTTCTCCAAGTTTACCTAATCTGCAATCTGTAATGTAAGAATTTTAACCATACTACAAGTCAAATCATGTAAGAGGGGGGAAAAAAAGACATTTACAACGAATTTTATATTCAAAAGTTTTTACAATATCTTACACTTAAATTAGAAAACTATTTAGAATTCTTATTTACGGAATTCAAATCAGCTGAAAATCATCCCTAAATTATATGGATATTGTCAACACCATAATTTTTGACCTGAGGTTTCCAAGTCCTTACATCAATTTTCAAATGCACCTTGAATGCAAACTTAATTTTACAGCCAATTTTAACCACCTCCTAAGAAAAATCCTATAATTTGATGTCTGCCTGCTTCAGGATCAGAACCATCTGCAAAAGAACACAGAAGGTGGGTGCGATGGTGCACGCTTATAATTCCAGAGGCTTGGGAGGCTGAGGCAAGAGGATCAAGAGTTCAATGCAAGTCTCATCAACAGCGAGGCTTTAACAACTCAGTGGGACCCTGTCTCTAAATAAAGTACAAAATAGGGTTGGGGATGTGGCTCAGTGGTCAAATGCCCCTGAGTTCAATCTCTAGTACCAAAACAAAACAAAACAAAACAAAACAAAAAAAACACAGAAAAAAGGACTTACGTGCAAAAGTTCCTAATCTGCATTTGACAGTTTTTAAAGGAAAACAGTAATGATTAGTAATAATGTTTCAAAAGACTCAACAAACCCATCTTAAAAAAAATAAACGTGACTGTCATTTTTATTTCCCTACATTTATTTCTTCAACTCTGCATTGCAGTTTAGGGGACAGAGTTAGAGAGAAAAGCTTGGATGAAAACAAGTAACTGTATCCTCATAAAGAATGTCTGCAAGTTTAAAACTAGGAGCAAGAATGATGCAGCTCAGCATCGTTGTTTTTAAATCACATTAAAATATTTTTTAAATAATCTAGTAGAACAGAAACAAACACAGAGTTTCTCTTAGAGCCACCCCAACAGTCTTATGCCATGTCTGAGCTTAAGACTGTTAAACTTTAACTATGTGTATCTTTTAAAAATCTGTAGCTTTTACTTACTTCCATAATAATGGCCATGATTACATTTAAAATAAGGTAAACTTGAAGAATTCTGCATTTGAGGGCTTTTTCCTAAAACGTATCCACCACTAATTGGCATATGAGAGGTAGTGATTCCATTGTATTTTCAGAACCAATATTAGAACATGTAGTTTGGTAGAGGGTTTTTATCCTTAATATGTATGAAAGAAAATCTCAGAGACGTTTGTAAAATAAAATAGCCTAACTTCAGAGGCATTTTGGTGGTTTGGGAGGACTATAGGGTAGAATATTTGAAATTAGAACTGAAATAGAAAATCTGAAATGCAGGGCCTTGGTAACTATTTTCCATACTTATCCAACTGAGAAAGTACAGTGAAACCTCATAAAATCAGACTCCAGTGACTCAGAATTTGGAATAATTAAAGGCAGAAGCTGAGACAAAGTTTAATTCAGCCTGAAGAATGCTTAAATATTTATGAGGGGGAAAAACCTGTTTTCATCTCTCAGGTACCAGGAATGGTTGATATGATCATTTTAACTAACTCTTTTCACCAAAGTCTATTTCCTCAGTGTGCTTATTCTCTGAGTTTTAGTTACTGTATTTTTCTGAATGCAATGAAAATGCATTTTGGAGAAGGTTCTATCAGACAGATACAGTTTATCAAGCTGGCACCTTCCCTCTGGCCATTTTAATTAATGAGGTTTTCCTACATATTTACAATATTCACTTGATCACTGAGTATTTCCCTTCTTTTGGATAAACTCCAAAGGTAACTGATCCAAAATAGGAACAAAAAGTGATCGGTACTTACGAATGCAACTTGAAAAGGTAGGGTCTGGCCCAAATCCCATTTTGCAGGTGCATCTGTAGCTGCCCATGGTATTCAAACACTCACCATTAGGACATACACCTTGTAGCTGGCATTCATTAATATCTGCAGGAAAACCAAAGTCTTTTAGATAAAGCCAGTAGAGCCCTGTTGAGCAAGAGTCTAGCTATAAATTGCATTCACTTTCTTTTTCACTATAATCTCTTAGAGTAAAAAAAAGGGCAGGGGTGTTTAGCAGGTACTAATGACCTAAAATCAAGTTGCTAAAGAATTATTTTTTTAATTTACATAACGAATATTTCTTAGGCACCTCCACATCTACCAGGTTCTATTTTAGGTGCGAGGAATTTTCTAGTGAACAAAACTGACCACCACAACAAAAAATTTCCAGGCTTTGCAGAACTTACATGTTGGTTTTAGTGTACATCAGGTATTAAAGAGCTTATAGGTAAGAAAGAGATTTTTTTTTTTTTTTTTTTTATCCTGGAGCCATCAACGGCCTAGCTGTGCATACAAATGTGTGAAAAACTAAAAAAGTGAAAAGTCATACAAGTTACCATGATTATAAGAACAACCATAACTTGAAGACGTTCAATTATGAAATTGCCTATATAGACAGTAAGAGTCACTAAAGGAAGTTAGGGGCAGCCCGAGAAGAAGTGAGACTTCGCCAGGGTGTTAAAGTCTTGGGACAGGGGGCAGGATGGAAAGAAAGGGAAGGAACATTTGTGTGGGTGGACACTGAAGCATAAGCAGAGACTGGCCAGGGGAAGGGGCTCAGGAAATGGTGAGTCAAACAGTTGGCTGGAAAGGAAATTTCAGGAAGGTAAATAGTTAGAGACAGAACTGGTAAAAGCCAGACCAAGTTTGGATTCAATTTTATTGAGAACAAGGAGCTAAATGAAAGGATTCTTAGCAAAAGGATGTAATCAAGAGCAGGCTCTAGAAAAAAATTCACCTGGCCAGCACATGGCTTGGTGAAAAGACACTGCAAGTCTGATCACTAAAAGAATATAGCAGGTAGGAAGCTGGTGACAAGCCAGGTTGGTGAGAGAGAGAGTAATCAGGGAGAAAAGGAGTGACTAATTCTTTTTCTTTTTATTAAGAACTGACAATGCATGGTGCTTGACTGGGCACCACAGCACTGGAAAGTAGGAGAAAGGACTCAGAGGCATCTGGGAAGTTTCTTATTTGAGAAAAGAGCAAGGAAACACTGTTGGTTTGATGGAAGGAGTTCTGAGATACAAAGAACGCCAGAAGACAAAGAATTCAATTTTAGAGTTCAGGTCACATTGGGATACCCAAATAGAAATAGCCAGCAGCACTAGTGGAAGATTCTGGAAAAAAGTAAAAGAGGAAAACATGGCTGTCAATAGACATAGGATCATCTGCACATGTCAATCCAGGAAAAATTAAAATGATGTGAAAGAAAAGACGAAAATGTTGTGAGTTTTAAAAGATAGACTTTTTTTAGTCACTTGCAAAGGTAAGTAATTGCAAATCAAAAAGGAATGTGATAAATTAAAAATGAAAAATTAGTCATTATTCATATTTTATCCAGTATGACCCTTGAGGCTTAATAGATTTTGGTTGTTAGCCCTTCCATTTCAGATAATATTCATATCTTCCCATCATTAACTCTTCTATGAACTTTTTTAAGCCTATTAATTCACTAAATTAAAACTGGACACATTAATAGCAAAATAATACTAGCAGAATTATCACAAAATACAAATACAGTTCTCAATAAATCATTGTTCGAGCAATTTAAACATATTTCACATTCTAAGAAGTCAGAGCTACCTATATGCACATATTTCATCCAAACCAGGCAGTTTTTAAGTTAATATCAGTGATAAATATAACATTTTCATGATATTCAAATACCTAGTTAATACATATTTGTCACTCCAACTTGAACGAAGCTGGAAATGGGGACAGCTAGATCACACCTGGCCCAGCACCTGATCGCGATCTTTACCAGGCTGCGTGTTGTGCTGTAATGCACATTTACACGCAACATGTAATTGAAAACATTCCCCCATAACTCATTCTTCTTAGGAAAACCACCATGAAGGACCAGGAAAAGTGCCAAGTGCAGCTGGAGCTTACGAGGTACAAGTGAAGCCCCTATCATATGTCCCAAGCAAAACCTCAAGTTTGGGTAACCAGCCAGTTGTGGTCAAAAAGGCTGGGCCAAATTTCTCCTCTCCTGCTTCCCCTCAAGTCCCCACTAGGGTATAATTATCAGCTTTCTTCTCCTAAATGGCCTGTACCCCTAATGCACTGGTTGTGCCACTGCACATTCCATGATCACATTCTTGGGACCCAGAATTTAAGAGGTTCCTTTTCTTCCTGCTTACTTGTTGCTTTTTCTTTTCTTTTCTCCCCCCTCCCTTGGGGATTGAACCCAGGACCTTGTGAATACTAGGGCACTCTATCACTGAGGTAAATCCCCATCTCCCCCGCCATGATTTTATTTTGTTTTGTTTATTTTGTGTCTCAGTAAGTGGCTGAGGCTATCCTTGAACCTGCAATCCTCCTGCCTCAGCATCCTAGGTAGCTGGGGTTTCTGGCATGTGCCACCACACTCAGCACTAGGAACTTTATATGGCAGCACCATCCCAGCCCCACTGCTGGCTGCCTGGTGAAGGTGAAGGTGTCCCCACTACAGAAATGCCCAACTCATGACCACTGCTCTGTGCCCTCTTCCAATTCCTCTCCTCAGAGTCCCCTCAACATTGCTCACAGCCCTGCCCTGGCGATGGGAAACGAGAATGAACACATTAAAAAAAACAAACAAAAACAAACAAACAAAAACGGTAAGGACCATGCAAGCCTGTGGGTCTGGAGAGGAAGAAACCAAAAAATTCATGGGAAAGTGGAATCACCAAAGAGTCCTCTATTAACATCCTCATCACAGTGAGACCTGTGCAGCACCAGCTAGCACAGCCATCGCCCCGATTGGTCCTAGGAACCTAGGAGGATGCATTTTCCTCCCCAGTGTAGGCTCACAGTTTCTAGAAAGATAGCTTGTTTCCTTCAGTTGTCTTGATTTCTTTAATCATACTTTCTGAAATACCACAAATTAGAGGTTCATTAAATTTCCATGTATCCTCTATTGATTTATATACACCAATGTATATTAATCTTTAGTATATAGCTAATTTACATATACATTTGTAAGTGTGCGTGTATGTGCACATACTGTGGGACCACCAAGGTCATAATTAAGAACATTTCTTCAAGTCCCTTCCCAGCTGACATCTCTGCGCCCACAGCTAACTATCATTCTGGCGCCTATCTTTCATCAGTCTTGCCTGCCCTTGAACGTCCATAAAGGAAACTGCATATATTCTTTTGTCTGACTTCTCTTACTCACGATTATGGTTATGCAATTCATCGATGTTGTTGCACGCAGTTTATTTTTATTGCTATATTATATTTGATTGCATAAAGATTCCAAAATTAGTTTATTTATTCTATTGATGGATATTTGAGTTCTTTCCCATCAGGGGCTATTATTAACAATGACCTGTGAGCATTCTTACATGTATGTATTTGGAAGGTCTTGGTATGTATCTTATATATATTACTATTTGGTATATATCTAGGGGTAGAATTTCTGGATTGCTAGAGAAGGTCTTCATTTATTTTAATAAATTGTCAAATAGTTGTCCACAGCATTTATGCCCATTTCCATTCCCAGTAGCAGTTGTTACATCCTTGTTAACCTAGTTACTAGTCTTTTTACTAAATTTAGTCCTTCTGGCAGAGGGTAACGTTATCTCATTGTACTTTTAATTTGCATGTCTCTGATAAGTAATGACAATGAACATTTTCATATACTTATTAACTATTTAGATATAAAAACTTCCTCTTCTAAAATGTAAATGTATACAGGAATGACATAGGTTAATAGGATTGTTTCCTTCTCAGCTCAGGGAGAACCAGTTGGTGATTCTATAAGGGCATATAGTATTCTTACCTAGGGGACATCTGGGGCTATCATTAAGTCCTGGGAAATATATTGAATGAACACTAGGGATGTCAAACATTATGAAAGTGTGAGTAGCCCCTTGACAAGGAATTGTCCAACCCAAAATGTCAATGAGGTCCTCATTGAGAAACATACACATGATGGGGAGAAAATAATGAGGCTGTCTCTGAGGAACAAGGTGGGATGGAGGTGGGAGCTGGCTATATAAAAAGACTAGAAGGGTTTGGTTTACTTGACTTTGTCATATCTTTTACCTTTGGACACTTCCCTGGTCTCTGGGACTGTGCCTCAGCCTCAAGATAAATGGGAGGCTCTCCTAGAAGCAAAACAGAGCCCAGGTTCACCAAGTTGCTGGGTTCAGAGCTTGATGATTTGTGACCAGAGGGACAGTCCTAGTGCTACCCTGTCACACCAGGACCTTAACAGGATTCATGAGACCTAAAAGCACCCTGCAGACCTGTCCCTGGATCCTAAACACCCCAGGACAGCTGCTTAAAGCAAATCAGTCTCCTTCCTTCTGCTTGAAGACCGAGCTCTATAAGACAGCAATGGTTAAGGAGTGGAAAACCACTGATCTGAATTATTTCTGTTGACAAATCATGTTCCAAGTTTCAACAACTCACAAATTAAACTCTGAAAAGAGTTCTACTCATAAATTGTTAACAGCACCCAAAGGTAAATTTTTACATCTCAAAATTACAAAGGGATTCTGAGTTTTTGCCACTTAATTCTGCCATACCCTGCTTTGTTCCTGAGAGGTTTGTGGGTGGCTAGATCGTCTATATTTTTTGTATTAAAAGAAAATAAAAAAACAAAAAGCTTATCCCTCATGATTTTAATTTAGAACCTCAGAAATAAGAAACATGAACGACTGTTGAAAAGGGTTTCTGAGGCAAGCTCACTAAGACCTTTCCAGATAAATGGAACAAAAGAGATTCAAAAATACATTAAGAAAAAAACATGGGACCAAACTGAACTTGTTATATCTGGATATGAGAAGTTTAAGGAACACTCCTGGAGAAGGCAATATCAGGCCAAGCTGTATGGTATGAAATGTGATTGGCAAACTGAATTATAATTCTACTTAGACTTCATTCCTAAGTCTATTTTCTTTAAGAAAAGTTTCTCCCAGAACCATGTGTGCACATGTGCACACACCCACAGCCATCAGGAAGAAAAAGAAAAGCTCCTAACTTTATTATAATATTTATCATTTTACAAGTAATTTATAGTAGCCAAATAGAATTTTGGAAGTCTCATATTTTACAGGACCAACCAACATTCCTTAATGTATTCTGATGAAATAAAAAGTAATTTTAGTACTCAGTTTTTAAAAAATGAATTTATCTATTGCTCTCCCTCTGTGGACCACTGATTCTCTGGAATTCCATGCTCGACAGGAATGGTATTAACCACTGCATGCAACTCCACTTACTGGGTTAAAGAACAAAGGCCAAAATAAAAGGGCTGCACCTCCTCGAGCCAGTCACCTGCTTCCTCTCTGCATCTGAGCTGCTGGGTAAGAGCAATCTAGGAGTTTACAGAAGCAAAAACATGGAAAGAGACTCACTGGTTCCCATACTCCTCTAAATTAGCCAAAGCTGGTGGAGCTAGAGGGACATGCAGATTTATACCCTTCTCCACCTAATGAAAACATTTACAGGTGTCTCCACCTATAGGCACTATGACATGCCTCAGACCACATATTAAATTCCAGAATACAAAACAGCTCTTCTTCTAAGTCTAAAATAGTTGAATATTATATTTAAGCCATGTTATATGGTTCAACCTTACACAACAGAAATAAGATAGCTGGTCTTTTATTAACTAAAGAGCATGAAAAATAAAGAATGGTCAAGAAATAAGCAAAACAAGAAACTCTTTAAACAACCTAAGGGTTGGGTCCCAGGAAATGATCTGGTAAGGTAGCACAGCAAAACCCAGGTCTTCCTCCTCTTCCTTTATATTAGTAAAGCACACCCGATCTCCCTGGAACTTCCTAACAGTTCTGGATGGTAAGCAACACAACAACAGCTATTACCATTTTATAAAGATAATTTTGCCAAAAATTCTATTTTTTCAAAAGGATTAAGAGGCAGGGAACCCAATAGAAGCAATATCCCACTTAGACCTCACTTCTGTTACCCAGAGCAATTCACTTAATTTCTCCTGTGTTTCCTCTCCTGTAAGTCAAAGGGGCTAAAGCAAATAATCCCTGTGGTTACTTGTAGCTTAAATATTCTTTGAATTTGAAACAATCTGCCAGTTGCCAGGGTCAAAAATGCCAAGGAATAAATAAAGGATGACATTTAATGCATGATATATTACACATAGCATAAGTGCCCTTATGGGAAATAAATAGACTTTTATGCACCTATTCTCCTATAGAAAGTATGTATGTTTAACAAAGTCATAATTTACAGCCTTTTCAGTGACGCAAGTTTATACAGGAAATGAGGCATGTCTAGTAACTAACAGGAATTAGGTACAAGGTGAGAACAGTGTGTGCAGATCTTTATGCTGTGTAAAGCTATGAGGCTTTCTGGAGGTTCAGCTGTGTATGTTCAGCTTTTGCTGATGGACAGAAATTCCATTATGGAATTCCATTAGCAATATGACTTCCACTTGAAAGCAGAAAAAAAAAAAAAAAAACAACTCTGGAGATAAAATACTTTCCCCAGTCAGACAGACAATTTGGCTATTTAAGAAGGATCACTTACTTCGATAGAGAAGGAAACCACTCACCAAGAGGACATAGGTATGTCTTCAACTTCCAAAGTAGCAGATTGACACTGAGTGCACATCCCCTTGAAGGAACCTCAGGAAATCCCACAGGGATGCCCGAGCTCCAATACTTTTGAGGGACTCAATTTCTAGATTGTAAGTCTTCAAATGTTTCCTTTTGAAGTTATTTTTTTGAAGTGATTCCTTAAGAATACATCTGCCACTCTTCCTTATCTCTCTCCCCCTTTCCTTAGCACCCACTTCTTTCCCAAGTCAAGACAATCTCTTGTCCATCCAGAACCTTTCTAGCTACCTGGGTATACTGTCCCACATGGCAAAATTCTCATAGGCACCAAATAAGTTATTTTGAAATATATCCTTCCTGAGGGATAGCCACAGGAAAGGCGAGAAATCAAAACTATTTCACAGGGAGGCCCAGCTTTGCCTTATATGTATAATAGAAATATGCCAGAAATGAATCTATCGTATCCATTCGATTTATTTTTAAAATGCATGTGTTGACATAAATATGTGTGACTTTTTCCAAAATTATTTTAGGAGATGAATGATAAAAAACATTCTAGAGCAATCTTACCCAAGTGAGTTTTTTTTACAAAACACAAGTTTTGTGGGGCCTAGAGGAGGGGCTCCGTGGCCAAATATGTTTGGGAAAACTGCATATTCTACATACATAGCACAACAAAGACTCAAGAAGTCCTTTGGCAAGAACTCCTGTTTTTCTTTGTCTAACTTGGTGTTTTCTACAGATTTGGCTGTGGAACCTTTTTTCACACACAATCTATTAACATCCCTCTGAATTGGTGGTCTGTGGAGTACATTTTGCGAAATGTTGCTCTTTGAGGCTGGCCCCCAAAATTATTGTATGGGTTACAAAGATGTGGTTATATTTGCCCCATCTAGGCCTGCCTGCTTGCCAACGCCTCCCCTCCTGACTGTCTCACCACTATAAATGACAGCCTACCACAGGATGAATTCAATCACAAGACTCACTGAAAGGAGTCAAATCACTGTGGGAGCATCTCCCTTTCCTTCCAATCTGTCTGTCTTCAGGGTAACATGATAAAAGAATTGTCTGAGCCCAGAGAACAGCTTGTATTTATTTCTTGATACATATGTGCCTCACATGTACTATGCTGCTAAAACATACACACTCTCTGTTGGTCTTGGACTTCTGACTGTAGTCTACAGACTCTACACTAATTTCTCCTTGAAACATTCACAGAAATATGAATCCATCGTGGGGGTCCTCCTCATCACTTATAGACAGCAGGCATCTTCCCATTGATTTTATAGCCTCAGAGATTAAGGTCAAAGAGCTTTTGGAAAATACAACGTGCTAATGACTCACTTCACCACTGTCTTTCCTGAGGAAGTGTGAATAAAATAAACAGACATTTCTTTTTTGAATTCAATCCCAGTGATATAAGCACAGCAAGAGGATGAACCAGAAATCTGATTCAAAATGCATAGAAATGGGTCCCAAACTGGTTTACAAATTTAGATCAAAACTGTTAAAGTTTTTACTAAAAATACTGAACTAACTTAAACTAGAAACTGCATGGGTAGCCCTAAGAGTATGCTTCGGACAGTAAAATAACAACTTCAAATCACTAAAATACCTGTCAGTTCTCCCGCTGCCATTGACTATTGGAAAATATGATTTGGAATCATAGGAAGAAAGTCATGGGTTGAAAGTTTCCTCTGGTATGTGGAAGTTAGAGCAAAGTAAGGGGAAAAGAAGGGGCTTGGATTTCACAAAAATAGAGGGAAGATCAGTGGAGCAGGAGATTGAGGGGGAGGAAGGAGGGAGGGGAAAAGGGAGGAATGTGAAATGAATTTGACAAAATTATGCCATGTGCATGTATAAATATACCATGGTAAATATCGCCTTTATGTATATTGATAAATCACCAATTTTCAAAAAATGAATAAATAGAAGGAAGACCAGTAGAGCAGAGGAAGAGGAGCAGGGAGAGGGAGAAGGGGAGCAAATTAAATCCCATACATGTATGATTATCTCAGAAGGAACTCCACTATTATATATAACTATAATGCATTAATAAAAATTTTAAAATTTTTTTGAAGAATCATATTAAGTACTCCATGTTTTCTCAGATTAAATCACTCCATATAGCAGGACTTTATGATGAAACTCTGGTGGAAGGAACAAAAAGAATATTACATTTTTAAAGTATGGAACATCAAGTCTGGGTGATGCTAGTCTTGGTTCATAGCTATAGATTCTTTACTATTTCACCCCAAAACACATAGCAAGAACAATGGATTCTAAGTTTCATATTTGCACCTACATTACTCTCATATGTGTTTCCCATTCTTTTCTAGAAATAATTATACAGAATAATTCCCTTATGATCATGGAGCTGAAGGGAAATTTAGAGACAATGCTATAAATGAGTAGCAATGCTGCATAAATAAAGAGATCAGGGGAAAGCATGGTGGAGGAAGGGGGAAAAGCATTATAGGGATTTTGAATAAAACCCTCAATGGATATTATCACTTCACTTATCAGAATTCCAAATGTTACCATTGCATTGGTCACACAGATTTGAGTGACAAAAGAGAACTAGCACTGGATTTGAAAATTCATAAAGAGAAACACCTGATCTGTGGTTGGAAGAATTAGGGTATTGGCAACTTCTGGAAAAGGTGGAAAAAGTAAAGGTTGGGAAAGGACAAAAGGGGAGAATTCTGGGATACAGGTCATACTCTAGTTCTTGACCCAGGAGAAAACTACCCCATTGTGTTCACTTTGTGATAACTCACTAAGCTCTATATCCCTGTAATAATTTGTTCATTTTTCTATATATAGGTTAAACCTTCATTAAATATTTATTTTAAAATAATTATATTTTAAAATAAACATAATCACCACAATTATGTTTTTTTCACCAATACTTTTGCGATGTGGCTATTACATTTAAATGTAAAGTGACCTCACAGTAGTACAAATAAGAATACTCAATCTTTTTTTCACAAGCAAAATCCACGTATAAACCATCTAAGGGTAGTGGATGGATCTTTTAAATGTCTCACTTCTCTAACTCTCCCTGTATCCAGGCCCTCTGCCATGACTTTGCACCTCCCATGTAAAGGTAGAGTCTATTCCCCCACCCTCTGACTCTGGCTAGCTTTGTGATTTCTTCTTGTCACTAGAGTACAGCAGAAGTGGCTATGTCAATTCCAAATCTAGAACTGAAAAGCACTGTGTGCTTCCACTTTCTTTCTCTTGGAACCTTGCCACCACTATATGAGCAACACAAGCTATTGCCTGGAGGATGAGAGATCACGTGGAAGAGAGCCAAGTCATCCCAGCAGAGGCCATCCTGGACCATTCAGCCCCTGGCATCCGTTAGCTAAACCATCAGATGCATGACTGAGCCTAGTCAAAATCAACCATGGCTGGCCCAGCTCAGCAAAATCATCCCAGTTGTTCCCTGGAAGAATGAGAGTTAATTTGTGGTTGCCTTATTAAAGACACTGTTGACCAATAGGACCACGTGGTATAAGGACAGCATACCTCAGAAATCAAAGGAGTCAAACTTAAAAAGACAGAAACTTCTAGGACTATAAATATTCTACTCGTTAAAGATTTCAAGATGAAACTAAGGAGGTAAATGGATTGTTCATAGAGAGAAAAATTATTCTAACTATAAAACAGACAATCTAAGACAAGCAAATCTTCTATACAAATAAACCAGGAAGTTTAGAGAATTCTAGGACTCTAAAGCAAAGTACTGAAATAGGTTAGAGTTAACTCAAGATAGCAGAAGTACCAGATAGCATCCTATATTCTCCTAGTGCTGGTGTTTAAGTTATGGCTTCCCCACCTGTAAAAAGGAGGTGGGGTGTTGTGAGAAATTAATGAGATAAAAATGCATGTTAAAAGTACTTTCCTAAACTGACATACACATGTTAGTAACCAAAAGAGGAATTTGTCTTCAGAGGTAGAGTTTGCCACTTTCCAACTGTGATCTTCCGTTACTTAAACTGTTTTTTACTACAGAGCTCAGTTTACTAGTTAAAAACAAACAAACAAATGAAACTACTTGTGCCCAAAGCTAGCGAAATATATAAGTAGTAGATAAAAGTTATGTTTAGGAATAATAAGCAATAAGTAAATTTACTAATACTAGAAAAGGGAGAGTCATCAAGTCAGCATTATGCAAATAATACCATAAAAAGAAAAGCACCACTAGTCAAGAACTGAGAGCCAACTTTATATTATGACTCTGGCTTGGAGGACCCTGGAGGCCAAGTAGAGGTTTCCATGAAATTTCCAGACTACACACTACTATTGTGAAAGCAAACTTCCAATTCAAAGTGAACTTACAAACTCAGTTAAGAGTTCTAATATCTGTGTGATTGGGGGTGTGGCTCAGTGGTAGAGTGCTTGCCCAGGATACACAGGGCCTGGGTTCAATCTGTAGCACACAAGTGCATGCGCGTGCGTGCACACACACACACACACACACACACACACACACACAGAGTTCTTTTTTCCCTTCACATTTTTTTAATGGTGCTTTATAATTGTACATAATGGTGGAGTTGTTGTTACATACTAGTACATGCACACAATACAACACTATAATTTGGCTGAAATCCCTTTCCAGCCCTTCTCCCGCCTCCCTCCTCACATCCCCTGCTCTCCTTCCTCCTTTCTACTCATCTTACTGATTCCTTTTTCCTCTCAAGCTTCCATATATGAGAAATGACATACAACCCTTCACCTTCTGAGTTTGACTTAGTCTGCTTAACATAATGGTCTCAAATTCCATCCATTTTCCTACAAATAACATAAATTCATTTTTCTTCATGACTGAATAAAACTCCCTTGTGTTTGTGTGTGTACATTTTTCCTCCCATCCATTCATCTGTTGATGGACAGACACTTAGGCTGGTTCCATAGTTTGGCTACTGTGACTTGTGCTGCTATACACATGGGTATGCATGTATCAATATAGTAAACTGACTTTACATTAGGGTGAATACTGAGGAGTGATATAGCTGGATCATATGGTGGTTTCATTCCTAGTCTTTTAAGGAACCTCCATATTGATTTCCATAGTGGTTGTATTAATTTACATTCCCACCAACAGCCACACACAAAAAAGTTCTAATGCTTGAAGAAGCAATCAGAGCTTGTGCTGGTGCTGGACCTGAGAACAGGAGGGGTGTGCATGCACCTTTGGTGTCACCTTGGGTGGAAGGAGGGCTGTGCAGGTGCACAGGATCTGGAGACAAGGATCACTGAGTGGCAAAGGCAGCAACAGTGAGTCCCAGGGTAGGTGGGATGGATGGGAAACCTGTACCTTTCCTAAGTCCATCAAGTCCCTGTTTGTGGGCCTGGCAGGTCTCCTGTAGACATTAGTACATCTGGAACACTTGACCCTTGATTCCACTCCTGCCTTCCCCAGGATGGAAGCTACAGTTTTTGTAGGTCACCTACATCACTACTTGCCTTGGTATTCATACCCTGCTGTTTGAGTGCCTGACCAGAGCTGATGTGATACACCCCTGGCTTTCTGCTTCAGGAAGGTCCTGACTGGATGACCACAGGTGCAACTGGTGCCTTTGTAGAAACACCAACCAGGGAAACTCTTCTCAGTATGACTGCTGGATGGTTGGCTTCCAGCTGATGAACACCATGCTACAAAAACATGTTTAATGCCCTGAATCCACCTGTCCTGGAAGAGGGAGTCCCCACACTGTAACCATGCTGTTTCCCTACCATGGTCATGATCATCAAATGCTGCCTGCTTGCCTTCTATTTCCAATTCAAGCAGTTCTTACTGAACTCATTCTACTTCTCTGACAAAATCCTGTGCCACATTTATGCCAGTGTGATTATCAGCCTCCTCACAATAGACACCTCTCTGCCTATGGACCTCATCAAGACCCAGATCCAGGACATGTGAGTGATTGATGGGAAGTCAGAATACAAGAATGGGCTGAATGTGCTGATGAAGGTTGTCCACTGTGAGGGCTTCTTCAGCCTCTGGAAGGACTTCACACCATACTAGGACCATCTGGGTCCCACACTGTCATCACCTTCATCTTCTTGGAGCAGATGAACAAGGCTTACAAACATCTCTTCCTTGGTGGCTGAGGTGGTAGGGGACCTGGAGCCAGTGTGCAGGGCCACCCGGTCACACATTGCGCCTACAGTCACTGCAACACAGAGAGCCTGGGCTCTGCTGTTCCGGGCTCCTCTATTTACTTCCCCTCCACAGTTTGGTTCTCTCCTTGTGGTGAAGGACTTTGGTCTGTTCTACCCTCTGCTCCAGTTTCCCTGCTTGACCTGATCTTATGACCACTCTATCCCTAGCTGTTTCTTGGGACAGCTGGGAAACTCTCTGAGGATTTCTAGATTCCTCTAAGGTATTAGTTTTAGGGCACAGAGGACAGCAGAAGACTCCCCTTCTCTGTAGGGAAACCAAGACAGAGCAGAAGAGACAGAAGAGAGCAGAAACTATCAAGATGGGAAAGGGTCTGCAGTGACAGATGTGGTTGTAGCCCTTCCTTCATTAATAAATTGGATTGAAGATACCAAGACAAAAAGAAAGAAAATAATCAATGCGGCTGGAGTTGTGGCTCAGTGGTAAAGCACTCGCCTAGCATGCCTCAGGCCCTGGGTTCGATCCTCAGCACCACACTAAAATAAAATAAAGGTATTGTGTCCACCTATGACTAAAACAAAAAAAAAAATTAAAAAAAGAAAATAATCAATGATATGAATAGGCATATTCTCCAGATGAGAATAATTTTATACATAATCTCACAAAGATTTTTTTTAATATTTAAAGATTTTTTAGCATGCTTAAGAAGTTAAATGAATGACTACTTAAAAATATGAAAGGGGAACAGGTACCATGAAAAAATAATTTATTAGGAACAGTGGAAATAAAAACAGTCTTAAAATTAAAAGTACAACAGATGGGACAAAGCCTAGGTAAACATAATTAAAGAGGAATTAGAAAACTAGAAGATGAAACTGCATTCAAAATGTAGCAGGGAAAGAGAGAGAGAGAAACAAAGGCACAAAGACTTAAGAGACATGAAAAATAGAGAAGATCTAACATTTGTCTCATAGGAATTTCAGCAAAAAGGCATGATAGAAAATAATAGGTGACCATTTTTCAAGTTTGAAAACAGGCAAGTTCTCAGACTGATATTCTACTCTACTAAATAAAATTAAGATAAATCCAAAGATGGACACGTAATGATATAACTACAGAACATGAATTAAGAGAGGATTTCGAAAGATAGAAAGACAGATTATGTACAATGAAAAAAGTACTAGAAGTCAGAAGATATTGGTATAATGTAATTGAAGTACTTTTGGAAAAGAACTATTAATCTAGAATTGTATATGACCAGTCTTCTAACAGAATGAGTGCAAAAATAAAGATATTTTCAGACATTTAAAGTATATACTTCCCAGTGACCCTCATTTTATAAAATGAATGCTAAAGGATATCATCTCAAAATACAGATTTGCCAAATAAAAATACAGATTGACCAGTTAAACTTGAATTTCAGATTAAAAGAATGAATACTTTTTTGTATAAGTCTGCAATTATTTGTTGTTTATCTCAAATTCAGAAGTGGATCTTCTGTTTCATCTGGCAAATCCTCCTCCAAATAATATGTGAATGCAGGAAGTAAGCACAAGATATGAGAAATAATGCTGACTGCCAAAATTGATTTTAAAAAGTCTATGAATACATGTAACTATTATATGTGTAGAAATAAAAACTTTCTATATTTCCATTTACTACACCTCTGAAGATGAGGATTCAAGTCTAGGCCATAGACCCACTTTCTTTCATAATGGCCTTTGGGGAGTTCCATTGACAAAGACTCTCTACTGAACCAAACTCTAGTCAGGCCTTCCTCTGTTCTCAACTAGACCCTGACTTTGGGCTTCTGTGCATTGTCCAATTTTAGCAAAAATCCTTAGCCAGAACCCTCCAGTTTAAACCCTCTGGTTTAGCCAGAACCCTCCAGTCTCAATATCTGAATGGGTTCTGCATCTTTCACCATCTCCCCGGTGATGTCTGAGCACATCCTTCAGCAAAAGCATCTCCAGGTCAGTTTAGTCAGAATCCCCCTTTGGAAAAACTGTTTCCTCTTAGTAATTTCCCATCCACTGACACCCAAACCTCACCCTTGGGCTATAAATGTCCACTTTTCTTGTTGTATTCTGAGTTAAACCTAATCTCTCTTCCTGTTGCAAAACCCCATAGCACCTATTGCAATAGTCCCTCTGAATAAAGTCAGTCTTCCTGCTCTTTTTTATATGAATTATATTATTATTTTAATTTTGCAGGGCTGGGAATTGAATTCATGGCCTATACAAACTAGGCCAAGCACTCTACCTTTGAGTTTATTTTATTATCCCAGACATTTATTACTTTTTATTTTTTTAACCAACACATTAAAAATTTCAGACATTTATGGAATACCATGTGATGTTTCAAAAATATGAAGCACTTCATGAATTTGCATGTCAGTCTTACACAGGGGCCACGATAATCGCTGTATCATTCCAATTTTTGTATGTGTGCTACTAAGTAAGCACTGCTTTACTGTATTTAACAGATGTTAAAAACAGTAGTTTTTCTTTAACACCATGTTAAAATAAGCATAAATCTAACAATTGTTTCCCTAGCATGCACCACAAAGTGCACAATTAATTGCCAATAATTAATGCAAATGCAATTAATTATAAGAGGCTTGCCTTAAAATTCTTAATCATATCATCTCACCCTACCTGTTTGAATCCAGCATTTTGCTATAGGTCATAAATATTCTTTCCTCCAGACACGGAGGCTTTGAGGGTCTCACCTGCACTTTCTAGTTCTCATTTATCCATTTTTCTCAAAAAACTTGAAGACCAGCCTTCCTCTACCTACTCATCACATTGAAGTCCACACTTGACCTTTTGTAATTATTAAGAGAACTGAAATGCAAGCAAGCTCTTCCCAACCGTAAGGGCCTGTGTTCTGTTTACTTATGCGGAATATTGATCAAGACCGAAGAGCCCCATTTAATAACAGAGATATGTCCCAGGAAATGTGCATTCTCTTTTCTTTGTCCAAATAAAACTTGATTTCTAAAGGATACCCTTCAGTGAATGTTTTGATAGTAAGTATGATTGTGCCCTGATCTATCAGTTTTGCAAATTAATTTTATTAAGGCAAAACAACCAGTATAATAAACTAATGCCAAAAGTAAGATTTTAAACAGCTCTTTCATATTTCCTTCAAAAGTCTCATCTGGACTCATCTGAAGTTCAGCCAATTGAGAAAGTGAATAAAGCAAATTATATGCTGCTGATTCAAATTGCTTTTTTTTTTTTTTTTTTTTTTTTTTTGCAGTGCTGGGGATCGAACCCAGGGCCTTGTGCTTATAAGACAAGCACTCTACCAACTGAGCTATCTCCCCAGCATCAAATTGCTTTTTTAAAAATCAACAACAGGTTACTTTATCGAGCTATAAAACATCAAGTGACATGAATAAATACCAACCAAATTTGTTATTTTTATATAAATCTGAGTCTTTTGTTACAGATAATTTTAGTTATCTGTTTAGTATTTTTAGTTATTTAGGAAATAGTGTTAATGATCAGAAATTGACCTAGTCAAAGTAAACAGATATAAGACAGATCTTTAAATGACAGTGTGGCCCTTCTATGGCCATGTACAAAAGAGAGAACTTATTGGTTATCTTGTCAGTAAACTTACATAAGCTTTTATTTTATAAACTGTTTTAAAAAAATTTTTTTAGATGTTGATGGACCTTTAAAGAAATTAGGGTTTGTACTTGTTTTAAGGTTTTAAATGATTACTTTGTAACTGGTTAAACAAACAGCTGTTATTTGGGTTGTAACAATATAATTGACACCCAAAATATATGTGATTAGGTATATGTATACATCTGAAAACTATATCTGTCTAGGCCTTGTCTATGTGTCATGTAAAAGTTTATAAAATGAGGGACTGGGGTTGTGGCTCAGTGGTAGAGCACTTGCCTGGCATGTGTAAGGCACTGGGTTCAATTCTCAGTTCCACATATAAATAAATAAATAAAGTAAAGGCCAAATTGCTTTAAATTCTAAGGATAGGAACAATGTCTCCTCACAATTCATTATATATTCAGTCTGCCGCCTGGAGTACCCCATCAATACATGTTTGTAGAATACTGAACAAAGAAGTTTGCAAGACTATCCATAAAAAGCTAACATACATGCAGATTAGAAAAGTGTAGATGTCTTCCAGTCACATTTTGACATTGCCTAAATACCCTCAGCACATGCTAAACATGTAGAAAATACTAAGTTGATCTTCTATCTGTAAACTTGTAAAACCGGTAAGTGATTTTAGTATGTCAAGAGACATTTGCCACGGATAAATTATTTCACTAACTGTACTGATCTCCATGTCCTTTCAGAAACAAATTCTATTTTAAAACCTAGATTTACATCTGACTTTTTAAGAATGCACTTATCCCAAGGCAAAGTTATGGGCAAGAGAGAAATACTCAGATGCCAACCCCAGTCAACCCCTGGGCTTTAGTGTAAAAGAGCAAGTGAGCAGTTCTTCCATTTCCATGAGGCAATATTTCATTTCTCCAATTTTAAATCAGACCATGAGCAAAATAATCAAATGACAAATGCTACTCTAGATGTATCAGGAAATATTACTGTATTATTTGTTATGATAAATGAAACAAATTATAACAATTTCATAATGTTGAAGGTGGAGAGGCAGGGTTTAGGAACTCCATGTGTGGACACGTAATAAATCATTCCTCTGAAAAGATAATTGCTGTACCACGAGAAAAGAGGAAAAAAAAACAACTTTGAGGGCAATTATTTGAAAGCTCCTCAATTAACTTGTACACAGTTGGTCCTTTGTTACAGTGCACACATTAGGGCATTGGCTCACTTTGTTGAAGGAAACAATATAATTCTAGTTATTAATCACTTTCATTTTAAATGTGCTTTGTAAACTGAGAAGACACTAGACTGTAAGCACAGAGTGGAACTCACAAGTAATTGGATGCTTAATAGGTTCCTTTTGAAAATTTTGTTAGGGATAACAAAATCAAATAGCTTCAAGGCTCTAGGGAAACGAAGGGGTAATACGTAATGTGAGAAAGTTCTATTTCATTTTATCAACCAATAATATCACATGGGGTGTGAAATTAAGTCCTTCTCGCAAAGCAATTTTAATAGATCATGCTGAATGAAATCATATTATTTTTATGAGTCAAACTTCTCTGTAGTTTAATTTAGCGGTGCCTTCTTAAGGCCCGTGTAATAGAATTTTCTGTGATACTTCACTTCAGAATCCTTGCCAAAAAGTGTAACCCTGCTTTGCAAACATCCTCCAGAGACCAGATTAGCCACACTTTGATGTTACCAACTATCAGTGGAATTGACCAAGGCGAAACCATCTGATATGTTCAGCATGAGCGTACTTGCTAAAGGTCACTAGGCTATACCAACAGAGGAAAACGCAAAAATCTCCAGTACTTTAAAAGAAGTATTTTTTTAAATTTCTTAATTGAAATAAGAAGTGAGTACTTGCAAATTTTCATTTCTACTTCTAAGTGGTATGTTTATAAATTAGTGAACTTTGAAATGGACAGTTGGAGAAACATATTGAATAATCATCTTTTTAAAAAATTAAAACCAAATTAACATTAACTGCTTTGACTTCTATTTGCTCTCACAACAGATGTTCTATCTTCTGTTCTAATTGGCTACCATCTACCTTAGTAATATCTTATAAACATCTATAAAATGGATCAAGGTGGCCATGTGGGGCATAGAAACAGGTGATATGAGAGTGTAATCCTAATTATCTGTGTGACCCTTATTTACTCTTCCTCTGACTCAGTTTCCAATTAGGGTTGAGAATGCCCTAGTGCATAGGATCATTCTGGAAGATTAAATGAACTACATAAGCATATGAAGGAACACATGGTAAGTGAGCCACAAACATCAGCTCCCTTTCCCTGTGATAGAAAAAGACAGTGGCTAGCTTCTGCTCTGGTTTCAGTCTACCTTAGATCCCTAAACCTAGTACTTATTACCTATATCTGCACAAGCTACTTAGCCTCTCTGGGTCTTACTCAGAATTTAAGATAAAACATTTCAAAATAAAGTGGGAGGAGATCCTGATGCTGCTTGGGAATTGACTTGCATGGCGGTTATCCATAAAGATAGGGCACGGAGCGTAAGTCCGAGGGCAAACCCCAACCCAAGACCAGGATCTCCCTGGAAGCAGAGGTTTATGTCTTTTGTGAAGTGGTACACTGTTAATTGAAAAGTTTAAGTTGTGTATTGCAATTCCTAGAGCAATCAATCACTTAAAAATAATGCTAAAAGATTTTAAAAGCCTGTAGATAAATTTAAATGAAATTCTAAAAAAAATATTCAAATAACACAAAAGAAGGCAAGAAAATGGAAATGGGAACGAAAAAGGTCCTGATGAGACAGAGATTTTAGGCAGGCCTAAGTCCAACTGTATGAATACTTAACACTATATTTTAATGCAATAAACACCTCAATTAAGAAGACAAATATCAGAATATATTTAAAAGGTAGACCTCAGTATACAATGTCCACAAGAGAACTATTATAGATGGAAAAATGTAAGTTGAAACTTTCCAGATATGTAGGGGGGAAAATTCATTCCACAATGATAGATTTTAACACTTTCTCAACAACTAATAAGAAAAATTTGACAAAGATTTAGATATTTTAGTATATATCTATAAATAACCTATGGACCAAAAAAAGAAGTCAAATACATTTTAGCTTGACTTAAACAAAATATGAATATGACACAGGCTTGAGGGATACCATCAGTGTTGGAAGCCAGGATGATACGAATTTATGCCTTAAATGTATGTACTAGGAAGGAAGAATGACTGATGCCGACCATCCAATATGAAGAAATCAGGAAGCAGCTACAAACCAAAGAGAAAGGAGGAGGGAAGCAGAAGCCAAGAGCAGAAAACAGTGAAACAGTGACAAGTGTTGTCAACAAAACAGAAAGGGATTCTTTTTTAAAAAATAGATAATAGGGACTGGGGTTGTGGCTCAGTGGTAGAGTGCTTGCCTAGCACATGTGAGGCCCTGGGTTCACCCCTCAGCATCACCTGTAAATAAATAAATAAAGGTATAAAAAAAAATCGAATTCTCATTTAAAAAAAATAAATAACATTGATAACCTGTGGGCAAGCCTAATCAAGAAAAAAGAATATGGCACAAAAAACTTGAGAGTACCATAACTAAAATGGGGGTTTCTATATAACTAAAGATATCAAACGGATAATAAGAGCATATTACGAATAAACTTCAAATGAACAAATTTGAAACTTTGAATGAGATGAACAGTTTCTAAAGCAAAAAAAAATAGATACAAAGAAATAATGAAAAATCTTTAAAATACTATGATTATTAAAGAAAGTTATTAAAGAAATTTAATTCATATTTAAAACATTTTCTACAAACAAACTTCAAAACCAAATATCTTCTTTGGTGAATTATTCCAAATAAGAAAGAAAGAAAGAACACCATAAGACACCCAAAGAGAGGGTAGGTTTTCTGTCTTAAAAGATCTATAAATGGTAACAAATGACAAACAAATATACACAAATACACCAACCTGAGAGAATATGCATACATATTCCCCACTATGTGACCTTTGGAGAAGTCTGGAGCACCTGTCAATCTGAAGACACAGTGTAACAACTAGCCATGTCCAAGTAGAACAGGGAAGGATAAGAAAGGGCCCTCCACAGTCCTGCAGTCTACTGGAGCAAACAGAGACACGTAAGGAGAGGGACACATCAGGAGACTCAGTGCTGGGACCTAAAACTCATATGATACCTGGGAAGTCATTTCTTCTCATGCACAGCCTCTGTCCCAGGGAGAGAGTATAAAGAAAGCATACAGGAATGGAAAGTCCCCATCGTGTCCTCTATCCCATGTACTGCATGGAATAGAAATACACTACAGTGTCTCTGGCCAAGACTTGCTGAGACTCTGTTGGATCATCCCTATAGGCAGGAAGCTCAGGACAGTTCATTCAGCATTGGGCAGCTCTTCCAAGAAAAGGCTTGCTTGTAGTTGGTATAAATGTACCTCCTTATAACTCTATCTCATTGACTTTAGTTTTTGAAATAACTCAAAAATTTTTGTTCTGTAGGACAGTTGCTATGTGTCAAGGCATGCTTACAAACACTTAAAGGCAAGTTTACAAGGCTTTGGCTACTGACTTTCTCTTCAGTCTGCACTTCTCCAAGTTAAATGCACGCATAGGTCCAGGTCCCTCACGGGTTCAGTCAATGTTATCAACCAAAAGACAACACCAAACACCCAAACCACAAATGCCATCTGATTGACACAGAGTACAACTGTGTTACTCCCATTGCCCTGACCACTCTGTATCTATGAATGCATCCCACAATACACTAAGGCTCTTTGGACAGATTTTTATTTAAATATATGAAACAATAACTTGAATTATACTCTAGAACACACATTTAATCATCCATTCATTTAGCATAGCTGTTCCTTGTTCCAGTCATTTAACTTAATTCAACAATTTCATAAATTCTACTGATTCTAAGATGATGTGCATTCTTCCCTTTTTCCTATGTTACTAAAGTTTGTAGATGTCTCTCAATAAGTGTTATAGTGCCAGCGCCCATGACACTTAATCCTCCCCATTCTAACACATACGATGAGGCAAACCCTTTGAAGACATGGAATACATGTGAGCATTTCAAAAGAAAATTCTAGAAGTAAACAAAGGCCCTACCTACCATAAGAGTTACATACATGCACTGTGGACTCAACAATTTACTTGAGAACATCCTTGGGAGATTAAGATATTCCTTTGACACAGACCATTTTAATAGGATATAAAACTACTTTCTGTAACATGATTTTCATCAGCTCTCTCCTATAGATACAGGATGGGCAAGGGTAAGGGTCCCAGGTTACAAATCATGACACACATGCTGTACTCTTCACAAGGTTTTTGGGTAGAGTCTGGGACACTCTGTTTATTTATTTCAGTGTTCATATATATCCAAGTTACTAATAATACCCTTGCCCTAGCTGTGTAAAGGGAAATTAGGAGCAGTATCTGGATATCCCACAAAACAATTAAAACTAAATTTCATAATATGGATACTAAGCTAGGCACTGGTGAACCTGAGTCGCAATCTTAGCTCTTTGCAGCCACAGAAAGTCACTTAACCTCTCTGAGTTTCACTTTCCTCATTTATGGAGTACAGACACAAAATCAGAGGAACTCTGAGGTACATCCATTTGTATAACTCTGTCTGCTCAAAATAAATTAAGCAAAAGTATTTAGGGCATTTCCCATTTAACTCTATAGCTTTTCCCATTGCCTAGGGAAAGTGTTTGCTCTGATATTTACTATCTAAATATTTTGGGATGGCCAGCAATATTCTGATGGAAGGAAGAAAGACAACTCTTGTTGCCCAACCACGTGCCAGCCAGCACAGAAATCACACTGCTAGGTACGCATTCATGCCTATACACCTGCATGCAGCCATGCATCCATATTAATCACCAGCACAGAGACCACAGGATGCTCTTGAATGACTATGTTTTTTATCACAAATTAATAGAAGGTAAAAGAGTTTCATACATGTATAAATATGTCACAATGTAACCTCACTATTAGGTATAATCATCAAACAACAATAAAAAAGGGAGGATGGGGACATAGGTCAGTGGTAGAATCCCCAGTGCTTAAAAAAAAAAATGTTTTATAAAGATTCAATGATAGTGAAGCCATTGCAGCAACCATACATTAAATGTCTATATTTCCCTAAATAGATGAACGAGAAGTGATTCACCGTGTGATCTTCACACGGTAAGCTCCAAAGCAACAGGTGACAAAATAACTCAAGTTTCTAAATAGTAAAAACAACGGATGAGTCCATACCAATGAATTGAACTAGCTTACCTTGACAGAAGGTGTTGTTAACCCGTTTATAACCTTGTAGGCATTCCATCATTTGATTATATCCATGATAGGCTGTAAGGGAAAAAATAATTCTGTTACATGCTTAGTTTCAATTCTTATGATCCCAACCAAACTCCTGGAGGTGGTAATCAAAATAATTCAAGGCAGTAGTGGCCTTGCTTATTCATTGGTAAGATACCAATGCCAATGTAGAGTTCCACAATTTCTTTCATTCACATGATGCTTGTTTTTCAGTTTAGTTCATATTGTCAATAGGTATAGTTGTCAGTAACTGATTATGTGAAGTGAAAGAATCACGTGAATGTTTTCTATCTCCTTCCAATAGGTAACTACACATTTCTATCACAAGGAATCTATCCCTCCCCAATGCTTAACTTCAGGGAGCAGGGGCTTACAAGAGGGGAGACACTGGCATGTGGAAATCACCACATCCAGCCCCTTGACCTTATTATGCCTCGTCCGGTCCCATATAATGAAGATATTGGAACAGGCTGCCTACAGGCTGGGATCTCTGGCCTGTAAATTCTTCAAAGACAAAAGAGAAAACAACTTGCTTTAAAAGTTTCAACAGCCATCTACTTTAAGACAGAGAGCCAGACCAGATAATCTCTAAAAATGCTCCTCAGTCTAGGATTCTATATTAATTTTCTTCTAAAAGTGTTTAAAGGACAAGTGACTTGTTCACACTAAGCACATTTCTAATAGACTATAGACTAGTTAATGAAATCATTTACAGATTTAAAATTAAGTTTTCACAGCAAAAAAAAAAAAAAAAAAAAAAAGATCAACCATGAAAGATCTTTCTGTATGTGGCTAAACAAAAACTTCAAGTATTAAATAAAAGCCACTTGAAAACTGAAGTTTGAACTACTTTGAATGAAAAAAAAAATGGCATGGAACACAAAACTGTAGCATCTAAAGGCAAAATGAATATGATTTAGAGAGTAGTACCAACCAGGGGAAGGAAAGTTTTTTAAATGACACAGGAAGAATGTGACCCTGAGTGTATTTCTTGGGAGTGAGTCACTAAGATGGTACAAACAGAATAAATGTCAAGATGCTAATAATTTACTTCATTCATAATCCACACTACCCTTCCTGCTGAAATCAGTCTCTTCAATTTTACACACTAAATGACCCAACGTATGAATTTATTTTTATCAACATTAAAAGTAACAGAAACCTCATACTTTCACACACAACTCAAATCATTACCAAGATAAAGAATGAGCGTTAACAAAACCATATAAAGTGGTAAATTCACTCCTAGATGATGCAATTCTAGATAACTAAGACAAAAGGTCAGAAGTGGAAGTTAAAGAACAAAAAGAAGGGCTGGGGAGATAGCTCAGTTGGTAGAGTGCTTGCCTTGCAAGCACGAGACCCTGGGTTTGATCCCCAACACCGCAAAAAAAAAAAAGAACAAAAAGAAAAAAAGGCTTTACCCCTAATACCTGCCACTTTCTGCTGCTTTGGGATTTAGAAAAGCAGGGAAAGAGAAGCAGATAAGCAAGAAATATTCAAAGACAGGAATAAATGAAAAAGAAAAATAAGAGAGAGGATGGAGAAAGTACTAAATAATGCAAACTTAACCACCACTCCCTAAAGTTAGAGGAACCTAACTTGTCTCATCCTCAGTCCTTAGACTTGCCAGTAGGAAACACATCACCTTCCGCAATATTGCTACAACACACATGGTAAATGAAAGGGTAGGTGATGATGCTTTTTTGACATTTTAGATATAGATTACTACTTAATGCCCCCTAAGAATCAATAGCAAATGACAGAGCTAAGAGTTAAATTCAGGTCATTCTAGCTCTAAGCACCATGCTTTTTAAATCCCTCCAGATGAATCCTAGAAATCTCTTTGGTCAGACTGTCAAAATAATTCTAGGCAAATGGAGGAGAGACCATCGCCACCCAACATATCTCCTAAAAATCCACTCTCTGAATCATTACCCAGTCAATGTGAAAAGTCTACTTGGGAAATTCTCTCACTGTGGAATAGTCTCATTCATGTGATATCCCCCTAAATGATGAATACATTAAGTTTCAGGGGCTATAACAGGCATTTCCACAAGTTGACAGCAGTATCCAGAAAATAAGTTAAATTAATTTTAGGCATTTAGAGGACCTGTAAGCTTGAGAGGTAAGGAAATCCAAGTAAGAGACAATTATTCCAAACAAATTAGCATGCAGGAGGAACCAATAGTATATCGAGATATGTAGTGATAATTCCAAGATGGCAGCCTTGAGAGGAGATTTAAAAAACAGTTGAGAATATCAATCCAATTAACAGATAATTAAGAAGTAAAAATTTTCCATTTGAAGCAAATGAGAAATTCCTTGAAAAATGAAGAATAAAAAGCAATTATAAAAATCTTCTGCTACATGAGGCAAAGGGAGATGACAGAAAAATGTGACCCACTCTCTTAGCAAAAACATAAAGAGGAAGTGTAAGAAAGCTCAACTTGAAACAAGTTACCTGCCCAAGAGGTATTTCTTAGAAATCAGTGATCCAGAGTTAACACCTCATTCCAAAACTAAAAATATGAACTACTGTTGAGAAGAAAGCGAGGGGAAGGTATAAACCTGAGTTTATTCACATCAATAGTTTCTACAAAGCACTTTAAAGATGACTCAAAACATAAAGGTGTTGCTATAAATTGCTGCCACTAAGGACTATGGCAGTATAAAGGTCGCACAATTAAAAAAAAAAGGGAAAATACTGTGTCCCAGCAATTAAAACTTTCTTTCCTTTTTTGAGAAACCAATCAGCCATGAATCATTTCCTATTTTAGTCTTTCTTTTAAAGAAAAGTGAAATTCTATCACAGAACCTATAGCATGAGTTGTGAATAGTAATTAAAGTTTCATTTGAGGAATTTAATCTCAGAAATAATAACTGCACTCATTGTCCATTCCAAAAGGCATCTTGTTCTCCTCCCCTGAGGCAAGGGAGCCCATGTTAGCTTATCACCTCTTAGAAGACATTTTTCCCCCATCAGAATCCAACAGGAGGAGGCAACTGATAACTGCGCTCATTAAGAAACAGAACTATTTTGAGAACTCTACAGATTTGCCAGGCTTCTGGGAGTGCATAGCATAGGACTCTGTTCCAGAATACAGCAAGAGTTCTCTGAACCTCTAATGTTGCCTCATCATTAAATGAGCAGTCACAAGAAAACAGGTATGCGCCCTTCATCTGCAAAGGAATGATGAAACGTCACTCACATGGCTTCTTGGGGCATTTCTGGCATTTGTTAAAGCCCCAGGAGGTACCCACGGTTCCACAGCAGTCCTCTTGCTTTGAAAGGCCGGGGAGAGCTTTGCCACACTGCAATGATGAGGTGTGAAATATGAAGGTTAATTGAGAGCAGGATGCTCAGCTCAGGAGCACTGCTGTGCTTCACAGTCACGTCATAAAATGGTTCCCTTGTTATCAACACAATTAGGGAGGAAAAGAACTATAAAACTGAAACAAAATACCAGGACAGAACCAATGCAACACGAAAGTGAATGAGCACATTTCCAAAAAGGAACTCCTTGGCATTTTTAAAGTTTTATGAAAATCTGTCACTGCTCAGAGCACTTTATAAAACTTCAGTTTCCAATGCCTTTTTATTCATAAGAAGAAACTTGTAATTGAAAAAGTCAATATAAACCTTTTTTATTTGTTTGTTTATTTATTTATTTTTGTAGTGCTGGGGATTGAACCCAGGGTATGCAGCCAAGTGCTCCACCATTGAGCAATTCCCAGTCTATTTTTAATATACTGAGGATCGAACCCAGGGGTGCTTAACCACTTAGCCACAGCCACATCTCCAGCCCTTTTCAATTTATTTTTTTTATTTTGAGACAGGGTCTTGCCAAGTCACTAAGTTGTTTAGAGTCTCACTAAGTTGATGGCCTCAAACTTGTGATCCTCCTGCTTCAGCCTCCAGAGTGACTGGGATTTCAGGCACTTGCCACAGCACCTGGCCCCCCAGTCCTTAATATAAGCTTTCTGAATTTTAGTTTCTACTCCCTGTTTAAGTCTCCCTTGTAGATCATCAGAGAACAGAGCTATGAGGGTGTAGTGTGTGTATAATACTTGAGAATGCGCTGTAAGTCCACCTATAGAGGTTTCTGGTCTTCCCGAAACCCTGAAGCCCAAGCAAAGATAAGACAGGAGAGAACAGTACAAGAAATGATTGTTGGCTGAGCTAGAAGAGCCCTGGCAGGGACAAAGGTTCCAGACAGCCAAGCAGTCTAACCCAGAGAGGTCAGCCGATCTAGGAAGGTGCTGGCAGGTTCAAGCAGGATAAGCCTGAGGCAGAAAAGCCAGGCTTGGGGTTATTGGAACAACACTACTGTCAAATGTTAACACCAGGTGAGACTCTTAGTCAACCACAGGAGGTCAACTGAGTGGCAGGGGCCTGAAGGCAGACCTACTCACTGGGGTGAGGAAGGGCCTAAGAAAACAGACCCTGCTCTGCAAACCAATCCAAAGCCCAGGTGGGCAGGGAGGCCTACCTGACTCTCTACCCCAACTGTGCAGGATAAGCCCACAATCCAGCCTGTCCTGTCCTCTGCATGAATGCAGAGCACCAAAGGAAGTACCCTGCCTCACTCTACCTCAACCCCTCCAAAATCCTCTCAGCAGTTTCCAGAGTCCTCCTTTCAAAGACAAATCTACTCACATTACTCTGCTGACTAAAAACCTCCAGTGGCTCTTCCCTGTCTGAAAACTGCACACCCCAGCACAATTTAGAAGGTCCTCTGCACTCCACCTTCGGCAATCTCTGCTACGCCTCAGGTATATCACAGGACTCTTCCTTGCCTGAACCAGCCATGTCTTTTTAACAGCAGTTTCCTTACCCTGGGATGCTCCCTGCTTTATTCTTTCCCCAAACTGTACTCATCCCACAAGAGCTGGGTTTGAAGAGACTCTTCTCAACTCAGATCCAGTGATTCTCACCTCCTCTTGACTCCACAGCTCTTTCTATACAGTTCCACTGCTCTCCTGGGCATTTTAGTTAAATGCATTTATATACTGCCTATCTTTTACATCCCAATACACATTCCTAATGCTCAATAAACAGTGAAGGAAGGAAAAACCTAAAGAACTACTGGACAAACCAGTTCAGTCCATCAAACAGGCAACTGCTATGTGACACACCAACGGAAGGGAGCATACACGCCCCAGGCTAGGGAGCAGCTCAGGATGATTGAAGTCCAGGCAAGTGGTGACCCTAGGAAGGGCAGCAGGTAGACAGGACTCAGCCGGCAGTCCTCCGGGGCAGGTTTCCTTCCTGCCAGGTCCGGGCATGCAGCATTCTGACTGAGGCTCTAAATGACTACATATCCAAATCATAAAATCAAACCAGGGAAGGCCCAACTCAGTTCATAAAGTTTTAGTTCAATTATAGCTTTGATGTCCTTAGGATTTTATGATGTTTAATGATTGACAGCATGCTGTGTGCTCTCCAAAAACAGTACATAGCAGTTAAAAATGTGACTCATGGTCCGGGGGTGTGACTCAGTGGTAAAGCACTTGCACAAAGCCCTGGGTTCAATCACTGGCATCACCCTCCCCCCCAAAAAAAGGAATGTAATTCAGGAGTTATAGAGGCCTGGTATTAATCTGGGCAGTAGGACTCCACATGTACATTATCTTATATTAATTTCTTATCCATAACATACAGTGAATAATAGTATCTTTCTCACGGGGTCATGGGAAGCAAAAAGGAAAACGTATGTTTCAAGCATTATGCCTGACACATTTAAGTGCAAAGCTATCACTGCCACTATCAGTTACTATTGTTCTTGATAAAAGTTCCCTATTCTGATGTTCTCCTATGTGTCCCCATGGAATAGGACACAAGGGTGGGTGAACTGTGAGTGCCCCGTCCAACAGGCTGGTGTAGGAAGTACCCACTTTAAAATACCAGACTCTACAGGAAATGGCTCTACAGGACAAAATGAATTTCCCTGAAATAAGAATTAGTGTAAAAGACCTTTTAAATTAGGCAAACGTTTTGAGATGAACCTGAAAGGACATAGGACTCTGGACAAGGTACTGATAAGAACCCCAGTGGAAGTGAGCAAGGCCCAAGGATCACAAGACGCACGAAGCTGGGCTGTCACTCCTGCAGAAACACAGAATGCTCTCCTTAGACAGATAAGGGATCTCGTTGTCGGCAAAACAATCCAGTTGGACAAACATTTACTGAGTGACCATCGCCTGTTGTGAGCCAGACACCAGCTCACTGACTCAGGAAGCCTGAGCAGAGCTCTCAGCAAGGTGTGGGCACTGCCAGCTGTGCTGCAAAGCCCCTGGGGCTGGAGGAGCACCAGGGCCACAGGTGACCAGTCTCAGACATGACAGGAAGACTGGCCAGAACTACGTGCTGAAGTGGTAGGCAGGCAGACAGAGAGACAGAGTTAGACAGACAGAAACACACACACACACACACACACACACACACACACACACACACACGGAAGCAAGAGAGAATCAACATGAGAACAAACTGATTTCAGGTAGTTCCCAGACTCCTTGAGCTGAATCACAGAAGGCTTAAGACTGAAGCAGGAAGCATGGAAAGAGGAAGGGGGAACAACGATCCGGGTGTAAGACTGGGAACAAAATAAAAACAGATCTCCACTGTTACAATCTGGCTGCCAAAATGTGCTTAATGTTTATTTCTGTTTTGTTAAATCAGGTTTACAAAAGACACCAGGCCACATCATATGCAGATCGTTCCCATACCAGACTCCTTGTGCTCTTCTCTTAATCAAGCAAAACACTCAACACTTGCTGATTTTATATGCTCAAAATGTTAGTAGCAGTTAAAATCCAATTTTCACCTTGGATTCCTAGAATGTTTTATTTGGTTGGATAAAAATAAATCATTTCTCTCTACTGGGCCTCCAATAAGGTACAAGGTTTTCATTACATGATTCAGGCTGCTTTATCCCATGGTTTTGTTTTTGCGGGTCCACAGCCAAGAGCAGCACAAGCCATCCAAATCGATGAAATAAATGGCAGTGTAGGTGGTACCACAACCCTGTGTATGCGCCTCAAAACTGGGTCTGCACAGCGTAAGCATGGGCGACAAGGGATGAAGTCATGATTACAAGGCAGAAGGTTTTACATGAGTCCTTTTGCTTATTTAAATACGAAAAGGCTTCCATGTTCAGCCAGAACTGCCACCTGCCAAAGAGAGATCTCTGTAGCCATACTCAGGGTTCTCAACCAAGAGGTCAGAGAACACCACTAGGTCTCACTTGGACCTAGAAGAAAAGGTGGACAAGGACCTTCTCTCTCCCACACCAAAATAGCACACTGGAGAGAATGACAGGGAGTAGAATGTCCTTAGAGAATGTCCTTCTCTAAGACTGGTAGATTCTGCTTCTCATGAGACACAGTCATGTGGTTACAGACTCACTCTAACTACGTTCATATGCACAGACCGAGATGACTTTTTACAAGTTAAAAACAAAAATGGAATTTCTCCCACGTGACTCATCCATCACATTTTCAGATTAAGTCTGTCTACATTTCAGGATATATCCTATGCATACACAATCCAGGAGAACTGTGTTAATACTAGCTGTCAAGTCAGAAACAAAAACTTACCCTGTCAAACAAGCAACATGCTATAACTCTTCAAACTAACAGAACCTTGGGCTTCAGTTAAGGGATACAGTCATCTCCTTTGCCAAGTTCCTGCAAATGCATGACCCAGTCAGGATAGGGAAAGCAGAACAATGAAGGTTCAGGCCCTGTGAGAATCAACTGAAAAAAGTAGAGCTAAGAAGACTAGGTAGATATGGTAGCAATGTTGAGATCCATTAATAGGATGAAGCTTGCTGTATGACAAAGGAACTAGCAGGACTAAAGGCAACAAATCACAGGCAGAGAAGATTCAACGCTTGAAGTAGAAGATCTTGTCAACAGTTGATGTCCTCAATAATGGAAGCTGCTGACATCTTCACTGGGAGCTGAGCCTGGTGGATCATCTCTCAGTGATGCCCAGGACATGAACAAATGACCTCCAAGGTTTCTGCCATGAATTAAAACCCTATGGTCAATATGTCCTGATAGGTTACATCATTCCATTTAGGAAATAGATTACTACACACTGGAGCCGAATTCACACACCTGTGCTCTTCTCAGTCTGTAACAGGACTGGGTCTGACAGATGCACTGCTTTTTGCCACATCTTAGAGAACCACCTCCTTTTTGCCACATCTCCTCATCCCTCATTTCCACATCTCCAGAGGTGCTCACCCCATCTGAGCCTCTACCTACTAGCTTCATGCAAACAAAATGGAAATAAAAACTAACTGGAGCTACTCCTGGCCCTGAATCACTCTGGCTATGACAACTGGAAAACTGAGGGTATGAAAATAACTCATTGACCCTTTCTATCTTCATATCTCTGCCAGCACTATGCTTCCTAAGGTTAGGCCATTCAAGAATCATTACAATTATTCCACAAATATCCATGTTATCACCTGGGTAACACAAAATATTCAAAAGCAATGATGTAAAAACTTAATTTTGAAAACTTTTAATGAAGTTGTTAAACATTTTTAAATTACCATGAGAAGATTTTCAAGACCTCAGCCTGATTAAAAATATGGATCTTCAGACTTTAACTTCAATTTTGAGGTAGCACAGTAGCATTTTCCTGATTCTCAAAGTTTAGCTGTGATGACAGCTCCTTTTAGACCTCCTGATGAATATAGAAGGGGAATGACAGTTCAAAACTTGTCATTTAGTAACCAGTGCTCACAATTTTTGTGGAGCAACTGGAGTTGCTTCAGAAATGAACAGTGACTTGGAAATGCTGTGGTAGATACTGAAGTGTGCTTTCATCGGGCTTAATTTTCATGCCTTAAATGGCTGGTACTTGTAACAGCACCATCCCAGGAGTTTTGCTGCCCTGTACAGAGCACTGGAGAAGGAAGACACAGCAGTAGAAGAAAGGAAGAGTGCTGGACTAAAAATGTTAAAGTAATACAACTTTTTAAAAATATTCTTGGAGTTGGCACTGAGGAAAATCACAAAACAAAATAGAAGTCTGATTCACTCTCTTGCAAGGGTAAGCAGGACTGTGTTTAGGCAAGAGTTGGAACAAAGAGTGACTCAATGGTGCTACTGGGGAGATTCCATAATTTCAATCCATAAGACCTGGATTGAAATCTCAGCTCTTGGGCTGGGGATATAGCTCAGTTGGTAGAGTGTTTACCTTGCAAGCACAAGGCCCTGGGTTCAATCCCCAGCACTGGGGAAAAAAAAAAAAAGAAAAGAAAAGAAAGAAATCCCAGCTCTCTCACCGACTCTCTCACCGGCAGTGAGATGTTCAGCAGATCATCCTACCTCCCCGGGCCAGTAATGAGACAATGGGACAAGAATCTTGACCTCAAAGAATTGTGAGAATGAGGGATGCAGGTCCAAGCAGGTGTAGGCCAAGAAAAAGGCAATCAATTCTTTGGAATGCATCCAAGATATTGGGTTTGGTGCATCCAAGATATTGGGTTTGGTGAGCAGATATTGAGTTTGGTGAGCAGAGTATGGTCTCGATTCCAGGGTCCATTCACTCTCCCCTGCTGGTGTCCTGCATGGGTAAAACCTGTCACCAGCATTAACATGCTGGTCACAGGATAGGGTCCCACGAGGCATTTGTTAAAAGTGTTCAGATGCTTAACAAAAAAAGAACCACTTCATGAAGACATCTGCAATGTCTTACTTGTAAAGTCTTTTAAAAATGACTTTAGTCTTACTTGTAAAGTCATTTAAAAATGATAATAATGAAATACTCTTATAAATTACCCTTATCACATATATATATAACTCATTTTATTTTCTTGTTGGGAACCATTATATAATGAAGTATAAAATACTTTGAGCTTGAATAAAGAACATTTTCTCAAATCAGAAAAAGGCACTGAGCCAAAGGAGTAAATAAACATAACTAAAAATGTTAAAGTAATATAACTTTTTAAAAATATTCTTGGAGTTGGCACTGAGGAAAATCACAAAACAAAATAGAAGTCTGATTCACTGTCTCTTGCAAGGGTAAGCAGGACTGTGTTTAGGCAAGAGTTGGAACAAAGAGTGACTCAATGGTGCTACTGAGGAGATTCCAGAGAGATGGAGGCAGCTTGAGCTAAGCACAAGACCACATCAACTGAGGGGAGGACCCCAAATGTGTATGTGTCAGTGGGCGGGGGGAGCAGGGGCAGAGAAAGGCAAGCTGAATGAGAAGGAACGAAGAAAGCGGGTGTGGGAAGTCAGGAATGAGGTAGAGCTAAACCACGGAGAGTTTTCTATATTTGGGATACAATTTCTAGTTGGACATTAAAATCAACCAGAAGACAGGGAAAAGGAAGTTTCATAGCTCTTCTTCCCAAAGAAACAAACTTTAGGATGGCTTCTGACTAAATAACTGTCTTTTTTTTTAAAAAAAAAGGAAAAATATTGATGAATAAAAGGAGAAGAAAAAGATTGTTCTTATAAAGTTATAGTTTTCCATGTCTGATGTTTCCCCTTATATGTAAAATAAAAAAGAATTAATCAGGATTGAGTATATCATTCATGGGGAAAAATTATATTTAAGATAAATATGACCAGGAATAATCAGAGGGCAAGAAAAAAATGAAACTGGGCTAAAGATCCATTGACTATACTTCTCCTCAAACAGACAGCAAAGGGGAGTTCTTTAAGCTCAGCACATTTGAACTCTTTCTCCAACAAATGCTACCCAGCAGCAGTAAAGAGGCATCGAGAGAATTTCCAGACATCTACCTGTCTGCCAGCATTGGTGCGTTATGAAGGGGAAATTGATCTTTCTACACAATTGCATTCCGTGTGGGCCCAGTGGAAAGTAATGCAAAACGGGCCCATAACTGAGTCCTGGCAAACAGCTTTTGCAAAGAGAAAATCATGGTTCACAAATCCTCACTTTACCAATTACCACCTACAGGACTGTGGGTAAAACTTTCAACCCCCAACTTCCTCCCCTATGAAATGAAGTAAAAATGTCCACTTTCAAAGAGTTCTTGAGAGGACTGAGACATACTTGTGAGACAGACTCTCTATGAGAAAGCCACATGGCCTGATCAATATTAGACTTCTTTTCCAGGATCCTTCTTTACAATTCTGGATTTATTTAAAAGGAACAAGTAACCCAACAGTTACTGAATTGATAACATCACAAATTCAACTTACAGAGAAGAAATGCATAAAATAAATATTTCAATTAGCTATAGAAATAGAAGAAAGGGAAGATATTCTTTCTCAGCAAGAATACTGAGGTTTTCTTAAAAGTGCTCTATCTAGTGAAAAACAAATGCTCAGTGAATAAATGATGTGGAAGGTTAATAATCACATGGACTTCATTTTAATAATGCTCAAGAAGTACATGATATCACTAAATCATGATTCCACTGTTAAAAGCAGCGTTCAAGCAGCAGATGATCTCACTTTGGGAACATCAAGATCCTCCTTGTTAGAGTGCCATGTTTTGGTGCCAGAGACTTCACCTCCCCTCAAGCATCCATGATCTGATCAACAAGCCCCACTGACCATGTGACTGCCTAGCCAAGACAGGTCCCAGAGAATACATCTGTCCTTATAGGGTTAGACAGTAGTGGTTTCTTGTGAGTCCTCCATCCTCAGCAGAGAAAACCTAAAATCCAGGGTAGAATAGTAAAAAGAACACTGGACCAGGAGCCAGAAAACCTCAGTTTTGGTCCCTACCAGTCACAAACTCAATAGAGGACATTTAGCAACATAACTTGACTCTCTAGACGTTAGTCTCCTCATCAAGAAGGTCGTTAGGACAGACCACTTGTTAGTATTCGTTTATGTGCCCCCACTCTGTGATTTTCTGAAGGCTTCAGGGCTGAGGGCAGCCAGGAAGGAGTGGTGGACAGGTTTCCTGTGTCAGTGCCACTCTGTGAAGCAGTGTTCCTGAGATGTTCCCTGCCTTCAGGTTGCCACACCAGATACGACGATGCCACATGTTGCTTAGCCTGATTCTTCCACTCTGACCCAAACTTCATCAGTGAGAGCAGTAATGGACCTCCTTGTATTGACCCTACTTCATGCTAGCCCTTTCCTGTTAAACCTGTACACATGAAAAGGCAAATCTACCTATCTGAAAATAGGTATGGCTCTTAAATGGGTCCTTTCTAGATTATAATAAATAATTAAAATGAGCTATATTATTATCAATAGGCAAGTTCTCAGGAATTATTCGAGATGGTCAGTGAGATGAAGATTTTGTATGTGTAAAGCACGCATACGGAAGTCCCATGGTGGTCCATCGGTGTACACTGCACAGGTATGTCCTAGAGATTATCCACCCATGCAATGCTGCCCTCACCTCCATTCATATTCAGAAGCACGTTGCTCCCACAATCTTGAGGTATTCTGGTGAACAAAAGCTACACTTTCAGTATTAAGAATGTAGTTGAGGAATGCGAGTCCCATTTTTGGAAATATTAGACTTCTTTCATAAAAGCCAGAACGAGGCCCTTTAAGGTGAAATCACCAACTGTACCTCAGGGATTGGGTTAATCAAAACTTCTATTAAAGCTCTTCTTTCCTCCTATGTTCAGATCTCTTCACTAGAAACATCACCATTTTGAAAACCTTCTTTGCAAAATGACATTCTTCTAGCCTCTGGATCAACTATGGCTTCAAATTAAACTGGAGAGCCGCATAAGAGGCCTTCAGTGTCCCTATGTATATATTTATTTCTCTGTGCCAACAAGAGAGAGTTCCAAATCTCTGAACCCTGTCACTAATGCCACTAGAGCAACATAGTCAACTTGTTCTGCAGGTCCATTGTCATAAAGGAGAATTCTGTAGGATGGAGCACTGGCAGAAGAACAGGCATTGTCTCATAAAAAGAAGAGGAAAATGCTTAAATACTTCCAGATTTTCTAAAAGAACTTGTAAAAAAAATTTGCTTTGGCTTGAGCAGAACATTCTTTATAAGCAAAGTTTTTTTTTTTTTTTTTTTTAAAGTCCACCCAGCTTTCTTTTATTAGAGTAATTAAAACAATGTTAGGCATTTGGGGTATCTGATACAACCATAATCCTCTATATTTCTGGGTATTGATTTTATAAAGTATCTACTGTGACTAGGGCATTAACTGCTGGGAATGTATCCACATTGATTTCTGACGGGGTATTTGTTTTAAGCCTACTGAAGCCAAACTATGGGCTTCAAGAAATTCCAGGCAACTACTTCAGTTTATGAAATGGTAATTTGTAAGTTACTCTAAAGCAAAAATGGTTTTTAAAGTTAACATACAGAGGAGAAAAATTCTTAAACGTGAAACTTTACGACTCTACTTGACATCTTTTCTAAAGGAAAAAAAAAAAAATCACATTTGGGCTGCCGGTTTTCTCCACCTCTACAGTAATTTAAACACTTCAACAGTCAAGTCAGTCAGGATGTGATACTTGTGACTTTGCTCTTCCTAAGTTGCAAAAAGAATAATTAAGTACTGTCATGATTCTATTCTGACATTAAAATTCCCAGTAGCCTTTCTTGTGAGACAAAATAACACAAGTCATACCATCAATCTTAGAACTAGATGGTGAGTAGATCAAACATATTTTGAGTTTCATGGCCAGGGACACATCTAAAAAGAAAGACCTATGTTGAGAGAAGAAATAAAGATAGGCAGATAGGAATGGTTATTATTACTATGGCAACCAGATGACCTCCAAAATGATGAGCACAGAGCCCTGTTTCCCCCAGTGCTTATTTCTATGACTGCATTGGAAGAAATTTTCTGTTAAGCTTCATTGCTTGTCAGGTCCTTTTTGACTATCTAGAGATAATGAGATGAATTTAAAAATATTTTAGGCCTCATAGCACTATGTGAAACTATAACACGTGTCTCTCATTTGGTTAAGCTTTCAGTTTTTATTTCAACTACACAGAACTCAAAACTACTGTGGTTTGGTTGCAAGTCATGTAGAAAAACTGAAAGCCACAAATAAAAGTAACAGGTTCATTTATATCCCCGGGAGCTGGGAACCACGTCTGTCTAGTCCACTGCCCTGACACCGTGGCAAAAACAATCATGCTCACCCAACAGCCACTCGTATCACTGTGTTTCTCAGTAACTTGACTGTCTCAGCTGGGCTGCTGTAACAAAAGGCCATAAACGAGGTGTTTCAACAACAGACACTTATTTCTTCACACTTCTGGAAGCTGGAAGTCCAAGACCAAGGTATAAATACAGTCAATTCTTGGCCGGTAGGAAGTAGATATCTGGCTGTGTGCTTTCATGACCTCAGCTCTGTGAATGTGCATGAAGAGACAGAGAGGGCAAACTCTCTGGTGTCCTTTCCTCTAAGAACACTAATCCTATCATGTCAGGGTCCCACCCTTACGACTTTATTTAATTATCTCCTTTTAGTTACTATTACCAAAAACAGTTACCCTGGGGGATAAAGCTTCAAAATATGGGTTTTAGGAACACAGTTCAGTCCACAGCACTAGAAGGCAAGGATGTTGACCTGTTCTCAACAATAGACCGGGAAATGGAAAGAGTGTCCTTGGAAGCACCTCTCTTTCCTTGCTATAGAATTAAAGAGATCAATTATTCTGAATATCACAGAAGTAACATGGTAAAACTACCCTCAGCCCAAGTTCCTGAGCAGGACACTTTGCCTGCCTGTCAGCTGTCTAATGCATACAAAATGTAAACTTTTGTTATGTTTATTTGTTGTTGAAGCACAACCTAGCCTAACCTAATAAGAATATATTTACCAATGATTGATTTCTGCCTTGTACTGAGCTCAATTCACAAGTCGCCCTGCCTTTATTAAAAGCACAGTTTGTGCAGAAAGGCAAAGAGGTACAAAAAGAATAACTTCAAGATAATTAAATTGAAAAGAGTCTGATTAGACTCTAATGCAGTAAGAATTCAGGGAAGAGTGCACTTTGTGAGTTCGAGAAGTACTAGAAAGTTTTCTGGAGCAACTGACACTTGAGAGGAGTCTCTTGAAGTCAGTCTGGCTTTGAGAAACTGGAATAGGTATTCACTATATTTTATGTTTTTATAGATTGCTCTATTCACACATCCTGATATTAGTATCAGTGTTGTTTCAGATTGTACAAAAGAGGAAAGATGTCGAAATCATCACAGTTAAGAGTAATGCAGGGCTCAAAAATGCCTTGTTTGTCTTCTAAGCCAATCCAGTTATTGGAAAAATGAAGAAAACGGGGAGCCAGAGATGTGGTGAGTTTGCTAAACTGGAATGAGAGCTATGGAGATGGGAGACAAGAATATCTACTTTTCCTGCCTTTCATATTGTTTTGAAGGTCAAATATGGTCATACATGCAAAAGTCTCTATCATCTATCAATTTTACAAAAATACACTGTTTTTACTAAAAGTCTTGCCCCAAAAGCCACAGAATGCTAAAACCGTATTCTTAAGTTCACAAAGCTTGCCCATTCTAAACCAGTCCTGTGCAAAGTAGTCATCTTGAAGGAACTGCCGTCTTTGTTCAAAATATTTAGAATTCCTCCGTTCAAATCTTAGAATTCTCTTCAGAACTGAAAATGTGTTTTAATTTTCCTCAGTGGTGGCAAATCCTTGCTCAATGGAGTTGACTTGACCATCGGAAGTCTTCAGATTCATTAAAAATAAATGAATGAGCTGAACACCTGCCAAAACGAATTTTCTTTAAAAATAAAGTAAATGAATGAGCTGAAGAGCAGCAAAAACGAATTTTCTTGGCTCTGACACAATTCCTTCAAACCAGACACGTTGAAGCTGACTTCACTTAACCTTGCACAATGTGGTATCACCAGATCAAATGCAGAGTCTCATGAAGCGACCTCACTGAAACAGAATACTCAATTTTATATATAAACTATTTTATACATACAGGGAAAGAAACAAAAGGGGGAAATGGAAGGACAAGAAAGAAAAAATAGTACCATCATTCTGTTGGGCAAGGTGAGGGGCAGAGAGGAGGGGATAGTTAAATCATCTCAGCATAGGGCAATACTGCATCTTACTACAACCGTGTGGGGCAGATCCCAGAGGATTGGTTTGCTAGTAATCCAGACAATTCCACTTCACTTTAGCAAATCTCAATTCCAAGATCGTATAGAGCCAAGAAACAACATCAGATCTCCGAAATACCAGCTGTGACTCTTTAGACATTTGTTTTGTAATATACAGAGCCTAAATCAATCTTTGTTTCAAGTCATGGTCTCTGAAAATGACTTGCAACATGCTCAGAACTGTTATCTTCAAATACAATGACCACACAATCTTGCCACTTTACCCATATCAGAAGTGGCTTACCTTGACCCCACTCTGAGTTGGTCCATAATTATTTTCAATGCCTACTCCTATGTAAAAACAGGAGTCTAATAATTAATAGGCATAATATTTTGGTGTGTCCTAGAAGTATAAAATATGGAAATTTAATAGTCTATGTCATGATAAAGGCATTTTCATTGACAATACAATGGGAAAACATCTGAGGGAAGGAGGTCAGAAAAACCAATGAAAAAGCCCAGGCTTGCTCCTCCACTGAACAGGCCAGGGAGAGCAAACCCTGACAGACACTTTGGTTCCCAGAAGACATCTGCCTGGGTGAAGACTGGATGCTAGGTTATGGGAAGGGAAATGCCTGGATCTCACCCTTTTTCTGAAGTGTCCTATGCCAGTTCTAAGAATCTATAATTTGATTATCCTAATGTATCAATCCCACATTCCTAATCCAAGTACAACGAGCTGTTCTCCCCTTCCCTGGCAGAAGCCCAGTGACAGGCAGACGTGTCCCCTTTCACATGCAGCATTTTTCCTCTTTGGATCTTATCCCTGTCTTCGCTGATCTTTCTTGACTCCAGGCAAGAGGGCCCTCGCACGAAGTCATTCTGGCAGAGGTTGCTGGAGCAAGACCAGCAAACACTTAAGATCTCCAGCACCTGAGATGTGCACAACACGTCCAATGATACCTTCCTCTGTTGACACAGGTAAGGTTTGGCAAGGATGGTTACAAGGAATAGCCGTGTTAGAGCCACTAGAGACAAGCAGACTCACTAACACTCAATTAAATGCTTCTTAGATTATGTCAAAGGAGTGCTTGAGAGGGACACTGAAGAAAAACCCAGATGGCATAGGAAGTGCCTGGTGTTAATGACTTATTCCACCTGAACGAGGCCAAGCTTCAGCAAATGCAGTCAGCACGCCCTGACCGAGCTCTCTGCTCATGGAGAAGGCGGATGTCTGAGGGACTGTAATCATTGCCCAACAGTACCTCCAAAAGATGAAGCCACTGCCTGGACCTAGTTCACCTCACCTGGGAGGGCCCTGGTGCTAAGGGCATGTAGCCTCAGGTGACAGGATGAGGGACAGGCCCACAAACTCACCTCCACCCTGTGCCAACCCAGCCTGGCTGACTGGATTCTCCTTTCCACAGGAGGGATGTTGCATAAGTGAAAGACCAAGAGTCCTTAGTTCTATGTTTTATTAGCATTTTTCTTCGGACTTCTCATCTACTTATGTAGTTTATGGACTCAATTTAGGGATATAACCAGGGTGAAAAGTGTTGAGATAATTCCAGTGTCTCCGTCAGGATAAAACTAGTTTTCCATTAAAATTTAAGGTCTCACCCCAGTAAAACTCATGTCCTCAGGATGGAAGAGTTTGTGGAAATTAAAGAGCAGGTTTTTAAGCACAGTTTAATGTCCCAGCTCCTTAAATAAGCAATAAATTCATTTCCCATCACTGAGAAAAGATTTTGAAAGTCTGCAGAGTGTCTCATCCACATCTATATCTATCCATCCATCCATCCATCCATTCATCCATCCCTCTTCTTGTGCCATCTGGAACTAGCAGGCATCACAGCTATTTCCCCAGTTTCTCTCTGGCTTCTGCGCAATGGAAACCAAGAAATATTTTTTCTTCATTCTAAGTCCTGTGACAGATGTACTAAGACTTTTTTAAAAGTACTTTTACACATATAATTAGGACACTTTCCACTTCGATGAGCTCATGCTTTCCCATCTCTCAGTGATGCCTATTTCTTTAAACAAAAGCTAAAGTGCATCTATTTGCCCCTTCAGAATGGGGAGGGGGGTGTCTGCTCGCGTGCTAAGCCTTCAATCCTGAGGATGTTATTGAACATATTTGCCAAAAGAGACCTATCTCTATTTTTTTCTTCAATGCTTTATTCTGTTTCCATTCTTTCCTGCCCAAAGAGAATCACTGGAACAACTTCTGGCATATCTAAGATACTTCCAAACAGTTCTTGTATCACTTTAACCCAATCTTGCCCCCACATCTTATTATTTATATGAGGAATAATTAAAGGAAAGAAAAGAAATGATTTGGGGATTTCACATCAAGTTCTATTCCTTTCTTTTCTACCTAATCTACACAAAGTTTATTTTCTTTCCTAGAATATATATCAGAGTTATATTCTTAAGAGAGATCTTAAGCTATCTTAAGAGTTTATTTCTTATTTTTTTAAATTTAAACTTCATTAGAGTCTTTCATAGTTGCAAACTATGAAAGTGGGTTTTTGTGTTATTTGATCATCTTTATCTGTGCTCGAGTGCTGTACAAAATGCATATTCTCTCCTGTTTACAATATTCTCTCCTGTTTCCAGATTGTCTGATATTTCTGTGTTTCCTAGTTAATGCTGGTGTTTATATGTGAACTTGTCTATTATCTCAGCATTTGCAATAGGAAGGTCTTGGAGCACTTGAATTTATTTGTCTCCTCTGTAATGCCTGTGTCTAATTATAGGGCATGTTTCCGTGTTCAAAAGACCATGGTTGTGCAACCAGGCAATGGCAGACCCACATGGAAACTGGACCCTGAACTCTATTTTGTGACTCTAAACACTTTACATAGAAGGCCTTTTCATGCTATCTGGCATCATAAGGTCACTGTAAAATGTTTGTTTCCAGCAATTAGGCCATAAGTAAAACATTTTTAAAACAACCAAAAATTCAGATTGCCAAGTAAGTTTCAAATTTAGGTCATGGTTAAGAAAACCAATTTAAGACAATGGACACCCTATATGGGGGAAAAAGGTATAATATTTAATGTCCCTATAATGAAATAATAGATATGAGAGATAGTTTCTGAAATTTGGCCTTTCCTCAGAGATGAAAGCTAGCATGGAAATGTTCAAGTTTTAGTCTCATGAAAACACGAGGTGTCCCTGAAAGGACTTGGTCATTGTAATCACTGTAGTTGTAATTCTAACCCGATCAGTGAACAAACTGTAGCAAATGCTGTCAAATACATACAGAGTATATTAGTACTGGAGGTTACCACTACTTTTACAGCGGAGTACCACAATTTATTTCAAGTAGCAAAGAAACCTAATCCTGACACAGTTATGACTTGCCCATTACTTCAGACTTGACTTATATTCACAAAACCCATTCCTCTTAGCCCTACTATCTATTCAACTAATTTCCATTCTTTAAATAACATTAATTTAGTATTGTCTACAGCCATCCTAATGCACATAGAAATCAATACTTTATATGACCTAAAATAAGAAAGTATTTTTTGAACCCTGAAAGATCAACCATTACTTTCTACAATAGTAAAACAGTAGGAATGATTTTTCCCCCTATTTCTTAGCACTCTCTGTCAAGGTGAAAAACAGAAATTTCTAATCCCATTATTCTTGTTCTTTTCTCTTTATAATGTCACTCAAAGAAATATTCTCTGTTGTCATGAACTTAAATATCACCAGTAGATCTATTTATTGATGCTGAATTTTCTCCATTGACTCTCTATCATTCCACCTATAAAACAGCACTGGATTCTCTGACTGATTTTCAAGAATACACTATTGTTAACATCCACCAGGGGTGGGGCTACTCATAGCAAAGATGTAACCGCTTGTTTTAGTCAGCTCTTTCACTGCTGTGATTAAATGATCTGACCAGCTCAATTATAGAGGAGGAAAGGTTTATTTGAGGGCTCATGGTGTCAGAGGTCTTAGTCTATAGAAGTCTGGCTCCATTCCTTGGGGCTTGAGGTGAGGTAGGACATCATGGTGGAAGAGTGTGGCAGAGGGAAGCAGTTCACATCATCAGGAAGCAGAAAGAGACTCTACTCTCCAGATACAAAATATATACCCCAAAGTCACGTCCCAATTCCCACCTCCTAAACCACACCCTACCACTTCAATTAATTCCATCAGGGATTAATTCACTGATTGGGTTAAGATTCTTACAACCCAACCCTTTCTCCTCTGAACCTTCCTGCACTGTCTCACATGTGAGCCTTTGGGGAACCCCTCACATCCAAACCATGACACCACTCATCATCTCCCCACGATTCTGCTCTGTGGGTCAGTCAAGTCAGTCACCATGAACATTTATCTGATATCTGAAGCAAGAAAGTTAACAGGATATAATTTATCATGATCTTTCTCTTTACACCTGCCTATAATCAAATCCTAAGACCTGATCTTCACAAATACCCTACATTCATCTCTTTAATTTTCATCTGTACTGCTTATATGGAAACCCGGTCATCTCACACTTGAACTAAAGGCCAACTTCTCTTTCCTGGCCCCTCATTTCACCATCCCCACACCCTTCCCAAAGCCCAACCCAACTGAAAGTTAAAACTGTTAAAATTGTTTCCTAAAAATTCATTAAATGTATTAACCTTACATAAAGCTTTTAAGTCCAGCTTTAAAATTCATTTTTCTATTTATAAGTCCAAGGAATTTTAATATTTCCCCCTTCTTCTCATAAGAAATTTTCAAATATGCTGAGACATTCAAAGACAAATACAATGGCTCATCTGCATGCAGTCCCCACAAAGCCAACAACTATAACCTTCTTGCCATATTTGTGTGTGCAATACATTTGAAAATAAATTGTAGACTTTATAGCACTAAAACTTCCATCTTGAAACTTTTTCAGGTTTCAACTCTTAAAAAGACATCCTTCTACATAATCCCCATACTATTATCATAGAATCTAAGAAAATAATAATTCTAAATAACATATAAATAGTTCATAGTCAGATTTCTTCAATTGTTCCCAAAATATCTTTTAGAACTGACCTTTTTGTAAAATTAAAATTTAATTAAGGTCCACACATTACCTTTATTGTTGTGTGTCTGTATTCTCTTTCTAGATGTCATCCCACTTTTGTTTACATAGTTTGATTTTCTGAAGAATCCTGGCAATAATGCCCTATATTGTGTATCTGTTTTTTACACCCATATGTGATATTCTTAGCTTCTTTCTTTACCCTCAGTACACCCTGTTGGCTGGAGGGTCAGGTGAAGTCTTGATTAGTTCAGGTTAGACATTTTTGGCAGGAACACCTCAAGGGTGGTGCTGTGAACACCATACTGTACCCATCTATAGGCCCTTGATGTCAGGCTGCCTCACTATAAATGATTACTAGCCTGATTCCTGAGCCAAGGGGGCTTCATGATACTTTGCCCTTGTCACCAAGTTATTTATACAGCACTGCCCTCAATTTAAGAGGTTTAATATCTGTATGAAAACCTGTCAACTCCAAGCTACCTTGCTTCTCTGATCTCTTCCAACACCTCTTCCCTATTCATTTCCTACAACACTCTCTTTCGTCTGTTTAGTTTTTCTCTGATTTTGCTCTGTGAGTTAGGTCTCTTCGCCAAGTGTCCATTTTCCTCCACCATCCAAATAAAATCTTATTCCATGAAGCTTCCCTGAAGTTAAGTGCATTGGTCACATTCACCTTGGGTTTTCAATCCCAAATGAATGGCCTAAATATTATAATGTGTCACAGAAACAAGGACTATTTCTGTCAAATTTATTTCATATAGGACCTCTCATATCAAAATATAAAATAGGTGCTTATTGATAACTACTGCATTATAAATCTCAATAGCTGAAATCTAGAAGTAATAAGAGTACTAACATGCAGATTTTTTTTCTTTCCCACTCATTCATTTAAAATCTACCTGTACCTTCTGGTTGTGTCTATGTTTGCAAACCAGTCACAGTAAGAAACTACAAGTGTTTTCAAACATCTTTGGAGGACACATCTATATACTATTGATTATTTGCCAGTAACACATTTTTTAAATTCTTGGGTTATCCTACTTGCACAAATGAATTGGGCAATCATGAGCATCCAGGAACATTTCTCATGAACAGGAAAGCAAATGCTGAGAACATTTTCTGAAAACAGGTGTTATTTTGAAGTTGTGTGATGGTGACTACACATGAAAAATGAATTAAGACTTGAGATCACTGGATCATTCAGACCCAAAGTCATAGGAGTATTCAGATAACGAAAAAGTGTTCCACTGAATCTGAATTATTTGGGTAACTTCACCCATTATCCTATTAATCTCCACTGCATAGTCCAGTTTAGACTTTCAAGTATATGATTTGTTTTCATCTTTTCTCATTAGCAGTCATCCGCCTAATTATTATGAAAGAATAACAAGTCTGTTATGCCTTATTTTCTTGCTTTTTATCATCTGCATTCCAACTTGGAAACTAGGGAGAAAGGCACTGGGCACACAGTTTTAAAAGGATCTGCTTTTTCCTTTCTCCATGACCAACCTAAGCTGGAATGACTAAACAATGCAAATGGACCAAATTCAGCTCTGCTCTCCAAGGCTCATCTGGGGTGAAACTATGAAGTATGTAAAGTTTATCTTCAGCCCCACAGTTCCTAGGAAAATCTGCCCTTAGCACAAAGTTCAGTCTCTACTTTTAAGCTAAATTTAAATTGATGATTGCTATGGTTTAAATATGAGGCATCCCCCAAAAGCTCCAGTGTGAGACAAGGCAAGGAAGTTCAGAGGTGAAATGATTGGGTTATGAGAGCCTAAATCTAATCAGTGCATTAATCCACTGACAGGGATTAACTGGGTGGTAATCTGTAGGCAGATAGGGTGTGGCTGGAAGAGCCAGGTCACTGGGGGCATGCCTTTGGGATAGGTATTTTGTACCTGCTTCCTGGTGGTCAATTGTTCCTGAGCTGCCTTCCTCCACCACACCCTTCCACCATGATGTTCTGTCTCACCTAGGCCCAGAGCAGTGGAGTTGGCTTTCTGTGGACTAAGACCTCTGAAACTGTGAGCCCCAAATAAACTATTCCTCCTCTGTGTTGATCTTGTCAGGTCTGCTGATCACAGCAGTGAAAAAGTTGACTAAAATAATGATGTGTCCTTCTCCCAATACCATTTGTTAATACTGGGCTTCAGTGGAGGAATGAAAAGCTATATCAGGTGCCCTGTAGTCAGCATTTCAGGACTCAGATCAATGTTGTGTTTTAGAACATTGAGGGTTTTCCTGTCTTACTGGAGGTACATGACATAAACAACCACCTACTTTAACTAGTTTTAAGTTTGAATTTATCAGTAGCCTCCAGGCTAATAGTTACATAATTCGGTGACATTTGCACAGCAAGAATCATATTAATTATCTTGTTTAGTCTTAAAATCCATAAGCACCATATTCTTGCTTCTGCTTTGCAGATAAGGAAACCAATTCCCCATCATTAAGTTCTGGGCCCAGGGTGCTAACCAAGGTCTCTTAACTCTCTAAGGATGCTCCTTCCATTCCCATGGGCTTCCCCCATTCAGGTCTACCAGTCTGCCCCTCTTCTAAAAGGAAGGTAATAATCCTACATTGACTTAATACTTAAAAGTGTCTTCCATATTTCTAAAGCAGTAGCAATTGATTCCACTAACCCAAATCTCTCTCTCTCTCTCTCTCTCTCTCTCTCTCTGTCACACACACACACACACACACACACACACACACACACACACAGTTTTTACACTATTCAGGAAAGAACAAAAGCATAATAAATTCACTTCACCTATTCCTTTGTTGGGATGTTTGTTTAAGCCATAACTGAAGGACAGAAGAACCACCACAGGACAAAGCCTACATCATTATCACATCATCCTAAAGTAGAGCAACACCAAGGGGTTGGGACATAGAAACCAAACCTCTCAGGTCACCTTCACTATGCACATTCAACAGTAAGTCTTGTTTTTGTCTTGTTTGTAATGCGGTCTCAGCTCATTGCCTGAGCTGACCTTGAACTCCTGGGCTCAAGTGATCTTCCTGCCTCAGCCTCCTGAGTAGGCAGGCCTGTGGGGATACACCACCAGGCCCAGTTAAATGATAAGTTTTAAAGAACATGCAGGCTTTCTCTTACTTTATGATAGAAATATAGGCTTAAAATTACAGGTAAATCCAATGATATTTAAAATCTACTTCAAACAACTCATGCAGATATTTTAGGTATGAATTTTAATAAGAGAAAAAAGACATGAATTCTCTGCATATGGGATTCAAAATGTAACTATACCTACTAACCTGTAAATTACTGTGCAAGGCACAAATCTTTTCAAACATCTTTTCATAATATGTATTCTTTAACCATATCTCATGACTGACATGTTTTATATATTGATTATCCTGACTGAAAAAAATATAAGCAGGCAATTATGGACTTCCAACAACATGTCTGGAAGTTCACTATGTAAAAATATTTGATACATCAGAAATCAGCACTATTTTTCTGTAAAGGGCCACACAATAAATATTTCAGGTTTTGCAGATCATATGCTCTTGTTACACCTGAATTCTACCATTGTGGCATGAAAGCTGACATAGAAAATACATAAATAAATGAGTGTGGCTATGTTCCAATAAAACTTTATTTATAAAAACTGGCCATGGGTCACAGTTTATGAACCTCTTCTACAGAAAATAAATTTTACCAAGTCTAGCTTCTTCATTAGAATGACTAGAATGCATTACTAAGACAGCCTGGGCAATGCTGCTTACCTGTGACCCAATGGTTTCCTGGAAGCACCGGCCAAGCTGTGTTTTAGCAGCCACAGGGTAGACATGTGGAATGACCTGCTGGTGGGGGTATGTGGAATGCACAGTCTGGGTCTTCTGGGCGGGAAGCCCTTGGTGAGAGACTTGGGACTGGCCCTGGTGAACTTCTTTTACCTTCTGGCCTGTTGGGCCATCAATTCTCGAAACCTGATGGATCTGGACAGAAGCCTCAGGAGGATGTTTCACATGGATATTAACTATGTTGGGAGGAAATTTCACTACAACAGATTGGGAGGAAAACTTGTTAGTCATGAACAATTAGCAGGCAAGTCAGGATTTTTTAAACCTGAAAATAAATAATATAAACACATTTATATGCATCTATATTATATGTAGGATAAATTACCCATATAAAATATATATCCTTTTGCTGCATAGACATCAAAATTCATGAGAATCAAAGGGCATACTCAAAATGAAAATTAAACCTGAACTTACGTACTTAAAAAACAAAACTACAGTTGTATAAAGCATTAAAATGCTAATGGTAACATATTCATGAGACAAAAATATTCAGTGGAGTCATAAAAGTATGAAATTGGTGTGTCATAGATACATCTTACCAAATGATAATAAGAAAGACTCCAAAGTTGGATTACTTCTGAATCTCTCACGAATTTTCTATTGTAGAAATTTAGGATTTACATTTTTCCACTAAAAGTGGGAAGCCAAGTTCACAAAGCACAATTCACTTACCCTTAAATGTTATTACACACACACACACACACACACACACACACACACACACACACATTTTGTGCTTCTTGTGGCATGCATATACACACACAATACCAAAGTGTGTTATTTTATGTCTATAACAAGATTTATTTTCTTCCCCTTTAAAACAAAATCTCATCTTTGGATGCAAAGATTCAGGTTTTAAAGAATAAAAGCCAGGAACACTTCTCTGACCCCCTTTTTAAAATTGTGCGTTTATAAAAATGCCAGATTTTAAAGAATGAATTAGTCATAGAATTTTTGAGCTCCAAGTGACCTAGTTTATCTTCCTCTACAGATGAACAAATCAAAGCCCAGTGAGGTTAAATGATTGTTTAGAACTAAAACCAAACACTCTTCAACTATGAAATTTAGCAGTAGCTACCGAGTGGTCCAGTCGTTTGTTAATGCTGTGAGGGCAGAGCACTGTCTTGCTCATCTTTCCACTGCCCAGGGCTGGCAAGGACAATGATAATCACATTAATCAGTTCTCGGTGGAAGGAGTCCCTAGGGCGGCATGGACTCCTTTCTATTTTCTTCTTTCCTAGATACCAATTGTGTATGGCCTAGAAAGTCCTGCAGCTGCATACTTAGTCCCACTTCCTATTTCCACTGCCATTTCTCAGCCACAGATGACACGCTCCTTTCTGTGTTAATAGTAGCCCTGGTCGTCTGCTGAGAATTGGCTTCTATATGGGTTTGACAGATTGACAGAGGTCTGCAAACAGGCAAAATGAAAACTGTAAAACTCACCTTTGACTCCTTGCTGGCTAGTCATGGTCAGAGGCAAGGTATGTGTAGAATGGATGACATGGGTCCCCAAGGCTTTTCCCGGTTGCTGGGAATGCTGATAAAGTTTAGGCACACTGGCACCATGGACTGGGATCTGACAAAGCTTTCCTGTGAAATTTGGAGGGCACTGGCATTTGTCCCTTGAACTACACTGGCCACCATTCATGCATGGAAGATGGCAAATCACTGAAAAGGAACAGAGAAAATGTGGACTGTTGGTTAGTCTCTCAATAGTTGAGTAACAATCAACCAAGAAACCCCCAAAACACAGCCTAATGTGGCATTTTCTTCCTGTTAACTTTATAAATGTAAACTAGGGAGTAACCACTATTCCAAAGAGAGCCTCTATTATTTATTACCTGTTTCTTTCCATCTTAAGTCATTTAACTCTGTAAGGCTTTGTGATGTTTCTCTCCCAAGGACAGAAAGAAGAATCCATAGGAAAAGAATATAAGGAAGCCATACAGAATCACTGTCCATCACCGTGACATTTTAAGTACCCCTTGTAATCTGTAATTACTTTGTTTCCCTATTTAGTTATTACTTTTTTGTCTTCCTAGATTATAAACTCCCTGAGGACAAGAGAGATTCCTGCCTTAGTAACCTTTGTGTTCCCAAGTACCTAGAACAATGCCTGACCTATGTGGATATTAAATAAATATTTGCTCACAGACTGGAGAAAGGAACAAATGAGAATGATAAAAATAATATAACGTGGAATTTCATTCTGTGTAAGATAATGAACTAATTGTAACCAAAACCAGGACAGCTTCAAACGTACTTCATGGGAATTTGCAATCTCATTTGGAGAAGCAAGACCCAGGTGACACCTGAAGTAGCAGAGGGATTATTGGTTTGGTATTAACTTATTCAGAATATCAAAACATAAGAGGACACATTGGGTGATGGATTTTAAAAAGAATTTTAAACTCTGGCAAAACTCAGTTTACAGTCAACTTCATCATCATCAATTAAAAAATAAAACAAATAGCCCCTCAACTCTTCCAGCCTTAACCCTCTCTAAATCCTCTCCTCCGTGACCCCACTTCCCAGAACTGTCTGTTCACTTCTCAATGCACTGCAGTCTATCTTGGACCAGAATAAGTCCTCTCTTGCCCCACCCTCTCTTACACAGAAACTACTCTCACTAAGTTTCCCTAATGGTCTCCATGTTGCTAAATCCAATGTGCAGGTTTCCATTTCCATTGGTTTCCATGACATCTCACTTGTCTATTTTGCTCCTTCCTCCTTGAGTATTTTATCTTAATATTCTTTGCAGACTGCTTTCTTGACTTCTTTTTTGAATGTTTTATGGCTTGGTCTTGAAATCTTCATTGCTAACTCTACACACTCTACTATGATTTCATCCTGTCATATGCTGAAGTCACTCAAATTTATATTTCCTGGCCAAAGATTTCTGCTGAGCTTCAAACTGTCTACTACTATATATTTCCAGGCAGACATTCCACAAGCACCTCAATCTCAAGATGTCTGAAATTGAATTCACTGTCTTCTTTGAAATACCTCTACCCAGAGTGGTGCTTACTAAAACCTGGGTGTCCCCTCCCTCACTTCACCTGTTCAAACATCCAGTCCTGGAATTCCTTCCTTCTGAATATTCATCAAAAACATCCAGTCCTTTTTCCATCACCATGCCTTTGTTCCTTCCATAACCTCATCACTTATGAATCTCACCTAATTCTCCATAATAGAGCTATACTCAATTTTATTCAGTATCCTCTCACCAGTCTAGAACTTTTTCCATGCTGTGTCCTCTGCCTGGAACATTCTTCCCATCTTCCCCCTTTCGATTACCTGACTTCCTACCTCTCTCTTAGATTCCACTTAACCCTCGCTTCTAACATTCCCTGTTGCCTCTCATCTCTGCTTCCACGGAAGCTCAGTCACTACGCACCATATTATGTAACAAAGGTCTGACCACTTCTCTGTATGTCTTACTCAGTTGGAGTTCTGTAAGGTCAAGGAATTTATCTTGTTATGTTTTACCCCTAGCACGTAGATCAGAGTCTAGAAAAAAAAATGCTCAAGTCTTGAACAAACACCAAATGAAGAAACGAACAGATTTGTGCCTACCATTTGGTCAAACGCCATCATATGTAACATAGAAGATTCCATCCCTGCCCTTCAAGAACTTACATGCTAACTGAAGAGACAAGGTACCGTAACTAACAAGTAGCAAATAAATGATAATTAGAAAATATAAAACACAAATCATTTGGAGCTTCAGAGAGGAAAACAGCCATTTCTAGAAAGTCAAAAAGGATATCACAGCAGAGATCACTTAGAATAAGTCTTTGAAATGGGACAAGATGTAGAACACAGAAGAGAGCATTCTAGGAAGACACAGAAGGCAGGCAGCCACATCGGGGAGACAGTGAGTCTACCTGTCTGGTGGAAACCCCAGTCCGTGAGCGAAGGGAAGGGATAAGGTGATAAACTGGAAGAAGGCAGCTTGAGTCAGACAATGGAAATTACTAAAGGGCTGATGAGGGGTTTGGATTTTATTCTATTACTTTAGAGGCTTTAAAGGATGCAGAGGATGAAGCAAGGTTGAAAGCGTGTTCCAGGAGGATTACTCTGGTGATGGCATATGGGATTAGTTGGAAAGGAGAGTGACAACACAGGGAAAGGCAGTTAGGAAACTATGATAATAACTGAAAGGCAAGTTAAACACACACATACACACGTGGATTAGGGTGATGGCCAGAGGCACCACTGAAGGGAGCATGAAGTCATCTAATGCTGGGGAGGGGCAGAAGATCAGTAGAACCTACAGAGACAGGCAGTAGGAGGAAAAGGGTCGGCCAGGGAAGCAGGAAGAATGTGGAGGAGGAAGGAGATTGTTGGAAAAACTACCAAGTCCCCTTGGTAATTTACCCAGGACTGTGTTTGGGGCCTAAGTTGCAGACCAAGTCAAAACTATCCATGATGGATGGGGTCTGAAAAATACTTCTTGATAGAGTCTGATCTACTCTGTGAGGTCTTGGGTAAGAAAAGAAGTCAAAGCTGACTCCAGGGATGAGTCAATGACTCAACAGTTCAATTCTGAACTGATTTTCTAAATCACAGCTTGACTACACCGGATGGGCTCAATGTGTACTAGGCAAAATCAAGGGGAGCCAGGCCAAGACTTCAGCGTCCTACAAATTCTAACCGGAATACAGGCAGCCCGTACTTTGCATGCCACGGTTTAAATACCAGTCCCCCAACAACATGGGTCAAACTTCCACTATCACAGTATATTAGCTGAGTAATTGCATCAAATACAAATTTCACTGCTAGCTCTTTGGTCCACAGAGCGCTTGGTGAAAAACAGATGTGCACCATGACCACTGATCAATCATGTTGCTTCTTTCCAAGTCTGTTGGTGATTGGTCACTGCACACACCTGTTCCTCACTTCAGGCACTGACAATAGAGTGAGGAAATCACAGGACATTTCATAAAAGCAGATAATCAAAAGACAATAGGGGCCAACGATGCAGAAAGTAGGGCAAAGAAATGAAAAGTGGTAATGCTAGAAGTAAAATTTAAAAGTGGTTGTATCAGATACTTCACAACTTCAGATCAGCTTCCAAAAGCTTGCCCAAACTGAAAAAGGAAGATGACAGTTCCCTCACGGGAAGGAGAGCTGGTCCATTTCATGTCATACAATGACAAGAAGACAAACGAGTTCAAATTATTCTTGATTAGTTTTACTCCAAGAAATAAAATACTTATTCTCAAAGTTTATAACATTTTAAATTACAGACTACTAAATAAAGATTAACTTTCCTGTTTTCCTCATTTCCCTGTTTATTGACAGCTTACACTAAAAGATTTTTAATGTTTTGACAAAAATATTTAAAGGCCATAGAACCTGAATTTTTCCATCGATGATTTAAGATGCACAGTGAAGACTTCCCGACATTCTATACTAGAATAACGTCATATGTGGAACCATACTTTTTACAAAGAAACATGAACCAATTGACTTTTACTAGATATTTCTAGTATCATAGTAGACTCTAAAATCTAGCATAAACTTAATTAGACTTGTTTAAATCTTCCTTTAAACCCTGAGAGGGCTTCTCTACAATTGTTTCAAGGACTGACTAGCTTGTGGGTACAGCAGTAATTCCTGAACTCCAATAACTGTGTCTCCTCCGTCATAAAGGAAACAGTTTCTGCTTGACTTATTTCAACCAATAAAAGGCTACTATTCGTAACCACTCATGAATGAGAAATAAAATATCCATTCTCTTGTTCCAGCATTTTCTAAAATCTAAACTATAATAAAAAGCTCTTTGCCTCAGTTCAATAACTACACGTTGAGTCCTTTGTGGCAGGTAATCTTTTTACACCTAAATAGTCTTTTGTATCAAGGAAAACAAATCTAAAACCAACCTACAAATGTTAGGATTTAGGTATGAATAGTTTCTTTCTGTTTCAAAAGTTCATGCCACTCTCAAAACACTGCAGAATGATGTACTGTCTATGTTGCCAATGTTCTATAAAACCTCCTCAGAACATAAAGAGGAAAAAGAATAAGTTATCTTTCAGGTTGACTTGAGAAGCTTGAGGGATGTTGGCTATAAATCTGGCTATGGCACATATATTTTTAAAAAATCTAACTGGAAAGTGTAACATAGAACGAGGGCTGAGAAATTCCACAACCTTGTCATGGTGACATTTTGCTGGCCATCACGGGAACTCACTGCATTGCATCATGTGGTCATCCGGGAACTATTGCAAATGACAAGAAGTATGTGGGCTTTCAGCCTGCTAGTCCAGAAAGTGCAATTTCATGACAAACTCCCAAAGTAACTCATGATACTACTATAAAAGGTCGAACAAGCAAAAAGATTCCGACTGGAAGAACAGGTTGGAGGTTTCAAATATGCCAAGTGATTCAGTTGCATTCCACCATTTCGCCTTGGTCTGCAAAACACTTGTGGGTACTCGAGAAATTGGGCCAACTGAATGAGGCATTCTAGGCTGCAAATCAGAACCTTGTTTAAATGAGCAAATATTAATGACTGCATTCTAATTTAAGCACACTGAATTTTCTAACAATCTCAATTATAAAACAGTACCTAGTACCTCTCTTTTTCTTGTCATCTTAGCTGATGATAAAAATACTTCAGCTACTTGATCCCAAAAGGTGCTCTGAGAACATTCTCTTGTGCTGCAGACCCTGGCTACTTATCCCACCCATGGCTCCCTGTGCCAGAGACCGAAGTTTTATTTATTGTGGCTGTGGCTGTCACAGAACAGACAATTTTGATTTGAAGAGCTACTTCGACTTGCCTGTTTGTTTCCAATTAGAATAATAACGTCCGCTTCAAGCTTCAGTATTCTTGTTGAAATCCCTTAAGAGTGTGAGGGGGGAGGGAACAACAGTAATTTTTTTAGGAAGTAAAAGTTATCCCTTTATTTCTCCCACTATTTAAGAGGAAAGTGGGTGAATACTGTAGCTATACAAAGCTTGGGTGTAACGAATAGTTATGTAATGATTAAACACTGAGATAGAGATGTGGCTCAGCAGCAGAGCACTTACTTAGCATGCATGAGGTTCTGGGTTCAATCCCCAGCACAGCTAAGCAAAAACACTATGGCAAACTAGCTTTCCGAACCTAAACGAAACAAGGGTATGCTTGACCTTTAATTCAGTATGTGGACTCCTCCAAAAAAGAACCAATGGAGGGGCTGGGGAGATAGCTCAGTTTGTAAAGTGCCCTGGGTTCGATCCCCAGCACTGCAAAAAAAAAAAAAAAAAAAATGGAGCTGAAAGCCAAGGAATGGTTACCTGCTTCTGAATCTGAAATGGAAGAACTGAGAAGGATAAGTGCTATCCACGAGCCCAGGAAGAAGTGTGCATGTTGTTTTTTTCCCCATGGAATATAAATATCTACAACTGTCAAGCTCTAAAATTGCCTGTCATCAATTCCTGATTAGCTGCCAACTCATACTGACTTAGGGACTCACTCGATATGCCATATGAGATAGGTATTTGAGTGCATATCATTAATATTTGTGTATTCAATATTTATTCACCTAAAGGGAGAAGAATCCAGTGATGTGAAAAGTTGGCAATGGAGTGTTTGCCAACGAACAAATAACATGAGCTAAACCCTTAGGTGAGACAGTTTGGAAAGGCCCAGAACCTTTCTGAAAGGAGACCAGTGTGGTTGGAGAAGAGAAGGTTAGAAGAAAGGGAGACAAAGTGTGTTGAAGAGAAAGACGAGGACCAGACACGGGGCTGCCTTATATCTTTCCAGAAAAAAAATAAATAAATAATAAGTCAAAACTGAGGGGCAAGGCAAAATGAATCACAGGAGACAGAACCAGGAAAAAAGAACAAGGTTAAGGTAAGCCACGGGATCCTCCACTGGATATATGCTAAATGTGCACTCTAAATTTGGCTTTGAGTTCCTGGGGCCTTATTTTCCATATTTAAATGACTACTTCGATCCAAGTTAAATTTCTGGAAGTTGTAATATAAAATTCATTCAATATATAACCATTCTGAAGATAAAAATTTTTAACACAAGAGACTAGTATCCCTAGCACATGCAAAAGAACAGTTTGAAAGAGATCTGGGAACAAAAGGACAATGCTTCAACTAGACAGTTGAAAACGCACCCACCACATTCCCCTAGTCAGGAAGCATCTTTGATTTTTTTTTTTTTTAGAGATACTTGCATTTATTAGACATCTGATGTGATAACACACACATATGGTTACACTGCATTGTAATGAGTGTTTTTTGTTTTTGTTTTTTGCAGCACTGAGGATTGAACCCAGGGGTATGCTACCAGTGAGCTACATCCTCCATCCTTTTTTTTTTTTTTTAATTTTTATTTTACTTTATTTATTTATTCATTTGTTCATTCATTTGAGACAGAGTCTCACTAAGTAGTTGAAGGTAGCCTCAAACTTGATATCCTCCTGCCTCAGCCTCCAAAATCACTGGGGTTATATGTGTGTGCTGCCACATCCTGCTTAAAGTGTTTTCAATTTCATACTTTACAAGGACAAAGGGAATTCACAAATATTTGTAGTTACAAGTTAGGTTTAAACTCCAGATGGAGGGGGAACTTTAAAAAAAAAGTACTCAGGAGGGTGTAGTGATGTTGTAACACCTGCAAAGACCTTGGAGTATCACCATAAAGAATCATCATAAGGAAGGTCCTTCATAGCAGCACCCTGGCCTGCCAAGACCATTATCTTCACAGAACAACATGGTGGTGAGATACACATCAGTCCTCTGAGGGTTATTTTTAATCATTGGTTTAGTTGGCCTGACCCAGCAGGGCATATCTTTGTTTTATCAGTTTTAAACATTAAGATGACCCTTTCATTCCACTGTCACTTACGAAACACTAAGGATACTACACCTACATTAAGGTAAAAGCAGATTTGAACAAGTGCAAAATATCACCCTGAATGAAGACAAAAATGCCAGGAATGCCACTAATCTTAATGCTGGTGGGCATTAGGACATTCTCCAGTGCCACGTTCTGTTTATAATCCAGGAGATAGGAAGCCCTATCAGACCCACCAACGCTTCCAGCTTGGGATGGAGCCCTGCATCATCTCAGTTTTGTTTACAGTTTTCTGCTCATTTATCATGGACCTCCGCCCAGCTCTGGGTATTTAACTCAATCTAGTTTTACACTGTGCATAACCTGAGAACTCAGTGTATGGAGCCCATCACCAAATTCCATCTCACCTTCTCCACCCCAGAAGCTGTTATGGCTGCTCTCTCCTGTAGTTCCCAAATCCCAAGTCTCTTTTCCATGAGGAAAAGTACAGCAACACTCACAATCTGTACAGGATAGTGAGCATGCGAATCCCAGACATCTTGAGTTTGGGGCCTTCTTTGAAAACTGGGGCAAATGACCTTGCTTTGTAGATTTTAGCACCCCCATCCACAAAATGAAGTGAATGGGTATAGTACATAGACTCTTTTTCATCCCTGAAACGGTGGTTCTCAAAACTCTAACCAGGTTAGTAAATACAGTGAAATTCAGATTTCCTCATCTCATCTAACGCGATTGGCAGGATTTAAATTTTAAAATAGAAACATATGTATATCCTGCCTCTGGCAGCCTGTCCTGAAGGGATTGGAGTTAATCTGTTGAGGGGTGTGTTTTATTTTTATTTTTAATGCATAATCAGACACTGATTCACATATAAGTTTCATACTTATTGACAAAGTAGTTAAAGAATGTTGTGGGCTTAGGAAAGCTGACTTGACTTTAGGGAAGTATATAAACCTGTCATGTTGGAGAAATGATAATGCTACACAATAATGGGTGGTGAAATCAATTTCATAAAAACAGTGACACGCTTCACTCCTACGGGACTGCTTTTTAGGTGGTATTGTGCAACTATCTGAAGGGACACACTGTCACTTCAGTTATTGCCACCTGGCATTTTCCTTAATATCCTTGCAAAAAATGTCTCTCAAAAACCAAGTAACCCTACTTAAGCCTCAGCTACATATACTGATATTAAAAATAACCATAAAAGTCTTTTTAAGCTCATTTCATCACTATGACTTGCAAACTCTGCTGTGTCGCCTCCAGAGACTAAGTTCCTACTCCAAGTTCATTAATATCTGGTTGGTATTTATTTATTCCTGAGTCTCAGAAAAGGACTTGAGATGAACCTAAATTTAGAATTTTTAAATATTTGCAAAGTCAAAACCTCAACACACATATCTAACTTAAGTGTAAAAAACTGCAATAAAACCCTCTGACATCATAGCCAGCCAAATTCTTGTAGCTGTTAAAGTCTGGCCCAAATATGGACTCCAAAATAGAAACTTTCTTTCAAAGAAGAAAAAGGACTGCTGAATAAGAAGACAAGAAGGAATCCTAAAGACAGCCAAAACTTGGATGGGGGAGTCTAACATCATTTCTGTACCATTTAACAATCAGCCCTGTATTCTAAGTATTCTGTTCCTTTTTCTCCTATTGTATTTTGAATATGTAGGAAAGAGGCCATGATGTTTTCATCTATGAATCCTCCACGCTTCATAGCATGGTATTTTATAGACAGGAGTTCAAGAAAAAAAAATTATTGACACTATACTAATTCTGTAAAGATTACAGATTGGGGGGAAAAAAAGTGTGTCTGCATCTCTTTCAATACTTTTTAACACTTTTTTTTTTGTCTGACAAAGTATAATTTTAGCTGCTATGCTCTGAATGAATGTTTGTCCAATCTAAAACTTATGCTGAAACTTAATCCCCGAAGTCATAAATTAATGGTGTTTGGAGGTGGGTCCTTTGGGAGGTAATTAGGATTAGATGAAGTCATAAGGGTGGAGCCCCATGATTGCATTAGTGGCTTTCTAAGAAGAGGAAGAGAAACCCAAGTTGGCAAGCATGCTCTGTCTTGCCATGTGATACAGGACTACAGAAAATCCCTATAAGCACGAAGGCTCTCACAAGATGCTGAGTAGAAGCCAGTGACATGCTTTTGGACTTCCAGAACCATGAGCTAAATAAACTTCTCTTCTTTATAAATTATCCAGCCTGTGGCATTCAGTTACAGCAATAGAAATGGATTAAGACATTATATACCCTAGGGCAGTAGTTTTCAAACTATGTCCATAAATTGCTGAGATTCCTACAGAGGTGTTTAAAATGACCCTAAATCATCTAATTCAACTGCCTCATTCTGCAGATAGAGGGTGAGACATCAAGGTTGTTTCACTTAGGATATTGCACCCTAGGTAGGGACAGAAGTAGGTTAAGAACCCAGGTCTCCTCAACTCTGTTTCAGTTCTCTCTCCCACATATTTTTCATGAAGCAGGGGCTCCTGGCAGCTCTCAAACCTCCTCATACGGTTTGGTCAAGCCCTTTTCAGTGTTTTTTACCAGGTGCCTACCTGTTCTTCATAACCAGCAACAAGGTATAGAAACAGTCTTAACTGAAATCTGGGGTTTGGCTAGTTTCATATCAGGTAGACTCAGGATCTTTTCCAGGAATCTAAATACATGAGTTGGTTCATGTTAGAACTTTTTGTTTATTAACAGAAGAACAAAGGAATTTTCTGGGGCACAGGCATTGGAGGAAGAGTAGGAATAAAGTCAAGAATAATGAAATGAGAAAGGAAACATCTGTTGGAGAGTATAGACAGCATTTCTGCCACTAAAGAAGGTTCTACTGCACCGTGTTGGCCCATCACCTGTCTCTCTGAGCTCCAGAGAGGTGAGAAGGATAGAGGCTCCAACAGTGGGTCCTCTCATTTGGTGAATATCCACCTAGTATGGCCACATGTGGTTCTAATGGTTGGCAAACATCAGCAAACAAAATAGAAAAAATCCCTGCCCTCCTGGCACTGCCTTCTGTCACTGCATGGTGTTGGTCACACAGGCAGCACTGCTTTGGGGTTTGGGAGTCGAAGGGCAGGACAGAGTTAGAGAAAGAGCTACTCTATCTGTTCTGTGGGTTACCACACACCCCTTGGGCACCTTGAGGCAGCATGAGGAGACATTGGGTAGGGCATGTCTCAGTGTTCTGGAACCTTCCACAGAGTCAGTGGTAGGGCTCCCCTAGGACTTTCTCTGCAGCTGATCTCAGAGGGTCTGGACAGAAGCCCTGGGTGATGCCAGGTGGTAATTCACCAGCATGGGGTAAGGACTGGGCAGCACTTCTTGAGGATCCTCAGAACGATGTGTAGGGGATAGAGGTAAGCAAACAAGAGTTTGGGCATAATTCAGCTTGGTCATTATTACATTATCTATAGCCACAAACTAGCAAAGCCTAGAGGGATGTTCAAGCTAGTTATAATTACCACCATTTACCTATGTGCTCTTTTATAACTACATAGCCTTCATACTGTTAGGTGTTCTATACTGCTACAAAGCTTTACTAACTGAGATTTTCAGTAGCTATAAAACATTTGATAGATGGTAGATTTCATCACCATTCCTCTATTGTTTGTTTAGATTATCTGCATTTCTCTTTTAACTATCACCCACAAAGCTGCAGGCAATATCCTCAAGCATACAGTTGGATCCTTCCTAGTAATTATTTCCTCAGGCATTCAACTAATATTTATTGATTGCTTAGTATGCACTAGGCAATATACTAGAAGATAGAGTGAGCAAAAAAACATGTATGAGTTCATTAGTCTCATGTAACCTTCTCATCGAGGGGAGGACAGAGTAGCAACATGAAATCAAGAGCTCAGGACCAGACCTCCAGGAGTTCGAATGTCATCTTGATCATTTATTCGTAGGAACTTAGGCAAGATATTTAACATTTTTCTGTCCTATTTCCTCATCTGTAAAATGAGGATACGAATCATGCCCACGTCTCGTGATTGTCATGTGCCTTGAATGAGTTCATATATTCGAAACACTTAGAACTCATGCAGCATGTAGTAAGCACTCTGCAATCCTCAGTCCTCATCCTCAAGATCATGGCAGGGTGCAAGGGGAAGCCAAACCTGCATACTGGAAGGGAGCAACACGCATATCCTACAGCTCAGCAGGTCGTGCAACAGACTGAACACTCCTTCGTCCACTACCCTTCTTGGGATGAGTGTGAGGCTGTTATCTTCCAAACAGAACATGTCAGTTAAGGGGCTGTGGATGTGATTTAGTGGTAGTGCACTTGCCTAGCAGGTGCAGGATCCCAGGGTCAATCCCCAGCACCAAAATCAGAAAATGTATTAGATAAATAAAATAATATGCCAATTAATAATATCAAGAGAAGTATATTAACATATCAAATTTGCATCCAGTTTGTCAAAGTTGGACTTTATTTCTACTAATTTACTAGCTTTAAAATGATAACTTTTGAACTCTAAATATTTCACCCACAATCTGATGTTATTACAATGTTGATGTGGACTGTCCTTACTAAAAATTTTGAAGATTTCCCCACATATCCATTTACTGCTTTGATATCTCCTTGTTTCTACATCCTTTTTATTCAGATATTTTGCCTATCTCTTAAAGTCTTAATGATGTTTTAAATCATTTCATGATGGTTTTTATGAAAAATAGTTTTCTGTTGTTGTCAATGGACCTTTACATTATTTTTTTTATTTTTATTTATTTTTCTTTTTACTGACTGCATTTTGATTCATTGCACACAAATGGGGTACAACTTTTCATTTCTATGGTTGTACACAATGTAGATTCACACCATTCCTATAATCATGGGGTAATGATGTCTGTCTCATTCCACTATCTTTCCTTTCCCCGCGCCCTCCCCCTCTTGTTTCCCTCTACACAATCCAAAGTTCCTCCATTCTTCCCTTACTCCCCTATCTCTCCCCTTAGGTATCAGCATCCACTTATCAGAGAAAACATTTGGCCTTTGGATTTTGGGGGGACTGGCTTATTTCACTTAGCATGATATTCTCCAATAATGAATAATAGTTTTTTAAGACCTTATTTGTTCTATTGATCAAATAATTGATCTTTATCAATTTATTTCCTGTTCATTAATTCCTTTGATACACAAATTTACTATATTTATTATTTTTATATAATTATGCTTTGAAGTTCTTATCCTATAATATGTCCTATTGTTTTGATCCTTAAAAAGCTACTCTTCCTCCAAATATATGATAACTAATCCATTTCATGCTGCCATGAGATTATTTTCTTCTCTTTCTTGCTTAATTATTTAACTCATTCCATCTGGAGATTTTGCCCACTGCATAAATATGAATTATTATTACTTTGACTTCAAATTGTTATCTAAATATCTTAATACTAGTTATTAAATAAAACTTCCTTCCCCATTTTTTTAAACATAAGCAGTTATTGTGCACAGAAATCTTCAAAAGGCAGATGGAGACATAATGTGGTAGAAAAGAGAAATAAAATTTGGCAGATTAGGGTGGAGTTAGGAATGGGAGAGCAGAGGAAGAATGCAGGATAAAAAAATTACAGCGGGACCAAGGACGAACACAAAAGCATAGAAACATTCCCTGTGGGACATGAAAGAAGAAACACTGGTAATAAAATGAAATGGGGTCTGTAAAATTCAGCCAGATGCCAAAAGGAATAAATTCTGGGTGGACAATGTTTGGAAACGACTACTATAAACAAAAATCGGCATGGCCCAGCTACAGCTTCTTTTTATACCCACCCTCCATGGATCATTACTTTCCCATGACTCCCACCTAACTGCGCTACCACAGTAGAGGCATTTTTCTCTGCCTAAGTCTTTTCTTTCTTTTGAAGGGCAGAGTCCCTCTCAATCCTCTCTTCTCAATGGTTAGTTGCATTGACAAGCATATTGGTAGGTGAGGCCGAGATGAAGTCCAAGGTCCCAGACTCTCCATGCTTAGAGAAGGAGCATCCAAAGGGAGCGGAGTAGCTCGTGAACCTGCTGGAGGGACTTACATTTGAGTTCAGCCTCAGGTCTTTCTGGATACCTGAAATGGAAAATCCTCAGGAGGAAACCAGGCTCCTAAGGCCTTTTTTATATGCTAAAGAGTCCAAGGTTGATAGTAGTCTTAAAATCTCCACGTAAATGCCCAGGGAAAATTGGTTTTAGCCTCTCTAGACTGGTAGGTAGGCTATTCCAAATTCAGGTAGGTTTTGAAGTTTTACACACAGGCTATAGTTTGCCTAAACTGCTCAGAATCAAAATAGATTGAATAATAATGGAGAATTGTTTTCATGATTTAGATACTGGTTTCTACTTCAGTTAATAAGGAAATAAATTATTTTTCTATTTGTTTGCCTTTCGACTTATAAGCCTCAGTGAGAGATATTAAAGTCAGAGGTGAAAGAATGACTCTTTACAAATACTATTACAAATTTATTAAGATTGCATCACAAGTTTCATTTTCATAACTTGTTAGATTTAAAAAAATTGTAATCCAGATTGCTTATCTGTTCTTGTAACTATGCACAGAAACTGACGAAAATACCGTGTGATGAAACAGCCAAGCACAGTGGTGCATTTCCGTGATCCCAGTGACTGCGCAGGTGCAGGCAGGAGGATCGCATGTTCAAGGTCAGCCTCAGCCACTTAGTGAGACTGTGTCACATTAAAAAAAAAAAAAAACAGGACTGAGGAAAAGCACCCCTGGGTTCAGTCTCCAGTACCCCCGGTGTTGGGGGCAGGACAGAAACAAGAAAAAAAATGGCTAACAGGAAGTAGAAGGTGACTTACAGATACTATCATCAACTCACAGGACAGCAGTGGTCCCCAAATGGTTTCTAACTGAATCATTCCTTCTGAGATATATATTCACTGAGCTAAAAGTCAAACACATCAATTTCCTATTTATTTCAGAGTCTTTGTATCACCAATGTAAGAAATTTGAACCAAATCATGGAAGAAGAGCTCCTTCTGATCTAGTTCTTGCTCCCTGTCCCACCTTGCCTCCTGCTGTTGCCCACAAGTTCTCTTCAGTTCCAGTGGCACCCAACATTTGGTTTCTTCTGAGCACCAGAGCCTGTGTGGGTCCACACAGACCTGTCCTGCTCACTAAGGCCTTTCAGAACGATGCCAGGGCAAAGCTTGGTAGCTCCCATCCCTGCCACACACGTGCAGAGCAACAGACACGCGTATCACAGAGTCAAACTGTAATTGTCCGGGTTCATGTCTAACTCTTCCAAAAGTTCATGGTTCCAGGAAGAATTCCATCCCTGGAATTTAGCAAAATGCTTGTTCTGTGGTAGGTACCTTATAAATATTTTTTGAATGGATAAATGAGCACTTTTTTTTTTTTTAACATTCAATTTGCTTGTTTATTCAGTAAATTAAAGATTTGGTAGACTAAATACCAATGATAAAATACCATTATAAATATAGTGGCTTAACCACATCAATGTTCATAGCTGCTCAGTTCACAATAGCCAGATTGTGGAACCAACCTAGATGTCCTTCAATTGATGAATGGATAAAGAAACTGTGGTATATATATACAATGGAATATTACTCAGTCATAAAGAATGATAAAATTTGGCATTTGCAGGCAAATGGATGAAATTGGAGAATATCATGCTAAGTGAGATAAGCCAATCTCAAAAAACCAAAGGACGAATGATATCGCTAATAAGTGGATGATGACACATAATGGGGGGTGAGGGGGGTTAGTGTTTGGGTTAGAGTTAGGGTTAGGGAGGGGGTCAAGAATGGAGGAAGGAAGGACTGTATAGAGGGAAAAGAGGGGTGGGAGGGGTGGGGGGGAAGGCAAAAATAACAGAATGAATCCAACAACATTACCCTATGTAAATTTATGATTACACAAATGGTATGCCTTTACGCCATGTACAAACAGAGAAACAACATGTATCCCATTTGTTTACAATAAAAAAAAGAAAAAGTAAATAAATAAATAAATAAATAAATATAGTGGCTTAAATCTCATGGGGAGAAAAGCATAAATCAAAACATAAACATAAAACTCTAAGAAATCAGATATGGGGACCAGATATTTTTGGTGTGATCAGAAGTAGGTGGGGTTATTTTAATTATTTCTGTGACTATTTGCTTAAATTTTTACATGTGGATATACAATTTGCTTGGGAAAAAAATCTTCTTAAGTTAAAAATCCCATTTTTCCTATTAATTAGAATTCTTCCTTTCTTTTTTTAATGTTATTTATTTTTATTGTTATGGTCTGCATTTTGATTCATTGTACACAAATGGGGTACAACTTTTCATTTCTCTGGTTGTATGTGATGTAGTTTCACACCATTCATGTAATCATATATGTACATAGGGTAATAGTGTCTGTCTCGGTCCACCATCTTTCCTACCCCTGCTCTCTTCCCCCCTCATAAATAAGCTTTTTAACTAAATACTTTTAAAAAATCTTGGAAAGCCATCTAGAATGCCAAATCCTAGATTTTTATATTTTGCTTTCTAATGCCTTAACACTGTCATATCTGGCCCTAAATCAGCAGTTGATATTATATTAGTGATTCATTTTTATTGAGTCTTTCCAAATTATTCACCTAAATTTTCACAAAAAACAATTCTCATTTTTCATCAGTTTATGTAACATTTAATTAAATAGTGCAACTTCAGATCAGGAAAAAAAAGAACTGACTCTGGTGAGAACATGGCACAGACTTGGGAGGTGTAATATATGGAATGAACCCAGAAGTATCCAACTAGTATCCAGGATGTCCAAGTTGCCCTGGACATCAATCGGTGTATTTTAGAGAGGGACTGAAGGTGTGGCTTATTCTGTAAAATCAGTTATATGGAGGTAATTTTAAAGCTTCTACTACACACTGCTTGAAGTCACACAGAACTTTCCAGAGTCAAATGGAAAAGCTATTCAAAGCCATGAGATTCGTTACTAACTGATGAGATGAGCCAAGATGTCTCCTTCCATTTAACTTAAATAACTTGATATGTCAAGTTCAGGTTATTAAAATATCCCTATTCATTCCTTGGGGCTCCATATATACTTCCTGAATCTGGAACATTCCATTAAATCAAGACAATATGTATCAAAACTGACTTCCTGAAGCTAATTCCTTCTAATCCTCAGTATTGGCCAGTGAGTATGTTTCTAATTAACTCTCTTGCAATGTAGCTCAGACTTAGACTAAGCTGACTTTTGAAACATCCTAGTGTATACGCTAATTCTCAGTTACTGCAATAAAACAATCAGAAGTCTAGATTCTGCACAGGATAAGAATCAGAGACATGGAAGAAAAGTAAATTAAAACTACTATCATTAATCAGGACTAGAAAAATTTCCAAATCCTTCTGGCAACAATCCCAAATAAACCAAATATCATCAGAGGAACTACTTGGATATACAAAGAAAAATTTCAGAAACTTAGTTCCTAAGGATTGCTGTTTCTCTTTCTCCTTTCCTTTTATGGTTAGGCACTGAAGTTAAGGCAATTCTATAGGATGTTTTGATTTAAAATTAAAATGCACATGCAATGATTTTTTTACTAATATAAAATGAAATATTTTTACAAACTAATCATTTCTTTAATTTATACAAAATAAAAACCTACTGGATTGATTTTGACACGAAGTTGTATAATTTGTAGCAGATCTTACAGAAACAATAAGGAAGAAAATTCATACATTCCTCAAAGAGGGATGTGAGTCTACTTTCAGAGTCAGGCTATTAAAGAACAGGAAATTTCCAAAACTGACCTAGTATCTTGAAAGAAGCTAATGGGGAATAAAGGAGACTTTTTATACCTACTCATAGGCTCAATACCATCAAAGTTTTTAAATACATATTTTCACAAGTCATTTGGAGTAAAGCATTTCTGCTAGTTCACTCTTAAATTCTATTACTTTTTTCATGAAACTATTTGGAAATAAACTCTACCACAATTCATATTTTTCTAGTCCATTACTTTTATCAAGAAAGAGACCAGCCTGCTAAAATAACAATAATGACTCCTGGATTTAATCAAGTCACCTTTACTACAGGGATATTTTACTGTACAAGTTTAAAGTCCAGCGTGGCAGAAGATCCCTGTGCTGGGAGCCAAGAGATCTCAGCTCCAGACACAGGGCCACATCACGCAACTGAATGACCTTACGCAGCTCAGGTCAGCTCTCCGGGATTTGATCTTCTGATGGGTACAAGGATAGAGCTCACTCATGTATCTTTCCTTCTCAAGCTAAGTTTTCATGGTTCAATATTCTATTAAATTTTAAAGAATTCTCCTTATGTACCATAATGATGGTGCCTAGGTTCTTCCCTGCCCCTTACCCAATGTCACTGTGACCAAGCTCTGTTGCTCCCTCCTCAGTGCCTGGTTTCCTTCTCTCCACTTCCCAAGGCCTCATCCAGGCTCAGGCTCTTGTTCTTCTCAGATGATGGCAAAGCCTCCTCCACAGTCTCCCCGGCAATTTCTGACCTCCCTCCCGCAGGTCCTCTAAATACCACTTTGAGAAAGAACTTTCGCACATCAGTTCATTTCCCCACACAATTTTTCTAGGGCTCTCCGATGCCTGAAAAATACAAGTCCTCTGTTCTCAATAGAATTGGACTAATGGCCTCTGTCTCACAGGGTTCCTGGTGAGAACTGAAGGCTTGGTTCACCATCACGGTGATTAAATACCGGGTGCTGCCATTTTATCCCCCGGCCGGGTTTCTCCCTCCCACATCCTGCTCTGGACATTTGAGACTAGGAAACTGAATTACTTGTGGTTCCTGGGACATACCACACTCTGTCTTGTATCCATCCCAATCCACATGCCATCCTCCTGGTTGAGTTCTGAAAGAATTCCTCTTTTCTCTCTTCCATCCTCAGTTTTTGGGCCTCACTACTACCCCATGTCCTTCCCCTAGGGGAGGCCTTTGATTCCCTGGAAGCTGAGCCTACCTACTTCTCCATCCCAATCTGCTTAAACAGACATTTATACAGAAACTGTCTACATGCAAACTTCAAGAGTGCGTATCTTCTCATCAACACTTAGAAAACTGCTTGGAACATGGAGGGTAGGTGCCAAATAAATGTCAGTGTTTTGAATGAGCATCAGCAGTGCCAACTCTTCAGTCTTCTGACAGAGGCTAGAAAACCCAAAGGTCAATACTCTCTACATGGACCAATCAAGAATATTTTTCCCCACAAATTTTTATACCTTTTTAAAATTCCAACCAACATCAAAATAAGAGTATTAGTAATGCTTTCCCTGAAGCACAACTTCAGCTAATGTTCCATAGTGTCTTAAAATGCTTTTCCCATCATAAGATAGTAGCAGTCTTCGAAAGATTTAACAGTTCTGTAACCTTAGCCATAAGCCTCAGAGTGTGTTTACACATCTAACATTATATCCAGAGTACTTTGAAGCCATATTTTGTATTCCTTCCATCGTTTTTAGAATACTGAAAGATTTCCAATGTCAAGCGATGATTTAAAGTCTCTTAAAAAGTTTCCTGTTTCTGATATGTAAAAGGAACACTCTCCAAGTCTTCTCCATCAAAGACCTTTACCTTTACATCTAACACAGACTTGTGTCACTTCTGTTGGCCCTGGATCTAAAGACAATGGTTCCTGTCTAACCAGCAGGTCTTTGCTGAACCCTTCCAACAAAATGCAACTAATTGCTCACTTAAATTATTCATTCCCATTTTTTAAAAATAGAGGAAGCAAATAAATTACGTCATTAATTTCTTCTGGAATATGGAGTTTCTATTATCGCTGGAGGAGAAAGGCTAGACATGTGGCTAAACTTACAGCTTACTCATGATCTTCATGAGTGATTTATGATTAGATATTCCATCTGCTAGCAAGGTGATCAACAGCCAAAAAGATAAAGGATCGTTAATCTCACTTGTTAAGTATATGTAATCAATATGGTCTAGATTAGGAAGACTTAAACTTGATTGGAGACATGAACAAAATTTCTGCTTTCACCATTAGCATAAAACTATTCGGAGTTCTTATGATTAAAATGGAAAATTCTGGTTTTCATGGCCCAACACCCCATGGAAAAAGGAAAAGCCAGAAATTGATAGAATTTTTCAAGTTTTTATTAAGATTTGCAGTCAAGGTATCCATCCAGAATTCCTAAAGCAAGTAAGAAAAAAAGTCATTAAGGATGAACTAATTTTGATTTTTCAGATATTGTTTGATGACCATCTTTACGCTTACTTATGATGTGTAAATCTGCTCACACACACATAAACAAAAGCAAATCTATTAAAGAAACATGAAGAATTGATAGACTTATCCTTCATTATGATATCTTAAATTCAACACTTCAGCTACAAAAGGTAGATAGGACACTATTACCAACTCCAAGTTTGCTCTTCTAAGATAGACAAAACAAAAACGATTTTTCTATGACTGCCATTCTATCCTAAAAATGATGAGTTTATCAAGTATCTTCAGCATGTGTTCCTCAGGCTCCTATGAAGCTGTCAGTGAGTGCCTGCAAGCAAGTCCACTTTGGCAAGTCACTCCACTCTCATCTGAAAGAAGCAATTCAAACGCCATGGGGGATAAATAAAGAGTTGAGTGAGAACTGTCTAAAAGTACAGAAGGGATTACTTAGTCACTAACCAAATGATTCATAATTTCTAAGACTGATCATCAGTAAAAGTGATCATCTAAATGTTTAGTCTAAAATGCAGTGTCTTTACCATGCCCAATATAAACATATTGGAAAGTTTCCCCTTTCTTTCTTTCTTAATAAAACAAAATACATTAACCCCTTGTAGCTGATACATTTAGTATATAAACATGATGGAAATAACATATTTACTTTAAAATGCTTTAATGCCAATATTAAGATTATTCACTCATCAATATGAAATTTTGCTTGCAGCAGGTAAGGACAACAAAATTCCGTAAGTATCATAGTTTGGATCTGGAATGTTCCCCAAAAGCTCTTTGTTGATGACTTGGTCCCCAGTGTGGAAATACCCAAAAGTAGGGCTTTGGGGAAGTGACTGGATCATGAAGGCTCTAACCTCATCAATGGATTAATTCATTTGATGGATTAATACTATGAATGGACTACTAAGAGGAAGTAGAAATTATAGGCAGGTGGGGCATGGTTGCAGGTCACTGGGGGTGTGCCCTTGGGGACATATCTTCTTTCTAGTTCCTTCCTTGCTCCTTCTCTCTGCTTCCTCCCTGCTACAAACTGAGCAGCTTCCCACCACCAGGCCCTTCCACCATGATGTTTCTGCCTTAGAGCCAAAAATCATAAACTGAAACCATGAGCAAAAAAAATCCTTCCTCCTTTAAGTTGTTCACATTAGGTATTTTGGTCACAGCAGCAAGAAGCTGACAAACACAGGGAGGAAGTTGCCTATCTGACCTCTGTGTTAGGGAAAGGTATAACAATAGTCAGGCTTCTACTTGTTTCAGGCTACTATATTCATTATCTCATCCATTCCCTCTGTAATCCTCTGCACGATGTCATTTTACTCCAAGCTTCAGAAGAGAACTGAGATTCTGAGACATTTAGTATTCTTCTCAAAGCATACCATAAATACATGGCAAACTCAACACTCAAAGTCTGCCATGCTATTTCCAAAGTGTGCACATTGACCTACTAATTCCTGGAGAGTCCAAGAGGGGACAGAAAGGGTCGATCTTCATAAAGATGACCAGGGGCCTGCAGGACAAGGCAAAGGGGGCAGCTGCTATGGGGCAAGTACTGCACTCTCCTCTTCCATAATAAAAACTGCTTGCCTCTTACGGCTCTTGCTGGGCTTAGATGTAGACTCCGAATCCTTCAAAACACAACAGCGCTGGTCAGCCACAGATAGAATTGGTGCATAAAATAAAATCAACTTGCATCCCTCTGTTAAGCACTGCAATGACCAATAAATATTAATGAGGCATAAATAACTGCTCCTAATCACCAGGGCCAAATACCTAGTTGGCAGTATTTTTATCTATCATATCTAGTTACTGTCAATAGTGCTGAATAGTACTATATTTCTGTAGTATGTCACCCAAACTGTGATGAATTCCCATTCTGTTGAACTTATTACACCAACAATTATTATAGGAACAAAATAAAGAGATGTGATGTCTCATCTGTAAAAGCTTAGAAACCAGCTAGAGGAAACCAAGCTAACACAGGCTCTCAGGAGGGCCACCCAAGGACGCTGACACAATCAATCAAAATATTCCTTTGGAAGCAGCGCTGCCCTAACCACATGAATGACCGGCTCAAAATCCTTCCAAGGCACTTGGATTCTATTAAACTCAAGTTTTGCTATTCATCTCCCAACAATTAAAAGGATAAGTCTCCTCGAGACCCTAATAAATTTTCTCTATGTGGCTACAGAAATGGAAATTGTCCACAATAGTTAGTTTTACAGTTGGATTCTTTCTCTGGATCGAGTCTTCCACTTCAATTGGGTAGGCCTCAGTTTTCTAATCAGTAAATGAAAATGGCGTGTCTGTCACATTCAGGATGAAGAGAAACAGCAGTGAAAGTGCCTGAAATCAGGCGGGGTACACAGAAGGTGCTCAGTAAACATCAGTTTTCCCCTCCTAACTCTGAACCAGATTTATTCTGTGATGTTTCTTCTCCAATAATCCCACAGATTATGACACAGGAAAATAAAGAAGCCTAAACTGAACTAAGAACTAATGCAGAGATCCCAGAGGCAGAATAAGGAAGTGACATCAGTTGGTCAGTGGGGGGGTCATTAAATAGAAGCATAACCACCAGACTTCTAGTCTTTCTACTATATAAAAATATGATTTATTAATATGACCTGAGCAACTAGAATCTGAATAAAGAATAAGAAAGGAGGAAGGAAAATTCTGTCTCTGGGATATTACCTGTAAAAGCTGCTAGACAAGAGTTGTAAGAAATGATGGACTTCCGTTAACTCGAACCCGACAGCTTGGTTATGTGGCTGGTGGACCACCTGGACCTTGAGGTCACAGCAAGCACCCAAGTTTCCAAGGGGGGGGTGCTGTTATTACCTCAGTTGCTGCCTGGAAGGACCCCTACTTTTCATAATCTGTGGTAGAATGTCCTTGAACTAGAGGGCGACATCAGTAAGCAGACTGCTGGCTTCTGTGAAGACAAGCAGCGCTCAGGGTCGAGGAGAGGCAGACCAGCTTCATGCAGCTGTCATGGCCACAGCTCATCAGGCTGCTGCTTGGCTCCTCCGGGCCCTCAGGCTTAGGGCTGGGATTAAGCAGACCTGAAGGCCCCTACATTCCCATCTCATTGCATTCTGTCTGGCCATGAGACAAACACAAAAGATATTTCCATCTCACCTTAGCTGAGCTCTCAAAGGAAAAGTGTTTCCTGTTTCATTACACAATGTGTTAGACAGGGAACGTGTCATCAGGATTGCAGGGAAGAAAAAAGGCACATGCTATGTTTTTACCATTTTGGGAACCAGTAGTTTTTTGTCATCACCGCTGCCTAACCCTGCGATCCTTTGTTGGGGATCAGAGTTAGAGGGGAGCAGGGAGGAGGAGACAGGAGAGGAAGATTCATTGATGTGCACTGTTAATGCCAAGAGTCCTGAGTTGATATTTTAAATTCTATGAAGTCAAAGTGTTCTGGGTAATACATGTGAGTCGCTGGAAAGAAATCTTCCATTTTCTGGCCAGAAGGTGACTCCTTCAATAACCACCATGTCCATGAGTCAGAGGTACTTTCTCATTCCACTTTCTTTCAATGATCTAAGAAAACCTCATTCAGGACCCCCTCTAAGAAGTAGTCAGGGGAAAGGAAGTCTCAGGGATGAGAGGTCCTGTTTCAATTCTTCCTCTGGGTTAACACCAGAAATGGCACAGGACTTGGTGCCTACCTTTCCCAGGTCCCATCGAAGCTCCTTTTGGCAGTAAGCAGCCTTTTGTAGCTTGGACGGTGGGATCTGCCTGCCAGTACCCTGGGACATTACTTCTGCAGGAATACTTACATTTTCAATTCTTATCCCTGGATATCTGGGTTTGATATTCTATACATCAATTGTTATCTAAAGTTCACACAACAAACTCTACTCATTCTTTTGTTGAATGAAGGTAAATACAGTGACTGAGAACTATTCTGTCTCACATACATATATATATATATATATTTTTTTTTTTTTTTTTTTCCTTAAGTATGGCCATCCCAGTTTCTCCGAGTTACCCTGTGACTCTTGCCTTCTCCTTATTTGGGTGGGAATGAGGAAAATGATATCTGGACTTCCACAGCTGAGCCAGACTCCCTCGCTTGTACACCCGCAAACTGCTCCAGAAACCTTGCAGCAGTATCGTCCCACAGAAGCCAATCTTAAAACTCTCCAGCTATAAAAGCCTTACAAAAACAATCTCACTCGGCAGCGCAATAGGAGTCCGAAGGCTTTGCTACCCATTGTGACCTTGAGACAGACACTTGCCTCTGGCCTCTGAAAAGGATGAGTTAGAACCTCTCTAAACTGCTCTCGGCTCTACAGGTCTCCCATTCACCTCTCAAAACAATCCTCCGTGGATCTGCACAGAACGTGGACTCCTCACACAGGATCCTTCAGTGTGATGGGAGGAGCCTCCGCTTTTGACTAGAAACACACCAATGACAGGAGAGGAGCCACCACTGAAAGGCTGTTTCCCTCCCTGCGTGGCTCTTCGTTCACACACGCACACCAGGTGCCTGTCAATTCCATCTGCATTAACAACTTCTTAACCATCACAGACGAGCAGGAGTCTCCAGGATCTAAAAATCTTTGATGTTTGACTTATACATGTTTTAGTATCTCTAATCTTTAGGTTAAATTACAGATTAAATTCCCAAGGCCAAGAAGTCTAGGGGCGGTGGAGGCTGCATGCCTTTTCCAGACACCAAGAAAAGGGTTACCAACTGTGTAGAATCTGTCATTTTCACAAATGTCAAAGTTTTTAAATTTCTGGTGAAAACTCCAAGCAGTAAATGAAATGAAATCAAAGTTCTCCAGATACTTTTAAATCTATTAAACTAAATATAACAAAAGATAATTTCTTTGTGTCAGGCTTGATATTGTAGCTAGAGGAAATAAGGATATTAACATACTAGACAATGTTGCCAGTTTACAATATTTCATACATCTAACTTAATGTACACAAGAAAATAAAGATATACTGAAACTACCAACCTCCCATATCTTACAACATGTTAAAATATAGTCACTGTCATAGTTCAATAAATTTGCATTTGGATGTACTCTAATGTGCTATGATAACCAAGCAATTAATAGCAATACCTAATATATGGACACTGCTCTGCTCATCAAAAAGCATTCTTGCAAACCAGGCTTTCAATTTAGGTCTCACGATAATTCCGTGAAGTGTGTAGCGTCCTTCTCATTCTAAAGATGAGTCGACAGTTCACTCATGTAGGTGACAGAGCTCAGAACAGGGTCCAAGATTCTAGAAGCAGCTGGAGTCAGAGTCCATGGAAGAAGGTACTCTTTGTGGGTCTGTCCAAGTCAAGCAGAGGATGATGGATCTTGCAGGCCTATCAATATGTGGTCTTTTCCCTGAGAATTCCATGAGAGCGTAATGCCAACCTCAGCACAGAGAGGTGAACGAAAGACAACACCAGGAGGGCAGAGCACGACCCTGGGATTCTGAGAGATCTGAGTTTGGGACCTCGCTGTGCTATTTGTGTGCTCTGTATCTTGTGTAAGTTATTGAACTCTCTGGTCCTCAGTTCCATAATCTTTAAAGTAAATGCCTGACCATTCAGGGAAGTGCTGGAAGGCTAAGATAGAACACATATAAGATACTGAACACAGTGCTGGGAATACATAAGGCATTTGGTAGAGTGTTAGTTGTTACAAGTGTTTCTGATCCTTGCTAATATATCTATATTCTATTCACCAAAATTTAGGGCTTAGCCTGGTTTCCCACTAGGAGTTTGTTCTCTAAGATTGAAGAGATAAAATAGCTGACTAAAGGAAGAAGGATGTGGTACCTGTATTTGATTACAAATCTATCGAAAATCAATTTCTTTATCAACTGTATGCAAGTGAAAAGAAGCAGATAGAAAATCTGACCACACAAATAATCCAAAATGTTTGCATGGCCTTAAAAAAAAATAAATAAACAACAAAACCACCATGAGCATGGTTAAATTGCCTACAATCCAGGAGAAAAGAAAAATAGGCAAAGGGGAAAATCTTTTGGATAAGTGTGACTCTCAACCAGGGCAGTATCTCCCCCAGGGGCATGTAGCAATGACTGGAGACAACTTTGGTTGTCAGAGCTCGGAAGTGGGAAAGCAGCTTCAGTCCAATGGGTATCATCCTGAGATGCATCACACCTCCTAGGACACCCAGGACAGCCGTGGAAACAAAGAATGATCCACCCGGTGTGCACAGTGCCCAGACTGAGAAACCCTGTATAAGACGCATCAAAAGACAATCTCATCCACAGGCAAAATGCAAATTCACTCTCCAACCTATCAGAGAGGCAGGGATCAAAATGTCTAATAATCTGTATGGAAAGATTATAGTGATAGAGACAATCTCATGTAGTGTTGGGCATGTAAACTAGTTCAATTTGTGTATAGAAAAACTGGTAAATATCTTCATGTAGATAACGTGACAAATATCTGTTATATATATATATATGTGCTTCTACCCTTTGGTGCAGTAATTTATTTCTATGAATAAATCTTTAGATATTAACAACTATTTACTAAAACATTTACTATTCACATCAGTGTGGGTGACAGCAAAAATTGAAAAGGCAAATGTCCAACACTCTGGTAAACAGTTTGTAATACATACCTAAATGGAATATTATGCAGCCTTTAAAAGAGCAAGGCAGTTTTTTTTTTGTTTGTTTGCATTGATGTGGGTTGTTAAGTGAACAAAGCACAGTGCAATAAATAAAATATTCTAGCAGTTTCCAGGATGTGATACACATATACATGTGCATGCTCACGTGTGCACACGCACACACACCAGCACATTCAGCGTCCCAGAGAAGACGCAGAAATTGGAAAGACTGCCTCTAGGAAAGACAAGGTATTTAGAGGATAGAAACAGGAGGAAATTTTACTTTTCACTTTATAGTAGAATCTTTCCTCCTATTTAAATTTGTGCCATGTATGGTGTATTTAAAAAAAAAAAGTCATTTTTCTTTTTACTATGACATACAAATCAACTTTTAGAAGAAAGCTATCTTCAGGTGTAGGTAACTATAATTTCAATATGAGGTGAGGGTCAGCCAGGAAACAGGCACATTTAGATGGGGGAATGCAAGACGTTTAATACAGAGGCTCTTGAAGAACACAGGGGCAGAGTTCTGGGAAAGCCAGGGTAAGAACCCTGGGCAGAGGCAGAGAGCTGGCAGGGAGGGCATTCCTGACAGCAGCTGTGACCTTGGGGGAAGGGCACAAAGAACTCAGCCACACCGCAGGCGGAACGGGGAGTGGAAATCCAACCTCTCTCTCTCTGCCAGCCTCCAGGGTCCTATGGGAAAAGGGAGCCCCTCCCCTCCAGGGACAGACACGGTGGCTCTGGTAAGCGCTGCAGGGGCTGCAGAGGAAGCTCACCTGGAAGCCTCTCCCTTAATTCTACACAAAGAAAAAAAAAAAAAAAATGCAAGGAAATAAAAAAATCCAAGTAAATAAAGACGATCCTGGGAACTGGCCACAGATAAATGAACTCAAATATGTATCAGAAAAATGACCTCTTCAATTACTATAAAAACTATTTTCCTTAAGTTTAAAATTGGCTTTTGACTTTTTCCCCCAGTGAGGTCATTTAAATTGCTACGGCTCAGATTTTCGATCGTGAACCATCCATGTGAGGTAGTTTGTAACAGGACCCCGGCACATTCTACAGCATGCAGGTTCTCATTTCAGTTTTCTTTTAAAAAAACAAAACAACTCGGTGCTTTCCAACCTCGAGGGCCCAGCCCAGCTCCAGCCCTTTCATCCCGCTCCAAACACGCTGTGCTTCCTCGGGCCACCATGGAGCCATTCTGTTTCTGGCCAAACTCTTCTGAGAACTTGGATTTTTAAAACGAAGCAAGAAAAATAGAGAGTCATTTGTACGCTTGTCAAATGTTTCAAGGTCTCTAGTTTTCGGATCAAACTTGTCAGGCCGACAACACATCACCACGCCGTATATCACTGGAGTTGTATAAAACCATCCTTTGATTCGAAGTGCAAGCAGAGCCAAAAAAAGTACAAAAGGGAACACACTGTACATACTTGGAAATCATAGTGTTTGCAGAGTAAAACACACTGAGGAGAGTCTAATCCCACGTATACTCCGCCGTGCTCCTCCTAGATGGGTTTGATATTAGCAAGATAACGGAATTTTAGAACTTCCAGGGATCTCGGACCTCTAGTCCCTGAACTCTTCCTTGTATAGATGAAGAAATTAAGACTTAAAAATGAGTCTTATCCAAGTAACTGGACCAGAACTCAAATCTCCCAAGAGATTCACAATCAATATCAGCTATAGGTAATGCTATTATTAATAGCTCACTAAATGGAAATTCCAGTCCTAAAAAAATCAGCTACAACAAACCCATCCTGAGCCAAGGATCTGAATAGACATTTCTCCAAAGAACATATCTATACAAAGGGCCCAACGCTGTTGATCATTAGAAAAATGCAAATCAGAACTGCAGCCATGAGATACCATTTTATACCCACTAGGATGGCTATTCTTTAAAAAAAAAAAAAGGAGTCCTGGGGTAAGGCTGATGGGAATGTAAACTGGCACTGCTTCCGTGGAAACGGTTTGACAGTTCCTCAAAAGGATGCACACAGAATTACCTTCTGAGTCAGAAATGCCACTCCTAGCTACAGGTTGAATAGCCCTTATCCAAAAATCCAAAATGCTTGGGAAGTATTTCAGATTCCAGAGGCTTTTTTTTTTTTCATATTTGCATAGATTTTTACTGCTTGAGAATTCCTAACCTGAAAATCTGATACACTTCAAAGTCCACAAGTTTTTGCATATTGTGTTGGTACACAAAAAGTCTTAGATTTGGGACCATTTCAGATTTCGGATTTTCAGGTTAAGCTCAAAAGAATTCAAAACAGAGACTCAAACTGATATTTGTGCACCAACATTCATAGTAGTATTATTTATAGTAGCCGAAAGGTGGAAACAACCCAAATGTCCATCAGCAAATGAATGGATAAAAAGGTAGTATATTCGCAAAAAGGATTATTCAGCCCTAAAAAGGAAAATGAATCTGGAACAGGCTACAGTATGAATGGACCTTGGAATCATTCTGCTAAGTCACATAAAGTAGCTATGAAGAGATAAATGCTGTGTGACTCTACTTGGGTGAAGCACTCAGAATACTCCAATTCACAGGAGACAGGAAGTAGAAGAGAGGCTACCAGGACTTGGAATGAGAGGGGAATGGGGACTTGGTGTGGATTCTATGTCAGATGACCAAAGTCCTGCAAATCGGTAGTGACGCTAGCGGTGCAACCCTGTAAATGTACTCACATCCACTGAGAAGTATTCTTTTAAAATGATGAATTTCATATCATGTGTACTTTACCACAACTTCCAAAAAAAGATAATTGGGGTGGGGGAAGGCTCTGTGAATTATGAAGGTAAGCAATAAAATATAACCTTCCCCTATTGACGGAATTAACAACAGGCATTTCATTCAAGGAAAAGGCACAAAAGACGCAACTGTGAAAATTCCAAGTTCCCTGGGCAAGATGGCCAAAACATAAGGGGAATTTGCTCCATGAGGCTGTGAGCAGGTGGGGGCAATGTCTTTTCCTTGCTCTCCAGGGCCAATTCTCAGTCCAAAAATGAATGCTTTAAGAACATGATATACATCATTGTCCAGCTAACCTAGAGAGTTTTGGCCCCAAATAAGATTTTGTTTTTCAACAAGCTAAAAGTCAGACTTTTAAAGCATGCATAGTTTTTTCCCTTTTAAACTTGGCAAAATGATCCTTCAAACGACATGTGTGAAGATGTTTGGGTTAGAAATAACAAAACTGTACCCTCCCAAGGTGCTAGGTTTATTTAAACATGCAATGATGCTATCGTTCAAATAAACACACTCAGCATTCTTTCCTATCACAGTGACCGTAGCTCATAGATGTTGCACTGGAGAGTCCACAGTAGCAATGCTAAGTGTTGAAGGGTGGTTTCTATTATACAAGCACTGCTACAATATCCCAAAGATGCCTCCTATGCTATTTCTTGCTTCAATGTCCAGAGAAACCCTGTAGCAAAGGCCAGTCAAGCCAGCTTCTTGGGTGACCCTGAGTCCTAAACCATCTCTGCAGAGCACCCTTGGAAACTCGTGAGTTGTAGGTTGTCAAATGTGAATCAAGCCTCCAGGAGCCACAAGTCAGTTTGTGAGGTCACCCAGGTACAAGGATGGCTAAAAGGCAAGCTGGGAATTTGGGGCACCATGAGTGAAGGAGTACAAAATGCTGTAAGTTCCACTTTACAGAACATTCTTGAGGTTAAAAGGGAGGGTTTTCCATGGACCTGTACAAAATGTCAGAGAGGATCTAAGACACCCAGACAGAAAAATGGCAATCCTCAGAGCAGGGTTTCTCAACTTTGTTACTCTTGACATTTTGGACCAAAATAATTTTTTGCTGTAAGGAATACCCGTGGATCGTTAAGATGTTTAGATCCCTGGCCTCTACTACTCCCTAGATGCCAGGAGCACCTTCCATCCCACTCCAGTTTGGACAACCAAAAAAGTGCCTTGGAGTTGCCGAATGTTTCTCCTGGGGGTGGGGGTACAAAACTGCCCCAGATTGAGAACCATTATTCTATGAACAGTTCTTCTCCTTCCCATAGGCATCATGGATGTGACCTGAATATTTCAGAGTAACAGAGGGAGCCAGCACCCAACCCTAGAAATGCGGGTGGACCCAGGTGAGATAAAAGGGAATCAGAGTCAGGAATAAGAGACAGAATTGAGTTATCAAAAGCCCATTTAGGAAAGAGGAAGCAGTCAGAGTGAGGCGAAGAAAATCACTTGGGGCTTGGTTGGCACAAGGAAGAAGACTCAGCTCTGCTATACTGGTTCATGAACTCATCTTCCATTAATTCACCTGCTCTGGGTTCAAGGTGCTCTCAAATCTCAAGTCCATAGTTGAAATCTGGATACTTCAAGTAGGCAAGTTCAGCACAGAGATTTTATATCAGAAAAGACCATGGCTGCATGACAGATTTGGATGAACTGGTGTTGCCCAAGAAGCCCTTATCTCAAATTAAAGACCGTATCTTCATATATTGTTGAATTCTTAATATTCACCCCAAGTAAGACTTAAATACAAATAAGGATGGGAATATGTAAACACTATGTCCCCTTCTGCATATCCTGGGAAAAACTCAAATATCTGTCCTGCTACTAGTAAACCAAGAGTATCATCCTTCCAAGTCAGAGCAGGCGCACAGGCAGTGATGTTTCATTGGATGTTGTAAAGACAAGGGAACTCTCTGAGCTACATCCCAGAGCTGAGGACAAACAGCTGTCATCCTCACTTTACTTCCTAGGATGTTGGCCATGCCATATCAGCTAGTTCTACTGCAGCAGAGCAGGTGAAAAATTCTTTGGAGAATGTGACACATATCTGTTGGAATTCAAGGTGACCAAAGAGACTTTCTGACTGTCTCAGGGAAAATTCTGAAGACTGGAGACATCCTAAAGCAAGCTGGAATAGTCGGGTGAAGGGACAGGGCAGTCGGCACAGTCACCATTTTGTGTGATAAAGACGCACGAGGCCACCACAGGCTTGAGCCATCCTGGTGGTACTGTGCCCAAAAGGCTACCTGGCAGGGTGAGGAAACCTCAGCTATAAGAGGGACAGGAACAGAAATAGGAACTTTGCAAAAAGTTGATATATCTCGATTATGTGATTGAGTCTCATCTAGCTGCTGTTAAATCATTTCCTAATAGTGTTAGGTTCATACAGAGAATTCAATAAGTAATCGCCAATTCATGATAATCATATATCTTTTTGAAACCATTATTTATCATGATTAATATTTTAGACCTTTGTGACTCAAAGGGCAATCCGCAGGCAAGCCGTATGGCAGACCCTGGAAGATTGTGAGAAATGCAGGATCTTAGGCCCCACCCAGACCTACTGAATAAGAATCTGCATTTTAACAAGATCCACAATGATTCCTATGAGTAGTAAATGGTGATGAGTACCAACTGAGGCTACAGATTTTCCATTGGAGTTATGTTTAACAATCATTTACATCATTTGTTTTCAAAGCATGCATATATACCCAGAAATTCTGATTCATGGGGCCTGGGGTGCAGGCAGGGCATCTGCACCTTTTAAGCAATTCTAGATTCTACAGTAAACCAGGAGTTGGAGTCTCTGATTCAGGGATTGAAGAAGGCAGGCATTTGAAGCCAGATTTCACCCAGAGCTACTAATCACTGCCCTACCCTGCAAACTTATTTTTTACACAAGTGAACATACTCCTCCACCTTCCAGAGGCTTCCTTAAGTCACCCATAACTTCTAGCAAAACACAAGTGGCTACAACTCTTTCGCCATGATCAATGAGGAATCCCACTCAAACTGATCAGAGAGGACCACAACGGCCCGCCCAGGAGGATATGCAAAGGGAAGCAGGCTGAAAGATACTGGAGGCCTCCAACTTGAACCCTGGCCGAGTCTCCTGGGGTGCATCATCTGGACTCAGCAAGCTGACTTTTGCAGCAGGACTTGTTAGTAAATGAAGATAAAAGCAAACCATTCACCAGCCGCCACCAGATTATTAGGTTTTCTTGTCTCAATGTTGTCTTGAGGGAGGGAAGCATAGTGCCTGATTGAAATCAGGCCCTGACTCAGCTGCCGTTGTTGCTGCAGACCCAAATACTTCCAACACAGCCACCACCGGAGATGATCAAATTTCAAAAAACCAGCAAATGTGGAACCTAAGGTTCCATGTCCCTCCCCGGCTCCTAAGATCAACTACTAGCCAAAATGGACATGAAGTGTCCCTGGTGCAGTATATTTTTAAGAGTTAGTATCCTTAAATGAGATCCCTCAGAATTCGATGATTTTCAAGAACCTGCCAGGTAAAAGTAAGAAACTCTTCTTCTGGCAGAAAACCATCTATATAATGTGATGAAGTTTGACAGAAGGGAAACAGTAATTACTGTAAGAAGAGCCGAATCAGAAGTCTTTTACCAAATAAGGCTATGATTTTTGAAGTGAGTATATTTCAATAAAAGGACATTTTCATTCTGAAGATTTAGCTTCTTTTTGGAAAATGGTATAGAACAAAGTAAATGTTGTTTAATATGGATTCATCTATTTATTAAGTACACAACTTGGGCATGAGTGGTTTTGTTTTTTTTTTGTTTTTGTTTTTATTTTGTCTTTTCCATACAATGGCATGATTTTCTGGGCACATTATGGAATTCTCAGATGTTTCTAATTACCCTCTGTGTACACCCAATAAAACAGCTGGCTCAAGATGTTATTAATACCACAAGAAGATCCAGAGGGCTCATAAATCACCCTTTCTTCAGAAAGGGACAAAGCAGTGGCAAAAAGTGACACATTTTAATCTTGCTAAATAAGGTTTTAACTAAGAATGTTCTAGTGCACTTCCTAATTTGCCAGGAAAAGGGCAGTGGTCTGCTTTCCTCACTGCCAGAGACTTTAATGTTGTTTCCCTTTTACCTCTTCCAGGAAAAAATCTGATGAAAATTAAACCGAGTTTAGGAAAACTTAGAAAGTCTCCATAATCCAGAACAAATTCTCATTGAACCTGATGGGCATTTGAAGTTGGGTCTCAGAGTGAAGAAACATCTCATTAGTGCACAAAGCTGTCGTTCTTGCTGTCGCATCTTCCCACTGAATCTTAGGAAAAGCCAATGCTGCAGGCAGGCCAGTTTCCCAGCCGTGACTGCATGCGTCTACGTTCAAGATCATAAAGTTGAGCAGTAAACCATTCCTTAAGCCCAGACCCTTCAACCAAATTGAAAAATCGAGTTTTAATAAGTGTATCAATGACAGCATTGCATTAAATTGGCAATGGAGGGGCATCTGGCTCTTCTATTTTCTTTAATTTGAGATATAACTTGGGAGAATGAATCTCAAACTTCCTAATGTTATTCTTCCCCATTTGGTAGTTATTTTATTTTCCTGGACTGCTTAGCATAAAGATGATTGTGTGGCTGCCCTCAAAAACATTTTCACATCATCTGTGATGTTAGTTCCAAGAGGTTTTTCCAACAACACACAAATTCATTATTCCCTCTCCACTTGGAAAAAAAAATCTATATGTACCTTGAGAGTTAAAAGTTGGGACAAATATCTGACATATCCGCTAGATGCAAAATTGAACCCAACTTGTGTGCCAGTAAGTGCTGTAGGTATACACTGCATCACAGAAATGCGATTACAATAGCTATTTTATGTGTCTAGCTTCCTTAAAATTTACCCTAACCTCGAAGCCCAGAGTAAATACACAACTGAACGGCAAAGTAAAGAGGACAGAGTAGGATTAAATGTCACAATCACACATCACTGGAGATGCCCCCATCTATTCAGGTTGATTATTTTTCCTCCTGACCACAGCTTTGGGTTCCAAAATGTATCACACTGTTTAAGTACTTCCACTCTGGCCAGCAGATTTGGCAAGGTACAGAGCTTCCTGTGTACACAAGTGAACTCTTCAAGGAGGAACATGAAGCAAGGCAGAGGACACGGGGCTACAACACTGTTGTGGCCACATGGTAATGACACCTGACAGTATTCTGGGTGAAGTCTCACCTCCCTGGAGCAAGCCTTCCATGCCCATGTACCAGATGCCAAAGTGAAGGAGCGACAGAAACTTTCTTCTGTCTTTCTTAACACTACTGTGGTCTCAGGGTCAGTAAACAAAGGAACCTCTGTCTCTGGGGTACACAGGAGCATACCCTATCCAAGCCCCAGGAGCCACAAGCACGAGCCTCCACCCCTCCAGGCCTCCACTCCACAGGAGTTACAGCTTGCAAATTAAAAGGTTTTACCATCTGCAAGAAAAGACAAAGGTCTTCAAATCCATCCAAGGAGCCCACAGCCTGCTCCCTCTTGTGAGCCTCAAGACAACTCTCTAAGGAAGGTCAGCCCCTATGCTATTCATTTTATCAGCACAGAAGTTGAGAATTAGAGAGGTGAAACTGCAGCCCAGGATCCGAGAGCCATTCTGGAGCACACCTGAGTTAGATCATCAAGTGTCAAATGACATGGCAAAGACTCAAAGTGTAACAGGAAAAGAACAGCACATGGCACTATTTGAAAAAGAACTTAGGTTCTTCCTTAGAAGACTACCAGGATTTCAATAGCTGCAGGAATGGGGACCTGGAATTTCATGTTGGAGGAGCAGCTGGACACAGGCATGGAAATCTAATTGGACTTTGCCCAACTGTGATCAGTGTTAAAAACTCTTCTCTGGGTGAAGTGTTAGGAGGAGCCTTTTTTCATGCATTTTGTGGTCACTGTGTCCCCAAATTCTACTGAGACTTCTCAATAGATTATTTTATTTCTGAGAATAATGACGATTTTTCTTGCCTGAGAATTGAGGATGAACCATTGCAGGAGAGGTCTACGCATGGCTACATGTTGTGGGCACCAGCGTGTACAATTTGGTGTCAAGAAAATCCACATTAAGCATCTCCAAAGTGAGGCACTGCTGGCTCAGGAGATGCCAAGATGGAGTAGTCAGGCCCCTGTTCTCAAGCAGGGTACAGTACACTGATGCGACGGTACAGTGGCAGATAAGGGTCATGAGGCTTTGTAGCATGAGCACCGCTTGACTGAGTCTTGCAAGAGAAGTGGATGACAGTCCAGGGTAAAGGTGCCCTCTAGGCAGAGGAAGGCGTGTGAATAGAGGCATAGAGGGCCTGGAGCACTGGGGACCTTTGGTATCCCTGAGGCTTAGCTTGGCAGAAGGACAGCATCAGGTGGATAAAGGGGCACAGCCAAAGTAAAGGCTGGGGAGCCAGGCAGCCGCTGATCCTGGAGGGGCCTGGATGCTAACACCAACCAGCTTGGCCTTTTCCAAAGAGCATTTCATGCGGCCAAGCTGACAGACAGGAAAGAGTACACACTTTGTGACTCTGTTACAGACTCCAAGGAAATTTTAAAGGTTATTTATTCCAGTCTAGCCTAGACAACCCTGAAGGAGCCCCATCCATCCATTCCCAGGAGGTAGGCCAGGCAAGGCTTAACGAGCAATCTAGCACATGTGGCTTTCTCACAGACTTAGCCAGTGGCTGAACCTTTTTTAACCTAATTTTAAAATAAATAAATAAACTGTCCTGGTTACAGTACTTTCATAGCCTACCACCCAGACACTCTTACCTTCAACCAAATTGGATCTTGTTTTCTCCAGACTTACACTCTTAAAGTCAACCATTTGTCCTGCCTTGTCCTTCCCAACCCCTGGAACATTTTTCCACATACCTCTCCTCCACCCAGTACGCTGCCATCACACACACACACACACACACACACACACACACACACACACACACCTGCACTCAAGCAGGATGATTTTATTTCCCTGCATTAAAAGAAGCTTCATGTGCCCAAGTTTTATTATTTGTCTCATGGAAAAAGAATGTCGGAGAAAGAGGTGACAGTTTGGTGACTTGTTTTCATCTCAAAAATCTTAACTTTTTATTACAAATCACCAAGACTTCCACAATAATCCCAGGATGATTTCTTTCTTTCACCCCAAGGACAAAAATTGCTTGCCTCTATCCTCTGTGGATAAGGCTCTCATCCATGGGTATTATCAATTAGCTTCCCTGACATGAGACAGGTTGATAAATTCCAACCCAGGACGACACACTGGAAGAGTCTGAATGAGTGCTCCTGACACCCGCCTTTTAGACACACTCTGTAGTTTAGACAAAATAAAAGCTCAGTCACACAGTTCAAGGACCAAGTTTGTGATGTTCCCTCCCAGGGCTCTGTCCTCACTTCATTCAGATCTCTACTCAAATGTCATCTCACAGAGCAGCTTCCCCTGAGCTGTCAAAATAGCAATCTGTGTCTCCCACCAACACCCCCACTTTCTAGCCCCTTTCTTGATATCATCTCCACAGTATTTACCTGAGATGATTTCCTATGTTTCTTACAGTATACTTTTGGTACCATACATTTGATAGTAGCATATATGCTTATTTCTATTTTTTTATTTGATTGTGGTTAAAATGCATGCAACATGAATGGACTATCTTCAGCATGTTTAAGTGCACAGTTCATTAGCAGTAAGCACATTCACATTGCTGTGCATCAATCCAATCTCCAGAAATTTTTCATTTTACAAAACTGAAACTCTATATTCATTATACAACTCCCATTCCACCCTCCCTATAACCCCACCCCAGCAACCACCATCCTACTTTGTGTCTCCATGAATCTGACTACTCTAGGTGCCTCACAGGATGCAATCACACAGGATTGGTCTTTTTATGACTCACTCACTTCACTTAGCATAACATCCTCAAGGTTCATCCATGTCACAGCCGTGTGTGTGTGTGTGTGTGTGTGTGTGTGTGTATGTATGTGTGTGTGTATATAAATATATTTTTTAAACATGTTTAATGGATGGCAAGGACTTTGTCTATTTGGCTCATGGCTATATCTCTCATTCCTAAACCAATACCTGGCACATACTGTGCGCTTAATAAATATGTTAAATGAATGTTCCAGTAGCCCTTATAGGTGCTCTAAATGTTCTGTATTATGACATTTACTTGGTGTTAGAAAACAATTTGATAAGACTGACTATCCTTGGGAGTAGTTTCTTTGACAAATTTTAGGCATTCTAAATTGCTCTCATGCAATATAGTATTAAAATAACTTTCTTTTAGTATTCTATTGAATTAGCTCTAAAATACATAAGATCTAGCTGTGAGATTCATTGAGGGTAAAATATAGTCACCAGTTAATTGGAGTGGCCCATCAGCGTTTTCATTGATTTCTATGTTGGATAAACACCAAGGGCTCAAACCACGACAATAGGCAAAGGTGCATGACCTGGTATTTGAACTAAGTTGCCAGAAAAAAATCTAAATGCTTCCCCGCCTCCCGCTGTCACATCAGTTTATCTAAGGCCTCGCCGAGAGGAAATTTTCTTCCCTCCTTATGAAGATAACCTACAGAATGAGTTCAACAACATGAACTGCTTCTATTCCCCAAGCACTGTGGTGGCAAATTGGTTCTGTAAGGTAGCTGAGGAGAGTTCCAGTGCAGGGCATCAGATGAACCTCAGGACGGCTAGGAGGCTAGAGCATTCACTCAGAAACAGCATCTGGAAACCTTGGTTCCCCACCTAAAACACCAAGAAAGCACCTCACACTCTTTTTCAAAATGACCCATATTGATGTCTCCTTTTTAGGGAACTTAATTAGTAAGTTCTAAAAGAGTGGAGTCCATATCCCTAAGCTTGAAATTCCAGGTACGCTCCCAGACCCGTCCCTCTACTACAAAGTGTGACTACTTCCAGTTCCCCAAAACCATCTGCACCTTCTTGTCGCCACACCAGGTTCTAAAGAATCAATTCTTCCTTCCCAGGTCAACTTCGCCTCTTTTGCCCCATCCACCTTTATTTCAGGCTTTCTAATATTTCCAGTTCCACTGGGGGCAGGGGATGGTCGGTGGTAGGGCCACGTGCATTCACTCACCATGACATGCTCGGGAGGTGGGACAGCATGGCAGACTAAACAGAAGCACCGCATGTCATCTCTTTCACCTCCTCCCAAAGCGTCCTCCCCCAGGAGGAACTGATACCTCCCCGCCAGGCTCCTGCTAGGAGCTTTCTACCTTGATTTAGGGCTATTTACATAGACTCTTCATCTCCTCCTCAAAACATAAGCTCATTGGGGGCAGATTTATGATTTGGTTACCAAGGAAAATATTGAACATATTTTATATATAATCACCTAATATATGGTCGCAGAAGTAACGTGGGACAGCCAAAGACACCGGGACATTAGAACAAGAAAACTGACTTAAAGTTATCTTAAACAGTTCTGGGGATTGAACCCAAGGCCTATGCATGCGAGGCAAGCATTTTACCACTAAGCTACATTCTCAGCCCAAAAGTTACCTTATTCAAGCCACAAAGGCCTCGGTTCTCATATTTGCAAATTATGGACACTACCACTGACCTCTCTCATCAAATGAAATAACACACAGGAACATAATTTTTAAACTATCAAATACATTTTTATAATTATTCAATTGGTGCTTCTAGAACATGAGTCCTTTGTAATTCCTCAGAAAAAGTAGCATCATATGAACCAAATGTGTTATTTCAGCAGTCATGACTGTTTTTTCAGTGTTTCTATGAAAAGAAGTTACGCCGAGTGACAGGGTGATTATCTTTAAAATACTCTAGTTGTGACAACATAAATTCTTACGTTCTTCTTGTGAGAGGAAACTTAGACTTCATCAACAACTTAAAAATCCCAGAAGGTCATCTTCATTATATCCCTATGAAATGTTAAGAATCCATTAAAACAACAGTGGTGAACCTGCTAGCCCACCCAACTAGGGAAACGTTTCCATTTCTTAATAATTCAGGAGGGAGGGGAGTGGGGAGACAAGTTCAGACTGCTGCAAAAAAAAAAAAAATCATAAATAGAAATCTGCTTTTTTTGGAAATACCATGCAATGTAAATACTCTGTACATAATATCAATATCTCAATACCACCTTTCATTAAAAAAGTTATTCTAGTTATTTCCCTTGGAAACCACCTTCACGGAGGCCTCACTTTTAGTCTCATTAAGTGGAGATTCTGCTTATTGTTTCTCCCACTGAATAGTCAGGAACAGAGACCTTTAGACTCCAGGGTCATGAGAGAAGCACCTGCTGCCTCTCATATCAGGACATCCAGACTCAAGTCTGGGGAGAAGACACCATGGAAGCAGCATGGGAGAAGAGGGCTCTGTCTTGTAAGAACGGCCTCTGCACATCTGTTAGTTCCTGCACTGCATGGACCTTGGCCCAGAACAGGACCAGAGCTTACCCAAAGGTCATCCTGAACTCAGGATTTGAACCCACATCCATGGAATGCAGTTGCTTTCTCTCTCTTACTAAATGGCAGCCTTTCCACAAGTCCCTTCACCATGTCCCTCCCACACATTGTGGTTAGACTCCAGGGAGGAAAATAGAGATGACATAAGACCTAAGTTCTAGGCTTAGCTAAGTACCTCTGTGTGACTAAGGCCAGTTCATTTAATCCTCTGTGCCTTAGTTTCCATACTGAAAAAATAGGTGACGATAAGATTCATTTCACCTTCCTCAAAAAAAAAAAAAAAAAAAAAAAGTAAATCACTCTGCAAATGTTCAAAATTATTTCTGTTGTTCTGATTATCAAAATGGACTACTTAACTAAGGTGCCTTAACTTTGAAGTCTGTGTGATTTTTCCTTGTATTATTTTGACTCCTTGGAGCAGGGGTCAGCAAAGGACAGAACTCAAGCCAACGAGGCTACCAAGTGTTCTGGCCACACAGCCACGCCCATTCTTGCACTTATTGTCTCTGGCTGCTTTCTCCCTACCATGGCAGGGTGAGCAGTTACAATAGAGTCTGCAGGACCCTCGAAGTCGAAAAAGTATTCTGACTGGCCCTGTGCAGAAAAAGTTTGGCAGCTGCAACCTCTTAGTACCTTTAAACATCAAAAAGAGAGCCAAAGAGAGAGGCTAACAAGTTATAACAATTTGAATTTGCCTCCAATTATACTTCTTTGCACGTATCCTATTTATAAAAAGATTCAATGTATTGTGAACAAATATAAAAGGAGGAAAAATGAGTAAATAGAAAATCATACTAAGCTAATCCAAAAATGAGCATACAAATGAATTTTTAAGTTTTTCTGTATCTTTGAATGATCACAATCTGTAAGTTCTACAAAATTATCATTCTACGGTAAATAAAAATCATAAACCTTGTCCCTCAAACTATCTAATATTTGAACAAAAATATAAACAGGAGAGGGAAATAGTTCAGGATACGCATGAAATATTTCCCACGATTCCCATTGTGAAACTACATATTGTAAATCGGGTTTTTTAAATTAACTTTCAAAGTTGCAATAAAACGTTTTTTTAAAAAAAAAAACTAAACCGCTCCGTCGATTCTTTTGTGGAAGGCTGAGTTCTGATTCTGAAGTGCTTTTGTGAGTAATTTAGTCCGCTTTGTGTTTTGAATAAGCAGTGTGTATTCTGCTCCTAAACATCTGGTTAGATGCCAGAAAGGAAAGTGTGCAGCGTGTTTTAACAAGCAGACTTCCTCTGTTTCTCAAAGCCTTCAAATATTTAGTTTCAGAATGAATACACTGTAAGCCAAAAAATTACCACCCATTGCACTGCTCTGCCACTGCTACTGTAAAGACACACCGTAAAGGCAAGAAGGGAAAGCAGACACAGTGGCGGCTGGTGGACGAGGGGAAGCCGTGAGTGAGGAAGGCAACCGGGAATAACCTATAGGAATTACCTATCCCTTCCTCTCCCACTCCATAGCTCTCCAAAAAAGTGGGGGAGGGGAGCATTATTACTTACTATTACTTATTGCTGATACAAGGCCATAGCTTTCAGAAGCAGCCTGAATTTCAGGGATCACTAAATAGGCCCATTTGTTTTATGGATGAGAAAACCCAAGGCCCAGAAATATTAAGTGGCATGCCCTGTGGGTGAGCTGTGAGAAGCAGGACCAGGACCAGAGTCCCATTTCCCGATCATCAGTTCAACACTTCCCATTAGACTCGGCTCCTTGCCCCGCTAAGCATAATATGCCGTTTGGCTTCTAACGGCTAACTTCTTCTTCAAATATGCCCAAAGTATGCCTATTGTAGCCAGGAAAGTCACAACACCCTTCTTAAATCCTATTCAGGGGCACATGCTTTTTCCAAGTACAGACGATCGAGAATATTGCTTCCGCCTCATAAGGATTAGGATTCACAATACAGCAGAAGAATAATCAAAGAACTCATAAGGTCTTGGAGCTGCCCTTTGTATTTTGTCTTGATGGAAATCAGTTTGAAACAGACACCCCCTTTCTTCATTCCCCCCCAAGACAAACACTCCCAAGACTAAACAGCAATATTCCATAAAAAGACCAGATCTAGCCAGTGTTATTATCTGTCTGACATTTGGGTTATTCTTGTGAGTAACTCATAAAGTAACGTGGGTGTCTGCGATTATTTGAGTACACATGGCAAACCATAATTGGTCAAAAAATAATAAAAGACATTTTTCCTGTGACAAAAATACTGTATTGCATGACAACATGGCACTATGACAGCTTTCAGTAGACCGCAGTACCTTCTCCACTTACAAAAAAGTAAAAAACAAAAATTTAACAAGAAGGAAAACGAAACGCTTCTGCTGCAATCAGTCACTACCAGTTCATGTTTAAATTAATTTACAATCTGAGTGCTGACAATAATCCACTAGCATCTCTTCCTCCAGATCCATCATTTATCAATTTATAATTCAGTCTCATGATACAAAGCAGAAACGTGGCAAAGGATGCTAGTCTGTATCCTTTTCTACAACCATAGTACAGGTCTTCGATGATTTTTATAGTTTTTTTAAAGAGGTTGGTTACTTATGAAGTGGAATTCTAAATTTCATCACCACCGTCCAAACTGTACCTTAGTCAAATTTAATGCAAATTCTACTTAGCAAGGAGCTGATAAAATTTGAAGCCGAGCAGTGCAAGTTATGCATTAGGGTCATGGTCTAAAGCTGACATTCTCGTCTGTTCTCCTATATAGATTCCCATCACCACATGGCTGGGGAAAAGCTAAGCAGTAAGAGGAAAGATCCAAGTTGCCATCTCTCTAAGAAGCCAAAAATCAGGTTAGAAATTATTCCAAAAGTAATTCAGCAGACTGAGTGAAAGAAGCTTATTCGTACTCATAGACAGAAACGCGTTCGGGCAGGCAGTGTGATTGGAAGGGTGTCTAAGTGCTACGATCTCATAAAACTCTGTTCGGGAAGGACAGTCAGGGACCGTGCAGGAACTCACCCACTCGGAAGTTCGTGGCCGTCAGGGTGTCGGCAGCATGGCCATTCTCACTAATGAGAGTGGTGGTGTTCCCCTTCTCGCAGCTGTTCTGACAGCTGCCCTTGGTGCAGGTCACTTTACAGATGCTCGGAGTAAAGACCACCTTGATGCGGCCAGTGTGGTTACTCACTAGGAGCGGAGGCAGGGAGAAAAAGAACAACAAACACATCAGCTTAGTATCCATGAACTTGCCTTGGAAGGCTTAAAAAAAAAAAAATGAGGGGGAAAGAAAAAAAAAAAAGGAAAGAAAAGAACGGAGCAGCAAGAGGGGAAAGAGAGCCCACAACCCGACAGGTTTAAGGAAGAGGGAAGCCTTCAGTGCTCGCTGCTCTGTATCCAGTGGTGTCTCTGAAACAGGAGTAGGAAGCTTAGCAAACAGAACTCTGGGATGCACTCCAAAACCACATTTGAAGTCGAGTCACTGGAGTGGGATTACTAACCACAATGCTGCACTTTATTCACGGGCAGACAAAGAGCAATACCGAGGGCACGAGAGATTAAAGAGCCAACCCTGACAGGCAGATGTAATGCAAAGAGGTTGGCCACGCACCTAGTGGTGAATAAACTCTTGTATCCTCAACTTGCATACTTTCCCTGTTTCTCCACTTATTAAGTCACTATTTGCAGTCCGACCCCTGGAAATGTTTTAGGCATGCGGCATGTCTGAAAACATCTGTCTCAAATCTCCTGGCACTCTCAGCTGAAGTGATCAAATCCTGTGACGCAGCTGCGGGAGCCCATTGCTTTTTCACAACTTTGGGGTGTTATTTCTCCATGTGAATTTATGCAACATATATTTTGTTTTACTGTGAACAGAGCCCATCTAAGAAGAAGTTAGGACAGGTCCAAGGGATGGAAGGTTGCCTCTGGTAACCTTCAGTTCTTGCGACTGCTATTCACAGAGTACCTGAAACAGGTATTGCTGTCTTTCTTAAGGTCCTCTCTTAAACACCAAATGCTATAACCTGACCAAATACTATGCATTTGGTAGCATAGCATCACAAAATGGGCACTAAACTAAAAATACATTCTGGCTTGTCATCTTGGCTCAACCCTGTTGTGACTTTGGACATGTCATTTCACTTTCCTCTAAAACATGAAGGAATTAATTAGAGTTGATATTTTCTAGCCAGTTCTAATGTTCAAAGTCTATCAGAAATAGGCAAGCTATAGTCCAGGGGACAAACTGAGTTCACTGCCTATATTTGTAAATAAAGTTTTATTGGGACACAGTCACACTCATTCATTTCTGTCTACAGCTGCTTTTATACTATAACAACACAGCCACATTGCACAGAGACTATATGACCTCACCCAGACCTGCCCCTCACAGTCAGGTCCCAATCGAAACCCTGGAAGATGGCAATACCGAAGCCATGTTTTGACTTCCCAGTCCAGACGATCCTCCTTCCTGGAGCTTAAGCAGAAAGCAAAGACGTGTTGGCATGAGGCTTTAGGTCTGGTGACAAGTAGTACCCTTCCTGAGGCCACTCTGGCACTATAGTGGCTCAAGAGGAGACTGGCTCCAGGCCAGCCTTTCTACTTCCATCTCTGTCCACCAGAAAAATGTCTTGCTCTGTGTACTTCTCTGGTTTGACCAGTATTACATTTTCAGAAAATCATCCAGGATGCCTCTAGAGACCCACAACAAATTAAACTGTGGTTACAATCGGAGCCTGGAAACAAAACTTGAACCAAAGAAGCCATTAGAATTTCAGGGTTGGAGTGGGGCCTCAGAACTTTTCCTGCAAACCATCTTGTATCCACTGCATGATTTCTGTGTACCAAGTGGTCACCCAGTCTTTATTTAAATATCTCTCGTGACAAGTTCATGACCCACCAAACCCATTCTAGGTATGGGGGCTCCTAGCAAGCATGATTCTTCCTTGAGCTGAAAGCACTCTCTCAGTAACCTGCACCCATTCATTCTAATGCAGTTGCTCACTGTCTCACAATCTAACACCTCTTCCACATGACAGCCTTTCAAATACTCACAGGCAACTGCCACATAATCAAAGAAGGCTCAAGTCAGAGGGAGTTGAAGCCACTGGCTAGGATGGCACTATGACTCCTCCAGAGGAAAAACTCCCTCCATTTTTTTCTGCTAATTTCCTAAGAAAGTTTCTCCTTCCCCAGTGGTTTTAACTCTGGGGATCAAGACATGTTGTCTGAAGTAGGGAAACAGATATTCTAGTAACCAAACAGGACTTTCTGTACCTTGCAAAATGGACCCCAACAGGAATATCTATCAAGGCTTTAACTCACAGGTTAGCAAACCTTTTCTAGAAAGGGCCAAATAGTAAACATTTTAGCATTTCAGGCCAAAAGGACACTGTTAAAACTATTCAACTCTGCTTTGGTAACTGCAAAGCAGCCTGTTAAAGGCAATATGCAAATGAAAGGGTATGGCTGAGTTCCAATAAACCTTTAAAGAAACACAGTTTGCTGCCCACTGCTTTCAATGCTTATGTGACAGTTCAAATTATCTATAATTATTACCTTAGAATTCTTTTTAATGCAATAAAATATTGTTCCCACAACTGGGCAAAATTTACTAGTTCAATTTGGTTTTTTTACAGTAGCACAAACAAATCAGCTTAGGCTCTGTGTTGTCAGACCATGATTAATAAATATCTTGAGGATACTCTGTGTGCACAAGTGTGTTCTCAAGGGAATATAAAAGAATATAAACTTCAAAAGAATATAAACTTCTATTTCTTCTGGCCTTGGCACAATAATGAAATTAGAAGTCGTATGCCAACTATTTTGTCTTCTCTGGCATTAACTCATAGCATAAGCAGCTGCCATACAGATGCCCTGTCGCCTAAATTATGCCCACTCGGGGAAACTGAGACATCCAAAGAAAGCACGCTCTGAACCATGATTCCAATTTCACCTCTGAGTTACAGTAGTCACTTCACAGGCACTTGAGATTCTTTGGGCCATTGTTTTTAAAAACTTGTATCTCTTTGCCAAAAGAAAATTATTTTGGCAAGGAATTGTCTGCATTTTCAAAAAGCAGAGACAGTTTCATATGACTTAATTCTGATTTTTACAATCTTAACATCTTCTTGGAAGCAGAATACATTTTATTTTACATTTTCCCTTGTGTTTTACAAGCATCCTGCTATAAAGTCATCTAATTCTAAAACAGACACCTGTATTTCCAGCAGGTCCTCTTGTCTCTTCATGACGTATTTAATTCTTCATAATTAGCTTTAGGTTCTGACAGCAAGCTTTTCAAAATCAATAGTGAAGGACGATTAAATTAATACTAAATTGTCATTTAGATCTCTAACTGGATCTCTGTAAGTATTGAATAGATTAGAAAACACAATTTTGGGGCTGGGGTTGTAGCTCAGTGGTAGAGCGCTTGCCTAGCATGTGTGAGGCACTGGATTCTATCCTTAACACCACATAAAAATAAATAAAATAAAGGTATTGTATCTATAACTAAAAAATATATTTAAAAAAAGAAAATACATTCTTCCATTCCCACTTTTGTTGTTGTTGTTGTTGTTGTTGTTGTTGTTGTTGTTGTTATAGAGGATTGAACTCAGGGGCACCCAACCACTGAGTCACATCCCCAGCCCTAATTTTGTATTTTATTTAGAGACAGGTCTCACTGAGTTGCTTAGCACCTCGCCGAGTTGCTGAGGCTGGCTTTGAACTTGCGATCCCCCTGCCTCAGCCTCCAAAGTCACTGGGATTACAGGCCTGTGCCACTGTGCCAGGCCCATTCCCACTTCCTTAAAATCATTTCCTCCTAACTAGGCGCAGTGTCTCACATGACAGGCTGAAGACAGTACCAGTCATCTTTTAAGAGTCTAATAGGAATTCACTAACAGTGGACATGAACTCTCCTCCAGAAGCCATTGAAGAAAGAGGAAGAGGATATTCCTTGAATGCCTTGAATAAGCAAATACTCAAGGACGTCTGGTGTCTTGCATACTGTAGCCAGTAAACATGGAATAAATGAATGTCCATGGGTCAAGGGCGACTGCCAAACCCCATGGAGTCAGGAACTCACAGGATGCTAGAGGTCATTCTAGTCTAAGGCCCTACTTCACCAGTGAGGAGACAGGCCCAGGAATAACTAGTGGTAGGAGGCCATTGCTAGGGACACCACCTGGCTGATCAGAAATGACAAATCTGAGAAGCAAAAGTTAGACAGGCAGGAGCTAACAGGGAAAACCATCGAGCAGCTTTTGTGCGTGGTCTCTCTGAACGAAAAAAATGTAATTTTTAGATTCTTGTAGGTAAATCAGCCCCAGAAATCTTAAGCAAGCACTTTAAAAGCTTGGGTTTTAGAGACGTTGGCTAGAAACATAGATTGCCTGGAGGCATGTAGCACCTCCACAGAGCCTCCCAGTCAGTCAGAGACACTCAAGAGTCAACATCCTGTCTGCAGCTTCTGCCAGGCCCTGTGTGAATTTATACCTCCAAGAAGAGGCACTGGCACATGGCTTTAAACAAACCACAGATATTCAGAGTGAATGGCGAACGGGACGGCAGTGAAGTCAATACCTTCCCAAGATTTTTTTTTTTTTTAAAAGCTTCATTTCTGCTGCACAATCATTAATGAAAGAAAAATGCAAAAATGTGAAAATTGTTCTTGACAAATAGACTTCAGTTTAGAAGAGTGTACAGTTGCCATCTCTCAGTCATTAGACCAAGATGTGACCAGAGCAAAGGCAGCCAAAGACATAAATATAATAAGTTCAAGGCTCACATCAGATGTCATGAACAAATACAGTCTCCTCCAGAGTGCTGCAACAGCACGTTAGCATTCATCCAACCTAAACAGCAGGGACCAACTGACACAGGCAAAGTCCTCTGGGAAGAGGCAGCCTCTCTGTGAAGAGCTGTCACCCTGCTCATTAGCAGAGGCCAGTTTAAAGGGACCTTCAGGCTGAATCAGCACAGGTCACACATTCTGAATATGAGGGAAACTGAGCTAATAGCTCATGCTCCCACTTGTAGTCCATCGCTTGCCCGAAGGCCAAGAATTCTTTGAGGGACAAATCATAACAGTATTAAATAATGCTTAGAATAACAAGACTTTATTGTTCAGCTCTCAAGCCATGCTTAACTCCTCTGGGACTATCAAAAGAATGCTCACAGAGTCCTCTGTGCTCCTCAGGAAAAGTAGTATGTAAATAAAAATGAATATCCAATCTATGCCTTCGATGAGCCACCTCAGCCTGGAAAACCCTCCCAGAGGGAATTTCAGATGAGATTTCCAGGACTGTTGCCGGCAGTCCCTCCTTCCAGCTGCGCCTCCTCAGTTATTCAGGTCGCCACACAGGCGATATAAATCCAGGGGAAAGATAGCTCGGCTTTCTCTCCTGTACCAATCACTAGAGGGAACTTAATGTCAGCTACTGGTCTCTCTCTCACACATACATATACAATTCCCCTCCATTTGTACACATTTGAGGAGACAGTCTCACAGATAGGCAAAGACAAGAATATATTAAGTACAATTTAAGAATACATTTCTGGATATATTCTAAATTATATAGACCTATAGATTTATATATATACATATATATATATATATACACACACACACATATATACATATATAATTTAGAATATTTATATATATTCTAATTAAGGAACTGTTTATCACTCACCAAAAGCAGTTATCATATGTACACCATGCTTTAAAATGTAAATATAGTCCCCCAATATCCAGAAATAAACATTTCTGGATATATTCTAAATTATATAGACCTATAGATTTATATATATATATATATATATATATATATATATACACATATATATATAATTTAGAATATTTATATATATTCTAAATTAAGGAACTGTTTATCACTCACCAAAAGCAGTTATCATATGTACACCATGCTTTAAAATGTAAATATAGCCCCCCAATATCTCTGAGATCTGTGGCCACTACCTAATCTCACACTCTCAAGCACGACCTCACCTGTTGCTTTACTGAGAAAACAGAAGCTACCAGACACACACCTATCTGTTGATCTGTCCTGCAGTGGCCTGCCTTCCTCCTGATGAAGGACCTGGGCCTGCTGCAGTCCACCCCTCTACGAGGCACCATGCTCCTTCCACTGTGCCTGCCCAGAAACGTCCTCCCAGGCATTGCTGTTAGCAAGCAGACGTGTTGAACAGCTTCCATCTTTAAAGAATGCCCGTTTCCATCTTTTAAGAATGCTCTACTTCTCAGTTCTCTTCACAGCAAAACTCCTCAAAGAAGCTGTCTACCCTAGCTGGCTCCTCTACCACCCCTCTCAGTCTCTCCTGAACTAGCTGCAGTAGGGTTTCTCTGCCCCACTTAACTAGAGCCACCCTTAGAAAGGTCAGCATGGTCTCCATGGCTCCAAATCCAATGGCAAACTCTCTGATTCTCTCTTATTCAAGCTTTCAACATATCTGTCATTGCAGAACACTCTGCTTTGTGTGGCATAGTCTCTCCCAGCTTCTAGGTTACCCTGCTCTCTTGTGGCTCTTTCCCACCTACTTGGCCTCTCTTCCTCTGTCCAATCTGAAGGAGGGCCTAGAACTTCTCTTTTCTAAACTGACTTTCTCAATGATATTATCCTGTCCCATCTCATGACTCCAATACCACTAGTAGACATCTCTATAGTAAACGTAGAACTCCAGTCTGGACCACTTCTACCTTGTATATATGTCTGTCCATATATGTGCTGGAGAATCTATAATTATGTCTGCACATACATATAGGCACATGCATACACATGTATACCATATATACATACACACACGTACATGCAACAACACAACTGCTTATGGGACTTTGTGAGGTAGGTATCTAATGGACATCTCAAACAAGACATGCAAATGAAGCTCTGATTCCTCCCTGTACCCACGTTCCAATGCGTTCCTCTTCGAGTCTTCCCCAAGTCATTTCTTGCCCACCCCCACCTTCCCACACACCATTTTTCATCATCTGGCAGTCAGTGCAACAGCAAATTCCACCGGCTCTTTCCCAGAAGATGGACAACTTCTCACTAGCTCCTCAGCAAATGCCTTGGTACAATGCACCGTCTTCTTTTATCTGGATTATTTCAAATGGTCTTCTGGCTGGACTCCCTGCCTCCACCTTGCCCTCCTCTAGCTTCCTCTCCACACAGCACTCACGTATGTCAGTCAGATCATGGCCCTCCTCCTTCCCATGGCCTTGCACCTCAGCCAAGAGAGAATCCAAAGGCCTCATGATGATCTTTGGGGCTTCTCATCAACTGGCTCCTCTGACCTCTAAGACCTCATCTCCTATGGCCTTCCCCAGCCCTCCACTCTGGCTTCCCTGCTATTCCTGAAACACAAGCACACTCCTGTCTCAAGTCTTTGCACTTGTTCCCTCTGCTAGAACATTCTACAGATACACAAAGCTTCCTCCCTGGCCTCCTTCAAAGTTCTCGGAAATGTCACATTATCAGGGAAGCCTTTCCTTGCCAACCAAGATGAAACTGGAACACCTCCCACGGTCCCTACCCTTACCCTGTTTTACGTTTCCTGTTTAAGTATTTTTTATTATTACCATAAAATCATAAACTTGATGAGGACAGGCATCTCATTGTAAGTCCTCAAAAAATAATAATGAAAAGAATGAATATACTTCACTGACAGGAAACTAAATAGATACTAACATTTATCTATGGGGTAACTGGTAATATGGTTAAAAGAAAAGGACTCTCCTATGAAATCTTTAGCTCCAAAACACATTTGCGCCAGGCATAGTGGCACAAGTCTGTAATCCAAGTCATTCAGGAGCCTAAGGCAGGGGGATCGCAACCTTGAGGCAAGCCTCAGTAACTTAGTGAGATTCTCAGTGACTCAGACTCTGTCTCATAATAAAAAGGACTGGGGGTGTAGCTCAGTGGTAAAGCACCCTTGGGTTCAATACCCAGTACAAAAAAAGAAATTGTGTGTGTCTGTGTATATGTGTGTGTTATTTGTCTAAGAGAAACAAAAATATTTAAATTTCTAATATCTCAGATCAAGGAAAAGCACAAAGCATTATAACTTGGAAACCTCTCCATCATTACAAAACATATTTTTTCCCTGAATCATTAAAAAATTACCAAAAAAAAAAAATAGCCAATGGTGCTTTTACAAAGTAAAACAATTTTTAAATTAAATAAGCCAAAGAGAATAATGGAATAAGCCACAGGAAATAGCAATTTCTCAAGCATTTTTCAAAAGAAAAACAATTATTTGCTACCAAACTTTCACAACATATTATGCAAAATTCATACTGACCCATGATGGAAATTTCCTTTAATTTATAGATAAAAATCCATGCTAATATTTAAGGTGCTCAATTCTCAGCATATCTCTGATTTGCTAAGTATTCATTCCCTTTGTTAGATAAAGAACAACTACAAAATTTAGCACACCATTGCCCAGATGCAGAAACTCTTCATGAAATTGTCACTGAGCTATAAAATTCACCCCAAAAGAGAAACACACTTTAGTTCACAGTTGAGGGAAACAAGTCCAGGGACGCAAACTAGAGGCGCAGCAATAAAGATGGCAGATTCCATCCACATTTCCACTTATCTCAGCAGTCAGGGCTGATTTCCAATTTGAATCATTCTTTGTTTTACCTTGACTCAAGAGTTAAGGACTATGGTTTTCACCTAGAATTTTCTCCCCATCAATCCTCTCCTGCCAAGCCAGCATCAACGGCCCCCAGCTGGACTTTAGAAAGTGCATCTTGAGACTTGGCATTGCTTTCATCTTTCCTTTTCCTCCTTGGAGTCTAAATACCAATCTCTTCTCTATAAATATATGAAAAGGTCCTATTTTTAATCCCTGGAATGAAATTCAATATTTCTGAAGACACAATGCATTTTACAGTCAAAAGACTAACTTTTACCCAACAAATAGTTTGCTCACCCAGCAGGATCTGACCCAGTGTTTGGGAAAAGAAAATACAGTTGGTCATAAAGTAGAGAACTAGCAAAACAAACCTAATGGCTTTTTGACATTTCCATTCTCTGACCTTTTTTGTAAAATATTTTTCTTTAACCTCATAGACCCTGAAGGGATTCGCCGATCCAGGCAGACTTGCAAACTTTCAGGACAAGGAGCACCCAGCGTTCAGGACAGGCTCTGTTGTCCAGGGACAGAGGTGACGGCACTTGCTCGCTAATCCTCGCCCTGTCCTCAAGTAACTAAAGGAAGAGATGAGACACACACCTTGGTCCTGGTGTTCCTGCGACTTCACAAGCCTGTTCTGTGGTGTCCTTTCAACACGACCTTTAAAACTCACCTGTCTAGAATATACCTGAAAATCCCTCCTCTGCTCCCAATCCTGAAAAGCAGGGCTCCTATCAGTGTGTCCCACCCAGAACAGTCAATAGTATTTAAATTCTGTGATTCAAGACACGATGAAACACATTCTCCAAAAAGAGAGGTCTTTATTCAGTTCGTACAAAGGAGGAGAGGAAAGGCAGGGAGTTCCATGCCCCCATCTTCTCAATTCTGGACTGGGAATGTAACCCACAGCCTTGACCTAGAATCCTGATGCACTTGGGAACCACCTGTGGGGAGAGTTAGATGAGTCTGCCCAGGAATTTCTGGAGGGAGGTGAGACCCTCATGGTTGAAGATGTTACTCTTTCTAAAAGCTTTTCTGCCAAGGGGGAAAGCCATGGAAAAGATATTTCATTTCATATGCAAAAAAAAAAAAAATTTCTACCCCCCTTCAAGACCCTGTGGCAGTCCTTGCAGCAGCACAGGTTAAGGTCCCACACAATGTCCTCGAGGGTAGAGGAGGCGTGCGTGTAAGTGACCAGAGGACCTCACTGCTGTCCAGAAGCAGAAAGAGGGGTGGAGCAGTCGCCACTCACCTGTCTTCCGCCCCTATCACTCACACACTCTGGCTGTTCTGCGGGGCTCCCTACAGAAATAGCGGGTTAGATATGTTTCACGTGACTCACATTCTCTGTCCCTTAATTTTGGAATGGAATTAGGTTTTATTTATCCCCACATTTGTTGTTTTTCAAAGAGCAAGTCAATGGAGGCATGTGCTATCGGTCTATCACTCACCATTTCCATAAATAGCATCTGGGTTGTTTGTTAGGGGGGCAAGTTTGACTAAATGGGCAGCCACTGGGCTGGTTATCAAGGAACAAATTTCATGGCTTATTCACAAGCTTTAGAGGCCATTCATCCCAACAATCCCAGATCATTCCCATCATAGAGAATTAGGATTCTATATAATCTATATGGTCTTATCTAGCCCCAACCTGGCCTCATCTCTGGCCACATCTACATGTACTCAGGACATTAGCCAGGCTAAAGTGTCCAATGGTCCTCACTCACACAACTCTTTCCTTCACAAGCAGTTCCCACCCACCCTCTAAAACTCCCCCCAGCCCCATTTCCTCACCGTCCATCCTTTTGACTGAACTAAACTGCTCCCTCCCACCTCAACCTCCACCAGCCTGGGCACAGCCAACAGTTACACCCTCCCTTTTCTCTTGACTCTGCACATACTTCTATCTATGTGTGTTTCTCTACTTTCCCCACCTTCCTTTAGTACCGCGCAAGCCAGAGAAAATAGTTTGTATTCTTATCTCCCTTTTCTATCTCTAACAAACATCCCATCTGGTGATTTTTCCCTCTTGGGGAATGGAAAAGAGAGTCACATGGGAAGAGGAGGGTCACACGGGAAGAAAATGAAGGGGCTGAAAATGATGATCAGTGATCAAAAGTGACAGAAAGCCAGGTTAGAAGAGACGGGAAGACTGACTAAGCAAAGGGCAGAGAAATGATTTCTAACTCCGACAACTAATGACTAGAAGCCACACAACTTTAAAGGAGTTCACCACCCTCAGGCTTCTATTGCCTTCATGAAGCAGGCTTGGAAATGTCCCCTTGACTCCAAAGGCAGAAACAAGGAAAAACATAACTTACTTTACTTTACAAAATTGAAATTCTACTTAAAAGAAAAAAAAATCAAAAGACAGGACAGAGAAGGAAAGGAAAACCTCTTGGGTCTGAACAGGCATTCTGAGTCACTGGAGTTGCCAGGTCAGAAGTAGAAGCGTTGGTGTGCCTCTCAGGGAATCCAACTCTTCCGTGCAAGCAACAGAAATTCAAAGCAAACAGAAATGAAGTTATCATTTGAATGCATTTTATTTTAAGAAACAATGAGGAAGTTAAAGATCTGAACATTATTGCAACTGCCAAAACAACTCTTGTTTGATGAATTCGGCTGAAAGAAAAATCTGTTGAAGCAATTAGTTACATAGAAAACTGGCATTTTAAAATCTCTGAATTTAGAACTATAGCATCAGGGAATCCAAGTTTGCAGAAAACCAATTCTGTCATTTGCCTTCCACCCGCAACCAAGTAGAAACTTTTCTCTCTGCCTCAGCTTTTAAATGACTCCATCAAATGGCCCCAACTACTCCCCTCAAGGGATTACTGCCAAATTCAATAGATCTCATCATTAGGAAAGATTTCCCTTTTCTCCAAGTCATCATATTATATCTAGCTATGCTCCAGTATCATGTGATAGATAAAATTTTAAAATTTTAGTTGCCAATAAAAAATGAATTACTGATGTGTAATTACACATTGTAAGTTCTCCAGCTGTCAGCTAATTCTTTTTAGGTTACTCATTTTCAACTTCCTTTCTTTTTTTGACTCTCACCAAGATAATGCCTCCCCTGTTGAATACTGTGAGGATTTTGAAATATGTCCACAAATTCCTTGATGTTTCTTTCTTTTTTTTTTTTTTCAAGAAGTGAAATCTGAAGGATACAATAAAATGGAAGTGATGGTTGCAGTTTCAGAGATCAAAAGAGAAGCTGCAAGCTGCTGTCTTGGTCTCTTTCCGATGCATCACTCTAAGGGAAGTCACCTCCCATGCTCTGAGGACTCCTGTCCGTGGCCATGTGAGGGTGTCCTCTTGAAAGTCATCTTCCAGTCCTAGTCAAGCCTTCATCAGGTCCTACTGATGTTCAAATTGAAACTTCATGAAAGAACCTGAGCCAGGACCAACCAGTTAAGCTACCTTAAGGTAACTCAGAATTCCTGACCCACAGAAATGGAGATAATGCCTGCTGCTTTAAACCACTAAGGTTTGGAGGAGCTTGTTACCTAATAATAGATAACATGAATACACACTCGTGGGCTCCTCTTCTTTTCTACTTTTGTTTTTGCCAAGATTTTGAGAACAGAGATGCTGAAATCATGGACTTGCCTAAACACAGAGAGCACTATTTGCATGACCATAGAACTGTATGCATGAAGCATATATGAACTGGGTGCCTACTTGAGCTACAGAGCTCAAACATACACCAGGATCATGTCAGCTACAATTTCATTGCTTTTTCAGACAGAGATGTTCATCAGAAGTTTGGCCCAGGTCATTTTGTTAGGAAATGGTAGAGCTTGGATTTTAATGCAATGCCTTGTTTTCTTCTTCACTGCAGCAATGCTTGTCCTACATTTCTATGGAAATTATATGACACTAAGCATTTGGGGAGATTGAGTGAGGAGGGGAAGCAAACATAGACTGAGCACCTTCTAGGTCATCTGTGTGGCAGTATTCTAAATAGCTTATATCCTTCATCTCCCTGCATCCTCACAACGGACTCATGGAATAAGTGGTAAAACTGGAAGTAAAATTGACCAAATTATGCTATGTACATGTATGAATATGTCCAAGGAATTTCACTATTTTTATAATTATAATGTATCAATTTTTTTTTTAATTTTATTAGACAAAGAAACTGATAATCATGAGTTAAGGGCTAGGATACAGTAAAATCACTCAAAAATTCCACCCTGCAAGATCTTGAAATTATGAGTGGAAAAAACATACATGCAGAATAATGCCAGCCAAGCCACCTACCTCACAAGACTGCGGCAGGAACCATATGAAATAATTTGTATGGACATAATTTGTAAACTGAAATCTACTATGCAAATGCAAAAGGGTATCATTACATGTGGTCAGCTCTTAATGCAGCAACTGAAGGAAAAGCTTAAACCAGCAACAACGCTCACCCCTGATATATTATAAAGCAAAACTTACAAATACTTCTAAATATAGAAAAAATTTCATCTCAAGATGTTTGCTTCCATAATCAAAACTATTATTAAAGACTATAGAATTAAGCATGGTTCTACTGAGGAATTTGGTTGCTACATAATATCTACATATAGCTACATTGCTTAATTTTATTTGAAAGGTATCAAAATGGATTTTGAGCAGTAGCAGGAATCTACTGATTAGAAAGGTTTATTTTACATTCAAATAATTTTCGTTAAGCTCTACAAATCTTGTCAGTAACTCTATATGCAGATACTTTAAAAAACATGTTATTGTCTTGAAAGTCTTACATATAATAAAATTGATGAATTTTAAAAATAGAACAAAAATATTGACTTTGTGCTCATCCAAAAATAACTTACACAAAGACCTAAACTGGTGCTTTTCAATGAGTAAAACTTGCTTTGGCCATTTTTAACTCTGATGTTTGGTTCCTGACTTAAACTGATATGAATAATATGTAGAGCACACTTTAAATAGTCAGATAATACCGTAATACAGTCATGTGCCCCATAATATTTCAGTCAACAATGAGTCATATATTTGATGGTGGTCTTATTATAATGGAGCTGTGTAATGTCACGATTTGATGCACTGCTTGCCTATTTGTGATGATGCTGGTGTACACACACCTGTGTGTCACATGGAAGTGATATAAAAGCATAGCAAATGTGATCATACTCAGTACCTAATACTCGATAATGGGACAAGCGACAATGTTACTGATTTATGTATTTACTAACCTTGTTGTTATTTTAGTGCATCCCTACTTATAAAAAAGAAGTTTGTTGTAAAACAGTATACTGTGTTCCACCTGCAGCAGGCTCACACCTCTTGGGTTTCCCATATTTCTTGGCTGCATTGAGAGGTCATGTCAAGTGACTGACACTTACCATCTAGGTTTGTGAACTCCATGATGTTTGCCCAGTGATGAGATCACCCAAGAATGCATTCCTCAGAACATATTCCTGCCATTAAGTGATGCAGGAGAGTATTTTGATGACATGTTGAATTAATGCATACAAAGTGCTTAATACCGTGGTTGGCACACAGAAAGAGTTAAACAGATAAGAGACTCTGTCCAAATTTCCTAGCTACCTAATCTTCGGTGATCAAGATTACAATGTATGACAACTGCAACAGGTTTTGGGGTTTTATTCGAGGTATATTAAGGTGTGGTTTGGAAACTGGGATCTCTGACAAGAAACATTATGAATCACTTTCTCCATTAATAGTCTTTGAAAATATCCTTCAAAGAGGCATCTAATTTTGCTATATTTCTAGTTCAAGTTATGGCAGAGCATGCCTGATGGGTATTTACACATATACCACATTGTGGCTGCCAGAAAATCCATACTAATAAAGATGAATGAATAGGAGGACAATGGGATTTCAGAAGTCTTATTTAAAAGATTCCCCAAACCACCTTCACTAAGGAACTGAAACTGCATGTTCTCCATTCCGTGTGAGCAAGAATTCCTGAGCCCCAACTGAGAAAATCCAAGTGGGTCCTCAGACATGGATATGGAAATACATGGAACCCTACTGACCCCCAAGCCAGGCAGAAACAATTCTCCAAGTGTTCCAGGGATCTCAGGGAACCGATGGAACTAACCCACCCACTCCGTTCTCCATCTGCCAACCCATCCCAAGCTTTCTTAGAAGTGAGGAGGTTGGATAGAAGTAAGAGCTATAAAGAGAGTGAAGAAAAGAAGTCAAACAGCTGGGTTTTCCCTCTCTAGAAGGCAATCCTCGTAAACAGGGCATGCAGCTGTTAGAGAGCAGGGCAGAAATAGAACACATGTTAGCTGAGGTCTTTTGTCTACAAAACAATCAGCAGAGTGCACATTATCCCAAGTCATAGGATGTTCTAGTAAGGCTGGGTGCAGCAATACGGGAGGTGGAAGTCTCAAGAGAACCCGGGAAAAACCAGCCCCGTAAGACAGACCTCACAGAGATGGGGACTTATTATTCCAGTGACTTATTTCAGTAACTGCAAAGATATTAAGAAACCACAGTACTTTTAGAAACCCATTATACATTGCCCATCCCCGCCCCCTTTCAGAAATGCTGTTGAACTTCATTCTTGTGCCCAACGTCAATGTGGCAGAAGGCTTCTGTCTGGCTGCTTCTGCTTCCTTTCGGTATTCTCCTTGTGTTCCAGTTACTCAGTGTTCAACTCTAACTTACAAATTCCTTAAGAGAGAGTCTGATTAATATAATTTAGTCAGCATCATCCCTGGTGGGGAAAGCTTGTCTGCCAGGCCACCATATAGGCAGTCAGCCAGCCTCAGATTGGTTTTTCTTGGGTCAAATGCCTATTCATTTTCCAGTCCACTGTGGCCAGAAGGTGAGGTCACCCACAAGGGCATTTTTCTACCTAGATGTATCCTGCCTGATTATAACAGTATCATTTGTTCTACTAACTCATCCATTGATTTGTCCAAACTGCTCCAAATGATCTTCTGCCCTGCTGAAATGGTAATCTAAGAAAAATAACAGATTTCCAGAGAGCTGGCACATCAGCTGACCAGATGTAGGACTATTCTGTGGTAGAAGAAAACATCAAGGGCTCTCATGGCCTGCACTCAGAACTGCTGCTCATTCTACCCCTTCCCTCTACTGGGTAAATGAGACATGTGGCCAAGTCCAAAGACACGGGTAGGAGCAGGGGTAAAGGCCACTATACCCACAAGAAAGCCACAGCAAGAGAGGAAAGAGAACAAAGAATTATGCATAAATAATACAACCTACCACTTCTCTTATTTATTCTGGGACGAATAAAATGTAGGAAAAACGTTAAATAGGTCAGAGAATCATTCTTAACAAAAATACATCCACCTCCTCCTCTCCCTAGGAAAACAAACTAAAACACACTTAAATACTTCTTCATTTTCATTAAATATCTGCAATTGCCAAGAGAAAAAGCAACCTTTGGACCACAAATTAACGACCTAACTAAATCACAAAAAAGTGAGTATAATATTTTTGATTGATCAATAAAGGAAAAAATATAAACCAAAAGATTTTGTTTTAGGGGAGAATTATTCCATAACCCTCTAAAATAAAGCAGATGCCTGCTTTGCTGGCTACTCTGTGGAATGCAGGCTGGAAGCGTGGGAGGAAGCTCCCTGGCTTCTGCTAGCTCTGAGTTGGGCGGCTGCGATCCTGCCATGCACCTGTAGTCATAGAGGGGCGAGGAGCACAGCTGCTGAGTGCGTGTGTTTCCAGCCTCATTAGGGGAGAGCGCTCAATCCCACACAAGACGCCTAGGGTCAGGGCCCAACCCTCTCACCTACTGGAGCAATGCCCTTCCTTTCACCAAAGCTTTCGAAATTTGTTTGGGGGATACAGGGATCTTCAAAGAATTATGATGCTCTTTACAAAAATAACCCCTGCCTATTTAGAATGTTTTCATTTAGTTAAATAAACTAAAACCTTAGCCAGGCACAGTGGTCTCAGGAGGCTGAGGTAGGAAGATCACAAGTTCAAGCCCAGCCCGGGTAACTTTGTGAGACTCTGTCTCAAAATAAAAAATACAAACATCTGGGGATGTGGCTCAGTAGGAGAAGATCCCTGGGTTCAATCCTCAATATTGGGGTGGTGGGGAGAATCTAGAACCTTGAAAAGCAAACTTGTACAACAGTCAGGGCAACAGCATTTTTTCAAAAACTCGATACTTCCTTTATGGATAATGTAAGAAGCTCAAAAGATAACTACTTAAATACACACACACACATATGTACATGACATGTATGTGAGTACATGTAAATATTCATCACACATATATAAACACATTTCTTGGTTTAAGGTTTGCCTGTCAGGAGAATTAATCAAATATAACATTGCAACTGCCTCTCAGGGAGGGGAGAAAAATAGACAATGCAAAAGGTAGAAAAAACCATAACCAAAGCCTAAGAAATGTCATGTAAAAACACCTAAGAAAAGGACTGATCCTTACTTTAAAGTGGGGACAGACTCACCGCAAGGCAGTCATTTTCAGCATTGAGGGGACTCTTCTATAAAGGGACTAACTCCCAAGAAGACAAAGCATCTACTTTAATTGCCTTGAGAACATCTCATGAGCAGTATTGTTTTACAGTCTTGTTTATTTTGAATCAAAACTATCATTTCAACTCTAATATGAATTGATTCCCTAGAAACTATTTCCTCTTCTGATGTAAAATCAAGCAAAGCCCTTGGTTTCTAGCAAAGAAATCTGAATGCTGAGTAGTCACCTTCTCAGTTGTTTTGTTTTGTTTTGTTCCAAATGCAGTCTCTCTCCTCCCAAAATACTGCTTTGTAGTTTCCCCCCATGCAAGCCATAAATTCACTTTTGCTATGTTTTCCCAATGGAGGAAAGAAAAATCAAGTGGATTCTAGAATATTCTGGAGGCATAAGTATTGATTTCTTAATAATATCTTCAAGTTAGTCTCAATGCCCAGAAATGTTCTTGAATTTGTGTGTTTGTTATGAAATCTTGGGTTCTTAGAATGCAAACTTTTCTCTGGCACTAAAGACTGCCTGTAGAGGAATTTAAACTACATAATCCTTCAGTCCACCTCTGTTTTCATGATGCTGGATAAGTTTCTTGGAAGTGTTGATAATCAATCCAAGTCTGCTATTTCCCAGCTATCTTAATCTTTGTGTAACCAAATCAAGAGACAGAGAACACTCATGTCACATACCGTCCTGGACAAGGATGAAATCAAACAACTCTGATAAAACTTATCTTTCTCCTGCATCCACTGAGGTGCAATGTTCCTGGCAAGACCATCTTTGTAGTAGGTTATACCCTATCCTCAATGAAATCTAGATTTCCAAGGATAACAGCTCAGCAATACCCTGTTCATCCATAATAACCAGCACACTTTCTCAAGAGTCAGTCTGAACACAGAATAAGGTATGACTGTCTAAACTTTCAAACCAAAGAGTTTGCCAGAAACCATCTAAAACTAGGTGATTTTCTTCTAGCCATCTTAAGTGCTAATACCCATAATGCTACACGGCTGAAAAACTGGCTCAAGGTTTCTAATTCCCACCGGAAGCTGTGCTAAGTTCACCAAGGAGTTTCAGGAATTTGTTGATTTTTGCAAGGGAAAAAAAGAGCAAGGTTCACCATCATTCTTTCTAAAGCAGTCTGCTTTCACACCTAGTATTCCTCTTAAATGCTTATTCATTTTTTGTCAGTTTTCAACAACTCCTTGTAAGATCATTTCTGGCGGGTACCAATTCTGCCATTTAGTACCCACTGAGCTGGTGTGGGGCCAATCCCAAAGACACATTTATTTGCACACAAGTTACAGGTTGTCTCCATGCAGGGGAGGCTTCCAGTGCTACAAAATGGGTTTCTCTTGGAAGTTGCCTCTCCCTCTAAGTGCTCACTTGATCCATCTGCAAAGTCCTGCCTGAAAGGCTCCCAAACAATCTGTCAGTAATTGCCAGTCTCAGAGAGTGGAGCTGCCAGCATACCAGGTTTCTCCTTTTGCTGGCTTCCCCTGGTCACATGACATGTAATACCACCCACACCCTAAACTTCAACTTCCAAACCTCACTTCTCAGGGCCAGACTCTTCCTCACTAGCATTTTCAAATGCTCTTCCCCTGAAGATCTCAAAATTACCATTCATCCTAGATGAGAATCTAGCTCCAATTCTCCTCTCTGTATAAATTGTCCCTATCTTTGCTTTTATCTAGTTGCCACCCCAGGAGTTCTTCTCTCTTGTGCAAAGGGTCAGGATGAACTTGGTCTTCCATACTCTGAAGCTCCACCTTCTCTCACACCATGGATGCCCTCAGCTACGCCGTGGATGTCCACCCTGTGAGCATTCTATAACTGGCACAAGGCATCCAGAGCCTTTACGCAGTGTCTTCAAGTGGCCACCTCTTCCAAGAGGCTGACAGCAGCAAATTTGTCCAGGACAAATGCAGACTCCCTCCTAATGTTCAGATTTGTTTGCCAGAGCAAAAATCATTGGCTGTCTCATTTAACCCTCTGCAGAACCACTGTCTTCTCAGTTGGAGCAACCAGGAAGACCCAGACCATGCACTGGTGATGTCTCTGCTGAACCAGTCTGCACATCTTCTCTCCATGTCCTTGAACTTCCTTTTTTCTAAGGGAGACATAACTACCTATCATCACATCCCACAGTGTTTCCATGTCTCGCGGTTCTGGAGGTCAGTCTGAACACAAGCCTGCAGGCCGATGCTACCAGACACTTGTCCAACCATAGCATCGCTAAAAATGTAAAGAAGAGGTTCCATGTGCCCGAAGTGTCCACACTCCTCACAGTTTGGGACTATGGGCTTTGGTCAGGTCACAGTTGGGATGCAGGCTCTAGGGGCAAAGCCACTGCCATGAGAACAAGACTCCACATTCCTCTCAGACCAAGCTCAAGAGACCTGGGGGGCTGGTCTGTCCCCAAACGGAGGAGCAGGGAGACCCCAGTGAGCCGTGACTGACTGCCCCAGGGCTGCCTGGCCCGCCACAAACACTGGAAAGGCCTGCCCGAACCAGAGACTCCAGGGCTTAGATGTCTCCTGTGGCGCCAGGGTTTTTTTGGGTTTTGTTTTTTGGTGTTTTTTCTGTCAGAAGTGGCCTAATGGAGGCTACATTCAAGCTTTTTCACCCCTATGACTGCTTATCTAAACAAAAAAAGATTGTGTTTAAGTAAAAAATGGACTACTCACTCCCTCCTTTTTTTTTTTTTTTTTTTCAATTTAACGGTACCGTGTGTTTCCAATGCCTGTTATTTCTCTCCCTCTCTTCCTTTCCACCCCCATCTCTCACATCAAAAGAGAAATCTAATTCTTATGTCTGAGTCCTATCTGTATAAAGACCTTTCGGACTTTAATATGTAAAACAGGATATCTGCCTTCTTCTGAAATTGTCTGTTTCGTTCAATTTAAAGAACTAAAATTTTAGTAGATGATGCTGAAAAATGTAAGTACATCCATCATCATGGGAAAAAACCACTGGAATTAGCAATGAGCAATCCAACTACAAGAAGTTCAAACTTCTAAATCTCCCAAATATTAAAAAGAGGTTAGAAACAAGAACTAAGCAGGTGAATATTTAAATTGGAGAGTTCCTAATCTTTTAGTTCTGAGACTCCCTTTCACAAAGTCTAGACACCTGTGATCTACAGAACTGTTTTAGTTAGGAGTGCTTTCTGCTCATCCTGAGGCTCTCCTTATAACTCTATAGTCCACCCTAGTAATTTCTCTAGGGTTTTATAACTCTAATAGCAAAGAAGTCCTACCATAGTCTATTTATAATAGAGACATTACAGATCTTCTGGATTTGATATTATCAAGCATCCCATGGTATTTTTATGGAGAAGAAAGTATGATATGGACACTTACTGCTCTCAAAGTCTTTTTCTAGCAGGTTGTGCCAAACTGGTTGCTTCATGTGTAATTTGCTCCTAAGCATATGCTTTTCTAATAATCTCAACTGACCCACATTTATAATATTATCTTTCAAATGTCATATCATTGCAATTGTTAAAAATGCTACTAAACAAAGCATAAGAGAATTTGGTTTACATAATGAATGTTTTCCTACAAGTTACCACGGGAGATGCTGGATAAAGTAGTCTATTCCTCTAAGCTGCACTGTCCAGGGGACTCTGGAGAATGACAACTCCATTCCTTGGAGCTGATTCTGAGTCTTTTAGAACTACCTATTTGGCAATCATCTTTGTAAATGCTTTTCTTTTAAACTAAGATAAAATTTGCATGGCATAGAATTCAGTCTTTTAAGGGTATAATTCAGTGATTTTTAGCATATTCACCAAGTTGTACAGCTATATGATTGTCTAATTCCAGAACATCTTCATCACTCCAAAAGAAACCTCTCACCTATAAATAGTTTCTCTCCACTCTGCCTCTCGCCGGCCTCTGGCAACCACTAATCTACTCTTTGTCTTAGTGGATTTACCTATTCTGGACATTTCATATAAATGGAATCATACAATATGTGGTCTGGACTCTTTTGTGTCTGGATTCTTTCACTCAGCATGTTTTCAAGGTAGTAGCAAGTACTAGCATACCATTCTTTTCTATGGCTAATATTAAATATCTCATTTTTGTTCATTCACCAGTTAATAAACATTTTTTTTGTTCTGGATTATTACGAATAATGCTGTGTTGAACATATATGGGCAAATCTTTGTGTGAAATAAGTTGTCAATTATTTGGAGTATACACCTAAAAGCTGGAATTGCTAGGTACCCAGAAACTCCATATTTAACTTTGCTGAAGAATTCAGGTGGTATCTTAATATTATGCAGTTAAGCCACACAACCATTACCAGCTCATCCAAAGAAAATGTTATTTTCACCAACATCAATAGGCTTTCTGTAAACAACCAGGATAACCTCCATTATGTTACCAAATGCCCTATGGCTGGTCATTCCAACATTTTAAAAAATTAGTATTATCTGACACAAGTGGTTTCCTGTAGTTTATGACTTTTCTGACTGCCTCCAAACTAAGTGGAGATGTATCTGAGAATTGTCAAGGTGTGGAGGATGCATTGATGGAGACACTAACGATGAAGGACAGTTGGTTACAGGCAGGGATCTTGGGCAGCTTTGGGTATAACTATCATATCCCAGGCATCAGTCAATTAAGTCCAAAAATCTAAACCTATTTATTAGATTGAGAGACTGAGTCTCTAGACCTAGAATTGGTGAACTAAAGCCCATTCAGATTTAGTCACCCACTCTATTTGTTTGTTTGTTTGTTTGTTTGTTTGTTTAATCTGTGAAATGAGAATGATTTGGACCAACTACACAGCTGGTAGAAGTACTTATATAACATCCTCAATTTTCTTCCTAGCTCACAAAGCCTGAAATATTTACTACCAGTCCTTCAAGAAAAAAATTTGCCGACCCCTCCTCTAGATGATACTCATACATATTTTTTTTCTTTTTTTTTCCCTTCCCCCCCTCCCCTCTCACCCCTCTTTTTCCTCTATACAGTCCTTCCTTCTTCCATTCTTGTCCCCCTTCCTAACCCTAACTCTAACCCTAACACTAACCCCTCCCAACCCCCATTATGTGTCATCATCCACTTATTAGCGATATCATTCGTCCTTTGGTTTTTTGAAATTGGCTTATCTTACTTAGCATGATATTCTCCAATTTCATCCATTTGCCTGCAAATGCCATAATTTTATCACTCTTTATGGCTGAGTAATATTCCATTGTATATATATATATATACCACAGTTTCTTTATCCATTCATCAATTGAAGGACATCTAGGTTGGTTCCACAATCTGGCTATTGTGAACTGAGCAGCTATGAACATTGATGTGGCTGTATCTCTGTAGTATGCTGATTTTAAGTCCTTTGGGTATAGGCCAAGGAGTGGGATAGCTGGGTCAAATGGTGGTTCCATTCCAAGTTTTCTAAGGAGTCGATACTCATACATATTAAAAGCTCAATGAATCAAGCAGAGTGCCAACTTATGAATCTATCACTAGGGATATCCTTTATCTGTGACCAGAAAACATGCAACCTAGTATATCAAGTACCCAGGAGTTGACTCAGAAAACTGGTAAACAGAATCAAAATAGGAAAAAGTCATGTGTGCACACTGGACATGTTGAGGTATCTTACTGAAAGTTGGGAAAATTACAAAAAAATATTTATTCTTCCCCAAAGACAGCACCTCCCTGGTAACTTGGTGGTTTGCCTCCCGACCTAGTTTATTTTCCCTGAAGAACACCACACTTGACACGTTAACCTATTTGACTTTACTGAATCCACCAGCCCCAGCCACATCTCTTTCCTGCTTATTTTGACCAATGCTCTTTTCTCTTCCCAAGTGTCAAAAGCAAATCGATATTCACTTGGACTTGTAGAATCTCTGTTTACTCCTATTATGCACTAATGAAGTCACACGACTCTGCGTATATATCATGATTGCTCCTCGCGAGACATCAAGTTTAAACCTACTAATGGGTAATCAGTTATGGTAGATCAACTTATTTTAATTATTTTTATTTATTCTTTGTCAACCTAAGTCTTTTTTCCAGCCCCACTAGCTTCTCAAAAGTATTAACTGTGGACTGGGAAGACACACATCGATTCCTCAATTTCATCCCAAAATAACAACAGGCCCAAATGATCATAATCTCTTCTATTTTTCCACAGACTCAAACATTATCTGCCTCTGTTGACCTTCCAATCTTTCAGCACAATGAGAAGTTAATCTGTTTGCATTTTATCTCTTCAGTGAAAATGAAAAGCAGCATCTGCTCTTCCTCAGATTTCTGTGATTGACTTTTCCTTCCTTTCAGTTCCAAGTACGCCATGGGGACTCTCTTACCTACTGTAGAGTGGTGGGGGGGAGGTGCACGCTTTAGGTCCTTCTTACTAGTTTTAATCTTCCTGTTGTTCTTACTCGGTTTTCCTATTTCAACATCTTAATAGTCCTGCCAAATTACCCCTTTTTAAAACTTTCCAATTAGACCTCCAGCTCCAGAAGAGCTCAGGCCTCAGCAAAAATAGCCACGTATCCCTTCCTGTCCTTCCCATATGCCTGATTGTGTCAGTCAATTCCTGAGCCTCTTTTTGAACAAGAGCCATCTTTGGGAAGGTTGGAGCAAACAACTCCATTATTGTGACAATATGTTAGTCTGTAACTCATTTGAATAAGATGAGTGGAAAAGTTAAAGACATTACAGATAGGAAACTTCTCTTCATATTCTTCTAGAATATCATTTCGACTTCCAGGTCAACCGAGGCTTGAGTTTAAAACACCACACACATTCACACACACACACACACACACACACAGAGCAGAAATTTCATTTTAGTAACAAATTATTGATAACACACCAAACCTACAATCTCTATTCTTAATACCAATGATCCTCAAACCATCTTGACACGTCTATATAGCATGAAATTCTCTATGACGGTATGATCATAAGCTTTAAAAAATTTTCTTCCTGACATATTCTAATTTCAGAGAGTTTCTAAGGAAAAAAAAAGTCTGTGTAAGACCCCAAGAAAATAAGAAGTACCTCTTTTTATTTTTAAAATTAGGAGTAGAAAAGCATCCATCAAGGAATATTCACATGTAAGGAGTAGGCAAAATGTACTTAAACCAAAGGATCTTTAAAACTAACATGATACATCTATTCTTTAGCAAATGACTCAGAAGTGACCTTGCCTAAAGGCAAGGAGATGATCTAAATGATTTTTATATTCTTCCTTAAGGTCCTTGAGTTTCCTTTTATCGTCATCCCAATAAATAACACAGACTATTGCTCTGGGGTATAGCCACCAGTCACCGCACAGAACTTTCTCAAAAGATGAAAAGTAGACGTACAGACCTATTAGATACGCTTTCGGTTAAATGACCAATTCTGAGGGAAGTGTCAATCACTTTCGGCTCAGTACAGAAACTGGGAGGTGGGGACAGCAGAGGGAATCAAATCCTCAGCAGATAGGAATTTCTAAAGTGTCGAACAGCAGCAAAACTCTATCTCGGCTGTTCATACTATTCCTGGTGGTGAAAGCCAGTCCTTTTCCAACTCACGACTGGCATTGCCTTTCATTACTTAGGGTGCAGGCAATCAGTCAACACGCGACGGGGCAGGAAGCCGCTGGAAAGAGCATGTGTCTAGCTCTCTCGCCTTTGGATGGTCTGCGCCTCGCTCCAGAACGTTTTCTACAGATGCTGCCAGCAGACACTCTGTAATACCTAAACCACAAATCATCACATTCCCCATCCTTTGAGCCAGGGCCTGTGTCCTTGAGTTTCCCACATAGCACAGATATTGACCAAGCTGGCCACTGATACAATAGTCCTTTACAAATTCAGGGTAAAATTTGCCATGCCATCTGCTTGATATACCAAAAAGGAGGTGAACCTTATAACATAAAAATATCCACTGCAGGCAACACTTAGACAGTAAAGCAGGACACTTCAGACATTTTGCCAGGAATGAATCTTGGCTAGCTCACTAAAGAAAACATTCATCAATGTAAACATGTCAGATGTACAACTGTACCCAAAATTAGAGCAAATATGTCTCTGAAATGGAGACATCTTGCAGAAACAGAATCACAGGCAGGCCACTTCAGACTTATTTCCAAAATCCAAGGAAACTGTCTTTCCCCTGAATGAGGAAGTCATGCTAAATAGCTGTTGTCTGGTTGTTTTAGGAACCAATGTGGGTTTTTTTATGACTTGAATTTTATCTACTGTGACACATTAAAGCCATCTAAACACAAGAAAATGTTTCCAAACTGTGATACTATAACTTAGGTAAAGGGCTGACCAGCCAAATACTCACACTGAAAAGGTGCTGCAACTTGGTCCTGCCCATATCTTAGGGGGAATGAAGCATCCGTGGACTGCTCTCCCGAAATCACCTTCTGGGCTGGAAAGTACTTGGGTTTGAGCACATATTCCTGAGACTGGCCGTGATGAATCATCACATTCTGGGAGGAAAGGGGTGTCACTCTGGGGAGAAACAAAGTGAGGATAAGAAAATAAATAATAGACCTTTTGTCAACTGAGAAGGAAAGAACGAGAAATTAGTTACACTCAGAAAGGAGCACAAATTCCATGAAAGGCTCTCTTGCGCCTTCAAATACTGTAGCTGATCATTCATGGCATAGAAGGAAGGACTAACTGCTTCCCCTTGGAAGCCTCCAACATAAAAGGGACTGCCTGTCTGGTCAAGAAGCTCAATGATAAACAGGTCCCCACAGATGGATTTCATCAGAGTTCAGGGCACAGCTACCATGAGCCTTTCTGCAAAACACAGAGCATTTTCCTAAACAAAAAAGGTCAGGATGCAGACATAGATGGAACGAATATGAATAAGTGGGTAGCAGGGGAACAGGAAGGGGTAAAAACAAGAAGAAAGAGTAGAGGAAGGAGATTATGCAAATTCCAAGCTTGGTCGGTTCAGCAAAATCAAAACAGAGCCAGTGTGGGCCAGTGGGCCTTCCAAATCTGCCTAATCTGGCAGGTGAGTTGGTGGACCTCTTGGAATCTCAGCTTCCTAACCTGTTGCACAGGATCTCTGCCACACAGGACTGAGGGAAAGAAAATGCTTATAAAAATGTGAACGCATGTAATCTGGAGAAAAAAAAAGGAAGAATAAAATAATGTGAATTCCCTTTCGAAAGAGAAATGATGATGGTGCCTTAGGGAAACATTTAATTTTTATGCTGAATTTTATAATGATGTAAACTGTAGTCATCGGGTTAAATGACTTATGATCACTAATTGCTAAGAATAACTAATTGTGGCCATGTTATCTTTTCAATCACACAAGAGAAGACCTGTGGGGCCTTTGAACATGACTGTTCCGCTTTTACCCTCCTGGCCCAGCCATTTAATTTCTCTGGCAGTTCACCTGCAGTTCTTCTACTGCACCTAATATGTATTTCAAAATAATAAGTATTTTGCCCAGATTCAGTCACTCCCTGAGAGACAGAAAGGAAATTATCATCAAAGTAAAGCTAAAAAGTAATGAAAAATATAAAGATAACACAACTCCTTCTAGAATATGCAAAATTGCTAATGAAATTGTTAGGAAAGTGCGTTTTAGCAGCAAACTGAGCCTGTGGGAGAAAACCAGCTCTCCAGCATGTGACCCAAAAGACTGGCCTCAAGGAGGGACTCACTGAAGAGAGATGTAACTGACACCATGGCCCCTTGGCGCAAAGGATCAACTGTCAAGTTGCCTAAAACACCACCATACAGTGTCTCATCAAGCAGTAAAAGAACCTTGAATAAACTGACTATTGGATTATCTTCCTTGGGCTAGGAAAAAGACCTATGTCAAGGGACAAGGCATTCATGACAGAGAAAGGAAAAGAAGAGGCTAGGATCAGGTGCTTCCCTCTGAACCAAGGAGCTAGCTCTATGGCTTTAAACCCTCTAGTCTCAGAACGCCTGAAAACTTCACCTTGAGCCTGGACTTTCCCAGATGCGATGCCATCCAAGGGCACTCCCTTTGACACCAGACTAACAACTAAATTACTAAAAGCCTAGAGCTTAACACTGTAAACACTTCTGTTTTGATGATGTAAGTGTTGTTTTGAACTTTAAGTATGTTTTCTTGGGATGGAAGAGAAGCGAAACAGCTGGATACATCTGGCGGTCACAAGTCTATGCTGTCAGCCTCGCAGAAAAGCAGAAACTCCCCCACATCTCAGAAGCAACTTGCTCTGCAGCCATGCTGTCACTCTGTCACCACACTGCTGTGACCCACTAAGAGGCATATGGACCAGCTCCTGTTCCCAACAGGAGAGCCCGGCACCCCAGGAGCCCTGGACGCCACGACTCAATCCTATCTGACCCAGGCCAGAGAGGGGAGCCTGTGGGCCTGCCCCCCAGATGAGCGCCTCCCTCCTCTGCCCTCTGAATTGGCAGAAGTAGCAGCCAGCAACGAATGAGCTGAAAGCACCTGTATGCTTGCTTGGGCTCCTTTTCCCTAAACATAATAGAAAGGAGATCAACAAATGCCTAAGATCAAGCTCTACGAGGTCCAGGACTTGAGAACCCTCAGCCAGAACTAACGGAAGGAAACCAGGAATCAAGTCCTATTACTATGGAAATATCCCCCGAGTGACACTTTACAAACATGGAGCTATACACCACTGCCCCGTTTCCCCAACTTCTTCCCTTTCCCCTGGTGTCAGGGCACAAGCACACAGCCCGCCTGTCAACAGACCCAGGCCATCTGCCTCACAGTCCCACCAAGAAAGAAGCAAAGCCATGAGCAGACGCCCCTGGAGCAGGAAGGACGGTGCCTGTCACTCATCGCACGCACACTGATGAAGCTCCGCCCTTCCTCCTTCCTGGTTGGCGCCCACCTTTTCCTCCAATCTTAGGGCTTGCAGTTATTTCTACTTTGGATTACCCCCAACCTTACAAATATACCTCCTCTTTAAGTCTTCTCCTTTATTTCTCTTTTACCCAACTATTAAAAAAACAAAAACAAAAATTCTCCCTCCCTCCCCCCCCTCCACCTCTCTCTCTCTGTATTTAAGTGGCATTTCCTTCTCCTTCCATGAAAAATAAAGGTTTAATTATCACTAGTGAATGTTAGAGTCATCACAGCAATGTAACAGTAAATTTAGAAGGGGCTGATCTTATTAAGAAAAAATTAGATTAAAAGTTAAAACCACTGGTTCAAAATATTTGGGGGTACCCACATATTTCCTTTTCCCCAAAGAAGCCCTTAAAAGTACAGGTAAAGAAAAAAAGATATAAATCCAGAGTTGATATTTGACTCTACACCACAGTACAGCCACACCTGTGGTTTAAAATGTTAAATACTCTGTACTTGGGAAGAGCAACTGTCAAGCCCCTCGATGTCCCCCCATGGGATCTCCTGTCCACTGCCCTCCCCTGAGACAGCCCATCAGTCTTGTACATAAAGAGTTCATTTGGCAGAGCTAGAGACCTCCGGGTTTCTGCTCCAGCATTCATTCTGATTGGCCAGGTCCTGTCCCATACAGATTGCTAAGTAGGTTTTGGATCAACTATTATTAAACAACGAGAGGTCCTTCTACAAACCTGTAAGAGATTCAAGGTGCGCTGAGAAACAGTGACTGTTGAAGCAGGGTGGAAGAAGCCATAGCCTCCCTTCCCACAAAATTTTTCTAGCTTCTTGTGCCACAAGAAGTAAAAAGTACATTGTACATAAAGATCTGCTACATGTCCACAATGTGTGTTTTTATATAACCAAACCACGTTTCACAAAACAATAGTTACCTTAACTATGTGCAGGACACCTTGATATGTTCTCCTCTATTTTTTTTAACCATTTCGAGCTGTTTTACATTTAAGCCCTGACTTCGTCACTCCCTAGTGGGTCACACCAGTGGCTCAAAGGCACTGCTGGGAAATCCCTCTGAGTGCACAGAAGAGATGTTCTTCCCAGGGACCACAGAGCAGTTCTGATACTGGACTCACGTAAGGCAGAGGGTGACGTCAAGAAGTACAGCTGAACACTGGTGTCCATACAGAACATCTGTATATGAAGACAACTGTTCCCCCAACTCCAGCAGGAAGATGGTTCAGAAGTCAGATTTCTATCCCTCTCAGCAAGAAAAAAAAAAAAAAAAAAGGAGTTGTTTTCTCTAAAAGAATGAAATTATCTGGAGTGAACCACAAAAGTTACTCCTCTGGAGAAATGCCGTCTTGTTCTGGCATTTTGAGACCCCCGAGCATTTCAACTGGTTTTATCTGTGTTCCCTAAAAGGAAGTCAGATGTGACCAGGAAGACTGGGAACCACAGAGGGTGACTTAGAACGGAAAGGAGGGAAGAGAGGGGAATCATTAGAATGCAAAATATGACTGAGATTTTGGACACTCTTGACCATATGGTAATAAATGTAACTGGTGGAGTTGAGAAAGAAGAATCCACTCAAATGTGATGCTAGGGACACCCTCCTTCAGGAGGTCCAGGGATGCTGGCAATGGGCACAGTGAGAAGAAGAAACCCAAGCAACCTATTTGGCTTTGCACTGAGTGGTCCCTTTACAGACAAAATAGTACCAAGGCTGTAACTGTTCAAAGCAACCCAAGTTAGCACCTCTGATAATTCAAATCACAGAGTTAGCCAGAGGAGGTTGGAAAATCTGAAAGAGGAAAAGAAGTGAAGGAGAGACGGACAGAACCACAACCCTCATCTTTCCACATGGAAAGTCAGGGGATGACATTCTTGACCTGGACAGATGATGTTGACAGAAGAACAAATCGAGGTTTAAATGTGCCGTCTGCATTTGCAAAGCTGGGAAATGATGCATACCAAATAATGACCTGGGGACAAAGACTGGGGGACACGGGCTCAGGTAAATAAGCTAAATCTTCCCCTACTTCGACAAGAAGTTTTGAGACAATATTCACGGTAACTAAATCAAGAAGTAGCCCTATGGAGACAACTACCAGGACAACTACAGGTCTTAAAGATTAAATAAGCAAGGGTGGGAACCAAAGGGGAAAAGTTCTAACAAGACCTGAAGCTTTCCAGTCTGAGTGACTGGAAGGGTAGTTTGGGTTCAAAGTCAAGGGGAAATGTAAAATAAAGAGGTGTACCCAATCCCAGCTGTCAGATGAAAAGATCAGTGAGCGGTAAAGACGAGGACGTTGGTTGTAGAGATGGAAACAGGGGTGGATCTCCAGGGAACAGTTAGGGAAAGCCTCCAACCTTAGGCCCAGGGCCATTCTAAGCGGGGGAACATCTTCAAAGGCAAAAAAATTTTTTTAAATAATAATTAAAAAAAAAAAATCCTTGGAAGCACGAAGTCCTGGAAGGTACTCACACTTAATGATGAGGATAAAGAGAATGGTGGGGGGATGGAGAGATCAGAAGAGGAGAAAAGCGATGATAACGTAGGTCCAGAAATGGAAGAAAGTCTCCAGGAGGAAGGAAGAGGGGATCACCGCAAACTGCCACAAGAACAGCAAGGACATGCAAAATCAGAAAAGGCCACAGGGTTTGGTCGTGGGTCACTGGCAACGTGAACAGTGCGGGATCAGTAGTGGTCAGGGTCAAAGCGTGACCTCGCCTAGTGGAAGACTTGATGGCAGAGATACAGGTGACCACAGAAAAGAAGGAGGCAGAGAAACAGGACAGAGGTCGGGACTAGGCTGGCCTCCCGGAGCTCTGAATCTATGGAAACCCTCTGTATCTTGTAAACAGAAGGGAAACAATTGCACAAAACTGCCTTCCTTGGAAGAAAGGATTAGTCACTCGCTGTTTACACTGCTGCCTTCTGAGTGGCAAGTTCTGGCGCACAGATGAACTAAACTTTTCCATATTCCTACTAAATCCATTATTTGACCTCTGAGAGGGCGGGAGGATCTGGCAAAATACATGTCCCTTTCCACTTCAGACAAGGGCTCTGGACCTCATGGAAGGGAACCCCCCCACAGGCGAAAAAAACATTTCCACAGACGACAGGTCTGACACACCCGAATCCTTTCCCCCACGTGGAGTGTCCTCAGGATTATGATCAGGAGTGAGAGAGAGCAAAAGAGGAACGAGTGATGGAGGAAGAGGGCACAGGGGAGGTACCGCAAGTCCCCCAGGGCTGCTTGTTCTCTGTAAAACTGAAGTCATCATGGGGACCCCACTGCCGTCAAGGTGTCGGGAAGAGTGGGTGCCTGGTACTCAAGGAGAAGCGGGGCACTAAAGAAAAATGTCAGCGACACTTTGAGAAAACCCCAACAACATGGAGGACGGAGCAAAACACTGGGCGGGAGCCACGTGGCCAGGTCACACGTGCGTACGTGCACGGGAGACGAGGCCCCATTTGTGCAGAATGACCCGAGAGAACAAGGAGAGGCAGGCAGTAAGAGGCTGCTGGTGAAGAGACCCAAGGACAGCACAGACCGACTGCCAGTAACAGAAGTGGGGAGAAGACAGCGCGCCAGACTCCACACAGCAAAAGAACAAGGAGACAAGCACACACAAGGTCACGAGGACAGCAGGAAAGGAAAGATCACACTGAAAACACAAGCGGAGGAGAAACTAAAAAGTCCTGTCTCAGACTCCGAATGAGATGAGAGAGACAAAAACAGACTGAGAGAGTACAAGTGAAGAAGGGAGCCAGCTGGAGAGGGAAGGTACGAGAAATAAGGGGGCTTTAGTACTGGTCATTGAAAACGTGTCAACACAACCAAGTAGCTTTGGAACCAGTTTTCCTTTACTGGTGGCTCTTAACATGCTCCCTGGGGACATCCGGCCATGTCTGGAGACATGCCTAAGTGTCAAGACTTAGAGAAGACAAATGGGCAACTAGTGGGGAGAATCAGGGACACTACTAAATATCCTGTAAGGCACAGGACACTCTATAAGAAGGAAATATCTGGCCCCCAATGTCAATGGCACCAGGGTTGTGAAACCCTACTCTAAACATGGGTTCCTATAACCAACAGTTTTAATAGATACAAGAGTAAAGAGGCAATGGCCTCCAAGAGGTCCACAGAAATGATGGGGCCAGGCAGACAAGAAGTTAGACTCAAAACAGAGCAAACCTGCCCCACCTCCCAGCGTGTCTTGTGGAAACGCCATTAGGCCAGAGAGGCAGCACTTATGTGGGAGTTGCCGGGTAACCATCTGCCAGGAGAGCTAGGACGTACCAAAACAATGGGATGCGCAGGGCTTGGGAACCATATGTAACAGAATTGCTCACAGTAACACTACAATATATGGTTGGAAGGAATCTTTACTAAACTGCTTAGCCCTGGGATGGAGGTGTGCCATCCCTGAAGGCGTGGTAGAAAAACAACAGATGGTCAGTCCCTGGACTGCTTTCTAAGGAAGGTGGGTCCAATCAACTGTACAGCTTTGCTTATTCCTTCAGAATAAATACATGGTGATATACATACAAAGTATTGTTCAGTCTTAAAAAGGAAAGAAAATACTGGCACAGACCACAATACAGATCCATGTTATGCTAAGTGAAATAAGCCAGTCATAAAGGACAAGTGATTCTATTTGCATGTATTGAGAGCAGTCAGATTCACAGAAGCAGAAAGCAGAATAGTGATTGCCAGGAAGGGGAAAGGGAGTTTTTGCTAATGGATATCAAGTTTCCATTTTTAAAAGGTAAAAGGAGTTCTAAAGATGGATTGCATGACAACGTAAATGTCCTTAACACTACTGAACTGTATATTTCAAAAATGGTCAAGATGGTAAATTTCGCATGAAAAGCATTTACTGCAACTGATTTTTTTTTTTTTTTTTTTTTTAATTTAAAGCTGTAATGGGAGAGGTCACTACAAGGAGCACAGAGAACAAGTCCTGTTCTCTGGAAGATTAATAAAATGAGTAACACCTCTGAAGAGATCGTTTCTTCCCACCTTTTTTTTTTTTTTTTTAACAAGAGCTTGAAAAACATGAATAGTCTGACCAATTCAACTCAAAGTCAAAGGTGGTCAGATTAGATAGAAAGCAAGACCAAACTACAAAATGCAAAGATTACACTATAGATTTAAGGATGAACAGGGTAAAAGGATAGAAAAAGCTGGGACATGTTAATGAGAATCAAAAAAGCTGTAATGGTTATGTTGAAAGCAGGAGTATATTTTAAAGCAAAGAATATTAGCAAGGATAAAAAAGACCACTTCATAAGGATGAGTCAATTCATCAAGAAGACATAACAATGTCTTGTACACCTCATTGAACTGTACATCAAAATATGTGAAACAAAAGCTGTAAAAAAAATTAGTCCTTAAGAAATACAAAAAAATATAATTATAGCTATAGTTTCAACATCCTTCCTAAAGTAATTGAGAGAACAAGTAGAAAGTCAATAAGGATAAAGAAGGTTTGAATAACACTAACAACCAACTTCACCTCATTGGCATTTGTAGAACACTCTACCTAACAACAGCAAAATATACTTTTTTTTCAAGTGCATACAGAGTATTTACCAAGACAGCCCACATTCTGGGACATATAACAAGTCTCAATAAATTGTAAAAGATGTGAGACACAAAGTTTATTTTCAGGTTATAATAGAATTAAGGTAGAAATCTATAACAAAGATCTCTGGAAAATCCCCAAATATTTGAAAACTATAAATTCTATAAATATTCAATGCATCAGAGAAGAAATCATATTGGGAATTAGAAATTATTCTGAATTGGATGAAAACTGAAATACAACATATCAAAATTTATGCCACTGAATCAGTACCAAGATACAAATCTGCAGCACTGAATACCAATATTATTAAAAAAGAAGAAAGATCTCAAATCAATGACATCAGCTTCCATTTGAAATGAGGGAGGAAAAAGTAAAAGTGAAACCCAATGTAAGCACAAAGATAATAATAATAATAAAGAACAAAGTAGAGATCAAGAAAATAACAAAAAACAATTCAGGAAAAAACTGTAACACCAAAGAATATTTCTTTAAAATCAGTATAACTGATAAATCTCTAGCTAAACTGATATTGTGATGGGTTGACATATTTGACTCCATGGAAATGTTAAAGGCCAGGCTATATGGGCAATGACTAAACAGACTCCATTTTACCTTGAGACTCCATGTTATATAGGAAATGCTTCTTCCGTGGGAACACCCCGCCTCTGTACCCATCATCAGTTGCTTAGCATGACATGCTTGGCAACACAAAATGGCAATTCTTATATAATGAAAAATTGTTCTCTTTTTGATTCCTAATTTTTCTAAACAAAGTACCATGTCAACAGTAATATCAACAGTGATTGTCTAGATGTTAGTAACCATTCTTTAATTTTTATCTAAGGTCATTTTGACCCACTTCCCCCTTCTGCTAATGATTTTAGATCTCATGATGTTAGTTTGTAATTTTAAATCATAGCAACAGACACATGATTTATGTACTGACTTTTGGTATAAAAACCACTACAACCCTAAAGTCAGGGCTGTCCTCCCAATGGCCATTTTTGGGGCATTGTGTGAGACAGTCAGCCAGTTACCTAATAAAGACTCTCAAATTTAGACTTCTCAGTGGTGATCAGTCTGTTCTTAAGTTGCGCCCCATAACAATATTTTTTAAAAATCAGAATAAGGAAGGTGATATCTCTGGAGACAAAGAGGGTCAAAGGGTCTAACGGACCAATCTGAAGACACCCCCAGTGGCCAAAGATGGAACAACTTTAGCATCAATGAGAAGAACTGCATTAAAGGTTTTCTAATACATTTAAATCCATCCAATTCTTCAAAAATATCACTAGCATCTCTGGGATATATTAAATAATTTATTGATTTTAAAAACTGATGAATAAAAAGAAATAAGCATATTATCCACCACTGTGATGTTTAAATTTGCATGTCAAGTTGGAGGGTGTTTCTGGATAAGATCAACATTTAAATTTTTGTGTGTAAACCAGATTGCCCTCCATAATGTGGTGAGCCTCATCCAATTAGATGAAAGCCTAAATATGAAGGAAGGAGGGGAAGGGAGAGAAGGGAAGGAAGAACAACCTCACTGCACAAGAGAGTTCTCCAGTACACGGCTTTTGGGCTTGATCTGCATAATAAGGAAGCCTGGGACTCATGGCAACTCGTAGAAGATCCAGACAATGATCATCAATGGCCACCAACATCACAAAAAGACAAGACACTGTGCACACTTAACAGAAGAACACAGCAATACTTATGAAGTAGTCTAACCAAAAATCAAACCTGAGTCTGATCAAACCCCTCTAACTATGACTTATGTACAGGAAATTCAGAGGGTAGAGTATGTGTTACAGGCATGCCACCAGAAAAATCCAGAGATAGTTCAATGAAGAAATGTCAGGGGAAAAGAGAGTGGGGGAACTCGGGGACTAAAAGAGTTAGCAACTACGAGACAGCAACCTATCTTAGTGGGTAAACATTATTTTGATCCTGATTTAAACAAAATGTTGCGAAAACTCCTTAAGGGAAATTTGAATCCTTCGATTTTTAACAATACTGAGTGATTATTGTTATCTTAGACAGGATAATGGCCTTGAAGTTATTAAGAGTTCTTATCTTTTATAGATACATGTTGAAAGATTTACAGACGGGCTTCAAGATAATCTTGAGAGGAGAGAAGTCGATGAGAATATGTAAGAAATACAACTGGCTATGCTTTGATGATTATGTAAGATGTAAGATGCTTATTTGCAGTTTCTTTCTACTATTTTTGTTGCTTTTTTATATTTCTTTACATTTTTATATTTATATCTTACATTTCTTTACACTTACATATCTACACTATTCTATAACAGCTCACAAAATATAATCATGTCATTGCCTTTTGCCATTTTTCAAACCTGTATCAAATGAGATGTACTTTTTTTTTCTTCTTCTTTTTTGCAGTACCAGGGATTGAACCCAGGGCCTTGTACTTGAAAGGCAAGCACTCTACCAACAGAGCTAGATGCCCAGTCCAAGATGTATTTTTAAAAGTACTTTTAAAATGAATGAAAACATTACATATATGTGAGGTAGCAATATTATACACAGAAAAAAGAAAGCAGATAAACAACAAAAATGGGAAAAAGAAGAAGAAAAGGAAAGGAAATTCCAGGGATGCCACCCTTTTGTCTCCCTGTTTTAATTATCAAAGCCACATGTTAATGAAACACATCCTATCTGCACAGGATGAGGTAACTTGTTTTCAAAAGTTCTGAAAAACACAGAAGACTGAAATCATCAAATTCTTGAACCAAATTGTTATTTAACAAGTAACCATTGAAGGAAATTTGTTCATAACTAATGTCCTGCTTTTATCAAACATGAGCTGCTACATTTGGTTTCTTGGGTCAGCTTCTCTGAACTCAAAAGGAAAAGAAATTGCAGCCAGCTCCTATTTATCTAATTCAGAGGGTCCAAAAGAAACCTACTACTAAAAAATAAATAAATAAAAAATGTGGAAAGTGTAACACATGATAAGGCCCCTGGCCTACTGGGGAAATGCCAATTACAAAGCTTTTGAATGGAATCTTAGCTCAACCACTTATCATGGGGAGGAAGCGGAGAATTGCCTTAATTTCCTTGCAACATACGGATAACTATGTCACCATGTTAATGTGGGAACAGTCTCAAGACGTGGTTATTTTGGAAAAGTTGTACAAACACCTAGCAAAAATCCTGATACACAAGGGTGTTACTCTTATACCCTTTTCCCATAAGGACAACACAAAAATAGAATTCTCCCTCTTTGATAACATTAGAGTTCATACTCAAAGACTGCCTGAACTTGTACAGTTAAAAGCAAAGCTTACTTTTTTTAAGTTTTATTCATCAAAACTTGAAATTTTTTGATTGCATTTTATAAACAAGGAGTTCAAACTATGCACAGACTCAGTAAGCAGCCCTAGGACCAGTCATTCCCACTGCTACCCCTACAAGTTTGCAAGTCAAAAACCCAGCACCATAGGCACTGTGGGAAATCCTCACACAGCTCCACAAAAGCTAAAGAGAATTATCATATGCTTCCCTGATTCCACTCTGAGCCGTACACCCAAAGCACTGAAAGTAGGGCCCCAACATACTTGTACTCGTGTTCACTGTATTATTTCTATCAGTCAAGAGCTGAGAACAATAGCAGTGCGGTGGGAGAAAATTTTGGAGAGTGAGTGAAGTTGGGTATTGAAGGCCTCCCAGGCCAGTGGATACAGGTTAGCTCACACACCTGGCAGACAGGATGTTAGGTCCTCAGCAGTGCTGGGCAGGGGCTGTGGTGGGGGGGGTCACATCGGCATAATGTGTTTTGGCTACAGAGGCTGAAATCTCATAATGGGGTTCATGGAGCAGCTGACCAAGTGAAGAGCTTTAGGACTCAGGATGAATAAAGATCCAAGTGGTAACGAAGGAGATAGGACCACATACTGGCTACCGCTCGATAACTGGCATCTCACACAAACAATGGGGCCACGGGTGGCAAAACATGTGAAGTTTGTGGAAATGAACAACCCAAATACTCCTGGACAAATAAATGGATAAATACAAAGTGATGTGCACATAGACTGGAACAGCATTCAACCTCAAAAAAGAGCAAAACACCAGTACCTGCCACAACATGCAGGAACCCTGAAAACAGACGAAAACTGAAGATGAGTGTATGATTCCACTCACAGGAAGATATGAAGATATGTCCCTCTAGAACATATGAATTTATAGGCAGAAAACAACACAGGTTATTGCAGGCTGGGGGAGAGGACCTTATTATTTAAGAAATAGAGGGGCTCGGGGGGATGGAAAAATTTTGGAAACAGTAGTGCTGATTTCACAACAGTAATTAATTAATTAATGTAATCAATTAATGTCAGTGAACTATACATTTAAAGTAGTTAAAAAATCACAAATTTTGTTATAAACATTTTGCCACAATTTTTTAAAAACACTTAAAAATTTAGAACGAAATTTCTTTTTTTTTTTTTTTTACTGTTTGTTCTATTTAGTTATAAATGACAGCAGAATGCATTTTGGGTTATTGTACACAAATGAAACACAACTTTTCATTCTCTGGTTGTACACAACGTAGTCACACAATTCATGCAATCATACGTGTACAAAGGGTAATATGCCTGTCTCATTCCACCATCTTTTCCATCCCTGACCCCTCCCCTCATTTCCCTCTGCACAATCCAAAGTTCCTCCATTCTTCCCTTACCATCCCACCCCTGACCCCCGTTATGTATCATCCACTTATCAGAGAAAACATTTGGTCTTTGGTTTTGGGGGGATTGGCTTATCTTGCTTAGCATGATATTCTCCAGCTCCATCCATTTACCTGCAAATGCCATAATTTTATTCTTCTTTGTGTTTGAGTAATATTCCACTGTGTATATATACCACAGTTTCTTTACCCATTCATCAATTGAAGGGCATGTCAGTTGGCTCCATAATCGAGCTATTGTGAATTGAGCAGCTATGAACATTGTTGTGGCTGCATCAGTGTAGTATAACTTTAAGTCCTTTGGGTATATGCCAAGGAGTGGGATAGCTGGTAGACCCAAATTTCTTATAAGACAAAAAAACAACAAAAAATATATCGAAGAAAGAATTTTGAATGTTTTGCCATAAAGAAATGATAAATGTTTGAAAAGATAGATGTGCTTACCCTAATTTGAATATTATACCATGTATACATGTATTGAAACTTCACATGGCATCCCATAAATATGTACGATCTTCATATGTAAGTTAAGAAGTTAGTTTTTTTTTAAAGAAAAGAAACAGCACCACAGTAAATGAGAGAGAAGGAGGGCAGGCTTCTCACCTTCCTCCTCCATCCTTCAGTACTTCTGGATGATACAGTGTAAGACTGGTTCATTTCCACAAACTTCACACGTTTTGCCACCTGTGGCCCCATTGTTTGTGTGAGATGCCAGTTATCAAGCGGTAGCCAGTATGTGGTCCTATCTCCTTCGTTACCGCTTGAATCTTTATTCATCCTGAGTCCTAAAGTTCTTCACTTGGTCAGCTGCTCCCTGAACCACATTATGAGATTTCAGCCTCTGTAGCCAAAACACATTATGCCGATGTGACCCCACCGACACCCTCCGCCCAGCACTGCTGAGGACCTAACATCCTGTCTGCCAGGTGTGTGAGTTAACCTGTATCCACTGGCCTGGGAGGTCTTCAATACCCAACTTCACTCACTCTCCAAAATTTTCTCCCACCACACTGCTGTAGCTACCATATTATATGAATGGGTTAATAAACTCTCCATCACACACCCTGAGGGAGGCAGGGAGAGACACGCATAGATCTGGGTTTTGGATGCTAACTCTACATTCCCTCTCACTCCAAATGAACTGGAAGAATGAAAAAGATAGAGCAAACGTATCATAAAAGTTGTTCTTTTGCAATTTCCCCCTTACTACCCAGCATCTTCCTTGCACTAAGCACTATTATAAGCACCCAAAGAGTCAAGAGTGAATACTGAGATCTCCTATGAAGGACCCACATCTCCAGGACAGGGTAAATCCAGCAGCACAGTGTTCAAGATGAAGGTGAACAGTTCAAAGCAGGATCTAGGAAATTCAAATCATATTTCTGCCTGTGCCACTGAACCTCTGGGAGCCCTGATCCAAACATTACCAAATCCCTTCAGGTTTCAGTTTCCTACTTTATAAAGTGGCAGGCTCTGGGACATGACCTCCAAAGTCCCCCCGTTTTCAAAGTTCAACCAGCACATCAAGAATTCCTGCTTCAAAACTGTTCTCCAGTTGTGCTAAAAAATATTTCATATGGGAAAGCGTTTTTAAATGTAATATACATAAAGTTCTCTGTTCAAAATAGGAAGAGGATCCCTTGGGGTTGTATTTTCCCACAATCAAGCTAAATAGAATAAACTAAATAAAAAGGGAAAAATTCCTTCAATTTTTGAAGGTGAATGCAATAAACTCTGTTTTTCCCAAATGGCCTTGTTTTTTTTCTATTACAATTGCAGCTAAACTAGGTCACCTAAGTAATAAATATTGAAAGCATTTAACCAAATTCAAACATCTGTTCCAATCCTCTCTCAGGGCTTGATCCAGCTGAAACAAAACATCCACTACCCTACAGGACCTGCAAGATCCTGTAAGGTTGCTGGGAATGTTACATTTTTTTCCTAAAGCCAATATAGTTGCTGAAAAAAATATGGCTTATTTCAGTATGTCTTGAGTGCAGTAAGTAGGAAACTATATGAGCAGCAGAGAAATCCAACAAGAAAATTTTCCCATACTGGATGTTCCCATACCAACACAATAGGGCTCCGTGCCTAACTTTGATTAGATATGTAGGACTGAAGCCTGAGCTTACTTAGTAGGTCTGTTCAGAGCCTGGTGAAGGCAGCTCCTTCAGTTTCCATTCATGCTAGCAAAGCTTGTTCTGACTCGAGTTGCCCTTCTCTGCATTGCAATTGCTAAGCAAATCATTCAAACTTGACTTTGGATCAGTAAAATAAAAAGGGTTGGTGTATAAAAACCACACTATGAAGTTAAGAGCTAAATGACAGACAAGGAGAAAATATCTACAATGCCCATGAAAAATACACATGAAAAATAAAAGGTAGAAGTTTCTTATAAATTGATAAGAAAACAAATGCATAACCAGAAGGGAACACAGGAAGATGGGCCAAGGACACAAATATGCAACTCACTGAAGAATAAATCTGAACAATCCTGATACGTGAAAAGATGCCCAACCACATCAGTACTCCAGAAAATATAAACTTGACATTTTTACTTTATACCCACTTAGCTAAAGTTTGAAGGGAAAAAGAAAGAAAGAAAGATTTTGCTTACAGGACTGTGAAGTAGAAGTACACTCTTAGGGATTCCTGGTAGAAACACATACTAGGACTGACTTTGAAAACCAAACTCAAAAACTTAAATTCAATATTTACATATCTATGGACCTACTAACCACACTTCCTAATATTTACTTTAAGAAAATAAAAGTCCTGCATGTGAGACACATTTTTTTAATTTATTGAATTGTTATTTATAATAAAATTTTTAAATTACTGGAAATAAGTTGAATGTCCATTAGAAGAATAATTCAATAAATCAGGACATTTGGTGGGACACCGTCACTGAGCCCGCCCCTCCACACACCAAGGTCAGACACCTGTTCTGAGCCTGCCCACCTGCCCCCTACTGCTCAGGGACATTGTGCCTGCCTCTGTGCTGACTCAGTGCACCTTCGCTGGGGCTCCCCAGCTTCTTTGGAGGCTGGTGCAGGCATTTTGAATAATTCTTGAGTGTGCGGCCATCATCACTGGAAGGGCAGCTCCCTTCCTGAGACACCTACAGGAGATTGGAGGCCCTTTGACAGGTACCTCTATTTACTAACTTACATCCCACACCCTTCCCCACCCTCTTGTTCACAACTAGGAATACTGTAAATAGTAATTGAACTGATCCTGTTCATTATAATAATGTTAAAGTCTTTACAGGGGCTATCTGGTCCAGGGCTGCATTTTCTCTGTGTTGGGTGCTACTGGTATTGATCTCCCTTCAAAGGAGAGGTAGTGGAAAACTGCAGGGTCATAATAAGCCTGCAAGGGGGGAACTTAAGTATCCCTGATCTTCACTGCTAGAGGGGAATATATAGAAACAATATGATAAAGCAGGAGAAGAAAGTGTCCCTAACAAACTAAGATGCTACTGTGATAGAATCCAATGACAACATGGCAGTAGAAATGACAGAAAAAGAGTTTAGAATCTACATACTTAAAATGATCTGTGAAGCGAAAGACGAGATAAGGGAGCAAATGCAGGCAATGCATGACCATTCCAGTAATTAGTTAAAAGAGCAAATGCAGGAAGCAAAAGAACACTTCAATAAAGACATAGAGATTCTGGAAAAAAAAAACAAACAAAAATACTTGAAATGAAAGAAACAATAAACCAAATTAAAACTTAATAGAAAGCATCAGCAACAGAAAAGATCTCATGGAAGACAGAATCTCAGACAATGAAGACGAAATATTTAATCTTGAAAATGAAGTTGAACAAACTGAGAAGATGTTAAGAAGTCATGAATGGAACCTCCAAGAACTATGGGATATCATGAAAAAACCAAATTTAAAAATTATTGGGATTGAGGAAGGCACAGAGATACAAACCAAAGGCATGAACAACCTGTTCAATGAAATAATATCAGAAAATTTCCCAAACCTGAAAAATGAAATGGAAAATCAAATACAAGAGGCTTACAGAACACCAGGTGCACAAAATTACAACAGACCCACACCAAAACACATTATAATGAAAATACCTCACTTATGAAATAAAGATAGGATTTTAAAGGCTGCAAGAGAAAAGCGTCAGATTACATATAAGGGGAAACCAATACGGATATCAGCAGATTTGTCATCCCACACTCTAAAAGCAAGAGGGGCCTGGAATAATATATTTCAAACTCTGAAAGAACACAGATGCCAACCAAGAATCTTATACCCAGCAAAATTAACCTTCAGATTTGACAAAGAAATAAACTCTTTCCATGATAAACAAAAGTTAAAAGAATTTACAAATAGAAAGCCTGTCCTACAGAACATTCTTGGCAAAATTTTTCATGAGGAGGAAGTGAAAAACAACGATACAAGTCAGCAAAGGGAAGAAATACCCTAAAGGAAAAGTCAATCAAAGGAGAAACCAAGTCAAGTTAAAAACCAAAAAAGCCAAAATGACCAGCAATACAAATCATATCACAATAATAATACTGAATGCCAATGGCCTAAACTCAATAATCAAAAGACATAGACTGGCAGATTGGTTTAAAAAGAAGGACCCAACAATATGCTGCCTTCAAGAGACTCATCTCATAGAAAAAGATATCCGCAGACTAAAGGTGGAAGGATGGGGAAAAACATACCATGCACATGGACCCAGTAAAAAAGCAAGGGTCTCCATTCTCATATCAGATAAAGTGGACTTCAAACCTAAGTTAGTCAGAAGGGATAAAGGAGGACATTTCATACTGCTTAAGGAAAGCATAAAACAGCAAGATATAACAATTTTAAATATTTATGCCCCAAACAATGGAGCATCTATGTATATCAAACAAACCCTTCTCAATTTTAAGAATCAAATGGACCAAAACACATTAATAGTGGGGGACTTTAACACACCACTCTCACCACTGGATAGATCCTGGAAACAAAAACTGAACAAAGAAACTATAGAACTAAATAATACAATCAATGATACAGACTTAATGGATATTTATAGAGTATTTCATCCATCATCGAGCGAATATACTTTCTTCTCAGCAGCTCATGGATCCTTCTCCAAAATAGACCATATGCTATGCCACAAAGAAGCCATTAGTAAATACAAAAAAATAGAGATCCCACCCTATCCTATCAGACCATAATGGAACGCCATTAGAAATGAATGATAAAATAACAAACAAAAACTACTCATACACCTGGAGAGTAAATAATATGCTGTTGAATGATGCAATGATAACAGAAGACGTCAGGGAAGAAATAAAAAAAATTCTTCGAGATAAATGAGAACAATGACACGACATATCAAAATCTCTGGGACACTATGAAAGCAGTACTAAGAGGAAAGTTCATTGCATTGAGCACATACATTAAAAAAATAAAAAGTCAACAACTAAATGACCTAACATTACACCTCAAAGCCCTAGAAAAAGAAGAACAGATCAACACCAAAAATAGTAGAAGACAGGAAATAATTAAAATCAGAGCTGAAATCAATGAAATTGAAACAAGAGAAACAATTCAAAAAATTGACAAAACAAAAAGTTGGTTTTTGAAAAAGTAAACAAAATTGATAAACCCTTAGCCACATTAATGAAGAGAAGCAGAGAGAAAACTCAAATTACTAGAATTCGTGATGAAAAAGGAAAGATCACGACAGACATCATTGAAATACATAATATAATTAGAAGCTACTTTGAAAATCTATACTCCAACAAAATAGAAAATATTGAAGACATTGACAAATTTTTAGAGACACATGTTCCTCCCAAACTGAATCAGGAAGATGTACACAATCTGAACAGATCAATTTCAAGCACCGAAATAGAAGAAGCCATCAAAAGTCTACCAACCAAGAAAAGCCCAGGACCAGATAGATTCTCAGCCAAATTCTACAAGGCCTTTAAAGAAGAACTGATACCAATACTCCTCAAAGTATTCCAGGAAATAGACAAGGAGGGAACCCTTCCAAATTCATTCTATGAGACTAGTATCACTCTGATACCAAAACCAGACAAAGACTCATCAAGGAAAGAAAACTTTAGACCAATATCCATGATGAACATAGATGCAAAAATCCTTAACAAAATACTGTCAAATCACATACAAAAATATATTAAAAATATAGTGCATCATGATCAAGTGGGGTTTATCCCAGGGATGCAAAGTTGGTTCAACATCCAGAAATCAATAAATGTAATTCATCACATCAATAGGCTTAAAGTTAAGAATCACATGATTATTTCAATAGATGCTGAGAAAGCATTGGATAAAATACAGCACCCCTTCATGCTTAAAACACTAGAAAAAATAGGAATAGTAGGAACATATCTCAACATTGTAAGGTTATCTATGCTAAGTCCACAGCCAACATCATTCTTAATGGAGAAAAACTGAAAGCATTCCCCCTAAAAACTGGAACAAGGCAGGATGCCCTCTTTCACCACTTCTATTCAACATCATCCTTGAAACACTTGCCAGAGCAATTAGACAGACCAAAGAAATTAAAGGGATACAAATAGGAAAAGAAGAACTAAACCTGTCACTATTTGCTGATGACATGATCCTATATTTAGAAGATCCAAAAAACTCCACTAGAAAACTTCAAGAACTAATAAATGAATTCAGCAAAGTAGCAGGATATAAAATTAATATGTGTAAATCTAATGCATTTCATAAGTGATGAATCCTCTGAAAGATAAATTAAGAAAACCACTCTATTCACAGTAGCCTCAAAAAAAAAATAAAATACTTGGGAATTAATCTAACAAAAGAGGTAAAAGACCTCAACAATGAAAACTACAGAACATTAAAGAAAGAAATTGAAGAAAACCTTCAAAGATGGAAAGGTCTCCCAAGTTCTTGGATAGGCAGAATTAACATTGTCAAAATGGCCATTCTACCAAAGGTGCTATACAAATTCAATGCAATTCCAATTAAAGTCCCAATGACATTCCTCATAGAAATATAGAAAGCAATCATGAACTTCATCTGGAAGAACAAGAGACCTCGAGTAGTCAAAACGATCCTGAGTAGAAAAAGTGAAACAGATTACCCTAGGTAAATGTACGATTACACAAATGGTATGCCTCTACTTCATGTACAAACAGAAACAAGATGTATCCCATTTGTTTACAATAAAAATGAATTTAAAAAAATAACTAACATTAGAGTTCTTGGAAGGGGTAACTTCTACAGAAACTTAATCTCATATTTTTTCAGGGAAATTAAAACTAAATGGAGCATGGTACCTTCTACCTTGCTGGGAACTATTTTTCTTTTTAAGCTATCATACAGTAAACATGTTTCTTGAATAAGATCATTAATTATACTCTTGAAGATACTTTACTTAACATTGCCTTGTATTAACCATGAAATGATGTAATCAATACCAAAGAAAAATCATACAAAAAGACTCTGTGAACAATAAAGATTCAGACTCAGTCTCAGGAAAAAAAAAAAAGTGAAACAGGAGGTATCACAATACCAGACATTAAACTATATTACAGAGCAATAGTAACAAAACAGCATGGTATTGGCACCAAAATAGACAGGCAGACCAATGGTACAGAATAGAAGACACAGAGACAAAAACACATAAAGACATTCACTTCATACTAGACAAAGGAATCAAAAACATATAATGGAGAAAAGATAGCCTGTTCAACAAATGGTGCTGGGAAAACTGGAAATCCATATGCAGTAAAATGAAATTAAACCTCTATCTCTCACCCTGCACAAAACTCAATTCAAAATGGATCAAGGACATAGGAATTAGACCAGAGACCCTGCACCTAATAGAAGACAAAGTAGGTCCAAATCTTCATCATGTTAGTTTAGGATCAGACTTCCTCAACAAGACTCCTAAAGCACAAGAAATCAAAGCAAGAATCAATAAATGGGATGGACGCAAACTAAAAAGTTTTTTCTCAGCAAAGGATACAATCAGGAACATGAAGAGAGAGCCTAGAGTGGGAGAAAATCTTTTCCACACACACTTCAGATAGAGCACTTATCTCCAAAATTTATAAAGAACTTACAAAACTTTACACCAAAAATACAAAGAACCCAATCAATAAATGGGTCAAGGAACTGGACAGACACTTAACAGAAGAAGACATACAGGCAATTAATAAATATATGATAAAGTGTTCAACATCTCTAGTAATTAGAGAAATGCAAATTAAAACAACTCTAAGATTTTATCCTACTCCAATTAGAATGGCTATTATCAAGAACACAAACAATAATAGATGTTGGCATGAATGTGGGGAAAAAGGCACACTTTTACATTGCTGGTGGAGTTGCATTTTGGTGCAGCCACTCTGGAAAGCAGTGTGGAGAATCCTCAGAAAACTTGGAATGGACCCACCTTTTGACCCAGTTATCCCACTCCTCAGTTTATACCCAAAGGACTTAAAATCAGCATACTACAGTGACACAGCCACATCAATGTTTACAGCAGCTCAGTTCACAATAGCTAGATTGTGGAACCAACCTACATGCCCTTCAACAGATGAATGGATAAAGAAACTGTGGTTTATATACACAATGGAATATTATTCAGCCATAAAGAATAATAATATGGCATTTGCAAATAAATTGATGGAATTGGAGAATATCATGCTAAGTGAAATAAGCCAATCCAAAAAAACCAAAGGCCGAATGTTTTCCCTGATAAGTGGAGAATGATCTATAATATATATATAATGATATATATATAATGATATATAATGAATGATGGGGAGGGAGAGAAGAATGGGGGAACTTTAGATTATGCAGAAGGAAATGAGAGGGAGGGGGTATGAAAAATGTTGGAGTGAGACAGACATCATTACCCTATGTACATGTATGATTACACAAATGGTATGAATCCACATTGTGCATAACCACAGAAACGAAATGATGTACCCCATTTGTGTACAATGAACCAAAATGCAGTCTGTAAAAAATTAAAAGATAAATTTTTAAAAATCAGCACATTTACAAAATGAAATTTCATGTAACCACTAAAAATGAATCGGGGCAATACTGTGGAGGGATTTTTATGCCCTACTTTGAGAAAAATCAAGATGTACACACATATATACAACTTCCCTATCACTTCTTATGCAATTTAAGAAGTTTAAAATGATGACAGTACCCCTTTCTCTCCCCAGTTTCACCTTCCTCCATTTCAGTTGCCTTTCATCCATGGTCTGAAAATAATACACAGAAAATTCCAGAAATAATTTTTAAGTTTCAGATGACTTTTCTTGCAGTATGTTGGCATCATTGTTCTACCCTCTTAATTACTGCTTTGGATTCCTTACAGTACCTAATTTACAAATTAAATTTATCACAAGAATATATATATAAGAAAAAGCATAATATAGATAGGATTCAGCATGATCCATAGCTCTAGGCATTCACTATGGTTCTTAGAACATATTGCCCAAGGATAAAGGGGATTATTATAGAGAAACTGGAGAGAAAAACAGGTTATCCACCAGATTATTAATATTAGTTATTTGTGAAGGGAGATGGTACAGTTAAAGTGGGGAAGAGAAGCTAAAGACATAAATTTGAAATTTAAAGATGTCTATGGAATTTTTCTCTTTCTACATTTTTATTGGTATATTATAGTTTTATATAATCATGGGATTTCTTTTTACATATTTGAATGTGCACGGTATATAACAATATAATTTGGCCAATATCACTCCCCAACACCTTCTCCCTCCCTTCCCTCCTCCTGGTTCCTTTCTATTCTACTGATCTCCCTTTGATTTTCATGAGATCTCCCCACTGTCCTTCTTTTCCTTTTTCCTCACTAGCTTCCACTTATGAGAGAAAACACATGACCCTTGACCTGAGTTTGGCTTATTTTGCTTAACAGAATGCCCTCAAGTTTCATCCATTTTCCTGCAGATAGCATAATTCCATTCTTCTTTGAGGCTGAATAAAATTCCATTGTACATATATACTGCATTCTCTTCATCCATTCATCCGTTGGTGGACACCTAGGCTGGTTCCAGAGTTAGGCTGCTGTGAATTGTGCTGCTATAAATATGGGAATGCACGTACTGTTATAGTGTGATAATTTTAATTTTTATTTTGGTAAATAGTAAGGAGTGGTATAGCTGGGTCATATGCCTAGGGTTCTGAGGAACCTCCATACAGATTTCCGGAGTGGCTGTCCTAATTTACAATCTCACCAATAGGGTACAAGTGTTCCTTTTCCTCCACATCCTCTCCAGCATTCGTCACCATTTGTATCCTTGATGGCTGCCATTCTGACTGGTGTGAGAGGTAACCTCAGTGTAGTTCTGATTTGCATTTCCCTAATTGCTAATATTAGTTGAACATTTCTTTCATATATTTGTTTACAATTTTATTTCTTCTTTTTGGAAGTGTCAATTTAATTAATTTGCCCACTTATTTATTGGGTTGTTTTCTTGGTGTTAAGTTGTTCTAGTTCTTTATATCCTCTAGATATTAATTCTCTCTTAGAAGAATAGCTTGCAAAAATATTCTAAGATGTCTATGATTTTTTTTAAAGCATACAATAGCTAGGCATGGTGGTGCCTGCTCGTAATCCCAGTTATTTGGGAGGCTGAGGCAAGAGGATCCCAGTTTTAGGCCAGCTTCCAGAACTTAGCAAGACTCTCAGCAACTTAGCAATACCCTATTTCAAAACACAAATAAAAAAGGACTGAGGATGTAGCTCAAGTGGTAAAGAGCCCCTGGTTTTGATCCCACAAAAATATTTTTTAAAAAAAGTTTGTGACATTTCAATTATGTAAAATTTATATATGTACTGCATAAATAGATGCATAAAGAGATGATCGGAAACAAAATAATAATTCCAGCACACCCCACTGATTCTCATTGCAGTGGTCTTCAAACTAGGACCAAATATCCAAAGGGTACAAAATATAATGCTGACATTCAAAAATAAAATACTGGAACTTTATGTATCTATTTTATGTTTATTTGTATTTGTTTTATCTCATCCATTTTTATTTCTTTTTAGCATGTTTTTTTTTTAATTTTTTTTTTATTTTTTTTTTTACGTTTACATAGGGTAATGATGTTTCTTTTTTTTTTCCCTTCCCCCCCACCCCTCCCACCCTTTTCCCTTTATACAGTCCTTCTTTCCTTCATTCTTACCGCTCTCCTTAGCCTAACTCTAAACCTAACCCTAAACCTAATGCTAACCCCTCCCACCCCCATTATATGTCCTCATCCGCTTATCAGCGAGATCATTCGTCCTTTAGTTTTTTGAGATTGGCTTATCTCACTTAGCATGATATTCTCCAATTTCGACCATTTGCCTACAAATGCCATAATTTTATCATTCTTCATTGCGGAGTAATATTCCATTGTATAAATATGCCACAGTTTCTTTATCCATTCATCAACTGAAGGGCATCTAGGTTGGTTCCACAATCTGGCTATGGTGAATTGAGCAGCAATGAACATTGATGTGGCTGTATCTCTGTAGTATGCTGATTTTAAGTCCTTTGGGTATAGACCAAGGAGTGGGATAGCTGGGTCAAATGGTGTTTCCATTCCAAGCTTTCTGAGGAATCTCCACACTGCTTTCCAGAGTGGCTGCACTAATTTGCAACCCCACCAGCAATGTATGAGTGTTCCTTTTTCACCACATCCTCGCCAACACCTATTGTTGCTTGTGTTCTTGATAATCGCCATTCTAATTGGGGTGAGATGAAATCTTAGGGTAGTTTTGATTTGCATTTCTCTTATTACTAGGGATGTTGAACATTTTTTCATATATCTGTTGATTACTTGTACATCTTCTTCTGTGAAGTGTCTGTTCATTTCCTTAGCCCATTTGTTGATTGGATTGTTTGTATTCTTCGTGTAGAGTTTTTTGAGTTCTTTATAGATTCTGGAAATTAGCGCTCTATCTGAGGTATGGTTTGCAAAAATATTCTCCCACTCTGTAGGCTCTCTCTTCACATTTCTGATAGTTTCCTTTGCTGAGAGAAAGCTTTTTAGTTTGAATCTATCCCAGTTGTTGATTCTTGCTTTTATTTCTTGTGCTATGGGAGTCCTGTTAAGGAAGTCTGATCCTAAGCCAACAAGTTGAAGATTTGGACCTACTTTTTCTTCTATAAGATGCAGGGTCTCTGGTCTGATTCCAAGGTCCTTGATCCATTTAGAGTTGAGTTTTGTGTAGGGTGAGAGATAGGGGTTTAATTTCATTCTATTGCATATGGTTTTCCAGGTTTCCCAGCACCATTTGTTGAAGAGGCTATCTTTTCTCCATTGCATATTTTTGGAACCTTTGTCTAGTATGAGAAAATTGTATTTATTTGGGTTTGTGTCCATGTCCTCTATTCTGTACCATTGATCTACCTGTCTATTTTGGTACCAATACCATGCCGTTTTTGTTACTATTGCTTTGTAGTAGAGTTGAAGATCTGGTATTGCAATACCCCCTGCTTCGCTCTTGCTACTGAGGATTGCTTTAGCTATTCTAGGTTTTTTATTCTTCCAGATGAATTTCATAATTGCTTGCTCTATTTCTGCAAGGTACATCATTGGGATTTTAATTGGAATTGCATTGAATCTGTATAGCACTTTAGGTAGTATAGCCATTTTGACGATATTAATTCTGCCTATCCAGGAACATGGGAGATCTTTCCATCTTCTAAGGTTTTCTTGAATTTCTTTCTTTAGTGTTCTGTAGTTCTCATTGTAGAGGTCTTTCACCTCTTTTGTGAGATTGATTCCCAAGTATTTTATTTTTTTCGATGCTATTGTGAATGGGGTAGTTTTCCTAATTTCTCTTTCTGAAGATTCATCACTTATGTATAAAAATGCATTGGATTTATGAGCATTGATCTTGTAACCTGCTACTTTACTGAATTCACTTATGAGTTCTAAAAGTTTTCTGGTGGAATTTCCAGGTTCCTCTAAATATATAATCATGTCATCAGCGAACAGGGATAGTTTGAGTTCTTCTTTTCCTATTCGTATCCCTTTAATTTCTTTGGTTTGTCTGATTGCTCTGGCTAGAGTCTCAAGGACGATGTTGAATAGAAGCGGTGAAAGAGGGCATCCCTGCCTTGTTCCAGTTTTTAGGGGGAACGCTTTCAGTTTTTCACCATTTAGAATGATATTAACCATGGGCTTAGCGTAGATTGCCTTTATAATGTTTAGGAATGTTCCCACTACCCCAATTTTTTCTAGTGTTTTGAGCATGAAGGGATGCTGTATTTTATCGAATGCTTTTTCTGCATCTATTGAAATAATCATGTGATTCTTAACTTTAAGTCTGTTGATATGGTGAATGACATTTATTGATTTCCGAATGTTGAACCAACCTTGCATCCCTGGGATAAAACCCACTTGATCGTGGTGCACTATCTTTTTAATATATATTTGTATGCGATTTGCTAAAATTTTGTTGAGAATTTTTGCATCGATGTTCATTAAGGATATTGGTCTGAAATTTTCTTTCCTCGATGTGTCTCTGTCTGGTTTAGGTATCAGGGTGATATTGGCTTCATAGAACGAGTTTGGGAGGGTTCCCTCCTCTTCTATTTCATGGAATACTTTGAGGAGTATTGGAATGAGCTCTTCTTTAAAGGTTTTGTAGAACTCGGCTGAGAACCCATCTGGTCCTGGACTTTTCTTTGTTGGTAGGCTTTTGATGACCTCTTCTATTTCATTGCTTGAAATTGGTTTATTTAGGTTGTGTATGTCCTCCTCGTTCAGTTTAGGTAATTCATATGTCTCTAGAAATTTGTTGATGTCTTCGAGGTTTTCTGTTTTGTTGGAGTATAGATTTTCGAAATAGCTTCTAATTATGTTTTGTATTTCACTCGTGTCTGTTGTGATGTTTCCTTGTTCATTCCGAATTTTAGTAATTTGAGTCTTCTCCCTCTTTCTCTTTGTTAGTGTGGCTAAGGGTTTATCAATTTTATTTATTTTTTCAAAGAACCAACTATTTATTTTGTTAATTTTTCCAATTGTTTCTTTTGTTTCGATTTCGTTGATTTCGGCTCTGATTTTAACTATTTCCTGTCTTCTACTACTTTTGGTATTGGTCTGCTCTTCTTTTTCTAGCGCTTTGAGCTGTAGTGTTAAGTCGTTTATTTGTTGATTTCTACTTCTTTTTTTGCTTTTTAGCATGTTTTATAACACTGATAATATATTACCTCAATAGTTCATGTGCTACACATATGCAGCACATACCTGATACTCACACATAATTGAAATTTAGAGACCATGCTGGATATATCCAAGCAGGATACTTTTAAATAGCAAGCTTCCTTCAGGAAGTTTTGATCACCTAGTTGACTACAAGATTCCATAGAAATATGCTTCTATAAAATCTATAGGCATATATGATTCCATAGAAACAATGGTCAACAATGGCTTTGCTTTTACTAGGCCATTGATTCTACCAGGATTGGATTACCATTATCTTCCTCTCCCTTCCATCTCATCCCTTTACCCTATCAGAGTCACCAAGTTATCACAGCAAGACCTCTCAACTTTTTTTTACATTTGCTCCTGCTATTACTTCTTGTCCCTCCAATATGTGATCAGTGTATACCTATCACCATCGCTTCCTCTTCATTCTCTTACAATCTGATTTTCACATCTAAATCCTCCCAAATAATCTTGTGAGAATGATTCTCAAAGTGAACTAGTATACATTTTTTAAAACTCTCTAAAAACTACAAAGCACCATAAAATTTCTACCAGCGACCCTACTAGCATTCTTCTAAGAATAGTAACAGACAGCCAGATCCCACCATCCTTGAGATCTTGAAATCCTTAAATTTCTTTATGCATTACATATGCAAATGTCACAAATGCCACTAGTCTGCTATAATGACTTCCCATCTGTTGTCATTTTCCTTAAGCCAAAAGGACTTCCTTCAGAATTTCCTGTTGTATAAATCTGCTACAAAAAAATTGCCTCCATTTTCACTTTTATGAAAAACACCTTTCTAGTTAAACCTTCGTTTTTGAAGGATTTTTCTTTAGCTACAGAATTCTGAAGATAGCTCATTTCTTGAGCACCTTCAAAATGCCATGCCACGATTTAATAACTTCCTTTGCTCCTCATGAGAAGTGACCTATCGTTGATAGTATTATTCCCCCTATAAGTACATATCTTTGGACTATACCTCTTTCAGGATTTTCCCTTATTTTTGATATTCAGCTATTTTACTGAGCAATGCCGAGGTATAGGGTCATTTTCATTCATTTTGCTTAAGTTTGCTGAACTTCTGAGGTCTGTACACTTTATCTAGGTAACTGTCACCATTATTCCTTCTGTTTCCCTGTCATATTCTCTTCTTGCCTCTGAGACTAAATACATCTACGTTAAATTACTTGATTTATCCCAAGAGCATTGAGACATTTTTTATTTTTCTTAAATAATTTTTCTTTGTTTTCTTGATTAGATAACTTCTATTCATCTATCTTCTTTTCCCACTTCCTCTTTGTTTTCAATTTTCCTATTAAATTCTCCACTTGTTTCATTAAGACCACATTTTAAATCCTTAAGCATATTTATAAGAGCTCAAGTTAAAGTCCTTGTACAGTAATTCAAACATCTCAGTCATCTTGGGGTTCTTTTCTATTGACTACTTTATCTCTTGACTATGAGTCATATCTTCTTTCTCATGATTGTTACTATGTGTAGGACATTATTATTGTAGTCACCACAGATGGATCTTCTTTTAAAAGAGTGTGGATTGTTCTGTTGCATTCAGCAGTTAGTTACTTGGCTGGACTCAGACTTTAAATTCTGTTACCCTATAGTATGCTACAGCTGGAACTGTTTGGTTCTTTCAGCTTTCCAACGGTTGCTTTTCAGTGGAAACTCTGGAGTCTCCTGAGGAAGCAACTAACAATTTGGACAGAGTTCATATACAGATGTTTGGGGTCTCCTTCTTTCAGAGTAAACCCCCTCCAATTTCTGTCTGTTCTTGGTTATCCTCCAGTGCCTCCAAAGAGTTGATTTTATATCTTATACAGAATGTGTAATTGTTATCGCTAGTAAAATTAGTCTGATAATAAAAATTTTCCTCATATATATTTTTATATTTTATCACTCAAGATTACTATTATTTTACATTGATTTTTACATTTTTTTGAAGAAACATAGAATAGAAATATTCCTTGTTAATTCTGAAGTAATTAGATTACCTAAGGAAAAAGGAATTATAAAGATCTGTTAGTTTTCAGTTTCATAGCAACTATTTCCTTGCACTAGAACAAAAATATAGGGTATAAATTTGGAAATGATATCATCTTATTATGCATGTTTACATTTGGTAATGGAATTACTTTTAAAGTGGGGAAAATATGTTCTCTTCAGAGGAACGAGGAAACATAATTTTTTTCATTTGGAAGATGGCATTACCTCACATATTAGCTCAGAAATCCACAGGGTTTAACCATGTGCAATGCAACTCGTGAAAGCAGTCTGTTTGCCAAGGCCAACGGGATTCATCACAATTCTGGCAAGTGGGGAATCTGTAAGCTCTAACTCATTGAACAATAAAACAACATCATTACATGGTACTCACAGAGTAGGCACTGTAAGCCAATTACAGTAAATGGCTTCACGCTCTTCCCCAAGCTTAATCTGTAATTCATGTGATAATGGTTTGTTATTCTACATCCTTCAAAGAGTCCAGTTGTAATTTCATTGATGAAAAGCAGTGTTCAGACAACTAAAGGGGACTCAAGATATCATCTAGTTCAATCGCCTCTTCTACGGATGAAGAAACCGAGGGTCAGAGAAATGAAGCAATTTTTTTCAACATCAAAAAATTAAAGAACCGTCAATGATGGCAGAAACAAGTCTAGAGTCAACTGCTTGCTCCCATATCTTATGGTAGCTCTCCTACATACAACAAAAAGGGAAAAAAATATTTAAGTTACAGACACAAAAGTCTTAAGGGGGAAAAAAAACCTCACACAAAACCCCCCAAATTCTTTGTTTGGCATGATGAGCATTTAACTTTCTTATGTCATTAAGGAAGAGAGAAAGCAAAATAAACTTATTCCCAAACACTCATTCTGTTGAATGATCAATAAAAATAATTGGAAATTGTTTGCAAATATGAAAAACTATAAAAGCTCTGCTGAAAAGATAAACATTAATTCCCTATTCCCATATATTGCCAGAACCCATGTATCCTGTTAAAATCTCTTTTCACATTTTTCAATTCCATATTCCTGTATCCATATGGGACCTAGGAGGTACTAAGTTCTAATTCCCAATCCGTCTGTTGAAATGTTGAAAAGAGACTAGAAAGAATTAACAATTTCCTCATCTCTAAGAGGTATTACGATTATGAGATTTTTTCTATAAATGCCAAAGCAAGTCCTGTGAGATCATTAACAGCACCATCATCATCACCCGATATTATTACAATAGTTCCCCTCCACGGAATTCCACCATCCAGCGTAGAAGCATCACAATTATTTTTTTTCCACTCCTTGAAGGAAATAATCACCTTTTAAACCAAAGAAATGAGCAATTCCTATTTACACATATGACATGTACATATATGTATAGTATATACACATAATATACTCATTGCATAGGATCTTAAGAATGAAATCAAGAGAACAATTTGGGAACATTTACACTGGCAGATGCAGAGACAAGGGAGGTAAAACATAAAAGATGTTTTGAGCAGGCATATCCTAGCTGCCAATAAGGGGAAAAAACTGCCAAGAAAATGTTTCAAAATGCTTGGATTGTTCTAACTCTGTAATTTTTTCAACTATTTCCACCAGGCAGTAAATAAAATCCCATCGGAGTCCCTGAGCAACAGGCTATCTCCCTGAATGGGGAGCAGGGCAGGGGCAAAGAATACGGAGGGGGAAGAGAGCAAGTCTGAAACGCTGGCGTTGAACCATCGTAACTGCTGTAAATCAAATATTTGATTTTGCTCACTTATTTCCCTTTGAAAATATATGTACACGAAACAAAGACTTGATTCAAATATACCCGGGATTGGTTAGAATGTCATGAACAAAACGCTAGTTTGTTGAAAGCTATGTTCCACTTCAGAAAATATCTGCTAGCGTTGGTGTGGGGACCACATGCCCCTCTGCACTGGAACGCCCTTTGGGGTGGTCTCCTTCTCTTACCCCCCCTGGGTTTCCTGCCCCCTACCTGGGACAGGAATAAAAGAAACATATGAAATTATGAGACTGAAACCTGAAACTCTCCCCCTAAAATGGAGGAGCCTAGGTCTGTGAAACAGCCCCTTAGGGGTTGGTGGGATTTGTACCATAAAGAATAAAATACTGGGTCTTGCGGTGCAGCTCAGTGGGAGGGCACTTGCCTAGTATATGCAAGGCCCTGGGTTCCATCCCCAGCAGAAAAATGCGAAAGAACAAAATATATTGGCAAAAACTGATCCAGGTAGGCTGGGAGGGTGGGATTGAGAGGCGATGGGAAGACTCTGGGAGAGTTTAGGGTCTTGAAATGGGAACATTTCCATGCAGTTCAAAAGCAATGGGGAAAGAGGATGGCAAGGATTTCTGTGGGACTCAGGAGTTCCTCAAATACTTTTTCCACTGACTCTATTTAAAGTAAAACAAGATAAATTGCCAGTGTTCCTTCTGAGGGTAAAACTCCACCTACCAAACATCCCTCCACTATTTATTCCTCCAAGAAAAAAAAATTCATCCTACTGTTTATAGGGAATGCAGATGACAGGAGCGTGGTATAAACAGAGGTCAGGGAGTGAAGAGTAATCCAGAAGTCATACTGTCTGGATGGTCATCGTCTTGATGAAAATCTATACCATAATTCTAAATCTACTGTCTGGAGTGGTCATCGTCTTGATGAAAATCTATATCATAATTCTAAATCTCCATTTTCTGCTTCAAAGCCAAGCTTAAAAGTTTGGGAATTTACAATTTCTAATGCAAAGCTATCTTTTCAATAAATTTAGCAGTTAAAAAAAGAATTTATCATGACATGCCATAGGCTGTCAAAGACAGATAAAACCCTATAAAGAATAGATCCTTCATATCATATGGGGTAACTAGCAGATGGATAGGCTTTATGGCACAGGACGAGTCTCTGAGTCCCTTGGAATTGTGTGACAAATTGTGTATGTGTGTGTTTATGTGTGGGTGTGTGCACGCAAAATGTGTTTTTAGCAGATCCCTATAGGGAGTTCACATTTCTTTATGGAAAAACTGGCAAAGAACTAGAGAACTAGATTGTCTATTACTTCAAGCCTCTCACAGTGTAGATAAGAAACTAAAAATGCAAAAAGACCAAACACACTCCACAGTCACACAGCTAGAAGTGGCCATGCCTGGCCAGTACTGTCACTTGGAGCTGGTTGGGGTAAGGGCCTCCCTTCCCATGCAGCAGGGAATAAATGATTTCAGGGACTGTCAGAAAGAATTCTCATACTGAAAGTGAAAAACCAACAGCATCAAGGCAAGTTCAGAAAGATTTCCTGGAAGAGCTCAGCAGGTGGATTGTGCAACTGGACTAGAGACTGGGAAATCCAGACTCAAGAGACACAAATGGGGCAGAGTCCCTGAGAACAGAGGGCTTCCTCCTGGCCACCAGCAAAGCGCCAAGTTAGAGATTCTTACCACTATCATTGAATCTCTTAAAACTCTGCATTTCACAAAGGTAAAAGTAATGCTTTGCTTCCACCTAGAAGTGGTCAAAAGCAGCATTCATTCATTCAACCAGCATTTACTGATTAATTACCAGGTGCCAGAGATGCCAGGTCAAAGCAGAGGATACTGAAGAGGGGCAGGTGCCGATGTCAGACCATCCTGTGGGGGAACTCCAGCTCTCTGCTCACTAGCTAAGTACTCTCAGGATTATTTACCCTCTTTGGCTCAATTGTCTCATCAGTAAAACAGAGAAAGAATAGAGCACAAAGAGTCTCTTGCTACTAGTATTAACACCAAGCTATGGTTTGGAATCAGGAGTGTCCTTCGAAGGCCAATGTGTTAAAAGCGTGGCCACCAGCCTGAGCTGCCACTGGGAGGTGGTAGAACCTTTTTGAGGTGAGGGCAAGGGGAAGGAAGGTAGGTGATGCCCTTGAAGGGGATATTGGGACCCATGACCTTCCTGTCTCACTTCGCTTCCCAGCTGCCATGACGTGAGCAGACTCCTCCGACACACACACCTACCATGGTATACTGTGACACCACAAGCCCAAAGCAACAGGACCAAGCAACCACAGACTGAAATCCCTGAAGCCATGAGCCAACATAAACCTTACCTCCTTCTCAGTTAATTATCTCAGGTATTTTGTCACAGTGTCAGAAATCTGACTGGCACACACGGCATCTGTTCTTATAGTGCTCACAGACCTGAGAGGACTAGGAATAACTGACTAGTTACAGTCCCAATAGGAATACACCATGAGGGACACACCTGCTGCACAAGGGAAGAGGGCACACCCTGCACATCACTGCCAATGGCAGGGGTGCAAATGTGTACAGACATCCAAAGGACAGAACGCACCTCCCTTCATAGGGCTTCCTGGACATGGACTTGGAGCCTCCACAAAAGTGCTGCTACCCAGAGGTACAATCCTCAGAGGCTTTCAGGCACGACTAGAGCAGCGCCTGCCATGGGGTCTGCTTAGACTAGACACCAAATCGGACTCAGGCAGCTTCTCCTCAGGTCATGTGTGTTACTGCAAGTCCATATTTCCACATTCAGCCCAAAGGGGAGGGAAAAATGACAAACATCCCTTTAAACATCCCTTTAAACGCCCCCTCTTCTCCAAGCAAGCATCTACCCTCCCCTTGCACAGAAGTGGTGCTGCTGGAATTTAGAGCTAAGGTCCAATTTCCGTGTTCCAGCCCACTCCAAGTACCCCCTCTGCCTCAACCCCTCCTGTGAAGACAGCAGGGTAAGGACCTAGTCTGGCCTCCCTAACACCTTAGGGACGAGTCACCTAAGCCTTTCCAAGTCTTGGGTTCCTATCTCTAAAATGAAAAGTGTAATGGTAGCTACCTCATGAGATTGTGATGAGGATAAAATGGGTGATTCACCAAGAGTACAGCTCCTGATACCCACTATGCAGTCAGTAAATGCCCTCAACTTTCACCACAAGAACCTGTACTAAGCAAGCGCCCAGGAGTGGAGAAGGATTGCCACAAGCTGAAAAGAGTCTCTCTGATCCTCAGAGTGAGAAGCTTCCAGCCTCCAAAAGCAACATTGATGATCCCACCAAGCGAGTTACTGATGTGTCATAAGATGTCCAGGAAAAAGGGTCAGCGTTCAAGCCAAGGATAACAAACACAAAGAATATCTTCAAAGTCTTTTCCACTCTGTACAATTATTCAAAGATGACACATTTCACAATGTCCAAATGAGAAAGTAAATGAAACAATGGAATTACCCTAATTTTCCAGTTCTCTTCTGCCACGGAAATTCACAACACTCTTCTACAGGAAATAGAAATCTTTCTACTACTATTATCATCATCATCATTATTATTATTGTTATTTCAAAAACTACCAGATCTAGAATTCAGGTTAAGGGCATATGAAACAGATAATGTCAACTAAGTTATCATTTTAATAAACGTCAGTACACTGGCCAAGTGTATTTTGATCAAACTATTGGCAACTGACCTCCATTCTTGTATGGCTGTTGCAACTATATCAAACTACATTGTGTGCTGAGTTCAGTGAAGATTAATTAGGTATATGCTTACTTCAGTGTTTAAAAGCAAATAATTTTTAAAGCATATATTGATTAAAAGAATTCCTGACATTGATAGAAAGCATCCAAGAAAAACCAAACCTCATGTAGGTTGGGAACCAAAGTCCTAAGGGAAAAAAAAAAAAAAAATCTCAATTATTTACTATATTTGCAGACTTTAATTAGTAAGCAAAAACTGGTTTAACATAAGATATATACAGTGAGGTCAGGTGCAGCGGTACATGCCTATAATCCCAGCAACTCATGAAACTGAGGCAGGAGGATTTCCAGTTCAAAGCCAGCCTCAGCAACTTAGCAAGGTCCTAAGCAATTTAGCAAGACCCTGTCTCAAAATAAAATATAAACAGGGTTGGGGATGTGGCTCAGTGGTTAAGCATCCCTGGATTCAATTCCCAGTACCAAAAAAAACAAAACAAAACAAAAAAGATACATACAATAATACACACTTTCTCTCTCTCCCTCTCTCCCTCTCTCTCTCTCTCTTGTGATGCCGGATATTGAACTCTAGGCTTCATGCATATTAAGCACACACTCTACCATTCAGCCACACCCTGGTCCCTCAATATTTTAACATTATACCTTCAGAAGTGACCAGAACAGGTCTCTCAACCTCAGCACTACTGATCCCTTTATCAGATAACTCTTCGTCCTGGGGACTGCCTTGTGCGCTGTAGGACACTCTGCAGTATTGCTGGCCTCTGCCCACTGCACGTCATTAGTGCCCCCCCCAAGTCACCACCATCACAATGTCTTCAGACATTGCCACATGTCACCTAGAGGGCAAAATCGCCCTGATGGAGAAAAAATGACATATGACTGTTTCTCTGTTTAATCTGAAAAACACTTAAAGAGAACAGGAAATAACTGTTCTGTGCTATCACATGCCAGAGACTCTGCTGGGAGTTCTGCACACATCATCTCCAATCTCATAACCATGTTTATCCCCATTATTTAAAAAATCTGGTGTCAGAGCAGTCTTTCTAGTGCAAACCTCAAGCTTTACCCACCTTGTCATGAATTTCTATGTACAATACTTTTAAATGATAGATTTTAAATGATGTAGTCTTATTTGGTAGACACCAAATAACATATGTCCCTAAACCTTGAATCTTAAGTGTCACTTATTTGTCACTAATGAAGACCTGCCTTCATTTCTCGCCGCCTTTATGCACCTATTCATTAATTTACTCCACAAACAGATTCTAAGTCAACACTTTAAACCATTCCAGGCTAAGGAGTCCAGCAATGAACAAGACTGCCAAAGTCCTCGGCCTCATGCAACTTACAGTCTAATGAAGTATTTCCCAAAAGATGCAAAACCTAGAGGTGTCAGCACGTACAAATCAAGAATCGAATCCACTCTAGCACTTTCCATTTCAAGACTCTGTCTCTAGTTTTCTGAGGATTCTCCACACTGCTTTCCAGAGTGGCTGCACCAATTTGCAACTCCACCAGCAATGTACAAGTGTGCCTTTTTCCCCACGTCCACGCCAACATCTATTATTGTTTGTGTTCTTGATAGTAGCCATTCTAATTGGAGTAAGATGAAATCTTAGAGTTGTTTTAATTTGCATTTCTCTAATTACTAGAGATGTTGAACGCTTTTTCATGTATTTATTAATCACCTGTATTCTTCTGTAAATTGTCTGAGGCAGGGTCTATATTAACAAGAGACTTCTTTTGCATTATTCTATGTAGTGCAGGTAAGCACTTCAAATCCCCTACTTTTAATTTAAAATTTTCATTAACATATTTATTGTAGAAATTAATGGGATTCACTGTGATCTTTCCATACACGCATACATCATGCATTGATCACATCCATCCAACCTACTTCCAGCCTCTCACCCCTGCCCTATTACCCTTCCCCGACCCCCTTCCTAGTACCATTTAGTCTCCTACTTTAAAATCAACTGTTTTGGGCTAGGGTCATGGCTCACTGGTAGAGCGCTCACCTAGCATGCGTGAGGTCCTGGGCTGGATTCTCAGCAGCACATACAAATAAAATAAAGGTATTGTGTCCACCTACAACTAAAACACAATTTTTTTTAAAAAAATCAACTGTTTTAAAATTTCACATATGAAAGAGAACATGTGATACTTGTCTCTGTGTCTGGTTTATTTTACTTAAAATGATGCTTTCCACTTCCATCCATTTTCCGGTAAATGACAGGATTTCTTTCTTCTTTATGGCTGAGTAATACTCCATGGTGCATATAGACTATATTTTTTCCATTCATCTGTTGACGGGCAACAAGACTGATTCCAAACCTTGGCTAATGTGAATAGTTCCATGATAAACATGGGTATGCAACAATCTCTCTTGTATGCCAACTTCATTTCCTTCAAAGATAGACCCAGGAGTGAGACAGGGTTTAGTTTCTTGAGGAATTTTTAGTTTCTTGAGGAATTTCCCATACTGTTTTCCATTAATGATTGCACTAATTTATATTACATTCTACTAATGTTGTATAAAGCTTACTTTTTCTCCAAATCCTTTTTTTCCTTTTTTTTTTTTTTCCTTTTTTTTTTTCTCTTATTAACTGGGGTGAGATAGAATATTGTAGCTTGAATTTACATTTCCCTGATGACTAGAGATAGTGAGCATTTTATCACACATCCATTGGCCATTTGAGTTTCTTGAGAAGTATCTTTTCAGATCATTGGCCCATTTTTTCATTGGATGGCTTGTTTTTTCATTGTTGTATTTTTTGAGTTCTTTACATTTTGGATATTAATCCCCTGTCAGATGAATAACTCATAAAGATGTCCTCCCATTCTAAAGGTTGTCTCTTCACTTTGTTTAATTTCCTTTGCTGTGCGGAAGCTTTTAAATTTGATAGAACCCTATTTGCTAATTCTTGCTTTTGGAGTCCTCTGCAGATCATTGCCTGTGACAATCTCGAAGTGTTTCTCCAAAGCTTTCCTCTAGTAGTTTCAGAGTTTCAGGTCTTGCCTTAAGGTCTTTGATCCCTTTGGAGGTGATTTCAGTACAGAATAAGAAGCAGTGATCAAGTTTCAATCTTCTGCATGTTGATATCCAGGTTTCCCAGCACCATTTGTTAAAAAGCCTGTCCTTTCTTCAAAGTGGGTGTATTTTTGACACCTGTGTTGAAAATCAGTTGGCCAAAGATGCACGGATTTATTTGAGTCCTTTATTCTGTTCCATTTGTGTATGTGTGTATGGGTGTGGGTGTGGGTGTAGTTATTTTGAGTGGGATTACCCTTCCTAATTTCTTTCTCAGCGAGCTCAGTATTGATGTATAGAAAAGCCATCAATTTTTGCATGTTGGTTTTTTTATCTCGTCACTATACTAAACTTGTTTATCAGTTCTACTAGGGTTTTCTTGGTAGAGTCTTTAGATTTTTCTATGTAAAAACTTTTTAAATAGCATTTCATATGCCTAGCACTATCCATAAACTCTACCAAAATGGATTCCTTAACATGAACTTTACTATTTTAGCAAATTCTAAAAACTCAAACTATATTTAATGGCATTTTTTCTTGTGCACCAAATACAGTTAGTCCAACTCCTAATCTGTACTCCTATGGCACACGCTCTACCCTCAAGTCAAGTACTGTATTTGGAGTTCTAATTTCTCAAAATAATAATCAGAACATTATTGTATAGCTTAAAAAGTAAACAGTTCAATCTGTACAAATCAGAGGATGCACTTCACAAATAATTAAAGAAAAGCACATTCTGTTTTGATGAACTCCATTGGTATTTTATAAACAAAATGACTTAGGCCAGCTTCCTGGAAGATGGTTTAGGACCCTGCTATCATTTCTATTCTGTTCTCTCCCCTACTTGAAGTTAGGGGCCAGGCAGGGATAAGGAGGCAAGAGAATCAGAGATTTCTGGCCTCAGGTCAAATAATGATTAAATTCTCTCATCTTAAAATTAATTTATTCATCTTTGAGTACAATGTATAAGATATTCCTTAAGACTAGTTAGAAGAGCTAAGGAAACTTATTTTCAAAGAACTCTGAAAATTCTAAAATGCACTTTGGGGATCAAAGTAAATAGATACTTGAGATGCCCAGGGCCTGTTTGTTTAGAATCCAGCCTGAGGGCAAAACTGGAGGCCAAAGAACACTCAAACCAAGCAATTTTCTATTTACATCTGAAGAATGTAAAACACCATGCAAATAGCCACAAGATGGGGACATTCTCCCACCAAAAAAAAAAAAAAAAAAAAAAAGACAATACGCTACTCCAGAAGTTAACAAGAGATGGCACAAGGCCCAACGAGACAAGGAAGTAGAAAAGATTCTGGGTGCTGAACCAACAGAAACTGGTCTGGTTTTTTGTTTTTTGCAGAGTGCTGAGAATCAAACCCAGGGCCTCACACATGCTAAGCAAGGCCTCTACTGCTGAGCTGCATCCCCAACCTGAAACACGTCTTCTGAATGCCACTAATGAATTAAAAGGTATCAATAAAGCCAGTACAGGTAATAATTTTGTTATAGATAAAAAATTAACCACAAGATTACACCACTAAGTTTAGGGAGGATATGCTGTCCAATGCTGCCCATGAGTTGCAATGCAGAACCCTCTCTTCGTTAGCTGCAGAGAAAAGACAAAGGAAAACAGAACACACACTTATTCAACTAATGTCACCAGAGCCACTAGGTCATAACCAGGTGAACCCAAGGTCAAGCTCCACCTATTCCCTACCCTTGGCTGGTGCTGCTACACTCCTCAGAGCAGGTGCCAGCTAACCTCTGGGCCTGGTATAAGTCATTCCTGTTGCACACTCACCTCTGGCTACAGGCCCCACTTCTGCTTCTCTCAAGATGAGATTTCCATCCTGTAGTCCCATGCACCAGGTACGCACGTGATAGCCTGAGCTGATGTCTCTTTCCGATGCCTTTGTTCCTGGAAGTTAAAATTCTGACTTCTTATGATCTCCTGACTCAAGACCTTAACTGCACCTGAATGCCAGGCAGTCACAGACCCCTGCTTACCGGCAGTCCCCTTAGATGCTACCATAGTACCTGCTTCACAATAGGCGGATGCACATAAGACACTTAGAACAATAAGAGCTAATAATAACCTAAGGCTTGTTGTGGTTAATACTGATGCTGTCACTCCTGGGTTTTCTGTCTACCTATCAGGTTCCTGTTAGTCCAAAAGCAGCATCTGCCTGGTGCTCTTCCACCAAACTCCCAGTGTGCTATGGGTCCCACATTCTGCCTGACAAACCACTTTTCTCCCTCATATTACAGTGAGTGAGTCTGTCTCCTTCAAGAACCCATCTCCCAGTGGCCAGCACCTATTAGTCCACATCCAGACAACACAGAGCCAAAAAAGATCTAAAATATAGCTCATCTTCTCACCTGGCACCATGGCTATGAACACAGAATTTGGGGTTAGAGGTTGGTGTGAATCCAGTCCCAGAGTCCTCTGTGAGTAACTACAATAATCAGAACCTTAGTTTTCCTTCTGCAAAAAAAGAGGATGAGAATGATGTGTGACAGGGATATTTTAAGGATTAAGTAAAATAGTGCAGGCACGATGCTTGGCACACGAAAGCATGTGACATGAGCCCACTGCTGTTGTTACTTGCATTGTTAGTCCCAAGGCAAGGATGCATATAATACACCAGAGGGGGGAAATGTCATCAAGACTTGGAACCAGAATTCCCCTTCTCAAAATCTATCATGACAATGAACTTCAGCAGATATGCACAGCTGTGTGGGGAGAAGGTGCTCATTTTCTTTCGTAACAACAGAGCAGCTCACTGATGAGAGCTGGGGCCATGTGCTGGTTTTCTGGGGCTGTTGTAACAAATGACAACAAACTGGGTGGCTTGAAAACAACAGAAAGGTATTCCCTCATAGTTATGGAGACCAAAAGCCCAAAATCCAGGTGTCAACAGAGCTCCCCCGACAGGTTCTAAGAGAATCCTTCCTGTCTCTTCCAACTTCGAGGGACTTCAGGTACTCCTTGCCTCCAAATTCTGCCTCCATCTACCTCTGTCTTTTCTTCATTTCACATGAAGATACCTGTCACTGGACCTAGCACCATCCAAACTAGGATGATCTCTCTTTGGACCCTGGCAAGTAATTTTCCAGCAAGGTCCCATTCACAGGGTTCTGGAATTTGGACATGGATATATCTTTTTATTTGGGAGGTAGTGAGCACCATTCAAGCCACTAGCAACTGGAAACCAGAAACAGTCAAGTTGTTTATGACAGGAACTTGATTAAAGAAACTGGACCACAGTGGACTACTCTACAGCTATGGAAGGAGCTGAGCTGGGCCGAGCTGTGGGAAAGGAGAGTGGAATGCTGTTAGGAGGGAGGCTGTCAGAGATGGAGACCCTTACCCTCCATGCTGCACCCTTCTCAACAGCTTGTCTGCAGGCTGTTCAAGAGTGTTCCCTAAAGCCACATTATTGCTGTTGCCTGGGATCACAAGAGGTCCCCTGCGTGAAAGCTACAGGAGCACTGAGGATAAAGACAGAAGTCTCCCAGACACCTCCCGCTGGAGTCCCTTCCCAGCCTGAAGCTTGCCTGCTTCATGGTCCCCTTCACCACTTCAAAGCCTCTCTCCTGCCTGTCCCCCCCGAAGAGGCCAATCTGAACTAATTAGGTAATCAGACTCGGCTGAAATTTTTAAAAGCATAAATGCCTATCTGAGCGCACACACCAACATCTGATACATGAATGTGCTGCAAATGTGGGATCATCAAGTTTCACCCAGAAATTTTCCATGTTTCTTTATTCTACAAAAGCCTTCTTTGTCTGCTATTTTCCTAAGAGGCACAAAGAAAGGCCTGGAGGTCCACAGCTCACCCTTTGAGTGAAATGAGAAAGTATTTCCAGACCTCGGATTCCTCCACCTGTAATGCAAACTTAATTAACACTCGGCAAGGTCTCCCCAAGTTAATGAACTATTACCTATCAGGGGAGCCCCCAGCCTTATTAGAGCAGCTTCCTTTTTTGGAGTATCCAATGTCCTTTCAGGTCAAGAAACCCATTAGGCATCTCAGCTTCCTCTGTGTGACAGTGCATCAGGCGGTCACCAAAGCAAAGAATGTTCCCTCTGCAAATGACCTTCTGTAATTTCCTTTTCAGTGACTGTTTCTTGACCTCTGAAGCTTCCCATTCAAATGGAGGCATTCTGCAATAAGGACAGCTCTGCCTTAAGGTAGCACTTGGGTAAAAGTTAGTTACACCCTCGGATGAGGCCCACAGGGCATGAACTGGGCTTACCACTGTGCTGTGTTAAGGCACCTCTGCAGCAAGGGAAATTAAAGATGAGCACCCCAGTGAGGACCACAGTGGGAGCCTCTTGGGGGGCTGCCTGATTCCAGACTCCTCCTTCTCCTCTGTGTTTCTCACTGTCGGGATAGATTTGTGAATCTTCCCAAAGCACAAACCCTATCATGTGTTGCTTCCCAACTCCCAGTGACTCAAGGCTGCCTGGGATCTCCCAGTGAAGAACAGACTTTGACATGTGGTATGTGAGACTTCTCATCAGAGACCATACCATAGGAGAGGAGGCGAATACATAGGATTTTTGAGATATAAACCAGGTGTTTTTTTTTTTCCTTTCTCCTGGCACATCCCCCATCTTTCCTCCTAATTTGAGCTAGGAATAGGTCCTTATGTTTATGGTCATGGAGAGGGATGTGGCTGGGAAGCAGCAGAACTAGCCTACAAATGTTTCCAACTGACTTCCAGAAGCCAGACCACAGATGGGAGATGGTTCTCATGTGTAGAGCAAGTCACCCAGCCAGAACTGCCAAGGTCGACCAAAATTAGAAGAGACCACAGCAGGCAGGAAGGAGAGACAGGGAGGTGGTTCTGAGTTCAGAAGAAGAGCTGCTGGGAAGGGGATAAGACCAAGGAAAGAAGAGCTTTCTTCTTCTCAGCAGCCAGCAGCCAGAGCCTCTCACACAGCCGAGACCCAGGGGGATGAAGGACGGGGATGTTTTAAGTCTCCAGAGTGACTTACATGAGCCAATCAGATGCCCACCCAGTGACTTGGCAAATGTACACTTCCAGAACCACAGAACAAGACTAGGACACAGGACCTCCACAAGGAATACGAAGGTGTTCCCCACAGCATGGTCAGAAAACATCTTGAAACATAAATTAAATTAAATTTAGAAATCAGTCATACTTTCTTCCACTGTCAACTTTCTAGACTGAGGCTCCTTCCCAGCTCCCCATCTTTCCAACTGCCTGTCTTGCTAATCGCTCATTTAGAACCAAATGTGTGAATAAATCCAAGTCCTTCCGACAGCCCAGACCCCTACCTTAGTGCATGTGAGCATGGTAGTCCCTCCAGCAAATGCCCTTCCCATAGTTTTACCTAATTACTATTATCAACCCTCAACTCCTAATTCAAATACCACTTTATTAGGAGTGGCACGGAGACAGACGAAGGTGTATGCACACATGCAATTACACATGTGGGCATGTGTGTGTAGGTAAGAAATAATAAACATTTATATGTGTGTTTGCAGAAAGTACATGAAGAGGCTAATGCATATTTGTGTGTGCAAGCTTTACCCTGGGACTCTTTTCTTTTTTCTTTTTCCAGTGCTGGGGATCAAACACACATGCCGTATCACTGAGCCACACCCCTTGTCCAAGACAGAATCATTAAGGGCATGCAGCATAACTTTTTCAGCTGAGATCTTAGCATATGGTACTCGATAATTATCTAGTGAATAAATGAAAGAAAAAAGAAAATAAACAAATTACTGAATAGAATCCATTTCTTTCAAGGATTAATTTCTAAATCAATTATTTAAGTTAGAACAAGAGTCTTTCGTAGAAAGGGTGTTTTATATATAAAACATACAATAGGTGATCATGCAAAATGTATAGTTTTTAAAAGACTTTATTAAAAAAAGAGGGAAATGAATATTAGGTTCTTTTTATCTTGGACACAGATATTATAAAAAGAATATTAGCCAGGCATAGTGGCCCACACCTGTAATCCCAGCAGCTTGGGAAGCTTAGGCAGGAGAATCTTGAGTTCAAAGGCAGCCTCAGAAAAAGCTAGGCACTAAGTAATTCAGTGAGACCCTGTCTCTAAATAAAATACAAAATAGGGTTGGGGATGTGGCTCAGTGGTCAAGTGCCCCTGAGTTCAATCCCCAGACTTTAAATAGAACTTCAGCATCCTGGAATAAGCCAATGAGGGTACTGATTCAAAACATGCAGTCCACCTTCTTATTTTTAATAGCAGTATCATTTATATTAGTTTTAGTGTTGCTGGTCATGATTAGGGGTTATTTAGTCTACTCTGAACACAGAGAAGGAAAGAAGAACAAGTCAAAAAAAGAAAGAGCAAAGAAAAAGGGTATATGGATTAAGAAGAACATGAAAAAAATTTTTAAAAAGCAGCCTGCCAGGGAATTCACTGCACTGAAAGTGGTTAAACCAAGGAAAAACAAAGGAGCAAGAAAAAACGGTGACAGGGTGACGGAGGGGATGGCACCTGTGACAGATACCAGGTGGTGCCAAGGACAGCCTTTGGAAAGGACTGGGAGGGGAAGTCCTCCGTGCCACAGAACACTAGTGCAATTCATTTTAAAAGTATTTCAAAAATTCTTCAGCTGGGCATGGTGGCACACACCTGTAATCCCAGTGACCAGGGAACTTGAAGCAGGAGGACTGCAAATTCAAGGCCGGTCTGAGCAACTTAGCAAGCACCTAAGAAACTTAGTGAGACCCAGTCTCAAAATAAAAAGGGCTGGGGGTGTGGCTCAGTGGTAAAGCACCTTGGGTTCAATGCCTGGTACCCGCCCCCCCCCCCAAAAAAAATATATATATATATATCCTTCATAGTCATCTTAACAGGGCCACCCTTCATCTCTTTCACTCAAAAGGGCCAAATTTTATCAACAGTAAGAATGGAAATGCCCGAGAAATCAACCCTCATCTGACAGGCATCCTTTCTACTAACACCTGATTTCCAAATGTGATAGTAATTTTTCATTAATTCTTCAAATTCCCTGATTTGCCTAATATTTTAAGACCTATGATCAGTTTGAATAAATGAATTGTTATATCCCCAATACAAAGTTTTAGTGCAATACAGCTGGAAACATCCAGAAACCTTCCTTGACCCCTGCGTCTATGGCTCCCGTTCCTCTGTGATGACCTCCACCAAAGCTCTTACTGTCCCTTTCTGTGACTCTGGTTTATTCGTCTGCCTCCTCCACAGAATGTTTGATCCAGGAGGACTGACACCCTCATGTACCTGCCTTTGTATGTCCTGTGCCTGATGCAAAGTAAGTGCTCAATTAATGTTGACCAGTGTTTAGAACATCAATTGGAAAATAACAGCAAAAACAACGGAAACAAAAGGGGATAAAATGCAAAAATAATTCCTCTATCTCCATCCCACAGGAGGGCAAAAATAATCACCTTGCTGCTTTGACTGTATCGACTCCAGCTCAGTGACACACTACTCTTCAATATCTACTTTAAAATGTAAGTACGTATTATAGAATTTCATTAAAATAAACTCAAGCTTACCTTTGGTTAAATTGCGACTATAAATCAGATTAGATTTAAAGCACTATTATGTAATTTTGCTTTCAATTAAAAATAATCATGCCAATAAAGGATGTTTATTGTTCCTCCAATTTTTGTTCTGACAATTACTCCCACAATTATTCCTCTGACATAAAGATCCATGTCATCAAAATGAGCTTGGCTTTAACATCAGTCACTCCAGTCACATTATTCTTGTTGACTCTGCTAATAGCATGTTAATTTTAGGCAAGGTCTAATTGCTTCAAAATTCAAATCTGTAGGCCTGTGCTAATTGTATGGCTGCTTCACTCAAACTGTGTTCACTCTACCCTCCACCATATTTATTTGTGAGATCAAAGATCTAGCCTTCTAATTTCCTTGAGAGAAAATGGTGGTTGTTTTCCCACCATTTAATATCACTTTAAAAATATTGTTTTGGGAGTGATTAACACAAAGTTCATGCTGTTACCACAGTGGTTATTACATTTCATGATTAATGAGCCGTCTTACCCATCTCCAAGGCTTCAGTTACAAATGCCTCCAAAATTTATACATCTAGATATAACCTCCCTCCAAGCTCTGTGGATTTCCAACTGCATCTCCACCTGAATGAACATCCTGCAGGTCACTCAACCATAAAATCCACAACACTGAATTCCTCAGCTTCACTTCCTGCTGGCTTCCCTGTTTCAGTGAACTGATACCCAAGTTACCCACCTATTGTCTGAAGTAATCCACCCAAAGGATGCAGTAATCTAGTTCAATGGGAACACGATTTATCTGTATTACCTATATGACCATCTCAATGGGACTTTTCTTTTAAAATATAACACTTCAAAGTTGTCCTGTTTTAAAATAAAACTAGGGAATAATGCTTCTCCTGAAGCAAATTAGGCAATGGAGGAAGTTTTGTATCACCCTGAGTAATTGTTTAGAGTCCAGGTTATAGCTAGCCTTAAGAAAAGAATTTAATATAGCAATGCAACCACTTTTCCAGTGTCCTGGGTTTGGGTAGTTTATATGAAATCTATCTTAGCCACATGGTCATCTTATACTCTCACAGCTGATCATGTTCTTTAGAATTCAGGGCTTGTCTTCCCTATGAAACAGAGACCAATACCACCTCCCTAGCCCTAGGGGTGGGCATCTCCACTGACAGAGGAGAGACAGACTCACCTCTCCCACCTCTCATAAACAAAAACAGACAATCCTGAACATATTCTTGATTCTTTTTTTTTTTTTCACTATTGTACATGGGTAGTAATAATTTCAACACTCAAAGAGATTTCATGCTAGGAACTCAGAGAACACTGGTTCCCTGCTTCCATGTGCAAAGAATTCAATAGCTGAAAAACATACATAACAATTCAAAAAAAGGATCCAATGCCTGGAAAAATAAGCATGTTTGTATCCTGTAGAATAAAAAAATTAGAAGGATTTGTCTGCTAAAGCATTTCACTCAGAAACACCTGGAAGTGACTTTTTGTCAGAATACCCTCATGTTCTAAGAAGCATGGATTATATCACTAGCTTGGAGTATTAGATTTAATAACCCCCACTGGAAAAAAATAACACCCAGTAAAACAGGTAAATTGGTAACATGTTGTTGGGTAACTTCAAAGTCAGATGTTGGTTCAAATACACATAAAGCCATTTTAAAAGGTTTGGTTTTACAACCTATCATTTTTGCATCTTGCCAAGAAAGTAGAAAGGAATTTTTCATAAGCATAATTCCAGCATAACTCTCATAGCTAAATAATGTCACTTCCTTTGATAGGACCATCCAGTAAACGTTTGTTGCAGGGATCTCAAGATCATTGTTTTTAGATCGTAATGCTAATAACTTTACAGATTTTTAAATTTTGAACCTTAAATACTGTAATACCAACTTAGCAGTCAATCAAAATATATTCTCAGTATTCACTTTTTAGAAAATTTCACACCCTCCCCCAGATATTTTTTTAATCATTCATATACCAAATCTTCATTATCCACAGGTCATCAAATCTCTGCAATGTGGGGATAATTCAAAAGATTTGATTCAAAGTGAATTTTTCCTTGACATGTTAAGTCATTCTGTGTAAGGTTAGCTTCCAGAGAAAACAGAATTGCATGTGTCTAAGAGAAACTTGAGAGATGCTCAGAAATCAGTTTTCCCTGGCCCCTTTCTGTTATCTGAAATTCTACTGCCACTAAATCATTCTTTTTCTGAGCCTCTTTGAATATAGGTAGTGTGGACTTGACTTCTGTCCCTCTTCTTGGTGCAGGGACAAGGGGAGGTAACTGGATCACCTGCAAGCACTGGAGGAGGAAGTAGAAAAGGCCATGCCAATGGCAGAAGAAAGTGGTGGCAAAAACCACCATTGCTGCCCATAAGCAAGTCAACCCTAAGTTACAGCTATAATAATCTTCTACTGATTCTTGAATGCTAATGCAGTGCCAATTATTTAAATATGTAGTTCAAGACAACTCATAATATGCTAAATCTACTTTTTAAAATTCTCTGAAGTCAAATATAATCAATGTCTCCATCATCCAGTTTTGGATCATCTGCACCTTGACTTCAGACATTAGCTCACAAATAAAACGTGCACATTACTACTTGACCACTCAAAGGTAATGGGAAAAGGGGCAACAACAACAAAAAAAAAACTTGTATTTGCAATCAATGTATAATTTACCAAGTACTCTCACACATCCTGCTTAAAAAACTGAACTCAGTAAAAATGGAAAACTGATGTTTCAGAGACAGAATCAGATTTAATCATTTCCAAACTTTCAAAAAGAGTTAATACAAACAACAAAAAGAACAACAGATGCATAGTAGGTTTCTTCAAAAAAGCTTTGTAGTTCTCGTAATTTCCTTATTTGAGCATAAGAGGAAAAATGTAAACACAGTAATTTCTTGCTTAATGCAATATCAAAAGAGCACACAAAATCAAATCAACTCCTTCCTACTGGTCATTTCTGAGATTCTTATCAGAGCATAAGTATGGATAGTACTTTAGAGTTAAGGAAGAATCTGCTGGCAGGTACCTGATACACAATAAATAAACCCAAATAACCTACCATGACACTGTTCAATGTCAATGATTAAATAAAAAAGAATGAGGAAAGACTGGTGATTCAAGTTCCTTTCCTACCTGGTAAAGAAATGTCTACAGTTTTCCCTCCTAGCTCCCTCTACCTTCTCATCTCCCATTCACCTCAATCTGCAGAAATCAGGGTGTGTCATCTCTCCACAACCACTGCCCTGATCAAGATGAAGATTAACAATGACCTCATGTCATTGCCAATCCAAATACCATGTTCAGTAGCCATGCTAGTCCCCTGTGCATAAGATGACACACTGATTACTCCCCTCAAGATTGTCATTAATGCCAAACAAGTATCTTTGGATTTCCACTCTTGGGACACATGGTGTAAATACATAACCTCACCCCCTACAAAGTGGGAACAGGCCATAAGACATAGCTTGAACAATGAAATGTGAAAGAAAACAACATGGGCTGAAGTTTGAAGTTTTGAGAGTTACTACATGATTCTCCATAACTTTTTCCCTTTGCCATGGCAACCAATGTTTCAGATCATGATTACTAGGTCCCACAGTGAAAATGACATGAAGAAGAATCCCCAAGTGACCTACAGTGGATGTGTCCCAGAGATGCTTATATGGCACAGAGCCCAAAGCTACCTGTAATGAATATTTGCATGAAGAATAAATAAATCTTGTTACTCTAAGCCCCTCGGGTTATGAGTTGTCTGTTACTACATCAGTAGCTACCCTTATACCTGAATTCTATCCTACTTCCATTACCTTTTTCATTTTTGTTTTCCTTGCAGTGCTGGGGATTGAACTCAAGGCCTTGAGCATGCCAGGCAAGCCCTCCACCACTGAGCTACAGCCCAGTCCCTCCATGACCTTTTGATTTTTCACTTGCCTTCCTGCCCCTCCTCCAGAACCCATTCTTCAGTCCATCTCTTATACACTGCTAGACGTCCTCCAAGATGGCTCCCAGTGGTTCCCAACTCCTTGTGCTCAAGGCTCTTGTATTATCACACACCCTTGAGTATAAGGCAGACCAACTGATTCATTTCCAATGAGTAGAATATGGAGGAAATGAAGGGACATAACCTTTGAGATTAAGTTACAAAAAGGTTATGGTTTCCACTCTGTTCATGTTCCAGCTCACTCTTGGGGAAGCCAGTTAGCTTCATAGCTACCCAATGGAGAGATCCAGGTAATAAGGTACGAATGAGGTCTTTGGCAAACAGCCAGAAAGGAACCACAACCTACCCAAAACCATGTGAGGCAGTAGGCTAGGAAATGAACTTAACTCATTAGTCTTTACAGAAGAGTTGTTATAATTATCTGGTCAGTTGTTATATTTATTCATAAAGGACATGAAGGTTTGTGAATAGTAGTCCTCAAACTTGGCTATAACAAAATTTGGAAAAAATCTCTATTCTCCAGCCCCTCCCAGACCTGCTGAACCCCACCTTGAGGATATGGCCCAATCAATCATATGTGTTTAAAGACTAAAAAGCCCATGTTTTAGTCTGAAGCATAGCAAGAGTAAAAACCACTGTTTTGGAGAATCTCTCACTCAAACTAGTAAGTTTATATATATGAGGAGTTTATAGTATATAAGGAGATTCCCAGAGAAATGAACTATCAGAGCCAAGATCTTACAGCTAGTAGTCAACCTGGGAGTCTTTTTTTTTTGGGGGTGCTGGGGATCGAACCCAGGGCCTTGTGCTTACAAGGCAAGCACTCTACCGACTGAGCTATCTCCCCAGTCCCATCCTGGGAGTCTTGATCTAGACCCCTGACTGCTAGACAATCTTACTCCCCTACTCCAACTCTGCCTTCTCTGCTGGGGTTTCCTCTGTCTGAACACTATGGGGAAGCACTTGAGAAAGGCACAGCCCTGCCTTCAAGAAGTCACTTGCACCAGATTCGTGAACTGGAAGTAAAGGAGCCCGTTAGAACATGCCTCTCTCATAAATTATAAGAATAAACTGAAGAATGGAATAGGGACTCCAGTTCCTGCAAATGAGGTGTGGCCCTTGGGCTTCTGGGAAGGCCCCAGTGTGGGCTGGCAAGCCCAGGCATTCTCTTGGCACAAAACCACAGAACCATAAAGAGTTACCCAGTTGGGTGAGTAACTGGGCAGGCATCACTTAAAGAACTCAAAGGCCTTCTTTAAGCCAATCCAAGCCGCACTTGGAAGTGAGGACCTGTGGCCACCAGTCGTGGCTAGCCACCCACTGCCTAACACCAGCTCAGAGGTTCCACAGTCCCACACAGGCACGCTGCCCCAGTTTATCTTACCCCTCATTCAGGGCCACAGTCACCTTGCCATGGCCCTAAGCAAACTCCCTTGGCAGAGCAATAACAAACAACTCCAGATGGAGAAATGGCAAACTATTCCAACCAACTTTTCAAAGAAAAAAAAAAAAAAACCATAGATATTTCTGAGTTTGTTTTTCGTGGGCAGCTGGAAAAAAAAATAAATCCACCAAATACCAACACCTCTCCAAAAGGTCTCTCGCCAGGACCATGATGACTGGTGTTAAGAATGTGAGTTTCCGGCAGAGAGAATGTGACACATCACTGAGTCAAAGGCAGGCCCAGCCCTGGCTGGAAATCTTTGTCAGAACTGGGTTATGCTTTCACTGTAAGAAGTTTAAAATAAGGGCAATGGTGAAGTCACATCCGTGAGTCATTTTCTTCCCCGCAGGCAAAGCTCACTTTTCAACATGATCAATAGACCAAGTACTCAGAGCTTCCTTCGGACTGTGAGCTGTTGAGAGCTCTCCGAACAGTGTCCCGCGCTCTGAGAAAGTGAGAAGCATTATGCCCACACACCCTCCATAAATAACCCAGAGAAATCAAGATTTCGTGAAATAGTAAAGACGGTGTGATTGCTGGGTGAGACAAGGGGAGAGAGGAGGAACTGAGGAGCCCAAACTGAAGCTGCACTGTTCTGTTTCATTTTGTGGGCAGAAAACTGGTTTATATGCAGATATCTGGGCTACCGACCTAAACCTACGAGGCCTGAGAATAAGCCCAACCGAGAAGGTCAGGCTGTGCGCATGCGTACACACCCAACCAGGAGCTTCAGGTTCAGCAGTCACTGCAACCTTACTCCTCGGTGCTCAGACACACCTGAGGAAAGAGGAGACACTCAGGGGCAGGCAGTAGGACTTCCCACTGTCTCCTTAGCACCACCTCCCAGACCAAAAGGGAGTGAGCAGAATGGACCCTTGATGTGGGAAGGTCTGGGAACTGAGGAACTAGAGATATTCCCCAGAGTCCGAGGAAGAGGAGCATGGAGGAGGGGTGGGGATAACAACGGAGGGGGAAGGAGGGAGTCAGAGCCGTGGACGTCCTCCTCCTTAGTCCAAGTTCTCAGAAAAGAGGCCTCAACAGGGCCTGTCCTCCCGGGGTTCCAGGTTAACTAACGAGTTCACGGAGAGGAAAAAACTCAACCTCCTCTCAGATAACACAATATTAAGAGAGGGTTTCTTGGGTTTGGTGTGGTTTGTTTGGCTTGCAGTGCTGGGGGTTGAACCCAGGGGCTCACTCACACCTGCTAGGCAAGTGCTCTACCACTGTGCTACACCCCCAGCCCAAGAATAGACTTTAAATGAGAATAATTTTCAGGGTAAAATAACCAAGGCTTCAAACAAAATTTCCCTCTCTACTCTTGGTTTTTGAAAGAGACCTTTGTCAAGACATGAAAGCATACATTCCTTGAATAAGGATAGTTAGAATAATTAAACATGGATGTAAATCAGAGGTTAATAAACCTTTTCAATAAAGGTTCATAGAGAACATATTTTAAGTGTAAACTAAGAGGCAATATTGATGATATTAAATAGGTACTTAAATAATGAAAGAAATAATTTGCCATGAATTTGTCATTGTTATTAGTATTTTTTTTAATTTTGTCAAAGTACAATTATTTGTAATACTAGACTAATAAGAAGAATGATACTTTGGCATAATAAGAATTTGCTTATTTGGAGCTCAAACTTAATACTACTTTCATCAAAATCAACTGTAAACATAGAAATAGTGAATATATCAGTGTTTACCAGGGATGAAAGAAGAGAGAAGGATGGATGGTGGAACACAGATGATTTTTTTAGGACAGTGAAAATACGCTCTATGATATGTGGATATATGTCATTATAATTTTTCCAAACCCATAAGATGTACAGTATCAAGAATCAACCCTAATACAAACTATGATCTTTGCATGATTATGATATGTCAATATAGGTTCACCAACTGTAACAAATGTACCACTTTAGTAGGGGAATGTAGATAATGGGAAAACTTTGCATATGTCAGAGTAGAAAGCATACTGGATATCTCTTACCCCTGCCTCAATCTGGCTGTGAACCTAAAACTGATCTAAAAAGAAAAAAAAAAAAAAAAAAAAAAAAAAACAGCTTAGCATGCAACTACCATATGACCTAGCAATTTATGACCTAGCAATTCCCCTCGGAGTCATGGGCGTTTATTCCAGAGACATAAAAACATTAAAAAAGAATAGAATTGCAAATGTTCTTCTGTTAATGTTGATCTGTGGTAAGATTTTACATATTTAATCTTTGAAGATGTCTTTGCGCACAAATAGTTACTACCAAAGATGATATCCACAAGCACATGATTTTAATTAAGTACATACATCTCTTGGATGACACTGAAGAATTCCTATTAGATTCTTCTCTTGATATTTTCCTTTTAGCATGTTACTATGCTTCAAATTTTTCCCTTGCAATTAAAGTAAGGTAGAAACTCCTCAACTGCACAGTTGAAGGGATTCTGAAATGTGAATTTTCCTTTGTACTTGTATTGAGTCCCAAAAAGCACTACTAGTACTTAGCTTAAGTTTAGACAATCTGGGGCTGGGGAGATAGCTCAGTCGGTAGAGTGCTTGCCTTGCAAGCACAAGGCCCTGGGTTCGATCCCCAGCACCAAAAAAAAAAAAAAAAAAAAAAGTTTAGAAAATCTATTTACAACAAATTGGTTTGGGAACAGACCTCAAAATTTTTGATGGCATTGGAAGTATATAAAGAAGCTTGACATTACTAGTCAAGTTTGACATTACTAGTGATTCGAACAATGTTACTCAAAATATAATATAAATTACATCAATATTAAGTTAAGCACTGTTTTGTCTTATAGTTTTATGTTGAATTCATTATCAAGTATGCAGCAAAATCTAATTTCCAGAGCCATTTAATATTTAATAATAGAGACTAAAGGTAGTTTATATGGTCAAAAATTTTAATCTTGGCCCTGATCTAAATATATATTCTAAGTACCTGGTGATAAAACAACAAAAAAAATCTGCATTATCTTCTAAATACCTTACATTTTCACAGGTTTTGTAAACCTAGTCAACAAGCCTTTTCTATCCCCCATATTTTGATCATCAGTTGTAAACCACCTTAGTAGATTCTACTTCAAATTATATTAAATTCTTGTTATTGTGATTTCTTTGAAAACATCCTCACTTACTGCTATTCTACTATTCATGAAACCTAACTTCCAGACACTTAAAAGTTCTACAACTGAGGCTAGGGGTGGATCTCAGTGGTAGAGCACTTGCCTGGCATGTGTAAGGCCTTGGGTTTGATCCCCAGCACCAAAAAGAGAGAGGGAAAACAATAATCTAGCAATATTGGTAATATTTACTGACTAATCAACAACCAGGGAAATTCATTCAATTTACCTTAACTGACTAATGACATTGGGCCTAACATCTTCGACAACTCCAGCAACTCTTCTCTACTAAGGCTTAATAGTCTTAAACAATGTTGTGTTTCTGAATACATTTCTCCAGTTGCTGCCATCAAACATGATTTAATCAGCTCGCCATCAATAAACAGTTTTCCTGGCTTGGCTAACAAAGGAGTCACTCAGAAGCTTGCTATTTTTTTTATTATTAGTTGTGGTTATACATGACAGTAGAATGCATTTTGACACGTCGTACACAAATGGAGCATAACTTCTCATTCCTCTGACTGTACATAGTGCTGAGTCACACCAGTCGTATAATCATACATGTACATAGGGTAATAATGTCTGTCTCATTCTACCATCCTTCCCATCCCCACCCCCTACCCTGCCCCTCACTCCCCTCTGCATAATCCAAAGTTCCTTCATTCTTCCCTACCCACCCCCAACTATGGATCAATATCTGCTTATCAGAGAAAACATTCAGCCTTTGGTTTGGGTGGGGGGGAGGGGACTTATATTAATTGCAGTATTACTTTCACTTTTTATCTTTGTAAAGAAATTCTTCTATAATAAGATATTCAGTTGTAAGTTTTCTAATTTTTCACCATTGGTTTCCCGGAACATTGTGATGTTAGTTTGATGATGTGTATTTCTTTTAGCACAGTTATAGTGTCATTATGTAATAAACACAATGCTTTGCCACCTCATTCAAAAACAAAATAACCCAAACCCCACCACACCTGTAAAGTAGGACATTTGAAAACTGCTTTTCTCTTTTCTTGTTTTGAAATCAAGAACGTGCATGAGCACGGCGCAGTGGTGCACACCCCCTAGTGACTCAGGAGGCTGAGGCAGGAGGACCACAAGTTCAAGGCCAACCGCGGCAACTTAGCAAGGCCCCAAGCAATTCAGCAAGACCCTGCCTCAAAATAAAAAATTAAAAGTGTAATACAAAGCCGATACTCCGCCTCCCAACCACCTGTCAATCTGCACTCTGCCCACCTCTTACTTTACAGGAATTTCCAGCCTCCCCAGCACCTGTCAATCTGCGCTCTTCCCACCTCTTACGTTATAGGAATTTCCGGCTTACGCTGCCGCCATTTTCCTGCTTCCCACATACGTCCAAACATGCTAGATAGCTATTAGTTCATCAGTCAGCTTGCAAGTATTCTCCTCCGCTACTGGTTCTTTCCAGCCCGGGAGATTCCAATATCTGGGAGAAGTGCACACGCCATCTTTCTCTTTTTTCCTTTCTTTTCACCCTGAGCGGACGTGTCAGTCGTCCGCATAATAAAGTCTCTTGCGTGAGAACTCATGTCTGCAGTGCATTTTTCTGGGAGCTATTCGCGAGCCGCAACTGAAACGAGCCAGTGGGCAGCAGTTCAGTGGGATCGTGCAGCAGCGGCTAAAATCGCCGCGGGTCCCAAGCTGCCTTACAAAAAGGACAAGGAATGTAAGGGATGTAGCTCAAGGTAAAGCAACCCCTGGGTTCAATCCCTAGTATTAAAAAAAGAACATGCACCAATAATAAAAAATAAGTTCAGGTCATTTTAAGATGATGATACACAGCATTCAAAACATGATCAGGTTATAAATGCACTACTGACTTCTAGAATGCCAAGGAGCAGTGCAAAGTGATGAAAGAACTATATTCTGCCACTGTCTCAACCTCAATTCTGCACTGACATGGACAACATGTAAACAAAGGAGCATTCTGTGTACTAATAACACTTTACTTAAGGCACTGAAATTTGAATTTCGTGTTATTTTCACCTTATATATCCCAAAATATTCTTTTGATATATTTCACTTAAAAATGTTTAAAAATTTTATTTTAATTATTAGTTCATGCCATATAAAAATGGGGAGTTGGCAGTGCTTACTGACCCCAATCTAAATGCAGCATGACTATGTCATCATATCAGACTCCAACCCTTTTCATTTGTGGAAGGGGGATAGAAAGAAAGCAGACCAGCACTGGGTGCATGAAGATAGAGAGGAAATGTCACAGAGAGGTATCTGGGATGCCACAGATCAACCTTGCCCATTATAGTTTTGCCTAAGTCCTGCTTGTTTACTGTCAGTGAAATCACAAATGACAAATTCCCTGACACCTAATTGCAGGTCTGGTTATTATTATAACTACCACCATTTATTAAATGACTGCTACTGTCCAAGTTAATTTCCTTTGAGCTTTAAATTTAACCCTCTCTGTAACATTATGGATATCGGCATTCTTATCCCCTGGTGAGAAAACAAGTTCTGATAGTGAAGCCAGAACTGGGGACAGGCAGTTAGTGTAGAAATAGGAAATCAGGTCAAATCCAGGAAATGGAGGCCAGGAAAGCCACCTGCCTCTGGAACTTGGAGACTGCCCCTGGGAGAATGGAATGCCAAGGATCTCCAGAGCCCATTGGTTACCAAATTTACCTGTGCTTGTCCCGGACTACAGGCAAGGAGCTGCTAATTAAAGGCCCCTGGGCCCTTACCTGGCTGAATCATTTTGGCCCTCCCCCTGCCATCTGCTGCTCACTTTTTGCATCTCACCTGCAAAACCAGGCCTAGTCACAAGGCAGGAAGGAGAGATAAGCGGGTAGAGAACTGGAGAACAAAAGAGACCTCAACCTATAAAAGATGTAGGGCATGCTCACTTCTTGGGATTCTAGAACATCAGCCATGGCCCCCTACTCCCTCCTGGGAGAAGTCTGTATTATTACTACTTTTGAATAAAACCTGCTTAATATGCTTGCCTTGGCGTGCTTCTCTAGTGCTTCCCTACTTCAACATTAGAGGAAGCAGAACTTGTCACCAGTAAATAGCAGTGTCAATAGGTTACATTATTTTCCTATGGTCCTACTCGCAGGGAAGAGCAGAGCAGGAATTCCAATCCATGTATGTCTGAACCCTTAACCCTATTCTATGATATCCAAGGCACAGGCCATCTCAGAAGTGAACTCCAGAAAACAGTAAATGAGGTCAAGGAATGCATGTCTTTTACCATATGTTATGACTTGGATATGAGGTATTCTCCCAAAGCTTCTGTGTAAATGCAGGAATGTTCAGAGGTGAAATTATTTGATTATAAAAGCAGACAGCCATCATACTATGAATATTTATCCAAACTGCGGTTTAAAACAGACACTATTTTCAATTGTCAGACAAATAAAAATTCAATAAAATGACGCGAGGTTAAAAAAGAAAATATAAATAGTTCTATAGCTAGTAAAGACAAGGAACTTATCAAAAAGTTTTCCACAAATTTAAGTCCAGACCCAAATGGCTCACTGGTTAATTCTATCAAACCTTTCAGAAATAAAACCAGGCTTATAAATACTCTCAAAATATAAGGAAGGAAACATACCCCCAAATGTCTCATGAAATCAGCATAACTGATACCAAAACCTAAGCAACCAGTATCCATGATGGACATCAATGGAAAAATCCTTTACAAAGTATCAGTTAATCAAATTCATAATCTATAACACTCTACCTAAGGGTGAGTTATCCTAGGAATGCAATGTCAAAGTGATTAACCATATTAATAGAATAATTAAAATATGATCACATTACATGTAGAAAAAAGCATTCATGATTAAAAGGAATATTTTAAAAATTGTTTCTTCTAAAAGAAACCTATAATTTAAATATCATATTGATAGGGTCAAAGTAACCATTATTTGACCACATAACATGGGGGGAAAAAAACAGGCAAAGATGATCATTCTAACTGTTTCTATTTCAACTGTAGTAGAGCTCCTACAATGTATAATATGGCAAAACAAAAGGGAGGTATGTGTTGGAAATAAAGTAAAACATAATGTAATTTTTTTTAAGGATTCATTCCACATTGCCTCCCCTTTCCCCTTCCTCCACCTCTGCTTCTAGATCTCCTTCTTCTGCACTACTGATCTTCCCTGTATCATTACAATATCCTATCCTTCCCTCCTCCTTTCCCTTATTTGACTCCAGCTTCCACCTGAGATAAAACAGTCAACCTTTGAGTTTATGAGTCTGGTTTATTTCACTTGGTACGAGTTCTCCATTTCCATCCATTTACCAGCAAATGCCATAATTTCATTCTTCTTTGTGGCCGAGTAAAGCTCCACTGTGTATACAAACCACAACTTCTTAATCCATAAATCTACAGGCAGGCATCAGAGTTGATTTCATAATTTAGCTATTGTGACTTGTGCTGTTATAAACATTTAGGTGGCTATATGGTTACAGTATGCTGATTTTAGCCCTTTTGGAAAAATATCAAAGAGTAGGATAGGTGGGTCATATGGTGGTTCCACCCAGTTTTTTGAGGACTGTCCATACTGCTTTCCAGAGTAGTTGTATTAGGCTACAGTCCCACCAACAATGTATAAGTGCCTTTCTCCGACATCATCACTAGCATCTATTATTGTTTGTATTCTTTGTTTAGAATATATATATTTTTAGTTGTAGGTGAACACAATACCTTTATTTTGTTTTTGATGGGGATAGAACCAGGGCCTCTCATGTGCTAGGTGAGCTTTCTGCCACTGAGTCACAACCTCCGCCCCTTATCTTCTATATTCTTAATCACTACCATTCTGACTGGAGTGAGATGAAATCTTATTGTAGTTTTGATTTGCATTTCCCTGATGTTAGCAGCCCTTTTTAAAGAAGGCAAGGGTTTCTCAGCTGGGACACAAATCCCCTGAGTGAGTAGCATCTACCTGGGCTACTCTGCATTTCCCCAGGGGACTTAAGGACCACTGGGAATCTATATAAACAAAGCTCCTGCTTTGCCATTGAAATCTTCAGGAGAGTTGAGCCAAGTGCCATCTTTGTCTATCTTTGATGGTGTTTGGGAACTTCCTTTGATGATAAGAAAATCACCCAGGCTCTGTTGAGAGAAGAGATATCTTTTGTCTTGGAACACTTGGAACATTGGTAAGAATAAGGGGCACCTTATTCAGCCCTAAACCCAGGAATTTAAATTCTACATACTGTTATAAAAGTTGGAGACTAAAAAGAAGAAACTAGGAAGGAAACTGATATTTATTGAATTCCTAATTTGGCCAAACTATGCCATCAGAAACCAATTCCATTGTGTCTGACACAGGATTCTTTCATCTTCTGTCAGCATACATGGAACTGTAGGTGGCTAACATGTTAGCTTGTAAGCAAGACAAAAATCTCAATTCACTGTGAAATTCTTGACAACTATCAGACAGACGTGTAAATTAAGTCAATTTACAGGCTACGAGGTCATCGAACATAAATCAAATATAAGTATTTCAATATAGTGGCAAACAATTTTAAGATTCAATAGAAATTTGTTCTATTTACACAGCATCAAAAAATATATGATATTTACGAACACATTCTACAAAAGATGTTCAAAAATCTCTATACTGAGAACTATGGGACATAAATAAATATAGAGATGTATGATGTTCATGGATTAAAAGAATGAATATTGAGATATCGATTTCTAAAATTAACCAATGGTAGCAGTGTTCAAATACTCTGTTCCCCATTTTCTTGATGGTTAAGGATGTGGCTCAGTAGTAGAGTGTTTGTCTAGCATGCACAAAGGCCCAGGTTCAATCCTCAGCACTGCAAAAATAATAATAATTGAGAATTCCAGAAAGCTGCTACTGATACGGGTTAGCTATCAAAGTTTACCACCTAAGAAAGTTATGCTAAAAGAGGTTGCCATGATTGAAAATGACCAGTGTTTGGACCTTTGCTACTGTTCTACCACCTGACCTGGTACAATTGAGTACTTGGCTACAGTCAGCTTCAGGTTTTGATTTGTTTATTAGCTACCAGAACCATTTCAGACCAGATTTTATGAAAGTAGAATTTTTTTAAAGGCTGCTGAACAAGAAAATTCCAATGACTATAAAATCAGTTTTTAAAAAGGTACGTATTGTGCTTTTGGGGTCTAAAAACCAGCAGCCTTTCTGACCCTCTCATTTTCTTTTGAATTAGAAAATAATTCATTATTTCTTTCTCTTCCTTTCTTTCCACACACACACAAAAAAAAATCTGAATTTTAAATTGGATGTACAGCCGACAGCACTTTCAAGTTCCCTCCCTCTCTGGGCCCGTACCCACTGCCACCTCACACCCACACCCCCAAATGATGTCAGCACAACCCTGAATGGCGAAATAGTTGTGCCCCTTGGTTGAAGTATCCCCACAAGTAATCAAAAACAACACAATACTAACATCAAAATAAACTACACTGAATGCAAATATTCCTACAGATATAGTCAAATACCTCTGCACTTTGTAGGAGTCTAGTGAGTCTTAAAGAAAAAAGGGAAATTAAAAGGAGAAAGACCCAAATCACCATTGTCATTCAGTCTCTCCATATTTATTTCCTCTCAACCCACTTCACACACAATTTCAGAATCCCAGACTCTCATCCCAGCCTGCAACAGAGTGTAAACTAACTTAAAATAATCCCTGGTTTTAGCACTTGAGCAGTAGAAGGGTAAAATATGTGGGAGAGAAATGGAGTCTGCAGTTTAAAAATAGGACCATGCACGCAGTCCAAAGTCGCCTGCAAGAGAGGCGCTGAGAATTCCTACGCTGTCTGAACCAACAGCATCTAGAAGAACCTGATCTGGGAGTCCAGACTTCTTTTTGCAATTTTCTTCCTTTCCTTTCACAAACTGAAAGTCTAGACCGCCTGCCAAAGTTCTAGAAACAGTTTGTCTTCCTATTCACTATGCCTCTACCTGAAGTCTAGACAGCACTTCTCTGTTTAGAGATGAGTCTGATTTCTTCTTAGAAATTCATGCCATTTTCTTTTGTCAGTTGAAAAACTTTCATGCTTAAAGTCTATTGCACCAGAGTTCATTTGAAAAGTCCTTTGTGTGCTGAACAGAAAGCATTCTTCCTCTTGCATATCCATCCTACAACTGCCTTAGATAACAAGTATTGGTATTTGAATATATTATACTTTTATGTGAATACACCTCGTACATTTATTTCCACCTCTGAAGACTCAAACTTCCCAACTGCAAGTTCTCACATCTGAAGGCTGAGAGAGGGTTCGACTCAGTTGTTTTAGTCCTATAAAGGTTCTCTGTTTCATATCTGAATTTTTCAGTTTAGCCCTTACTCTGGGCAGCATGGTCATAGCAAGCCTGAACCAAAAAAGGAGTCCCTTTAAGGTGTTTGAAATTAGATCCCAAAGCTCACTTGAAGTTCCATGTTCATTCTTTGATTTATGGGTCTCATTACTACAGAAGGCTGAAATAGCTCTCTTCTTTTTTCTGGGTTAATGGCTTCAAAGCACTGTACGCTTGATTACCCAAGTACATTAAAACTAATTTAAATCATCATCTTAAGTCCCAGTGTGCTCAACAAACCAGAAAAGACCCTGGAATCCAAAATATATAGTCACATTCTATACTTAATAGGACACAACATAGCAAATCCATCAACATAATGGTATAGCTTTTTATGGGCATAGGCAAAACACACGTCTTCCATGTAGCACAACCTAATGTTGCCTTTTAAAGGTAAAATCCACATTGTTTTTTCCCTCTTGCTCCTGAAAGACACACTTAATGATGATCACTTATAAGGATAAGGAGAACTCCCAGTGGCACTGAGTGTGGAACTGTGAAAGAATAAGACAAATGCCCGCATTTGTATAAACCCCAGTTAAATTAACAAGTTAGCACCACATATTTCCCATCTTCATCTTGTGGTAATTATCATTTCACTGCACGCATATTGTAATCTGCACTTTTTGAGCTTAATAGGCAATCCTTTTTCTCCTGCTACTAGTATTTTAAGATGCCCTTTTCAAAAATAAAAGCAACTGAATGAGTATGACTTAAACAGAATCCCTAGGATCAAAAGCATAACCCAAAAAAGGCTGAGAGAATTGCTTTTCTGTGCCAAAAAACATATCAAAATGTGAAATTCAATAAACTCTTTAATGCACTACTAATACAAACTATCAACCCACAATGTAAGAAGAAAGATGTCATTGATCTTCCTGCAGAATCTTTACTATGTATCAATTATGATGCCATATCTGGAAAATATTTCAGAATATTCATTTGTATAAAAGAAAGAGAAAAAGAACAACAGCAAGGCTAACTTGGCTGCTTCATGTGTGTTAAGTACTATGTTTGGAAGACGTTAGATGAGTTTTGGCCTAACTTTGCTTGGGCATGTCACTGTTTTATAGATGAGAAGCTTTAGTTTGACTTTTTCATTTCCTTCAATATCTTTGCAAAAATTAGTCTCTTTAAAATAATAATGTAATGATTTAATTATTAATCATTGAATTTTAATGACATATATATTCCATTACTAAATGCTTAATTTTATAAATATTTGTCAAATTATACTTCTTATAGTTACTACTGGTCTAATAGAGCTTTAGAAAGATCATAACGTTTTTTATTTAGCAGTTACCATCACTTGGAGAACATGGAAAAGTCCCAGTTTATCTCAGGCTAAAGTAATTGGAAACCAAGCATAGAAACCTTCCTGGTTTTCTAACTTTTTATGAACAGGGGGAGCACAGAGGATTTTCAGGGCAGTGAACAGTCTACATGATACTACCATGGTGGGACCCCATTTTTACAGAAGTATGCAAATGCATAGAATGTGTACCACAAAGAGAGAACCCTACTGTAAACAATGGACTTGGCATGACTATGACATTTCAATGTAGGGTCACCAAATACAACCAATATACCAGCTGGTGGGGAATGTTGCTAATGGGGGATACCATACCCACATGGGGGCAAGGAGTATGGAAAATCTCTGTGCATTCCTCTCTATTTTGCTGTTAATTTAAAACGGCTTTAAAAAAATTAAGGTCTGAATCAAACAACATTACCCTATGTAAACGTATGATTACACAAATGGTATGCCTTTACTCCATGTACAAACAGAGAATCAACATGTATCCCATTTGTTTACAATAAAAATAAATTTTAAAAAAATTAAGGTCTTAAAAATACACACACACACACACACACACACACACACACACACACAATGTTTTGACTCAGGAGTCAACCTAAAAGAATTCCCAAAGGCCAAAGGTGGGACAATTAGAGCAACAAAATAAATGATAATATAACCCAAAGAATAAATGAAAGTAAAATGTAAAAAAATTAATAAAAAAATGGGGGAGAAGGGACATAGTCTCCCGAGATTCCTATTAATACATGAAAATACATTCCCCCCTCAGATGCAGAGCTTAATTTCCCTCTCCTTGAGTGTATGCTTAGTGACTTCTTCCAAAGAAAAGCGTGTAGAAAATGATAATTTTGCAGTGGAAAAAGCTGGCAAGCCTACCTTAACAAATGGTCAAGGTTAATATCACTAGTGATAAATTATATTGGTATCATGTACTCCCAGGCAGGACTGTTGAGGACAGCACTTCACCTTTGCCCTTCACCAGAATCCAGAGGTCAGTCTCATCATGACAAAGCATCAATTAAAAAAAGACCCAAATGAGTTACATTCAAAAAACACTTTCAAAAGGTCAAGGTCCTAAAACAAATGAAGACTGAGAAACTGTCACAGAATGTAGGGGACATAACCAAATGTACAGTGGTATCCTAGATTGGATCCTGGAACAGAGGAAGGCCATTAGAAGAAAAACTTGTGAAACTGGAATAAAATTTATAATTAGTTAGAAAGGCTACACCAAGTTAACACAAAACTAAGTTTAACTTCTTAGTTTTGACAAAAGTACACGGTAATACAAGATGGTAACATAAGAAGAAACTGGATGATAGGTATACTGGAACTCCCTGTATTATCTTCATTAACTTTTCTATAAATCTAAAGTTATTCCAAAATACAGTTATTAATATAGTAATATTAATCAAAATGCTTGAAACATTTAGAGTAAGTTATTATATAATGACTCAGACTCAATATTAACTCATTCAAATAAATCATGTGCCAGTAATCCAAGAAATTTTTATGTATGTTCAATAAAACAAACATTTTAGAACCATATGGATATTCCCAATAGAAAAATGATTATAAATGTTACATTCATAATATTAAACCACTGTTTCATAGTAATCCATTATTTTATGGAATTATAAAATAAGAAAATGCTCCCATATTCCATAAAAAGTAAACTTTCCCCAATGCAATATCTATCCTATACTTGGACCCCCCACCCTCTATAACCTCAGGCCCAAATGATAGAGGATAGGGTAAGAAAGTAAATGAGTCTTGCATCAGTGATCTTGTGGAGAGCTGTGTCCTCCTGTGAAAGAAGTTAGCGAAGGCAGTCACAGAAACCCCCCTTGAAGAATCTGGGATTCCCATGACCAGGAGAGCTCAGCATTTGTTCCCCAATCAGATGAGCGCTTTAGCAGTAGGACTACCCAACACCTATCTAAGCATCAGAGGAGAAAAGTAGGATAACATGGCAGAACAGATATGGGAGCAGTATGAGACAAAGCCTACACTGCCATCAACTATAGGGCCAAGAAGAGTGACCTTCCCATGAGTCAAGAGGAAAATGGGTGGGGCAGTGACAATGGCAAGTGTTCATCCTAGTGGGATTTTGTTTTTGTTTTCCTTCCTGGGCACACAGGAGGACTCCATTTCCCAGCTTTCCTGAAGTTAGGTTAGGATCAATAACTTCATTCTTCCCAATGGGCTTTTATTTTATTTTTTTTTTTAATTTATAATGTGGTGCTGAGAATCGAACCCAGTGCCTTACACATGCAAGGTAAGTGCTCTACCACTGAGCCACAACTGCAACCCCATTCTTCCCAATGGGAATGGTGAGTGGAAGCAAGCATGATATGAGACAACTCTGGGAATACACTGGAAATCAATGAACTGTACACTTTAAGTTGAAGAACGTGTAGCATGCTAATTGCTAAAACTGTTGTCAAATAAAAGAGTGGGTGTGAGCCTCCAAGCTCTATTTCTCCCAAATTCATAGTGATGAACTAGAAGATGAGAAACTACATTATAGAAGCAACTGGGGCCTATGGTTCACTGTTGGAGGAAAGCCCCCAGGGTGGGCAACCTATGCCACACTCGACTGTGAATCAATGTGTAAAGCCATTGAATTTGATTTGTTACCACAGCATAGTTGAGCCCATCCCAGTTAATATTAAGACAGCTTGAGCTTTCTTGCTGTGTCCTACAGGTGCCACCCATAGATACCACCTAAAGCAGCTATGTTGTTGCCCATAGACACACCAACGGATCATTGTTTCTTAAACATCTCTCCTCCCTGCCCCATCCTCAAAAGACTTAAAGAGTAGACTGTGTACCACTCCTTCTCTCCATTCCCTCAAATTCCAACTCTAAACAGTTAGAGTAAGAAAGAGGGAAGTTTTTCATCGAATGTGAGACTGGAGTTTCAAAATTGAAAATGGCCTAAAAATCACGGAATTTGAACAAGATATAACATATAAGATAACATATAACATATAAGATATAACAAGATATAATTAACATAGCACAATTACAAAATGGTGATTAAAATAAACAAAACCACTTCTTCAATATCTCCTCAATAAACCAATTTCCCTTCATATCACAATTCTCTTCACTTTGCACTGTATTGTGGGTCTACATGGTTCTCCAAGACAATACAAGTTCATTGCCAAAAAAGAAAATAGTTGCCAAATAATCAAGTCCCAAGACTCACTCATGCATTAATACTAGACACTATGTGCAATTTTTAAAAACCATTTTCTCCTAGCTTTCAATAATAATGGTTTTGGGGACTGGAGTTGTGGCTCAGTGATAAAGTGCTTGCCTTGCATATGTGAGGCACTGGGTCCAATTCTCAGCACCACATATAAATCGATCAATCAATCGATAAATAAAATAAAGGTCCATCAACGACTAAAAAGAATTTTTAATTTTTAAAAAGTGGTTTGGGTTGTTTTATCTAAAAGTTTCCCATTCACTCTCTCATAGCTAATGTTTAAATATGATTATGTAATCTAATTAATCTTAGCTAATTATGAACATTAAAATTGTGAAGACACTTCTTTCAGGGGATCAATGCATCACTAAATATTCATTTCACCTAAAGGTTTCAAATACATTCACCCATGTATTGGTAATTATTAAACTTTGTAACACAAGAGCTCATGGATGTCTTTGATAGCAATGGTCATATGACATGGCCCTCCATATTATATTACACCCAGAAGTCTGCCTTTCTCCTACCTGAAGAGTCTTGCTCTGGACAGACAAAGCACAAGGAAACCGTCACCAGTTTTTCACCCAAGCCACAGTTCTGAGACCAGGCTTTATCCAGTAACTATAAAAATAGACTAAGACACATAAAGCAGACTCCCAGCATCACACATACATCTGGTTAAAATTCAACCAGCTTATGCAAACAGTGGATCTGTATTCAAATGAAACTTTTAAAGAGGGTGTATCCCTCTAAAAAAGAAATGAAAATGTGTGCCTATGTCTTTGGGTTCTACATTTCTTGGGGAGAGTTTATAGACCTTCAAGAATTTAGATGGTTGTAAGCCTAATGGACTGAGTAAGACATGGGAGCAGAAATAAAGTGGCTTTTGATTATGAGTCACCAGCATCTCAGGGCCCTCTGCATACCGCATGGGAGGCCAGTTTGGCACATACCACAGCAGTTTTGCACATATTACACAACTTGGATACATAAGCTTTGGGAATTTGAGAATAGCCTGGAGGGCAACTGACCATCAGAAACAAAAATCCAGGTCTGAATGGTGCTTGGCAAGGCAAATATTTACCAGTTACCCCTAGAGAATCTTAGTTAGGGTGCTCCACCACTGTCAGAATGGACCCGGTGGCCTAACTGTCTCTCAACTCAGTGGACCCTCCCTCAGTGAGGCTGCAGAGACTTCAGTTTCTACAGCTCTCCCCTCTGCCCTAACTCACTGCGCTTCACAATCATACTGTAACAAAGGACCATGCTCATCCTCCAGCTGATCAAACCTAAAGGAGAGGTTCATTGATTTATAAAGATAATAAAGCCAGGAGGCAGCAAAGAAGAAACCTGAACACAGTGTTCTGACCCCACATCCCGGGCTTTCCCCTAGATCAAGCTCTTACATGTCTTGTGTAGCACATTCAGGTTGCAATGTAGGTTGCACGGGCATCCTGTGACCACACCTGCAGAGGAACTTCTTGTTTGTAGGTGGAAATCAAAAACTGGACAGTAGTATCTCAATCTTCCTCTTCATAGAGAAAATTCAGAGATTCCAAGAACTGGTACACATCTCACTGACAAAGTGCTCAAGTCAGTTTACTATTCTATAGTCTTAATATACATAGGACTCCACGCTAAATTAAAGGTAGGACTGCTTCTCATTGATGAAGGTGACCTTAGCCATGTGATATAACATCTCTGGGCTTCTATTTCTTCATTTGTAAAATGAAGGAACTGGAATAGCTTTTAAGTGTTAAAATTGTTCAGAATCATTTCTTAAAGCAACATCTTGGGCAAAATGTAAACTTATAAAGCAGATAATACAAAGTGGCTTTGGCAGAATGTGCCTGACAGGTGTGCCTGAAAGCCAGCTAGCTCTTTCTCTTCTGTCCCCAACCTAGGGTCCCTGTGGGGGCTCCATCCAGCTAGCTATGACAGTCCATTGATTACATGATCTCTAGGTCCCTTCTGACTTTGCTGTAATACTTCTGATTGAGTGTGTGTTCTAAAGGTACCCTGTCAACACAGTAGCCACCAGACCCAAGTAGTTAAGGTATACTCGGAATGGGGCTAATCCAAATAGATACGTGCTGTAGGTGTGAACTATATACTGGTTTTGAAGATTTACCAGGGGGGACAAAAGAATATTAAGTATTTCATTAATATTTTACATTGATGACATGATGAAATGATAATGTTTTGGGTGTCTGGTATTCATTAAGATATTAAACAATTCCACCTGTTTCTTTTCACCTTTTTTTTTTTTTAACATGGCCACTAAAAATTCTCAAATCACCCATGTGGTTCACATAATACTTTTACTGAATAGTGCTACTCTAAAGACAAAATTCACGATCAAAACCATTGCTAACTGAGGGCTGGGGATACAGCTCAGTTGGTAGAGTGCTTGCCTTGCAAGCACAAGGCCCTGGGTTCAATCCCCAACACCGCCAAAAATAAAAAATAAAAAAAACATTGCTAACTGAGTTTGAAACCATACAGGCTGAGTAGGACCTCTTCAAATGCTTCCTCCTTTCCCCCAGGCAGGCACAGTCCTGTCTCCTTCAGTAAAAGTTCCCGTCCTGGCCCAGTCCTGGAAGTGCCCCCCAAACACTCAGATGAGCAGAGTCCTCACCTCATTTACCAGCTCTGCTGCTACCTCTTCCTCTTCCTCCGTCACTACTGCCATCATTACAAGATAGAAAATATGGAAAAACCCTTCAACCCCTCAGAGACTCTACTGGTTTATATAGTAGGTGTTCCCCAAAAGCTCCTGTGTAAAACAATGCAAAAAAGTTTAGAGGTGAAATGATTGGGTTGTGACAGCCTTAACCTAAGCGTTCCATTAATCTACCAATAGGGATTAGCTGGGTTACCACCCAGTTACCAATAGGAAAGTAGGGTGTGGCTGGAGGTATGTGGGTCCCTGCGGCCATGTCTTTGGGCTGTGTATTTTCTCCCTGGTAAGCAGAGCTCTCTCTGCTTCCTGACTGCCAAGTCCTGAGTTGCTGTCCTCCACACTCTTCCTCCATGATGTTCTGCCTCATCTTAGGCCCAGAACAATGGAGTCAGCCATCAATGAACTGACACCTCTGAAATCATGAGCCTCAAATAAATTTTCCTTCTCTAAAATTGTTCTCGTCAAAGCTTTTGGTCACAATGACAAAAAAAGCTGACTAAAACAGAGACCAAGATAATTTTGTTAAAAAAAAAAAAAAAAAAAAAAAAAAAAACCAGCAGGTTGATTTCTGTAGACCAAAGTCCTCCCACCTATTTTGATCCTGTGCTATATTTGCAAAAAAATAAAAACTTAATCCCCAACCCCCCAACATATATTCATTATCTATATGCATGTTCTACTGCATTAATATATTACAAACTGGGCACAGGGGTGCATACCTATAATCCCAGCAACTTGGGAGGCTAAGGCAGGAGGATTGCAAGTTTGAGAACAGCCTCAGCAACTTAGCAAGGCCCTGCCTCAAAATAAAAAATAAAAATAAAAAGAACTGGGGATGTGGCTTGGTAGGTAAGCACCTCTGGGTTCAATCCCCAGTACCAAAATAAATAAATATACATATATTTATTGATAATATATAATATTTTTGTATATAACAAAACATAATACTATACCATCCAATACAAAATATATTCAAAGACAGACTTGGGAGACTAAGATAAAGTTGAAATTAATTTTTAAAATAATTTTGCTTCATTAATCCTTTCTGTTCTTGCTAAAAATATATACCTCACTGACTGCAGCATGATTAAATGTGTTTCCTTACTTTTAAAAATTTAGGTTAACACTTTATGATACATAAATTTAAGTTTGATTTCCAAATTGAGTGTGTGTGTTAATATTTAATATCAGAACTAGCTAAAAAAAAAACCTGATGAAAATGCATACAGGTAAATGAAAGAAATATACTTACAAAATCAAGGTCATTCCTGTTTCAATCTTACTCACTAATTACTTAGGACATTTTTGCTAAAGTTAGTAACTCTCCATTTTCCCTAATGTCACCCAGTTGGTCTTCCAAATTAATTGAAAAATGTTATATTTTGACAAACATTTCATTGGGTTTAAAATTCTTTGAAAGAGTTTAGTCTGTTTCCAAGATTTTTAAGTATGCATCTAGGCATTTTTACATATAACACATTATTAGTTTTCAAAACAAAAATCACACACAATGGAAGTTGTTTTCATATACTTATTTAACAAATGTTTTCCCTGTAACAGAAGGTGTTTTTTGCCAGGGAGGAGGGAAAAAGGTCATTCTCTTACTCTTTACTCTATTTTGAAAGGATACGTTATATGTGTTTGTTTTTAAATATCTGCAGGGCAAGAAGACTTCTTAGAGCCATATATCATATAACACAAAAGGTCAGCAGTTTTGAAGTGTCTATCTTTTGCAGGAAAAAATTCTGAACTCATGTCAGCAACTTCTTTACAAAATTCACTCTAGTTAGCATCTAGAATAAAAAAATATATATATTATTAGGCTCACTCTCTACCTCATTACTAAAGCACTAAAAGATTTGTTGGCTACTTGAGACCCTGTCATCCGTAAGTCTACCTAATCAGGTGGAGATAAACCTGCCGAGAGTTGACCTATTAGCCTGGGCAGCAGCTTCTGGCATTTGGACCACACAAAGGCACCATGGTCAGTCCATTCACTGACTATCAGTAAAGTTTAAGTTCTAAGTACAGGCAGAAGGAAATATGAATACAAGGCCCGCCAATTTTTTTTTTTTTTTTTTTTTGATACCTGGACTTGAACTCAGGGGCACTCAATCACAGAGTCACATGCTCAGCCCTATTTTGTATTTTATTTAAGATAGGGTTTCACTGAGTTGCTTAGTGCCTTACTTTTGCTGAAGCTGGCTTTGAACTCGCAATCCTCCTGGCTCAGACTCCCAAGTCGCTGGGATTACAGGCTGCACCACTGCACCCAGCGAAGGCTATTTTTTACACTCCTCTGGGTGTGAGCAGCTTACCTCTGACACTTCGTTACCAACAAGGCTGTTCCATGTTTAACTCTGATAGCCTCTTCTGCTCTGGCGATGTTTGCTTCCACTATTAGGAGACAACAGCATTGATGGACTTTCACTGTACTCCCAGAATCCTGATGGTTCTGGTTCTTTCCTGCTGGTATGTGGCTGACACTTTCAGGAAAGGATTCGATTACAGCCACACGCCTCCTTGCACTAAACAAGTGCTCTTACGCTCTTTCTACCAAGAACACTCACAACCTGAAATCTTTGGTGGTGTCTGGATTCCTGATGGCTCTTTGCGCTTTATCACAGATCTCTGAATCCACTACTCCAGAGTGGTGTCATGTAACAACGCAGCCCCTGCAAAGGCCCTGTGGCTCTTAGCTTATTCAGAGTTCATCCCTTGTGACTTTAAAAAAAAAATTAAAAGTATGTCTTGGCAACAGAAAGTCCAGCTGTTTTCCTTTTGAACATTTTTTTAAACCTTATTTTTAGGAGGGGGGCGTAAATCTGTATTGTGGACATGGAGTCTCTATGTCCATAACTGACCTGCTGCCTCCCTATTTCCACAAGGCCCAATCGCCTCCTGCAGGTCTACAAGGGCTGCCCCAGCCTTTCCTTTCTCCTTCATTCTCAAGTCCTTTGCCCTCCCTAGCTACCTGACTACATTAACCATTTAAATGCCATCTTTCATTCTAATCTGTTTCCTTCCATCACACACATCTGGTCCTTCACCACCAGATTCACCTACGTAGCATTCTCAACCTCACTCAGTCTGTTCCCCGACCAGGATCCCTCCACACACAGCATGTTCAGCCCAATCTCCCCTTCTACTTCCTCCCAACTAAAATGGGTACCAAGTGCTACCCATCCATCCACAGCTGGAGCCCACCAGTCCCTCCTGAAATGCTTTCTCCCTCCCCATTCTCCTCTGGGCTTCCTGCTCCTTCCAGAGGGCTCTTGTCTTCCAGCCTGATGGTACGTTACCCCATAGAGCAAAGCACGTTGCATACAGTAGACCTACACTATAAGTTGATTGTTTATTAAACACAATACAGGTTTTATAATTTTACGAACATAATCAGGGACATGTATTATTACCTGGGTAATCCTTCTAACAAATGAAAAACCTTTTACTCTTGGCCAATTGCTACATGTTGGGAAGAGAATCAAAGTTGCTTAGACAAGAGCTGAAGAGCCTCTGGGCTCAATCCTGCCACTTTTAATGTATACCTAACTTTATCTGACACAGGAGTTCCTGCCATAATGCTTTCAAGCTGGGACATGGAATGCTTCTTGTGCCATCACTGCGGTGACTTTGCCAAGCACACCCTCTGGAATAGTGGTTCACGGCCACTTGGGGATTACGGGCCTCTTTGAGGCTGAGGAGAGCTATGTAACTATTCTCCAAAAGTTAAAAAAAAAAAAAAGATACTCATAAACAGAAAAACTGCAGAAAGTGCCAGGGATCAGATGCTAAGAGGCCTTAAACCGTATAAGGAGTCTGGTTATTTTTTCCCAATGGCACGGGCCTACAAGTCAGGTGACAGGAAGGAAGGGAGTCTTTTAGTCTTAGATAGACCTCCGTCACAGACGGTTTTCAAAGCCCCATTTAGGTCCCCTGGGTAACCGCTCCTAGAGCATCTTCTTCAAATCACTTCATAAGCTGTTTATATCAAATGCACTGAAAATCTAATTAACAAATTCCTGAAAAGGAAGTCCTGTTAGAAGTCAGTTGTATCAACAAATAAGAAAGTAAATGTCCCAATTAAACACATGGGCAAAATAGCCCAACAGATGGCTCACCAAAGAAGATGTATGGATGGCAAGCAAGCATCTGAAGAGTCATTAGAGAAACTTGCATGACAACCACAAGGAGCTCCCACCACACACCTCTTAGCAAGGCACAAATTTGAAACAAAAAGTACTAAGTGCTGGTGAGGACAAGGAGCAGTGGAACTCTCCTACACTGCAGCTGAGAACAAAAATGGCACAGGCAGCAGGGAAAACACTTTGGCAGTTCTCTTACAAAGTTAAACACGCATCCATGTGACCTGGTGTCAGCGAGCTCCTCAAACAGATGCACCTGCTACAGATTTTTATCACCATACTCATCATGTTACCTTATAATTATCTGCATAAGTGAAAAAGGGAGGGAAGACTAAGACTCGAGTAAACTCTTAAAAGTCCCCTTCCTGCCCTCATTGTTTATTTCCCATTACAAAACTTGACACACAGCAGGTATTCACTAATAGCCTACAGAATAAAAGAGGGGATGATATTTATCGGGTTCTCCACTCCAAATTAGGCCCTGGGAATAAAGGAAACACATGGTCTGTCTCTTCAGTGGATCACTGAGCTAGAGAAAACAAGCTGGACCCGAAGTAAACAGTGAGCAACACAAGACTCAGGGTAACTTCTTACCATGTGATGTGGTATGGTGGTCAAGAGCTCTCGACTGTTCTTTGGGAAAAGACAGGTTTAGGTTCAAGGTCTGATCCTCACTAACTAGCTGCCACATTGGCAGGTTATGTGAACTTTCATAAACTAACTTCTTGATCTGTAAACAGAAAGCATTTCTGATGGGACGGTCTTGAGGCAGCCTGGCAGTCCGTTGGTGGGTGTCAGCAGCATCACCATTATAATGTCAGACTTCTTCCATAGGAGATGGCAAAAAGATGCTGGTCTGAGTTCCCCATGTGCTACTACCACCCCAGATCTCCCTAAAATTCATCATCAGCACTAGAAGAATCACCTCCAAGAAAGCAGGCAGCCCAGCACCGTAGCCACCTCTCTTCTGCCGGTGCCCAGATTTGAACATCACCATTTACAAGACCTTGGATGCAAAATGCCTGACGCATCACAAGATCATATGTGCAAAATGCCTGACATGTAAACACTGTCCTCAGTAAATGCTAGCTACTATGAAGAGTTCAGGGGAGACTCTTTTTTGTGTTTGGGGAGGCAGTGGGAAGTTTGTTGCTTTGGGTTTAGATTTTTGGGGGAGTGATAATGGGGACTGAACTCAGGGGTACTTTACCACTGAGTCACATCCCAGGTGTTATTTTGAGGCAGGGTCTCAGTAAGTTGCTGAGGCTGGTCTCAAACTTGCAATCCTCCTGCCATAGCTTCCCAAGTCCCTGGGATTACAGGCATGTGCCATCATGTCTGACCAAGTTTAGGTTTAATGGAGCAGGAAATGGTACACACTCTTCTTAAAACTCTCAGATTGCCTGCTGCAAAGCTTCTCTCATTACCTTTATCACAATAAAATATTATTCTATGTATGTACATATACCTCCCACTGAACTGTGAGCTCCTAACAGCAAGGAAGGGACTCTAACCATCATATATTGGCAACGAGATGTCTCTGCCACTGGAGTACCTGATACCCGCTCCTCTAAACATCTGGGTCCACACCCATCTTAGATCCCTATGACACCTCTAACTGGGCAGCCACCTGCCTGCAGGCCCTCACTAACTACTGACTGTTGCCTCCTATAATCAGTACCAAGATCTCAGACCCAATGCTTATCCTTCAGAAAACTTTGCTCATTTTTCTTCCGTGCCAAAAGATGGATGTCTATCTGGCCTTTGCCAACTACTCCCAGACTCCAAAACCCATCCCACTAGATCTCTCTCACCAGACCTCTCCTTGATTTCCTGCCTCCCTACAAGAATTCTAGGCCTGCTCTCCTCCCTCATCTTGTCCCAATCTAAGTCACACACAAAACCAAGTTCTGCTTATCTAAAACCTCTTTAAGCAATTATCACCTTTCCCTTGCCCAGGACCTTCCCTCTCAAACCATCCTCATCCCAGGATCGTCCTGATATAATAAAATGATGGTAGTCCAATTCCAACTCAGACTCCTAAAAAAAGAAAAAGATGGGTCCAGAAAATATTTAACTTCACTCACTCCCTCAATTTAATTTAATTGCCTATGGTTATATTATCACAACCCCTCACAAACATAACATGTAATTTCTCAATGATTTACACAAGTCTGGGATTAGAATTGGTCAGCCAAAAATATACTTGATTTCAGTTTTGGTTAGAAAAGATTTTTGCTTGGTGTCTTGATATGCCTGGCCACACGCTGCAGGCTGCCAAATTACAGGTGGGCTCACAAGGACTCAGTCTACGGCAGAACACTGAAGATTATAAATTAAGAGAGATAAGAATCACCCCCAAAGATATCATAATATTTCCATGTATAGCTGTACAACTGCACTGACATAAATTCAGAAGTCTCCATGGATTTTTAAAATGATATGGGGCTTTTTCTCTCCATCTCATCTCCCTTATGAGAGCAACTATGTTTTTTCCCATCGGATGCCACTAGAGACCAAGTGACACGTATGTGTTTTTCCTTTCTCTACCCCCAAATGACTATCCTCCTCCTCCCAAAGTAATAATGAACAGAACTTCAATTTTCTCTCATCAAACCCTCAAAGAGAAGAGTGGGATCATGACACACAGAGGCCAATTTAACCTCTGAGCTCACTAATCAGTACTCTAAAAATATTTGCTTATGAGAGCAGGAGACTGCCCAAATGGGACCACTCAGCAAAATGAAGAATCAGGAGACAGGGGTTAACAACTAGGCTGGGAACAAAAAGGCAAAGGGCAGGAAACAGAAGCACAGCCCAGAGCAAAGGTGTCCCCAGAAGCCACATGTGGGAGACACTGCCCCAGAGAATCCTGGGCTCACTGGCCACTTTGTCAGATGAGCTCCCACAAAAGCAAGTTTTCATCAGACTTCTCATGTCATGAGTGACAAGGAAAAGAATGCCTGAGTCTCTCCAAAGACCCAGAGAATAGTTACTCAACTGCAATATGAATTCCTTGAAGCACAAGGAACTTTATGGTCTATCTTCCAAATGTTTTCTATTTCTCAGAAATAAACCTCTTTAAAATAAATTAACTAGGATCTCTACTTTCTGACAAAACAGAGGATTAGATGTCCAGAGAAAATTTGCCAGGATAAAACAACTAAAAGTGCTGGACAAAATGTAAGAATATGGCTAAGTTGGCAGAAGAGTAAGAGAAACCCTCAGAGGCCAGGAACGAGCAGAGAGCATGAATCCAGGCAAATGAGTTGGCGGCAGCAGCAGAATTTTCCCTGGAGGGGCATCTGCCATCTCTGGAGGCCTAGACTACAGATTTCAGTGTGCTGCATGGGGCACTGGGACAAAGTTTCAGGACCATGAGACGTAAATGATAGGATCAAAAACCCCACATCGGATTTTCAGTAAGTGAAGCAAAAACAAAATAGAAAAAAAAAAATCACCCACAGTGAGAGAGATGAAGAGCTGGCCTCCTAGCTGTTTGGGTTGTGGACAAACATGAAAACCTACAACAACAAAACTCTCAAGTGAGACTTCTTGTCTACAAGTCCACTTTTTGCTAATTTGGCATTAAGTTAAAAATGCCTGAGTGACCAAAATAATTAACAAGCCCACCACTCAATTAAAAGTGGACCTGGAAGAGTACCACTCTGCCCAGGAGCTTGCTAACAGCAGACACAAATGCCCTCTGGAGGAAGCTACCTTAAAACTATATCTTAGGGAATTCCAGAAATGAAATTCCAATGGTTACTTACTCACAACCAGAAATCACAAAACAAACAAGAAAACTAGCCAAAACTAGAAGGGGGGGAGTGAAGCAAACTGCAGAATCAGTCCAGCAACAACTACAGATTATTTGACTGCAATTGTAACCTACATAAGTATATGTAACATGTATTTATAAAATAGATATTGAAAGTGTGACTAAGTAATGAAACTATTGATATAGACTAGGAAGAGCTGAAAAAAGAACCAAAAGAATATAAAAAGAAAATACCATATTGAAAAGAGAAGTTCAAAGGATGATAGCAGCTATAACAGAGCTAACTAGAGAATTAGCAAGCAAGAAGAAATTGGCCTAAACCAGACAGGGGCAAGGAAGAAGAAATACGAGCAATTAGAAGATAGAAAGAATAGAATGAGAAGGTATAATAGTTAACTTAATCACACTCCTAAAAAGGGAAAAATTGGGAAGAATCCATACTCCAAGAAAAGAATGGCTGAGAATCTTCCAAAAGCATAAAACATGAATCCTCACATCAGAATTCCAATAAATTCCAAGCAGAATACATTTTTAGAAACCAGACAGCAAAAGAGATCACCTTAAGGGAACAAGAATAAGACCATTTATCATCCAAGGAAAACAAGCTGATTTATCAATTAAAGAATAAGGGAAGCCAAAAGGCAGGAGACTAGTGACTTCCAACTATTTTGAAAAAAATAACTATCAAGCTACAGTTGCACACCCAGAAAAACTCAAAATGAAATAAAGACGATTAAAGACCCTCACCACAGGAATTTCTTAAACCAGCACTTTAAGACCAACTGCCTCAGAGAAAATATTTAAAATGCAAGTGGGAACGGGGACAAAGAAAATGGTAAACATGTGTGAAAATCTAAATAAGCACTGACTATATAAGGGAGTGATATCATAACTATTTTATAAGATTAAATTTTTAAATTAAAGTGTTGAAAATAATACCACAGATTTCTGAGGGTGTGATTCAAGTTCAAATGTCCTAAGTCCTTATATCATTGGGTCAGAAGATAAAAACACTGAATACTTTTGCCCTTGTTAATTTAAATAAATGTTAAAATTCCTAGGATAAACACTAAGAGACTGAAAAAGAATGAGGAGAGAGAAAAAAATCTATAAGGAGAACCAAGAAAAATTTAAACAAAAATACAAGATAACAATAAAAATTACAAAGAAAATATCCAGAGAGCTTTATAAGCAAGTTCTGCCAAATATTCAAGATTAAACAAAACAGTCTAAAGAAGTAAATGAGAAGGAGTACTTCTGCGAGGATAATAGAACCTCAATACCAAAATCATATCAAAACATTATGAGAAAGCAAAATCATACACCAGTCCCAATCACAATACAGAGCAGACTGAATCCACTGGAAAGATAAAAGAGACATCAAGACCAAGTGAATTTTATTATAGAAATAGACAACTGTTCCAACATTAGCAAATCTTTTAATATAATTCACCACATTAAAGATAAAAGGAAACCATATGATCAAACCAACAGATCAAATTGTCAAATACATCTGTAAAAGATATTCTTAGCAATCTAACAATACAAAGTGGTCTCCTTCACTTAATAATCTGCCAAAGGACTACAGCAAATGTGATACTCAATGATAAAAACCTATCAGAACTCCATTTAAAATAAGGAATCACACCACTATGATTACTTCTATTTCATTCTGAACTAGACAGCAGCCCCAACCAATGCAATAAGGTACAAATATGACATTATGAAGGAAAAAAAAAAAAAGAAATCTCTTATCATCATATATGACATAATATTCTGTGAAAAAAACCAAAAGAATATGCAAGGAACTAGAATTTTTGAGTTAAGCACAGTCACTGTGTATGATAAACATGCAACCTCATTTCTTAAGAAAGCATGTTTGAAAATTAAATTTTAGAAAAGATTCCTTTACAATTGTAACCAGGAATATTAGGTCAATAAATCCCATGAGATGTGCAAGATCTTATTGAATAAACTGTTAAAATGTATTGAAAGACAGTGAAGAAATGCTGGGCACAACGGCCCATGCCTGTAATCCCAGAGGCTTGGGAGGCTGAGGCAGGAGGATCATGAGTTCAAAGCCAGCTTCAGTAACTTAGTGAGGTCCTCAGTGAGACCATGAGACCCTGTCTCTAAAAATAGATATATAAAGGAAGGTCTGGGGATGGGGATCAGTAGTTAAGCACTCCTGGGTTCAATCCTCAGTACCAAAACAAAAAAGAAAGAAAGAAAGAAAAAACAGAAAAGAAAAAAGAAACTGAAGATGATCTAAATAAATGGAGGAACATTACATGTAAGGATAGGAAGAGTCAATATAAAAAGTACACTTATTTGACTCAATACTATATATTGATTAGATGTAATTGCAAAATTCCAACTAGGTTTTCTTTTACATTAAAAAAAAACCTGACAAGTTGATTTTATAATTATAAAGAAGCATAGAAGAACAGGGAGGAAGAATTTTTCTACCAAAACTTACTATAGAATTACAGAATTTAAGGTAGTATGATTTGACTCAAGGATAGAAAAAGACCAACACAACAGGATAAAAACCAGAAACAGACTTAAGTAGACTTAGAAATGTGAATGCACAAATATGTCATAAGGGTTTTTGTTTATTTGTTTTGGCAGAAGCAGATTATTCAATAAATAGTACTAACACAGAAAGTTACCCATACGGAAAAGTCACATCATACTCAAAATGAATTCCAGGTGCATTAAAGCAAATGTAAAAGGAAAAGATTTTAGAAGAAATCATAGAAAAAATAACTTATAGCAATAAGATAGGGAAAGATTTCTTAAACAATGTAATTATAAAGAAAACATGTTCAATTTAACTACCCTAGACAAGGAGATTTTCAGATTTGTTGAGGAGAGCTCACTATAAAGAAAGGCATTTTACATGGTAGAGTTCGTGTTTCTAAAACACAAGTTTCAAGAAACACAACTAACATTTTTACATTTTCTATTCCATTTTATAAAAACTTGTAAAAACGAGCAACAGAAGACTTACACAGAAATGTTCATCACAACACTGTTCTAATAGCAAAACTCTAGAAACAACCCAAATGCTCATCTTCAGAAAGAATAATAAATTATGTCACATTGATATAATAATATTACAGCAAGCGAAAAATACATGAATCCCAGCTACACGCATTGGGATAATCAGTGGTTTTCAAAGGATGGTCCCCAGATCAGAAGCATGAGCATCATCTGCAATTCTGTTAGCCACACAGACTCAGTCCCTACCCAGGCTATGACTCAGAAACTCAAGTCAAGTTCAGCAAGTGTCCCAAGGGATTCTAAACAAGCTTAAGTTTGAGAACCACTGCCACAGTTGAATGTCAGAATAATACCAATATGAGGGCAAGAAAGGGGCAGTACTGGGGAAGGAAACTGACCAAATTATTTTGTTATGTTGTCTGTATATATGAAAATGGAAAAAGTCCCCAGTGTTATATAATAATAATGTACCCATAAAAATGTTTTTAAATGCAAATATGATTACATTCGATTAAAAAACTTATTAACAAAATACTGAAGCACAGTGTTCTGAAATATCTAACAATATGGCAAAGTTATAAAGAAAAGCAGGAAACAGTTAATACAAATTACTTTGAGGGAGAGAGAGAAAGAGGATAATAAGAACAGAAAGGACCACATAGAAAGCCTCTAAGATCGTGGCGGCATTTTATGTCCCTAGTTAGGTGGTGGGTACAGAGTTTGGATTTTTATTACTATCCTTTAAACTACGTACGTGTAATAAATTATATGTCTTTTATATTTTTAAGTAAGAAAAAAATGCAGAGTTAAAATAGAAAAAAAGTTGAGAACCATACACAGAATCGTGACCATAAAACACACCCTACATGAACTCATTTCTAACAAGAGGCCTAGGAGAAAAAGCTGAGTACACAGCAGGTGCGAATTTTGTAGACTTTTAAATATTTACGGTTATGTGGTTTCTCATTCTTCTCCATTCTTTTAATATTTCACCTTGCATAAAGTAACAATCCAAAAAGAGATTTTTATATAGAAAGTATGAACAAAAGCCCATAAAATAATTGGTGCCCACCTCACCTCTTTAAGCTTAGTCTCTTTTCCTTACTTAACATTCAAATCCTAGGGATGGGGGTATAGCTATGCTATAGAGCATCTGCCTAGCATGTGCAAGGCCCTAGGCTCCATCCTCAGCACAGCAAAAAATATCCAAAGCCTGGATAAACACACTGTATAGCCTGAGGGAAGATAGTGGTTTTCAGTTCTCTAAGTGGTTTTTATTTCTCTAAGTTTTCGAACACGTTCATGGAACTCCATCCAGTTTTGTTTATTTCTCAATTCCATATCAAGGTATTTAGCCAGTTAGAGGTGATATCTCAGGGTGGGGATTCCTAAGCAAACAATGTACATATTATTTAGTAGTAAGGGAAACCACACAACAAAACCTCTATAAGTCACATGGGGACGGCCTTAAGAAACTCATTTGTTTCTAATTTATTTTCTCCATTAGGAACATGTTGCTAAAATCACAAGAGAATAAAGCATTGCTCATATGGATTAATTCCTGTCCATCTGCAAGCAAGAGGAGACGAGGATCGGCTGCAGCATCCAAAGAAAGGCAATTACACACCATGAGCAAAGGAGGTGGTTCAAGGCTGCACTGCCAAGAAATGACATATTCCAGTGGACTCAAACCACCCTCTTCAAATTTTGGCATCCCGTGGTATAAAAATAAAACCAAAGAACATTGAAAAGCAAAGTTTGCCACCTGCTGCCCAGTGGCATAATCGTAAATGTTCAAATTGTATCCACGTTTTTCAACTTAGGTTCTTTCACGACTTTGATTGGCATGGATGTTTATATATTGTATATTTATTCATTAGTCTTCTTTCTTTTCAGAGAAAATGTCAAACCCAAAGTTTTTAACCAGATGCCATTTCAAACCCCATACATAATCAGCTATAACCAGTATGCTTCTATCAAAAAAAAAAGCACTTCCCAACTGTTATGCATATTGTGTACATAATAAATCGACCAAACTGCACTTGTGTTTATTATGGTATCCAGACCAGGGAGGAATTCCTTTGAAAATGTGCCAGCATTGTCCCACGTTTCCATGGTCTGTCATCATTCTAAGATGATACAGAATAGTAAATCCATTTGTGGATTCATGCAGATTCAAATCCAGACATTAATAGCTTAACCGTATTATGCTAGTTTATTAGTTTATATGCATTCAATTACAAAACTTTACATAGAAGTTCACTAACCAAAATGAAAAAAAAAAAAATCTCAATGAGTTGACCACTGTGTTAACTGTTAGCCTCAAACATTACAATGTTGAAAATACTTTAATTACATTAATATTGTCAAGTGTTTTCATAGGTTCTCAACATATACAGAATCCATTTTCATTTTAATGTATTCTAATAAAATCTGAGAAGTAAATGCATATTATTTAGCCTTTTATAAAAATGCTCTCGTTCTTCTAACACTGCAGATTGATGCCTCCATCCAGTTATTCCCTCAAAAGCAATTCAGAATGTTGATGAGGAAGAAATGCCATCTGAGAAAAAGAAGCCCTGAAAACAGGTCACAAACCTGATCATTAGAGCCAATGGTACCAGGACAACTCCATATCTTCTCCTGTCCCCCAGGGAGTTCTGGAGGCTACGGAGGGCAGGGGTTCCTTAAAAGTCTCATGGGAAGCAATCTCATCACATCAAATTGATCACTCCTGAGGCCTTTGAAATACAACTTTAAAGGCTTCTGCTTGCTGAACTTGCCCATATGCAAAACAGCACCAAAGCTAGTTGAGATTTTTCCGTCGTCTGGGAACTACTATAAAGCAGACGATAAAAAATAATTCATTTTCAAGACAGATGGCACTATTAGGTTGCTCTATTTTCTAGTGTGCATTTTTCCTAAACACTAGAGGCAGCGTCTCCCTACAAAAAGCGAGCCCATCCTGCTGCAGTCAGGAATGGGATATTGCTATTCCTGGGAAATATCACACACTTCTTTTTAAAGTCCTTTTTTTTTTTCTTTTTAACTGTAGTTGGTTTAACCCTTTCTCCAAAAACTCTACAGGAGCTACTGAGCTATTTCTGATCAGGCAAAAATCTTTCCTTTTCTCACCTGATTGCCCAAACCAAGAACATCTGGAAGTGTTCGGAGTGTGTAAGACTAGAGTGTAGAGAGATCTTCCCAAGTGCTGTGTCCACAACTCAGAGTTCAGCCTGGAGCACAGGAATGACGTAATCAGGTACTCATTTAATCCACTGATTCCAGGACCAAGCCGGGCTTTGTGACGTAGCCCGTCAAATATTTGACTTAATGTCAATAGAGAGAATAATATTACATATATTTTGTCCTATAAAATTGTAGCTGCTTGTTCTAAAAATAATAGAGAAGGAAAAACATATTTCAGGGATGGTTTATTCATTGAAACTAAAGAATATTTACATTAGCTGCTAGCACCATGCCTGACACACAGTTAATACATGTATGTGAGACTCAAAGTTCCATGTAATCATTTTTGGTTTCTCTTCAAAGATCTCCTAATGGAGCTTGATCACATGATTATTTTTTATGAACATCCTACATTAATTTAATCATAAAGATGATATGTGTAAGGTTTTTAAAAGACGCACAGCATTTCCTCACTAGTTTGGAAAACGATATTGATTTCGTGAAAGGCAATACTATTATTTCTATCACATAGCCTGTCACTGCACTGAGTACTTCACAAAGCAAATTATAAAAACTTTCCCAGCAATCTTGAGACCTTAAAAGCTAACCTGAACACACTTAAAGTCTGAAACAAAAATTGCACTGTTTATTAAAATTTAGTATCACATAATAAATATGCAATTTATGTTTGTCTTTAATTATTGTAGCATTTATGTTAAATTATTTGAAATAATAATAAAGAGAAGTCAGTCACACTAGAAAGAGATTTAGAGATGGAAACGTCTATGATGACCCCAGGGCTCATTCTCAGTTCACCAGAAAAGACACCATGGAAGATGGAAGGTTTGTCACCTAAAGGAAGGGAACACGGTGAGTGGAGCTGTCCTGGCTCAGGACACAGGCACAAATTTAAATTGAAAGGGGCCAAGATAACATGATGCAATGATGGCAAAAGTAGTAAAGCCAGCAAAGATCAAGAAGGGTAGAAAATCAAAATCTGATGAACATCTGAAAAGGGGGCGGGGAGGAAAGACCTTGATTTTTCTATAGAGCATGATGAATTGCTGCCATAAATGTTTTGAGAATGGTTAGCTGACAGACACAGAAGGAAACGGAATCCGGTGTAGATTTCAGGCGGGTGAATCTGAATGCAGGGACAGAGTGGAAGGAGGGAAAGGAGGCATTCAAAGACAGCCCCTGCTTCTCGGACCCACTTAACTTATCTGGAGGGACAGGTGGACATCAGGCTACACTTAATTCCTTAACCTGGATCCAGAAGAACTGTTCTCTTAACTGGTCGTCTGAATCCTTTCTGTTTATAGGAAGTTGGATTTCCTCTCCCCTCAAGAAGCTACTGTGAGAGGCAGGGGGCTCGCGGCAGCTCCTTCAGGCCCCGTCTCTGGTCTGCCCACTGACCACCGGGGCCCTCTTCCCCCACACTTCCACAGCACCCGGACTGGCCTGGCTCACACAGGGCGGTCTCACATTCCATCAGTGGCTGCTGGAATCTTCTTTCTATTTCCCTCAGCCCCTGTCAAAGACCCAGTGCCCAAATGTCAAGGACTTTCATAATCTGGACCTCCCCACCCAATCTCATTTCCTACTATTCTTCAATCGCCCCTAAAGAGATCAACCTCCCCACAGTCCTATGGAAACAGGACACACATCTTCCATCCTGTTGTTTACAAGGCCACCTCTCCTTCACTTCTCCAAGTCCTGCAGAGCTTAGCAAAGGTTCTCTTACTTCAGTCCTGAGACCCATCTGGTCTTCCCCTTCCTTATTCTCTAGAAGAATCTATAATAGGTACCATATAATTTAGCAGTTAATTGGGTGCTGTCCTATATGAGTCTCTATTTTTCAGACATGTTATCTTGATCCCTTCAATGGGAGGACCTAGATTAGTATCTGACATGTAGTTGGCACTCAATAAATATTTCCTGGTAGAATGAATCAATCAACTATTATAAATTGAAATTCTGAATTGTGGAGATGAGGATTAAGGGTCTATCTTCATTATGATAAACCAGAAATAAGGCAACCAATTAGAAATGCACTGAGAGACTGTATTCAAGTCCATACAGGCAAGTAGGAATTTTCAAAAATCCAATTTAAGAAGTTTCTTTCAAATTGGGAGATAATAATTTTCAATAATACTAAAAACAATCTTTGCACACAAGCCCTCCCTTGGGGCTTCTTGAAATGTTTGATAAAAAGGATCTTTAATATGCAAAGAGCTCTTATAAATTAAAAAAAAACTTTTTTACAACATGTAACAATATAGTGTAAAGAATGTTAATAGGCTACACAACAATTAAAAGGTCTTCTAAAATATGAAAAGTGTTCAAACTCACTAAAAAAAAAATCTAAGAAACACTACTATAAGTATTCTGTAAGCCAGGCAGTAAGGTCACATCTCACAAGAATATTCAAAACCATTAAGACTTCACAGACTGCCATTTATTTGATTTATCAAAGTCTTGCTTAACAGTAACCATATTTACTCTTTTTAAAGTATTACAGATCTGAAATAATCTAACATACATATGTCACTGGCTAACATGCTTCCATTCACATAAAAAAAAAAAACACTACAATCAGTTGATATAAAGCTATATAGTAACAAATTAATCAAGCAGGCTGCAAAGTGTTTCAACTGTATATAAAGTATTTCTAAGATGCACACTAAATTTTCCAATTAAGTAGATTCATGGGTCACCTTTCAAAATAGTAAGGCAATTGAATTGTGAAATATCTGCCTTATTACATGGAAATAGGTTTTTTAGGACCCTTTAAAATAGCTTAGTTAAGAGACAACAGATAAACAGGAATGAAAGGAATGGAGGGAAAGAGAAAAAAGGGCTTCAGGGCAGGGGAAGGGGGCATGGTTGGTTGTGCACAGGAAGTGAGAGATGGGGATAGGAGAACACTTCCTTCTGAATTTCTTTTCTGGGAGTAGAGTGTGTCCTAATCTTCTCAAAATGTCTAAGTCATCTTCCTGTTCGAGTTAAGAACTTCCTTCCCAGAAATATAATTAGGAAGGATTAGCTACTGCAGAAAGAGGCTTTGAACAAATTAAGAATGATGTCTCACTTTAGATTCTGTCCATCAAATCTCCAAATACCAGCACTTGGCAAAACACCAACATCAGACAAAGCAATACGAGGCAGCACTATGAAAGCCACAAAAGTGATACCTGTGTCCAAGAAAGTCCTAAAAGAAGAATTGTTTTCAAAACTACATGCTGTAACTGTGACAGACAGTTCTGCTAATTTTTAAAGACTGGGAAGCAGCTCTCTGCATTGGCAACTTACTGTAACAAAGAGGTTGCACATTTTCTTCACAGAAGAAAGTGAATCTTGAACTGTTTTGAAAATGACTTTTTGTCAAGTGAGTTGAGATTCATGGAACAACTACAGTTTTTCATCATCTACACTTCCTAGTTGTATTTTGGACTTCAAAAATGCTGCCCAAAGTACTTTGTTTCTCATTCTTTTGGTAGAAGTCTGACAATGGCGACTGAAAGACACCAGGAGAACATAAAGAAAGAGGTCAGGGAGCCTGGTTCATGTCAGAGCTGTTACCTTCAGAGTAACCTTGGGCCGGCATTCAGACTCTCAGAGTTATAAAACTTTAGGGTGTATGTCGGTAGAAAAATCTGGAGAATTCCCAAGCATGGTGGCACACAACTGTGATTCCAGTGACCCAGGAGGCTGAGGCAGGAAGATGACAAGTCCAAGACCAGACCCTGCCTCAAAAATTCTAAAAAGAGGGTTGAGGATGTAGCTCAGTAGTAAAGCACCCCTGGGCTCTATCCCCAGTACCACAGAAAAAAGGAGTTCCTAATTCTTGTTCTATTTTGCATTATGCTCAAATAATAACTTTCAAAGAAACAAGTACCTAGGATTAAGTCTATTCAAAGATACTAATATATTTTTTTTGTATTTTTGTATTATTTTTTTCCCTTCTTTTTTTTCTTTTATTATTGTATCCAAATGGGATACATGTTGTTCCTCTATTTGTACATGGAGTCAAGGCATACCATTTGTGTAATCATACATTTACATAGGGCAATGATGTTTGATTCATGATAAACTCTCCCTCTCCTGTGTCTCCAATAAGTCACCTAACTCTGGAATTATATGAACTCTGAGTGAAAAAAAAAAAAAAAAAAAAAAAGTTTGCCTGAACATCCCTGTTTGCTTCCACAGGCACTTGAGCCAAATGTGTTAAGGTTCAAATCAATATTTAACTTGATATGTTTGAGTACTAGGAAGTTTCATGCTCATAAAATGGATTTATAGTATCAGTGTCATAACTTGCCCAAGAGCTGCCTGGGCTTTGCTGTCACCCTTTGGCTTGTTAAATGCTTAAATGCCTTACGTCCATCAGAAGAGTCCTAGGAAGTATAGGGAGAAAGAAGATTCCGCTCTGCAATGTCAAGAACATAAGAAACAAAATATAGTCTGATCAATGCAAAGTCCTTACAACACCCAGGCACAAGAAATGGGTCCTCTTGTCAGCTAGAATACCACGAGAGGACAGGATGCCATAGCTGAACTCCTTACTTGTTAGGACAGTGACAGGGCTGACTGAGTAAACTCTGCCTACTCCTCTTGGTGGCTCCATGGACTGGTCTCTTCTCATCACCTTGGGGAAACTGAGGCACCTAGAAGATTTGGTCTGACTTTTAGACTCCCAGCAGCCATGTAAGATCATCCTCATTTATTCACTCACCAAGTAAGTACTGTGCCAGGCACAGCAAATCCCAGACTCATAGGAATGGAACGAAAGCTGTGAAGGAAGGAGGAAGAGCATGTGGCACTGTGAAAGGATCTTTCAGAGAGTAAGTGAGGTGTCGGGGGAAACTGAGATCAGTAGAGTACGGGGATGTTCCTCAGAGCAGGGTGGATGACAGAGGGAGACATGAGCAGAGATCTAAGAGCTGGGCAGGTCAAGGAGCTGCCTGCGACTGTGGTGACAACCAGGGTCAGAATACAAGGTGAGACCGTGAAATCAGATCCCACAAGTGTGGAGAACTTCCGCCTTCCTTCTCACTGGCTGAGAAGCAGTAGAGGCCCTTATGGAAGGCGGGCAAGAGAAGACTAACATTTTGAGAGGGTCTCTTTAGCTATGGGCACTGGTTTGGATTTAGTCCTGTAGTACTGCATGAAGTCCCAGGCTTGGGGCACACAGGAGACTGCAGAGCCCTCCACCCTACTAAGGAAAGTTCACCTCACTCCAAAGGGCTCAGGAAGGTTCTCCAATCCACTATTTAATTCCACCTGATCTTTCTGGTTCCTCTTGCTATTGCACATATACACATAAACATCCTGTCCAAAAATAGCAATCCTGAATAAAGACAGACCTTTTTTCCTGGATTAGTAAATCTAGGAATCCTTTTCTCTATAATACAGAGGTAGACATCCTTCCTGCTTAGGCGTTTTTGGCTTTGGAACCCTGAGATCTGATCTCTGCCAGATCATCTCTAACACCTTTGAGGAACAGAGAAGTAGGTAAAACACATATTCAACCTTCAGAAACTGTCTTTCCCACTCTCATTCCATGGTCTACACTTCCCTTTAAGTCTAAGAAGGAAAAAACAAGAGAACTTTGTTTTCAGTTCCTCAGAAAGTTATCTCCTCTCATTATTTTCCCCACCTGTCTGTCTTTCTCAAACAAAATATCACTAATGAACAGCTAGTGATGTGATCAAACTTTACGTGGGTTTCTCAAACCTTGACATTGCTGTATGCAAAAAGGTTGGTTTTCTAATGCATTAAAAGATCTCTGGAAAGCAGTGTGGAGAATCCTCAGAAAACCTGGAATGGACCCACCTTTTGACCCAGTTATCCCACTCCTCAGTTTATACCCAAAGGACTTAAAATCAGCAAACTAGAGTAACACAGCCACATCAATGTTTATAGCAGCTCAGTTCACAATAGTTTGTGGAACCAACCTAGATACCCTTCAACAGATGAATGGATAAAGAAACTGTGGTATATATATATATATACAATGGAATCTTATTCAGCCATAAAGAAGAATAATATTATGGCATTTGCAATAAATGAATGGAATTGGAGAATATCATGCTAAGTGAAATAAGTCAATCCCAAAAAACCAAAGGCCGAATTTTTTCCCTGATAAGTAGAGAATTATATATAATGGGGTGGGAGAGTGAGAGAAGAATGGGGGAACTTTAGACTATATAGAAGGAAATGAGAGAGAGGGGGGTATGAAAAATGGTGGACATCATTACCCTATGTACATGTATGATTACACAAATGATGTGAATCTACATTGCATACAACCATAGAAACAAAATGATGTACCCCATTTGTGTACAATGAATCGAAATGCAGTCTGCAAAAAATTAAAAGCTAAATAAAAAAAATTTTAAAAAAAAGCTCTTCTGAAATTCTCACATGTACATATCTGCACAGCAGGACTCACAAGAGCCAAAAATTGGCCAAAAGATATAGAATTTCAATTATGCAAGTGAATAAGTTATGGAGATCTAACAGTCAGCATGGTGACAATAATTACTAATACTATTGTATATCCAAAATTTACTAAAAGAGTAGGTCTTCAATTCTTTTACCACAAACAACTAAAGATGGTAATTATGCGAGATGATGTTAATTAGTTTCATTATGGTGCTCATTTAGCAAAGTATACATATATCAAAACATCACATTTCACACTGTAATTAAAGACACTTTTTGTCAATTATTCCTCAATATAGTTGGAAGTTTAAAAAAAAGAAGTCAAAAATTGGAAAAAATCCAAACAGCTATCAGGAGCAGAATAAATAAGAAATTGTGGTGTATTTGCATGATGAAATAATCTTTGGCAATAAAAGGACAAGCTACAGACAGAACTACACAGATGAATCCCAGGCATAATGCTGAGCAGAAAAATACATGCGGTGTCACTTACATGCAGTTCAAAGGCAGGCAGAACCGATCTCTGGTGCTGGAAGTCAAGAGAGCAGCTCCTCTGGGGGAGGGGAGAGGGAGGTCTAGAATAGGACCCTGTGGTGTGGTTGACGTTCTGTTCTGTAACATGGATGGCACCTCCCTGAGTTTGGTGTCACTTTGGGAAAATCATTGGCTGCATGCACTTTTGATTTTTATACTTTTCTGTTTGTAATTTTCATTTAATTTCTAGTTTTAAAATTTTTTTTCAAAAAACTTGTTTATAAATGATGAAATCAATCCTTAGTTCAGAATTTTAGTTCTTACCCCATCACCAAGGTATCATGAAATGAGAGATGAAGCCCTTGGATTGAGTTCCTTCTCTTCAACTCTCTAATGCTGTCTCCCCTCGCCCCACCTCATAGAGATCAAATCTTCATCCACCTCATAGGTTTGTTGGAGAGATCATATATAATAAGGAATGCAAAGTCACCTGCAAAATGTTCTAGGCTTTACAACGGCAATGGCATTATTCCAAGGGGAAAAGGTCACTCCTGCAGACAGGGATTTAGATACTGTCAAAACTTTAAAAAAAAAAATTAAGCAAACATTTATCGAAGCCCTTTTGTGTATCTCTGTGGACAAGGAAAAAAGAGACTGTGTAGAAAGTGTTCAGAGTGATATAGGGAAGCACAGAGGAGAAACCTGGAGGAGTGTCGTGGGTCAAGGTGAGGTGGGTCGAGTTGAATGGAGTCTCGCTGTGTCCGAAAGAGATCATTGAAGGAAATCATCTATTTGAGGGATGACCAATTCATTGGTTGCTTTTTAAAATTAATTTTGGGGTGGGGAGGTACTGGGGATTGAACCCAGGGGAGCTTTCCCACTGAGCTACAACCCATTTTTCGTTGTTGTTGTTGTTTTGGGGTAGGGTCTTGTTAAGTTGCTGAGGCGGGCCTCAAACTTGTGTTCCTCCTGCCTCAGCCTCCTGAGTCGCTGGGATGACAGGCATGCGCCACCACACAGAGCTTGCTGGCTGCTTTAACAAGTTCCCTGAATGTCCCAATGTCACTGATTAGCACTGCAAAAAAAACTGAAAACTCCCTGGGGTTTTAACTGTTGGTTTTGCTTTATGATGGACTTTTTTTTTTCCCCTTCTTATGAAAAAGAGCAAGGTAGGAGAAAGTCCAAATAAAGGGAAGGAACTTAAATTATGTTGTTGTTAACCAGGACAGACTACTTCCAGGAACGTTCCACAGGGTCTTCCATTGTTGTAGGTAGCACAACACGTCGTCTTTCTTAAAAACTCACAACCACAGCGACTGAAAGACAAGAACCAGGCAGGGAAAAATCGCAGGGCCACACCCTCTTCCCATGATGGCGGACATCACTCATCACCTCCCGTCAACTAACCCAGAATAAATGTCCAGGACTTGATTCTCAAGAACTCTGAAAGTCGACCCCATTGCCTCTGTGTGGCTTTCAAAGGGCCTTGTCTATATTTAGAAAATATCTGGCACACTATAAACTCATTTGATAAATACAGAATATATTTTAATTATTCCTGCTTTTTCAAAGAACACTTTCTAATGTGCTTCTTTTATCTTCACCGTATCCCTGCGAAGATGATAGGAAAGAGAAATAATCAATGCCATTAGGTAAATTCAGCTCCCTCAAATGGATTGAGACAGGGGGAAAAAAAAAAAAAAAAAAAAAAACCTAATTTTCCAGAGGAACTAAGGGCCTCTTTTGCCACATCAGGACACCATTAGATGACGAAAATGGCCATCCTGGGAAGAAAGACTGGCTACATGTGAGCTCTCCAGATAGGTCTGACAGCCACATCCTGAGTAAAACCAGACTTCCTGCTCGCGCTCAAAGAGAAGAGACCGGGCACATTTTCTCCTTCCAAAGTGCTTCCTCCTTACACACACAGTACAGATAACAGCTCCCCATTTGGCAGAGCAGTGATCACTGTACCTACATTCTCTAAAAACCAGGAGACCGTAGCAGCTAAAGAATGTCCCTTCTGACCTTCACCTTGTGCTTCCATATGGTCAAGTGTCTGTAACACCCATTGTGATGAACGCGGTTAAAAAGGAGCACTTGATGCAAGTCCAGATGGCCTCATTCAGCAGCACTGAGAGCTGAACAAACTCTCAAGGAGCACTCCAATGCACATGTGAATAATGACAGTGACAGAACGAAAAAGCTCCAGAAAGCTGAAAATATTTGAATTTTGCCCTTCTGTGGATTCTTCTGGCCATGACTTATACTCATTAACATCTTTTTACATATAAAAACAAAGACAGCCCCTGGGATGCACTTGCGATCTGACATGAATGACCACCTTGACCGCTATGCTTGGTAGGAGGCAAGCAAGGCAGCAACCTGAAGTTAACATGGGCTTTAGAAGCATTCCAATGTTCTAAAGTAGAATAAAAGTTTACAGAATCAGAGTCGTGTCTGCAGATGTTTGAGTAGAGGAAGATGAAGTATATTTGGTCTCTTCTTCAGTTCATGGTGTACCCATGATATGACTCAGGAGACTAGGAAAAGTAGCACCACAATAATAAACATCCATGAAAAGCATGAATGAAATTACCAACTGTTTAATGACTTACTGCCAAAATTCACTGGTCAAAGTCCTTCCAAACCAACACCTGACCAAGTAACCAGCTTTGTACTGCTGATACGCAACTGCTTTAGTCCCTAGTTGGGTACAGAGGGTAACCTCAACTACTCTACCATAAAGCTCTGTCAGAGACCGTCCCATTCGTCAAAGACCCTGGAGATCCATGATCTTACTGAAGCAATCTTCAAAAACCAGCAAGATGTAAAGGCCTCCCCATCCTCCCTTTCTCCCATAGTCCCAAGCCAGGGCCACACCTGATTCTCTTCTCCTTTGCTTTGCAAGTTCAATTAGGTGCCAAGGTTTTTCATGACTCTAACTCAAGGTTATTTCTGACCTCTGCATTATTAGCACTACTGTACCTGATTCAGAGCCATCCTCTGAGACCATTTTAGATACCACAGTGAGACTAATCTTTCAAAGCACAAGTGAAATTGCAGGATTCTCCTTCTTGAAACTTCCTTTTGTTACTCCATATTACAGAAAATTTCAAAAGTAGAAAAAGGGAGTGTTTGTAAGAAATTCCCCTTATCCAGCTTCAGTAACGATCACCTCACAGATGATCTCATTACTCTGTACCTCAACCCACTGCACTATTGTGAATCAAACATCAGACATCACATACTTTCAACTGTAAATACCTCTCCTTCCAAACAACCACAGTGTGGCCATCACGGTCCCCCAGAACCAACCTTCATTCTCTCAGACCATCAAGTTCTTGACCAATGTTAACATTTTCAGGGCTGGGGATATAGCTCAGTTGGTAGAGTGCCTGCCTTGCAAGCATAAGGCCTTGGGTTCAATCCCCAGCACCGCAAAAAAAAAAAGATGCAACATTTTCACCAAACTATTGGGATTGGTTAATGAGTTTCTTAAACTTTTTTAAAACCACAAGTTCTCCGTCCATTACTTTTATTTTCTATTTTGTTGTGTCTTTTTGGTCACTGCTTGGTTGAAATCTTTGTCATTAGCCTGGTTTTCAAACAACCTTTAATGCCTGTATTACCACTAGTCTTCATTTGTATCAAGGTCCCATTGAATCCTATCCTAACACAGCTATAGGTCCACAAATTTCTTAATATTCCTCCCTGCATGCTAGTCCTTCTGAGTGTGGACTAGACTTAGTGACGAATGAGCAGAGGACCACAGATTACAGAGGCACTGTGGCTTTCCCCTGGCACTGCTAGGCTGGAATCATTGACTTGGGGAGGGGCCAGCAGTTATGTCATGGAGACACTCTAACAGTCATTCGGAGAGGTCCACGTAGAGAGGAGGGGAAGCTTCATGCCAACAGCCAGTCTTGGAGCTAAGGCCTCCTCCTGAGAGTCCAAGGTGCGAGCCATCCTGGTGGTGGATCCCCAGCCCAGTAGAGCTCCAGAGGACAGCTGTCCTGCTGATGGCTTGACTGCAACCTGAGGAGAGACTCTGAGCCAGGACTCCCAACCAAGTGCCTTCTGGATTCCTGACACACGGACTGTCAATCAGTGAAAGTTGCCTGCTAAGTTTTGAACTGTTTGTTGTACAATAGATAATTAATACACCACACCCTCTGATCTCACATCATTCCCTCCTCCAGAAAGGCACCGCTCAGTTCTGTGTCTAAATTCAACTGACTTTCCAAGTTCACAAACCACCTCCAGAGGGGTCTCCCTGAACCTCCACTTCCTGAACACTCCAAAATCCAGAAACAGCCACATCTTCCTTTGAGTCCTAAAGAACTTTGTTAGTGTTGTTTCGAAGTCAAGCTCCTACAACCAAATCAGTCAACGATTCAGCCAATCCCTCTAATACCCAAATACCTAAAATGTGTTATTCTAACAATCCAGTGTCACCAAACTGAGCTGCTCCTGCCCTCTCTCCTTCAGGCTTTTGCTTGATGTCACTAGTCATCAGCCCCGTTCCTCACCGCCTGTCTGATACGCCACTGTGCCCCTCTCCAGCCCACACCCTCCGACACTCCCCGGCCTCCACTGCCACAGCCCGTAACACAGCCAGACGGGAATTTAATGACATCACTTGTCAGTGGTCTGACCCTCTGCGGACTGTGTGCTGCAGGAAAGCAGGCACTGGGTTTGGCTCCTCAGTGGTTCCCTGCCCTAGAACAGCACCTCTACGTGGAACATATGTGACAAAAACTTGCTGAACCAATGGTCAAGACCAAAGCACTTCTCATGCCACATGATGAATGTTAGCACTGACATTCTGACATTTTAAGCAACTTTATTTTAAAGAGGACTAATCGATCTTCCCCTTGTTGAAATAAACGACACCTTGAAACACTCTAAAATAGGCAATGCTTTTTAAAAACATTGCAAGGAAACGTAGTCCAAACGGGCCTGTCCTATGGACTCCTTGGCAGTTTGATTAAATATGATTTGAAATGATTATGTCATTACCTAATTTGATGAATGGGCCAACAGTGTCAGTCCCTTTGAGCTCCTCTAAGGTTATAGATCACTTATTTCAAAATCTCCTTAAGAACAGGATTGAATCTTGTATGTTTTAATCCTCCCTGCAGGGACCAGATAAAGACCTGTGATCTATAAAAGCATACTAAGTAAATCAGAATTGATAGCATCTTAGGCATCTCTTCTTACCCAAAAGCACACAGCAGGCACGCCCATGTACTCATGCCTACAGCCCAGCTACCATTAAAAGCATCTTGATCCAGCAGATGAAGTCTCCAGAGCAAATTACCTAATGACTTTTATTTTACCAAAGCCGAGTCAGAGCTGAAACCTTAGCCTCTTTGACTCACAACATTCTTGTCTAAACTACAACATTGCTAGAACAAGGAGGAGAAGGGAAAAGGAGGAGGAGGAAAAGGAAGAGGAGGAGGAGGGGAAAAAGGAGGAAGAGGAAAAGAAGAAAGAGGAGCAGGAAGAGGAAGAGGAAGAAGAGGAGGAAAAGGAAGAAAAGCAAGAGGAGGAAGAGAAGAAAGTTTGCTCCTTTATCTAAGAAATGGTTCTAACCAACAATCTACACACAGACACAGACACACACACACACACACACATATACATGCATGCACACATTGTAGAGGGTCAGATTCAAAGAGTAGATGGTGATATTTGAGATTCGATAATGTTGCTCTAATTTACTTCACAGTTTATGTAAGTAATAAAGGTAGAAAAAATACTTACAACGCACAGTAATCTGACTCTCTTGATTGCTGAAGCATAGTTCAACATAGAATTGTTCTTTGTTTTTAAGATCAGAACAATGCTGGAAGGGAGATGTCTGGCTATGATATAATCAAAGCTTTATGTCATTCCAAGGACACACAGTTATGTTCATTTTCTGGCACCAAAAAAAGCACCATTATCCTTTAAAGAAAGGGTGAGCAACTGCAGTTCATGAGCCAAATCCAGCCCACAGCTTGTTTTTGCATGGCCCATAAGAATGATTTTTACATGATCAAAAAAAAACATCAAAAGAAGAATAGTATTCCGTGATATGAAATTCAAATTTCACTGACCATAAGTGAGGTTTTTTTTGGAACACCATAAACGACGTCCTTCACGAGCCCTGTCTAGGCTGCTTTCCTGCTACAATGGCAGAGCTGGGTAGTTCCAACGGAAACCACGTGTCCCACAAAGCTGGAAATATTTGCTATCTAGTTCTTTGCAGAAAATGTTTGCCAACTCTTTCCAATAGGGTCTAGATGCTGGGAGAAACTACCTATCTTTAAATCCTAACACTGTCACTTATCAGCTACCTATGTGACCTTAAGCAAATCACTTAACTACTCTGAACGTCAGTTTTTTCTCATCTGTAAAGTAGGATTAATAACAGTACCTACCTCACAGGGTTATTGTAAACTGAAAATTCATAATACATGTAGGGTATTTAAAACAGTTCCCTTCATATAGTATGTTCTTACTAAGTTTCAGTTAGACCTACCATTCCTTCTCCTTAAGAGCTCCAGAATGGGTTTTCCGACTGAAATGCCAACAAAGTGGTTAGACCTCAATCTAGTCCCCAAATTCATTTATAATAGTAGAACTGAAGTACTATGAGAAAAGACGAAATGAGAGAAAAATGAAGAAAAACAGAAAAAAAAGAGAATTACAGGGGAATAAAAGGAGAAGGAAAAAGTTATAAGAACCACACTCAGCAGGAGCAGTAGGTGGCCAGTTCGAAGGGGAAGTATCAATTAGGATAATTTCATCTATAGTAACAGATAAAATAAGCTCTGTGGGCTCACTGAACACTAAACACCATGTGGAAATTGTCTCTATGTGGGGAAGAGCATTTGAAATTCCAAGCAAGTGACTTACAAATGAACTGCTGGGTCAAGTCCATTTTTAAGTAGGGGACTTCCTGTATTTTACATTCCTAGACAAAGGACAAGTGATAGTTGCAGTAAAATCTGCATCTTATTATCCACATAGAGCAGCCTGTCAAGAGGAGACAATTTGTATAAGGACCCCATGTGTCTGAAGGGCTGCTTCTCCTGCTGCTCAGAGAAGGGCAGGGATGACCTTTCTTACCGAGTTCTCATTTTATTCAGCAAAGTGCTTACTCCCTAACCCTAAGAAAAAACCACATTCCATAAATAGAAAGCAAGCTCATTCACCAAAAATGGACCTGCGTGGCAACTGGGAGGTAAGCACAGTGTTAAAGAAGATACCCTGGACCTGCTACTGAGGTTGAAGAACTGTCTCCTTCCAAGGACTCACGCTTATCTGAGCAAAACTGAGTTCCTATCTTTCCCATTAGCTTTAAAAAATCAGTTTCTCTTTTTTAAATTATTATTTCAAAACATTACAGCATACCCCCCTACCCTTAAGAAAAAAAAAATTCAAACTCACAACTCTGCCACAATCAGGTATCTTTATTATTCTCTTCCAACACTGTTTATCCTGGTTATTGCTATGGTTTATACTTACGGTAGATTTGCCCTGCAGAAGCTAAATGCACATATCAAATATGTTTTAAGAGATTTGAGATGTAAACCTGATGTGTAAACCCTTGAAGAAAGGAAAGACAGACATTATCATCCAAGTGACCTCTGCAAACTGTGCAGGAAAGAGTGTGATTAAGGTGTCCCTCATCCAGAGGCAAGAACAAAACACTCACTGAGAATGAATCTGCTGGGAGACTCCTACTGAAGGCTTTGGCTTGAGGGTCAAGGTCATCTGGGCCACAGGACTGACTCTTGGTAGAGGGTCTGCCTTCTTAGATGCAGTGTGCTTTACTGCTTGCTCAGGAGGAACCCAAGAGGAGGCAGCCCCAGGATTCTGCCCTCCAAAGACTGGTGACGAGGTGTCCTGGGCAACTGTCGTCTCACAGGCTTTGCCCTTGGTCCCCGGTTTACACACACAGAGTTGAGGCCGGAGACACATCCCTCCATTCTGGCATGGTGGAACACAGCTCGCTGCAAAAAGATAACAGGAGACACAGCTTTGAAGAAAAGCACAGTAGACTTCACTGATTCTTCTCAAGGGTTAACAGTAGCATCCCAATGTTCTTCAATAAAATAAAGCCACCCTTAGGCACTCATGGTGATGATGGTGGTGGTGATGAAGATGAAGACAGTTAATATCTATTAATGGCGGACTACATGCCCAGTGCTGCTCTAATATATATCAACAAATGTGTTTTTAGAAAATATCTACGTTGCCCATTTTACAGATGAAGAAACAGACATAAAGGTTCAGTATTTTGCCAAAGATCACATGATTGTTAGTAAATAGAAGAGCTGGGATTCGAACCCAAGTGAGCTGGCTCCAAAGTCATTCTGATTAACCATCTTACTATAACAGCTTCCCAAAAACACAAGATAAGTTTTAGAAAACGCTCTGCCATTATTAAGTTGTGTTCTGTGGCTTAAGTTTTAAATTCATTTTTAAATTTTTAAGTTTAAATTCTTTAGCCAAGCTGAGCACAGTGGTGCACACCTGTAATCCCAGTGGCTTCGGAGACTGAGGCAGGAAGATGGAGAGTTCAAAGCAGTCTCAGCCACAGCAAGACACTAAGCAACTCAGTGAGACCCTGTCACTAAATAAAATACAAAAAAGGGCTGGAGAAGTAGCTCAGTTGGTTGAGTGTCCCTGAGTTTCAATCCTCAGTACCAAAAAAAAAAAAAAAAAAAAAAAAAAAAAAAAAGAAGAAGAAGAAGAAGAAAAAGAAAAAAAAATTATTTTGCCAAGACTTGGCAAAAATAAAAAATAAATAAATCCCTAACCCCCAGTAGTGCTCACCTACAGTCTTGCACAGGCTATCAGAACTTTCAACACACTCCTTTGACATATGAGAAAACTAGTGCAGAAAGATTGAGAATCACCTAATATGTACCTACTAGTTTATGTAATAATCCAGTAGACTGTACACCATCCCTAATTTTATAACAAAAGGCAGTCAAAAAGAAAACACTTCTTCATCTCCTGTTTGCTAAGATGCCTGAACTTTGAATCACCAGACTTGTGGCCAAGCAGTTATAAAGTTAGCAGGGCCACGGGTCATGGGCAAGGTTAGTGGATTTGATCATAGGCAAAATCCCTTGGGAGCTTAGAGGTTATTAAGAGCCAAATCACCAAAACATAACCCTGAAATTTTCTATAAAAGAGAAGACACTTTTTCATCTTACTATTGTATGATTCCAATTAGTTATAACAAACAATAAGAAATGGCCCTCAAGTGTCAGAAGACCAGTGTGACAAATTTTCAATATGTTGGGAAGGATTCAAAAACAAGGTTTTAACTGTAGCCAGCTCTCTAGTTGACCTTGGAGTAAGTCAGTTAACCTTGGCCCCTGCACCTGTGTGTGTTTGGGGGCATCATAAAGACAGTAGCTGCTTGCTTTATAATGGTCTCCATATTAGTTAGACTTTCTGAATTCAAACTATGTGCTTCTAGAATTCAGGATGCTAACTGATTGGTGTTTTTCTAACTGACCAAGCCAACTTCATTGCAGGATCTGAGATGCTGTGCTGGGGTCCCTGCTCAGTCATTATTATTTACAGAAATGTCACAGGAATGGGAATGAGCTCCACCCAAGCAAACAGAAGCGACCAGGAGCAAGGACTGGGCCGGGCTTTCAACACGGTGCTTCTGCCAGAGATCACCCCCCGGGCACTTTCCTATATACATTCCCTTCATGCTTTCAATTAGAAACATGTTTCAGTTTAACATCTGAGAATGATTTCCGCTTCTCTTCCCTCCCAAGGTGTACGGCAAATGTCTACTAATCTACCAGGAAATCTGCACGGAGCAGCTTGCAGAGGCTGGTACCTAGGTAGGTGGACGCCAAGGACTAAAATCATCCAACATGCCACTCAATGAGCCCAGGACCTGTCTTTAGGGGGATGTAAATGGATTAGAAATGTAAGGGGGAGCCTTTTTTTTTTTTTAATTCTTCAAGTTCTGCCTGTAGTAGTGGGGTAGGAAGGAGAGTAATAAAAGGGAAAAAAAAAAATATCCCAAATTCACTATTTGCTACTGAAGAAAAAGAACATGTTCTATAACAGAAAGACTATACCACTCCCCTGCAGGAAAGTTTCAAAGGAGAACGAGAAAACAATTTTCTCTTCCACTGATGACATCCAGGCTCAGGCAGCATGCCCCTGGAACATGTGGATGAGCAGGGTGTGACTTGAACTGGGACACAGGTGACAGATGCCTTAACTGCCAAGACAAACCCCTCGTTTGACATGAAAGAGCAAAACTCAGGTCCTCCAATCACTCTATTTTCCTGCAGTATTTGGCCCCCACACATGAGTGCTACTCACAGGGCAGGAAGATCGGTGGTTCTCAAAGTCAGTTCCCAGACCAACAGTAGCAGCACAGTGGGAACACTCTGGAAATACACATTCCTGACTGCCCCAGGACCATCTAAATCTGAACCTGGATCCCAGCAATCTGTGAGTCCCCTCCAGGTGGTTTGGATGCACCTTTCAGTTTGAGAATCACTGACCACAATAACTGATGGAAACTGATGGTCTTTCTCCAGCATGGTTTTAAGGATTTATACTTTTATAATTGCAAATTTAGTGTTTTCACACTAGAATTGCTCTTATTTTATTAAATTCTTGTTTTATTGTACTCTTCTATTTTTAATACAAAAGAGGAAACACTTCCCCAGTGACCAAATCCCTGGGATCTCTATGAGTCCCTTCCAAAAGTCTATACAGCTGTCACCATTTACTTCATGGCCAATGCAAAAATTTGTAGGTATTTAGGAGAAAATTTATTATAACTAAGGTGTTGAACTCAAGACTATTATAAATGATATTACAGAAGTACTTTTAAAATGGGGTTTTTCCCTATTAGTTGTTTCTGCATATGCCTAGCCAGCTGTGCTTCTATACAATCAGCAGAAGCTACATCAAGGTCTTATTGTAGGGCTGGGCCCCAGTTCTCAGGCTCATACCACATCTTAGCATCACCTGGGACATTTTTAAAACTCTCCAAACCCAGGTGTAACACCAGACTGATTAAATCAGAATCTCGGGGGAGGGGCAGGGGGAGGGCAGGTGGGGGGTGCAGTAGACACTTTTTAAATTCTCAGATGATTGCAATGTGCAGATGAGTCTGAGAGGCAGTAGGTTAGGGAACAAAATCCTAACCCAAACCTGTTGACAGGTCTTCCTAAAATTCTGCTCTTTTAATCATTTCTTTCACCTTCATTCAAAAACTTGTAACACATTTTTACTAACCATGGGATAATTTTAAGGTCCTATATCTGGACCCAAAACCCCTTTCCACCCTCACTTCTACTGGTTCGCCCCTGTGGAAGCTCCCCAGTCCTCTAGAATTCTCAGTTCCTTGTCTCTGCAGACAGGTGGCCTGCTCAGGAACACAGGCCCCTCAATTCCAGTCCCCAAGTCCTTTCTTCTCTGTTCTTCCTAAACACCTGCCCACTCCTACCAGGATCTTGGCACCATCTGAGTTCCCATCCCATTTTTATCATTCATTTCCCATTTACATGTGCCATTGCACATTATTAATCATTTTTTAATACAGTTATCTCTTATTTACCAACTAGATTATCAAGTGGAGGTCAAGTAAATGGCAGGACGTTCTATATCTAGGATAGGATTCTGAAATTCATAATGGTTGACTAATTCCAAACAATGCCGAGATTTCAAGGCATGGTCAAGCAAATGACAGTTGACAGCTTTTATTCCATTATATAATAATGTCTACACCTCCAAGACTTAGTTTGGATGGTACTCCAATGGAACAGTCTCCAATCCAAAGCACATGTTTTTCCAACAAAATTAATATTCAAATATACTCTGAAAATACACAAGGTCTGTAGTGAAATTTAAAAGTAATATGATAGTTACTCATTATAAAAACAGTTTCAAAAGCCCATTTCCAATGTGTTCTAGAAGAACTCTGAAGTGGGGAACAAACTGGTCAAGGACAAAGAAAAAAGAGCATCCTAACTGGCTGGTAGGAGCTGCGACAGGTTACCACACTTCCAGTACAGAAGTGCCTTGAGGGAGTCAGCCTGAGAAATTCAGCGCAGGAGAAGGAAAGAAAGAGCTTTGAGAGATGCTCAGTTTGTGGCCTTGAACAAGAAAGGATGGGGAAAGTCCAACAATTGACGCAGGGGACAATCCTAGGCCAGGACATCTGCTCAAGAAATCACAGTGAATTTACCCTCCCGCTCCCCTCCTTTCTTCCAAACACAAAGCAATCGTAAAATAATATTTTTACATTAAAAAGATCATTTCTTCTGCTGGTCATGATGGAATAATTGTCGCCAAACAAGTCTTCTTGTCATAAACAATGAGACAGTTGGATGGAAGATATAAAACAACTGTTTGTAACGCTGGACACCCAGCCGTGCAAGACTGAGTCCTAAGAGAAAAGAATCCACCAGATGTAGGAGAGCACTCTGTGGACCACAGAACCAGGTGGAGCCCAATGGCTTCGCTCAGCTGAGGAGACAAAGACCTGCCTCTGGAGGCTGAGCAGCTGGAATTGCAGGGCTGACTACTGGGGAGAAGAGACCTGCACGCAGAGGCAGAGGCAGCCGGACACCTGCCGAGGATCTCCATGAGTCTGCCTGATTCCAAGCTGCAGAGGTACCGGGTGAGGTCCGGCAACTAAGACCCAGGACCTATAGCTGCAAATTCCCAGGGCTACTCCAGGGCACAGAGCCGGGCCTAAGCAGCCAGGTCATGACATTTAGGAGAGGCCCCAGAATTAAACTCCCTTCCAAAGGTATTATTTCAAAATCAGCAAGAAAATGAATAGGCAAAATTATAATTTTGAATACAGGGGTAAAATATCTACATAAAATATTAGTAAATCAGATGTATTGATATCTAAGAAACAGAAAAGCAAGCAGAATCAGTTCCAGAAATACAAATATGGCTCTGACCTTAGCAAACAGATCAGTGAAATTCCCCAAGCAGATGAGGGGCTGGGGTTGTGGCTCAGTGGCAGAGCACTTGCCTAGCACATGTGAGGCACTGGGTTGGAGCCTCAGCACTACATAAAAATAAACAAATAAAATAAAGGTATCATGTCCATCTACAACTAAAAATATTTAAAAAAAAAAAAAAGCAGGTGAGAATTCAACTCAAGGAATGCAGAAAAAGCTTCCAAAAAATTCATCACTTACTCATGACAACAAATAAGAACTATGAGTCAACTATGCATACAAAGGGATTTCCTTACTCTGGTAAACAGTATCTACAGCAAACCCCACAACAAACAGCAAACCAAAACCCACAGCAAATATTATAAAGTGGAGAAGAATCCCTGTCAAAGTTGGAAACAAATCTAAATGCTCATAACAACCTCTAACAGTCCAGGTGGCGTTGTAGGTCCCAGGCAATGGGACAAGGAAAATAAAAGCTCTAAGTACTAAGGAAGAGACAAATGTACCCTTAGGTGTAAATCTCCTACTTTTCTGCATAGATCTTACAATAAGATTCTACAAACAATAATAGCTGACTAAAAAAAGGGGGGGGGCATGTCAGGAAGGTTCCCATCTACTAGATTAGCCTAGAAAAATTAATATTATTCCCATAACAATGAATATGCAATTAAATAAATGTAGTGGGGAAAAAGACACCATTTCCAAGGACAACACTAATTAAAGGTATCTAAATATAAATCTAACAAAAGATATTCAAGACTTTTGAAAGAAATTATAAAACATTTAAGGAGAAAAAAAAACTGAATAAATACCAAGATATAGTATACATAGATTATAAGATTTAATTCTGACAGATGCAAGTCTCTCCAAATCTTTCTATAAATTTGATGTTGTCCCAATTAAAATCTTAATAACTTTCTCAGAAAAATTGACAAGACAATCCTAAAATTAATAATAGCACACTGACAGGCCAAAGATGATCAAAACAATACTAAAAAAAAAAAATACTAAAAAAAGGACCAGGGGGAAATCTGCCCTACCAAATATTAAGATCTATTGTGAAGTTAAAATAATGAAATTTAATAAAGATCTTAGAAATACACTCAAATACAAATGAAGTCTTGGGAAATGATAGAGGAGATAATAGCAAGGGAAATTATAGGAAAAGGGAAATGGTATTGGAAAAGAAAGAGTCATTAACCTAAAAGAATTAATAACAAATGAAAAGAATGCATTAAAAAGATTTAAAATTAGATCACTACCTTATATCTCACACAAGCATACACATACCAGGCTTTGGAAAGAAAATATGAGAGAATATCCTCATGATTTGAGATAAGGAAGAATTTCATGTAACTGGATATGTCAAGAATTCCTATGAGTCAACAGGAAAACAGTAAACACTGGAAAAACAGACGCAGAGCGTGAAATAGCCAGGCACACGTGATGCAATCTGAGCGGCAAATAAACGTGAAGAGATGCTCAACTTCAATCATCAGAGAACTGCAAATCAAACAACACTGAGACAAAATCCCACCTTGAAGAGACTGGAAAAAAGTCTGTTACCATCGGGTGTTAGCAAAGATGTTGGGAAATGGGACCATTTATGTGCTACTATATCCACCTCTGTGAAAAGCAAGGTGACAGAATCTAGTAACTATCATGTGAAACTGTCAATTTCAATTCTCCACTGACGTGTGCTCAAGAAGACATAACCCAGAAATGTTCACCTGGATACAATGATGAATATGGGCACTGGTCAGTGAAAACATGAACGAACCGTCGTACATTCACACAGTAGTTAAAATTGTGATCCAGATCTGACCCAAGCAACATGGATGGATCTTGACAATAATGCTGCCTGAGGAAAGAAAATTACAGGATGCTACTTTATAATACTATTCTTTATACGATAATAACCGCCCTCACCCATTTTAAAACAATACCATGTGTTTTTACAAATATATATGAAATCAACAAAAGTATAAAAAATTTGTACTGAAGTCGCTAAGTTTATGTCAGTCATCATCTCTGGGAAGGTAGCAGAGTGATGCGACAGAAGAAAAGATGAAACTTTATAAGAAATTTGTTTCTTTAAAAAAAAAATCGGTAGCAGATAAGAAGACATATTAACAGTGGGTCATAAATACACAGATGGCTTCTATGATATCTTTTGTACTTTCCAAATTTTCAAAATCAAAAAAAAATTTTTTTTTTTAAGTAATTAAATAAAAAGCAAACTGATCACAGGGTGAAGGTGAGATGATGCAATGGGGTCAGGTGAAAGTGCCACCAAGACAATGCATCCACTGGGCTTGCAGAAAAACACCGACATCAAGACCTGGGTGAGCAGGTTCAGCAAAATCCTACCCCATCCTGATCTACCGGCTGGTCTTAGGAAAACATTCTTTCATCATTTGAAAGTCAAAATTGAGTAAATTCTCTATTTTTTGCCCCAAGTGGTAAACAGTCTCAGATTTCTTTCCCATTTGAATCTACTCCAATTTGACAAGTTGATCTTAAAGTTGTTTAAACGTTCAGCGACTGTATTTTTAGGAAGCAACCCATGCCCTGCAAAGCTCAGCCTCCATCGCTCCTAATTCTAAAAACGTAACACCCGGTTATATTTAAAACTCATTCCAGCCCACACAGCGCAAACAGAGTGACTCTCTGCCCCTCGCCTTTCTCCAAACAAGTTGCAGCATGTCTGCCACATGCGTCCCGGGGCGAAATGTGAGTCGAGCTGTGTCTTCCATGATCAGAGACAGCAGGTGAGAAACAGCTCTGCTGCGTGTGTCTTCACAGAAATGCCCAGCTGCCCTTTGAAGTTACTCAATAACAAGAAAGTGATATCAGATCACAGGAGACAGAGCATGAGGTCACACAATTGCATCTACCCTTAACTGTCCGCTCCTGGTAGCAAATCCAAATAAATGCTGTACTTGTGCTGTAAATGTCTCTGGGTCAGCTTCCTCCAAAACCCCTATGGAGAAAAACAATACTACCAAAATATCACAATGCCTTTTCCATCCAGTCTTCTGGAATAACGAAGAATTCCACATTTCTGGATTTTCTAGATAGGCTAACGATGCCCATCAAGCACCAATGAATGCACTGAATAACCTTTATGGGGTTTTTGATCCTTATGAAAAGTCATTTGAAATACTGTAGGGGCATGGGGGGAGTTGCAGGGTATTTGCTTTCGTTGTCCTCTTCCTCTAAATCAGACTTGCTGCCACTTTTTCCTCTACCTTTTGCTTTTCTAATCTACAGTAACGACTTCACCAAGCAAAGGGTTGAGCACAGCATGAATTACATAGAATACACATCACAAAGGTCATACGCAGGAACTCCCGGCTCTATTCGGATGGAGCCTTTGAGTCAAGTGCTCAGCCCCATCTGCCTAATGCCCCAAGATCTGTGTTCTGGAAGACTGAGGTTCTCTTGGCCTGAGCTCAGCAGGATTTTACACCATGTGATTTAATTTAAAAGAGGCAGTCAGCTGGGACCAAACAAGATGCCATCAACAACTGTAAAATCACTCACAGAATATAACATAATTAAATCATGTTATGTAATGAAAAACAACCAGCAATATTTCTGGATTCTGTTTCTGGTCTTATTACTGCCATTTTACAAAGTTTCCTTTTTTTTAAGTCACAGAAGCTCAGTGAAGAAAAAAAGAAAAGAAAACAAAGTTAAAGATCTACAGTTAAGACTACGTAAACATTGAATTTTAATTTAAAAATAGCAAAACTAAGAAGGGAAAAAAAAATAAACCAGGAAAAAAAATATTTTCACAAAGTGCTCTTCTATAGAAGAAAATTAATAAAAGTTGTCTTAACAAAAAAAGATCAAAATCAAAAAAGAAAAATGGACCAAAAAAGGGAATTAAAATAGAGGAAATCTCAACTGGTAAATAAATAAGTGGAGTAATGTCCACATTAATGAAACCATCAAAAGAAATACAATCTAAAGCAAGAAGATACATTATGACTACTTAATTTTTTAAGAAAACATGTAAAAATATTAATACCAATTGCTACAAAGGTGGGAATAAAATGATACAAGCCTTTTAGAAAGCAGTTTAACAATATGCTCCTGATATTTCAGTAGCCTAATTTCTAGAAATGCATCCCAGTAATTAAAAAGGAAACAACTAAGTACACACATAGGTCCAGTCTTTGCAGCAGTGTTATTTGTACCAAAAAAAAAAAAAAAAAAAAAAATATATATATATATATATATTAAAAGAATCACATAGGTGGAGCAAAATATGGTGTTTTATAGCCATTCAAAATTAAAATTACAAACTGATACACTGTGAATAAAAACACTTGCTGTCTCACCATGCATTCGTTCATTCACTAATTCAGCACCTCCTCTTAGGTTAATTAATTTGGCCAGAGGATGCCTCTGCACTTGAGCCCTTACTTAACAACCTGTACCTTATCGTACTACAAGTTGAACATCTTTTTTAAAATTTTTTAATTTGTTTTAACTAGTTATACATGACAGTACATCATATATAATGGAGTATAACTTCTCATTCTTCTGGCTATACACAATATATAATCCCACTGGTCTTATATATGCAAATATAGTAATAATGTCTGATTTATTCTACTATCCTTTCTATCCTCATACTCCCTCCCCTCCCTTCAATCCCTTCCACCTAATCTAAAGTAACTCTATTCTTCCCTACCCACCCCCATTGTGAATCAGCATCCAAATATCAGAGAAAACATTCAGCTTTTGGTTTGGGGGTATTGGCTTATTTCGCTCAGCATGATAGTCTCTAGCTCCATCCATTTATTGGTAAATGCCATAATTTCATTCTTCTTTAAGGCTGAGTAATATTCCATCATATAAATATCACATTTTTTTAATGTATTCATCTGTTGAAAGGCACCTAGGTTGGTTCCAATGCTAGCTATTGTGAATTGAGCTGCTATAAACATTGATGTGACTACATCACTGTAATATACTGATTTTAAGCCCTTTGGGTATAAACTGAGAAGTGGGATAACTGAGTCAAATGGTGGTTCCGTTCCAAGTTTTCTGAGGAATCTCCATACCACTTTCCATAATGGCTGCACCACTCAGCATTCCCACCAGCAATATATGAGTGTACCTTTTTCCCACATCCTCGCCCACATTTATTGTTGCTTGTATTCTTGAAAATTGCCATTCTGACTGGGGTGAGATGAAATCTTAGAGTAGTTTTGATTTGCATTTGTCTGATTGCTAAAGATGTTGAACATTTTTCTTACATTTGATGATAAATTCTATTTCTTCTTCTGAGAAGTGTCTGTTCAGTTCCTTAGCCCATTTATTGACTGGGTTATTTGTTGTTGGGTTTTTTGTTCTTTTGTTTTGTTTTGTGCATGTTAAATTTGAGTTCTTTATATATCCTGGAGATATATAATATAATGCTCTATCTGAAGTGCATGTGGTAAAGATTTTCTCCCATTCTGTATGTTCTCCTCTTCATATTATTGTTTTCTTTGCTGAGAAGAAGCTTTTTAGTTTGAATCTGTCCCATTTATTGATTCTTGATTTTACTTCTTGCGCATTTGCTGTCTTGTTAAGGAAGTCTGGTCCTAAGACAACATGGTGAAGATATGGGCCTACTTTTTCTTCTATTAGGTCTCTGTTCTAGTGCCTAAGTCTTTCATCCACTTTGAGTTGAGTTTCATGCAGAGTGAGAGACAGGGGTTTAATTTCATTTTGTTACAAAGAGCTTTCCAATTTTCCCAGCACTATTTATTGAATATGCTATCTTTTCTCCAGTGAATATTTTTGGTGTCTTTGTCTCATATGGGATAACTGTATTTATGTGGGTTTGTCTCTGTGTTTTCTATTTTGTACCATTGGTCTACATGTCTGTTTTGGTGCCAATACCATGTCATTTTTGTTACTAATGCTCTGTAATATAGTTTGAGGTCTGGTGTTGTGATGCCTCCTGCTTCACTTTTCTTGTTAAGGATTGCTTTGGCTATTCTGGGTTTTTTATTTTTCCAAATGAATTTCATGACTGACTTTTCTAGTTCCATGAAGAATGTCATTGGGATTTGAATTGGAAATACATTAAATCTGTATAACACTTGTAGTAGTGACCATTTTGACAATATTAATTCTGCCTATCCAGGAGCATGGGAGGTCTTTCCATCTTCTAAGGTCTTCTTCAATTTCTTTCTTGAGCGTTCTGTAGTTTTCACTGTAGAGGTCTTTTACCTCTTTTGTGAGATTGATTCCCAAGTTGTTTTGTTTTTGTTTTGTTTTGTTGAGTTATTGTGAATGGGGTAGTTTCCCTAATTTCTCTTTCAGTAGATTTGTCACTGATGTATAGGAAATCAATAAAGGTAATCCATCACATCAATAGACTTAAAAACAAGAATCATATGATCATTTCAATAGACACAGAAAAAGCATTTGACAAAATACAGCACTCCTTCATGTTCAAAACACTAGAAAAACTAGATTTATATAAAAACTAGATTTTATAACCTAAAATCTAGGTTAGCTGAATTTATGAGTTTTAGAAGTTTTCTGATGGAATACTTCAGCTCTTCTAAATATAGAATCATGTCATCAGTGAATAGTGATAGTTTGAGTTCTTCTTTTCCTATTCATATCCCTTTAATTTCCTTCTGTTTAATTGCTCTGGCTAGAGTTTCAAGGATGTTTGTTAAATAGAAGTGGTGAAAGAGGGCATCCTTGTCTTGTTCCAGTTTTTAAAGGGAATATGCTTCAATTTTTCTCTATTTAGAATGATGTCAGCCTTGGGTTTAGCATAGATAGCATTTATAATGTTGATGTATGCTCCTACTATCCCTAGTTTTTCTAGTGTTTTGAACATGAAGGGGTGCTGTATTTTATCAAATGCTTTTTCTGCATCTCTTGAGATGGTTTTTAAGTCTACTGCTGTAATGAATTACATTTATTGATTTCCATATGTTGAACCAACTTTGCATCCCTGGGATGAACCCCACTTGATCAAGGTATACTATCTTTTTTATTTATTTTTTTTGTTCTATTTAGTTATACATGACAGCAGAATGCATTTTGATTCATTATACACAAATGGAGTACAACTTTTTATTTCTCTAGTACATCAAACAAACCCTTCTCAATTTCAGGAATCAAATAGACCACAACACAATAATACTGGGTGACTTCTCTCACCACTGGATAGATCTTCCAACAAAACTATGTACATGTATGATTACACAAATGGTATGAATCTACATTGTGCACAACCATAGAAATGAAATAATGTACCCCATTTGTGTACAATAAATCAAAATGCAGTTTGTAAAAATAAAAAAATAAAGAAATAAATAAAAACTGAACAAAGAAATCACAGAACTCAATAATACAATCAATAATTTAGACTTAATGGAATATAGAGAATATTCCATCCATCAACAAGTGAATACACTTTTTCTAAAAGCACATGGATTCTTCTCCATAGACCATATGTTACACCACAAATGTTAGCAAACACAAAAAATTAAGATACTACCTTGTATTCTATCAGATTGTAATGGAATGAAATTAGAAATCGATGATAAAGAATAGAAACCACTCCAACACCTGGCCACTACATAATATGCTGTTGAATGCAGCATGGATAATAGAAGATATCAGGGAGGAAATTTAAAAAATTCTAGAGGTAAACGAGAACACCTATACAATATATCAAAACTATCTTTTTAATATGCTTTTTATGCAATTTGCCAGAATTTTGTTGAGAATTTTTGCATCTATGTTCATCAGGGATATTGGTCTGAAATTTTCTTCCCTTGATGCGTCTTTGTCTGGTTTTGGTATCAGGGTGATATTAGCCTCATAAATGAGTTTGGAAGGGTTCCCTCCTTTTCTATTTCATGGAATTCTTTGAGGAGTATTGGTGTTAATTTTTCTTTGGAGGTCTTGTAGAACTCAGCTGAGCATCTGTCTGGTCCTGGGCTTTTCTTAATCGGTAGGCTTTTAATGGCATTTTATATTTCATTACTTATAATTGATCGGTTTAAATCATGTATGTCCTCCCGACTCAGTTTGGTTAGGTCATATGTCTCTAGAAATTTGTCAGTGTCTTCAAAGTTTTCTGTTTTATTGGAGTCTAGATTTTCAACAGTTTCTAATTATCTTCTGTATTTCAGTCTTGCCCTTTGTGATATTTTCTTTTTCAGCACATATTTTAGTAATTTGAGTTTCTCTATTTTTCTCCTCATTAATGTGGCTAGGGGTATATCAATTTTGTTTATTTCTTCAAAGAACCAACTTTTTGTTCTGTCAATTTTTTGAATTGTTTCTTTTGTTTCAATTTCATTGATTTCAGCTCTGATTTTAATTCTTTCCAATCTTCTGTTTTTGGTGTTGATTTGTTCTTCTTTTTCCAGGGCTTTGAGTTGTAATGTTAGGTCATTTATTTCTTGACTTTTTATTCTTTTAATGAATGAGTTCAATGCAATGAACCTTCCTCTTAGTACTGTCTTCATGGTGTCCCAGAGATTTTTGATATGTTGTATCACTATTCTCATTTATCACTAAGTATTTTTTTTATTTCATATCTGATTTCTTCTGTTATTCATTCATCATTTAATAGCATATTATTTAGTCTCCAGGTGTTACAGTACCTCTATTTTTTATTCTATCATTGATTTCTAATTTTATTCCATTATGATCTGATAGGATGCAGGATATTATCTCTTTTTTTGTTTTGTTTTGTTTTGTACTTGCTATGAGTTGCTTTGTTGGCATAACATATGGTCTATTTTAGAGAAGGATCTGTGTGCTGCTGAGAAGAAAATGTATTCACTCATTGATGAATGAAATATTCTATATATGTCTGTTAAGTCTTAATTATTGATTGATTGTATTATTTAGATCTAGAGTTTCCTTGTTTAGTTTTTATTTGGAAGATCTATCCAGTAGTGAAAGAGGTGTGTTAAAGACACCCAGTATTACTGTGTTGTCATCTATTTAATTCATGAATTTGAGAAGGATTTGTTTGATATATAGATGCTCCATTGTTTGGAGCATAAAGATTTATGATTGTTACGTCTTGTTGATGTATAATTGCCTTAAGCAGTATGAAATGTCCTTCTTTGTCCCTTCTGATTAACTTTGGTTTGAAGTCCACTTTATCTGAGGATAAAAATCCCTGCCTGTGTACACAATCCATATGAGTTATATGTTTTTTCCCATCTTTTCACCTTCAATCTTTGCCTATGAGATGAGTCTCTTGGAGGCAGCATATTGTTGGGTCTTGTTTTAATCCAATCTGCCAGTCTGTGTCTTTCAATTGATGAGTTCAGGCCATTAACATGCAAGGTTATTACTGAGGTATGAATTTGTGTTCCTGGTCATTTTGGTTTATTTCTGGTTTTTAATTTGTCTTAGATTCTCCTTTGATTGACTATTCCTTCAAAATGGTCCTCTCTTTGCTGGTTTTCATTTTTTTTTTCTCACTTCATCCTTATGGAATATTTTGTTGAGAATGTTCTATAGTGTAGGCTTACTAGTTGTGAATTCTTTTAACTTTTGTTTCTCATGGAAGGTAGAAAATTCATCTTCAAATCTGAAACTTAATTATGCTGGATATAAAATTCTTGGTTGGCATTCATTTTCTTTCAGAGCTTGAAATATTTTATTCCAGAACCTCCTAGCTTTAAGGTTCTGGGTTGAGAAATCAGTTGAGATCAGAATTGGTTTCACCGTATATGTAATTCGATTTTTTTTTTCTCTCATGGCCTTTAAGATTTTATCTTTATTCTGTGTGTTAGTCATTCTCATTATAATGTGCCTTGGTGTGGGTCTGCTGTAATTTTGTATATTTGGGGTTCTGTAAGCCTCTTGTATTTAATTTTCTGTTTCATTCTTTAGGTTTGGGAAATTTTCTTATATCATTGAAAAGAATGCACATTCCTTTGGTTTGTATCTTTGCTCCTTCATCTATCCCAATAACTCTTAAATTTTGTCTTTTCATGTTATCCCATAATCCCTGGATGTTCTGTTCATGTATTCTTATCATCTTCTCTGCATGGTCAACTCTATTTTCAAGATTATATATATTTATCTTCATTGCCTGAGGTTCTGTCTTCCAAGTGGTCTAGCCTGTTGGTGATGCTTTGTATTGAATTTATAATTTGGTTTATTGATTCCTTCATTTCGAGGATTTCTGCTTTTTTTTTTTTTTCACAATCTCTAACTCTTTATTGAAGTGATCTTTCACTTCCTGTGTTTTTTCTTTGATTTCACTCCTTATACCATGCTTTACTTTGCAGATCAGCTTAACTATGTACATTCTAAACTCCTTCTCTGACATTTCTTCTACTGTGTTGTCAGTGGATTCTGTCATTGGAGCATCTTTGTTTGTTTGGGGTGCTTTATTCCTTCATTTTTTTCATATTTGTATTTTCCCATCTAACAGTTTGGATCTAAGGCAGCACAGATTCTACCCTGCAGACCTATAGTGTTCCTGAAGTTTTCCAGCACCTCACCTTCAAGTGGGGAAACCAACATCAACAGCACCCAATGTGAACAACACACAGCCTCAAATCCACTAGATCTTATCAAGATTTCCAGTTTTCTCTAACAAACAGAAACTACAAATTCAATTGCTATTCACACTATATACAGCAAATTTACTAAAAGGGTTCACAATTCCAACTGTTGGACAAGGAGAGAACAGAAGTGGTTCATGAAGGAGAAGGAGAAAAGCCAGAAGCAAAAATCTATAGTGAGAGTGGAAGAGGAATTGACAGAGACTGACCATCAGCAGGAGAAAAGATATTGAATCCAGGAAAACAGACAAGCGAGAGGAAAAATACAAATGATAAAAAATTAAAAATATAAGAATACAAAACAAAACTGCAAAATACCATCAATACACCACAGTCCTCAACAAACTGATGCATGAAAAATACCAGGTCCCAAAATAGTAGAGATGCTAGAGAAGAGGGAAAAAAATATCTGAAAAGAAAAACAGTAACAAAACAAAAACTCAATGGAAAACTAAACAGCTGTTTGCTTCAGTTTTTTTCAGTCCTGTCTGTGATTCTTCATGGCCCAGACCAGCCCGTGTAGACCCAGTCCCTATCTCTCTGATCTGGGTTCAGATACCCCAGGCTTGGCCACCACACAGTCCCAAGATCTCAATGCTGTTCAATTTGCAGAGAGATCGTTAGGGATGTGCTCACATGGAGGAGCGACTCTGAAAAGAAGCTGCAAGATTGGAGTCACCAGCACTCCCAACAGGAAGACTCCAGGCACAGCCAATCCTGCAGGCACTCTGACACTGACCTCCAGGTCCCAGCCAGTGTCTAAAAACAGGGGCAGCTGTGCCCCCAGATGGCGGTGGCAGCAAACCGGTTGGCACTCTGGCCCTCCAGGAGCTGGCCAGCATTCCAAGATGGAGGTGGCCACGTGCAACCAAACCTGCAGGCGCTCCAGTAGTGGAACTCTGGGTAGTGGCAGCAGCAGGTCAGCAGCAGCAGGTGGCGGGTTGTCGGCAGCAGCACCGATGGCAGCTGCACCCAGAGAAAAGACCTCTGGGTGGTCACAGTGGCGTCTGCCCAGGTTGAACATCTTCTAATACAAAAATCCAAAATCCATAATCTCCAAATCTGAAGCTTTTTTAGTGACACCACAATAGGAAAATTCTACACCTGACTTTAAGTGTCAGATCATTCAAAATGCAGATGCAGTAAAGACATTATATCAAATTACTTCTGGCTATGTGTATAAGGCACATGTGAAACAGAAATTAATGTCATGTTTAGAATTGCATTCGGTTCCCAGGACATTTCATTATGTATATGCACACATTCCAAGATCTGAAAAATTCCAAAATCCAAAACATTTTTGGTCCCAAACATTTTGGAAAAGGGATACTCAACTTCTCCATAAACTTAACTAAAAGCCTAATTTTGGGGGTCACTCTTGGAGCAAATAGCTGAGTCTCAGTCAATGACAGCAGCTGGGCTTCAATCACAGGCAGCTGATTCAAATGAGGCAAAATGTCAAGCTGGACCAATTAGGCTGTCTCTGAACCTCACTTCTGCTTTCTGCCCATAAAGGCTGCCTGCCCATGTTGCAGACAGTTCTTAGAAGTTGTTCTGGTTCTGAGGGCTGCCTGATTTCCAAATTATTCCTTGCACAATTAAGTTGAACTCATCTAAGTTTTCTGCTTTTAACACTAACAGCAGTATGATTTTACTTTGTGCATTCACGTTAGTACATACATGGGTGGATGAGGAACACAAGTGTTCAGCAAATCTTATGTTTTATAACTATTATGCACAGTCACGTTATATCTGGTATCTTTAGAGTTCATTGGAAGGAAGACAATATATTTCCAAATAATTCATCTTTAAATTTGCTTTAGTACCATCCATATTATCTTCATTCATTATACACACACTGAGGCACTACTCAAACGCTAGCGTTGTGCCAAAAACTGAGGATTAAAAAAAACATGGAGGCAAATTTCTTGTGCTGAAGAAGATCAGAGTCCAATGGGGAAGACAAAAAGGAAAAGAGAAAAAAATGTTATGGGGAAGAAAATCTGTTGCAATAATGAAGATTTAGAAGGAAGGAGAAAGGAGGGGCCCTAAATAGACAAACGACCAATATTTGTTAGTGATTATATTCAAGAAATCAAAAAGAATACAAAGAATTATTAGAAATAGTCTGCTTCCTTGAGGAGCTACTACCTAGTTGAAGATAGAAACTCTGAAACTGTGACTACGCACCACCTTGCCCACGCTCCTCTGCAGGAGCAGACAGGGGTGAGACAGCAGTGGGCCCTGGGAGCACAGATCTGAGCCGATGCCAACCTCACTCCCCAGCCCCAGCTCTGTGCCCTGGGGCAAGCTGCCAAGTTTGACTTGTGCCTTAGTCATCCATCAACTAAACACTGAGGGACAGTTTTGCACTCGAGCATCACATGCCCTGCGGGTAGAACGGGGGACAGGAAAACATCCTCTCTGTCCTGTGATGCTCTGGGCTTGGCCACCCAGGAAGTGGCCTAGAGGACCAACCAGGAAGTGACACAGCTCCATCAAGGCTTTCCAAAAGAGAATAGTGTACAATGGGCACTGTGGGGCCTAGGGAGGTAGAGAAGACCTAAGACTCCAAACTTAACAACGAGCCCCGGAAGATGAGAGAAATACCATACAGACCTGGCCTCCACACTTGAGGCCAAAAGTTAGTGGTAAAAACCACCACAAAGCAGCGGGGTGGCGGGTGGGAGGATGTGCACCTATAACCCCAGCAACTCAGGAGGCTGAGGCAGGAGGATCACCCATTCAAGGCCAGTCTGGGCAACTTAGTAAGAACCTGTTGCAAAAAAAAAAAAATTTAATTTTTAAAGGGCTGAGGATGTAGCTCAAGGGTAGAGCACTTGCTTAGCATGAGCAAGGCTGTGGGTTTTGTCCCCAGGACAAAAGAAAAAAATCCTGCCACAGAATGAAAATGCAATCTACTGATTAAGGATTTATGCTTCATAAGAGGTTCAGGGGGGCAGAATTACGTTCTTAAAAATATGCGTCTAGGTATAAATTAGGTTTGGATGCCTCTAAACATTATATAAGTAAGATCTAAATAGGGCAAATTATGTCTAGTAATCTGGTACGGCATGATTTAGTATGACCGACAGAACATTATTCTGTAAAATGGAAGCAAACGTTGATCCCCACTGTATGTGTGTGAGGGCTGCCATAACAAAACACCAAGGACTGAGTGACTCAAATGACAGAGTTGTTTTTCTCAATTCTTGAAGCTAGACACCCAAGGTCAAGGTGCTGGCAGGATTGGTCTCTTCTGAGGCCTCACTCCTTGGCTTGTATGTGGCCACCTTCTCCCTGTCCTCCCTTGGTTTGTTCCTCTGTGTCTGTCTCATGCAAATTTCTTCTTATAAAGTCCCTGGTCGTATAAAACCAAGGCCACTCCAATGAGCTCACTTTATCTCCACTGCCTCTCTAAAGTCCCCGTTCCAAACAGTCACATCCTGAGGTCCTGGGGACAAGGACTTTGCTGTGGTTGGGACATGGTTTGAGTGTCTCCCAGAGCTCCAACAGGTCTGAAACTGGGTCCTCAAGGTGGCGGTGTTGAGACGCAGCAGAACCTGTAAGGGGTGGAGCCTGGAAGGAGGTCATTAAGTCGCTGGGGCACCGCCCCTCGGAAGGGACCAAGTAGTTCTCTTGGAACCCTCATCAGGTCCCACAAGAGCTCCTCCCTATTCTGACCCTCTCATTCTTGTTCCCACCATGAGGCCTTTTGCCAGAGACCAAGCAAATGGAGCCACCCAATCGTAGACTTTCAGCCTTCAAAACTGTGAGCCAAAGAAACCTCCTTATATCTTAGTGAGCCTCAGTTTTCTGTTACAGTAACAGAAAATGGACTAAAACGGACTTCAACGTACAGATTTGGGGGCAACTTAATTCTACCCCTAACATCATCCATCACTATTGTAACTTCACGTTGTTCGGGATGTTCTGGTCAATTCAGGGTGATATGTGGACGAGAAATGTGCAGGGAGACAATCTCACTCCTATCGTGTAGCCGGGGGTGGGCACTGGCACAGATTTTCTGAAGAACAATGGGCCATCTTTTAGGATTAAACCCTAAAAACAGACATCCTGTTGTGCCTTATCATTCCTAATGCAAAACTTTTATGACCACTGCAGTATCACAATTAGAGGTAAAAGTTTGAAACATCCTGCCCATAAAACGAATAGGGAAGAGTTAAAAATCATAGAACGTGACAGTAAAATCAATGTTTAAAAAGACTTTTAATGACATAAAATAAAGCTTATGATGCAATGCCAAGTTAAAAAAAAAAAAGTTTCCTACTTCCTCTTGAACTCACTCCAATCAGCAATGACCACCCACCTTTCCACTGAATCTGACATCACCAGGGTCGTCAGTGACCATGAGACTGGCCATACAGTGAGGGTTCTCAGTCCTCTCCTGGCCGCTGTGGGTCTCCGTCTGTCCCTCTTTCCTCACCACTTGCTTCCTCAGCCACTGAGGTCACCCACTGCCATCCTCTTTCCTACCGTACCACTAACTGCTTCCATCTCTTCTGGCTCTTCTCTCTCACCCAGACCTCTGAACACAGAGACTTCCCAGGCTGGCTTGCTCTGTGGACACCTTGCCTGGTGATCTCATTCAGTGCATGGCTTTGATTTCCATCAAGACTGTGGCCAAGCCAGGCACAGCAACTGTAATCCCAGCAACTCCGGAGGCTGAGGCAGGAGGATCGCAAGTTCAAGGCCAATCTCAGTAACTTTCGAGTAAGGCCCTAAGCAACTTAGTGAGACCCTGTCTCAAAATAAAAAATAAAAAGGACTGGGGTTAAGTGCCCCTGGGTTCGATCCAAAACAAAAGATGATGCCCGAATTGAGATGTCTGGCCTTGTCCTCTTATCTGAAGTTCAGATTTCCGTGTCCAACTGTCTCCCTGAGGATATCTAACAGGGTCTCAAACTCAGCAAACTCCTGCCACCCTGAACTCCAAGACCCGCGCGCGGTGGTCTCCCTGAGATGGGCCGTTCACCAAGTGCATCCGTTGGCGGGGCTGCCATCACTCGGCCACGCTGGGAGTGGCTTAAACATCAGAAATGCTTCGTCTCACAGTTCTGGAGGCCAGAGGAGGGAGACCGAGGGCGGTGCTTCTTCCGAGCACTGCCAGCGCATCTGTTCCATTCCCCACTCTGGAGCCCCAGCCGGGGGCACTCCTCGGCTCCGTGCGTCACTCCTGTCCTCACCAGCCCGCCTCTGCGTGCGCCTGTGACTCCGAGCCCAGCTTCGCGAGGACGTGGGGCTTACTGGATCAGCACACCACACACACACGACCTTATCCTCACACCTCCAAGTAATCGCACCCACAGTGACCCTATGTCCAAACACAGGCAGGCTGTGAGGTTCGGAGGGGCGGGGGGCGAGGTTAGGACTCCAACACAGGAAGACGGAGTCATATGTCAACACAAAATAAATCCCAAGGGATCATCATACTTGAATCTTCCCTTTTTCTCACCCCATACACCCAATTCATCTCCAAATTCATTTGGCTCTATTTTAAATACATATTGAATCTGACCATTTTTCTCACCACGTCACCCCAAACCCTTTTCCTAGCCACCTTGTCCTGTAGAGTCTATTCTCACCAGGGCAACCAGAGGGATCCTATTTAGAACCAAAGTCAGAAGATACCATTCCTCTGCTCCAAACCCTTCAGTGAAATGCAAAACCCTCATCTCTACTGTCTGCACACCTCTGCGACTTCCCCCATGTCAGTGCCTAATACTCCCTTTGAGCCCCACACCCCTGTCACACTGGTTTCCTTGCTAGTCCCTGGATATGCCCAACATGCTTCCACCACAGGACCTTTGCACTGGCTGTTCCCCTTGGCCAGATAGTCACCTTGCTCACCTCACTCGGTCTTTTCTGGGACTGTCCCCTCCAAAAGATCAGACTCTGCTACTCTATTCTCTTTCTCTGCCTCTATTCCTCTGAGGCACTTTTCCCTCCCCGACCTTATGTCCCTGTCTGCCTCTCCATTGAGGATATAAGCCCCACAGGGAGAGACAAGGGCTGTTTTTGCCACTGGGCCTAGAATTCTTGGCTCCTAGAAGATAAGAAGTAATTGCTGTAGCAGTGAATGTTATGACTGAAGCCGGGAAGGAAAACTTATTTGGATGCCAACATGAATGATTTACCTACAGTGGTGAAATTAATTACTGTTTAGACTACATTATACTTTCCAGATTTTCTAAAATATTCTGTTATTACTTTTATAATACAGCAAAAATCAACAATAGTTTTTTGAAAAGACATGTTAACTCTTTCAAAAGGCTAGTTTCAACATGAATTTAAATTTTTAAAGGTTAGAATTTCTACAACATAAACAATACATGAGACAGAGTACCGTCCACTAGACTTTATGGTAACTAAGCTCCATTGGAACTTTCAGCATTTTTCCTTTGAAACTTACTCTTAACTTAGTGTGATGGGTTAATATGTTTAGCACTATCATCAACATGATTAATCTGGTTGAAAAGCTGGCTTCTTTTATTTTCATCAATCAAAAATGTTAAATAAGAAAAGCCTTTTTGAAAATCAGAGCAATAAAAAATAAGCTTTATTAGACCAGAGTGACTGCCAACTTGAGAATCAAGTATCTGAAACTTGGTTTAAGATGAAGGAGAAAAAAGACAAAGACAGAAAACACAACTTGCTTTTGATTAGAGAGTGTCACACAGTGGTTCAAAGCCAGAGTCCACAGAAGCCAGGCAGCCAAAAAACCAAGCCACTGACGAGCTGTGTGGCCTTGGATACCTTTCTATTACCTTTCTGTGACTCACTTTCCCCATCTATAAAATGGGAATGATTAAAAAGAGGACTTCTATGAAGATTAATTATATGCAAAGCACTTAAGACAGTTCCTAGTTCAGAGTAGGGCCAGACAGGTGTCAAATATTATTATCCCACGTACCAAATCCATCCCACACATACACCAAAATAGCCTCTGAGAAAGCACTGGAGAAGCAGGTCACCTTTATATCTGGGACAGAATTTTATTTCTACCAATGGGATTTTGTACTAACCTACAAGAGCCTTTCTCATTGAATCAAACAAAAGCTACCACTTTCCTTTCTTTCCATGCTTAAACATTCAGAGTAAAACGCAGACTGCAGCAAAAGGAGAGAGGACATCCCTAAGCTAAATAAAAGCCTATGTGATTATTCTCATCATCAAGATTCATATTTCCAAACTAATTTTTGTAACTGAATGAGGAATAATCACTGAGACAGAGCCTTTTAAAATAACCATTTATTTTGACAGCATTCCTTAATGCAAATTAACAATATCATGTGACTAAGGATGGAGAACTCTGAAAGAAATGCCACCCGAGTCATGCCAAGAATCTCCAATGTCACCGATGCTCACGTGCCACCACCGAATGCAAACACAGAACAAAGGCTGGGATTATTAGACTTTTATACCCCCAAGTTGAAGTATCCCTGTGAAATACGAGGCCACTCCTCTAATCACAAGGAATCTATATAGCAGATGATGCATTTGCAAACAATTAATCCTGGGGCCACTAGCTCTCTTGCTGGAAAAATGTGATACAACCATTTTTGGAAATTAAGTTGAAATACAACTGTGGTCTTCAAGGGCCCACTAGGGGAGAGTTGAAAGGAACAAAGTTCTGTTTTCAAAACAATAATATGTACAATTTGAAATTTTATATAGGTTTTCTCATTTCTGACAACTTTCTGAATGGAAAATTATCCTAGTAAATACTCTGAATTTAAAATTTTCCTTTTGAGGCTGAGAGTAGAGCTCAGTGATAAAGCTCATGAGGGGCCCTAGACGCAATTCCAAGCACCAAATAAATAAAATGCTCCTTTTTTCATATGAGCCAAACTTTTCATATGCATTTAAATACTTAAATTAATTGATCTCTATGACCCCTCCTTCTATAATCTCTGGTCATGTCAGAGACATGATATGTCATCTGTATATGAATAGAAATTTAAATAACTAGTAGAACAAAAATCATATCTGTTAGAAATTGCCAACATTAAAATAAATGAGCTATTTCCTTCTGAAACTAGGCCGAACTTGTTAAATAAAGGATGATGATGATAATTGGATGTTAATATTTCCAAACTCTTTATGTTTTTATATTTTCCAAGAAAATAAGTGGTCAGAGTTTTTAAAGATTTAATCTAAATAATTCTTTTTATTATTCAAAATAAGTCAGGGTTAACTGACTTATTTTAACAGTGTTTTTCTTTGTCTATATTTTCTTACAAAGTAGTACTGCTAAATTATACCTAATCAATACTAAAAATATAATAAAGAGAAAGAAGAAAAGGAAATGCTACACAATTTTGTAAGGATTTTAATAAAGCCAAGATAAATACACCAATAATCACAAATCTCACAACTTCTAACAGACTGACCATGCAGTGATTTACTCTCAAGCCACCAACCCCTAAAAGCCATGTATTCCTAGTACCCAATTTTTTTCTCTTAGATTTCTTCCCATTGTTGTCACCACTAGCTGACATCATGATTAGAGAGCAGCTTCTATGGAATGAAAGTGAAGATAAAAGAAAAAAGGACTACTATGTTTCTTTGTGGAAACTAGACTCTAAAGATGACCTCAAATAATTCCACCACCACCCCCCATCAGTTAGGTTGTGCCTTCCATCCAAAGGCAGAGTGGAGTTTATGTTCTCTCACTCTTGAATCTGCGCTGAGCTGAGGATGGTTCCAATCAATGAAGTACCATCCAGAGACTTGCAAGCCCAGGCATTAAGGTTAGACAGAAACACTTCATCCTTCTTGGAACCTAGCTGCCATCGAATGAAGAAGCCCAACCAAACACATGGACAGTTCCACATGGAAGAGAACTGAGGCCCCCAGCCAAAAGCCCCAACGGAGCTCCCAACCAACAGCCAGCACTATCTGGCCAACCACATGAGTACAATATCTTGGAAATAAATCCTCCAGCCTCAGTCACATCACCCAGGCTGATGTCACATGGAGCAGAGACAAGTCATCCCCACTGAGTTCTGTCCAAATTGGCAAATCAGGAGCAAATATGATTGTATTTGTTTAATATCATTTTAAGTATCAGGGTGGTCTGTCCTGCAGGAATAGATAACCCAGCCTTCCTGAAGTCACCTTCCTTCCCTCCAGGGCTTCTGCTGATTCCACCATGCTGAGCCTTCTGCACTCACACACTGTGGTTCTGTGAGCAAGTCTTTAAAATAAAAACTGCCATAGAGGTGGTCAACAGCCTCAGGAATCCTATGAAGCACAGAGAAAACCCAGCACAGGCCTCTGTATTCTGCATTTTTAAGCACTGCATATGATCCAACATAAAGACAGCTTTCTAATGACTTCCTGACCAAATAAGTACACAAAAATACTCATCTTTGATACTACTAGCCACTGCTGAGTACTGTTCTACAAAGATTGCCACAATTTTTAGATAATATAAAAAAAAAAAAACATTTTAAACTGGTGAATTGCATGGTAATGTGAACCCTATCTCAAAAAGTTGTTTAAAAAAAAAAAATCAACATGCCCACGTAAGATGATCTCATCAAACATCCTACTGTGAAGCTTAAGGAAGTCTATGGGGGCAGAGGCTAACATTGGCCCAGCCCTGGCCAAAACTTAAGTCACAGGCTCTCAGGATGACCAGGGCCCCTTCCAAGGATTTTTAACGTGCCCTACAGTTTCTCTGCCTAAGGCAAGCTCCTCTAATAGGGGTCTCACCCCTCAAACAGCCTGGGTCATCTTGGGACAGCTCTTTCGTAAAAAAAAAAAAAAAAAAAAAAAAAAAAAAAAAAAAAAAAAGACATTCCCCTTAATCAAGCTGAAATCTGTCCCCCTGGGGCTTCCATTCACTGCTTCCCTTCCCACACCGGGTGCAGAGAGCTCTTCCACCTGCCTGCAACTTCTATTCCTCTGACAGTACAGCCAGTCCTGCAGCTGCTCCTCCCAGGAAGCTGCTTCTAAGGATGACGCTGTACCATGCTGCTCTCGGGGACTTCTATATGGCCCGGCAGGCTGAGGAGCATGAGCTGGGGAGTCAGAACGTGTAGGTGTAAAGCCAAGTTCCATCGCTAACCAGCCATGTGACCTTCGGCAAGTTACTGAGCCCTTTTTAGTCTGAACTGCCACGTCTGTAAATTGCAGGTAATGGAAAGAAGTTTCATTTGCAGGAAGGAGCAAAGCAGGGGCGAGAGAGTCACTGCCTCAGATGAATATCACTAGTAGTCAAAATGAGGTCTATTTAGGATGACCAACACACTGGCTCTCCAAACATCCTTCTACGTATGAACACATCACTGTTTCCTTGTTAAAATACAATCTCTTTCCCTCTGCCAAGCACATGTAGTAATTCAAGCTCATTCAACACAGCTGATATGACTCCATTATAACAGAACCCACTTCAACATTAAGCAACTAGCCCAGGGACTGGAGCCCAGGAGACCCACCACAATTTCTAGCAACAAGCGAGACAATGTCAGGAACAGCACACTTAAGATATCATGCTGGGACTGGGTTGTGGCTCAGTGGTAGAGCGCTGGGTTCAGTCCTCAGCACCACATAAAAATTTAAAAATAAAGGTATTGTGTCTGTCTACAACTAAAAGTATTTTTTAAAAAGATATTACACTCAAGATATTTTATATTTTTTATTATCTGCAATTCCCTTCTGCAGGCAGGATAAAGAGGGCTAGAAAATCTACACCAGAGCACTGTGGGAAACAGACCTGGGCCCAACCTTCCAGGGTACTCCCAAACGGTGGCTGTCAGTGGCCATGTGCACACTCACCTGACTGTACTTAGCCTAATTCTCAGGCAGCTCGAGACCCAGCCTCACAGGCAGAGAAGGAGAACGTGGGCTTGCCTGACCCCACCCCACAGAACGTTAAATGCACACATTTTCTTTTCACCATCCACAGATGCCTGCCCCATCACCTGCACAAATATAATTACCTGATTACCAAAACGTCTGCATTGGTTTAAGGACAGTTAGTAGAGTTGCCCAGGTGTACTGCTGAAAACTGAAATTAAATATACAGCAGCACACGCCAGGGGTGGTGGTGCACACCTGTAATCCCAGCGGCTCCAGAGGTTAAGACGGGAGGATCTTGAGTTCAAAGCCAGCCTCAGCAAAAGCGAGGCACTAAGCAACTCGGTGAGACCCTGTTTCTAAATAAAATACAAAATAGGGCTGAGGATGTGGCTCAGTGATAGAGTGTCCCTGAGTTCAATCCCTGGTACTCCCCCGCAAAAAAACTATATGTACATATACATACGCACACTAGCACAGAGCTGAATTACTACAGGGAGCTATTTTTTTAAATGTAACAATAACTTAGTCACTTGCCTGGTTAAAACATTCAACAACTGAAGGGACGAGTCCAGGGGCATTTCCACCCTGTGACTGGACAGTACCTGACCAAAGCCCTCTGCCTCCGGCAGTGGCAACCAGGAGCCTGAGTTGGCCCCACCACTGTGCCCAGCTTTAAGCAAGAGCATGTGACTGTAAAGTCTGTAAAAGAACATTTAATAAAGGACACTTTCATCCTTTTACTATTTCTCTCAGGGAGGAGAAAATATTTGTCTTTCTGATATCCAATACTCAGCGCTGGTTTGTCACATTCTGACCTGGGCAATATACGAAGCCATGACCAGATTCTCATTGCTGTCACACTTGGACATATGTGATTAGCAGCTAGAGAAACATACCACACGGAAATAAACCAGACATCACTGGCCTGGCAGGTGAGCCCCGCCAAAGCTAATGTGTGCATAGCATGAGGGACGGAGCCACAGTCCTAATTTACACTGACTCTTCCTTCCAATTACTGTTGACTTTTAAGGAGAACCATTTTCTCTCTTCCTATATTTTATCACCAAAGGAAGGACTTCCCAGCAAGAAGATATACCTAGCAGGAGATTGGGCCCCAGATGTGTCCGACATTATGTCGTCTTACAGCTCTGGTTCTGTGTGTGGTCCCTGGACCCGCAGCCTCAGCTGGGATTCTACTAAAAGTGAAATTCTCAAGCCCTACCTCAGACACAGGAAACAGAGACTGGGGTCGAGGCCCAGCCATCTGCACTTTATCAAGTGACCCAGATGACTCTGGCCCACGAAAATGTGGAAAGCCACAGCCATGTCTGCGAGTCACTGTCTTAAGGTACCATGAGTTGTGCCAGGACAGTCCCTGGGGTGACCAGCCTTCTGTTAGCTGCAAAGTCATATGGAAAAAGGCAGAGTCAGGCAACCCCATGTGGGTGGGGTCAGGTCATTCAGGATGGTAGGATACCGGGCAGCTCAGGGGATAAGGGGATAGTGGGATAGAGATCACAAAGTAGAGAACTTGTCCTCAAAACTATGCTCAAAAGAGAGAACAATGCCAACTTCAGAGAGGGCCTGCATCAATGGACAACTGCGATTCAAAATTGCAAAATTTTTCTAGAAAAGTGGAAATGGAATTTTACACCAAAGCTTTATATAAGATGCTGATAAGGGCTGGGGTTGTGTCTCAGTGGTAGAGCACTTGCCTAGCATGTGTGAGACACTGGGTTCAATTCTCAGCACCGCAAATAAATAAATGAATAAATAAAATAGAGGTCCATCAACAACTAAAAATAAATGTTTAAAAAGAGATTCAGATAAAGCTGAAGTGAGGGTTGGAGCCCCCTCCACCCTTGGTAGCCCCCGGTGTACTTCGGTGGAATCCTGAGGGTTTCTGAGGACACAGTTGGGAAAGCCTGGGTTACTTACTAAACATGCTGATTCCTGGGCCTGCTAAATTAGAAGACCTGGGATCAGGGCCCGAAAACCTGTATTTCTTTTTAGTTTCTCCAGGTAATTCTAATAATCAGCCAGATCACAACCTATGAGCAATGCAGAATAGAATCCTGGACTTTCACATCTGAACCACGTCAGGGAGCTTCTTAACAATGCAAATTCCTTCTCAAGTCCTACCGATAAGGGCTCTGGAATCTGCTTTGCTGATGTCATACACACGTCATCACACACACAGGTGAAACACTGTGGCCTGCGGCCATGAACTGCATCCCTCCCATTCCCACACTTCCCTCCAGCTCCTTCTCTGCTACAAAGAGAACTCCCCCTCCTGACTTCTTGGGGTCACATCCTGAACTGGTGGAGGAGCAAGAAGGAGAACACCATCTTGGTTCTTTTCAGGGTCCTGACTGCTCTCACAGCTTTGTCCCCTAAGCATCAGAGGAGAGCTCTTGACAACCAAGCACCAACCCTTACACCGGGGGCTCACCACTAAGCCCTAAGAAACTTTAAAAGCTAGATGCCTGGTCCAGGTGGACCTCACTGATTCTGACTTAACTGCCTTAACAAGGCAGGGCATTGGTACTTTTTGAAGGTATCTCAGGTTCAAATGCACTTCCAATGCAGCTTCTCCCCCCGGTCTGTGCACGGGTCTCATTAGCGCGCAGACCCTGATTCAGCAGGCAGAGGTGGGCCCGAGGGGCTGTACTGCCAACACGCCCCAGATGGTGCACACAGTGCTGGTCCAAGGATCACATTTTGAGTATAGAGGGTCTAGTTGTTGGCAGAAGTTAGCTCTATCAGAATCACTTGAGGGCTTGTTATAACAGAACACTGGGCTCATCCCTACCGTTTCTAAATCAATGCCTGGGTTGGGGCCCCACAGTTTGCATCTCTCACAAGTTCTCAGGTGAGGCTGAGGGTCCTAGGACTATATTTCAGAACCTTGGGTACAGATCACTGTCTAAGTTCAGGCTGCTCTAACAAAATACCATAAACTGGGTGGCGTATAAACAACAGACATTTATTTTACACAGATCTACTGGTTAGAAGACTAAAATTAGGGCCTTAGCACAGTCAGGTCCTGGTGAAGGTCCCCTTCTGGGCTGCAGACTGCCTACATCTCTCTGTATTCTCACACAGCTGAAAGCAGAGCGGGGAGCAAGCTCTCTTATGATCCTCCACTAACCCCGTTCATGAGAGCTCCATTCTTGGGATTTCATCTAAACCTAATAACCCCCAAAAATCCCACCTCCCAATTCTCCACCACACAGAGGAATAAGATTTCAACAAGTGTGTTTTGGAGGGACACACACATCCAGTCTATAACAACCATGTTTTTTAAATATTCATGCACATTTATATAGCCTGGGGAGCTTTCAAAAACAGAGGTCACCAGGCCTAATCCATATGATTGTCTGGTCTGGGAAGAAGCCCGAGAAGTATAACTCATGAGCATCTCAAGGGACTAGTGTGGTCCACTAATCTAAGGACCACCCTCAAACCTAGAATTTGCATTCTGTAAATGCAATAAGACGTTCTGGTACTGCTAACCAACTTTACTGGAAACGGTCTGAACTTCATAAATGTTCCTAATTAGGTGCCACCACTGCAATCCTAAATGTTCTCATGGGCCACTACCAGCTCCAACAATAAGTGGGAGAGAATGAGGATACCTGGAGCCAGAAGAGTACCAAATAACTGCTAGGTTTCCTGGGACAAGCGACCTAGGGTTTCTGCTATGGTCTGAACCTATGTGCCCCACCCAATTCTTATGTGGAAATCCTAATCACCAAGGTATTAGGAGGTAAGACCTTTGGGAGGTCCTGAGAGAGTTCTCAGGAATGGAACTGATGCCCTTATAAAAGAAGCCACCAAAAAGTTCTTTGTCCCTTGTACAGTGGAAGGTAATGAGAACACAGTCATATAGGAAGTGGGCCCTTAACCTGCTGGTGGTTTGATTTTGGACTTCCCTGCCTTCAGAACTGTAAGAAATAAATCTGTGCTATTTATAAGCTACTCTGCTTATATTTTGTTATGCAGTGTGAATGGACTAAAACAGGTTCCAAATCTAATCCACAGGTTGAAAACACAAGGCCACAGAAGATTTTCTTGGTGACAAGACCCATATGTGTGGAGGAAAGCACTGCAGCAGGGCAGTGGATCCCACAGAGGCCTCAGGTGAGGAACCTGGCTGAACTCAGGAAGCTGCAATTTCCTCATCTACAAATGGGGGAAATGAAGCCTCTTCCAGAGGCCGGTAAGGGGACAGAAGATTCGTCTGTAGCATTCTTAGCAGAAGGCTGACACACGGTACATCCACAGGTACGTGACAGTTCTTCCAAGTATCAGTTGAGCTACAGAATCTTGCATTTGGAATTGACCTTGAGAATTAGCCCTCAACCAGAACAGGAAACCCAAAAGCCAGTAGTGCCACTCACCTGGTACTTAAGAGAAACAAGTCCACCCAGATCTTCCCACTCAGAATCTGCACTTCAGCGTGACCCCCAGGAGTCTCCTGTGCACATCTGCTTGCAGTCCGCTGTCCCAACACATCTCCACCAGTTGTGGTAGACATCAGTAGCTCTCAACGTTGCTGGGAGTTGGGGTCCTCTGAAGAGCTTTGAAACAACACTAATGCAACATTCTACCCTCAGGGAGGCTGATTCAACTGGTTTTGGGTGCAGCTCGAGAACTGGGATTATTTTCAAATCCTCCCAAGAGATCTAACATTCAACAAGGTTGAACCACTAGTGTAAAACAAGCACACAGGTGTGGAGCCCTGCGAATGGGTATAATCCTGGTCTATACTTCCTGCTGTGTCACCTGGGGCAGGTTACTTAACCTCTTGGTGCCTCAGTTTCCTCATCTGTCAGACTGGCATAATAATAGTGCCTATCTCCTAAAGATACTAACAGGATAAAATGAGACAAAATCCATAGAAGACACACTAGCACCGGGGCGGCCAGCAGTCCTCAGTGAAGGTTAACTACTGTTAATTTGAAGGGGTGGATGTTTGATTCTACACAAAGATTTCTAATGGCAAGGGTTTCATCCTTCATGTCTTAGCACTTCCTCTGTACGATGTTCGTTAGAAAGGACTTCTAACGAGTAACCAGGGTATTGCAATGATCAGTCAGGTCCCACTGCGCTTACACACACACACACACACACACACACACACACACACACACACACGAGTCTTCTCTGGGCATAAGCTCAGAGGCCCTGGCCATGAATGAGCGGGTCACCTCCACCCAGTGTGATGGTTCAACCCAGTCCGACTGCTCTGTCCTCAGTTTCCTCATCCATTACACAAAAGGTCAGGCCTGGCAGGTCATGTGGTCCCTTTCAGTGCCTCCCTTCTCAGGTTCCCGTCCTGCCAGGAAGAAGCCCCACCAGGGGCTGGGGTTGTGGCTCAGTGATCGAGCACTTGCCTAGCATGTGTGAGGCCCTGGGTTCAATCCTCAGCACCACATATAAATAAGTGAATAAAATGGAGGTCCATCAACCTCTAAAAAATATATTTTAAAAAGAAGAAGCAGCACCCCACCAAGGGCAGAGTCATGTTTTCACCTCATGGTCTTCAACAGAACAAAAAGCCCATTACATTTCCATGGCTGCCTGGTGGTTACCCAGTAAACGAAAATTTAACAATAGGCTTTCTCTCAAGATCTTGTAAATATAGCCACACTCCCTGGGAGCACAGAGGATTTCCTGAAGGGTTTTTCTGAGGAAACTAACAGGCCTAAATAATAGAGGGTGTTTTGACTGACCCTGTATATGTGAGTGTGAGTGTGTATATACACACACAAAAGTGAAGGGTTTTTTTTTTTGTTCCTCTTTCCTGAGAACTCTGAGATTCCGGGAACCTTTTGTCAGGGTGTCTCCTCCAGTTTTCCTTTGACTGTGTCTCGAATTCATTCCTTTCTCTGCTTCCAAATGAGCCTCATTGTGGTGGTGGCTCCTCCTCCACACTCGACCCTGGCTTGCTCTGGCCCACGTTCCTAGCTCGCTGCCTGGGTCCAGCAAACCTCAGCACACCCCTAAGGCCAGCCCCATGTGAGGCCTCCCTGACCTCTCTCCCTGCACGGCCCACCAGCACCTCCACCCCAATGTCCCAACACCAACCCCCCCATCTGGCCCAGCCCTCCTTTCCCCTCAAAAACCTGAGATGATCTGTCTTCTCTTCCTCCTCCAGACACTTAAATCCGCTTCCAGTTCTGCCAACTCAACCTCCTCAGTCTTCTCCATCCCCCAGGGATGTCACCCACATCCTCCCTTCTTCCCAAAAGGAGCTGCCTCTGCGGGCGTTCCCCTACATGTTACCCTTCGCCCCGCTGTAGAAGCTGCTCCTATGGCCACCCTCCTTCTCTGAGCCTATCAGATTCAGTAATAACAACTGCCAATCATCAAGCCTCTGCTGCGAGCCAAGCAGGGTGCTAGGTTCTTCACTTACATGTCCTGTAATCTCTAGAGTGGACACAAATCTCCATTTCCAGATTAGTAACTGAGGCTCTGTGACAATACTGCCATTGAATTCCAGGTCCATGCTCTTTCAGCAGAATCATGGCGCTGCTGGAAATATGACGGAGGTGGAGAATCCAGCCTGCCCAAGTTCTTGGCTCAACCTGCCACTTTATCCTCTTCCCCTTCCCTTTTTCTACACATCTCCTAGAAGCTGAAAATAATGGGACACTCCCACCCACACAACAAGGACACGATTCAGTGGACCCCAGGCTCTTGTCCACACTGGTCTCTGCCTGAAATGGTCTTTTCCTAGTGCAATCTAGGAAAAAAAAAAAAAAAAAAAAATCCTGCCTACCTAAGGACTCCTGATCTTGAAATGTTTGGAACACAACTGAGTTTGGTATCGGTCTCTCTCTGTTGAAGCCCAATGGCACTTGGTCTCCCTCTTGCATCCCTGTGTGCTTTTCTGACACATTTCCCATGGCAGCACACTGCTGGACGGCTAAGGACAGCATCTGACAAGTAACTGACTCTGTCCACAGAAGGCGACACCTTGAGCACACACTGTGAGATCTACCAAGGAGAAGCACACTGAGAAAACACAGGAGTCCGAAATTACATGCAATCGTCCTACCTTGACTGATTTTTAAAGAATTTGTTGAGTATGAGGACTCTTGTCACCTCCAAGTAGACACGGACAAGTTTTAAGAGTGCAAGTTTTAAAAGCACATGTAAGCTCAAGAAAATCCATTTTCTTTTTTTCATAAAATGGTCCCCGACGGGGGTGGGGGGGTGGAGAATGGGGGCTGGTCATGAGGGAGAGAGTTTCTTGTCCCTGGAAGGATTCAAATCCAGATTGAGTGCGCTGTGGCAGAGACGCCCAGAGGATTCCTGGGCTGGAATAGATGCTAGAGTAGATGACAGACTTTCTAAGTTATTTCCAAATCAGACCTAAAGCTCCCCTTTCCTGTTGTGAGGACACTCACCGAAGATGACTAGCAAGTCCTGTCATGTTCTAACAACTGAGAACAGTTTACTGAAACCTTACCCCACAAACCAAGCATCAATGTATCACTTCACCCTGAGATTATGCAACAAGCAAAAGTCAAACAAGAGCATGACTTCATCCTCTGAACACAAACCCTTATTTTTATCATGAAAGTCAGTGTGATTTTAAAACATTTTCCAAAACTGCCAAAGGCTATCTTAATATTTGGATAGTATGAGGGGCAATTATTTTGCAAAATTTAGTGAAAAGTCAAGTTATACAACTATAATTCAAGAAAAAAATTAGAATCACTAGAATCCTAAGTAATAATGATTTTGTACAATGAACCCAAAAGTATGATGAATCCCATTCAGGACACCTAAGGTCCATTACCAAGGTGTATTGGTTCAAAACCTCTGTAGTTACAGGTATTTTGGGGGGCAAATATTAATAGAGAAGTATAAAGCAATATGACATCATAGTTCCGTTTTGTAACTTTTTGCAACAAGGTCTAGGATATGAGATAAAAAACGAGTAACAAATTCAAACAAAAGAAAATAAGCTTTTTTTTTTTTTTTCAGGTTAAAATTTTGTCATTACGCTATCAAAAATTTGCTATGGCTATCTTTACTAACTGCGCATTCCTCCTTCGGACGAGGGGTAGTAGTTAGTTTGATCTTTAAAAGTAAACTGTTTATGAACAAATGCCACATGCTTCTCCATGTTCAGCCACAGCCTGAACAGGTAAAGCTCTGAGTTCTTCATGGAAAACTTCTATATCCACCTTTATGTGTGACCCACACATCATTTAAATCACCTCCCACCCAGATGAAAACACTGCACAGAGGTGGCTCCTAATACCATGCTGAGTCATAAAAATTATTAACGAAATAGGTAACTTTTCTCCACATAGCTTCGGTACAATGCTGTGCTGTGAACCATTCAAGGTCATTTGAAGATCACTCACACATACACATAATCCTTTCAAGTTTCTAAACCAGTCATCAAGAAGGACCTTTGAGAAACATCTAAGAAAAACATCTAAATGTATCAAAATGTAGGTAAGCACCCAGATACAGGTATTCCCTGAAGTCAGTTTTCAGGAAAACAACCTAAGTAGATATAGTAAGAATAACAGGGCTCTAGCCCAATCACCTAAGGCCTTGCCCGCTCAGGGCGAGTCTCGGCTAATTTTTTAATGGAACTCCATTAGTGCTTTACAGAAAAGTCACAGAAACAGCACACTAAAAATTTTTTTTTAATTTTTTAAATTAACCATAATATTTTTGAAGTTATAGATGTTTAAATATTTTTTTAGTTGTAGATGAACACAATACCTTTATTTATTTATTTTTATGTGGTGCTGAGGATCAAACCCAGTGCCTCACACATACTAGCCAAGTGCTCTACCACTGAGCCACAACCCCAGCCCCAATCATAATATTTTTAAGAAATGGTGACTAGGTTGTCCAGGCCAGCCCTGAACTCCTGGGTTCAAACAATCCTACTGTCTCAGGTTCCCAAGTAGCTGAGACTATAGGACAGAAGTACTGTCTCCAGCTTCAAAAATGTCTTTAAAAGACAATATCACCTCATGTACATATATGACTGCATGACCGATGTGATCCCACAATACATACATTCAGAAAAATGAGAAATTCACTCCATTTATGTATGATCTATCAAAATGTATAAATGCATTCTACTGTCATGTATGACTAATTAGAACAAACAAAAATTAATTTTAAAAAATTCTTTAAATACCCTCCTCCCTGTCTCCATATGATTTGATATAAACATTCATTACTCTATTGGAGTTTGAAAATTAAATGTAAGCTCTAGAGGTACAGTAATCACTTGGTATGTACAGGGATTGGTTCCAGGATCCTTGTAGATAAGCAAATCCTCAGATGCTCAAGTTTCATGTATAAAAAGGCACAGTATTTGCAAGTTAGCTTATGTATGTCCTTCTGTATACTATAAATTATGACTAGGTTGTTTATAACACAAAGCAAAGCAAATGCTGTGCATTCATTTTTTTTTTTTTTTTTTGCAGTTCTGGGGAGCAAATGCTGTGTGAATAGTTGTTATAGCCTTTTCTTGTTAATGACAAGAAAAAATGATATGTTCAGTAAAGACACGGCTGGGTTTGGTTTTGTTCTGGTAGTGCTGGGTATCAAACCCAGGGTTTACACATACTGGTCAAGTGCTCTACTACAGAAGCTGGCTGAATTTGGGGATGCAGAAGTCATGGATATGGAGAGCCAACTGTACTCTGGTCCCACAGAACACCCAGCAGACAAGAGAACTTGTGAGCTTATCAATCAGAGACCAATGTCTATTGCTTATGCACAGAATATGGGTGGGGCACAATTAGCACTGGATCAATAAAGCAGTTTCCAAGATGGGAAAATGCTGAACTTACACTTGGCCATTGTTCTTGCTTGAAAATTAATAATAGTCAACAAATACCAGTGCTAGGCACATGCCAGGTCCTATCAATCGCCTTATAGATACCAACTTGTTCAGTCACCTATAAATATATGAATATTTAGTTACCTACCACCCTGTGAGGCAGACACCATTACTTCCCCCATTAGAGCAGTGCAGAAACAAAGGCACAGAGGGGTCATTTAGCCAGTGAGCACAGAACCAGAGTGTGGACCCAAGTTTGCCCTTTGGTCAAAACACGATTTGGAAGCACACTTTGGCTGATGGCAGGACTACACTGTCATTGGTTCCTCAGAACCTATGTACCTGGCAAGTCCCAGGAGAGAAGAATAAGGGACACAGTCCCTTCCTGGACACCTCTGGCTGGTACACTTTGTATTTGGGCTTCCCCTCATCCACATTACTGTGGTACTGTTCCAGGTACAATTTGGTCCAAAGATCAGAGAAAAGAGCATATGAACTGCCAGGTGTGGTAGCACACACCTGTAATCCCAGTGGCTTGGGAGGCTGAGGCAGGAGGATGGTGAGTTCAAAGCCAGTCTCAGCAACAGCAAGGTGCTAAGCAACTCAGTGAGATCCTGTCTCTAAATAAAATACAAAGTAGGGTTGGGGATATGGTCCAGTGGTTGAGCGCCCCTGAGTTCAATTCCCAGTACCCACCCACCCCCAAAAAAAGCATATCACCTGTTAGAAAAGCCTATGAAAGACTTTGGAAGTACACCCCCAACCTCCTTTCAGGTAACCTCTTTCTCTCACTGCCTTTAAGCAATTCACACTCCGTAAGTTGTAGAAAACCAATATTGCCACAAATGTTCATGACCATAAAAATGCATATCAAAGGTGTCTTTGAAATTCAGTTGATTATTCCCTGTGGCTTACCTCATTTGCATCTATTTATAAATTAATTTCAGCATTCCTTTGAACCAACTGTAACATCTCACCCCACAATCACTTACACTAAATAAAATCTCTGACTCATGTTCATTTTCTATATGTAAAAGCCATGATTATACCCTCTTTTTAAAAAGATTAATTTTTAACATGGATTTCTGAGAAGGGAACCAACCTAGAGTTCAATAAGGAACAAGAGCAAAGTTCTGCTACCTTACTGTCATCCAATTTCAAACAATGTCTTTCTCAAATGATCTTGCTATCAGACTCTCAGGTCAAAATCATGCTGTTATTTTAGAATTCGAAGTTTGATGGTGGCACAAAGGTGTTAAATTGTGTCCTGAAAAAATCAAAAAGAGAGAAGATAATGAGGATGAAGGAGAAGGAGGAGGAGATGGGAGGGGGAGGAGAAGGAAGTGGTGGTGGTGATGGTGATGATGATGGTGATGGTGGTGGAGGTGGTGATGGTGATGGTGGTGATGGTGGTGGTGATGGTGATGGTGATGGTGATGGTGGTGATGGTAATGGTGGTGGTGGTGGTGATGGTGGTGGTGGTGATGGTGATGGTGATGGTGGTGGTGGTGGTGATGGTGGTGGTGGTAATGGTGGTGGTGATGGTGGTGGTGGTGATGGTGATGGTGGTGGTGGTGGTATTGATGGTGGTGGTGGTGGTGGTGATGGTGGTGGTGGTGATGGTGATGGTGGTGGTGGTGGTATTGATGGTGGTGATGGTGATGGTGGTGGTGATGGTGGTGGTGGTGATGGTGATGGTGATGGTGGTGGTGGTGATGGTGATGGTGGTGGTAGTAATGGTGGTGGTGATGGTGGTGGTGGTGGTGGTGGTGGTGGTGGTGGTGGTGATGGTGATGGTGGTGGTGGTGATGGTGATGATGATGGTGATGGTGGTGATGGTGATGGTGGTGATGGTGATAGTGGTGGTGGTGGTGGTGGTAATGGTGATGGTGATGGTGGTGGTGGTAATGGTGGTGGTGGTGGTAGTGGTGATGGTGATGGTGACTGAGGAGGAGGAAGAAGGGAAAGGGAAATCAAAGTCATCCTCTAAGCATTTGGGAGAAATCATGCCATATTACCCCCAAACAAAGAGGAGACATAATGACTCAAGTGTCATTTTTTTCACTCTTAACCCAGCACAGATAACCCGTTCCTAATAAGAAGGGCAGAATAAACAACACCATCACCGCAGCTGCTACAGAGTGGGTGTGTACCACGGCTGAGTGGATGCTGCAGTCTGCGGGAGGTGGGAGAGGAGATCTTGAAAGGTGCTCATACTTCTGAATATTGGGGAATCAGGAAACAATAAGCTCATGCCCTTACTCATGTTCAACCAATAATGTCTACTAAACTTGAACAGTAAGAATAGATCATTGCTCTTCTAAAACTTAGACAGCATCTGTCCCTCACTCCATCTTGAGCCTCCACATTAAGTGCATCATCTCAGGTAGTAACTGCACCATTGATCTACTATCTCAGAGGCAAAGAGCTGCCTCTACATAACCTGGATCCTGAGGTTCCTGCAGCTCCCAGGGACCCAGTATGGTAGAAATGACCTAGGCCCCTGCCATCTTGAAATGGACAACTCAGTTTAAACAAGACAACTTCAGCAGGTGCTCTTGGGGCTGTTTTAATGAATTATCACAAACTGCCTGGCTTAAAAGAATAGAAATTTATGTTTTCACAGTTATCAAGGTTTATAGCCTGATAGCCTTATCACTTAGGTAAAACCCAGGGGTCATCAGAGCTGCAATATCTCCAAAGGCTCTTAGGGAGAATTTGCTTCTTGCTTCTTCCAGGCACAGGTGGCTGCCACCAATCTTTGGCTTGTGGCTGCAACACTCCATCTTTGACTCTATCTCCACATTGTCTTGCCCTTTGTGCACATCAAATCCTCCTCTGTCTCTCTTGTAAGAACACCTGTGATGTTATCTTAGATCCACCTGAATAATCCAGGAAAATCTTCCCATCTCAAGATCCTTAACTTAAACATACTTGCAAAGTCCTTATCATCCATAAACTGCAGGGATTATTGAGGGGACCATTTTGTCTAGCACAAAAGGACTATCAAGTTCTCCACTGTAAATATGACCGGAGCCATTCCAGAGGCGTTTGTAATGATGGATGTGACATAGCAGTGACGTTCACATCCTAAAACAGGTATGAGCAATAACAACAGTATTTCCTAAGTTCCTACTTCATGTTTAAACCAAGCACCTTCATAGTTTGCTGCTGTTATAATGGGAATTAACAAGATTCCCATTTGACAGATGACAAAAATGAAGGCTTAATTTTAGAAAATATAATTAGTCCAAGATCACAAAATAAGTGGCAGAGAAATTATTCCAGAGCCCCTTTCACGTCCCAGAGGAAGAAAATTGAGGGGACGCTGCTGGTTCCTCATCCCCGATAACAATAAGAATTCCTAAAACATGACCCAAGATGACAACATCTTGACCCCAATTGATGTGACTCCCTCATGGAAACAGCAGCCAAGAACAGCCACCCTGAGCTGTAGGACAGAGGTCCTGAGGGACTCCCCTTCCTTCCTCTCTGCCCCATCCTAGGACTTCATGCCCTTCTCCCTTCCCATTTTCCTATAATCTTTCCACCCACCTTTCATGAGGAACCACACCTTCCCCAATTTACATGCCCTGTCCTTACGTGTACCCCAACACTCCAATCACAGGTGGGGATACTCATGTCTCCAACTGTAGCCGACCTAATTTTCTGTTCATCTAGCATCTCTTCTTTGAGGGACCTTCCCCTCCCACTCCCAAATGCTTCCATCTAATCCCTAAGAGCTAAGTGGGGCTGGCACTGCTTCCCCATCTCATGCCCATCACTACAACCCTAGCCAATCAGAGCACTCTGAGCCTTTGGCCATGCTATTGATTCATGGATGGGGACATGACCCAAGCTTGTCCAATCACCCATCAGAATTTTCTCTGGGACTTAAACAGCAGAGAACTACGGACAGGGACGGTATTTTGTCTTCCTCTGAGATCATTAGGCCTAAGGACAATGCCGGTTATATGTTGTTGCTATCATTTTGATGTTACATGGAAAAAAATCTGTCTGAAAAGGAAAGCAATTACAGGTTGGCAGGGCTGAGACTCGTTGAGGGAGACAGGATTCTGATGAGGCCAGCTTCCACCATCTGTGCAGCCATGCAGGGTGCTGGGTTTAGAGGGGCCTTGTGCTTAATCAAATGCTCTGCAATCATTGTCTTGAAATTTAAAATATTTTTACCAGGCTTCCTTAATTTTCACTGGTCCCTGCAAATAAAGTAACTGGTTCTAACCCTTATATCACCATTTGAACTTCTATATCCATGGGGTCCTAAGCCAGCATAAACCCTGGAACTCCTAGCTATCGGTTGAATAGCTTCTTTTCCTAAAGCCAGGCTACTTGGATCATCCACTCACAATCAACAGGTCCACCTATCACCACCTCCAAGACCATCCACACCCTGCAGACACCCACTCAGCCTTGGCCACCTCTACAGTAGCCTTCAGCCAGTTCATTTCCTCACCAATGTCTTCCTAAAAGCCCTCGCTTCCTCTGCCCTAGAAGTTGAGAGTCTGGATTTCCTGGAGAACACAGATAACTCTAATTCAACCACCTGTATGTTTCCAAGATTCACCTAATTGACTCAACAAGGTCAGGAGACATGAGAGATTCATGTATTCACTCGAAAAACATTTACTGAGTACCTACCGTGTACCAGGCAAGGAGAGAGAAAAACCTTTTTGCTTTTAAGTATTTATGTCTTTCATTCAGAATGACACAGGCAGAGAAGCTTAGAAGTGTGAGAAGCAGGAAAAGAAGTCAGTCAAAAGTCAGAAAGGGTGGAAAAAAGAACACTAGGGTCTTCCCTAAAGTTTCCAGAAGAAAAAAAAGAGGTTATATACAGGAGCAAATGCCAAATCAGGAAGTGTCCTGGAGGGTTACACAGAACCCCACCCATACCTGAGAGTCCCAATTCCCACCCTTCAACATTTCCAGACCCACCTTACCAGGGGCCTCTAACCTTGAGAGAAAGAGGGGTCCTCTGGGCATTTAATATCATTCAAGAATGCCTGGATCTTTGTGAGGACAACTGTACATGTTTGATTAACCAAATGAGTATTGTGCTCAATCCCAAGAGGGTGGGAGGTCACATAACCCTTCCAAGTGGAATCTCAAATGAGGACTTAAAGCTCACTTGTTTCCCATAGCAACATCTCCAGGCAAGGTGGCTGGGCCCTAAACTAGGGCATACACCACCTATGACCTTTGGACTAATCCCCTACAAGGTAAATGGAATACAGAGATGAAGATGGGTCCATTCTGGGTAAGAATCCTGCTATGAGTTCATCCCTTGCACACCTTAGTGTGCTCATCTATAAAATGGAGGTTAATGCTGGGCATGGTGGCGCACACCTGTAATCCCAGCAGCTGGGGAGGCTGAGGCAGGAGGATCTTGAGTTCAAACCAGCCTCAGCAACAGCGAGGCCCTAACCAACTCAATGAGACTCTGTTTCTAAATAAAATACAAAAAGGGCTGGGGATGTGGCTCGGTGGTTGAGTGTCCCTAAATTCAATCCCCAGTACCCACCCCCCACAAAAAAGGTAGCTGGTCATGGGCTTACTGTGGGCACTGTTTGAAGTAATCCATGTGCAGCAGCTAGCATAGGGCCTGACCCAAAGAAGGCTCAGGATATGGCAATGTTTCTTGTAAAAGGAACCACAAACCCAGACCACCAACTACCAGCTGATGGAGACCCTTCAGGGACCCACTTGATCTCCAGCAGGGGTCCTCCTGCCTTCCAGATTATAACAGTTTTGTCTTTCTATATATATTTTTTTAACATCTTGTTTCTCTGTTTGTACATGAAGTAGAGGCATACCGTTTTGTAATCATACATTTACCTAGGGTAATAGTTTTTGATTCATTTTGTTATTTTTTTCTATCCCCCCCCACCCCTCCCAACCCTTTTATCCCTCTATACAATCTCTCCTGCCTCCATTCTTGCCCCCCTCCCACCCTACCCCCATTATGTGTCATCATCCGCTTATCAGCGAGACCATTTGTCCTTTTGTTTTTTGAGATTGGCTTATCTCACTTAGCATGATATTCTCCAATTTCATCAGTTTGCCTGCAAATGCCATAATTTTATCATTCTTTATGGCTGAGTAATATTCCATTGTGTGTGTGTATATATATATATATATATATATATATATATATATATATATATATATATCTCACGGTTTCTTTATCCATTCATCAATTGAAGGACATCTAGGTTGGTTCCACAATCTGGCTATTGTGAATTGAGTGGCTATGAACATTGTTGTGGCTGTATCTCTGTAGTATGCTGTTTTTAAGTCTTTTGGGTATAGGCCAAGGAGTGGGATAGCTGGGTCAAATGGTGGGTCCATTCCACGTTTTCTAAGGAATCTCCACACTGCTTTCCAGAGTGGCTGCACTAATTTGCAGCCCCACCAGCAATGTGGGACTCCACATCCTCTCCAACACCTATTGTTGCTAATATTCTTGATAATCGCCATTCTAATTGGGGTGAGATGGAATCTTAGGGTAGTTTTGATTTGCATTTCTCTTATTACTAAAGATGTTGAACATTTTTTCATATATCTGTTGATTGCTTATAGATCTTCTTCTGCGAAGTGTCTGTTCATTTCCTTAGCCCATTTGTTGATTGGGTTTTTTGTATTCTTGGTGTAGAGTTTTTTGAGTTCTTTATATATTCTGGAAATTAGTGCTCTATCTGAAGTATGAGTGGCAAAGATTTTCTCCCACTCTGTAGGTTTTCTCTTCGCATTGCTGATAGTTTCCTTTGCTGAGAGAAAGCTATTTAGTTTGAATCTGCCTTTCTTTTTTTTTTTTTTTTTTTTTGGGGGGTGCTGGGGAATCGAACCCAGGGCCTTGTGCTTATATGGCAAGCACTCTACCGACTGAGGTATCTCCCCAGCCCCTGAATCTGCCTTTCTATATTTGTATTAAAAATAGTTACATCGATACTCTTTTTACAAAATGAAAAGATAACTTATCCAAAATATAAGGCTAAATATAATCAACATTTACATAGCACTTTTCTTTCAAGTCAATTTAAAAGTGTGTCTTATGTGTTATTTTCAAACCCCAGGAAAATGATAGGCAGAATTTTTTAGAATCTAGAGAGAGAGAGAGCATCAGAATCCACAAAACCTGGAATGTCACATTTCTTCTTTGGGTACTTATTCTCCTCCTCTATAGAATGAGAGACTTAGAAAACATGAAGATGTGACTCCAAAAGACTCTCTCAGGTCTCTTATGCTGACCCCACAGGCCCACAGGTCAAGCCCACTGCTACAAGTACAGCTGAGCTCAAACAAGCCAGACCGATTGCTCTCCTGTTCTGGAAAAACATCAGGCAGGTAGATTTCACAAGATCAGAGGGCCTTTCAAAGGCATGCTTTTTACCATGGAGTGAGTGATGAGAAATGTCAGAAAGATGAAAGATGAACCTGAAATTTATTCAGATCTGAAAAAACAGACGTAGACAAAACCACTTGTAGTAGCAGCAGCAGAATGAGAGGAACACAGCAGAAACAGCCTGGGGCTTGTCCAGGTACATCTGGCAAAGTATTCACTCTAGTGCGTCTGTCCACAGAGTGTGTGCGAAGCCACTCAGTCACTGACACCATTTCATTATTAGGTAGGTGGTTCCGTGTATGGTATTCTTGAAGAAGGTCCTTGGGGGGACCTCCTTTGACTGCCCTGAAAAGTTAAAAGCATCACAAATATACAAAATGTCTTCATAATCCCAAATTCCTCTCCATAGAAAAAATATGCCATAAAACAATTTAGAAGAAAAATATTTAGGACTATTTTGATAATCTGGCTTTGTGATCCAATGGTCAAACTTAGGACTTGAATAAAAGGGAAGGATTATCAGGGGATGCTTTAGAAGTCTTACAACTTGTCATTTATCCTTAAAATAAAAGTTCAACTTCCAATCTCCAGTCCAGCAAGCAAGGAGTCTAGGAGTCATCATTCCATCCTAACACGTAGCAAGCTGAATGAAACCCAAAAAATACAACAATCTTCCTAAGTCTGCTCAGTGAGCTCACAGAGCATAATGCTGCCCCCCAAAATGGACAGACTGGTGGGCGACTGTCAAGAAAAATAATACCAGAGCAGAAACCTCCAATGAAACCAGTACCGGCTATATAATGTTTAGCTATCAAGAAAAATCAAAAGGCATGGTAGAGACCAAGGAAGCAGCACAACCAGCCTCAGACAGGGCAGGGATGTTGGAATTATCAGACCAGGACCTTAACAATGATTAATATGCTAAGCGATATATGGATAAAGCAGATGGCATGCAAGAACAGATGAGCAATGTAAGCAGAGACAGAAATCCTAACAATCTAAAAGAAGTGCTAGGTATCAAAAACACTATAACAAAACAAAACAAAAAACCCACTATAACAAAATGCAGAATATGACAGATGGGCTCATTAACAGACTGGACCTGACGGGGGTAAGAATCACTGAACTTGAAGACAAGTCAACAGATACTTTCAGAAAAGAAAAGCAAGGAGAAAAAAAAGACTTAAAACTACAAAAGAAGTAGCCAATGAGTAACAGGAATTCTAGAAGGAGAAGAGAGAAAGGAAGAGAAGAAATATTTGAAAGAAAATGACTGAAATTTCCCTAATTAACATCTGCCACCAAACCACACATCCAGGAAGCTCAGAGACAACGAAGGATAAATATCAAAAAAGCTACACCAAGGCATATCATATTTAAACTACAGAGAATAAGAAATAAAGGGAAAGTTCTTGAAGGAGGCCAGAAGGCCACCTTACCTACTGAGGAACAAGGATAAGAATTACATCTGATTTCTCCGCAGAAACCATGAGCAAGAAGACAGTAAAGGGACAGAGTTACAGTGTTAGTTGAGAAAGAAAAAGCAACTCATAATTCTGTGCCCTGCAAAATAATTATTCTTCAGAAGTGAAAGAGAAATACTTTGTCAGAAAAACAAAAATTGGGGGACTTTCTTGCTGATAACCTTTCCATGCAAGAATGTTTAAAACAAAACAAAACAAAACAAAAAAGGTCTGAAACTCAGATCTAAATAAAGAAAAGAAGAGCTCAGGAGAAGGAATAATTGAAGGTAAAATAAAAACTTTCATTTTTCTCTTTTTTTGGTACCAGGGATTGATCTCAGGGGCACTCACCACTGAGCCACATCCCCAGTCCTATTTTCTATTTTATTTAGAGACAGGGTCTCACTGAGTTGCTTAGCACCTCGCCATTGCAGAGGCTGGCTTTGAACTCATGATCCTCCTGTTTCAGTTTCCAGAACTCCTGGGATTAGAGGTGTGTGCCACTGCACCTGGCTTTGTTTTTCTCACTCTTAATTTATCTACAAGAAAAGAGTATGCCCAAAATAATAATAGAAACAATGTATTCAATTATGTATGCATGTGTGTATATGTGCATGCCTACATATGCATATATAGAAATAAAATGTCCCAGTGATTCAAGGGACAAGAATTAGGATTATTTTGTTGTAAGTTACACCACCAATGAAATGGTATGGTGTTATTTGACAGTGGATTTGGATTAGTAGTAAATATATAGTGCAGCTGCTAAAAAAGGTAATTAAAAAGAAAAGCATAGCTACTAAGAGAGGAGAGAAAATAGAATTATGTAAAATGCTCAATCAAAACCACAAAAACAGGGGAAAAAAAGATGGAAGCCAAAAATGGGAACAAAGAACAAGGGCAAAGACTAGATACAAAAACAAGCATGTTAGACATTAACCCAAGTATGTCAATAATCACCTTAAACATCAATGGTCTAAATACACCCTATTAAAAGACAGAGATTGTCAGAGTGTGGCAAAAACAACACCCCACTATATACTGTCTCCAAAGAAAAAGAAATTCAATATAAAGAAAGGAATGAAGAAAGAGATGTAATTCTAAAGCTAATTTTTTAAAAGCAGAAATAGCTATATTCATTTCACCCAGAGTTGACTTCAAAACAAGTAAAGTTATGAGTGATAGTTATTACATAATGATAAAGGGGACAACTCTCTAAGAAGACATTACAGGGCATCAAAATATGTGAGGCAAAAAAGGGCAGAATTGCAAGAAGAAACATAAATCCATCACAACATGTGGAGTCTTCAACACCCTCCATCAGGAAAATTAGTAAGGACACAGCTGGAATTCAACATCCCCATCAGTTAAACTAGATATAACTGACATCTGTCTACTAACTTATCCAACAAGAGCAGAATACACACACTTCTCTAGTTTACAAAGAACCCTCACCGAAATCAACCACCTTCTAGGCCATAAAACATACCTTAACAAATTTAAAAGACTACAAATAATACTTTATCTGCTTTCAGACCATAAATGAAGTAAGCTGGAAATCAATAGCAGAAGGACAGCTGGAAAAAAAATTCCAAAATACTCTAAGAGATTAAAGCAAAATACTTCTAAGTAAAGCATGATTCAAAGAAGAAATCGCAAGAAAAATTTTAAAAGATGTTTGATCTAAGTGAAAATTAAAATACAACTCATAGCTGGGCATGGTAGCGCATGCCTATAATCCCAGCAAATTCAAGAGGCTGAGGCAGAAGGATTACAAGTTGTACGCCAGCTTCAGCAACGCCCTGTCTCAAAATAAAATAAAAGGGGTTGGGGGTGTACCACAATGGAAAAGGGCCTCTGGGCTCAATACCCAGAACCAAAAAAATAAAATAAAACACAACTCATTAAATTTTGTGGGATGAAGTTAAAGCAGAGTTTAGAGGGAAATTTATATTACTAAATGCATATATTTAAAAAAGAAGAATGATCTAAAAATCTAAGCCTCCACCTTAGCAAATCAGAAAAAGAGGAAATTAATTCCAAAATAAACAGAAGAAATAAAACAATAAAATTCAGAACAAAACTCAATGAAATTGAAAACAGGAGATGAATAAAGAAAATCAATGAAATCTAAATCTGGTTCTTTGAAATTATCAGTAAAGTCTAGCCAAATTGACTAAGAAAAAAGAGAAGACACAAATTACTCATATCACAAATGAAATAGGGGACATCACTACAGATCCAGTGAACATTAAAAGGATAATAAAGAAATACTATGAATTTGATCCTCAAGTTTGATAACCTAAATGAAATGAACCTATTCCTTAAAAAGACACAATCTGCCAAAACTTACATAAGACCATTTGTATAGACTCTGTAGATCATTTTGGGAAGAAGTTACACCAATTCTATATAATCTCTTTCAAAATATAGAAGAAGAGGGAATTCTTCCTGAACTCATAGAATAATTGATGCCAGCATCATCCTAATACCAAAACCATTCAAAAACATTAACAAGGACAGAAAAGTACAGACTAGTATCTCTCATAAACACAGACACAAAAATTTTCAATAAAATATTAGCAAATTTGAATCCAACAATGTATAAAAAGAATTATACACCATGATCAAATGGTATTTATCCCAGGTATGTCACGAGATTGATTCAACATTTGGAAATCAATTAATGTAACTTATAACATCAACAAGTGGAGGAAAATCTCACGATCATATTACTAAATATAGAAAAGGAGCTGAAGAAATAGCTCATTTTGGAGAGTACTCGCCTAGCATGTGCAACCACTTGCCTAGTGGTTTGAATGGCTGGTGCCTCAGAGGAAAAAAAAAAAAAAACTCTTTAAAAAAAAAAAAAATATATATATATATAGAAAAAACATTTGACAAAATCTATAACTCACTCATTGTAAAAACTCTCAGCAAACCAGGAATAGAAGGAAACTTCCTCAACTTGATAAAGAAAATCTACCAAAAAAAAAAAAAAAATATATATATATATATAGTTAACATCATACACAATGCTAAAAAACCAGAAAATTTCCTGCTAAGATCAGGAAGAAGGTAAGATATCTCCTCTCAGCACTCCTTTTCAATGGGTCCTGGCTAATGCAATAAAACAAGAAAAAGAAATCAACAGTATACCAATTGAGAATACTTAAATAAAACTTTCTTTGTTCCCAATGACCTAATTGTCTATATAGAAAATCTAAATGAATCAATAACTAATAACTAATAAGCAATTATGACAAGGTTATAGGATATGAGATTAGTAAACAAAAAATGACCATTTATGTATATATCAACCATGAACAAGTATAATTTGAAAACAAAAATACTATTTACATTAGCACCCCAAAAAATGAAATACTTAGATACAAATCTAACATAATATGTATAAAATTTGTATGATGAAAACTATAAAACTCTGATGAAAGAAATCAAAGAAGAACCAAATAAATGGAGAAATATTCCATGTTATGATAGGAAGACTCAATATTATCAAGGTATCAGTTCTTCCCAACAGGAGCTAGAGAGTCAAAGCTATCCTAATGAAAATATAAGCAAGTCTGTAAATATAAACTGATTTTAAAATTTATCTGGAGAGGTAAAAGACATACAAAAGCCAATACAATGTTTAAGGAGAACAAAGTCTTAGGACCACCATTGTCTGTCTTCAAGTCTTATTGTAAAGATAAGTAGTCAAGACAAAGTTGTATTGGCTAACGTATGGACAAATAAATCAATGGAACAGAATAGAGAGTCCAGAAATTGACCCACATAAACATAGTCAATATGATGTTTGACAAAGGAGCAAAGGCAATACAACGGAGCAAATATAGCCTTTGCAACAAATAATGCTGACACAACTGGACATTCCAAAAAATAAAGACCAATAAATAATTAAATAAATAAATCTAGGCATAGACCTTACCCCCTTCACAAAAAAATAACTCAAAATACAAATACCATCCATAGGAGAAAAATCTAGATAACCTTAGTCATGGCAATGACTTTTTAGATTCAATACCAAAACATGATCCATGAAAGAATTGGTAATCTGGGTTTCATCAAAATAAAAATAAACAAACTTTTCTTCTGCAAAGGACTCTGTCAAGAGAATAAAAGATGAACTGCAGATAGAAAGAAATATTGGCAAAAAACATATCTGATAAAGGACTATAATCCAAAATATAGAAAGAACCTTAAAATTCAACAAAAATAAAATGAACAACACAACTTTAAAAATAGGCAAAAGACCTGAACAGGTGTACCTTACTACAAAAGATATACAGATGGAAAATGGGCTTATAAAAAGATGTTCAACATCATATTTCATAAGGCAGTTACAAATGAAAACAATGAGCTAACACTACATACCTATTTGAATGGTCAGAATCTAAAACACCGATACCACCAAACACTGGCAAGGATGTGGAACAGCAGGAACTCTAATATATTGCTGGTGGAATTGCAAAATGGTACTGCCACTTTGGAAAAGAGTTTCAGTTTCTTCATCATACTCTCACCATATGATCTAGAAATCATACTCATTGGCATTTACCTAAATGACTGAAAACTTAGGTCCACACCTAAACAAAAATTGTTGCAGCAGCCCGGTTCATAATTGAGAAGAAGCCCAGATATCCACCAGTTGGTAAATGGATAAACTGTGGTACATTCAGACAGTGGAATAGTTCTCAGTACTAAACAATACATGAGCCATCAAGGCATGGAAAGACACGGGAACCTAACATGCATGCTTCTAAGTGAAAATAGTCAATCTGAAAAGACTACATAATGTATGATCTGAACTGTGTGACATTCTGGAAAGGCAAAACTAGTGAGGCAGTAGAAGCATCACTGATTGGCAGGGAGGAAGGATGAACAGGTGGAGCAGAGGGGATTTTTATGTTATGGTTTAGATGTGAGGTGTCCCCCAAAAGGTCATATGTAAGACAACGTAAGAGATTTTAGAGGTGAAATGACTAGGTTCTGAGAGTCTTAACCTAGTCGGTGCATTTATTCCCTGATAAGAATTAACTGGGTGATAACTCTAGGCAGGTAGGGCGTGGCTGGAGAATGTGAGTCACTGGAAATGTGTCTTTGGGGTTTATATTTTGTCCCTGGCACCCTGAGCTCGCTCTCTCTCTGCTTCCTGATTGTCACATCCTGAGCCTTCTTCCCCTGTCATGCCCTTCTGCGCTGATGTCCTGTCTCAGCTCTGGCAGACAGCAATGGAGTCGGCTGTCTGTGGACTGAGACTTCTGAAACTGTGGGCCCCAAATAAATCTTTCTTCCTCTAAAATTGATCTTTTCAGGTCTCTTGGTCACAGTGGTGAAAAGTCTGATGAAAACAGGCAGTGAGACCGCTCTGTATGATACTGCAATGGAGGAGACCCGTCATTACACAATTATCCACCACCAAGAGTGACCCCTAATGTCAACTACAGACTTTGGATGACAACATGTCATTGTAGGCTCATCATCTGTAACAAAATTACCACTGTGGTGAAGCATTTTGATGGTGGGGAGGGTGCGTGTGTGGGGACAGAGGGTCTATGGGACCTCCACTTTCTGCTCAATTTTGCTCTTAACCTAAAACTGCTTTAAAACAAGGCATATTTTTGAATGGATATTAAAAGAAATTTTAACATAGTCTACTTTTGCCACATGCTCACTGATTTAATCTATAATTTTGCTGTTATATATTCTAGTTTCCCATACTGAGACTGACAGAGTGAAACTAAATTCTTTAAACCCATATTTTTTAATTTATGGATTGATGGATTGATACCAGGTATTAAACCAAGGGGCTCTAACCACTGAACAACATCCCCAGCCCCTTTTTTTATATTTTATTTCAAGACAGGGTCTCGCTGAATTGCTGAGGGCCTCACTCAGTTGCTGGGGCTGCCTTTGTACTCATGATCCTCCTGCCTCAGCCTCTTGAGCCACTGGGATTACAGGCGTGCACCACCATGCCCGACTTTTAAACCCATATTTTTAAGTAATTCCTCACATCTGGAGTCTTTTCAAAATTTTTCTAGCACTGTGGCCTTTATATGATATGTAAACATTTGGATACCCATGAAAAGAAACATACTGGGGCTGCAGTTGTGGCCCAGTGGCAAAGCACTTACCTAGCATGTGTGAGGCACTGGGTTCAAGTCTCAGTGCCACATGTAGACAAACAAATAAAATCAAGATCCATTGGCAACTAAGTTTTTTTTAAAAAAACATACAGATGTTTGGAAATAGCTATATGACATTAGCATTAAAATACCTTTAATGAGATGTAGCCATTACTATAACTAATGATTTTAAATAAGCCTTCTCCAAAGCAGTACCTTTCTACTTAGAGAGGAACAGACATTTTCTGAAGACCTAATTTTTTTTTTCAGTACTCAGGCATAATATCTCTGCATTCGTTTATTTTGAAGAAAGGAAAAAAATATATATATAAGGAGGAAAATAGTCCCCATTTCACAGGAGAAGCAACCCAGCACCTTCTTCATTCTTTCTTCAAAGAATCCTGGTCTTATAATAGGCAATTCCTTTCCTAAAAATACATCTAATAAAAGTGTGTCCTCGCTGAAATTCTTAACTGGGTTCTTTTCAAACATCGAATGCCTTCCTCTGGCGACTTCCAGGATTGAACCAGCAGGATCCCAGGAACAGCCAAGCAGTAACCACTCTTCACCTCTCCTCTGCTGGAACTTCCTGAAACTGACACAGGGAAGCACTGTCCCTGCTAATGGTGACGGCATGCTATGGGCAGGAGCTTGCTCTTCGTTTCACTTTTAAACTATTTTAGAAAAGAGTGACACTAAAATAAAATGTCCACTCACTCCTTTGTTACTTTTATTAATTGCCTAACATCTTTCTCATCATTCCTTGTCCTTAACATCTTTTATTCCAGCATGTGTACTTTAAAGCCAAGCTTCAGTGTGGATCAGTCAGCTGAGTGTTTGTGAAAACAGGGTCATGGGATCTACCCGTGGGAGTTCTGTTTAGGTAGATTTGTGGTAGGACCCAGTTATGGTGAGGATATGAAGTGTCCCCCAAAAAGCTCACATGTGAGACAATGCAAGAAGGTTCAGAGGAGACATGATTGGGTTGTAAGAGTCTTAAACCAATCAGTGATTTAATCACTGAGTGGTAACTGAAGGTTAGTAGAGTGTAGCTAGAGGAAACTGGAATTGGAGCATGGCTTTAGGGTATATATTTGTATCTGGAAAGTGGAGTCTCTCTCCGCCCCCCTCTATTTCTCTCTCTCTCTCTCTCTCTCTCTCTCTCTCTCTCTCTCTCTCTCTCTCTCTGCTTCCTGATGATGCAAGCTGCTTCCCTCTGCCACACTCTTCAACCATGATGTTCTGCCTCACCTCAAGCCCCGAGGAATGGAGTTAGCCTACTATGAACCAAGACTCTGAAACTGTGAGCCCTCGAATAAACCTTTCCTTCTCTATAATTGTGCTGGTCAGATCATTTAGTCACAGAAGTGAAAAAGTTGACCAAAACAGACCCCACAAACTGCATTTGGTACACATCCCATAGTGGGTTTTGATGCATGGAGCCTGGGAACCAGATCTTGATAAAAACAGTTTTTAAGAATATAAAGAAGTGTGCTTTAAGCATCTTTCATGTTAAAGAACAGAAGTATGAAGACCTAACCACATGAAGCTCCCATTTATAGGGGCATTTTCAGGATGAGAAATACATCAGTGAAGACACAATATAAAAGGTGTATTACGGTCATGGCTACACCTGCTCAGACTCCAAGGATCCCATCTGCCACTAGGAAAAATGAATCCATCTTGTTGGGTTGCATACCATTCAAACTCATCCTTAAGCAGAAATGCAGGGAAGAAGGAGGAAACAAGCCTCTAAACTCCAAAGGAGCCAGTTTCCCTGTCCCCCTCCTCCACCACAGGGGATCACGGTAGGAAGGGGAGATGTGGAGGAGGAGGAAGAGAGGGTCCCCTGGAACGGGGCTGTATCAGGACCCCCTAGAGAGCTGCTTAAAACACTGGCTGGTGCATTCCCCACAAGGCCTGGGGAGTGCTACAGGAGCTGCATTTCTTCTTCAGGGGCAGGTGTTTGGGATGGAACCCAGGACATGGTGCACACTAAGCATGGGCTCTATTACTGAGCTACAATCCCAACTCCCACGAATCTGCATCTCTAACAAGTCCCTAGGCAACAATGATCCTGCTAGCCCATGGTCTACACTCTAAGAACCACCAGGCTTAAAGCCTGTGAAGTGTATGCAGTCTATATTAAGTGAAAGCATGAAGACAACAAGTATATGAAAAACTGTTCAACATCATTAGCAATTAGGAAAATGCAAATCCAAACTACACTGAGATTTCATCTCACAGCAGTCAGAACAGCAGTCATCAAGAATACAAACAATAAATGCTGGAGGAAGTGAAGAAAAAGGAACACTTTTATAGTGTTGGCAGGATTATAAATTAATACACTCACTATGGAAATCAGTATGGAGATTCCTCAAAATCTAGGCATGGAACCACCACATGACCCAGCTATAACACTCCTCAATACTTATCCTGAAGAATTAAAGTCAGCATATGACAGTGATCCATGCACACCCATGTTTATAGCAGCACAATTTATAACAACCAAACTGTGGAACCCGTCCAGATGACCATCAGTGGATGAACAGATAAAGAAAATGGGGCGTATATACACAATGGAGTTTTATTCAGCCATAAAGAGAAATGGAATTATGTCATTTTCAAGAAAATGGACTGAACTAGAGATCATCATGTTATATGAAATAAGTCAAACTCAGAAGGTCAAGGGTCATATATGTCTGCTCTCATATGCAGAAGCTAGAGCAGAAAAAGGGAAAGAAAGGTGGGACAGATCTCATGAAAACCAAAGGGCGATCAGTAAAGGAAAGGGACCAAGGATTGGGAGGTAGAGATGGAGTGGGGAGTGATATTGGTTAAATTATATTGTTATCCTGTGTGCACGTACAAATATGTAACGACAATGTCATTATTATGTACGACCACAATGCACCAATAAAAAATGTGGGGAAAAAAATAAAGAAAGGCATGAAGAAATGTTGCCATTAAAAGGCATTTCAAACTGCTGCATGGGGAAGTTTGCTGTAACATACGTTCCCTTGTAACAAAAAGAACTGTTTAATGACATAATCTCGGTATCCGTTGATTTAAATGAATTTCAGCTGGCTTTCCACTCAGAAACAAATGTGACTTGTAGGGCTTATTAATCAAGAAGCCTTACTGAGGGCCCATTGTATACACAGAGCTCTGGGTAGGCCAACCTCCTCATGGATAAAAGGGTAAAACAAAAGCACAGCCCCGCCGTTCAGTCACTTATTGTCTGTATTATTTCACTTCCAATTACTAAGAAATTCTGGACTAACTTAATCTTTTCACTATCAAAAACAAAGAAAGGAACAGGACTCTCTAGAAAGGATTCTTGTCTTTGCCGGCACTCTACTTTCAGGGAATAAAGCAAGTTACCAGGGGTGGAGGATTAGAGCGGCCACGTAGGTATTTTTGCTTATTTTCACACCAGCTTCCAGGAGGTGTCCCCGACACACCACTGGTAAACTTAACGATCAGTGTGAAGGCCTGAGTGAGACACGATCTCTTTAATCATCAAAAACCCACCGGCCTTCGGTGGTTTTATGCATTCTGTTTTTCAAGACAAAAAATACATAAGACAATGTAAAAAAAAAAAAAAATGCTCACAGAACAGCCACAAAAACCTTATTATTAATATTACCTTATGTTTATATGGCTCTTTTGTAAGCACTTTCATGAATCTCATTATGCGGTCTTTACCACAAGACGGGAGGTGCAGCCAACAGCCAACCCTGCTTGTAAATTATGTGTTGAAGGGGATGAACCAGCTTCAGAACAGCACTCAAATACATTCTCAAAAACTGTGTAACTGTCACCTTTACACGTCCTATACACTGCCTGAGAATTGTCTATGATCATCAAAATCAGATTTTTTTTTTACCATTAGTTTCTGAAAGATTTGACGTTTACTTAGTACCATGTAAGGACCACCGCCCCCCCGCCCCGCAATTAGACTTTTTCAAGATTAGTTTTTTTTAGTTGTTGTAATTTTATTTAATTCATAAATATATGAATATATATAATTATTGTAATTTTATTTTATTCATTTATATGTGGTGCTGAGAGTCGAACCCAGTGTCTCATATGTGCTGGGCAAGCGCTCTAGCGCTGAGGCACGACCTCAGACCTAAATAGCTTTTATTTGTGACCTATTGCGACCTACTGCTGTAGCCCTTGCTGACACCCTCCTGTACAGGTCAGGTCTCACCCCACCCTGGGACATTCATGTGAGCTATTCCTTTTCTTTTTTTTTTGGGGGGGGGGGGTGCTGGGGATTGAACCCAGGGCCTTGTGCTTGTGAGGCAAGCACTCTACCAACTGAGCTATCTCCCCAGCCCCACATCATGTGAGCTATTCTATTGGCTTAAAATTCTCCTCTCCCAGCCCCTCTCCTATCACACAGGTCTCACACGTCACTTGCTTATAGATACCTTCCCTGATGTCCCCTACCCCCACCTCCAGCCCTGTCACTCTAGTCTATTACCCTCTTTTACTTTCTTCAGAGTGCTTAACAGCTTCTATGTACCAGGACCTAATATATAGAAGCTCAGAAAAGTACCACAAATGAATCCATTCATTCATTCATTTATACCATAAAGGTCTGTGCGTTTACAGGTACTAAGGACAGAAAGACAGCTATGGCGAGATCCCTAGCATCACAGAATTCACATTCAAGCTGGGAAGCCAAACTCACAAATGACTGTGATACCATGTAAAAAGTGTTAAGAAAAAAGATCTGTACGCCTGATATTCACAACAGTGACATGAATGAGGGTGGGTAACGGATGGTATTGTCCCCTATGGGAAGGTTGGGAAAAATATCAGAGGTGTGAACTGATCTGCTTTAAGTTTCACAGCCAATAAAGAGGCAGAAGTCTCACTACTGATGAATCAGTGGAACAAATGATTTATCAAGGTGAGATGATAAGTCCCGGACAACTTAAACAGATTTTGAGACAGTTTGGAAGATGCCAACTTCTAACTATCCATTTGACACAGGGTTAAAATAACGTATCTCTGGCATATGGAGGAAGCCACAGAGATTTACCTTTTAATTAAAAACAATAATAAAACAGGTCCACGCAGGGTTGAAAGTCACATTGAAATTATTGGTTAATCCTCTGAGAAATAAAACATATCTACATCTACAAAGGCAAATGATCCTTATCATTACATTTTCCTTGCCTTTTTTTAATCATATTTTCCTCTGGTGACTTTTGACTGGATACATCTTATCTCCTCTGTGAGGATTCCCCTTTAATTCATTACCAAAATCCCTCTCAAGGTCCCCTCCAGTCACACAGTTCTCACCTCTAAATAATAGATCCCAACAGTGCAGGAAGGCCAACCTCATCGACTCTCCCCCCTCTCACCCCATTTTCCCATCCACTGTCCAGGCTCATCTTTTCTCTGGCCCAGGAGAACCAAGAGCATGTATTAAAAAACCAGCCCATCCATCTTCTCATTTACAAAACATGACATTTCGCAAACTGTTTACTTACGTCCATGCCAACAATATTACTCAAATGCGGTGGAGTAAAAAAGCCACAGGGAATAGTGTAGTTGGCCAAGAGCAGTATTTGGGGATCTAAAATTACAGGGAAAATCATACAACATTCATTTTACTTAGTCCCAAATCTCTATCAGATGATGTTGAGCAGAAAGATTCTAAAATTGGCCGGGAGAAAGGAAAAGTCATCTTAAAGTTTGGGCCATGCCAGGGCCGCCTCACCGAAAGAAGGCAGAAGAAAACAGAGTCAGGTGTGCACCCTTGAAAAGCTGGTGTAAGCAGCAGTTATCTTGTGGGCTGGGAGAAGCACAGGAGAAACTGTGGCAAGCAGCAACAAATGGAGATTGCTGCCAACAGCTGACAGAGAAGAAAGAAAAGAGAAGGCCGTGTTCTTTACCTAGCATTCAGAGGACAGCATTTACCATACAGCAAAATCAGAGTTGCTGACTCTATTCATTCTGTTCCAACTCAGTTAGCATGAGTGCTGTGGTGACCCAGGAGCCAGGCACTTAAAACAACGCAAAGAAAATTCTGCACCCCACAGTCCAACACTCATGAGGAGACAGATGCCTCTGCCACCTGGCCCAAGCCACACCCACACCAAGAAAGGGTAAAATAAGCCTGCTTTGGGAGCAGCAAAAGAACCCATTTTCACCAGGGCTCTGAGGAGGGTGTGTAAGGCAGTGGAGCCCAGGAGGGGGCAGTCCTGACCAAACAGGAGCCCCCAAGAGCCATTTTTATCCAGCTTGGTTCTACAGGGGCCTTGCTCTCTAAGCACCTTTCATATATTACCTCATGCATTACCCCAAGAGAATGACGGTCCAGATGGCCACAAAGGCTATTTTGTGAATAATGTTAACTTGGCCTTACTTGGAGTCTCCCAGTTGTCTACTCAAGTCATGACATGAGGAAATATTAAGGTCAAGAGAAAAGCCCTGTATGCTAACTCCAAAGACTTAACTGAACCACGCTCCCTCTAGTGCAGGGAAAGTCGGACTGAGACCCAGCAAGGGGAGGAAGAGGAGGAAGGTCACGAAGGCAGGTCAGGTACCAGGAGGAGGCAGAAGCAACCAGGAGCATTGCCTTCTCATAACCATACCCAACCAACTATGTCTACGTGAAATGTTCAATCCATAAGAACCAGGGCAAATTAAGAGGCACACAGAAGCATATCCATATAAACATAGCTCTAATGTATTTTTCCACGTGTACTAAAACAACCAATTTGTGACACACCAACAAAGTATGTATTATTTTCTTTATACTGAAAAGGTAGGAACCATCATTAGTAAAACATGTATTTAGAGCAAGATAAGACATAGTTTGTCCCTTATATATAAATCATTGTGTTTCATTATCACCTCAGAGAGCTCTCAAAAACATAACCCTGAAGGGTAACTGTTAGATATTTTATTTGTTACGTATTATATATTTAAAATTGTCATAATTAAAAATAGAATATTTAGTGGAAAAAACACCCAAATATTCCAAAATGTTTAAATCTTTTTAAAAAGTATTTAACCATCTATGTATCATTAAAATTTTTGCAAACTTCAAAGTCTTGCAAAACTATACGTATGTAGCAAACATTCAATTATATAAAGAAAAACTGGATGGAAATACTCCACATGCAGCTACCTTTAACTCTATGTACTAGTCAAAAATGAATGAATCCAATGTTTAGGGTTGTTCCCACCTTAGAAGTTTCTCAAAAATGGGTCTTGATTTTTCCACAAAAAGTGTCATAAATATTGCCCAGGACTGGGTTCCTCCTGGATCCATGTCGTCAAAATGTGGATCATCTACATATACATCAGAATAACAGTGAGGACGAAGAGAGGTCTAGTGTAAATCCCAGAAATTCTGAATTCTGACTCAGTAAAGTGCTTAAAGTGCCTTAACAGAATTTCTGCTAGATATTCATGTTGAAGAATCATCCATTTAGAACCTCTTTTAAAACAGGGCAAATAAAAATAGCCGGAGTGCTCCAACACTCCCTGGAGCAGCCAGAGCTCTTGCATTAGGAGAGAAGCCAAGCTAGATCCAGTCACAGACTGTGGTGGGAAACCAATCAAGCCCCCAGGAATCTGGAGAATCCCAAGTGCCCCTGGGAGGAGCCAGCTCTGAGTAGCCCACCTCTCCACACATGTGCATGGTTCCCCTGGGCTCATACGATGGGTTTAATTGTGCCACACACCCCCAAAAAAGAACTGCAGGAATTCTAAGTCCCAAGTACCTCAAAATGTGATCTCATTTGGAGACAGGGTCTTTACAGAGGTCATCAAGTTCAAGTGGGTGGGCCTTAAGCCAATGACTGGTGCCCTATCACAAAAGGGAAATGTGGACTCACAGGCAGATGCACATAGGATGAAAGCAGCGTGAAGAGGACAGGGGCAAGAGGGTCACCTAGGTGGCAAGGAGAGAGGCCGGGACAGACCCTTCTCTCACAGCCCTGGGAAGAACCAACCCTCTGGACATGGTGATTTTCTGGCCTCCAGAACTGTGAGACAAGAAATTTCTGTTTTCTTAGCCACCAAGTTTGTGGTACACTTCTTGTTGTTATTGTTGTTGTTGTTGTTCTTATTGTTGTTAAGGCAGCCCTAATAGACTAATATAGCTTGGAAAATTTCCCAGTGAAATTAGCGAAAGCAATCCAGGTGAGCTAGGGCTGTCAGGAGAGAAAAGACCAAAACCTTGAGAGAAAATGTCACAGCCTACATATCCAGGTAGCTCAAGGCCACAGAAAAGTCACCACTGTGCACTGGGGTCTGAGCAATGACCCCCACTTGGGAAAAGAATGGCAAATCCTGCCTGCCTCAATTACCCTCGTAGGCTGTGAAGCTCAAGACCTGCTCTCCATACGCCCTGGAGCCCCACAAACACTGCGCTCACCCACCGGCAGCTCCTCCAGTATGATCTGAGGTGGGTCAGGTGAAGAGGGTGACGCAGCCCTCAGACTGGGTCGCTCCCACTCTTGCTAGGAAGTACTTAGAAGTAAAATCTTCATTCTAGGACAATTTCATTTGAACTCCCAAGCTCATCTGAGTATGTGTGGAACATCCACAACAGCAAACAACAGGCTCTTCTGTATGGCAGAAGCTCTTTTGGACAAGTCAGGCTTCCTAAGGGCCAAGGGTTCATTGGGCAGCAAAAACTTGACAAAGCAGACCAGGCCAGGACAAGCAGGGCGTTCAGTCTGGCCCAAGGCTGGGGGAGGGCTCCACTGTGAAGGTTTAAGTATCATCGCAACGCAGAATTTATGGTTCCTAAATGTTTGTTTTAACTAGTGTTGAGAACACATATTCGACCCAGTGTGAACTTGACCTCTGGGTCCCTCTCCCTTCCCCAAGCTGTCTGTGCTGTATGACAAGATTTTCCAGCCATCCCTCCCACCCCTGCTCCCAGCAGTGGGGCCAGGGCCGGGGTCGGGGCAGCCCTCCCAGCAGCTGCCATGCTAAGCTTGACTGCAGAGCATTGGCAAATCTGCTGTCAATGGCAATAGCAGGCGGAGAAAAAAATGTGTACTCATCCTGGGCCTCGCCCAAGCTTGGCCAGCATAACGCCCAGCCAAAAGGGCTGGAAGACAGCCCAAGAGGGTCCTCTCAGTCAACTGAACTCCAGTCGGGTTATACCCTCCTGGATGATGCCACCTACTATCACCAAAGGTACAGAAGACCATGTCTCCTTTGCATATAACTCTAGGAACATTTCTAGGGTTGGCTTTTATTTTTTTTCCAAAGCAGTGTGGGCTACATGCCAATGGAAAAGCAATGGAATATCGATTTTCTGTTCCTTCCTAAGGAGAGAACAAGTCATTTGATGTGCCATGAGTTACGTGAGTAAAAACAGACCCTGTACTCCCTACAGCTGGCTGAGTTACTCCTCTATTCATAGAACCTGGCACATGGTAAAAGCTAAACAGATATCCGTTAAATAAATGAAAGAACCATGCATGCATTTATGCAGGCTTGCGACGTGCCAGGCACCCACTTTGGATTCACATCTGCCATCTTCCCTCCACCTCACCCTGCCAGCCTGGCCTCCCTCTCTTCTCTCCTTTATTCTTTTGTGTTTTCTGTTCCCATGTCCAATCTCCTCTTTAAAGTTGAGCCCACTGGCAATGTCTCTCTCTTCTAACCTGCACTTACCCGAAAGGACAAAAAGACTGGAAGAGCCAAAGGCGGGGGCAGGGTGGGCAGTCAGTATGAACAGAGAAAAAAATGGGGAGGGAAAAGTGTAATACACATCAGGGGTTTCATGCCCCACTCAAAAGACACAATCCCTAAACCACAAACCCTCCGACAAATGCTAAGTCTTTGGAAAGAGAACAAATGTGGGGGCTGGGGATATAGCTCAGTTGGTAGGGTGCTTGCCTTGCATGCACAAGGCCCTGGGTTCAATCTCTTTTGCCCAAAACAGGTATCGACATCAATAGTCAGCCAATATTAATAACTAGAAAAACATAACCCTTTATGATTTCAACTCCCAGAGATCCACACACAAAGGGTGTCTGGAAAAGCAACATTAATATGCAATTGGGCATCTCTACATAGGGACTGGGCAGCTGGGGCCCGGAGACCACCTTGGTAGATGCTCGTAGACATTCTTTGCCCCTGAGTGGGTCTGCTGCCTGCTCATTTCACATCTCTGATTCGCAATTTAAGGTTCACTAAATCTTCAGTCTTTAGAAGCATTTGCCCATGGCACATGTAAATTAAGTTTCAATCAACTTATAAACCATCCAAGCTGGCTCAAAGAGACATGTTATTTTCTTCATTGGATTTAATCAAGCACTGAACAACATGAACATTCCAATCTCTTATTCAGAAATATTGTTTGCAACAATTGGACAAGCTATACAAACTGAAATTCTTCAGCCAAACCCTTTAAATTATCCTTAAGATATAATGACAGTTATTAAATATTCCAGGTCATACACTGAAATCTGCATGCACATTTTATGAAGGAGGAACTTCATGTTGACATATCACTGATTTTTATATTCTCACATGTAATATAAATCATGCCCAAGGATGACTACTCAATCTTGACATATTAAGGACAAGGGAGAGGAAGGAGATAACATATCAATTCATTTTGCCATCTAAATATAACTACTAATTACTGAAATAATTACAGTGATACAAACTGGTGATGAGATTTTTTTTTCATTCAGTTTATGGATACTCTAAGGGAGTATGTTTTGTCCAAGTGGTAAAATTTAACACAAAGAGAACAGAGACATATAATTAGTCTCTCTTGAAATTCTTTTAAAATCAGTCATTTGAGAGTATAAAACAATCCATACAACTTCAAAGCTATACAGAGTGTGCATTCCTAATCTAAAAAAACCAAAATCCAAACTGCTACAAAATCCAAAAGTGTTTGAGTTTCAACAAGCCACTCCAAGAGGAAAATTCAACACCTGACCTCATGTGGTGGGTCATAGTCAAAGCAGAGCCATGCTAAAAATATTACATAAAATTACTTCTGAGTTATGTGTATTAGGTATATATGAAATATAAATGAATCTCATATTTGAACTTGGGTTTCATCCTCCAATTATCTCGTTATGTAATGACACATATTCCAAAATTCAAAAATATCAATATCCAAAACACTCTGGTCCCATGCATTTAGGATAAGGGATCTTCAACCTGTAATATAAAAAGTTATCCACATCTACATTTTTAAGAGGGGGAAAAATAGATCAATAGGGAAAGAAGAAATACATACATAGGGAAAGAATAAAACCAAGTAATATATAAATGAGATAGGGTTTACTTGGCTTGAACCAATACAAACTCTAAGAATCTTTCTGGTTTCATCAAGGCTTACACCCATTCTTTTTTACCTTGATACCTACAACAATCCTATAGAGGAGGCAAGGTTTTGGCACAGTAATTTCTGAATTGAATGGGACCAGAGAGGTCAAGTGAATTCTCCAAAGCTATGCACTTAGTGAGAGCTTCAGCATTTGAACTCAGGTCTTCCGAACCTAAGGCCAGCAACCCTTCCTGGCATCACATTACTCAACCATGGATACAAGCTTTATAGTATCAGTGGTCCTGTCTGAAGGAGGAAGTCCCCCACATCTTTTTGGATCTACCAGATACATATGAAACAAGTCCCCATTAAAAAATATCCACTTTATAGATGTATTAGTTTGAGTTGAGCACTGACCTACCCCAGTATCCCTTTTTAAAATACAATGATTCCTGAAGGGAGTTGTGATTTTAGTTTCCAGCATTTGGGCCTGAATTCATTTGTCAATCTTTTGAATGCTGAAACTCACAGAAAAGAAAAGTGATATTGCTTTGCTTAGATACCAATCCTGTCCATGTACTACCTCCTAGGAGCTAGAAGGAAATTTCAAACCAAAAGTTACAAGCGTTTGTAGGTATTTCAAGATAATTCAATATCGCAACCTTAACTCTCTGACCAAAAGTCTTCTGTGGCTTTTCTCTGCCTGGATCACCAGGGGGCAAACACAGGCACACACGTGTCTTTGCCTCCCTTGCCTGGAGAAGCAGGAACCCAAGAGGTGAATGCCCAGAGTCTGGATGTTCACTTCTAGAGCATCTTTGGATCTTCTAGAACAGCTTGGATCCCCAAATCCTCAGAAAACCAGAGACTAAACAATCTTCATTTCAGAGAGGCCACTCAGTTATATCCTTTGCCAAGCAAACTTGTTAAACCTTAGAGCACTCTCTCCAATAGGCATCAAGGATCACTGCCCATCTGTAAAACCCAGCCCTGTATATTTAACCTTTACCCAGCAATATCCCACTGCAATGGTCTGTCACAGATGGGCTACCTCTGTGTTACAGGCAAACCACATCACATCAGGTTTTGAGCAGATGGAGTTACTGGGGAGAAGGGAGGGAGTGCCATTTGACTTGAGCAATTAAACTCAGGAAAATGCTGGCACATTTCTGTCAAGTATAATCTAAGAAGTTAAGAATCGAAAAAATAGTGATTTAATCTAAAATGCTACAACCCTGAGTATTTCTGATCTCATGGTTTATATCAGCTATTACTCCTTGATCATAGCCAAATCATAAAACATGTGGACATTTCTTTTAACAAAAGTAAAGTCACTATGCCAAAGCCCCTGTTTCCTTCAAGGATTAAAGGTGTTTTTCAAGAAATAAGGTCACTCAAATGACAGTATCTGAAATTCTTTTTATTTTTCCACCAGTACTTAAAAATTCAAACAACATACAACATTTTACTTGTTTTGCTGAATAATGGGAAGCATCTGAAATTCTGGATGATTCCAATTCTTATGGTAATGGTTCTAGCTCTGTGTGGAGAACATCTAGGAGGGCTTAAATTTTGGAAGGAGAAGTAAAACTATTTCCAGTTAGCATCAGACTTAGCATCCACCTATCGAGAAGGTCAGATTTAATTTAATCCTTAACTTCACAATGCACAGGGGAAATACTTTCCAATGTTCTCAAACCTGTATGCATCATTAATACATTTTCTAAAACACTTCTAAGCCTGCATATTAACTGGAAAAGCAGGACAGAAGCCCTCCACTCATAGCATCTAGAAAACAATCAGGCCTCAAGGATGAAGAATTCTGGTTGTTACTTTCAGAAAGTTTTATTAAAAACTATTAATGTAGGACTGGGATGTGACTCAGCAGCAGAATGTTTGCTTAGCATGCCTGAGATCCTGGGTTTGATCCCCAGAACCACAAAAAAAAAAAAAAAGAAAAAAAAAAAAAGAAAGAAAGAAAGAAAGTCATATTCCAGAATGGAACTCCTATCTCCCATTCCTCTCTTTTGCCATCATTTCAAAGAATGTTTACATTTGTTGGTATCATGTGTAAATTAACAGTATAGGTTCTATCATATGGATACCCCAAATGGGAATTTTTTTTCCCCAGTTCTCGATACACAGGTATGACCAAGTAATTGCCACTTCGGCTGAGTACAGGGGCGTCTTGGATACACAGAATGGTTCTGTACCACACACTGACACTGACACTGTGGTTATTGAGTCAGCCCTTCCCAAATACCAATGAAGGCTACAGGTAAGAGGCAGACTGTATTTCAGACTTCCCCAGGGTAGCATCAGTCCCTCCAAGTGACCCCTGTGAGACCCACCCTCTCTGTGGACAGCCCAACTTTGACCCACTTTGTGCAGGGCTGCTGTGAACATTGCAACTTACGTTTGGTGCACCTCTGGGAACCAGGGGCCTTACTCCAACCATGGCAGCACTGCCCTCCACAGACATTGACCCTGCAACAAAGCAAGATCCTTGAGACCAGCAGCAGTAATGCTCCCTTCCCAAAAACCCAAGTTTTCAAAAGGTTCCTAAAAGGCCAGCCTCCTCCTACCAGACTCCATAAATTTGAGCTATGCAGCGAGAAGACAAGGTCCAAAGAACTGGTTGTGTTAACCCCCAAATTAAAGCAAAGCCAAACATTGCATATTATCTGGGCCCAATTTGAAACAGTTTCAGAAAGAAGTGTCAAAAAGAGTGAGGTCACACCACCTGGGATCATCCCTGAAGGAAAAAAGTCAACTATGCAAAAAGTTTTCCCCACATCCCAAACTGTGATTAATGGGGAAGACAGTGGTGCAGGGCGGATACTTCCCAGCTCCCAGTAACAGAAATTTCCAATCCAAAATTCTGTGGATGCTAAGACTCCACCCTCACCCCCAGCAGATCAGATCCCACAGGTGCAGGGAAGCCCAAGCTCACAATTTCTGACTTGCCAAGAAGTTCTAGGCCACAGAACAGGAGCTGGATCTTTACAGCCAGTCCTCCCTCAAAACGTTTATTTTCATTAACTAGACCAAAATTGAAACTGAGTCGCAGAGACGTTTAATTGATGCTGTGGGATTAAGCTGTAGTGACTTCATGCTTACGCCCATCTTCTAGGAGTAGCTCGGGTTGCGCACGGGAGGTTACGCCCCGGGCAGCCATGCCTTTTGTGTTTGCCCGCAGCTCAGTAACAATGCACTCCGAGTTTAACGTCAGTAAAAGTGCTTGGGCTTCCCCGCACCCCGCTCTTCTCTGGGATCTCCAGGCGGGAAAGAGAAAGTCGAGCCACCGCTCTCGACACCCTCAGCCACCGCAGGGCTCCGAGTGGCCCCGACCCGCTCCGAGTGGCCCGGCGCGCTCGGCGGGCTGGCGGTGGGGGTGTGGGCTTACCCCTGCAGCTGCTGCTTCTGGTGAACCTGCAGCCTCGAGCCCGCGCCGCTCTGGGTCTCCTGCGGCACTTTGGAGCGCACGACTTGCCTGCCTTGTTTGGTGAAGGGGGCCGCCGCCGGATGACCGCCGGGCTTGGGGTAGAGCTGCCCGCTGGGGCCCCCGGGACGCGCCGGCTCCGGCGGTGGCGGAGGCGGCCGGAGCCCTTGCAGGGCCGCGCCGCTGGGCTTGCTGGTGCGCCGGGTCCGCTCCGAGGGAGCCCCGACCGAGGCGCGGCTGGGGGCGCCGGCTCCAGCCGAGCTGCGGCTATACCTGGCATTGAGCGCGACGTTGAAGGTCCTCGGGCGCGGGGGCCCGCCCAGGGGCAAGGAGCCCGCCGCCAGGCCGGGGCCCGGGCGCACCACGTACGTGATCCTCCGGACCCGGCCGTGCGCTGACGACGCGAGGAGCCCTGCCCAGAGCAGGAGCCCCCACCTGAGCCAGGCCCCCGCCATCGCGGGCCCCTGCCCGCGCGACCCGCCGATCGCTTCTGGGCCCCCGCCCCCGGCCGTGCGGCTCGCCCGGTGCGGCAGCCCTCGCCCTTCCCGGCGCGCTCCGGCTCCCCCGGGAGCTGCCGAGAGCCCGGGAAAGGTGGGGAGAAGGCCAACTCGGTTGCAAGAGAGGAAGTGCTGCGGACGGCTGAGCAGCCCCAGACCCCGGCCGAAAGTGGCTGGGAGGAGGGGGCGGGCGTGGGGGTGGGGAGCGCGGAGCCCGGGAGGGGAGGGGCGAGGGGAGCAGGCTGTGCAAGGTGAGGGTCCGCCCGCCCCGCGGAGGGTGCAGCGGGCGCTGCGCCTGGGACCCGGCAAGAGTGGGCGAGGGCAGCGAGAGCGCGCGGGACGCTCGGAGGCAGCCCCGCTGCAAAGTCTTTAAAAAGTTCCTCTCCGGTGGAACCGAGTGTCAGATCTGAACAGCCAATCTCCGGCAGACGTGACGTCAGGCAGTAAATCCTAATTGGGGAGAGCGTGAGATGAGCCCGAGCACACGCCGCCACCCTGCACATCCACAGAGATCGTGACCGTGGATCGGAAAGGCAGAGCCCACCCAGGACAGGACGAGGGTCTCAGCCAAGTTACTGAACTGTCCGTTCCTTCTGGAAGCTCTATAGTATTCGTTTGACAGTGTTTAGAAGTCCAGGCACTTTCTTATCCGTGTTTCCTCAGATACTTGCTGCGGGGATTGAATTAAAATGCCAAATCGAGCCCTAAAACAACTTGTCCGGGGTGCGCCGAGCTCTCCATCGGAAAACATTTAGATGCTCCTCTCTGGGACTGTAAATTCCCGGTGACTGACTTTTTGGTCAGCAACTTCCGTCTGGTACCCTACTACTCGCTCGGCAGGTACAATAGTGCAGGGTGGTCAGCAGGGGGCGCCCGCGCCGATGGGGAAAACCGCAACAGAAATCAACCGCAGGCAGCCCTGCCCTTGGTCCTGCAGGATGGGAATATAGTTCAGGATCCCTGACAACCTCTAAGCCACTATTAATGTTTTGGTTTGATTTTTTTAAGTCAGATCAATTCCCCAGGACTCCGATCCCAAAAGAATCACACTCAGTCTGGAGGAGACCCAAGATCACAGTAAGGGAGAAGGCAGAATGTTCCAGGGGACATTGCTCTTTGGGGAAAACCAGGAAATAATAGCATCTTTACTTCTCATACTTGAATTAAAAGTGATGTCACCAGCAGAATGCATGATTTTACTATATGAATGCAATATAAAAGGCATGATCTTAACAATGTTTTGTTTTGTTTGGGGGCTATTGGAGGTGGGGTTGTTGTTTTATTTTTTGCCTCTGTTCCAAGAATGGTGCATGTCCAAGTCTTTGGTTCTTGTTCATGTTTATGTGTGGCTTTCCTTTTGCTTTCTTGTCTGCCTGCATTGGCCAGTAGACAATTGGTAGCAGGTGAGAATTGTTTAAGCAATATTAATGGAAAGGACCTTTAAAATTGATAAAAGCAATCCCTTCTTCTATATTTTTTTTTCATTGTAGGAAGAACTCCAGTATTTGATTTGGCAGGAGAGGACTCCAGTACAACTGCCTGAGCATCAGTTTCCTGTGAGAACGCTGTTCTGTGAGCCACTGTCATCAAATAAATAACAGGCAGTAGAGGGACAAGACTTCAGTTCCAATCTAAGACTGCTGCTGCTAATCAGCTGAAAGACCACAGGCACTTCACTTCTCCTCACTGAACATCGGCTTCCTCCTGGTGTCTTTAGAGAAGAAAAAGGAAAAGAAAGGTGGGGGATCTAATGAAAATCAAAGGGAGATCAGGAAAAGAAAGGGACCAGGCAGAGGAAGAAGGAGAAGGTAAGGGGAAACAATGGGGAATAATATTAGCCAAATTATATTGTTGTATTTTATATCATGTGCATCTACAAATATGTAACAATAAATCCCACCATTAGGTATAATTTTAGTGCTCCAATAAAAATATGGAAAAAATAAAACAACAAATAAAAATAAAATTATCTTCTAGCCCTAACAGTCTGCAACTCTGAAAACATCCAGGGTCCCTCTGGACAGGATCATTCTAGGTCAGTGTCTGAGCCTGGCCAAAGTGAACCAGCTGAGAAAATTGAGGAAGGAGGAGGATCAAGAAGACACCTGGTTCTGTATGAAAAACACAAGGCAAGCTAATAAATATCCACTAAGCACCTGCTCTGAAGAAGACACAGAAGTAGAACCTCTGGAGATACAAAGTATGCTAAGGCAAAATGCCTTTGTCTTTGAGAAACTTCCTATCTGGTTTAAAAACAGAAACAAAAACTGAATTAAGTAACACTTTGGGAAAATACTAGAACTCTTACAAGGCAGGACCTGATTTCTGTGGTCCTATATCACAGAACAGCTTGTGGACAGTTCACAGCATGCAGAGAAAACATTTCCTACCTGCAACTCAGATCAGTCCACAAAGATTTTCCCTCTCAAGTAGGGATTAGATAACAGCAGTTTAAGTAGGTGCGAGTGGTGAGAGGGGAGTCTAGCAGAGCTAACAACAAAAACCCAAAACATTTTGCTTCAAAGAGATTGAATATGGTAAAAGTCATTTCCCCCACAAATATAAGGATCCCAGGCAGTTTCCTGGGCACTCTGGAAACTGAAGCTCAGAGAGAAAAGGATTTGCTCAAGTCCCCCCACCCCCACCCCCACCCCTGGAAGTAAAGCAGTAGTGCCAGAGCCTAGCATCCCAGACTCCATGTCCAGGACACTGATGGACAATGGCATACATCAAAGCAGAGGCAGCTGTCTGTAGAGGGCACCGTCTGGACATGTTTTGGGTTTTTGTTTGTTTGTTTGGGAGGGGTACCAGGGATTGAACTCAGGGACTCAACCACTGAGCCACATCCCCAGCCCTATTTTGTATTTTATTTAGAGACAGGGTCTCACTGAGTAGCTTAGCACTTTGCTTTCACTGAGGCTGGCTTTAAACTTCACATCCTCCTGCCTCAGCCTCCTGAGCCACTGGGATTATAGGCGTGTGCCACGGTGCCAGGGTAGAGGATAATGTCTTATACCATTAAAAATATTCAGTGCAAACCTGGCACAGTGGTGCATACCTGTAATCCCAGCAACTCAGAAGGCTGAGACAGGAGGATTGCAAGTTCAAAGCTAGCCTTAGCAACTTAGTGAGGCCCTAAACAACTTAGCAAGACCTTGTCTTAAAATTTAAAAAAATAAAATAAAAATAAAAAGGACTGGGGATGTGATTCAGTAGTTAAGAACCCCTGAGTTCAATCCCTGGAACAGAAAAAAAAAAAAAAAAAAAAAAAATTACAGTGCAATCTTTCTTTCTCTTGACCCATAGCAGTGCAGAGGTAGATCTTTCTAAACCACGGTCAATCCATTATAACTCTCTTTATGGCAGACTTTTGTCTGTCACAGTTGATCATATCCAAAACATAACAACAGGAAAAACCTATAGTGTGAATGTTAACCCCATCCCTAAAAGACCATACGCATGTGAGTGCACAGCCATTAATGTGGAAACACGCATATGAGTTAGCAGCCCACTCTAGCTGGGAGACTCCAGCAAAGTCACAGTTTTCCAAATAAGCCTCTTACCATTTACAAAACTAGCAAGATAATCCTTGAAAAATGTGTTCTACTCCCCACATACTATCAAATGAGACGGTCGCTCATCTAAAACACTGAACTTGCTATAATTTTGAAAGTGAAAGCCCAGTTTCTGTCAGGCACAGGGATCAGGCTTTGCCAAGTCTAGACCCAGTTTAATGCCATGGATCCCGGACCCAAACCCCTCTAGGGTTCAGGGTCCATTTATATTGGCAGTACACAACTTCCTGGTTCAAAAACCAAGTCTTTAAAGATCTCATAAAACTTCTTGGACTTCAGATGGTTTTCACAAAACAATACTCAGATGAGCTAAGTGTAAATGAATCAGAAAAGAGGATTATGTTTCCCATAAAAAACTCATGGGTTTGAGGATTAGGGGAAGAAAGAAAGGCTGGCAAATGCCAAACATTTTAAAGCACTTTGAGACCATTAGTCAAACTCAAAATGCAGCCAGGTTCCCTCATCTTTACACTTTATGAGTTTTGTAATTGAAAATCTTTTCCTACGTTTAAGATCAGCTACAAATCAAATTTAGTGGCTGCCTATGATCAGAACTGCTTCTACCCATGTTTTCTTCCAACCAAGGATTTCAAGGAGACCCTTTTAGTTCTTTCTAGTTTTATCAAGAAATTCTTAGAAAGAGAAAGGGAGGGGAGAAGGAAAAGCAGCAGGAACTTAAGAGGTTGCATACAAAAGAAGAAAAGAAGAAGGAGCATGAGAGAAAGAGAGAAGTTGAGGGATGGAGAAGTGAGCTCAGGGGGTGCTGTGGTATGGATGAGTACTCCCCAAGGCCCATTGTTAAAGATCTGGTCCCCAGGGTGGTGCCTGGGGTGGTGGAATCTTTAGGAGAAAGTCCTTAGGTCATTGGGGGCTTGCCCTCAAAGGGGACTTCCAGGCTCTGGTCTCTTCCTGTTGTTCTTTTTCTTTCTGGCTCTTGAGAAGAGTGGTTTGCTCTACCACACACTCCCGCCATGATGTGCTGCCTTACCAGAGACTCAAAGAAACTGGGCCACTCTACCATGGACTGGAATCTCCAAAATCATGAGTTAAATAAACCTTTTCTCTTAGAAGTTGATTGCCTCAGGTATTTCATTATAGTGACAAAAAGTTGACTAATACAAGGTAGAAAGCAGGAGAGATGGCTTTCTCATGAAATGAGACCTATAAGTGGAAAAAGGATCAGAAGCACATTCTGCCTTTCTACAAGTTTAAAGTAGTCAATCAACAGGTATGCAGGGAAAGGAGGAGCAAAAAGTAGAGGTAAAGAAGGAAAAAGAATGAATTGGAATAGGGGGAAAGGAAAGAGAAATCAATGAGACAGGAGCAAACAGGGAAAAGAGGAAAGGGGAATAAGGAAACAGGAAGAGAAGAAATAAAAACAGAACCTGGGTCTATATTTTCTCAGGCTACTCACTAGGATTCTGGAAGATTTTTTTGAACATCAGCTAGTTTTGGCCTAGACATCAGCTTGTTCATGTTTGAGCCAGAATGAAACCTGTGCCTTCACCATAAGGCTGGCTGCCCACATCTCAGTCAAAGTGTCAGAGACTGGAAATCCCACACTCTCCTCTAATCAGTGGCCAAAGAGGGAATCTGCAGCTTGAGATAGATACCCCATTCACTTTCAGAGTGCTCTCTCTTGCACTTTTGTCTATTTCATCAAAAGGTAGGGATGACAGAGATTGGAAGTGTGTGACTTCCTCCTGTCTGACTCAGCTCCCATGAGAAATAAAATGAAGCTTCAGAGATGAAGAATTAAAGCAGAGACTCATCCAATGAAGATGCCAGGGTCTGTCTGCCAAGCTGTAGGTCTGCCTTGCAAAAAGACATGAGGTGCACCCCAGGACAGGGGAACCAATTGAACTGAGGATTAACCCAGTGCTTCCCTTCCTTTACAGCATCTTTGGTTGTTGAATAGCAAAAGGGACACCAGTTAGACCATGTGAAACCTTGCAGCAAGTTCAAAACAGGCTTGCATTTTCAGTGTAGAATTTGTTGGATTGAAGCCCATAGCTGACCCTGAGCATCCTGATTGCCTGGCCATAGCAATACAGACTGTCCGCATGAAGCACACAGTCTAATGGAGCAGACGGACCTTGAACAAATAAGACCTGCATGGCAAGTATTGAGAAAGGGCTGTGGGGTGGGAAATGAGACCTATAAGTGGAAAAAGGGTCAGAAGCACATTCTGCCTTTCTGCAAGTTTAAAGGAGTCAATCAACAAAAAGGGCCTCATTAAGAATAAAGTTTACGGTATGCTGGTTTCCCTCCCTGATTATTCTGTTCCCTGTCTCACTTGCCTTCTGCACAATCAAGGATAAGTAGCACACTAAGGAGGCTCTGAAGACAACCAAATGATTCTGCAGCCAGCCAAAATCTGCTAAATGATTCATCTTTCACTGAGATTTTTTTCATGTCCATTTATTCAGAACTTTTGAACATTGACATGAAACTACATAACAATTAAATAACTGTTCATGCAACTTGATTTACACTTGACATTCACACCCTCCAAACTTCACTGGCCCAAGGAGGTATCTAGAAAATTGGATCCTGCTGTCAAAGAGTTTGTATCTTGGAAAACACTTGGATGCATGGAACCGAGATGCACTTCAATAACAAAATCTATGAAACACTGGGTTTTTTATCATAGAAGTCCCCCAAATTACTTTCATTTCACTTTGGTATCTCAGTGTTAAATATTTCTTTCATTCAGTCGATGGAACTTTTCCCAGTTTCCCTGCTTAAGTTCAAAGATGTCCAGACACCTGCAAGATTGGTTGAGCGCCAGATGGGCAATAATGTTCTCTCTACTCAGATACAGCTACTTATAAATCGTGATCCAATTTTTAAAGAAACCTCCTGCTTTGCTTCAGTTTCAATGCTGTCCAGGCTGTGGAGTTGCTGAAATTGCTTCCTTGAGTTTCAGGACATGAATAATGGGAATCACTAATAGTATTTCTTGTATCTACATTGAAATCTTCACCCAATGGCACTAAGAACACAGTGCTGCCTGAGTTAACAATTGATATTAATTTTCCCCCCAAATATACTCTGCCTCCCATCAGATTGATGAAAACACTATCTGGAGAATAAAGAAATCTAGAAAAAAGGAAGCAAATAAGGAATGAGGGCACTACTCCACCTCCTCATATTAACTCCCAGTCTTGCCTGCTTTTCAGAGACCCAAGGCTCTTCCTGGGGTGCCTCTCCCTTTTTTTTAACCTTGGACTACTTCCCAAGCAAACCTTCTGTTCCAACTCCATTCATCCACCTATTTTTGTTTTCTTCTTTTTCTTTGAAAGAAGAAAATACAGTATCAACAAGACACCTACTCTTGGTGTCTTGGTGTTTTTGGAAAAACCTCTGCTCATTCATTCTCAGATACTCTCATCTCCTGGACCCAGTCCTCCTCCTCCAAATAGAATTGAAGAGCCTTTACTTCCATGAAGCTCTTTGGACGACCTTAAACCCCTCTTCCCCTCTCTCTTCTGAACCCTCCAAGGGACTGGACTTGTGGCACATACCCTGTGACAGACCGCACACTTCTTGTGGGAAAAGACTTGATTTCCATTCATCGTCCTTGTAAGTCAGAACGGAGGCAAGTCCTGGTTAATAACTGCTGGGGTTTGGTCTGGACATTCTGACTGTCTTTAGCTATTTGTATTCAGAACTCTGCTGAGAGGGTTCGCCCAGATTTTCCCTCTACCTAAATTAAAATGCTTCAACTAAATCAAGCAGTGTCTCTCTGCAGGGTGGGAAAAAGTTTTCTATCCCTGAATTAATGATTTGAAAAGTTCTGCAGAAAGAATTTTGTTACATTTGTATGAAAACACTCTAAGATTGGGCTGGGGATATAGCTCAGTTTGTAGAGTGCTTGCCTGTCAAGCACAAGGCCCGGGGTTCAATCCCCAGCACCACAAAAAAAAAAAAAAAAAAAAAAAGAAGAAGAAGAAAAACCACTCTAAGATTGACAGAATTATCTCATTAAAATAGTCACTGCTTTATAACATCTTTTGTTGTCTTCTCAATTTACCCTATTATTGGAGACCTGGACATACTACGAACGCACCCAGTAAAACTCAACATAATGTGGATGAAACTGAGCAATACACAGAGGAAACACACCACCAAAGAAATACCAGCTCAAGAAAAAAAAAAGACCTGACTTTCTAAACAGAGAGGCAGACCAGTAAAACCAGCCCAGCGTCTGGGATTCCACCAGGTTTCCGGGTTTTAAAGCCCAGGTTTAAAAAGCTACTGCTGAGAGGGGTCAGGTTACAGCTGCCAGCTGCCAGGAACTTTACACTTAACCCTTTCCAATCCTCCACCTCCATAGGGCACCTCGTTTCTATTAGAAAGGGCATCTTCCATCTTAAGATTTCCCCATGCTTTCTGCTGTAAATACAAGGAACCAGCTACGGTCCAGGTGCCTACACTGAATTCCGCATCTTAACTACATCTCTGGAGGTCTGTATAGAGACCTGTTGGGTCAAATCCCCAGAACAACATAGGGTGCAATTCATAGTACACTCTCAGCGCGTGTTAAAGGAACAGTTCTGTCCCTCTGGGCCCCTAATTGCAGTGGGAGTCAAGCAATAAGAAACCACCAACTACCTTTTTTTCATTGTGAACACAAACCTTGCTCCAAGAGCTTGAAGTTGTCAAGAGTCTGGAGATGGAGTTCGTCATTCGTCCTTCCTTCCTTCCTTCCTTCCTTTCTTCCTTCCTTCCTTCCTTCCTTCCTTCCTTCCTTCCTTCATTCCTTCCTACTATTGACTTGTTCATTCACACACACAACATTTGCTAGCCATTTTTTAGAGCCAACTGATTTTTTCTTTTCTTTCAGCCAGTCAGGGATGGAGACCAGTGGTCTTCAAGTGTGTTTTTAATTGGTTCTTTTTAGTTATACATGACAGTGGAATCCATTTTGACATAATTACGCAAGCATGGAATATATCTTGTTCTAATTCAGTCCCCAATATCTCTCCTCCCCCTTCCATCTCCCCAACATAAGGAAAGAATTTTAGACATTTTTGCTTAGGCGTCTAATATTCCTGACTAGATTCAAGGATTCTTTCTGAAACTATGGAAAATTATTTTTCAAAGGCTCAGGAGAAAGAGATGGAGAAGTGGAATTTCTTTCTACAGTCTTCTTACAGCTAATGGCCAGAGAATCACTGCCAGAAAATTGACATGAGCACATACAACAGCATCTGTAGAATGTAAACATGCAACCCTGGATATCTGTGTACCAGGAAGAAGTAGAATGCTGGGTTAAGATCCAACTCTTGGGTCAGACAACTTGGGCTCAGTTCCCAGCGGGGTCCTTAAGTATGGAAGTGAACTCAAGAGCATCGTGTTGTGGGTGAATCTAGGAAGCAGCTGGATGGGCGTTTAGGAATGAAACTTTTGAGTCACGCTTGAACAATCGCTTTTATGAGGGAATGTTTTTAAGTTACTCAGAGCTCTTCTGGGAACCACTTCTCAGCTCAGAGTAGTTAGAAGATCTCAGCCTTAGATTCTAAGGGATCTGTCAAGGCTACCATTTTATTTTATCACTTTATGGTTCAGCACACAGAATAATTTCTTAGTGATCATGAAGGGTTTCCTGGTTAGCCAGCTCAGCCCCTACAAATGTACTGTCCTAGCTCTTCCAGTAAAAGAAAGTGATTTCTGGGAAAAGGGAGCTTCCTCTGGGAGTTTTATACTCAAAGATATCAAAATTGGAGAGTCTCTCACGTTCTTCACTTCATGGAGAGGTCACAGAGGTGCAACTGCAATATACCCTCAGCTGTGGGGGGCAGAACCACACTGTGAGGGGATTAAGAGCAGAAATGAAAGAGGAGGCCCCACTTTGATAAAGGGGGATCATAAATGGCCAGGTATGGGGCAGGAGTGTTCAGCACCTGGTACCACAGAAGAAGCCACTCTGTAGAAGTTTTGCCTTCAAAACCAATGAGGTAATTCAAACAACACATTTTAATATGGTATGTAGCAAGTAAATGCTCAATTAATTAGCTATTATCATTATTCTGACTTTAGACTTTCTCCTCTGCAGCTTCAACTTTTGTTCCCTTCAGTAAGATAACTCTCAGCACCCCTCAGGAGACATTTCCAGCTCTCCCTTTCTTAGGCCTGTGGTGAGTGTCACAGGTAGGATTATCTGAAAAGAACCCTGAAATGGAGTGGAAGGTACAGGATGTTTATTAAGGAGTGTACTTGAGAACCACCCCTGTGGAAAAAATAAAAGGAAGAAGGATTATAAAGAGGAAGATGTTGAGTTGCTCACCAGGTTGAGTCAAATCCACAGAGATATCTGGAGCTCAAATGGCCACCAGAATTGTCCCCCATTGGGTTGAAATGTCTGGACTCTTATACTTGCACCTGGAACAGCCCTGGATGTGCATGGTCTCAGGTGAGGTATTTGTATAGCTCCAGCATTCTTGGATGGGATGATCAACAAAGGCTTCTGCAATAGGGATGATCAACAAAGGCTTCTGCAATAGCACATGCAGCACAAACTGGTGGGAGAGGAACACGTGACCAATCCCAACCATGAATTGTGCATAGAAATAACACGCATAACTTGCAGACCAAGTATTTAATTGTAGTGGCCAGCAATTTCAAGATGGTGGCTGTCCCATAAGGGTTCTAGAGGGATCACAGTGATTAGAGCTTCCCATCAACCTGTGATGGATACAGACTTAAATCTATGTTATTCAAACCACTGAAATTGGGGGTTGTTTGTTTCTATCAATGAACATTAACTTTCTATTATGAGACATTGGTTGCAGCAGAAGACACCACATTGAACATACTCAAATGTCCTGAAGACACCTTTATAATCTTAGGAAATCAGGGACTGTTTGAAACTACCATCAATTCCAGCAGTAGCATCAAAGCTGAAACTAGCATTTACATGAATTCACTAACTTAATGTTCACAACAATCTATGCATGACACAGGTATTATCATTGTCCTCATTTTAGAGATGAGAAAAATGATGTGGAAAGAGGTTCATTAATTTGCATAAGGCCAGGGATATACAAACTTAAACCCAAACCCAGCTCACTGCCTGCCTTTGTAAATGAAGTTTTACTGAAACACAGAGACATCAATTACACATTGTGTAATCGTGGCTATCTGCTTGATACAGTGGCAGGATTGAGTAGCTGCATGTGGCCTGCAAATACTCACCATTTGGCCCTTTTCAGGAAAGGGTTGCCTAGTCAATCAGTTGTGTAGTGCATGCCTATAACCCCAGCAACTCTGAGAGACTGAGGCAGGAGGATCGCAAGTTCAAGGCCAGCCTGGGTAAGTTAGCAAGACCCTGTCTCATATAAAATAAATTTTTAAAAAGAAAACATTTGTCTATTGATATCTCCAACCTACAGTTTAGTGGCAGAGTCTGGTTCCAAACCAGGTTATCTGTCTCCAAAGATAACACTCATAACTCAGAAAAGTGTTAAGAAACTTTTCTATTTTAATTTCCCTGATTGTACCTGTACTTTCTTTTTCCTTTTTTCCTTGTGGGGCTGGGAATCAAACCCAAGATCTTATGCACGCTAAGCAATCACTCTACCATTAAGCTATATCTCCAAGCTTAACTGTATATTTTTTTAGTTCGCAATGGACCTTTATTTTATCTATTTATATATGATGCTGAGAATTGAACCCAGTGCCCTGCACATGCTAGACAAGCATTCTGCCACTGAGACACAACCCCAGCCCCGGTATTACTTTTTTTTAACTTAAAATTTTCCTGATGTTATTCCCAGCAATATGACAGATTTCATCTCCTGAAAATCCTCCTATACAAAGCACCTCTAAAATGCTGGATAAAATGAGTAGTTGACTTGGTAAGAAATTAAGATATCTTAGTCCCCAGGGGTCAAAAAAGAGGTAGAAGCCAGGATCCGAAAATAAGTATGGTAAATGCTCAAGCAGACTGGGGACCCTAAGGGCATTTTCTGGTGTTTTGTAAATTGGAGCTTTCTGTTTTAATAAGGCCTGGGGTGTGGGGACAAGGCAGTGCAGTGTCAGCAGGGAAATTTTGGAATGAGCCTCCAAAGGCCCACATTCCCAGTAAAAGAGCAAACTAGAAAATATTTGCTGTGCAAAGGGAACTAGCAAAAGAAAAAAAAAAAAAAAAAAAGAAAATAGGAAAAAATTTAAAAATGTGTCTCAACCTTGATTTTAGTTGGAAGAAAAAAATAAAAGTCCCTACCCACTACCAGAGGTAATAAATAACCACAAATCAGTCCTCCAGCCTGGATTCCAGGTCACTTTATGCACCATTCTGAAAACATTCCAAGTTCCTCCCCCACAAATTAATTTAAAATGGTCAGGTGCTTGGGAAAAGTAAACACAAATAGAAGAATATTCTTTTAATTCAAGCTTCATAAAATTCTCACACAAATACACCAACCAAAAAATGAGCTCATAATAAAAACTAACAAGACCACTCATGGAGTAAGATATCATCAGACAAGTTAGCAGAAACATCAAGCAGGGAATCAGACACACAGGCTTTGGATCTGGGAATTATCACTCAGAGCAGGGCTTGGCAAACTTCTCTCAAGGGCCAGATGTATATATTTGGGGCTTTGCAAGCTATAGTCTCTGTCAAGAAGATCCACTTGCCTGTGCTAGTGTGAAAGCAGCCTTGGGCAGCATGACAAGGAATGGTCTTGCCCGTGTTTCCAGTAAACCGTATTTACAAAAAGAGGGAGTATACCAGATTTGACCAGCAGGCTATAGTATATAAAGTATGTTTCCAATATTTAAATAATTTAAAACAAAATCAAGGAACAAAACACTGTCATATGTACAATGAAGCAAAAATAAAAAAGAAATTAAGAAAACACTGTCATAAATATCAAGGAAGAGTACTAACTTCTGGAAATGAAATATATGGTGAATTTTTTTTTTTTTTGTACTGGGGAAGGAACCCCCTGGAACACCTTACCACTGACCTAAGTCCCCAGGCCTGTTATGGGGCACAACTTAAGAACAGACCGATCATCACTGAGAAGTACAAATTTGAGAGTCTTTATTAAACCAGCCGGCTGACTATCTCACACAATGCCCCAAAAAATGGCTACTGGGAGAACAGCCCCAACCATAAGGTTGTAGGGGTTCTTATACCAAAAATCACATTAATCATAAGTGTCTGTTGCTATGATTCAAAATTACACATTAACATCATAAGATCATCAACAGAGGGGGAAGTGGATCAAAATGACCCTTACCTAGGTACAAACTAAAGAATGGTTACTAACATCCACACAATCACTCTTCACATGGTACATTGGTTAAGAGCAATAGGAATCAAAAGAGAACAATTCTTTATTACATAGGAGTTGCCATTGTATATTATTAAACATGTCACACCAAGTAACTGATGATGGGCACAGAGGCGGGGTGTTCCCATGGGAGAAGCTTATTTCCTATATAACATGGAGTCTCAGAGCAAAATGGAGTCTGTTTAGTCATTTCCCTTAGAGTCTGGCCTATAACATTCTCATGGAGCCAGATCTGTCAGCCCATCACAGGCCCTATATGTATATGTTATATTTTTTTTAAAATGTTTATTTTGACATATATTCTTTTAATTTTATATTTTGAGATAGGGTCTCACTAAGTTGCACAGGTTGGCATCGAACTTGTGATCCTCCTGCCTCAGCCTCCCAAGTTGCTAGGATTGCAGGTGTACACCACCATGCCCGGCTTTTCGTGGAAATTTTAAAATTCAATAATCTGAGTTAATGAACAGATTAGAACTGAAAAATGTAATTAATAAAGTTGTGTATAACAAAACTCTTAGAATATACTAGAGAGAGGAGGAAATCATGAAAGAGAGGTACAGAGATGGTTGAGTTTCTAAGATTCATCAAATTTCATAGTTCCAGAAGAGTGACTAGAGAGAATTAGATAGAGAGAACATTCAGTAGTTTCTATTGATCCTAAAAAATTCTAGAAAATATTCACATCTAATCTCCAGATGAAACTACACAACATAAAGTACTAAAGGTATGGTTTAAATTAGAGAAGAAGACAGCTTCCTGCTTGATATCTGCCTTCTTATCAAAAATCTATCAAAAGTTTGCAAGATAATGTCTTCAAAATAATAAGATAGAAATTGGTCATTACAATTGCATAGTCAGCAAAAGTTACCTTTTAAGAATGAAGATGAAACAGAATATGTCCAGATGAACAAAAGCCAAGAAAATTTATTATCAATAGATCCTCAGTGAAGGAACACCTTAGGGTATATACCTCCAAATTTTTAAAAAAGAACTCCAGAAGAGAGATGTCAGATGCAAGAAAGACGATAATAACCATGTGATCAAAAACAATGGTACATAAACGAAGCACTGAGCAATTCAGCGAGACTCTGTCTCTAAATAAAACACAAAATAGGGCTGGGGATGTGACTCAGTGTTCGAGTGACCCTGAGTTCAATCCCCAGTACCCCCAACAAAAAAAGAAAAAGAGAGAGAGAGAGAGAGAGAAAATGGTAACCTTGTGGATAAATTAAACGAACAGTAACACTAATAATAGTATCTTATTTGTGAAGTTCTATAAATTAGAGGTGGAGTATCCGGGCTTGTAAAGTAGAGGTCACATTCTGGTAGACGCTTGCATATTGCATGCCCTTCTGAATATGTCATATCACAGAACACTTTTAATAGAAATAAAACACAGGACAATAATATCCTGTAATATACAAGAGTTAAAACACTAGGTTTTGGAGAAAGGGAATAACTTAACATTAAAAAGCTGGCAGCCAAACACAGAGAAATTAAAATGTTTTACTCATAGAGTAGAAGGGTGGTTCCTAGGAGCCAGGGGGTGGGGAGAACGGGAAGACATTGTTCAAAGGGGACAAACTTTCTATTGTAACATCAATTTCTGGAGACCTACAGTATGACGTGGTAGCTGGAAGAATCTTGCAAGGTAACTGAAGAATATTGCACTGTACACTTGAAATGCTCTAAGAGAATAGATCTTACGTGCTCTTACCACAAAAAAGTCACTATTTTGTGATACATATGTTAACTAGCTTGATTAACTCATTTCACAATGTATTTTTATATCCAAGTATTGCTTTGTACGCCTTAAATATATAAGAAGCATCAAAAATAAGTAAATGCAGTACATAAATTATGATAACAAATAAAAATGAGTTAAACTTACCAGTTAAAATATGATTTTTTTTTATTTGAACCATATTTTTCTTACAAGAAACATGCTTTAAACAGAAGTACACCAAATGTTGGAGAATCAAACAATGGAAAAAGCTACATAAGGCAAATGAATTTTTCCAACAAGCAAAAAATAATAATAATAAAATAAAATAACTTCCTGATTGCTTTCTGGTGTTAACCATTGAATCCTCATAAAAATTGACATATTATAATAAAACTAGGAAAAGAATTCAGTGTGAAGAGAGAAATGAGAAAAGAACTAGTTGGGAATTCATAATGTCAGACAAATCTGAAACTCAGAAAAAAAAGGGTTCCATCTACATTGTAGGTATGGAATTTAAGGAAGCACTAATGCTCAGTACAAAAATAAATGCAATTTATCACTATTTAAGTTTGAGTCAAATTTCTTAATAATGGAGTTTATAAGATAATCAGATATGATTCAAAATAACTTGCATTTGGAGATGAACAATGGGATGCTTTTAATCATATTAACATGTCTCTTTGAAATGTATGAGACATTGTTAAACACAAGGATTCTAGGAAAAGTAAATACAAAAATATTTTGAAGTGTGAATGGATCTATTTTTAAGATTCAAGGACAAAAAATTATGCATAAAAGTGAATAATTGCATTAAAATATGTGAAGCATATATATCATGAAATGGTTTTATAACTATTTTTAATATACATTTTTTAGTTGTAGGGGGACACAATTCCTTTATATTTATGTGGTGCTTAGGCTCAAACCCAGGGCCTCATACAGGCTAGGTGAGCGCTCTACCACTGAGCCACAACCCCAGCCCTGGTTTTATAACTATTTTAACAACATAGGTAAATAAATGCCCATGATATAATCAGCAAACAAAATAATGTAAAAAATTATAAATATGCAGTAATAAATATATTTAATGTAGCAAATGTGTCTATCAAGGAGATTGGGAAGGAAAGTACCAGAACAGTAACAGTGATGGGGAAGGCAGTGATTTGTATTTTCTACTGTTTTTTTTTTTTTAAACAATGAGCACTTATATAATCAGATAACAGAATAATTACATTTTAAGTCTTTAGTACTGTGTGTATTTATATGAATTTTGGTCCAGAATCCCAGTAAGTGAAGAAATATGTAAAAAATAAATTCTGGAAAAAGAAAACAGCAAACCTTTAAGAGAATGTTCTAAGAGACAGGAAAATCACCAGGCTAATTAGCAGGTAATTTGATATAAAGTAACTTCCTCACTTAAAGTTTCAAAAATGTGCGACAAAGCAACACTCAGAGGTTACTATGGCGATGGAGGTAAACTTGACTAGGTGGGCATTCACTCCGCTTTCTGGGGAGAGGAGCAGACAGAACTCAGGGCTGAATCAGACACGTGAGCCCTTTGTGCCTCTGTCCCTAGCCCCCTCTCCACTTCTCTCCTGTCGCCCTCAGCCCTCCCCCTTCCCAGCTTCCTCCTGGCTTCTAAGCCTCCCCTGCTGTCAACACCAAGATCCTGTTCTTCCAACCCCCCTCTCTTCCAGGTCTCCCTCCAGGGCTGCACCGTAGGTTCTGGAAGGCAGGACTAGAACTTTTCCACCACACCCTTGGTGCCAGGACCTGTCCAAATGAAGTGCCCAATAAATGTTTTTTTGAATGAATGAATGAACAAATGAACACAGTTCCTCGGTCTCCTTTGTGGGTTCCTCTTCTTCTGCTCACCCTTAAATGAGAACGTTCTCCAAGATTCTATGTTCAGTTACTCGTTCCTTTCATTCTGGACTTCTTCCCTGGATGGCCTTTTTTCCTTTGCTTTAGCTAACATTCATTTGAAAAGGAGTCCAACTTTTCAACACTCCCTCATCTTTTTTTTCTCATCTGTACCTCCAACTGCTTTTCAGTTGGACCCTCAGGTACTCCACAGTCAACTTGTCCAAAAACAAACTCCTCATATTCTTCCCGAACATTCTTCCTAAGAGCTCAGCTCAGTTAACACCATCACCACCCCCTCAACGTTTTGGAAACAAGCTCAGAGGGCACTTTACCCCACAGCTGTCTACCCGGTGTTGCCTGGAACCACATCCCTCCTTTCTATTCCATTCCCATGGCTCACCTATTCTGCTTCTTGCCATGATCACTGCCAAACCCTGGGGGATTTCCTTATGTGAATCTGCACTTCCCTTTGATTGCTGGATTTCTTTTCTAAGCCATGGAACTCCACATCTTCCCACCTTTCCTTTGCCTTCAGAATTAAGCCCAAGCGCACCAGGCTCCTAGAAGTCTGATCTTTCCACTTCACCTCCCTTCCCCAGAGTCCCGTTCTGCTACCTTTGGTGCCTGTTTCTAAAGGCCCCACCAGGTTTCTGGCTGGTAGGTCATCGCTCCCACCATGCTGCCCAGTGACTGCTCAGGTTTCTCCCCTGCAGAGCATATCAGGTATCACCTCTTGTGAGAACCCTTTCCGCAAACCTTCAGCCAGGATGAATGGCGCTCTCCTCTGTGGTCTGATAGCATCTTGACCATGCCTCCATTAGCACACAGCCCACGGCTAGCAGGTGCAGGTGGGTGGACAGAGGGAGATAGCGAGGTGCCTCTAGGAATCTGAGCCCAAGGGAGGCAACATTTCCCTCCTGGAGAGAACCATAAAAACAACGTGTAATGGAAAAGAACAGGCACCTGCGAGGCTCATGGAACAAGGCCTTTACCAGTACCAGCTGTAGACCTCAGCAGACGACGTGGATGTGACTTCAGAAAAGCTGCTTTAGCAGAAGTATGGGCTGTCAGAGGGGTTGGGATCCATAGAAGCAGGTAACAGCATGTCTCTCTTTTCCAAGAGAGGATGGTGCTGCTGGGGGTCATGAGCCATCCTGGGCAGCATGAAGGGGAGTGCTGACCAGCCAGAAGCCTGGTGGGGCCCTTAGAGACAGAGACGGAGGGACGGAGGAGAGCAGAGTAAGATGAGGGTGAGGAAAGTAGATGAGAATGTAGGGAGACCCTGCGCTTGAGCTTTATTCTGGAGGCAATAAGCAGCGACATCCAGCAAGGGCCCGGGCCGTTCCTCCTCTGCTCTCACCTTGGTCTGAACTAACTATCCTGAAGGCTCCTTGTCTGGTGTGCTTATCACAAAACCCTGAGAGAACTAACCACACTTGGGCACATGCCATGGATGTGCAATGGGAAGCCCCATAGAAATCATGCCAGTCCCTGCAAGGGCCGCCCACAGCGGGTGCCTTTCTAGGTTGTACGTCATTGTGATCTGGGTGTCAGCTCATGATGATCTCTGTTGTTGTGTCCAGGTGAGTTTACAGTCCAGTTTCTGGACCTACGAGGTCGAGGGCTGGTCTGTGCCTCATTATCATTGCTTCTGTGTGGCCACCAGCCATCATCCCCCTCACACCCCTGACACCAGTGGATCCTATTCAAAATGCTCAGACAACAGTTAACGTTAACTAGGCATGACTGTTCTATCCACAGACCGAGGGTTGACAAACTTTTTCTGTAGAGTCAATATTTTAAATTTTGTGGGCCACAGGGTCTCAACTATTCAAGTTTACCCTGAAAGTGAATGCAAAGCGACCATAAGCAACATGTAAACAAATGGGTCTGTCTGGATTCCAATAAAGCATTATTTACAAAAATAGGTGGTAAGCCAAATTGGACCCACAAGCCATAGTTTACTAACCCCTGCAGCAAGCTGTGAGCGCCTGACAGCAATTGTTTCCTCTTTGGATCTGCCCACACATGCCTGGGGCCTATTGCTTGCTCACTATGCACTTAAATAAAATTAAATTAAATTGAAAGGCTTTCCTCCGGGGGCATTTCTGTGTCCCCATGACCTACTGCCTCTAACCTGTATCTAACTTGGCAGAGCCACCAGGGATACCCCCAGCAGTCTCCACTGGGTTCCAGAGAATCCTATCCATTATACCAATCCCTCACTTTCTATCACACTTTAATATGTGTGAAGTGCTTTCCCTTTTTTAACCCATATCCATAAGGGTCAGGTATCTCAAATGTCCACAGGCCTCACCAACTCACGAGGTTCCATGACAGTCAGGCTTCATCTGTAGGACTACACGCCCTCAAGGGCCTTGATTCCCCACCCCCACCCCATTACCTAATGTCTCTCCAGGGCCTTCTGGGAGTCCTAGGAGCTGTCTCTGATTAGTCTATTAGCTGTCCACAGGTGGTCCTCTGCTCTCCTGTCCTGGTCACCATACATCTGTGGTCCACAAGCCACTGGACAGCAGCACTTTCTGCAGGTGTTTGCCGTGAGCCCTTGGGGTGTCACAGGGTTGTGGTGAAATGGGGAATAGTGGTTCTTTGGGTGGGACTTTGTCACCTGGGCCTGAAGGCTGTGCTCCAAACCCCACTTTATTAGACTGGGGAGGAAGGGCCAGGAGCACAGAAACTTCTGCTCAGGAGGTGGACAAAGACATTGGCACAGATGCCATATGCCTTCTACTGTCCTCCTGTCACCTCCTGGCCCCCTAGTTCCAGGACAGCCAGAAAGTCTCCTTTTTCTTTCAGACAGAAAAGGTAAATTCTCATATATTTTGTCACACACATGCCAATAACTCAAGAGAAGAGTCACTTGTACTCACAGCTAGTTTCTACCAAGCCTCAGCCACCCCTACTATCTAGGCATTATCTTCTTGTTTTATGGTCAAGAACACTGAGATTTACACCTCGTAAAAATAAGCGAGTAGGAGAAATGAGCCTTGACCCCACACTCTGGGCTTTGAAAACACTCCACTTCACCACGCTAAATAATTTAATTCTCTACCTCATCTCCCCATTGAACAAGAAGATATGATCCATTTTCTCTTTGAAAATGCCCAAATTAAACTCCGGCCCCCTCCTGATTCCTCCTTCCTCCCCACAAGCAGTTATTCAGCAGAGTCAAGAAATAGGCGGTAAACTCACTGGCTTCCGGGAGATGTCCCTGCCATAAGCAGCTAAGGCCAAAGATTTTTTTTTTTTTTTCCAAAAGTGATTTTGGCAGAACCTGGTTGTTTTCTGTAGAAATTTTAAATGACCAAAATAAGGATCATGATTATATTTCCAAACAAGTAAAAGTTGCCTCTGTTTAGCTTATGCTTCCCCATTCTCTTCAGAAAGTGGAAAATTTTACAAAAGTAATGCTGTGCATCTTTCCATCCTCTTCACAATGCAACCACTGCCCTTTGGAGCCTCCACCTAGAACCAGGGAGTAGACGACTAAATAGGAAAAAGAAATGTAAACCACAGGAAATCAAAAGTTCATCACACAACGTTACAGTCAAGCCCATTGTCTCGACTGTTTTGGATGACTCAAGTTCTTCGTTTAGGAAAGAAAATCTGAAACAGAACAATGACATCACAAATGGAACATTTATATAGTTACCGGGACAGGAAAACATTGAGTGGAGGCAAAGGTACATGATCTCAATAGGATCCAGGTGGAACAGCCCTGCAGCCAGCATCTGCAGCCCATGACCGAGATGCAAAAGCCGCACGACAAGACTCAGCCAGGTGCTCCTCCTGACTAAGCCACTTCCTCTCCCACCTGGACTTTTCTGCCCTTCCCTCTCACGCCTCCTGGATTCTTCTGCTCCCTGCCCTCCTCCCTGCCCCACTAGGCAAATAGTCTTTCCTGATCCAGGGCTGGGGAGAGCATAAGAAGAACAGACCAACACAACTAATAACAATAAAAACAACAACAACAACCCTGACGCCCTTGCTGAGCACCAAAGGGGGATGGGACACTTGGCACAGGTCAACTGGTTTGATGGTGACAAACCCACACTATAGGAAAAGGAGGCTTAGAAAGGTAAAGTGTCTTGCCCCATATCACACAACTCATTAGTGACAGAACCCCTCTCAAACTTAATCTGATTCCAAAGTGAATCATCCTAACCGTAGCCCACACATCTCCCCCCACAACAGCAGTTAAGTCTGAACACAATTTATTGTATTCATTTATCCCATCAATCTTCCCTCAAACTAAATGCAAAAAGTAGATGCCATTTAATCCCTTTTATAGATGAGAAAACTGATATACCTGTTGAGCATACATTAAATGTCAGGATGTGTGTGCGTGTGTGCGTGTGTGCGCGCACGCGCGTGTGTGTGTGTGTGTGTGTGTGTGTGCATGTGCACTCTCAGTTAGGCTTCTTATTCATACTTTATACACAGGGTCCCTGAGACTCAGAATGATTAAAGGACTAAAATTTTGGATCAGAAACCCAGTTGGTCTCCAGTTGTGACTGCCCACACCACGCTGTCTTCAAATGGGCCTTTAATGAACCTGAAAAAGCACCTGCCACCTTGCAGGTATGCCTCCTCGAGTGTAGGTGATGAGGCAAGGAGGGAAAAGCATGGCTGCCAGAGAGATCCTGAGGCGCAAAGGAGACTGGGGTGGGAGTGGCAGGGAGGAGGGCGAGGCCTGGGTAACTGCAGAGGAAGCAGTTTCATCCCTGGGAAGGCCACCAAGAGGGGTAACCAGAAAATGGGATGCGTATGGATGGGACACAAGCCTTGCAGGAAGAGGGCAGGCGTGTCAGAGCATCTGCAGAGGACTTCCCTCCTGGCCCCGTGGGAGCCAGGGGACAATGAGGTTCGTCTGATGGCAAGGATGGTGGAGGGGAACCTGCAGGCCTCTGCTCTCTCCACAGCCCGCCATTCCTCTTCCAATCCCACTTCCTCCCTAGGACCTGCTCCTTGCTTATTTGGAGCCACTTCCTCTACTCCAAGGACAAAGCAGAAGCTTCCTTTTATACTACAAAGGGGGTCAATTACAATCTACCTGGGGCTATTATTACAGTTGGTTTCCTGTATCTGTACGTGTCACATGGGTTTTTATCAAAATCACACAATCAGCTAAATTAAGATCTGCAAATCTTTTCCCCGCCGACTTGAGCTGGAAGCATTATATTTGTCCCTGGGGTGATCACCAGTTACTTGGATTGTTAGCTGGCAGGTGAAGCCCTTTCCATACACAAGATTATTAGCAAAATAAATAAAAATGTTTAAGAGGATGGAACACTAAGAAATCAGTCTCGTCGAGTGATAAGGACACATGATAATTAAACGTGGGAAGAATGAGAACCTGGAGAAATCGCTGGACTAGTGAGTATAAGGGTTAGCTCATATGTGGTTCTTAGGTGATACTGAGAGAAACTCATCAGGGAAAACCCCTTATGCACTAAAAAACCTGACACTAGCTGAGCGCTGTGGCACACACCTGTAATCCCAGCAGCTTGGGAGGCTGAGGCAGGAGGATCACAAGTTCAAAGCCAGCCTCAGCAACTTAGCGAGGCCCTAAGCACTTAGCAAGACACTGTCTTAAAAAAAAAAAAAAAAAAAAAAGGCTGGGGATGTGGTTCAGTGGTTAAGCTGGGTTCCATCCCTGGTTATTCTCCAGCACCCCCCAAAAAACATCTGACACTGATTCACAATGAAAGAGAGGCCAGGAAAGAAGTTGGAATGTTAACATAAGAAGTGAGGCACTCTCAGAGAGTGGAGAGGGGACTCCTGCAGAAAAAAGAAACAGGAAGAAGCAGGATTGTATGTGAAAAATACAAGGGGGTGGGATGCCAAAGTCCGCAGGCTCCTGTGCAGAAAGCCACTCCATGGAGGTGACGCAGCTAGAGGCAGGTACAACATAAACAGGAGTCCTTCCAGGGGAGGGTTTGTCAAAGATGTCCAGGAATGGACAATGATCCTAAATGCAGACCACATAACTCCCAGCAGGCAGCACAGGGATAGGGACTTCAGTTATCAGTTTGCTAACCTCCAACCGATAGTTTAGCTTATAAAAACAGATAGAGTAGCTTATAAAAAGAATTTTAACATTCCTAGCTAACAATATCAGCTCTCAGATAAAAGGAGAAGCTGGTATTCTGGATATAATTTTAACCAATGAGAAAGAACTGGTTTTAGTATAGAAATTATAGGGACCTTGGGAGAATGTGACCAGGTCTTTTGGGAGTCCATAATAGCAAGGAAAGGCAGCATTACAAAAATTCCAAGGCAATGTAATAATGAACAATCCCAGTAAAAGGGAAAAGGATAAGTAAACTCATTAGCCAGTGTGGCCACGCAGAAAACTTTCTCATGAACTCATGGTTTTCAAAGGACATGTTCACGATCTATAATGAAGGACACATATCCCAGAACCGATTTTTTTAAAATGAAGGTTTTCTGGAAGGTTAAAGCCACAGCTAATGGAAAATCCAAGAAATGAGGAAGATTAAGAAGGTGATTTGTGGTAAGTTCAGTTAAAGAGAAAGAATAGGGTGCGAGAGGAGGAAGGTCAGAAGGGAGCAAAGGAGGGAGGGACAGAGGAGAGAACAAAAGAAGAAAAGTGAGAGAAGGAAAGGAGAAGGAAGAGGTGGAAGAGCAGAATCGATCCAAGAAGAGAGTGTAATGTTAGCAGGTGAAAATGTCCAAAGTCCCCAACCCTCAAATTCCATCCTCTGGAGCAAGGACAACAGAATCTGAATTCTAAATGTGCAGCAGAGGAGACAATGAAAAGAAGTTGGAGCCCACCATAAGCTAGGGGATAAGAAAAAAAATCTAAGCAGAATAAATTATTCCAAGCCCCCAGTTCCAGACAAATTACATGTCAGAGTACAAAAGAAATTTGCAGATGTAATTTCAGAGTCACTGGCAGTTAAGTTTGAGAAATCACGGACAATGGGAAAGCTGCTCAGAACCTTGGGAAAAGTTCTATTTTGCAATATGTTGGGGGGAAAAATAGACCTTGCAAATTATAGATCTAGAGGTCCAGTCCTCCTGGGCCCTGCAGGGCTTAGACACATCTGATTTTTTATGAGGGTTGTTGTCAAACTGGAATCTTTCAAAAGAATGATTTCCAGGATGAGAGAGTTGGAAGTGTTCATATAAGGGGAGGTTGTGAGGTGGGCACAGCACAGAAATACAGTGCCCTGATAAGGGTACCAAAGAATTGAAATATGACCTTGTATACGAAGTTGTAGAGCCATCTTACGTTGCTTTAGAAAACAGTCGGAATAAAGAGTAAAAACTGTTAAGTAGGCAGATTTCCCCTTAATGTGAGGATCTGTTCATGCATTCATTCAACAAATATGTGTTGAGCATTTGCTTTGTGACAAATCCTATGCTAATCACTGAGGATACATGATAGACACGGTTCCTACTGTCATGAGATTTATAATGTTACAGGGAAAACTACAAACAAGTAAACAAGTAACATAATTACAGATCACAGCAAGAGTTAGAAAGGAAAGAACAGGGGACCAACAGAGAATAACAGGAAGTGTCTATTTTTAAAACGGTGAGGGAAAACTCCTCTGAGGAGGTCACATTTGAGTTGAGACTTATATGACAACAGTGGTTGACTTATGTGAACCCTTTGGGGCAGAGAGAACAGCAAGAGCAAAGACCTGAGACTAGAAACAGCTTGATTTGTTCTAGGAATGGAAAGGAACCAGGACGACATATTTGATGAGGAAGAAAGAAGAATGTGAGATCATAAGGTGAACGAGAGAGACAGGAATCAGGGACTAAGATGTCACCATCATAAGGAACTTTGAATGTATTCTAAGAGATGTGGAAACCATGGTTTTGCACCAGAAAGTCATACGACCTGATGATACTTTGATGATCACTTCTGCAATCAATGGATTGGTGAGGGGACAGAGAGGAAGTACAGTATTTAGGAGGCTATTTTAAATTTTTTTTTATTTGTTCTTTTTAGATATACATGACAGTAGAGTGTATTTTGACATATTATACAAATATGGAGTGTGACTTATACTAATTAGGATTACATTCTAGAGGTTGTACATGATGTGGAGTTTCACTGATTGTGTATTCATATGTGACCATAGGAAAGTTATGTCAGATTCATTCTCTTTCCCTTTCCCATCCCATCTCCCTTCCCTTCATTCCCCTTTGTCTTATCCAGTGAACTTCTATTCTTCACCCCGCCACCCCCATTGTGTGCTAGTATCCACATATTGGATTTTCTGGGATTGGCTTATTTCACTTAGCATAATAGTCTTCGGATCCATCCATTACTGGCAAAAGTCATAAAGTCATTCCTTATTATGGCTCAGTAATACTCCATTATGTATATATACACACTTTCTTTATCCACTCATCTGTTCAAGAGCACGTAAGTTGGATCCATAGCTTAGCTATTGTGAATTGAGGTGCTATAAACGTGGATGTGGCTCATCACTGTTGTACACTGATTCTAAGTCCTTTGGGTATAGATTGAGGAGTGGGATAGCTGGGTCAAATGGTGGTTCCGTAAGAGGCTATCATTGTCTCTAAAGGAGAGATGGGGGTAGTGCCGCCCGAGGGCCCAGAGTTGAGTAGGAGAGAAGTCCATTCAAAACGCTTTTGAGGGAACAGAGACATAATTGACTGATGGATTGAATATGAAGTTCGAGGATAGAAAGAAAAATGATTAGACTGATCCAAAAGTGGACTTGGCTGAAAGGCACTGAATGGCTGCCTGAGGCTGCAAAGCAGAACCTGGGACGGAGCTGACCAGCGGGACTGGAAGGACTACAGCTGCATTTGATTCAGTGAGGATGACAGAGCTCCTAAAAGCATGAGTCAAGCACCTAGTCCATGCTGCAGGTCTACCAGAAACTCCAGAAGACAGGCTTTGGGTTTGGTACAACTCTTAAACTGTAAGCAGGTGTAAACCCTGTCACAGGCACCAAGAAATCCTTTCTATAGAAACTTCCGGTGCTCCCAGTGAGAACAACAGAAAAATTAGCGTCACGAATATCCTTTGTTATACATATATATTTACATAAAGTATATATACCTCTAGCCTATAAAATTGTAGACGTTTTCTTAGAGTTTAAAATGTAGGAAGCACCCATGCTGCCAAAGCACATAACACATGTTAATACCCAACAGACACAAATACCACAAATTTTACTAAAGTCAGCATAATAACATTCCCATCTTGCTACATCATCAGGAAAAACTATCTTTTGGGGGAAAAACGGTTTTGAAATTTAATAACCTTAAGACTTTTTCATGTCAGAATGAATTCCAAAAATAATCCCCCTCCATCCCTATTCTACTCCCAATAATCTCGTCTTCCACCTATGGAAAAATTCCTACCTTCCAGGGTCATAAATACTGGGTACTAACTGCAGAATGCATAAGAACTTAACTGCAGCAAGAATTTTTTTTGTTAGAATATACTGATTGAAAGACCACCAGATGCAAACCACAGATAACCCTTTCAATTACATCTGCTGTGCTGCCAGCCATTGTTTGCTGTGTCAGTCTCTGGTGACAATTAAACCAAATCACAAACAGCTTAAACTCAGGAATGCCACTCTAGCTATCAATAGCTAGGCCACACAAAATATCAATGTCCAAATTAAGTTGATGTGGAAACCTCATCCTAGGTCCTTTTCTCAACATTAAGTTCATATTCATTTAATTTTCTTTGTGAGAAAGTTGGGGGGAAAAAAGAAGAAGAGAGGAAAACACAAGTAGCAATGTTGGCTAGCAGGTGTGATTTTGCATATTTCTTATTCAGGGCTGTAGACTGTGGTTTCAACTCCAAAGGGGTGTTTTGTCTGGCTGTCTGGCCCATAATGTGTTGTCCCACAAACAATTTGTCACACCATAAGAACCGTATATTGGGGGGACAGAGATAGCACATACCATATGGTAAAATGTTAATCCTTGGCCACAGGTAATTTCTTAGACCGAATGTCATGAACTCATCAGAATTTTGTGCCCATTGAGTAATGGGTCATGGCTTTGGCCAGTCAGTCTGCTTGAAGACGTGCTTGTTAAAAACCACAATACAAATGGCCAAAGAGCTTTCACACAGTAGCAACTTTTGGATAGTTCTTTGGAGAAAGCAATGTTTGAAAAAGAAAGATTTTACTACCAGATGCCGATTTTGGCAGTGATAACCCTAATGATGTTAGGATGGGTCTTAGAAATTTATCTACTTTAGATTTTTTTCCCATTCAAAATTTATTCTATCCAGCTGTGCTGGTGAGACGTCTCCATAGAAAAGGGCACAATTTAAAGGCTGATGAAGTCAGCGACCAAAGGAAAGATTGCACACAATGCCCTGTCAATCAAGCAAGCTTTCCTACCACGAGCTCCACTCAGTGAAGAGTGGGCACTTGGGAAGTTTCTCTTTTTAAAACATCACATTACTGGTATTCTGCTCACTTTTACCCAGCAGAAAAAAATAATTATGAGCATCTGAGTTTATGTGAGAAACCCAGGCAAAAATCTGGGCCAGCCAATGTGGAGAAGCCACAGAGGATAGAGAAAAGACCGGGGGGAAGATCAGAGAAGGGACCACAAAGGGAAAGTGAGAGATGTGGAGGCGCAAGTTGCAAAACTTTTTAAAAATAATCAAGAAGAGATTCAGAGAATGGTAACGGGGTAGGATGCAAGAAAAAAAACAGCCTGGGTCCCTGGGGACTGCTCTTCCTGAGTCATAAAACCCATCGGTTTTCCCTTGTCTGGAATCACTGTCCACAGTGCTAGAAACAGTGTGTTCTTATTTTCAGTTGAAAAAAAAAAAAAAAAAAAAAAAAAACCAGCCATGAAAACAATCTTAGGGCAGTTATGGTACAAAGGAGAGAAAATTTTCTTTGGAGCAAATTAATTAAGATATTAGGGAAATAGATGCTACGGGAAGGGGAGGCAGTACCCCAACAGACTTCTCCTGTTTTGAGTCCTGGCTGCCTGGACACCAGCTTTTGTCTTCCACAGAACTGGTGAAGAATATGTTTGCTTTAGAGTTCATTCAATTGAACAAATATGTATTGAGTATTTACTACAGCCTTCCTGCAGATTTAGAGAACTATGTGGCATAGGCAGATTTTCTAAGGCAGCGCCAGCACTTTGATCTTCTGAGGGCTCTGACATCTGTTCTTGTCATCTGTGTATTCGCTCGCTCTTAGCAAGGCTCCTAGCGAGGCCAGCCCCAGCAATCGGAGGCCCCCATGAGTTGTGTGCTGCATTCAAAGCTATCCCAGGAGATTTATGCTCACTGAGATAATAGCATCTCACTAATGCAGGCCAAGAGGTGAACACCCCATTTGGATTATAAAATAGCCGACGTGCTGCTAAACAGAGAATGTTGTTTTAGAAATTGATTCTAAATTCTCCAGGCTTCTGGCCCTTGTGTGCAGTACTATGGCCCAAATTATATGGCTCTTAGCCCCTACGTGGGACAGTAGCCACCTCCTCAAAGGTTCTCCCCAGCTAACAAAGGGGTGCCAGGGTAGTGGCATCTCATGGTACTCAGGAATAGGCCCAACCCTTCTTCTAACTTCAGTCCCAAGCCACTGTGAGGTGCTGATGCCCACTTTGTGAGCTTTGCCCTGCAATGCCTGGCTTTCCTCGGAAGGGGCCTCTCCAGCCCTCAGAAGGCCAGATTGGGGACGCTAGCATGGTCCACAGGCATCCGGGACCCAGAAGCCACTTGCTCAACCCCAGGTCTCCAGGGTCTTTCATGCACACGGTTCCTGCAGCTTCTGTCCTAAACTCTCCAGCTTTCCAGCCTGCCCGATTTATCCTCTTTCCTTACTCACAGGTTCCCATAAACCATCCATTTGGGGGCCCTCCATTAAACAGGAGATTGGCTGTTGGTGGAATCAAAGCACTGTGGTCTGTACGGAGAAGAAGTCTGGGGGGGGGGGGGTAGAGGAGGCTGGCCACCCACTTAGGTCCTGTTCTGGGAAGTCGTTTTCTCCGTGGAGCCTTCCCCTCTACAGCTCTGGCAGCACTGATGGCTCCCTCTGGGTTAAAGAATTCACGAAGGGTGTCTAGATGGGAAGTGGATGTGGGAGAACACAGCTCTACGTCTTAGTCACCCATGGCTGGCTGACTTGGAGTGGTCTCCTTCCCTCCCTAGGCCTTGTCAATGAATCAGGGTCTCACCGTAGGTTGCTTCAAGTTCTAAATAGTCTAAAAATGTGATGCTGTGATAGAAAATGGAGTCCATTATCTGTCTTTTGATGAGAAAGTTTTACACATGTCAATAAAGAAATTATGATTCTCTAAATCAGGAAACTTTTTACAGCCTTTAAACTATACACATATCCCCCCCCCCAAAAAAAAAGAAACAAAGAAAAATGAAAACATATGACCACACAAATTTGTACATGAATTTGTATAAAGCATTCTTCATAAGAGTCAAAGAAAGTAGAAATAACCCAAACATCCATCAACGGATGAACTGGTAAACAAAATGTGGTCCATCTCTACAATGTAATAGTCTTTGGTAATACAAAGGAATGGAGTTCTGACACATGCTGACCACATGGACAAACCTTACAAACAGTGAGCTAAGTGAAAGAAGCCAGACACACAAGGCCACACGGCGTATCATTCCATCTATATGAATATTCAGAATAGGCAACTCTATAAAGTAGGTTAAGGTTGTGAATGGCTATAGGAAGCGGGGTTGGGGAGCCATTGCTAATGCAAAGGAGTTTTCTTTTGTCTGCTATGGATATGCCACATTATGGGTTTTCATCAGTTGATGAACATTTGGAAATTTTCCACTTTGGGGTTATTATTAATTATGCTGCTATGAACATTCATGCACATGGTGTTATATGAATATGTCTTCAGTTTTCTTGGGTATATACCTAGGAGTAGAATTGCTGGGTCATACAGTAACTTTATGTTTAACTTTTTGAGAAACTGCCAAATCGTTTTCCAAAATGACTGCATCATCTTTTATTCCCATCAGAAATGTATGAGGGTTCCATTTTCCTCGTCCATGTCTACACTTATTTTCTGTTTAAATAATTTTGATTATAACATTAGTGGGTGTGAAATGGTGTTCTTGTTTGTGTATTTTTAAAAATATTTTCTTTTAGTTGTCAATGGACCTTTATTTTATTAATTAATTGATTAATTAATTTATTTATTTATATGTGGTGCTGAGGATGGAACCCAAGGCATTGCACATGCCAGGCAACCACTCTACACTGAGCCACAATCCCAGCCCGCTTGTTTGTCTTTTGATACATGGTCTCACTATGTTGCCCAAGTTGGGCTGGAACTCATGATCCTTCTCCTTCAGCCTTCAGAGTAGCCGGGATTACAGGCATTAATCTGGCTTTGATTTGCATTTCCTTGACAACTTATAATACAGAATATCTTTTCATGTGCTTACTGATCATTCATATATTGAAAAGTACCAATTTACAACCTTTAAATTGGGTTGTCTATTATTGAAATATAAGCATCTTTTACATATTTTGAATACTAGGCCTTTATCAGATATCGATAGGATTTATAAATATTTTTTCCTGTTCTGTAGGGAGGAACATACTCTGTAGAGTTTTTTAATGAGAAAACATTTAATTTTTTTTTTTTTTTTTTTTTTTTGCAGTGCTGGGGATCGAACCCAGGGTCTTGTGCTTCCAAGGCAAACACTCTACTGACTGAGCTATCTCCCCAGCCCGAAAAAAACATTTAATTTTGATGAAGTCTAATTTACCTTTTTCTTTGGTTTTACAATTTCAATGTCGTATCTGAGAAAATGTTGCTACATCCAAAGTTCCAATGATTTACACCTATATTTTCTTCTAAGAGTTTTATCTTTTAGGCTTTTAAGTTTTTTATCTATCTTAAATTTTGCATATAGTGTGAGGTGGGGTTCCAGGTTCATTGGTTTGCATGAGGGCAAATGGTTGTACCAGCACCGTTTAGTTAAAAAAAAAAAATCTTGGGTAGTGTGTTAGGCTCCACCAGAATCTTAGTCCTATGCGATGGCATCTCTCTACGACCAGGCAATCACGGTTTTCTCCCCAAACGGACACCTTTTCCAAGTGGAATATGCCCAGTAAGCAATGAAGAAAGGATCCACTGTGGTGGAATTCGAGGCACCAATATAGTTGTGCTTGGAGGAGAAAAAAATCTGTTGCTAAAGTTCAAGATGAAAGAACTGTGAGGAAAATTCGTGCCCTTGATGATCACATCTACATGGCTTTTGCAGGATTGACTGTTGATGCTAGAGTAGTTATAAACAGAGCCCGGGTGGAGTGTCAGAGCCATAAGCTACAGTCTACCCAGTCATTGTAGAATATATAACTTGCTTCATAGCAACTTTAAAGCAGATATATACCCAGAATAATGGACGAAGACCTTTTGGTATCTCTGATTTAATCATAGGTTTTGATGATGATAGTATCCCAAGATTATATCAGACAGAACCCTCTGGGACTTACTATGCATGGAAAGCAAATGCATTCGGCAGAAGTGCTGAAACTGTCCGAAAATTTCTAGAAAAGAATTACACAGAAGATGCTATAGCAAATGACAATGAAGCTATCAAATTAGCAATAAGAACTTTGCTAGAATTTGTCCAGTCTGGTGGAAAAAACACTGAACTGGCTATAAGAAGAAGAAATCAACCTTTGAAGATGTCTGGTGCTAAAGAAATTGAGTTACAGGTAACTGAAATAGGAAAGGAAAAGGAAGAAGCCAAGAAGAAAAAATCAAAGAAGAATGCCTGATTCTTAGGATGAGCACTGGCAGCTTTTAATGTTTTGCTGTACCGCTTGGAATTACTTAATGAAGAATTAAAAGAAATAAGTTAGTTTGCAGCATTACCTTTAGTACTCATCTGGGCTACTTTGAGAATGCCAAATGTGTGGCTATCTTTAGTCTGTTACATAGATTGATGTGAAGGTTTTCTTTGAAAGCAGATTCCAGTAATTGTTGAAAGCAGTCATAATTCCACGTAAGCCTGAGACTATATACGATAACTTGTCTGATGTGTAGGTTTTCTTTAGATAAGCAGATTTAATTAAGAAAAAAATTCTAATTTTAAGAAATGACTAATTTGGGTGAAGTTTGACTGTTCACTCTCAGTTAAAGAGCTGACTGTTCCACAATAAATTGAATATAATATTCTTTTTTTTTACGTTTACATAGGGTAATGATGTTTATTTTATTTTTCCCCTCCCCCCCCACCCCTCTCACCCCTCCCACCCCTCCCACCCCTCTTTTCCCTCTACACAGTCCTTCTTTCCTTCATTCTTACCGCTCTCCTTAGCCTAACTCTAAACCTAACCCTAAACCTAATGCTAGCCCCTCCCACCCCCCATTATATGTCCTCATCTGCTTATCAGCGAGATCATTTGTCCTTTAGTTTTTTGAGATTGGCTTATCTCACTTAGCATGATATTCTCCAATTTCGACCATTTGCCTACAAATGCCATAATTTTATCATTCTTCATTGCGGAGTAATATTCCATTGTATAAATATGCCACAGTTTCTTTATCCATTCATCAACTGAAGGGCATCTAGGTTGGTTCCACAATCTGGCTATGGTGAATTGAGCAGCAATGAACATTGATGTGGCTGTATCTCTGTAGTATGCTGATTTTAAGTCCTTTGGGTATAGGCCAAGGAGTGGGATAGCTGGGTCAAATGGTGTTTCCATTCCAAGCTTTCTGAGGAATCTCCACACTGCTTTCCAGAGTGGCTGCACTAATTTGCAACCCCACCAGCAATGTATGAGTGTTCCTTTTTCACCACATCCTCGCCAACACCTATTGTTGCTTGTATTCTTGATAATCACCATTCTAATTGGGGTGAGATGAAATCTTAGGGTAGTTTTGATTTGCATTTCCCTTATTACTAGGGATGTTGAACATTTTTTCATATATCTGGTGATTACTTGTACATCTTCTTCTGTGAAGTGTCTGTTCATTTCCTTAGCCCATTTGTTGATTGGATTATTTGTATTCTTCGTGTAGAGTTTTTTGAGTTCTTTATAGATTCTGGAAATTAGCGCTCTATCTGAGGTATGGTTGGCAAAGATATTCTCCCACTCTGTAGGCTCTCTCTTCACATTTCTGATAGTTTCCTTTGCTGAGAGAAAGCTTTTTAGTTTGAATCTATCCCAGTTGTTGATTCTTGCTTTTATTTCTTGTGCTATGGGAGTCCTGTTAAGGAAGTCTGATCCTAAGCCAACAAGTTGAAGATTTGGACCTACTTTTTCTTCTATAAGATGCAGGGTCTCTGGTCTGATTCCGAGGTCCTTGATCCATTTTGAGTTGAGTTTTGTGTAGGGTGAGAGATAGGGGTTTAATTTCATTCTATTGCATATAGTTTTCCAGTTTTCCCAGCACCATTTGTTGAAGAGGCTATCTTCTCTCCATTGCATATTTTTGGAACCTTTGTCTAGTATGAGAAAATTGTATTTATTTGGGTTTGTGTCCATGTCCTCTATTCTGTACCATTGATCTACCTGTCTATTTTGGTACCAATACCATGCCGTTTTTGTTACTATTGCTTTGTAGTAGAGTTGAAGATCTGGTATTGCAATACCCCCTGCTTCGCTCTTGCTGCTGAGGATTGCTTTAGCTATTCTAGGTTTTTTATTCTTCCAGATGAATTTCATAATTGCTTGCTCTATTTCTGCAAGGTACATCATTGGGATTTTAATTGGAATTGCATTGAATCTGTATAGAACTTTAGGTAGTATAGCCATTTTGACGATATTAATTCTGCCTATCCAGGAACATGGGAGATCTTTCCATCTTCTAAGGTTTTCTTTAATTTCTTTCTTTAGTGTTCTGTAGTTCTCATTGTAGAGGTCTTTCACCTCTTTTGTGAGATTGATTCCCAAGTATTTTATTTTTTTCGATGCTATTGTGAATGGGGTAGTTTTCCTAATTTCTCTTTCTGAAGATTCATCACTTATGTATAAAAATGCATTGGATTTATGAGCATTGATCTTGTAACCTGCTACTTTACTGAATTCACTTATGAGTTCTAAAAGTTTTCTGGTGGAATTTCCAGGTTCCTCTAAATATATAATCATGTCATCAGCGAACAGGGATAGTTTGAGTTCTTCTTTTCCTATTCATATCCCTTTAATTTCTTTGGTTTGTCTGATTGCTCTGGCTAGAGTCTCAAGGACGATGTTGAATAGAAGCGGTGAAAGAGGGCATCCCTGCCTTGTTCCAGTTTTTAGGGGAAACGCTTTCAGTTTTTCACCATTTAGAATGATATTAGCCATGGGCTTAGCGTAGATTGCCTTTATAATGTTTAGGAATGTTCCCACTACCCCAATTTTTTCTAGTGTTTTGAGCATGAAGGGATGCTGTATTTTATCAAATGCTTTTTCTGCATCTATTGAAATAATCATGTGATTCTTAACTTTAAGTCTGTTGATATGGTGAATGACATTTATTGATTTCCGAATGTTGAACCAACCTTGCATCCCTGGGATAAAACCCACTTGATCGTGGTGCACTATCTTTTTAATATATATTTGTATGCGATTTGCTAAAATTTTGTTGAGAATTTTTGCATCGATGTTCATTAAGGATATTGGTCTGAAATTTTCTTTCCTCGATGTGTCTCTGTCTGATTTAGGTATCAGGGTGATATTGGCTTCATAGAACGAGTTTGGTAGGGTTCCCTCCTCTTCTATTTCATGGAATAGTTTGAGGAGTATTGGAATGAGCTCTTCTTTAAAGGTTTTGTAGAACTCGGCTGAGAACCCATCTGGTCCTGGACTTTTCTTTGTTGGTAGGCTTTTGATGACCTCTTCTATTTCATTGCTTGAAATTGGTTTATTTAAGTTGTGTATGTCCTCCTCGTTCAGTTTAGGTAGTTCATATGTCTCTAGAAATTTGTTGATGTCTTCGAGGTTTTCTGTTTTGTTGGAGTATAGATTTTCGAAATAGCTTCTAATTATGTTTTGTATTTCACTCGTGTCTGTTGTGATGTTTCCTTGTTCATTCCGAATTTTAGTAATTTGAGTCTTCTCCCTCTTTCTCTTTGTTAGTGTGGCTAAGGGTTTATCAATTTTATTTATTTTTTCAAAGAACCAACTATTTATTTTGTTAATTTTTCCGATTGTTTCTTTTTTTTTTTTTTAATTTATTTATTTATTTTTTTTACGTTTACATAGGGTAATGATGTTTATTATATTTTTCCCCTCCCCCCCACCCCTCCCACCCCTCTTTTCCCTCTACACAGTCCTTCTTTCCTTCATTCTTACTGCTCTCCTTAGCCTAACTCTAAACCTAACCCTAAACCTAATGCTAGCCCCTCCCACCCCCCATTATATGTCCTCATCCGCTTATCAGCGAGATCATTTGTCCTTTAGTTTTTTGAGATTGGCTTATCTCACTTAGCATGATATTCTCCAATTTCGACCAATTGCCTACAAATGCCATAATTTTATCATTCTTCATTGCGGAGTAATATTCCATTGTATAAATATGCCACAGTTTCTTTATCCATTCATCAACTGAAGGGCATCTAGGTTGGTTCCACAATCTGGCTATGGTGAATTGAGCAGCAATGAACATTGATGTGGCTGTATCTCTGTAGTATGCTGATTTTAAGTCCTTTGGGTATAGGCCAAGGAGTGGGATAGCTGGGTCAAATGGTGTTTCCATTCCAAGCTTTCTGAGGAATCTCCACACTGCTTTCCAGAGTGGTTGCACTAATTTGCAACCCCACCAGCAATGTATGAGTGTTCCTTTTTCACCACATCCTCGCCAACACCTATTGTTGCTTGTATTCTTGATAATCGCCATTCTAATTGGGGTGAGATGAAATCTTAGGGTGGTTTTGATTTGCATTTCCCTTATTACTAGGGATGTTGAACATTTTTTCATATATCTGGTGATTACTTGTACATCTTCTTCTGTGAAGTGTCTGTTCATTTCCTTAGCCCATTTGTTGATTGGATTATTTGTATTCTTCGTGTAGAGTTTTTTGAGTTCTTTATAGATTCTGGAAATTAGCGCTCTATCTGAGGTATGGTTGGCAAAGATATTCTCCCACTCTGTAGGCTCTCTCTTCACATTTCTGATAGTTTCCTTTGCTGAGAGAAAGCTTTTTAGTTTGAATCTATCCCAGTTGTTTATTCTTGCTTTTATTTCTTGTGCTATGGGAGTCCTGTTAAGGAAATCTGATCCTGAGCCAACAAGTTGAAGATTTGGACCTACTTTTTCTTCTATAAGATGCAGGGTCTCTGGTCTGATTCCGAGGTCCTTGATCCATTTTGAGTTGAGTTTTGTGTAGGGTGAGAGATAGGGGTTTAGTTTCATTCTATTGCATATAGTTTTCCAGTTTTCCCAGCACCATTTGTTGAAGAGGCTATCTTTTCTCCATTGCATATTGTTGGAACCTTTGTCTAGTATGAGAAAATTGTATTTATTTGGGTTTGTGTCCATGTCCTCTATTCTGTACCATTGATCTACCTGTCTATTTTGGTACCAATACCATGCCGTTTTTGTTACTATTGCTTTGTAGTAGAGTTGAAGATCTGGTATTGCAATACCCCCTGCTTCACTCTTGCTACTGAGGATTGCTTTAGCTATTCTAGGTTTTTTATTCTTCCAGATGAATTTCATAATTGCTTGCTCTATTTCTGCGAGGTACATCATTGGGATTTTAATTGGAATTGCATTGAATCTGTATAGAACTTTAGGTAGTATAGCCATTTTGACGATATTAATTCTGCCTATCCAGGAACATGGGAGATCTTTCCATCTTCTAAGGTTTTCTTTAATTTCTTTCTTTAGTGTTCTGTAGTTCTCATTGTAGAGGTCTTTCACCTCTTTTGTGAGATTGATTCCCAAGTATTTTATTTTTTTCGATGCTATTGTGAATGGAGTAGTTTTCCTAATTTCTCTTTCTGAAGATTCATCACTTATGTATAAAAATGCATTGGATTTATGAGCATTGATCTTGTAACCTGCTACTTTACTGAATTCACTTATGAGTTCTAAAAGTTTTCTGGTGGAATTTCCAGGTTCCTCTAAATATATAATCATGTCATCAGCGAACAGGGATAGTTTGAGTTCTTCTTTTCCTATTCGTATCCCTTTAATTTCTTTGGTTTGTCTGATTGCTCTGGCTAGAGTCTCAAGGACGATGTTGAATAGAAGCGGTGAAAGAGGGCATCCCTGCCTTGTTCCAGTTTTTAGGGGGAACGCTTTCAGTTTTTCACCATTTAGAATGATATTAGCCATGGGCTTAGCGTAGATGGCCTTTATAATGTTTAGGAATGTTCCCATTACCCCAATTTTTTCTAGTGTTTTGAGCATGAAGGGATGCTGTATTTTATCAAATGCTTTTTCTGCATCTATTGAAATAATCATGTGATTCTTAACTTTAAGTCTGTTGATATGGTGAATGACATTTATTGATTTCCGAATGTTGAACCAACCTTGCATCCCTGGGATAAAACCCACTTGATCGTGGTGCACGATCTTTTTAATATATATTTGTATGCGATTTGCTAAAATTTTGTTGAGAATTTTTGCATCGATGTTCATTAAGGATATTGGTCTGAAATTTTCTTTCCTTGATGTGTCTCTGTCTGGTTTAGGTATCAGGGTGATATTGGTTTCATAGAACGAGTTTGGTAGGGTTCCCTCCTCTTCTATTTCATGGAATAGTTTGAGGAGTATTGGAATGAGCTCTTCTTTAAAGGTTTTATAGAACTCGGCTGAGAACCCATCTGGTCCTGGACTTTTCTTTGTTGGTAGGCTTTTGATGACCTCTTCTATTTCATTGCTTGAAATTGGTTTATTTAAGTTGTGTATGTCCTCCTCGTTCAGTTTAGGTAGTTCATATGTCTCTAGAAATTTGTTGATGTCTTCAAGGTTTTCTGTTTTGTTGGAGTATAGATTTTCGAAATAGCTTCTAATTATGTTTTGTATTTCACTCGTGTCTGTTGTGATGTTTCCTTGTTCATTCCGAATTTTAGTAATTTGAGTTTTCTCCCTCTTTCTCTTTGTTAGTGTGGCTAAGGGTTTATCAATTTTATTTATTTTTTCAAAGAACCAACTATTTATTTTATTAATTTTTCCGATTGTTTCTTTTGTTTCGATTTCGTTGATTTCGGCTCTGATTTTAACTATTTCCTGTCTTCTACTACTTTTGGTATTGGTCTGCTCTTCTTTTTCTAGTGCTTTGAGCTGTAGTGTTAACTCGTTTATTTGTTGATTTCTACTTCTTTTTTTGAATGCACCCCATGAAATAATCTTCCTCTAAGTACTGCTTCATAGTGTCCCAGAGATTTTGATATGATGTGTCTTTGTTCTCGTTTACTTCTAAGAATTTTTTTATTTCCCTCCTGATGTCTTCTGTTATCCATTCATCATATAATAGTGTATTACTTAGTCTCCAGGTATTGGAGAAGTTTCTGTTTTTTATTCTGTCATTTATTTCTAATTTCAATCCATTATGATCTGATAGAGTACAAGGTAGTATCTCTATCTTCTTGTATTTACTAACAGTAGCTTTGTGGCATAAAATATGGTCTATTTTAGAGAAGGATCCATGTGCTGCTGAGAAGAAAGTGTATTCATTCTTTGTTGGATGGTATATTCTATATATGTCCGTTAAGTCTAAATTGCTGATTGTGTTGTTGAGATCTATAGTTTCTTTATTCAATTTTTGTTTGGACGATCTATCCAGTGGTGAGAGAGGTGTGTTAAAATCGCCTAGTATTATTGTGTTGTGGTCTATTTGATTTCTGGAATTGAGAAGGATTTGTTTGACGTACGTGGATGAGCCAATGTTCGGGGCATAGATATTTATGATTGTTATGTCTTGCTGATTTATGCTTCCCTTAAGCAGCATGTAATGTCCTTCTTTATCCCTTCTGACTAGTTTGGTTTGAAGTCCACATTATCTGAGATGAGGATGGATACTCCAGCTTTTTTGCTGTGTCCGTGTGCATGGTATGTTTTTCCCCATCCTTTCACCTTTAGTCTATGGGTGTCTCTTTCTATGAGATGTGTCTCTTGCAGGCAGCATATTGTTGGATTTTTCTTTTTAATCCAATCTGCCAGTCTGTGTCTTTTGATTGATGAATTCAGGCCATTAACATTCAGGGTTATTATTGTGATATGATTTGTATTCCCAGTCAATTGACTCATATTTGTTTTTGACATGATTTGGTTTCTCCTTTATTTGGCTATTCCTTTAGGCTAGCGCCTCCTGTTGCTGATTTGCATCGTTGTTTTTCATCTCTTCCTCATGGAATATTTTGCTGAGAATGTTCTGTAATGCTGGCTTTCTTTTTGTAAATTCCTTTAGCTTTTGTTTATCATGGAAGGATCTTATTTCATCGTCAAATTTGAAGGTAAGTTTTGCTGGGTATAAGATTCTTGGTTGGCATCCATTTTCTTTCAGGGCTTGGTATATGTTGTTCCAGGCCCTTCTAGCTTTTAGGGTCTGGATTGAAAAATCTGCTGATATTCTTATTGGTTTCCCTCTGAATGTAATTTGATTCTTTTCTCTCACGGCCTTTAAAATTCTGTCTTTATTTTGTATGTTAGGTATTTTCATAATAATGTGCCTTGGTGTGGGTCTGTTGTAATTTTGTATGTTTGGAGTTCTATAAGCCTCTTGTACTTGGTTTTCCATTTCGTTCTTCAGATTTGGGAAATTTTCTGTTATTATTTCATTGAATAGATTGTTCATTCCTTTGGTTTGTTTCTCTAAGCCTTCCTCAATCCCAATAATTCTCAAATTTGGCCTTTTCATGATATCCCATAGTTCTTGGAGATTCTGTTCATGATTTCTTACCATCTTCTCTGTTTGTTCCACTTTGTTTTCAAGGTTAAATATTTTGTCTTCAATGTCTGAGGTTCTGTCTTCCAGGTGTTCTATCCTATTGGTTATGCTTTCTATGGAGTTTTAACTTGGTTTATTGTTTCCTTCATTTCAAGGATTTCAGTTTGGTTTTTTTTCAGTATCTCTAACTCTTTATTGAAATGATCTCTTGCTTCCCGTATTTGGTCTTTTAACTGTTGATTGGTGCGATCATTTAATGCCTGCATTTGCTCTTTCATCTCCTCCTTCAATGCCTGCATTTGCTCTTTCATCTCCTCATTAGCTTCCCTGATCGTTTTAATTACGTACATTCTGAACTCCCTTTCTGACATTTCTTCTGCTGTGCTGTCATTGGGTTTTATTGATGTAGTATCTAGGTTTGTTTGGGACATTTTCTTCCCTTGTTTTCTCATAATGGTCAGTTGTCAGTGGGACCCTGAGATATTGCAGTTTTCCACTATTGGCTTATAGTGTCCCAGTAGATTTCCAGTGTATCACCTCCCAGCCTTCAGTAGCCTGATGTCTTGGAGGAATCTGATAAAGCAGCTCATTCGAAGAATACTGCCCCTAGCCCCCTACTGGTTCCACGTTTTGGAACTGGCTCTGTGCGGAAATGCTCTCACTGTGGGCCTGCACCGTGCAGCTGGCCGTGTGGGAAGAGCCCACTGCCGGAGTGTGGAAGACTACCTTGGGAAGACTCAAGCTGCCCTGCCCGGCTCTGCTAAGCCACCTCTATCTGGGCCTGCCACCCGGGCTGAGCTTTACCCAGTGGGCAGACTCACCCGTGGCTCCACTTCAGTCCGAGTCTCTCAATGCCTCCCCTTCTTAACTCCTGGGTTCTGGAGCGACCGGGGGTGCAGTCTCCCTCTAGGCCGCCATCTTGGATCGCCCCGTGAAGAGAGCCCGCAGCCGGAGTGGGCAGAGCCGCCTGAAGAGGTCTCCGGCTGCCCTGTCCTTATCCCTGAGGCTGATTGCAGAACGAGGCTCTCCGCTGGTTCTTTGCAGGAGTACACTGCACTGCAGCAGCTCCGGGACTCGGAGCGTGCTCTGTTCAGACAGGCTCTCACTAGCGGGCCAGTTCCGTTCCGAGAACCTGGAGAAGCTGGCTGTGTGGGCGGGGCCCACCGCCGGAGTGCGCAGGACTGCCTGTGGATGACTCTAGCTGCCCTGCCCGGCTCCGATAAGCCACCTCTATCTGGGCCTGCCACCCGGGCCGAGCTTTACCCAGTGGGCAGACTCACCCGTGGCTCCACTTCAGTCCGAGTCTCTCAATGCCTCCCCTTCTTAACTCCTGGGTTCTGGAGCGACCGGGGGTGCAGTCTCCCTCTAGGCCGCCATCTTGGATCGCCCCGTCCCGATTGTTTCTTTTGTTTCGATTTCGTTGATTTCGGCTCTGATTTTGACTATTTCCTGTCTTCTACTACTTTTGGTATTGGTCTGCTCTTCTTTTTCTAGGGCTTTGAGCTGTAGTGTTAAGTCATTTATTTGTTGATTTCTACTTCTTTTTTTGAATGCACCCCATGAAATAAATCTTCCTCTAAGTACTGCTTTCATAGTGTCCCAGAGATTTTGATATGATGTGTCTTTGTTCTCGTTTACTTCTAAGAATTTTTTTATTTCCCTCCTGATGTCTTCTGTTATCCATTCATCATATAATAGTGTATTATTTAGTCTCCAGGTATTGGAGAAGTTTCTGTTTTTTATTCTGTCATTTATTTCTAATTTCAATCCATTATGATCTGACAGAATATAAGGTAGTATCTCTATCTTCTTGTATTTGCTAACAGTAGCTTTGTGGCATAAATATGGTCTATTTTAGAGAAGGATCCATGTGCTGCTGAGAAGAAAGTGTATTCGTTCTTTGTTGGATGGTATATTCTATATATGTCCGTTAAGTCTAAATTGCTGATTGTGTTGTTGAGATCTATAGTTTCTTTATTCAATTTTTGTTTGGACGATCTATCCAGTGGTGAGAGAGGTGTGTTAAAATCGCCTAGTATTATTGTGTTGTGGTCTATTTGATTTCTGGAATTGAGAAGGATTTGTTTGACGTACGTGGATGAGCCAATGTTCGGGGCATAGATATTTATGATTGTTATGTCTTGCTGATTTATGCTTCCCTTAAGCAGCATGTAATGTCCTTCTTTATCCCTTCTGACTAGTTTTGGTTTGAAGTCCACATTATCTGAGATGAGGATGGATACTCCAGCTTTTTTGCTGTGTCCGTGTGCATGGTATGTTTTTCCCCATCCTTTCACCTTTAGTCTATGGGTGTCTCTTTCTATGAGATGAGTCTCTTGCAGGCAGCATATTGTTGGATTTTTCTTTTTAATCCAATCTGCCAGTCTGTGTCTTTTGATTGATGAGTTCAGGCCATTAACATTCAGGGTTATTATTGTGATATGATTTGTATTCCCAGTCAATTGACTCATATTTGTTTTTGACATGATTTGGTTTCTCCTTTATTTGGCTATTCCTTTAGGCTAGCGCCTCCTGTTGCTGATTTGTATCGTTGTTTTTCATCTCTTCCTCATGGAATATTTTGCTGAGAATGTTTTGTAATGCTGGCTTTCTTTTTGTAAATTCCTTTAGCTTTTGTTTATCATGGAAGGATCTTATTTCATCGTCAAATTTGAAGGTAAGTTTTGCTGGGTATAAGATTCTTGGTTGGCATCCATTTTCTTTCAGGGCTTGGTATATGTTGCTCCAGGCCCTTCTAGCTTTTAGGGTCTGGATTGAAAAATCTGCTGATATTCTTATTGGTTTCCCCCTGAATGTAATTTGGTTCTTTTCTCTCGCGGCCTTTAAAATTCTGTCTTTATTTTGTATGTTAGGTATTTTCATAATAATGTGCCTTGGTGTGGGTCTGTTGTAATTTTGTATGTTTGGAGTTCTATAAGCCTCTTGTACTTGGTTTTCCATTTCATTCTTCAGATTTGGGAAATTTTCTGTTATTATTTCATTGAATAGATTGTTCATTCCTTTGGTTTGTTTCTCTAAGCCTTCCTCAATCCCAATAATTCTTAAATTTGGCCTTTTCATGATATCCCATAATTCTTGTAGATTCTGTTCATGATTTCTTACCATCTTTTCTGTTTGGCCAACTTTGCTTTCAAGATTAAATAATTTGTCTTCAATGTCTGAGGTTCTGTCTTCCAGGTGCTCCATTCTATTGGTTATGCTTTCTATGGAGTTTTTAACTTGGTTTATTGTTTCCTTCATTTCAAGGATTTCAGTTTGGTTTTTTTTCAGTATCTCTAACTCTTTATTGAAATGATCTCTTGCTTCCCGTATTTGGTCTTTTAACTGTTGATTGGTGCGATCATTTAATGCCTGCATTTGCTCTTTCATCTCCTCCTTCAATGCCTGCATTTGCTCTTTCATCTCCTCATTAGCTTCCCTGATCGTTTTAATTACGTACATTCTGAACTCCCTTTCTGACATTTCTTCTGCTGTGCTGTCATTGGGTTTTATTGATGTAGTATCTAGGTTTGTTTGGGACATTTTCTTCCCTTGTTTTCTCATATTGGTCAGTTGTCAGTGGGACCCTGAGATATTGCAGTTTTCTGCTACTGGCTTATAATGTCCCGGTAGTTTTCCAGTGTATCACCTCCCAGCCTTCAGTAGCCTGATGTCTTGGAGGAATCTGATAAAGCAGCTCATCCGAAGAAAACTGCCCCTAGCCCCCTACTGGTTCCATGGTTTGGAACTGGCTCTGTGCGGAAATGCTCTCACTGTGGGCCTGCACCGTGCAGCTGGCCGTGTGGGAAGAGCCCACTGCCGGAGTGTGGAAGGCTACCTTGGGAAGACTCTAGCTGTCCTGCCCAGCTCTGCTAAGCCACCTCTATCTGGGCCTGCCACCCGGGCTGAGCTTTACCCAGTGGGCAGACTCACCCGTGGCTCTATTTCAGTCCGAGTCTCTCAATGCCTCCCCTTCTTAACTCCTGGGTTCTGGAGCGACCGGGGGTGCAGTCTCCCTCTAGGCCGCCATCTTGGATCGCCCCGTGAAGAGAGCCCGCAGCCGGAGTGGGCAGAGCCGCCTGAAGAGGTCTCCGACTGCCCTGCCCTAATCCCTGAGGCTGCTTGCAGATCGAGGCTATCCGCTGGTTCTTTGCCGGAGTACACTGCGCTGCAAGGGCTCCAGGACTCGGAGCCTGCTCTGGTCAGAAAGGCTCTCACTAGCGGGCCAGTTCCGTTCCGAGAACCTGGAGAAGCTGGCTGTGTGGGCGGGGCCCACCGCCGGAGTGCGCAGGGCTGCCTGTGGATGACTCTAGCTGCCCTGCCCGGCTCCGATAAGCCACCTCTATCTGGGCCTGCCACCCGGGCCGAGCTTTACCCAGTGGGCAGACTCACCCGTGGCTCCACTTCAGTCCGAGTCTCTCAATGCCTCCCCTTCTTAACTCCTGGGTTCTGGAGCGACTGGGGGTGCAGTCACCCTCTAGGCCGCCATCTTGGATCGCCCCCACACAAAAATCTGAATATAATATTGAAAAAAAAAACCTCTTACCCCACTGAATGATCTTAGCATCATTCTCCTCAGAGGGACAGGTTTACTTCTGGACCCTCAGTTCCATTTCAGTGGTCCGTATGCTATCCCATGCTACTGGGCTGTCTTGGTGACTGTTGCTTTTTGAGATTGGGAAGTATGAACCTCCAACTTTGTTTTCCTTTTTTAAGATAGTTTCAGCTATTCTGCATTTAAAACATTTAATACTTTCCAATCAATTTGTGAAATTGTGTTTTTTCTCTGAGATGTCCCATAAAGAAGAATACAATGTCATAAGACCTTTTTTGGAGTGCAGGCCATATAGCCCATCTTGTAGAGTGCCTGCCTCTCATGCTGGAGGCCCGGGTTCGAGTCCCCAGCACTCTGGGTTTGTGGAAATTACCAACAAATGAAACCAACCTCCGAAAAAAAGACTTTTTTTGGTTGCTGGGAATGAAACCCAGGGCTTTGCATGTCCTTGGCATGCAATGCTCTGCCATTGAGCGATGTCCCCAGCCTGTTGTAGACTCTTTGCTTTGGTACTCACACTTCTCTGACTTGGCTGTACTACTTGATCTTGCAGTAAAACAAGCTCCCCACCAACACCGCCTCTTTCCATTTCACATCCCTATCCCCACAGAACTGTGCAATATTTCTCTATTTGTAAAACCCAGAATCCATGTCCATATAAATATGCTAAAAGGCATCTATGTTCCCTTTCTGCCAATGTCATGCTTCCTGAGCAAATCCTGTGATGACTCTAAAAAAAGGCCAGAATGCCTTAGAGCCTTGTATTTCTCATAAGTAACAAGTTTAGGCCTTTGGCCAATTATTTGCATTTGGGGTTAATGATTACAAGAATTTTAACTCTTTCTAAAGAACAAAGTGAAACAGCACGTGGCTGTAACAAGGTAAAGGCAAGAAGAAAATCAGGTGCAGAAAATTTTGAATCAGAGGTGATTTCCATTTCTGAAAATAAATTGGTTGTGTCTTTTTTTAAAAAGTTGAAATCAAACAGAAATAAAGTAAACTATGTATCCTTCATAGATCAAATGTGTGATCATGGACCTTGAGAATAATCATATGTAATTATGTGCTTTGCAGAATATGAAAAAAATATAGAAATGTGTACGTCAGCCCTTTTTACTCCTAATAAATATGTTTCCCCAAAATAAATATAACAAGGGTTTTCAAGAACGTTACGGAAACACAAAAGGCCCCATGAAGGATCTGCTACTACGGGAGCACAGGAAGCCCAGAGCTGCTCTCTGAATGTTACAAGTTTAACAGGCTTATTGGGGGCCATACTCTTCAGCTCACCTGGCTTTCCTAGAACGTGCCTGAAAGTCCTTACGACAGGAGCCACACAAGAGCCCAGCACAAGCCCAGGCAAGGCTGCTACTTCCACCACCGCCTAAATCCTGCCCTTGCTGACTACAGAGCTTCCCTGCCTGGAAGGAAGAAATGGAGTCCCAGGGGTGGCACCTGTGTTGCTAGAGGCCCTGCTCTGGGCAGCTGTGGATCTTCTCTTCCTTTTATCCTCCATAACAGAAACAGCTCTCAAGACATGCTGAGGGCTGGGGTTGTGGCTCAGTGGTACAGCGCTTGCCTAGCACGTGTGAGGCACTGGTTTCGAGTCTCAGCACCACATAAAAATAAAGTCAAAGGTCCGTTGACAACTAAATAAAGAAAAAATGCCGAGATGAAAATAACCCCAGCTGAGAAACTTTGGTTTAGATAGACTGAACGTGTGAATGTGCTCAGTCTGAGACAGAAAACGTTGTGAGGTACCACAGATCTCTAACACCATAGCCACTTTGCATGAGATAAAAAGTAGCACAGCTTTAATTCATAAATATGTTCTTTAAATACCAAGCCAAGTTCAAATAGAGACTAACATGAGATGGGGAATTTAATATTGTTACCTAATCCCTGGAAGTGAAACCAAATAGGCAAAACTAGGTTGTGGTTGCAGCCTCAGTTGTAAGGTTAAGACTGATTTAGAGAATAAAAAGGTATATTTTTAGATTTTGTTTCATAAGATGTCCAACAAGATGGCAAACATTGGGATCGGACTTGATGACAGATAATGCTGGCCATGAGGAAACGGCAGGTGGTGTGATACTAAACACGTTGTGGGTGTGTCTCAATATGAGAATATTCTGGAATACCAAAGAGAGGTCAATAGGGGTACTGACCACATATTATTTCATTGTAGCTGTGGAAGTCCTAGATTTACTTCTCCATGTTCATTTAAGCTTTTCTGCCTGGTTTTTTGTTTTGTTTTGTTTTGTTTTTTCCCCTTAAGGACCCCCTTTCTTCCTCCCAGCTTTAATCATCTTTGATGCCTCCTTGAAGCACCAGGGTGGGTCTCCCTCAGAGAAGGCAGCCCCTCCATCCTTCACTCTTCTGCCCTGCTTGGCTTCAACCTGAGCTTCACCCATGAAATCTTTCCTCAGGAGTTGGCCTTTTTCCTCCTTTTGAAAATCACACTCCTGGAGGAAAGGTCAGAGGAGCATGACCCCGTCACAAACAGCCTGCTTGGGAGTGACCTTCAAATGTGAATGTCAATCACTAGAGGGTCCAAAAAAGCACATCATTCTTCATCCCCACAGGGGACCACCAGCCTGAAACGAGCTGAACATAAACCAAGAGAGTCCTAACAACCACTGTGGATTTGCTGTTACCCAGAGAAAGTTCTAGAACCTTCTTCCAACTACTGACATACGGTGATAGAGCTTATGAGGTTTAGAAACAGTTCTGTTAAAACAGAAGGATTTTAAGATTAACAATGAAAACTATGGTTGTGGTATTTTAAGGTTAAAAGTTTTTCAAAAAACACAAGGAAGGTCCATAGCTATATAGTTCTATACCATAGTCACTAACCACATTTGGTTGTCGCCACTTGGAAATGTGACCAGTGTGAATGAGGAATTGAATTTAAAATTTTATTTAATTATCAACTTAAATTTAAATTAACAATGGGAGCAGTGTGAATTATTTTTCTGTTAAATACACTTTACTGTTGTAAAAGGACTGCACTTGACTTTTGTTTCACATAAGACATCAGCATTATAGTGCACATGTTGGCACATGCAGTACTTCCAGCATTCACTAAGAATTTTTAAAATATTGAATACATGTGGAAATGACAATATTTTGTACATAGTGGTCTAAGTAAAACATATTGTTCAAACTAATTTCACTTTTTTAAACTATCTTCATGCACCTACCAGAAAATTTTAATTTCAATGTGGCATGCGTTGTAATTCTTTTGGATGGTGCCTGTCTGTGGGACAACAAAGGTCCTCAACTGGAGGAACAGCAAATCTGTGGTGACCAGCTGAGAGACTGGATTCAAGAGTTACAGGCGCCCTTATGTCTTTCATTTTTATCAAAGGGCTTCATTACCCTGGATAATGGAAAATGTTTGAAGTTTGAATTTCTAAATTGTATAATGATAAAGTTTAAAATATGATGTTCACATATTGTCACCTGGCCTGTGCCCCTAAAATAAATTCTTAACCTAAGAAATAGAAAGTCTTTTGCACCCAGCAGGCGAGGGCAGGATGATCTGGCCTGCAGTTCCAGACTCTTGGGATGACTCTAAATTATTTCACAAGGTCCATAAATCCAGTTGGCCAAGCACGGTCTACAGGCTAAATAAATAACCTCCAGCTTATACTCAGACTACAGCTTTTCAAAAGTGTAGCTACCACCATGATTAGTGAACAAAAGTTTAACATGTTACTGAATTGAAGCTAGTTAAGGGGTTATGATACGTTTGCTCAGTCAAAAGAATCTAAGAGTTACACTTCACTTGGTGAAGTGATGGGTCTCAGCTCGCTGGTGCCTTTGCATAAATCAGATGATACCAGGGATTTCAGCCCTGAACCATCCCCCCAGGGCCTTATCTGCACCACTATACGCTGCAGCCCTGATGTAGTGTGATACTCAAAAAGTTCTTCATATTTGAACAGGCGCAACCATATCCTACAGAATAACTAGTGACTCTCAATCGGAAATGGATGCTCCACTCCAGGAATGCTGCCCTTACCATTGTCCTGGGCAGGAGTTCACGCTTTTGAGCTGGAGGCTGCTGAGGTAGATGCCTGTGGTCCCTGGCCAGGTCTCAGAGCAAGGGTAGGCCCATTATCCGCATTCACGTCCATCCCCATGGAACTGGAAATAGCAGCCTATGTCCCACTGCCCAAAAGATTCCAGAAGGTGTGAAGTAAAGTTGGAAGTAAGTTGGAATCAGAGGTTTCTGCCTGCAACCTAGGAATTCCCAGTGGAGTGGAAAAATATGCTTTTCTTTGAAAGGTGTTAGAATTTATTTAAATTGAATATAGTTTCTCAATCTCAACACTCCTAACATTTTGAGCTAGATAATTCTTTGTTATAGGGGACTCTCCTGTGTGTTATAGACAATCAGTAGAATCTCTGGTCTCTACTTGATATCAGTATCACTCCACTCTGGTTAGGACAAAAATGTCTCCAGACATTTCCAAATGCTCTATAGAGGGTAAAATTACTCCAGTTGAGAACCACTGACTTAGAATATCTAACATCACTTGAGGCTTCAGCTTATTTTCATAGTTTTCATATACTAACAGCAAGTGCATGAACTTCTCACCCTGAGGAAATTTCTGGAACTCCTTACACTTCATTTTGTGAATGCCTAAAGGCAGCTCCTCAATCTCTCTTGGCTACCGCCTGGTAGAGAACTGGGTGGAGTAAACCAAACACTTACTCCAGACTCCACCATATGGGTCAGGGACATTTGTGCCTTGGCATCCCCTTCTTGTCCCTGGAATTCTCCTCAGGTCTCCCCAGGCTGCACTATTCTCAGGTCCATTCCAAAGACACTTTAGGCTCATACAGTGGAGAAGTCAGCCTTCCTTCCATGCCATAGTCAGGTTGAAACCCAGATGCCTGGAGTCCCAGTCTCCCCACTTGCAAAAGCATAGCTTACCATAGGTCAACCAGATGGAGTCACATGCTATGGTGTGGTGGCAAGGACAGCAGGGTAAGGAACAGTTTCGAATGTGAACTCTGCCAGTAAGTTGCAATGTGACCTTTTTCTAAGTCACAGCTTTCTCAGCTTCCAATTTTCTAAGGAAACTATTACTACTGATAATACTGAGGGATATTGTGGAGGCAAAATGAGGCATTAGATTCAGAAACATATTCAATAGTTAGGTGCTAAAAATATTCAAGATACTTTTGTTACCAATTTATTGCATAACTCATGTTTGAAAGCTTCTATTCACTCACTGGGTTGATTTTTTTTTTTATTTAGCTTTTAATTTTTTACAGACTGCATTTTGATTCATTGTACACAAAGGGGGTACATCATTTCGTTTCTATGGTTGTACACCATGTAGATTCATACCATTCATGTAATCATACAAGTTACATAGGCCAATGATGTCTGTCTCAGTCCACCATTTTTCATACTCCCCTCCCTCTCATTTTCTTCTACATTTTCTAAAGTTCCCCCATTCTTCTCTCATTCCCCACCCCCACCCCTATTATAAATCATCCTCCACTTATCAGGGAAAACATTCGGCCTTTGGTTTTTTGGGCTTGGCTTATTTCACTTAGCATGATACAACAAAAATACAAAGAACCCAATCAGTAAATGGGCCAAGGACCTGGACAGACACTTTACAGAAGAAGACACACAGGCAATTAATAAATATATGAAAAAGTGTTCGACATTTCTAGTAATTAGAGAAATGCAAATTAAAACAACTCTAAGAGTTCATCTTACTCCAATTAGAATGGCTTTTACCAAGAACACAAACAATAATAGATGTTGGCATGGATGTGGGTTGATTATTAAGTGCTCGCTTAAGGCAGCTGGTGTTGGTGGAGAGTCAAAGGGGCATGGGGTCCAGAGAAGCAAGAGACATGTTCCCTTCCTCAGAAGGGTTCCTCTGTCACCAGAGAAGAGAAGCACAAATGGCAATGCCTCCAGTGGAACGTATTTAACACCCAAAGAAACAGATATGGCACTTGTGGAGGAAGGGCTGCTTCTCCCCACGGAGAGCACTGTGCATAACCAGCAAACACTAACCTTGGGTGCAGGTAGCAGAGGTGTCCTTTGGGCTAGGATGCTCTCTTCTTGACAGTTATCATTCTGATGTAAAACAGATCTGAAGTTGGACTAGTGAAGCAAGTTGGGTTGGCAGTTGTTTGAAGAACACTGCGGTTGAAAGGTCTGATTCAGAAAAAAACAACAACAACAAAAAAAACCCAGCCCATCTGTCAAGAAGAGAGGAAAGCAAGCACAGCGAGCCCATGACGGACGCTCAGGCCCTACCCCAGCCTCTTTCAGCGGGACTTTTCCAGTCTGGGCTTAAACATACACCTGCGTAAATAGGAAAACAGAATGAATGAGTTCAAGGACTCGGAGTTGACAGGAGCAAAGAAAGGCCATCTGGACAAAGCACGGCAGCTGTGTTCACATGGCCCGAGCCCCCCTGCACCTCAGGAAAGGACAGCCTCTCTCCCACTGCTGGCCACTCGTGGGGCCTCACCAGCACCCACAGGCTTTGTGGCAATCCCAGGCTTCCCTGAAGAACAATGAAATGAGAAGTGGGGAAGGCTCCCTCCACCACCGCCAACCCCCCATGACTCCAGCAGGCACGTCCCAGCAATTCACACGCCGGCCTTCGCACCACTTCCCAGCGTCTGACAGTTTGCTCCAGGCCCTGACATGGGGATCGGGAACACGTGTGCCCTAAACTTCTCCCCGAGTTTTCCTTTGCTCAGTTTCAACTTTTGATTCAAATCTAGTCTCCAAAACCCACCCTAAACCATGCTCCAAGTGTGCTGGGGACTGTTTATGGCTCTGCCTCATCCTTTGATTGTCAGTCGGTCTGTGAACAGGGACCGATACATCATAAATGTCAGTCATGGGAATAATGCCTAACGTGTGTTTCTTTCAGAATTTCTTCACAATTATTTCGAGGAACACATTTTGGGTCTATTGTATTAGCCAGGACCCAACTTCCCATGTGGCTTTCTAAGCATGCCCTTTTGGTCTATGATATTCCCTTCCTCATCCTCACTTATATGGCCTATTCCATGATACCTGGCCTCTAGAATAGTGTATAGAAAACTAACCATGGATGTGCACGGTACTGCATGCCTGGGCTCCTGCTGCCCTATTATGGATCCAGGAAAACTCATTGTCTTAGTCTATTTGTGATAACAGAATACCCAAGATGGGGTGATTTATAAAGAGCAAAACCCTATTGGGTCTCATAGGTCTAGAGTCTGGGAAGTCTAAGATGGAGAGACTGGCATCTGCTGAGGGTCTTTTGCTTCCTCATCTCATGGTGGAGGTAGAAGGGTGAGAGAGAGAGAGAGAGAGAACAAGAGGCGACCAACCAAATTTGTCCTTTGATAGTGAACCTGCGCCCAACAATGGCATGCACCCTTTTGCTTCACCCACATGGTCCAACAACCTCCTGTCACTGGGCCTCACCTCCCTAAGCTGTTGCTCTGTCATTCCGTTTCCAACACCTGCCTGTTGGGGGCACATTCGAGCTATAGCATTCACTATCAGGCAATGGAGAAAAATAGGGTAAAAAAAAAAACCAAGCATGATCAGTGCAGAAAACCCTTCTGTGTTAATTATAGTGTAGCACAGTATCACTAAAAACAAAATCAACATACACGTGAAACCTTACATTTAAGCAGCTCAGGATTCTAGGTTTGCTGTCACTAGAAAAAGAAATTGGGAGTGTCCCACAAGCAAAGACCCTACTCTAGGCTCGCTCCTAACATTTGCAAGGCCAGAGCAAGAATAAAAATGGAGGCCAACTTAGCACAGGTCTAGAATGTTCAAAAACATAAAGGTCAAGTTAACCAAATATTAGATAAAATGTTCTCTCTCCTACTTGGATCAACAGACCTTCACAATGACCCCAAAACCATGTTTAGATTTAGAATTTGGGGACTTCTGGATGTCTTGGTAGGAAACAGATAATATGTGGACATCTATCCACAGCTACTGGGCCCTGGCTACCAAGGGTACCTTTCTACCAAGCACGGTGAGGGTACGCTCAAGCCATCATCCTATACTCATACTCATCCCATTTAGAGACCTGCCCCTCAGCTATACTCAGACCCAGGGGTCCGCCCAGCAGCTTTATCTGCTTTCGCACAGGCAGACCAAAGCAAGAAGACTGGGCCAGACCCTAGAAGTTGGTTCAGATTTGGTTAGGGAATTTAGGAATCTAGGGAGGCAGATCATGAACTAGAATAGTACTTTTCTGATGAAGGTGGCTGGGGCTATAGCTCAGCTGGTAGAGTGCTTGCCTCACATGCACCAGACCCGGGTTCAATCCCCAGCACCACAAAAAAAAAAAAAAAAAAGCCCACTCCTCCGTGGGCCCCTACATCTGTAAAACATAATTAAAATGTTGCCTCAGAAAGAACTGGACACTCGCTCTCACTTTCTATACTTAGCTCATCATAAACAGACCATACTTTGTGAACCATGGACTAGAAGATGAAGCATGGGTGAATTAATGTTCTGATGCAACTCAAGTCACCACAAATCCAGTGGCTTACAGCAACACATATTCTTTGTGTCATGGTTTCCATGGTTGAGAATCCGCACATGGCTTATTTGGATCATCTGCTCACCAGACTCCATGCAGGGTCTCACCAGACTACAAAGTGTCAGCCAGGCTGCAGTCTCTGAGGTTCAGGATCCTCTTCCAAGTTCATTGATTGTTGGCAGAATCCATTACTTACTTCCTCAAGGCCAGCAGGAGCATCTTTATTATTTTTTTAACTTTTTTAAAAATTTTTTTCAGTTGTCCATGGATCTTTATGTTATTTATTTATATGCAATACTGAGAATCAAACCCCATGCCTCACATATGCTAGGCAGGTGCTCTGTTACTGAGTTACAACTCCAGCCCAAGAGCATCTTTCTTTTCAGGAAGGGATCAGTCCTTCTTTAAGGGATTTCACCTGATTAAGTTAGATCCATCCAGGAAAATCTGTTTTATTAACTTATAGTCAATTGATTAGGAGTTGTAATAACACGTGAAAAATTCCTTTGCCTTTGCCAAATAACATAACCTAAACTTGGAAGCAACATCCACTGTATTCATGAGTCTTACCCATACTTAAGAAGATGCAGAACAAGATGCAGGAGTTGGGGTGTGTACCATCTTAGAATTTCTCCTACTACAATGGGCTTAAGTTGGGCACATCCCTTTGGCCCTATGGATTACTGTCCTCATGGAGAGAAAAAGGCTAAAATATGGCCCTTTAAAACTTCAGGCAAAGGGTAGGGCCCCCTCACAACCCACTCTGAAAGAGATACTACAGCTCCCACAATGGCTCAGGATTAGAACCGCATCAACATCCCATTCACCTAGCCAGGATTCCAATGCCAAAAGCAGCTCCTTCCAAAGACATGGCTGCTTTCCTTCCAATACTTTTGCCTTTCCCTAACCACAGAAGTCACTTATGAACTGGCAGGATTTTCACCCATGTATTAAATCTGTATTTCAAAATTCTGGAGCCACCAACAGTTGGTGGCTTGTAGATTGATGTATTATCAGTAAGCACTACAAAGCTCTGATTCCCTCTCTATTAGGGCTTAGAGGCCGCGAGTTCCTCTGGGTGATGTTGTTTTCGTCACTGAAGTTCCTAAAGATTACTCCAGGATCCACTTATGATCTACATTCAGACCCAAGGCATGGTAACAATGCTATGTAATCATGAGTTTCTAATGCAAAATAACTATTTATTAAAAAATATAAAAGAAAGCAACATATTCAAGTGAGTTTTGCCATTCAAAATAGCACCCTTGGGAGACCACAGTTATACTAACGAGGCTACCATTGCACAGATAATTTTTGGAATTCTTCTGTGGTCCATTTTACACTTAGTTGCCATGTTTCTTTGGGCTCCTCTTGGCCATGACAGCTTCTCAGAATCTCCTTGTTTTTGATGACCTTGATGGTTTTAAGGAATATTTGCCGGTGATTTTATAGAATGTTCTTCCATTTGTGTTTGTTGGTTGTGTTTCTCCTAGTTGGACTGGGTCTATGGGTTTTTGGAAGGAAAGTCATGGAGAAGTACCATTCTCGTGGCATCTCATGAGGGGTACACACCATCCCCATGGCTCATCACTGGCTTCTCACTGTTGATGCTACCTGGTAATCTGGCTGAGAAAGGGCCTGCCAGGCTTCTCACGGTAATGCTGCTCTCTTCCCCTTCTTCCCACCCTGGGCTTGGGAAGGAAGTCATTACACGCAGCCCACACTTAGAGTCGGGAGGAGCTCCATTCCACCTCCGTGACGGAGGAACACCTCTGCAAAAATTATTTGGAATTCTGCAGGGAGATTTGTCTTCTTTTCTCTCATTTGTTTATTGATTCGATCATTTATTTATATTTGTATAGACGTGTTTATTTTATATCTTGTTTTAATTTAGTACTACTTTTTTTATTGCTCAAATTGTTCCAGCTTTGACCACGGGGAGTATTTTGGCCTGACCTCTGTATCCCTTTGACAAATTCCCATCTTTTGTTTACGTGCTGTTTTGATTTCTAGCACTACAGGCTCCTCTTGTTTGTTATCTGCCCGACCCTAGAACCTGCCATTTCTCCAAGGAGCTCTGGTTCCTCAAATAGAGAAAGGCATTAAAAACCAAGGTCTGGGTGCTGGGTGTGCTCCTTGCTTCTGGGTTACTGTTGCTTCTAGCCCCTCTCAGTTGACAGAGCAAGGAAATGTGTGTGGTACACTACCCGTGTCTTTACACACATCCTCAAGTACTTCTGCATGTAGCCATCTGTGGGCGTGCTAAGCTGGACATAAGAGTGTCCAGTCAAACCCAGGACCACCCAGATCATTCTCTCCTTCCCCTTAAGAGCACTTCTTTCAAAGTGTTATTTCCTCTCCTGGCCATTTCCTCCCTTGTTCCCCTAAAACATCCCACTTAGAAACATTCCACCTCAGTCTTTATAAGAACTGCATTCCTGAGTGAACATTGTACTTTTGCTCAATGAAGCCCCCTTCCAGCCATGAAGTCTTGTCTAAATGCTTGAAATGTGGATGATCTGCAATTGGGGATCATCAGAAACAGCTGTGCTGACTTCTGGCTCTACCATTTGCCTATGGAGTGAGTCTTAGCAAGCACACTTAGTTGTTTCATGCTTCAGTTTCTCTTCTATAAAAGGGGCACAATATTTGGCCTCCTCTCTCACTAGGTTATTGTGGGAATCAAATATATTATGGGAATAAAAATAACTTTGTCAAATAAAAAGCACTGAAAATAGATAAAAATTATAGTGACCTTTGACCAAGCTCCTAACTCTTTTACCTGACATTGTGAGAATGCAAGCAACACTATTTAATCCTCAAAATGGTAAGTAGAGCTTTCGGGATCCCCATTTCACAAATGAGGAAACTGAGAAGTTAAGAGTGTAGTAGGTGGTTTAGTGGTAAGGAAGAGCCCTTCCTGGGGGCTCACCACCGGCCTGACACTATTCTAAGCACTTTAGAACTATTAATTCACTTAACTCTCACAACCACCTGAGGAAGCGGTGTCTACAACAGGAAGGGTTCCAGTTCCACGGGGAGTCAGCAGCAGAGCTGGTGCCGGATCTTCACTCATCGGGTCACGCTGGGGCCAAGCAGACCGTCGGACACCATTGTGAATAAATGAGATGCTTGGGGCTGTTGCAAGATGAAGCCAAAACAGAGAAGAGAAGAACCAAAAACCACAGCCAAGGGGGCCCACCCAGTGGACCTTGAGTGGAGCAGGGTCCCCAAGGTTTATTATGCCAGACAACAGATCACCTGAGGCTCAAGCTGTCCTGAGCCGCGTCTGTGGTTACTTGCAGCTCAAAGCACCCTCCCTGATGCAGCAGCCCAAAGGCCTCTTTGTCATTAGAACATCTATGCCTGGGAATCAGCTCTAAACCACACCACTTCCCAGAGGTATACTAGCCAAGAAATTCCTCCACAAACCAATGAAATCCTCGGTCTTTGTGGTCAGATGCCCTCTGTCTGCCCTCTTCCTTTCCTTAGCTTTATCCCCTCAAACAACTACTCCATTGGTACACTGGTACATTGAAATGGATCTAGCATTTCCAAAAGTATTCAGTAACGCTATATGATGCTGACGGGCGCACTTGAAGGGAAACAGTGCTTTGAGCTAAAGCGTGTTTCCCGGTGATATTGAATAACACAAATAGGGCCCACTTAGCCACCTCCCCCACTGCGTTATTCATCGTCCGGCGGCATTGGTGAGTGCCAAAGTGCTTTGGGGCCTCCTGAGCACTTCTTTCCCTTCCATTCCTTTCCCTCATCACACTCAAAAGAACTAAAAACAAACAAGGCATGTTAATTACTAAGGGATATTCATTATTTTGTTCAAAGCCTCAAAGCTCTAAAGAATCAGAACAATTTATTTTCTGAATTCACTCACTATAGTTTCTGAACCAGACAGCATGGGGACAAGCTGGAGGCCTTGCTTAAAATGTTCTTTCCCTGGGAGCTGTAGAGCCCCCGGTGCAACGTTATGAGATCCTGCTGGGGACTGTAAGCAAGAATCAAGTTTTCTCTCTTTTCAAAAGATGTGCAGATACAACTGCTTGGGATCAGGGAACCCTGTTAACTCCCAAAAAGTACAGAGAACAAAACCATATAGTATAGACACAATGATTTAATAAATGCTAACATTTTGCCAAACTTGCACCATATGCTATCTCTATTTGACTCATAAAATAAATTGTTAAGTTTGACCGACAGTCCCATCTCCATTTTTTTCTCTAGGGGTTATTTATAACTAAACCTTTCAATTCTGTGCCTTTTGCAAGTGTGCAAGAGTTGGGACCAAGGAAAGACCCTGAGTTCACTAAATGGGACTTCAATAAGACTTCACTGCTACCTGCAGCTGGGTTGTGCTGGTGAGAGAGTCTGTGTGGGTTCCTTTGGGACATTTAGAAGATAAACATTCTGTAAACATCAAAGTGACCCGATCGGAATGTCACACACTTCAGGTCTGTGTTTTGTCGATTTTCTTTAATCATGCATATTCCAAGATTTTGTTCTACAAGGATCTTCACTTTATATAATATCATATGTAATTTGAACTGAAGAAGTTGAGAAACTAAACTCCTCTCCATTCCCATATTTAATGAACCTACCCAGTCCTATCTAGTCATTGTGGGGCTTGAACAATTTTTTTCAAAACATGAATATCATAGTTTTTCATAGTTCCCATGTCAGTCACATAATCCCTGCTGAAATTTCTCTTTAGAGTATCTATAGATTTTTGTAATTTTTCCTGGGTTTATAACCATCCTAGAATAAAAGCAAAGTTTAGAAAAGGGTAAAGCACAATTTGTGGACAGACACAGCCAAACCTGACAAAAGCTAATGTCAGGACTAGTCTACATTCCTCGGCAGGAAGAAAACAATTGCTTCATCATAGCAAAATCATATACTTTTCCCCTGATAATGTTTAAGTATAGTATCTTGGAGAAATTTGAAAAATTAAGTTCTGGAAATAAAGAAGAATGGTTATACAACATTGTAAAGATACTTGATGAAATGGAATTGTATACTTAGAAATGAATAAAATGGTAAGTTTCATGTTATGAACCATTCTCTGCAATAGAAAGTTTTAAATTGGAAATCAAAAATATTTAAAGAATAGTTGAATAATAGGTCAAATGAAAAATTTAAAAACCAACCTTTCATCATGCCTTTTGGGCCAAGAGAAAGCACACTCAGAGTGGACAAGATCAAGTTTACAAGAACCACATTTAGTTCTATTTCTCAAACATTCTGTGGATGGAGGCCCACTCATGCTTTTCTGCTTTCTCAACCAGAGAAAGAGCAGGATATCTGATGATTAAAACTATAAGCGATTCCAAATTTAAAATATGGTTTTACTCTGCTTCTGGACAGTGCCCTTTCTGCTGTCTGTTCCTATCTAGACATCTCCAGTCTCAGTCCTCCAGTCACACAAGACACAGGGCACTAAGGGACATTCAGGAAGGCGATTTTAGTCTGCATTAGGTCACACTTGTTGACTTTGACGTTCTTTACCTACTGCCACATTGCATAGCTGGGGTTCCTGTGGGAAAGCCCTGACAAGACCGTTTGTAAGTTTTGTTAAATATTTAGCATCTATTTCCCAAATTCACCAGTAAAGGACTCAAGAAAGCTAATACGGTGATCCAGTTGATTTTATTGTGGGGACCTGTCACCTGGGAAATGTGCCCCAGAAAAGCCTACAACCGAATAGAAACACAAGCCATTAGAATTCCTCCCTGACATGCCTTAGTTTACAACCAGCCAGTATATGATGAAAGTTTATGCTCCTTTTTCACATAAGTTATTTTTCCAACTAAAAATTGTTCCCAGCTGTTCTGACCCAGATGTGTTGGCAGCCCATGCTGGGAGGGCCATTTTACAGGTGATGAAGCCCTCAGACAATAAAGTTTACACAACTTGTATACGTCTGGTTGCCAATACAACTTTGGACATCTAACATCCCTCCCCTCTCCCCCCAAAGAAAGTGTTTTCCTGAAACTTCACTTGGGGCACAATTAAAAGGGGACCTTGGTACTGTAGGCCCAGACTTAAATGTAGGCCCTGGACTTACAAAGCAAGAGCAAGATAAATTACTCCTTTTCCCCCCGCCCATAAGAATTCAGCCTGCTCTAACTTAAAATGGCTCCAGACCAGTAAGAAAATGATCTGAATTTGTCCCTGAGTTTCGGCTTCCTGGAGAGATGAGTTGGGATATCTGAATGAGTCCATTGGGTTGCCTTTTATCTTTTTCTTCTCCACTTGTTTTTATGGGTGCATCACGGTTGTACGTCGTGCTGGGATTTGTTGTTACACGTTAGTACATGCACATGATATAACAGTATAATTTGGGCACATCATCTTTTAGCTTTACATGGTCACATTCTGGATGGCACCAACTTCATTCTTTCCTTTACATTTAAATACAGGGTCATTTTATTATGTCAAAGTTGTTCATAAAATCAGTACAACAGTAAGTTTCACCAGGAAGGCCTAGAGAGCCAAAGCAATGGACAGTAACTGGAGTGACTGTACATCCAGGTGTCTCAGGACAGTCCCAGGAAGTTAGCACAGATATTTTATTAAAAAAAAAATTCTTAGTAACTAAAGTAGGGCTTGTTGATCTCTGCTTGACTTTCTCAGCCTCTACCAGTCTTGACTAGTGATGAGGCTCACGTTCAGTAAACTGAGTTCTCACTTTAACTCCTGGTGGAAGCTAATAACAGGTGACCAGCGGCACCATTGCCTATTTCCCCAAGCACTCTCTGAGATGGCACAACGAACTGGCATGATAAGCGCACTGTGCCTGACCCTGAGTTCCTAGGAACACAGTGGTAGAGGGAGATGGATTCACCCACTGCCTGCTGCCTCTCACTGGTCCCTGGTGGCCTGGGAGGCCCATGAAGCTGCCTGGCCACACATCAGCAGGATCAATGGAAAATGTGAGGAAGCAGAGGTTAAGTGATATATGTGCAGGAAACAAAGGCTGACCAGCCATCAGCGAGCACTCGCATGCTATAGTCTGGATATTCTTGCCTACAGTGGCTTTTGTCATTTACTTCATCCAGGTAGTTTACCAACATCTATTATTTATTGCATTGTTTGGTGACATTTTTCTTTTGCAATAAATCCTTTTGGCAGCAATCAACTTGAAAAGGTCAAAAGACATGTTTAGCAAAAATTTAAAATATCAAAATGATAGATAAGTGTGCAACTTGCAAAAAATTTTTGTTGACATCTAGCACTGACTATGGGGTTATCATTAAGTTATCACTGGCTGGCCAGGTGTGATAGCACATTATAATCCCAGCTACACCGGAGGCTGAGGCAGGAGGATCACAAGTTCAAGGACAGCCTGGGAAATTTAGCAAGACTCTGTCAAAAATTTTTTTTGATTTTTTTTTTTAAAGGGCTAGGATGGAACTCAGTGGTAGAGCACCCTTAGGTTCATTCTCCAGTACCACAGTAACAAACAAACAAACAAACAAATAAATAAAACCAAGGGGGAAGAGGGGGAGGGGAGGTAATGAAGCCCAATGTTTAATTTTGAAATCCTATAACTGTGTCCTGAACTATCTCAACCTGTGAGAAGAATATTTTGATGGTACTACTATTTTTATTTGGATAAATTTAAATTCTGTCCCAGAATAGAGTGTAATTGAGAAGGCCTAAAATTATGAATCATCTAAATTTGGTGAGCCATTCAAAAGAATTATAAATAGAGACAACATATTGGCAAGTTGTATCACAGACATTTTTATTGAAGAAAGGCACTCTGCACAGAAGCCAAAATTACCTGAGAAAATATGCAGGTTGAATTATTTACACATTTCAAGTAGAAAAAATAAGAATTGAGAATAGCCTTTATTTTGCAGAATTGTTCTGGGCTTTCAAGGCCCTTACATACCTGTAGAGACTGTCCTCTAAATATATTGCATCTGCAGGGAGGAGTCAATTGAAGTATCAACAATTCCAAATTTATCAATCCCAAATTGCAGCAATTTTATGGGGAAAATAAAAGTAAAATTAGTGAAAAATACATTCTTAAAAAATACCAAGACAAACCAAGAAACTGTTCAAAGTATACAAATATATATCAACAATAATTATTGTCTAAATTTTTTAATATTATGATAATGAACACAATAATTTTCAAATTTGCTTGAATGTACACAGAACATGATTTTTTTTTTTAAGGAGTGCACCATCACACCTGGACCTGGCCATATTTTATTTTATTTATTTTATTATTTTATTTTTTTAAATTTTTATTTGTTCTAATTAGTTACACATGACAGCAGAATGCATTTTGATTCATTATACAAGAATGGAGCACAACCATTCATTTCTCTGGTTGTACATGATGTAGAGTCATATCATTCATGTGATCATACAAGTACTTAGGTTAATGATGTCAATCTCAAGCCACCATCTTTCCCAACCCCTGCCCCCTCCCCCCCTCACTCTCCTGTGCCCAAAGTTCCTCCATTCACCCTCCTCAACCCCCACCATTATGGATCAGCATCCATACATCAGAGAAAACATTTGGCCTTTGGTTTTTTTGAGATTGGCTTAATTTGTTTAGAATGATATCCTCCAACTCCATACATTTACTTGCAAAACCATAATTTTATTCTCCTTTAAGGCTGAGTAATATTCCATTGTGTATATATACTATAATTTCTTGATTAATTTATCTATTGAAGGGCATCTAGGTTGGTTCCATAGCTAAGCTATTGTGAATTGAGCTGCTATAAACATTGATGGGGCTGTATCTCTGTAGTATGCAGATTTTAAATATTTTGGGAATAGACCAAGGAGTGGGAAATCTGAGTCAACTGGTGGTTCCATTCCACGTTTTCTAAGGAATCTCCATATTGCTTTCCAGAGTGATTGCACTAATTTGAAGTCCCACCAGCAATGTGTTAGTGTACCTTTTCCCCCACATGCTCGCCAACACTTATTGTTACTTGTATTCTTGATCATTGCCATTCTGACTAGAGTAAGATGATATCTTAGTTTTGATTTGCATTTCTCTAATTACTAGAGATGTTTTCATATATTTGCTGATCAATAGTATATCTTCTGTGAAGTGTCTGCTCAGTTCCTTAGCTCACTTATTGACAGGTTATTTGTGGGTTTTCTGGTGTTTTTTGAATTCTTTATATATCCTGGAGATTAATGCTCTATCTAATATGTGTGTGGTAAAGCTTTTCTCCCACTCTGTAGGTTCTCTCTTCATGTTATTGCTTCCTTTGCTGAGAAGGTTTTTAGTTTGAATCCATCCATTTATTGATTCTTGATTTTACTTCTTGCACTTTAGGAGTCCTGTTAAGGAAGTCAGGTCCTAAGTCAACATGATAAAGATTTGGGCCTGCTTTTTCTTCTATTAGATGCAGGGACTCTGTCTAATTCCGAGGTCCTTGATCCACTTTGAGTTGTGTTTTGTGCAGGTCAGAGATAGGGATTTAATTTCATTTTGTTGCATATGAACTTCCAGTTTTCCCGGCACCATTTGTTGAAGAGGCTATCTTTTCTCCAATGTATGTTTTTGGCACCTTTGTCTAGTATGTGATAACTGCATTTATGTGGGTTTGTCTCTGTGTCTTCTATTCTGTACCACTGGTCTACCTGTCTATTTGGTGCTAATACCATGCTGTTTTTATTGCTATAGCTCTGTAGTATAAATTAAGATCTGGTATTATGATGCCTCCTGCTTCACTCTTCTCACTAAGGATTGCTTTGACTATTCTGGGTCTTTTATTTTTCCAAATGAATTTCATAATTGCCTTCTCTATTTCCATGAGGAAAGATGTTGGAATTTTGATTGGAATTGCATTGAATCTGTATAACACTTTTGGTAGTATGGTCATTTCAACAATATTAATTCTGCCTATTCAGAAGCACAGGAGCTCTTTCCATCTTCTAAGGTTTTCTTCAATTTCTTTCTTTAGTGTTCTCTAGTTCTCATTGTAGAGGTCTTTCACCTCTTTTGTTAGATTGGTTTCCAAGTATTTTTTTTTTTTTTTGAGTTTATTGTGAATGGAATATTTTTCCTAATTTCTCTTTCAGAGGATTCATTGTCACGTCCCCTCTGCCCGCAGAGAGAGACACGGCAAACGTCTGAAGCTTTGGAAGTTTATTGTGCACAGTTTCTTTCCTGCGCTTCTCTTACCCCTAGCTTCTGCGCACTCTCAGCTTCCCTTTTCCCAGCTCCTTCCACTCCTGCGTACTCCCTCCTTCCAGTTCCGCTCCCGCTGCTGCCGCGGCCGCCGTCGCCGCCGCCGTCGCCGCCGCAGCTTCTTCCGTCCCTTCCTCAGCTTCTTCCCTTCCGTCCCTTCCTCAGCTTCTGCCCCCTACTCTCCCACCCACCAGGCTTATATACACTTCAGTCAATCAGGGGAGAGTACACGAGATAAACGCGGACAGCTGCAGGCGCAGGACGGGTGCACGAGGGGGGGGCATGCTCTAGTCACATCGTTAACTAGCCAATTATTGGAATTCGCTGGTTGTTTACTGTATAGCTGGCCGCCTCTGGCTCAGCGTCAGGCGCCATCTTGACCACACCCGAGGCTGGGGTTCCCGGGAACCCCACAATTCATCACTGATGTATAGAAATGCATTAGATTTATGGGTGTTGATCTTATATTCTGTTACTTTGATGAATGGAAGTTTTCTGGTGGAATTTTTTGAATCCTTTAAATACACAATCACATCATTGGCAAATAGTGATAGTTTGAGTTCTTCTTTTCCTATTTGTATCCTTTTAATTTCTTTGGTCTGTTTAATTGCTCTGGCTAGTGTTTTAAGGACTGTGTTGAATAGAAGTGGTGAAAGAGGGCATCCCTGTCTTATTCCAGTTTTTAGAGGGAATGCTTTCAGTTTTGTTCCATTTAGAATGATGTTGGCCTTGGGCTTAGCATAGATAGTTTTTACAATGTTGAGGTATGTTCCTATTACCCCTATTTTTTCCAGTGTTTTGAGCATGAAGGGGTGCCAGAACTTTATCTTTAAATATAGCTTCTGAATAGAACCACTTTGTAGGTCCACCAATCTAAGAAATGAATTCTCTGGTCAATAAGTAAACTCTTCAGGAAAGTTGCCATATTAATTATTTTTATGCTCTTCTTTACTGTCCAAATGTCTTGATTTGGTGCCATATTATATGACCCTAGCCACCATTTATAGATGGTCCCCTACTTACAATGGTTCACCTATACAATGGTGCAAAAGCAATACATGTTCAGCAGAAGCCATTCTCTGAATTTTGAGTTGGGGTCTCCCCTGGGCTTGTGATATGTGGCCCAATTCTCCCTCAGCTCCAGTCAACCTGGGAAGCAGTCAGCCATCAACCAACACTCAGGGAGACTGGTTGCTAGGATGTTCGGTAAGCTAGGTACTCAATGCGCTTTCACCTTACAGTATTTCCAACTTACAGTGGGTTTATGGGGCATCATCCATCCCTAAGTCAAGAAGCGACTGTACTAAGCACTTGCTGTGAAGCCAGCTCTGTAAGCATTAGTTCATCTGACCCATAAAACAAGCCTATGGAAGAGGAAATGTTAGTATCGACCAACTTAACTGTGCCTTTAGGTGGTTTGGCCACATCTCTAAGGTCACCTGGCTGTGAACCCAGGTTTCCTTTGCCTCCAAGACCAGTGTATTTTAACCCGTCCAACAGATGAGTTCATCAAAGATTCTGATTTAAAAAGCAAAATTGCTCAGTAATGCTTCTAGGAATGAACCCAGATTGCTGATGTAACGGTCAAAAACCTGCTGCCTCCAAACATGACTAATTTGTAGTTTGTCACTGCTGATTAGCTCACATATTCACTTTCTGACACTGTTAATAAGGGGTAACAGAAAAATCTATCCAGTCTCCAACCATGACTGGATTCCAACGATCTATTCAAGGTGCGGGGATACAAAGGGAAATCAGATCTGCCTTTTGTGCCCCAGACTTTCCCATAAGCAAGAAGACACAAGGTGATATGTGCCACTTATGTTCCCTTGGGGTGATGGACTTTCCCCTCCCTTGGTCAGAGAGGAAGACAGAGAAAGAGAAGGGGAGAAGGAGAGGCATCAACAGCAACCAGTAGGCTGGATAAGCCTCAGCTCTAAGGAGTGTCCCCCCCCCAAACACCCAGATGGTTGTAGAAAGACAGAAAGTATTTACCAAGCTTTCTGGCAGAAAAATCCCCTCAATTTATAAAAATTCTTGATGTTGTTATTTCACTATTGTGTGCTATGGGCTGTATCTCTATTTACAAAGAAATAAAGGCATACAGTTGCTTGGATAACTGGCCAAAGAAGTTTGCTGCAAAGAGACTAACACATCAGGAAAACTCATGCACCTTAATGTCTTCCTCTTGTAAAAGGACATGTGACATCACAATGCTTATAAACCAAACTATATTAAATCAAGCTTACACAGAGTCTTTTTTTTTTTTTTTTTTTTTTATTCATGGTGCTGGGGATTGAACCCAGGCCTTGCCTATGTTAGCCAAGCACTGTCCCACTGAGCTATATCCCCAGCCCTTTTATTTTATTTTGAGACAGGGTCTCTTTAAGTCACCCAGACTGGCCTTGAACTCACAATCCTCCTGCCTCAGCCTCTCAAGACACTGGGATCACAGGTGTGCACCACCTTGCCCGGCAGCCATTAGAGTCTGAGTCCGCAGGTATTCATGGGAGATCCACTAGGTCCTTGCAGCCGTATTATGGTACTTGCCCACTCTCAAGTCTTTCCCAGTGGCTGTGCAGAGAGAGGAGGGATGAAGAAATCTTTCTGGTAGAGACCTGGCACCATTCTTTGGTTTTGCCCATAGGCCTTGGCTCGGAGACTTCCAGGAGACTTCCAACTGTGACTAAACAAACACAAGCACTGTATAATACTGATACTAACTCATCCTTGGCAGCCTGAGAAGGAATTTCTTGAAAAGGCATTAAATGTCTGATTCCACAGCTCACTTCGAGGCAATCCTCCTACAGGGCAGGATTGTACAAGCTGGGGTTCTTTAGTGGAACTGGCAATGAGAATTTTAGGAAATTCCCTTTAGCAGCTATACAGAAAATAGGATCTGTTGCTTCTTTTCTCTCACCCCCAAATTAGCTCTTCTGGAGCATGTAAAAAGATCCTCTTCACTGCCCTAAAACAGAAAAGGAAGTAACTGCTTCAGGAACATCAAGCCATCCACATGTGCCTGGGTTTAAGCAGCCAGCATGGGGAAGATGAAACGCTGGTGATTAATTGCCTCCCGTTTTGATGTCCCCCTTCCTGAAAGCCATCACCATAATAGTGAGGTTGGTGGCTGCCGGGATGCACTCCCCAGATCCCTTGTGCTGGGGGCCTGCAGCTGCCAATGTGCTAACTGCTAAGACTTGTGGCAGAGTCTGTCCTCCGGACTCCCCTAGGCTGAGGGGAGCCAGCCTTGCCCAGGGTGAGCCCCTCCCTGACAGCGGCCCACACACGGGCTGGTCAGTGCAGGGGGACAAAGGCTGGACCAACTCCAAAGAACCATCCCAGTTCCCCAGAGGATGAGCTGAGGCCACATGCAACTGCACCCTAACTCATCTTCTCCCTCTGCCCAGTCCTGTGTCCCTCCCAGCTCACAGTGTGAATCCCATGAGCACTTCCCAAATAACCAGCTGCATGCAGATCTCTATCTCTGAGTTTGTTTCCTAGGTCACCTGACCGAAGACACTGACCATGGACAGTGCCCCGGTGATATACCAAAAACTTCATATGCTTTGTATGTAACCCCTGCAGCCTTTCTATACAGTGGGTATTATTAATTGCATTTTACAGATAACTGAACCACACTCAGAGAGGTCATGTTCTTGGCCTAAGATCACACAGCAAGTGAGCTTCCAAGTCAACATCTACACAAAGGATTCTATAGCTCCTTGGCATTAAATCCCACACAATTTATTTCATGTTATGTACCAGAGACTCAAATCCTAGATATTTTTATGAAGTGCAACTTACATTAAAACAAAAGTTGTATTTTAAAGATAAATGGAGTGCAACTATAAAGAGATGGCACAAGGGAGCTTCTTTTTTGCAATAAAATAAAATAAGGTCTGGAGTTTAATGATATTGTACTAACATTCATTTCCTGGTTTTGATAATGTGCTCTGCTTACATGAGACATTAGAATCAAGTGAAGCTGGGCAACAGGTACAGAAGCATTTACCCACTTACTATTTTTGTACCTTCTTTGAGTCTAAAGTTATATTTCAAAATAATAACTTAACATTTTAAAGGAAAAAAAAGAGATATAAGAAATTCTAATGTCTTAAAAAACACTCTTCAAAAGGGAATGGAAAAGGTATTTTATAATAATTGCTAAAGAAGAATATTAGTCAGTGATCAATAAGAACTTAATAAAGGGTTAGGGAGATAACTCAGTAGGTAGAGTGCTTGCCTTGCAAGCACAAGGCCCTGGGTTCAATCCCTAGCATGTAAAAAAGAAAGAAAGAAAGAACTTAATATAAATACTTTTCTATGACTTATTGAACATTAAGCAAGCCCCTTCTCCTGCAAACTAAAGATGTGAGATTATGGTAGGCCCCAAACTAGAAGCATTGTAGCTGGAAACAATCACATCATGTGGAGACAATAACCCTGCCCCACCACAACATGGAAGCAAACATTGCTGTTGCCTCTCTTCCTTTCACAGCTGCTTCCCAACATGGAATTCCAGGCAGAGGTGAGGAAGTGAGAGCAGGGGCCTTGTGATGTGGACCTGTCCCACCATTTTCCCCAAGGCCCCAGCCTCCCCCTCTTGGATTGATTTCAGCCTCCCACCATTAGCATCCAAATCCCTCCTGGACCCCTAAGCAAAGGGATCAACCAGCTAGCAGGTGTTATCTTCCCAGGCTGTGGGCCAGAGGCAGCTGTCCTGGAAGTCAGCCCAGCTCCTTCTCCCCCAGGGTTGATTCATCTGTCAATCAGTAATGGCGGGTGAGTCTGGGGATGATGTGTAGGACAGTAACTGGAGCAGAGGAAGATGAGGGGTGGAAAGGCATTGGTACTGGGAGCAGAATTGCCACAACCAGGAGAGGGGAAGGTGTGTGTGGAGACTGGGACACAACTGGGCAGTGATTTCTTGCACAGAACCCCAAAAGCACACTCAACAAGAGCAAAAATTAGACAAGTAGGATTACAACAGACTAAAAAGCTCCTTCAAAGCAAAGGAAACAACAGAGTGAAGAGACAACCCACAGATTTGGAGAAAATATTTGCAAACCATACATCTAATAAGGGGCTAATAATCAAAATATATCAGGAACTCAAACAGCTCAATACCAAGAAAACAAACAACCTGATTTTTAAAATGAACAAAGAACTTTAATAGACATTCCTCAAAAGAAGACATATGAATGGCAAGTAGATGTATGAAAAAATGTTCAACATCTCTAATCATCAGGGAAATGCAAATTAAAACCACAGTATCACCTCGGACCTGTTAGAATGGCTATCATCAAAAAGACGACATGCTGGTGGGGATGTGGAGAAAACGGAACCCAGTCCACTGTGGGTGGGAATGTAAAGGAGTGCAGTCATTTTGGAAAACAGTATGGAGATTCCTCAAAAAAATAAAAGTAGAAATACTATATGATCCAGCTATCTCACTACTGGGTGTACATCCAAAAGAAATTGATACAAAGAAATTGGTACAAATTGATACAATTGAAATTGGTACAAAGAAGAGATACCTGTTCATGTTTTCATGTTTATTTCAGTACTATCCACACGCTGGATATGGAAAACAACCTACCTGTCCATCAGTGGAGGATAATGTGGTGCATACATACATGGAAACACTATTAAAGTCTGTCATCTGTGACAACATGGGTCAACCTGGAGGACCCAAGACAGTGAACTAAGACAGGTACAGAAAGACAAATACTCTATGATCTCATCTATATATGGAATTTTAAAAAGAACTCATAGAAATGGAGAGTAGATAGTGATCATTAAAGGCAAGGGGCTGAGGTGGGGAAGGGAAAGGGGAGATGTTGGTCACAGGGTCCCAAGTCTTAGACAGAAGGAACAAGTTTTCATGATCTATTACACAGCATGGGTGACAATAAAATAATATATTGGTTATTTCAAAACTACTAAGACAACTCTCAGCTTTCTCACTACAAAAAACATAGGTAATATTGATACTGCCGTTTACCGGTGACGAGCTCTGCTCCTTCTAATGTTGAAGACTGAACACTAGAGAAGCACGCCAAGGCAAGCATATTAAGCAGGTTTTATTTAAAGGTAGTAATACAGACTTCTCCCGGCAGGAAGAAGGGGGCCATGGCTGATGTTCTGAAAGTCCCCAGAAGTGAGCGCACCCTACATCTTTTATAGGTTAAAGTCTCTTTTGTTCTCCAGTTCTCTCCCCCCCTTATCGCTCCGTCCTGGCCGGACTGACTAAGCCCCGTCTCCAGGATCCCCAAGCCCAACCGATCACTCCCTGCCTCTGGGGCCCTCACATCGACTGACTGCTCCCTGCCGCCAGGACCCCCAGACCAACTGACTGCGCCCTAGCACCCGGACCCCAGACCGACTGATTGCACCTGGCCTCCAGGATCCCACAACTACACCAAAAACACCGGACCTCCAGGACCCTGCCGGGCCAACCGCATCCCGCCTCCAGGACCTCCAGCTGAACACATCCACCCCTGAGCAGCAGCTCCCCATTTGCCAACACATTTTGAAGCCAAAGCGGCCATCTTGGATAATCCTGGAAGCCGGAGCTCCAATCTTTAGGTGGGGCAAATTCCATCCTGAGATGCCTGCTGGAGGCTTGAAGCTCATAGTCGGCTACATCCTACATCCCTCTGCATACTCTTTGTCCTCCATTGGAACTGCAGACCTTATTGCAAATCTGTTTGTTATACTGAAGATAATAATTGAACTCATTCTGTTTATTATGATAATATTGTTAATGTCCTCATAGGAGCTATTTGGTCTAGGATTGCATACTGTCTGAATTGGGCACTGCTAATATTGATCTCCCCCTTAAAGAAAAGATTTTGGAAACCTATAGGGCCACTATAAGCCTATAGGGGGAAATCTGCAATACCCCAGATCTGCACTGATAGAGGGGAAGATACAAGAACAACATGAAAAAACAAGGGGAAAAAATGATCCAAACAAATCTAGATTCTGTATCCAGAATCCAATCTAGAATTCAATGACAGTATGGTAGAAGAAATGTCAGAAAAGGACTTCAGATTATACATGATTAAGATGATTTGCAAAGTAAAGGATGAGATAAGAGAGCAAATGCAGGCAATGAGTGAGAATATCAATAAGCAGTTGAAAGAGCAACTGCAGGAAGCAAAAGATCATTTCAACAAAGAGATAGAGATTCTTAAAAAAAACAGAAATCCTTGAAATGAAGGAAACAATAAACCAAATAAAAAACTCAATAGAAAGCATCACCAAAAGACTAGACCACTTGGAAGACAGAACCTCAGGCAATGAAGACAAAATATTTAATCTTGAAAATAAAGTTGCTCAAACAGAGAAGATGGTAAGAAATCATGAACAGAATCTCCAAGAACTATGGGACATCATGAAAAGACCAACTTTAAGAATTATTGGGATTGAGGAAGGCACAGAGATACAAACCAAAGGAATGAACAACCTATTCAATGAAATAATATCAGAAAATTTCCCAAGCCTGAATAGTCATGGTCTGTCACTTGTTCCATGAAGTATAAATGGCGTTCCATCGGAAAAAAGTAGCTAATTCAGCTTGCAATTTATTCACACAGTGGGTTCTCCTTGAGAAAGCCATCCTACTTCAGTGTGTTAATCAGCTTTCATTACTATAACAAACACCTGAGATAAATCAACTTACAAACAGAAAAGGTTTATTTTGGCTCATAGTTTTGGAGTTTCCATCCAGGATTAGGTAGAAACATTGCATTTAAGCCTCTGAGGGGTGGGGGACACATTATGGCAAAACATATCTGTTCACCTCATGCCTGGAGCATAAAAAAAAGAGAGAAGAGGAAAGGGCTAGCATTCTACTGTTCCCTTCCAGGGCATTTCCCAATGACTGAGACTTCCCACTAGACCCCTAAAAGTTCTACCACTTCTACCACTTCCAATAGCACCATGGCTGGGGGTCCAGCCTTTACTGCAGGGACCTTTGGGGGATGTTCCAGATGCAAACTCTAGTGTTCAGTAGGCAGATGTGCTTCATGCATGATTCCATCTCATCACATAATATTTGACATTGCATGAACGTGACCTCAAGGGTCAAAAATCAACAATTGTTACTGCTTCATCAAAGGCATTCCTTTCTTCCCTCCCTTCCTCCCTCCTTTCTTCCTGTCTCCAGTGAGTATCCTGTGATGAAGAATCAGTATCTAGTAGTACAGGTTGGGCATTCCTCATCTGAAAATTTGAAACTAAAAAATCTCAGCAATCTTAAACACTGCAGGTCCCAAGCATTTTGGATAAAGGATATTTAACCTCATAATTTGATGTCACGTCTCCATTCACGTTAAGCAGCTATAAGTTCACTCACAGAGAAAAGCTTTGTACCTTCAGTGCAAAAGCCAACCTGGTGAACGAGGTAAATGGCATCTTGGAGGTGCCCCTGGGGGTCTGCAGAACACACCTTGAGAACTGCTGGGGTACAGCAGGAGGGATAGGGACGGTATTTGCTTGGGTGAGAGTGGGATGGCCACCCATAGGACATTAGTCCATCCCTTTGGGTTGAGACACAAAAGAGGGATGGAAGTTTTCTGTGCAAACAACAGGGAAGCTGACAGACTAGATGGGGGAACAACCCGTGCCAAGGGTCAGAAGCAAGACAGACACCGCGTGCACAGACCCTCAGGAGACTCAGTGTTCACACTGCAGGCAGCCCAGTGGCCACCAGAGCCCAGCCCCACTCCTTCGTAGCTTACAACCCAGGAACAGAAATCCATTAACATTTCATCTGCGGCTGGTATGCTCTAAGCACTAGTTTAATGTTTGCAATATCTCTATGGATGAGATGCTATTATTATTATCTCCTTTTACAGATGAAGTCACTAAGATGGGAGACAGAATTTAAGTAAGGCACACTGGACCAGACAGACAGCAAGGCTCCAAAACCTACCGTGATACACTGCTCTCACGAGGGAGAGAGATGCCATTGGCTTTCCCATTGGGAAATCCCAATTGGGTGACCTAAGTCACTTGCTCTTTCCTTGAACCAATTCCGTCAGGGGACACATGCCCACCTCCACCAGAGAAGCCTCTAATCATGAAGAACCGCACAGCGGGTGCTCTACATAAAGGGGAATGAATGAAGGATCCACAACATCACCCAACACGGATAAGAGTCTCCCTGACATAAAAACATCTCGTATGACATAGTACATCCTGAAAGAGGCCACTTACATGAAGTTCAAAACCAAGCAAATGGATCTGGTGCCCTGAGAAGCCAGGACTGTGCTCCCCCCTCCTGTGGGTCATTAACAACCTGGAGAGAGGCCGGGGTGGGGGCAGGGGTAATACTCTGGGCCTAAGCGGTCAAAGGCACTTGGTAACAATTCAGGAAGCCATACACGTGAGCACTTTTCTACAAGTATATTTTTCACTTTTATTAACTTTAGAATTTTTATTAAGTCTGTCACATTAAAAAAAAAATTAAAAGTAGAAAGAAAAAAAAGATTCACCAAGGAGTTTTATTTAACCAGGGTGGCATATAGACTCCTCAGAATGCATAAAGGATTTATGCTCCACATCCAAAGGGACACCTGGAATAGTAATGGAAGCCCGGAGATGATTCAGAGAGTTTCACGTGTTTTAATGAACATTTGCTCACGTTTCCCTCATTAGCATCATAAAGCAAAAGGAAGGGTCCGGGCACAGAAGCACCCTGTGCGTGCGCCAGCTTTTTCCAATTAGGCAGACTTCGCGGGCTGCCACCTTGGGGATGGGTGGGCGTTTGGCAGGGTGAGCGGAGAGTGGGCCTTTGCCCCCTGTGCCTGTCGCATTCCTGTGAGCGTCCCTGAGGTTATAGATGCTTTCTCAACCCTTTTAACCCACTCTCACTTCTTTACTAGATGTAAATATCTTACTTTAGTGTTATTTGAAATTTTAAAATTAATTCAATATTATGACAAAAAGCAAAGCCAAGTCACAGGACAAAGTGCGGCTTTGTTTCCGAGCCGCCTGTGCAGCCCCCACCGAGACCCCAGAGTGTGTGCTCGCCTGCCCGCCCCTCCGTCGGCCCCCAGAGGAGCCTGGGTTTATAAATTACAAGCCTTTTCATTTCCTCCAGGTTTTTGATGAGAGATTTGGGGATGCGGCCACCAGGTGGATGCTGTGCTCAGCATTTACGAGCTCGTGGTTTGGCTTCCCAGAGGGACAGGGCTACTAAGAAGCAGACGGACTTATTTTGTTTCCAATAAAACCCACAACTCCTTACTTATTCCATAAGTATCATTGCATGGTGATAGCTAATATTTATTGGGTGCCTCCCGTGTGCCACACGCGGTGTGAGGTGTGTGCTTGCTTCTTTCCGCAGCCTGTGGGGGAATCTCATCAGCTCTGCTTTATGGTCAGGGAACCCAGGTTCAAGTGATTGCATGACTTACTCAAGGCCCCACAAGGAGATGCCAAGGATGTGGAATGTGGATCACAGTCAGCCTGGCCTCAGAATGTGCGCCCTGATCAGCAGGCCATGTGAACATTAAGGCGGAACCAGGATTCGAACCCCTGTTGTTCAAGTCCGGAACTTTTACATGTTACATCTGCTTTCTAATTATTAGACTATCTGATGATAGCTTGGGTTCAACTCCTGATCAATGCATGAAAATGATCCCAAGGAACTTCCCAACCAGAAGGGACTCATTACAAGGAGAGGGGGCCAGACAGGTGTCCCTGACCTCAGTTCTTTCTTTCTTTCTTTCTTTCTTTTAAATACCTTGACTTTGTTTATTTATTTTTTAACATGGTGCTGAGGATTGAACCCAGTGCCTCACACGTGCTAGGCAAGCGCTCTGCCACTGAGCCACACCCCAGCCCACTGACCTCAGTTCTAATGCCAGTCCACTCCATTGTCCAGGATGAACCGTGATGGAGACCGTGCGGTGTGGGCTCTGAGCTGCGTGACTCAGGCACTATCGACCCATGTGGGTGAAAAGCAAACGGCTGAAGCAGTGGTGTGGCCTGGGCTTCGGGAGGGAAACGCCCTGTCCATCCTCACCCCCAAGAAGCTGCTCTGTCCATCAGGGCCTCTCAGCCTCACTCTGCAAAGCCATGAGCTTTGGCAAAAATCCCACGTGACAGTGAGGCTGAACCTCCAGCTCCTGAACCTGCAGGTTCTGGAAACCCACACGACGCTTAGGCCGGACAACACTGGCATGGGCCGTGTGCGGGACCTCAAGCCCCACTGTGGTGGGGTGGTGTCCAGTCCTTTTCAGGCTCATCAGGTCCACCTGGAACTCTGACTTCAGAGGTAAGGCTAGGCAAGGCCAGGGCCAAATTAAGCAAATAAACAGCCTGACATGGCTGTCCCCAGAGAAGAAAGAAGGACAACCCAAAATGACCCATGTTTGTGGATGGCAGGTCAGGTCCTACTGATTTAATCTTGGACAGAAATAAAATATGACCTTGTCTGTGACTTACGCCATGAAGAGCAGCTCCAAAGTTGGGGGCTGCCAGCCTGCGAGGCCCACCCCAAATATGGCCTTGCCTGATTCCTGCTGCCATTTTTGTGGTCAACCTAGGCCCACACCACCTCGAGGCAACCCCAGTCCCTCCCAAGCTGCAAACTGATTCTAGACACTGGCAGGGTGGCCTGAGGATCTACCTCCTCTGATGAGCATCCTTTCCTCTTTGATGTCTGCAGAGGTCCAAAGCTGCTCCCTTACCCCCCAAATCCAGAAGAGGGGCTCCTAGAATGACAGAGCACCCCCTGCCTCCACCACACTGAGGACCGTAGCTTGTCTTGAGAGGTTGCTTACAAGGTCTACACCCAGAAAGCCTGTGGACACGCCTGAGGAGAGGGCCACAGTTCCCAGGGGTCAAGTTAGAACCTAAAATACAAATACCAGCTTAACCGCGTGCCAGCTTCCCGCTGCATTTACAATGAGATTTAAAGAAACAAAAACACTTAGAAACAATTGGGTCACTGTCTCACAGATTCTTGAGCTGTTAGAGATCTCTGCCTAAATCAGCTAATATGAGTAGCTCTAGCTCCTTGTCACTCAGAGAGTGGTCCCCAGACCAGCAGCATGACCCTCATCTGGGAACTTGTTAGAAATGCAGAATCCTGTTTTCACAAAATGCCAAGTGGTTTGTGCACACATTAAAATTTGAGAAGTGCTAACTCACCCAGAATCTCTTTTCCCAGGTCAGAGGGTTTTTCCAAACCGATGACGTCAGGGCTGAGGCTTTAGCTCAGTGGTGGCTCGCCTAGTGTGCATGAAGCCCTGGGTTCAGTCCCCAGCACCACAAACACAAAAACCAAACCAATGGCACAGACTTTATCAGATGCCAGACACCCATTTCCCCTACTGGGACCACAAAAGCTCTGCCTCCTTCACAGGGGCCTGACCATTCACTGCACACCACGGAAGTCCCCATAGGCCTTCCCAGTTCCCTGCCTTCCTTCCCACACTGCAACTGCATGGTGTCCGGTTTCCCTGGTCTGGGGGTATTGGCTAATAATTGTCAGTCCCTCTTCTGTCTCACTGTGCTCCCCCACCTCCTCATGACCTGAACTCCATTACCATTCCTTGTGAAGTTTTTGCTCACGGTTTGTCTGCTTTCAACACCCAATCACTTGCCTCTACTATTGCAAAGCTTCTGTGACCTTCAGCACTGGATAAAGTGCTTCCTCTAGGTGGTCTTTCCAGCTCAAGATAATCTCTCTGAACTGCTCAGTGTCTTCTTCCTCATTCCTTACCACCTTTTATTAGGATTATTGGTGGGCTGGTGAGGGGTAGTGCAGGGGTAGAGGGTTGCCTAGCATGCACGAGACCCTGGCTTCAATCCCAGCCCCCCACCCGCACACGAAAAGTTACTGGTGTATCACCTCCTGCTGCAATGAACACGTAGCAGAATCACAGTTTGTTCATGATTGCTCCCAGGAAAGACTTTAACACACAATCCAGGTGATCAAATAGCCAAATCCCAAACTTGGAATACATAATTCAACCCCCGCCTTGTTTTCCTAATTTGTCCAAGAACCCTAAGTATTAAGACTATATTTAATATATAGTTAATAAATTACCTTTATGGAAAATATCCAAATTTCTTTAAGTGAGCTTGCCTCAGAAAATCTAGTCTACCCGATCCCTGACTAGACCTTCCATAAATGGCTAAATAACACAAGAATGAGAACAAATTATTTTTCCACAGTACAGTGAAGTGTTAATCCTTAGATCTCCACTCTCTGCAAGCTAAACATTGAATTTTGAAAGGAGACAAGCATGTAGGTAAAGACTAATGGCCAGATGAAAACAGGAATTAAGAAGAGAAGTCCCTACCCCAGGGAGGCCACGTGATGCACTGTGACACTGTGGAGGATCCCCCTGGGGCTGGTGGGATCTCTTTGGTTGCTGTGCCGTAACACACGTGCCCCTGGCACCTCTGCAGGGAACGTGCTGACTGGAGACTCCGTTTCCCAGACTGATTAAAGCTATGTCAACATCTGAGCTGCCACTGAAAGCAGACCATTGACAGGCAGTGTGTTCTTACCCAGGCGACACAGAGGAGGAACTCACCAGATTCCCCTGCAAAAGGTGAAGACGGTGCAGGTGCTGAAAATGTGATCGCAGAGTTCTCTCACCTTGACTAAATCTGCCAGATTTGCAGCTTACAGTTAGCTCCCTTTGACCATGACCTCGTAGAGGAAGCTTTTGTTTGGGGGCTGTGTGGCATAAAGTTAACTGTGCAAGAGAGAAGGGAGTTACCAGAACTGTCCATGGCAGGGACAGTGGGTCTCAGGTCTATTCCCTCAGAACTGGGCTGAGCCCAGTTTCATATTTTGGAAATGACTGTGCTGGATCATTATCTGTGCCTTGTAAATATTTCAGAATATGGGACTATTTGATCAGCTTGAACAGACCTATGGAAAACTTAGAAAAACCACAGTCTGCAAAATAAGCAGACAAAAATATCACATTTTCAGAATCACTGAAGTCTTAATAAAATAATGAAGTGGAAAACATTTGCTTTATTGTTTTCTAAAAAGAAGACTCTTAAGATGCTAACTTCTCTTTTGAAACAACATTGTAAAGCTTTCATCTTATCTTAGCAGATCTCTGGGGAAGAGCCAATAAACAAAACGCCTTCAATATTTTGTCATTGGAAATGCAGCTAGAAAAACAAAATTCAAGCAATTTTAGTGTTCAGTCACTGGCTAGACTCTGGTTTTGATTATAAATACTAGCAGTTTTGAAGATCTGTTTCTAGTTGCCAAACGCAACCAGAGCTGGGGTTGGGTGCCATTTAAGAAGCCCAGTGAAGTTCAACTCCTAGCAAGTAGAGGTGCTGGCTAATTAGTGTGGAATTGTTTCCATTAAAACCTTAATGGAATTTAAATCAGCTAAATTAACAGCTATAGACACCACCACAACGAAATTACACATCACCGTTTCCAATTAAGTTGGAAACCCTGGGCGCGGTAACCACCGACATCACAAATGAGGAATCTTTGCCAGAGATGAACTCCTGCAATTTCTCCTAAGCCATCAACAGCCTTTGCTAATAGAATTAGCTAACTAAATGTGTGCAGAAAACTGGAGTTAAGCAAGTCACTTTAAAGCATTAATTGATTCAGTGAGACATTTCTTGCCAAAGGCTGTGCTAGGTACAGGTAAGACCAAATATGGGGTGTAAATGAGAGGCCTCCACATAAGAGGAAAGCAGTGTTGTTCTTTTGGTTTAGGGTTTGCATTCCTAATGCACTTAGGGAATCATTTGCCTTCTGAAATCAAACAGAACAACCAACAGACTGGCCAACTACATTGAACCCTTTGGCTCCTCTGCCATTGCTGGTAGCTTTGGGTTACTGAGGTCAACATAACTATGATGTCAATATTTATAGAGCACATTTCAAAGACTCATGTCCTCCAATCTCTAAGAGAAGCACGATCTTTAGGGAATAGGATAGAATCTTTGTTCTAATAAGTGTAGCCTGAGAGTACATTAGGAGGTTGTTCGCAGACCATACTGCAGAATTAATCTGTGACTGGGGGCACTAGGAAGACTCCAGACCAACAAAACCATTCTCTTCCTGCCGGTATCTGTCCAAAATTGGGCTAGTTTCATGGGCTTGGACTGGGCACTAGATTCCTATCATAGACCCCCTTAAGGAGAGACGTTGGGCTACTTTTATCTATGAGGGACTTAGCAAGCCTGGCTTTATGGAATCTTAAAATGTGGATAAGTTTCTGAATCTGCTCTTGTCCTACTCATTAAGGCTTTGAAATATCGCATTCTTTTATCACATCATTAAATATCACATTTTTTTAGGACCGTGGTTTTATAAAGAGGTAAGTGACTGATTCAAGTTTTAGTGTTATTTCTTCAAAGCACTTTATGTTTACCAAGATTCAAAGCCTGAAGATTGAAAACCTCCAGCCAAGGGACTATCAGGAAGTAGCCAGATACATGCCAAAATTATATTGATTGTCTGTGAAGAGATCTTGCAGCGGGTGGACTTTGGGAACTGATCTCCAAAGATGATCCCCAGTAAATACCTGGTATCCTTACTGTTGTACAGTTCCACAGGGCTGGCCTGTGCTTTGGCAGAGTCTGTGAACAGGTATTAAGTATTCTGTAAATGTTCCATAGATTCCCCAGTGAAGGCATTTAGCCTTGAGAAGAAGATAATGATGATCACTAACTTGATCTCTTTACTAGTTATAGGTCTATTTAGATTTTGTTTCTACTTGAGTCAGTTTTAGTGGTTTGGGTCTTTCTAGGAATTTGGCCATCTCATCTAGGAATTATATCTCATCTATATAATTTGTTGGCATATAGTTGCTCAAAGATTTCCTTATAATCCTTTTTGTTTATGTAAAGTTGATAGAATATTTTGTTTCATTCCTGGTTTTACTAATTTTAGTTTTTTTTTTCTTGGTCAGTTTATTCATTGCATTGATCTTTTCAAAGAACCAACTTCAGGTTTTTGCTGATTTTCTTTATTGCGTTTCTAGCCTATATTGCATTAATTTCCATTCTAACATTCACTATTTTTTAATTCTGCATACTTTAGGTTTAGCTAGCTCTCTTTTCTTTTTGCAGTGTCTTAAGGTAAAACATTAGATTTAAAATGTTTTTTAATGCAGGAATTTATGATTACATGTTTCCCTCCAGATACTGCTTTAGCTGCATTCCTTAAGTTTTGCTTTGCTGTATCTTCATTTTTTTACTTATCTCAAAGTATTTTCTAAATTTCTTTGTGATTTCTTTCAGACCCATTGGTATTTAGAAGTGTGTTGTTCAAGTTTCACATATTTGTGAATTTTCCAAATTTCTTTCTCTAACTCATTTGTAAATTCATTCCATTGTGATTGGAGAACATTTTGTATGATTTAAATTCTTTTAAGCTTATTGGGGCTTATTTTATGGCCTAGCATATGATTTATCCTGAAGAATGTTCCATGGGTACATTAGAAATGTATTCTGCTATTGTTAAACAGAGTGTTCTATAGATGTATTGTTAAGCCAAATATGTTCATATTGTACTTCAAGTCTTCTAGTTCCACACTGGATTTCTGTCTTGTTATTCTGGCCCCTGATTTGATTCAATCAATAGAAGATTTGAAAATCTGGAATAGAATAAAAGATTAAGTAAGGAGGAACTCCTTTTGCCTGAGTACTTGAGCTGGGACATTAGTTTTTTCCTGCCTGTGAACTTGAATTTAAATATCAGCTCTTTTCCGTTTTCAAGCCTGGTAGGTTTTGGACTGGAACTTACACAACTGGCTTTCCTTTTTATCAGACTTTAGTCCTAGACAGAAACTCTGTCTTCTCTGGGTCTCCAGCTCACTAACAGCAGATGTTGGACTTCTCAGCCTCCATAATATCTGTTGGCCCTGTTTGTTTGAAGAACCATAATTACAGAAGGTATTAGAAATGACATTCTGGGATTTATAAGCACACCACAGGAAGCTTCATGTCAATACATGGCAGTGACTACTGCACTTTTTAAAAAAATTTTTGATGAAACCTTTATTTTATTCATTTATTTATATGCAGTACTGAGAATTGAACCCAATGGCTCACACATGCCAGATAAGCACTCTACCACTGAGCCACAACCCCAGCCCCGACTACTGCACTTTTAGGAGTCCTGAGTTACTATACAAGAAGTCTAGCTATAGCACTAAACCACAAGGGGAAGAAACCCTTGCATGGAGAGGAATAAAGAATCAGGGATGTTATTGTCCCTGAGGAGTCTTCAGATGACACTGGCTAGAGCTGATAGACCCTGGATCCAGATCTACATAAAAGCCTATCCCTGGACTTCATAGATTCATGAACCTTCCCTACCAACCATATGTTTATGTAGATATGCTTTTCTGTACCTTGCAACTAAGAGTTTTGCTTCTAATAGAATAAATAAAAGACTTGAATAATTTTGAAATTATTCTGGTTAAATATACTGCATTTTATTTAACTGTGGCTTAACTCTGGAATTGGTCTATGTGGATTGTGGCTTTCAAAGCATTACAATAATTTACTGAGCACCTTCTCAATACATGTGTTGGCTTTAATCCCAATGGAAAAACTCCTACAATGTAGGTGTCTATCTTAAATGCTGAGATCATAATTTGCATGTAGGGTTTACTGGGAGCGCTCTCTGAAATTCCCTTTAGAGAGCAAGAGAACAGGATGGGGCAGAGGGAGAGGTTGTGCACTGGGCAATTATAACACAGGCCATGGCAGATCCACAGGAGCCCTGAGTTGGGGAGCCTTCAGAATTGTCCTCGACTGAAGAGCTATTGCTGGGCTTCTGAACCCCAGAATCAGCCCAGTCCAATCTAGGTAAAAGTGCAATCTTGGGTGAGGTAGTCCCTCAGCCTTGGCAATGCCCCAGAAGGAACTCAACTATGGGCCATGGGCAGTCGGTGTCCTCGACATCTGAGGGAATGAATGCCAAAGAGGAGGGGAGGCCTGGATAGTGTGTCACAGCCTGTTACACTCCTTACTCACTTCACACCTGAGGTTCAAATCCTAGTCTTTCTAGCTCCAAAGTCCTTCTCCTCTCCACTGCATGTCCTTGTTACCACCTTGTCGGGCTCACGATCCATTCTGGGAAAACTAACCCCCTGTTATCCTGTCCACTTTTAATGGCAGATATGCTTCCATCCAACCCGCAGCTAGAGTTCACAGTTAGAAGACACATTCCACTAAATAAAAAGATGTGGTTACTCCTGACTTCTCAGATAGCCTATTAAGAGAGGGTTCATGTTGGGTAGAAATTTATAGACAAAATGATGAGAGCAAAAAAACCTTTATAGGAATCTTTCCAGCTATACCAAGCACAAATAAACAGAAAGTGTTATTATACTTTGCCAAACTGGCTCAGACAGAATTTAAAGAGGAAAAGTTATTAGTTAAGGTTGAAAGGAAATTGGCAAGAAACGTATATGGCCCAAGGCATCTTTGTTCAAGAGTAGAACTGAATGTCCTTTCAATCAGCTTGCTTATGCTACGGAATGACCAACCCCACCCTTCCCAAGCCCTGCCCCACGCCGCTCCCACCTTCTTTCTATTTCTTCCTCTTTGCTCCCCGGCTCTTTGACCCGCCTCACACATCTTGTGCCGTCCCGTGCTGGACATCCATGACTGTGTCTGCTCAGTTCTTCTTCGTGGGATCTGTTTCTCCCTCTGCTCCAGGCACATGGTTCCAGTGAGGCCCCTGGCCGCATCCCCTGGCGGCAACACACTTGACCTAGCCCTTCTCTGGAATGTTTTGGCTTGGAACTAAGGAAAGAAGCAGATCCTCTTTAATAGTGGGGAGTGAGATGTAAAACCAGACTTCTCAGTGGCTTTGTTCTCTGTCGTGAGAAAATAAAAACAAAAATCTGAAGCCAACATGCAGAGAGAGGTAGATAGAGTGCTGGTGGCAGGTCGCTCCCTGGTTCCAGGTGTCCCCAGACCAACCACACGCTTATCCCTTTTGGACTGGCTATGGAAACCCTGAACATGTCTTTGCCTAGGCTAGCCACAGTGGGATTCGATCCTCAGGTTCTAATACACTGAGACACATGAAAACAGATGGGCCTTTTAGAAGACATCTGGCACAGCCCTCTCTCTCCGGGCAAGAGGATCCTTAAACCAGGAACGTGGCTATTGTTTTTAAGAAGAGGGGCACATTTCTTTTAGCCTTTATTCAATAGCTAACTGACCTGAAGATGAGGCATTTTCCTTAATTTTTTCTCGATCATCATGTCTTCCAAGTTTCCTCTCTAAAATGGAACCCTGACTCCCCATGACCTGAGGTCACCAATTAGGCTCAGGATGTTCCACTGAAACCTGACAGGCCCTTGTTTGCCTGGGCCATGGGGTTGAATCTGTTCCTCAAGTTCCCTCCCCAGAACTGAACTCTCAAGGTCTCCCCTTAGAAGATGTTCTTATTCAATGTCTGTACTGCTTAAGATTGATCCTCAGGGGACATAAGCAACAGTCAATTAGCTGACAAGAGAAAACAGATCAGCAATCTGTTAGAGCCAATTTTTTTTTTTTTTTTTTAACCTAAAACTTAGGAATCAATGCATTTAAGCACTCTGCCTAGGCCCAATTTCCATCCTTTCTCTTTGGATCATTTTCCCTTCTTCTTGGGACCTCTTTGGTATCGTACTTTAAACTATCTCAAAATGTAGAGCCCACACCAACAGAGACATGTGGGTGAGGACTTGAGCCATGGAAAGGGGAGTGGGGAGTTATTTCTCTTGCATGCCAGGTCATTACTACACCCAAGTATCAAATTTGAGTTTAAAATAACATGGTGACCTTTCCCTCTACTCTTCTAGGACTTTCCGAGTCAAAACATGCACCCAGGCTCCCAGGAAGTCTCGGAGATGAATGCTACCTACTGTGTTCATAAAATGAGAGGGAGCAGGTAGCAAAGAGAAAATCCAGGTCATCACAGTCACTAGCCATGAGCAAATGCAGTCTTCACGTCTCCAATGCTAGACAAGGGATCTGTCCGGGCTGGAAAATCTAGTCATTGCTCTGGCGTCCCACTTAAGGCCCAGGATTCCTCTGGGACCTCTTTGAGGATTTCTGAGGAAATATGTTGGGGCTCTCTGAGGGGTCCCTATGCTACAGGACTAGCCGGAGTATCAGTTTACCTGTTTGGCAGCCGTGATCCTGTGGCCATAACTGCCATCTCTCTAGGCATTCTTGATGTGTCTTTGAGTATCCTTTCTGGGCCAATGTCAGAACCAAGGTTTAAGGAGAATTAAAAAGACACAGTCTTCCCATCTAGGGCACCACAACTGACTTCCTCCACTCACAGGGATGAGGAGCTGACAGCTGACAAGACACTAAAGATGGTGCACCAGGGAGGGATGGAGTAGCCTTTGGCTCAGTCGCAACCTGACAATTATAGGCCTTGATCTTGGTAACCGTAGTCACAGTGATCAGGGAAGGTTTAGTTTGTTTGTTTGGTCCAATAACAAGGAGTTTAAGTGCCCAAGGCATGTAATTGACAACCACCAACAAACCCGAGACAAAAAACCTCCTTAGAGACACGCGAGAAAACAACATGGGAATGGCACATTCCAGAACAGCCTGGTCCAGAAGAAGAACCAGAGAAATGCAATCAATTCCAGGGGCTTTGTCAGTGACCTTTACAACAAGCGATACATTTTACTTCCCACTTCAATCCTTCTTTGTATCAAAAGAGCCCCTGGGTAGGCACAGATATAAAAGTGCTGCTAGCACCGAGGCCCACAAGACAGTGTGGGACGGGCCCTGGGGACTGGGAATTCCTTCTCCTTCCTCATTCTGACCCCTGCTACTGCAGCCGCCAAGGTCTGTGAGCCCCTGTCCTTCATTATGTGAGTTTTTCTATATTTGGAAGCACTTTGGGGAAAAATTTTCCACACTTAAAAAGTCATTATCCCCAAGTCTCGAGTTCATACATATTTTTCCTGAGCCCTTTCTTTACACTTAGAAAGAACGTCCATTCTGGATGAAGCAGGGAGACACAGAAAAATTCTCCTGAGGTCCTGGTCCCTGCTGTGAGTGGCAAGCTCTGCCCTTTTCAGGTCACTTGCGGAAGCTTTTAGAGGACTGGGTAGTGGGGGATGGGCTGCTTCTTCAGAGATGGAGCAAGTGCTTCTACAGTTAGGAGTGGGGCTCAGGCTTCTGTCCTCCCCTCTCTTGTGCTGAAAATGAGCAAGTCCTATGAGCAAGTCTGATAAGCAAGTTAAGAGGGATTTTTGTAAACTACATTTTTTTTTCTTATTTGACGTCCCATGAGAAAAGAACATATTAATTTCAAGAAAATACAGGTAAGTAAAGTAAAAGCTCCTAGAATTCCGTCATCTTAGAGAAAATCACTATGGACACCTCTTAAGGAATACATCTCCCAACTGTCCTCTCTGCATGTCTAATAACGGAAGTAACAGCTTACTGAGGGGCCAGCTCAGGTCAGGAGCGGGGCTGATGGTTTGTATCCATCATTCCTCATGATCACACGACCCCTCTCTTCATTGCTCCCACCATGTCCCAGTGTGGGTGTGGGGGGTGTGGGCTCAGAAGACCACCTGGGTTCCCAGCCCTACTCTGCCACGCACACGTGAGGCATCTCCAGCAGCTCGGTTAACGTGTGGGCCTCAGGGTCCTCGCCTGTCGGTGGGAGCAATAACAGCACCAGCATCACATGGTAGTCAGAAGGATTAAGTGAGCGAACGTGAAAAGCACTTAGTGCTCGCTACCCGTGAGAGCTCAGCTCTGTGGCGTCGTCTGCTATCTCCTTATTAGAACAGTAGAGAAGCCAGCGACCTGGTTGAGACCCTACAGCATCCATTGATAATGCCAGGTTGGAGACTTAAATCTCTGGTGAGTCCAGATCCTTTGTGATAGAATGTGTGCATTTGTGTGTGTGTGTGTGTGTGTGTGTGTGTGTGTGTGTGTGTGTGTAAGAGAAAGAGAGAGATCCACACTCCCCCTTCACTCTATTTTGTAAGCGTCTTTGGTTACTGTGTGATAGTCCAGCCCGTGGAGGTGCCCTTGACCTTACTACATAGAGATGCAGAAGAGCTGGCAAAATAGGGCTTGTTCAGAGCAGCCTTTCTCTGAAGGAATCCCTGGGCCCCTGCCGACATGCAGATTTGGAGTCAGAACATCAGAATGGGGCTCAAGACTGCATTCTAACAAGACCCCAAGTGGTGTTGATGCTGCTGGTTTTTGAGCACTCTGGCCATGTGCTTACTTTCTCCTGCGCCTCCATGTTGCCACCTCTTCTGTTTACACAAGTTGCCCGTGATCTCCCGCTCTCCCCTCATGCCCTGGCTCTGAAATTCTCAGTCCACCCACAAGGCTCACTTCAACCTTAGAACTTCTCCCAAGGTGGCTTCCCCAACTGGAGAGCAGGTGAGCCCAGCTGGAACTCACTTACCTGGGGGTGCTCAGTCACGAAGGTCCCAGTCAACGGTCTCAACGCTGTGGGATTCTGCACAGTTAGGGTTGTGACTGATCCTGAATCATGCAAAACACTTCAGCAGAGCACTTGTGATTAGGATTCAGATGAAAAGAAATGCTCACTCCAGAGTCATGCACTGGAGGGTAAGGGTGCATGGAAGGGTGAGGAGCACAGTTTGGTGAGAGATCATTTACCTCCCACCAACAGGCCCTGGGGACATTGAGTCCTTCTATTCCAGAACTTCTGCAGCCCTGTTGCCAGCTCTGTCATGTCCATGGCAGTATAAACCACTGCTCTCCCAGTTTTCCACTGGTGCCATCTGGAAACATCAACAGGATGCTATGGTTTGGATGTCATCTGTCCCCCCAGAGGTTCTTGTGCTGGGAGCTTGATCCCCAGTGCACTGTTAGGGGAGGTGGTAGGACCTTTAAGAGGTGGGCCTACTGGGAGGTCCTTACGTCAGCTGGGGGCATGTCCTCAGAAGGGATTGTGGGACTCCAGTCTCTCTTCCTGTTTCAAGATGTGATCTTTTTCTATGTGCTCCATCATCTACCATGGGCCCCTCACCAGAACTGGCTCTATGCTGTTTGGATTTTCAGCTTCCAAAGCTGTGACCTAAAAAAATCTCTTTTTTCTTCATAAGTAGGCTGCCTCAGGTATTTCGTTATAGTACCAAAAACTGAACTAAAACACAGGTCATTCTTCAGATAGTAAAGGAGGTTCCATTTGACATCCTCTGTGGAAATTTCCAAGTAGGAGTCAGTGAATATGAGAGACAAACTAATAACCTGATGTGGGTGCTTGTCTCAGTTCATTTTGTGTTGTGATAACAGGATACCACAAACTGGGTAATTGGTAAAGAACAGAGATTTGTTTCTCATAGTTCCGGAGGCTAGGAAGTCCAAGATTGAGAGGCTAGTTTCTAGAGAGGGGCTTTTGATGCATCAGCTTATGACAAAAAGCAGAAGGGCAAGAGTGGGAAGGGATGTGAATTCATCCTTTTATCAGGAACCCACTCTCAATGACTAACCCATTCCAAAGAAAATGGCATTGACCCATTCGTGAGAACAGACCCCTTACAACCTAATCAACTCTTAAAAGGTCCCACCTCCCAACACTGCTGTATTGGAGACTGGAGATTAAGTGTTCAACACATGAAGTCTGGGGGACACACTGAATCATAGCAGTATTTGTTCATGTAAGTGGAATGGTCCCAGTTACCCAAACCCCAGACATAAAGGAAAAGTCTATCTCAAAAAGATGTTTCGCGGTGAGTTTTCCAAGATGTGACCAGTTCTTCACTCAGTTCTTTATCCCAACAGATACCAGGTAAGTCCTGACAAAATCAGAAGTATGGAAAGAAACACCCTGGGACACGGGCATTTCTTTTTCCTTTTGTCCTCAGGACATACTGTTTCCACGGCAGGCAGTATCTGTGTGTGCTGGCTGGGTTTGCTACTGTTCTCATCATTTTAGAACTAGCACCCTCACTGCTGGGGATTTTCCATGGTGACATAAATCTCTGGGCCTCATATAGCAAAGTATACTCACTGCTACCTCAATTAGAACAAGTGAAATATTTGGAAATTCCCATGGCCTTGGCCAAGACCTTAATGGGGTGGTTTTAAAAAGTTCTGATTCCCTTCTTTCCATGCCAGCCAAGGGCACGTTTCCCTGGCACAACACCACACTACCCCCCCTCAAAAAATAAATCTCCTGGATTGGAAGCCTCTGAAAGCTTGCCTATTTAGGCCCTGGACTTAGCCTGAGAATACTCAATGTACAAAAATAAGCAGAGCAGGAAGGTCATTTATTAAGTGAAGCCTCCCCATATTGGGGGAAACTTCCTGTTATCAGGCATCCAAGAATGGGGTCAGGGCTGGTCTCTCCAGTCCTTGTGACTAGGGCACTGGCTCAGAACTAGAAATCTGAGCTCTAGGGCAGTGTCCACCATAGTAGGAAGAGTAGAGAGAGGAGTCACACTTGGGCTCAATGTCAGGTTTGCCCCTTCCTGGCAGTGTAGCCTTTTATAACCAATGTTCCTCTAAAATGGAAGGCAATGACCTCTGCCCTGTCCATTCTCATGTGGTATTTGAGAGTAATATATTTGAAAATGATTCAAAAGCTGTCAAGTATTATTCCATAGATAAAATCTAGGCTTATTATGAAGATTTAACACCACATATACAGTGGCGTTCTGGTAAATGCTTAACAACTGTTTCCTAGAGGTGGAACTGCCTTGATTTTTAGTATCTGTCAATTTCCATGATATAAATATTCCCACCATGACTGACTTCAAAGTTCCAGTATGACATCACTGAATGTCAAGTTGAGAAGAAATGCACAGTTGACTCTTATGGGCTGGTCTGAGCCTGTTCCTGTATTTCACCTTCTCTTCTCTAAAGCACTTAGCACAGTGCCTGAAAAGCAGGCGCTGACCTCTTGTCTCTCATTGTATTTTCACAAGCCAGATGTTCTCCAGTGGGGAAATGGCAGCTGTGCCCAATTCTGCCAAATCAGAATCTCATTTTAAAAGCTTCTGGGGTGGATCGGGTACACAACCCTGGTTAGGAACCACAGCACCAGGCTGCAACATAGGGGCAGCGACAGAGCCTGTTAGTGGTGCAACCTGGGTCCCAGTACAGGGCTGGACTCTGCTGTCACTTTTCTCAATGAAGCAATGGAAACTCCTTATCCTTCTCTAGAAATAAAATGATCCAGAAAGGGGTGAGAACCTGAGATGAGGAGGGAGGGCCCGTGCTGACTGCCACCTACACTGGGGCTCTCTCCAACTTCCCCATGTCAGCTCTGCTGACTTGGGTTACTTCTGTAAATGCCACCCAGTGTCCCCATGGCCATCCCTGCTGCTTCTGCCACCATTCCGTCCTGTGGGGCTTACGTCTACTCACTCCCCTCCGAACCCTCAGGGCCCAGGGCCCTCTTTTTTTCTCCTTTCCCTTCTTCCTGCCTCTGCGGGTGCCCCAAAGAGCTGTCTATGACAGATACACCCTGTCTATGACAGGGGGTGCAAGGGCACGTGCGTGGGTCTCCCCATTCCTTTCAGTCCCTGCCATCTTGTCTGGCAACCTTGCCCCTTGGCTTTTAGGGGAGACATTTCTTGAATAAAGAAAAACAAGTTACTGGGACAAGGCCACAGGAAGGGAGGAGAGGAAGGCATTCCAGGTGAATTAATTATACCAGGAAAGACCTGAAGTAATTGGGACTTCCTTGGCTCGAGTATAATAGCAAAGGAAAATTGATTTTTAAGCCAAAAATGCTCACGTTCATCCATCATTGAATGTTCGTCCCACCCATTTTTATGTTCTCTTCCAATCCTGCGTGCCAATGTAAATACCAAACCCCTTGTCTTTTTCAAGGTAACCTGGAGAAAATGAAAGGATGAACTTCTCCAAGAATGGAACAAAAATTTCCAGAGCATCTGTTTTAGGTACAAAAATAATGACCAAATCTTCTCAACTACGGGGCAGCAGAACTGCATTTAGAGGGAGAAGGGAACAGTGCCTGTGCGGCCAGGATATCGTAGAAAAAGCTGGCTTTCCAAGCTACGGTAAATGGTCCCGATGGCTGACTGCCTGAGCTGGAAATGAAATGTTCTTCTTATATACTCGGATCGAATGTGGCTTCCCCGATTTAGAGTAAAGTAGGGAGGGGGATTGGCATTCACTGAGTACCTAAAATAGCCTTGTTCAGACAGACGCTCAGCATTTATAAGCACTAATCTGCACGCAGTCCCAGGAATGAAATCTTTGTAAGCCCATCTTAGAGGTGAGGTACAAACCTGCTCAGAGCCTCATCAAAGGTGCCAAGGGGAACTCACAAAAAATGAGAGGTAAGGATAAGGCCCCCTGACTGCAGATCCGGGAGCTCTTTCCGCTGGGGACATGGATTCCAGCTGTAGCCACTGCCTTTGCTTTACAGAAGTTCCTCCAAAAGAAATTCTAGCAGCACAGTCTTTGAGATCACAAGAGGCAAGCTCTTTCCCTTTCTTCTAATGACCTCCTTCATGGAGGCGAAGTGTGAGAGAGAAGGGAGGGCAGTGTTTATGGCAGGGAGGGAGTGACCAGTGACCACATTGTTCTGAAGTTCACAGCTATTAGGGCTACAGGCTTAAGACACCCAGAGGAATGATGCTAACTCTTAAAAAAGAAAAAAGAAATAAAAAGACTTGGAGGCAAGAAATGATTATTTAAGATTGAAAGTATGACCTATACTTGGAATTCGCCACACAGGCCTTGGATTCTCTACTCCATTAATCAGTTCCTATGAGCCTCACCTGACCTCCACGGCCCCCTGCCTCCACCCCAGCTGAAGTCCTGGAAGGCCGGGAGTGTGCTCATTCATCTTGGAGCCCTTAGGACCCAGCACACAGAGCTGCTGGCAGAAAGAGAGCAGTAAAAAAAGCAAATGTGTTGAAGTAGATTTCGTTTTCCACCTTAATTCCCTGGGTAACTTTTCTGCATCTTAGTACGAACTCTGTTCCTAGCCTTCCCCTCTCTAGGTTGTGTCTCAGCTGGTGCCTCGCAGATCCCTTATTTAGGGATAAGGGATAACAGGGTTTTAAGCACTCATAGATCTGTACGCCACAGGAATACATGACCATGGAGTTTTGTGCCCTAGCACAGGTGATACGTAGGAAGTGCTTACTAAACAACTAAACAGAAATGAATCTGTAAACCTTGGTGGTAAAGTGAGTACCTGATACTCAACCCTTTAAACACAGCCTCTGCAACCTTGAGCAGAAAGTTCCATGAGGACGGGGTGTGCCAGGTCAAACTAGCTATCAAACATGGTTTTCAATGCAAGATAGGTCGCTTAGCTCCTAACAGTAAGATTTGTGTACTTCCAGGGGTTCAGTATCCATTTAAAGCATCATTGGTTGAAATCATTCCAGAATCAGCTGTGACTAAACAAGGGGCATGAATATGAGTATTCATGCTACTGAATATTTAGCATGAGAATCTCACAGCCTTACTGAGAAAACCCCAAACCCAAAACCCAGCATGCTGTCTGCTCTGAGGTGGGCCACAATGGGGCCACGACTAGCTGTTCCAAACCTCCCGCCCCAATCACAGGTTCTGGAGAGCCAACTGGCAGCGGGGCTGCACTGGTTTCTTCACTGCTGGGCTTCGCAGAGCTGTAGTCACTTTGATGAAGGAGGGAGCACTCTGTCCTCCACACCTCTTCGGCCATAGAGTCCCTTTTCAGTAGAACATCCGTTGACACCATCGGGACAATGCTGCACCACAGCATGACCTGCTCTGCACTAAACTCCATAAGCTCCAGGCGACCACCTCCTCCCTATGCCCAGGATGACCGTCTAGGTGTAGAAAGGGCCTCAGAGTGAGGAACGGTCCTGTCGTCGGGGATCTTTCAGTCTTACTTGGGAGCTCAGAGGAGGCAGAATTAATGTAGGGGCAGAGAGCAAGTCAGGATAAAGGCCAGAAGAGGACAAGCAACCTACACAAGGCCAAAATGGTGTTGGGGTGGTTAAAGAAAGGAGACAGGGCGTCTGGCCTCCGGGTGGATGTGGAGTCTGGGAGAAACCAGCTGGATGGGTGGGCTTTGCTCTGCAGACAGGAGATGGCGAAAGGAGAGGAGAGCACCAGTCAAAAAAACAGACAGAGAGATTCTCCAAAGAACAGTGATGTTGATTTGAAAATAGCAGAGCACTGCATCGGGGATACAGGTGCGACAGCAAACTATGGGCAGAGTCAGAGGGCGAGGCAAGGAGATGTTTTAATGGACAAAAATGAGGAGGATTACATCAGCTATTCTGAAACAAGAATCCTTGGCCACAGTGATTAATAACAAGAGTGGTGCAAGTCCAAGGTCGAACAGGCAGTTGCTGGGCAGATGTCCTTTTGTATGAGGTTGCAGTGGCCCTGTGAGTTTGTGGTTCTGGCAGTCTTTTGTGACAGTTCCTATCAGGCAATCATGCAGAAGAACCCTACCTTCATAACTTCCTAGTTTTATTTTTGATTAAGATTGGCACGAAGAACTCCATTTTGATTCTGATAACTTTGACAGGCAGCAGGAGAGAAAACAGACACGAAAAGGGACAGGCTGCTACAAGGGGAGGGTGGCTAGGCACCGTCCCTCTGGCTGAAGCATGAGGTACCAACTGAGTCATATAATGGGAAGAAAGCTTTAGGACGGTCTGACGTGTGTGGTCACACTGTGAATGTACACCAAAGTATGTACTTCATGGAAGACTCTGGAAGATCTTTAAGCACAGGAGTGACATAATTAGAGCTGTATCTTAATGCTATCAGTTCACAACTCTCGGGAGAGAAATTTTCATGCAATATGGTATACATTGAAAACATACTGAATTTAATTTGAACGTCAGACTACCACTTTTGAAATATAAAATATGGCCAAAGTATATCCAAAGAAGATATATTTTGTAATTGTTATTGACTGTTAGATGTTCACTATAGAGAGAAAGGTGACAGATGGAATCTACTCTTAGTTATCTATTGCTGTATAATACATTGCTAAGATAAACTTAGCAACTTAAAACCACACACTTATTGTCGGGGTTTCCGGGACCCCCAGCCTTGGGCACGGTCAAGATGGCGCCTGGCGCTGAGCCAAAAGCGGCCAGCTATACAGTAAACAACCAGCGAATTCCAATAATTGGCTAGTTAACGATGTGATTAGAGCATGCCCCCCTCGTGTACCTATTCTATGCCTGCAGCTGTCCGCGCGTTTACCTCGTGTGCTCTCCCCTGATTGGTTGAAGTGTATATAAGCTTGATGGGTGGGGGAGTAAGGAAGAAGCTGAGAGAAGAAAGAAGCTGAGAGAAGAAAGAAGCTGAGAGAAGAAAGAAGCTGAGAGTAGGAGGAAGCTGAGAGTAGGAGTAGAAGCGAGGAAGAAGAGTGCGAGCGAGGGCAAGAGCCGAGTGGGAGAAGCGGAGCGGCCGAAGCAGGCGTGAGCCGAGCGGGAGAAGCGGAGCGGCCGAAGCAGGCGTGAGCCGAGCAGGAGAAGCGGAGCGACCGGAGCAGGTGAGAGTTAAGCAGAGGGAAAGAGAGCGAGAGAAAGAAAAGAGAGAAGGGGATAGAAAAGAGGGAAAGAAAGGAAGACTGTGCACAATAAACTTCCAAAGCTTCAGACGTTTGTCGTGTCTCTCTCTGCGGGCAGAGGGAACGCGATAACTGGTGCCGAAACCCAGGAACATGAAGGGTTTATAAAGAAGACAAGGTAAGATATCTTAAAAAATTTTCAATAAGTTAAACCGGTTATAAAAAAGTTAAAGGGTATCAGGATACGCCATCAGCGGTCCTGGGGATACGCGGAATGCGGTCCAGTTAAAGGGTATCAGGATACGCCATCAGCGGTCCTGGGGACACGCGGGATGCGGTCCGATTAAAATAAAAATAAGGACACACGGAAGGTGGTCCGGTATCGGGATACGCCAGCAGCGGTCCTGACGCGTGGAACGCGGTCCAATTAAAAGTGAAAGTAGAAACACACTTGAAGCGGTCCAATTAGGGTATAGGTAGCACGTGAAAAGCCGCTATAAAAATTTTAATGCACACTTGATAGATAGTTTTCCTTTCAGTAATCTCGTTGCTCCTGGCAGCTAGGCCACCGTTTGTTATTGTAACTGCCATAACTGAAGCTATTCAAATTAGTAACAATGGGGTCTGAAACGTCTAAATTCAGAATGCAGCAACCCCTCAGGGAGCTATTAAAAAACCATGGGACGCCATTAAAGGAAAAAACAGCTAGAGCATTTCTCGATACTGTAGAAAAGGTTTCCCCTTGGTTTTTGGATGAGGGCCTTTTAAACACCCTACAGTGGGAACAGCTGGGGGAGGACCTTCGTGTAGCGGATAGGCAAAGCCCTAACTTAATTTAGTTCTCTTCATTCTAAATTTCTTAACTCTGGATAGGGACGGCCACTCTGCAGCTGATCGACATTATAATCCCCATGATACTCCTCAAGTATGGGCAAAATGGAAAGATATCCTGACAGGTTGTTGGAAAGGACCGGATCCAGTCCTTCGTTGGGTCCGAGGGTCTGTTTGTATTTTCCCACAGGATCAACAGACTCCAGTCTGGATTCCAGAAAGGCTAATCAGAGTTTTACAGCATGCAAGTGATGCTGCTCCTCCTCGCAATGGCGAGCCTGAGCCTTCCTCCAATAACAAAAACTCAGACGGAAAGGCAAACCCGGAACCTATGGGCCATTGTTAGCCTGGCCATATTTTTTACTTCTAACTAACACATTTTTTATCCTTCCTTTTCTTGTTTTTCACCAATTCCTCTACAAGCCTGTCAATTCTACTGATGATTTTTCAGGTCGTGCTGTTTTTGGTGACAAGGATATCTCTAGTCTTTCTTTGCTTTAACAGGAGGAATTTTTGCACTTTGCCGTTGGAATCATACTACAAATCAGACCCAGAGTAGAGCAACTCGTTCTGCTGACCCTAGCTGTAATATTGCTTTTCCTCCCACGTCAGCTTGTGTATTTCCTCCCTTTTATGTTTCTACCAACTAACATTTCTAATAACACCTCTTAACTGTTCACTAACCGTGTGCTATCTCTCACAATGCTGGAATGGTTCTTTTGCCACCCGTGCAATTTTGATGCACATTCCTATCTTCCTACCAGTCCTAGTTTCTGTTGCAGATATAGAATTGCCAGTGCTATTATCAAGAAACAGAAGAGGCTTTGACATTGCAACAGCCGTGATCATTGCCATCACAGTCCTTGCAGTAGCAGCATTGACACAACCATAACAACGATCATTTGGCCGAAAATACAGCTGCAGCCTTACAGACCATAGAGACTCTATCAGAGAGTGGACTTACTACAAGAACAAGTGGATACCTTGCAAGAACTTTTGGGACTGGGATGCGTTTATTCCCTGAGAGCTGTTTGTGTTGCCCGTATTGTAACTCTACTGGGATGTATATTGTTTCTGTATTTAATATGGCTACATGGTTTTTCTTCCGTTTATAGATTTATCAAACAGCGGGCAGGCTTAGGAGCTATGGTGGTACTCCTCTGCCTTGGCCTCCTTCTCTTCATTCGTTTTGGCATGCATCTACGAGCTAGCCAATAGAGAGATCAGATTATCTTTCATCAGGCCATGACCGCCCTAAAGGCCGACAGCCCCCCATTAGTATGACTCTTGATGCTGGACCGGTAGTCAAAGACGGGTAATGAAGGAGGTGGCTGTGTACCTACCTAAGACAGGAGCTGCAGCATGCTCTGCAGGCTCTGATGACGGGTAAGGACATATGCTGACCACTCAGCCTAAGACAGACACGGTCCCGAGCCTTAGTTTAATAATAAAGAAGGGGGATATGTCGGGGTTTCCGGGACCCCCAGCCTTGGGCACGGTCAAGATGGCGCCTGGCGCTGAGCCAAAAGCGGCCAGCTATACAGTAAACAACCAGCGAATTCCAATGATTGGCTAGTTAACGATGTGATTAGAGCATGCCCCCCTCGTGTACCTACTCTATGCCTGCAGCTGTCCGCGCGTTTACCTCGTGTGCTCTCCCCTGATTGGTTGAAGTGTATATAAGCTTGATGGGTGGGGGAGTAGGGGAGAAGCTGAGAGTAGGAGTAGAAGCGAGGAAGAAGAGTGCGAGCGAGGGCGAGAGCCGAGTGGGAGAAGCGGAGTGGCCGAAGTAGGCGTGAGCCGAGTGGGAGAAACGGAGCGGCCGAAGCAGGTGTGAGCCGAGCGGGAGAAGCGGAGCGACCGGAGCAGGCGAGAGTTAAGCAGAAGAAAAGAGAGTGAGAGAAAGAAAAGAGGGAAAGAAAGGAAGACTGTGCACAATAAACTTCCAAAGCTTCAGACGTTTGTCGTGTCTCTCTCTGAGGGCAGAGGGAACGCGATAACTTATTATATCAGTTTTTGAGGGACAGGAGTCCAGGTATAGGTGAATTAGTCCTTATTTCAGGGTCTCTCACAAAGCTGCAATCAGCGTCAGCCAGGGGTAGGGTCTCATTGGAAGGCTTAACTGGGAAGGATTTATTTCCCAGCTCGTGCTGGTTGGCAGGCTTCAATTCCTTGAGGGCTGATGAACCAAGGGATTTCTTCAGTTACTTGCTTCCTTTAAGACTCTGAAGGCCGTTGGCCTGAGGCCACCCTCAGTTCCTAACCACATGAGCCTCTCCAACATGGTGGCTTGCTTTATCAAAGGCAGACAGGGAGAGTCTGTAAGATCAAAATCACTGTCCTTCACAGTGGAAGTAACATCCTTTCAATGTCACTAATATTTTATTGTAGAAACAAAGTACTCAAGGAGGAGGTTTCGCAAGGTTGTTAATACAGGAGGCAGGGATTACTGGGCACCATCTTGGAGGTTGCCTGTTGCATTTATATTTCACAAAGTTCCTAGGACAGGGTAAATGGATGAGAAACTCTTAACATTTAAAGATAATTGTGCCCCAAATAAACCTTCAGGACTTGGGATCAGTGCAGGGAAGAAGTCTATTTGGTGGAGTGTTACAGTCAAGGGTAAATAACCCCATGTCAGTCACTGCTCCCTTAGCCAGATGGGGCTATTATAGGAGCAATCATGGAGGAAGGAAAGTGACCCTCTTTACCACAGTGAACCCCTCTGCCTGCCAGCCACATATCTGTCCTCGGGACTGAGCTCAGCCGGTCTTTCATTCAAGCCCTCAGACATACGCACGCTCTGTAGAGGAGAGACATTCTTTTGTTCTGCACAGATGAAATAAGATACTCTTCATTCTGTCTGTTCATATGCCTTCCTGGGATTGCCTCCTTCATATAAAGAATGTACCAGCTACATTCCTGAAGATGAGAAACCAAATGTTGTCAGGGCTGATTTGTGATTCTTGGAGGAAGAAAGTAAAGACAGACAGAGGAGGGCCTAAACTGGATGTGTGCAAGTTCGAGAAGGCCAGTAGGACGGCCAGGTCAGGAGACAGCTCATAAAATAGTGTCTTTGATCTGTAGGTCACCAGTTTATTTAAGGTTGCCCTGAGACATTCCCTTGAAATATACATTTTTGGAATTCTTCCAGAAAAGCTTCAAACCTTAGGGTTATCTTTTTCTTTTTTGTAGTGTACTGGATTTTGATTTATCATTCCCTATGAAGTTGTGGGTGAGATTTCACCTTTATTTGTTCAAAAACCATCCAGGCACACATAAGCACTCTCCCTCTAACTGGTGGTGTGTGGATCTGCCAGGAAATGACTATCAGTACTTCTATTACAACTCAGAAATCACCACACAGCCAGAGCTGTGAAGTGGAGGGTCTCAAGGCCTTGCTATTCAACTTGGCCTTCAGACATTAACAGGGACTTTTTCCATCAGGCTACAGAGCTTGGAGGAAATGCCACAGGATATTAAACATGTCAACACCATGCTTTTCAAGAGGAAATGTGAGAAGCTGGCTTTGGTCACCGAGATGACCACACTCAATCAATGACCAAAGGCTGGCCCGGCTTCTTTAGGTCCATATCCCACCATCTGTCCAGGCAGTAATGGGAAAGGCACAGGATCTTAGCTTTTTTTAGACTAAAAAAATGAAGAATTTATAGTATAATGTCAAATAATCCACATTTTTGCCTTAGGATAAAATCACCTTAGTTTTAAATGTTATATTTTGTTTAAGGGGGTGGTAGGTAGTGGGATGGCTAGGGAGTCAAAGTTATTCAGGGTAAAAATTTGAGTTTCTATTGCCAAATTTCACCTCGAAAAGCAGAATCATTTCTTAAAAGTCAACTTTATAACTTTCAAGAAAAATTACTTGAGAAGAGGGCTCAGATCTCCTCAAAGAGAAAGGGGACTGGGATTGTGGCTCAGTGGTAGAGCACTTGCCTCTCACGTGTGAGGCACTGGGTTCGATTCTTAGCACCACATGAAATGAATAAATAAAATAAGGTATTGTGTCCATCTACAACTAAAAAAATTTTTAAAAAGGAAAGGATAAGGAGGTGGAAAAGTACAAAAACCCAGAGAGAAAAAAGCAGACACTTGGGGTTCATATTAAGTGACTTTATTATACCTAGTACTTTAAAGCTTTTTACTATGAAATATAAACACCCATTTGGGAAAATGCACAAAATCGTTCAGCTCAATGACCCATGGCAAAACAACCATGGTAACCATGACCCAAGTTAACAGGATGATATTGCTGCTCCTCCAAAGCCATTTACACAACTCCCCACCATCACCCTCTTGTACCCACCAGAGTAACCACTGTCCCGTCCAGTAGTAATCACTTCCTTACTTTCCTTTTCAGCTTTAACACCAAGCATGAGAGTATAATTTCATCTGCAGTGGGCATTCTTTTCACATCTGGCTTCTTTGCTCAATGTGTTTGAGATCCACTCCCGGGATTGCTGCGGTGTAGCTGTAGACAAGTCATTTTCACTGATGCAGACTGCTCCACTGCTTGGCTGGCCCATTTATGGATCCATTCTCCTGTTAGACATTTGGGTTGTTTCCACTTGGGGGCTTTGATGGATAATTAGCTGCTATAAACATTCTTGTATGTGAGTTTTGGTGCATGCATGCATGCGTTTGGGCTTGTGCCTGTGTGCATGCCTAGGAGTGAAATGTTGGGTCACAGAGCGTGAATAGCTTCATTGTTAGCAGATATTGCTCAACTGTTTTCCAGAGTATTGGCATCATGTTACTCTCCAGGCCACGTTTAAGAGTTGCTATTACTCCACACCTTCACCAACACTTGTTATGCACAGTCCTTTTAATATTAGCCATTCTGTTGAGCATGTGGTAATAGTTCTTTGAACTGTATTTCTCTATCTGATGATGCAGTCTGAGCATATATTTATTTGCTTATCCCCTTTTGTGTAATGTGCAGTTTGTTAGCTGGGTTGTTTTTCTTTTTTATTTACAGGTTTTAAAAAACATTCTAAATCCATGTCCTTGTTAGGTTATATGCATTGAAAATACCTTCACCCATCTCTTTAGCTTGCCTTTTCAATCTCCTTATCACATCTTTTGATAAGAGAAGCTTCTAGCTTTAATTCAGTCCAATATTTTAAAAAGTATTTTCCTACAGGGTTAGTACTTTCTGTATGGCTTTCAAGACACCTTTCTTTCCCCCAATATCATGAAAGTGTTCTCCCATAGTATCTTCTAGATGCTTTATAGTTTCATATCTAGGTTCACAATTCACTTAGAATTGACACTATGGTATGATACTGTGGTATTAAGGTTTGCTTTTTTTCTAGCATGGGTATATAAATGACTCAATATCACTTATTGAAAAGATCATCCTTTCTCTACAGTTCAGGAGTGTCAGCTTTGTAGTAAATCATGCATCTGTATATAAATATTCTATACTGTTCCATTGGTCAATTTGTCCTCATAGGAATATCACACTTACTGTCACTTAAATAAGTCTTGATATCTAGTTGTGTCTTAGCTTTGCTCCTCAAGATTGTTTTGACTACTCTCAACTCTTGCACTTTCACATACATTTTGGAGTCATAAAATGATTCTTAACTACTGGAATTGTGATTAAGAGTAAATTGAATTTAAAGATCAATTTGGGGAGAAACATTTTTATTATATAGGTTTTTCCAAATTATGAGCATAGTATTTCCCACCATTTATTTCTTTAGGACTTCTTTTTTTTAACCTTTTTTTAATTTACCTATTTGTTTGTTTGTTTATTTACTTATTTATTTATTATGTGGTGCTGAGGATCAAATCCAGTGCCTCACATGTGCTAGGCAAGCGCTCTACCACTAAGCTATAACCTCAACCCCTCTTTAGGACTTCTTTAATTTCTCTGAAAATGTTTTAGTTTTTTGTTGAGGTATTTGCCTTTATCAGTCTTTAGAAAGACTGACTCCTGAGTAATTAAATTTTTGTGCTATTATAAATGATATCACTATTTTTGCTTTCTAAAATACTTATAGCCTAAATGTAAGTGTAAACCAAAAAGTGATTTTTAAAATCTGTAAGAAAATTCTGAACTTGAGAATCAATAATTTTCGATACATTACAAATTTCCAATGTTAATTCTACAAATACCTCTTCTCCATTCTCCTTAATATCCTTCCGAAATTTTGATTAGACACATCATTCTGGAAATCTATCCTCTATGTTACCTAAGTTCTCTTATTTCTCTCTTTCTGACATGGAATGTGCTATATCTTCAGAGTTAGCCTTCCCTTCACTAACTCTCTCATCAGCTTTGTCTAATCTGTTGACCCAATGGTTCTCAAAAGAGGGGATTTCGACTGCCCCCCACAAGAGATACTTTGCAACATGAGTAAACTTTTTTTTCTTAAGTGGAAGAGGTATGTTACTGATGTCTCGTGAGTAGAGGTCAGAGATGCTGATAAACATACTAGAATGCACAAGGCAGCTCCCATGACAGGGAGCCATCCAACCCAGACATCAGTAGTGTCAAAGTTGAGAAGCCCTGGTTTAGCGGAGAAAGAGAAGGGAGTGCACAGCAGTGCCAAGGGAGAAGGGTTTGTCTAATTCCTTGTCACTCTTCCTATGGAATAAACATGGAGTGGAGGGAGGCTGAACTGTTGCTCTTGTTCTTTTCCGGCTAGCACATGGAAGAGAAATTTTCTCTAAGGAGCATGCATCAGGAGCAGGGCATGGGTGTTCCTCCCAAGAACACTTTTATCTGACACCATTTTCCCATCAGCACTCCCTTAAATCAAGGCAAGAGGTGCCTATGCCCCAGGCCTTTCACTGAAAAGTTCTTCTCTGATATTACTGGAAGGATCAAGGGGACATCCCAACCTAGATGTCCCATCCCTGTACTATCCTCACCTTCTAGACCATGCTCAGATACCTGGGACCCCAAGAATTCCTGCTGAACGCCCCGAAGACTGCATCCAGAGGCCGTTTGTGCCTCTCCCCTGGGCCCGTGTTCTGAGTGTGGAGTGGCCTCTGGTCCATGCGCTCCTAGGTCTGGTGGGCAGCCATGGAGAGCTGTTTGTGGGTGGTATGGGCACCCCTAAGACCTGTAGCTGGGATAGGCCTGAGTGCACAGAGGCCCTCAAAGTAGGAAGGAGTTGAGAGAGGGCCAAAGCTTCATGCACTCCCCGCTTCTGGTCTGCCATTTAATTCTGAGATGTTTGAGAACTCTAAATTAAAATATGACTTCTAAGTCATTATAAAGGAATATTTATTAAGATCAAAGCATAGAACAAGTTTTACTAAGTATCTCAGATCAATTTATAACTTTGAAATATTTAAATATATGGTACATGGGCCTCTATTTGTCCTCTGGTCCTCAGTTCCACCAATGTTAAAGGAAGAAGGCTGCAGCAGGAGGATCCCAAGTTCAAGACCAGCCTAAGCAACTTATTTTACAAAATAAAATAAAAAGGGCTGGGGTGTAACTCAGTGGTAGAGCATGTATGAGGCCCTGGGTTCAATCCCTAGTACTGCACAATGAAAAAATAAAAAAGAAAGGTCTGCTTCCATGTGCTTTATTGAAAAGTTTAATTATGTTGAAAAAGAAAAAAAAAAGCCAATCTCTCTTTCTGATATGTGTAAAATTTCTCCCTAATTATGGGTTACATTCCAATAAACCCATCCTCAGTTGAAAATACTGTAAATTGAACAGCACTTAATACATCTGACCTCCCTAACATCACGATGTGCACCACACTCTGCTGTGGAGTTGAGACCGCTCACCTCCTGATCCCATAGCTGACTGTGAGCTTCCAGGGTATCATGCTGCTACGATGGGAAAAGATCAAAATTCAAAATTTGAAGTACTATTTCTACTGAATGCATATTTCTTTTGCACCACTGTAAAATGAAAAAAAATCATTAAGTTGGGGCCTATCTCTGTATTTACTTATAGAAGAAATAGTTCAGAAGGGTATCTAGAAAAATGTTAAGAGTTAAGTAGGATTTTGGACAATTTTCCTTCTTATTTGTATTTTCTAATTTTTAAAAATATGGAACACTTGTGTAATTTATTAAAAAGGGAAAGTGAACACTAATGAGGGTACACCTATGCCCCCCCATCGCCAAAAATAAATAAATAAATAACCTATGTCCTACTGATTACGGTCACCCTGACCTTAACCAGCTCAGTGAGTGAAGTGCACTCTAGTTTCATGGCTATTACCTGCGGGTGTGTGTGTGTGTGTGTGTGTGTGTGTGTGAGAGAGAGTGAGTGAGAGAGAGAGAGAAAGAGAGAGAGAGAGAGAGAGAGAGCGAGCACTCTTGAGGCACAAGCAGGTCTTCCAACCAGACCACTGCAAAAATACCAAGATAGCTTTTATCAGTCTTGGCACCAGACACACTAAAGGCCCAACCGACTTCAGTAAGTAGTGTTGAAGGGCACAGAGAAGACGGAAAGATACTCTGCAGCATCGTTTCTCAACCCGCAGGGCTGTGACCCCATGGGATTAGGGAAACTGGAGCCCAGTTGCTGGCTGCCCTCACCCCAGCACTGCAGCAGCCTGGGAACTAGAGAGCAGCCACAATGCGCCTTTCTCTCAATCATAACAAGAACTAATTGTGCACAGTTGGTCACGAAATACTTCACATACATCATCGGATAAGTTCTGTCTGGTTTGCAGGGACGGGTTTGTATTTTATAGCAGAGGAAATTGAGGCGCAGAGAGTTTCAGAGGTTCAGGTGTGGTCACCGCTAGGGAGCGGTGAGGTGGGACTTCAGGTCTTCTGACCCCCTGAGTTCATCCTGGTAAGGAAACTCCCCATTTCATTTCTTTTCTTTCCCGTTTTTCTTTTTGCTTATTCTTTCCTATCACCATTTCTCTTTCCTTTTCCAAATTCCTGATGATAGGAACTTGGTTCTCTTTCTCCCTCACTTCATAAAAACCTATCAATTGTTTTCCTTTATCCCTTTCCTTATCCCCACTTGCAGCCCAGAAACGGGGAAAGGTTGCTATAGAATGAAAACGCCAAGGCTCACAACCCTGGCATCACGGCAAGCAGCACTCAATGCCACAAGGCTCCCGAGGGGGAACAGAAAAGACTGTGCCCGTTTCTATCATCAAATGGTTTCTAAGACACTTTTACTCACATTGAATAGCTATTAAACGTTTTCACTTTGAAAACGCTTCATATGCATCATCTCAATTAGCACTGCTGTGCTACGTCAATCACTAACAGGTGACATTTAAGGAAACCGAGGCGCAGAGAGGTTATGAGGCATCTTGGAGTCCCATAATAATACCATCTTGAAGAAGTATATCTCTCTATATGGCAGCATTGTGTAGTAATTCTATATGTCTATAGATACTGATGTTCATTTGAGCCCTCAGTCTGGAAAATGCGTGGCTAGCTCTTTAACAGCATTAACATGAACAGCCCCTGCCCCCACCCCTTTCTGGCAATAATATCGCAAAAGATTAGAAATCGGCTGATACTTACCGTTCAGCAGACCACTTTAATGATATCAGTTTTCCTCCTTGTAGCCCTTGGCAGGATTCCTGTTTCACAGATCACAATGTTGGCGCAAGGCCAAGAGATGGTGAGGTTGACTCACGGGTCACTGCAGTTTATAAGAAGTCAGAATAATAAAAAGGAAGGCAGATCTGACATCACTGGCAAGGGAAAAATTTCTGGTGTTGGGCTAAAAGAGCTAACTACAGCTAGCTCTGAATAACGTTACAGCTAGGTGTGACTAAAGAGCTTGCGGGACAACACCAAGCCCAAGGAAAAACAAGTCAACAAATCAAGTCAAACTATACTAACAGCTTGCAGATACTCTCAAAATGGGCCATTACTATTATTTATCCTAAGGTCAAAGAAAAAACCAGAATCTGCTCAAGCACACACTTTCCATTAACCATATGAAAGAGAAGGTGCTTCATCATGAAGTAATGAGGACGCACACACAATTGGTTTTTAAATTGGCTTTGCTACCGGCTACAAATCCAGAGTAAAAAGTACCTCTTTGTTTACTAAGCTACTGCAATCTAAAAAAATTTAAGATAAGCTCAGCTTTTAAGTTACTTTGGTGAAAACCAAATGCAGCTACAATTATTATTAGGACCTGAACTGTGAAGGACTCTAAGAGTTAAAAGCAAACCAGCATTACCTTCAGCCCATAAGGGATTATTCTTTTATTAGTATAGTCTTGGGATTAGTGGAAATGTCTGTCTAATGAATGCAGCCACTATATTTGCACACATGCCTGAATAAGCTACTTGTTGATTGAAACCTATCTATTTATAAGCACTTTAGCATGTTGTGAAAAATCCATCTGTATTTTCCACAGCATGGCACCCAGGATTTGAATAAAGGCTCTTTGCCATTTCTCTATAGGGCCTGTTGAATGAATGGGCAGAAAGGAAGTGTGTTGTATCCACTTAGCTGATTTTATTCCTCACTCTTGGCCAGTAAAGTGGAGTTACCTTATCTAAACAGCAATTTAGATTGACGTGGATGTTATAAAAACAGAATGAAAAAAAAAAAAGAAAAACTTTTTGTCAGACTCACCCAGGGTTTTAAACTATAACTTAGATACATGGTCCCAAACAGCGCCAGTTAGCTAGACCTTTATGTCATATCTGAACGAAATCTGGAAAGTAGGTAGACTTACTACGAATACTCGTTACCAATTCTGTTTTCCATTTCTGCCTATGAATGGTGCACCAATAGCACGTCTGACAGAAGCAAGTGGGCATGGAAAGAACAGTCTCAGTGCACAATTAAAGAAGCGATGCTTTCCACGTTTGGGTCCTCGCTACCAGACTGAGGCATCAATTGCGTGAAGGCCAAGCTGGCCACTCCTGAATAGGGGTCCCTCAGGCCATTTCAGGGTTCTGGAGTTGCGCCCTACCTTTCCTTCCCCACTCCTCAACACACACCGCTGCTCTGCTTCCCAGACTTGGCAGCAGGTCTCCAAGCTTCCTGTGGTTTGCTTTTGGGTGTTGAGAAGGGCTCTCTTATTCCACTGGAGCTTATTTTCATTCCTCTGCACTCATGGACCCATTTACTATGTTACTTCTTTGGAAAAACGCTGACAAGGAATTTATTAAGAATAATTTTTTTAAAAAGAGTAAATAATCATAATAAATCACAGATTATTCTCAACTGAGACCTCACAGAATTTCTGTTCGGGAACTTTATGAATGAGGACAGACACACTGCCCAGATATCCCATGGTTAGAAAGAGAAGACTGAAATCAACTGGCTATTGGAAGCTTCAACATAGCAAGGAGAAAAAAATGTAGGTTTTAGAAATCTTTGGATTCTGACTATTTCTACAGTTTGTGACCCTCAGTTTCCTAGTGATATCAAAACCCAAACCAGCAGGGCTCTTTTTGCTGTTGTTGTTCTATAGTTATACATGACAGTAGGAAGCAATTTGACACTTCATACATAAATGGAGTATAACTTCTCATTCTTCTGGTTGTACATGATGTAGACTCACACTGATTGTGTAGTCACATATGCACACAAGATAATAATGTCCGATTCATTCTACTATCCTTTTTCCCCCCCATGCCTCCTCCCCTACCTTCACTCCCTTCAACCCCAATTTGGATTCAGTTCAATCCCAAGTAACTCTGTTCTTCCCTAGCCCCTCCTCCTTTATTGTGAATTAGCATCTGCATATCAAAAAAAACATTTGGCCTTCGGTTTTTTGGGACTGGCTTATTTTGCTTAGCATGATGTTCTCCAGCTCCATCATTTTAACTGCAAATGCCATAATTTCATTCTTCTTCAAGGCTGAGTAGTATTCCATTGTGCATATATACCACAACTTCTTTATCCATTTATCTGTTGAAGGACACCAAGGTTGGTTTCATAGTTCAGCTATTGTAAGTTGAGCTGCTGTAAACATTGATATGGCTATGTCACTGTAGTATGCTGATTTTAAGTCCTTTGGGTATAAAATGAAGATTGGGATAGTTGGGTCAAATTGTGGCTCCATTCCACGTTTTCTTAGGAATCTCCATTGCTTGCACCAATTTGCAGTCCCACCAGCAATGTGTGGTTGTAACTTTTTTCCTATATCTTCATCAGCATTTATTGTTGTTTGCATTTTTTTTCAAATATTTTGTTTTAGTTGTAGGTGAACACAATACCTTTATTTTTATGTAGTGCTGAGGATCGAACCCAGGGCCTCAAGCATGCTAGGCTAGCGCTCTAGCGCTGAGCCATAACCTCAGCCCCTGTTGCTTGTATTCTTGATAACTGCCATTCTGACTGGAGTGAGATGAAATTTTGGAGTTTTGATTTGCATTTCTCTAACTGCTAGTGTTGAACATTTTTTCATATATTTGTTTACTGATTATATTTCTTCTTCTGTGAAGTGTGTGTTCAGTATCTTAGCTCATTTATTTATTTATTTATTTATTTAATTTTTTCTTTTTTTTTGCGATACTGGGGATCGAACTCAGGGCCTTGTGCTTGCGAGGCAAGCACTCTACCAGCTGAGCTGTCTCCCCAGCCCTTAGCTCATTTATTGAATGGGTTTTTTTTTTTTTTTTTTTTGGTGTTAGCTTTGAGTTCTTTTTGAGCATTAATCCTGGAGATTAATGCTCTATTTGAGGCGCATGTGGTAAAGATTTTCTCCTATTCCATAGGTTCTCTCTTCATGTTACTGATTGTTTCCTTTGCTGAGAAGAAACTTTTTAGTTTGAATTCATCCCATTTATTGATTCTTTATTTTATCTTGCACTTTAGGAGTCCTGTTAAGGACGTCGGGTCCTAAGCTGACATGATGGTGATTTGAATCTTTTTCTTCTATTAGGCACAGGGTCTCTGCTCTAGTGCCTGCCTCTGATCCACTTTGAGTTGAGTTTCATGCAGGGTGAGAGATATGGATTTAATTTCATTTTGTTACAAATAGATTTCCAGTTTTCCCAGCACCATTTGTTGAAGAGGTTACCTTTTCTCCAGGGAATGTTTTTGGTGTCTTTGTCTAGCACGAGGTAACTATACCTATGTGGGTTTGTCTCCATGTCTTCTATTTTGTACCATTGGTCTATATATCTGTTTTGATGCCAATACCAAGTCATTTTTGTTACTACGGCTCTGTAGTTTAGTTTAAGGTCTGGTATTGTGATGCCTCCTGCTTCACTTTTTCTTGTGAAGGATTGCTTTGGTTATTAGGAGTTTTTTGTTTTTCCAAATGAATTTCACGATTGCTTTTGCTAGTTCTATGAAAGATGTCATTGGGATTTTAATTGGAATTACATTAAATCCATACAATACTTTTGGTAGTGTGGCCATTTTGACAATATTAATTCTGCCTATCCAGGAGCATGGGAGATCTTTCCATCTTCTAGGGTCTTCTTCAATTTCTTTAGTGAACAGTTTTCATTATAAAAGTCTTTCACCTCTTTTGTTAGATTGATTCTCAAGTATTTTATTTTTTTGAGGTTATTATGAATGGGGTATTTTTCCTAATTTCTCTTTCATTTCTCTTTCCTAATTTCTCTTTTCAGATTCATCACTGATGTATAGGAACGTGTTTGATTCATGGCTTACCAGAACTCTTTTGAGGGTGAAGGATGACACTACATATAATGCTTGGCACATAATGAGAACTTGGTAAATTACAGGTATTATTATTATTATTCATTATTATTTATTCAATAAAGTTAAAGGATCTCATCCTATTTTTCTAATCAACAAATCAAAAGAATAACTCTGAAAACAAAAGTACAACTAGAAAAACAAACCCTGAAACTTATAAAAGATAAGGCATTTGGAAACATAGGTATTTAGCTATAATAGATGGATACAAAGCACTAAGACTCTATAGTACATGGTACAGACCTGTTTTTAAACATGCATGCATCATGCTAGGCACAGGGCACATGCCTGTAATCCCAGTGATCTGGGAGGCTGAGGCAGAAGGCTTGCCAGTTCAAGGTCAGCCTCAGCAACTTAGTGAGACTTTGTCTCAAACAACAAACAAACAAACAAACAAACAATAAAAAGGGCAGGGAGTACAGCTCAGTGGTAAAATGCTCCTAGGTTTAATCCCCAGTACCAAAAACCAAACAACAACAAAAAAATCCACTTATGGGGATTAGAGATGTGGTTCAGTGGTAGAGAGTTTGCCTGGCACGTGTGAGGTCCTGGGTTCAATAGTCAGCACCATAAATAAATAAATAAATAAATAAATAAATAAATAAATAAATAAACAAACAAATCCATTGACAACTAAAGAAAAAAAACCCACATAAATGCATCACTGACTGAGACTGAGTGCTATGAAAGATAAGAAAAAACTTGATGGAAGGTACTATTATCAACACCCATTTTACAGATGAGGAAGCCAAACAGCTTAGTGTTTTGTGTTCGTGGGTGGTGTGTGTGTGTGTGTGTGTACCAGGGAATGAACCCAGGGGGCACTTTACCACTGAGCTACAATCCAGGTCTTTTTATTTTGAGACAGGGTCTTGCTAAGTTGCCCAGGCTGACCTTGAACTTGCAATCCTCCTGCCTTAGCCAACCCAGGTGAGCACTACCATGCCCAGAATTCTATGGCCTTTATAAGAAGATACCAAAAGCTCATCCCATGATTAAGAGGGTCCAGGACAGCTCCTGCAGACTTCGAACCAGCACAGCAAGGCGGAACAGAACTGAAAGGAGACAACCCTTTGGTAACATGGTTTCTGACTACTCCAAAAACTGATGTCTTCCCATCTGAATCCCAAGGATACCAAACAGAACTAAAAATTTCCAAAACTTTGAAGTTCTATCTCAATCTTCCACTTGATTCCTGAAATCCTTGTCCTTTCCAGTTCTTTCCTACCCATTTTCTACTGGGGTTCATAGCTCACTACTGATAGAGATTTAACTTTAAAACCTTGCTCCACCCATCCAGGCAACCATCTACCTATCCATCTGTCCATCATTTATTTGTTCACCTGTTCCTCAATGACTTCCATAGAGATTTAAATGGACCCTAAATGTTACTTTGTGCTGCTACCTCATTTTGTTGGATTTTTCTCATAAGTACTGTCTCTTCTTTAAGAGGACCTACTTTGAGGCACACATAAACTTTTATTTTTAAGGCTAGTATGATAATACAAAGAGAAGCAGGTGATTAAGGAAAGAACATTAAGCACAGGTGAGCATTCATAAGCAAAATTCACTAATAAGAGAATTTTTTAAAGACTTTTTAATGTTCAGAGGATTTTACATTTACAGATTATAAAATGTTAAATTTCCAAAGGCAGTTGAAACTAATAAAGCAGCTAGGAGTAGAAATTGTTCACATCTTATAAATAAGAACATGGAAAAAAACAAGGTCGAGTGATTTATGCATAGGACCCAAAATTCAGCAAGCCAAGCCAGGAACCCAAGAATTCCTCGCTGTGACTCTTGTACTAAGATTATTAACCTCAGCTGCTGCCTTCAATATTTGTTCCCATAGACATTACTGAGAAAGTGTTTTACTTAGGCATTTTTGTAATATGGCACCATTTATAGCTGTCTTCACCCATAATAACCTTATTAAACACAATCTTCAGGGCTGGCAGTGTACACCACGAGGAGGGGGTAATAGCCTGGTTACTAGAGGCTAATGACTGAATTGTAGTTTGGATATGTCATTTTGTACTCTTGCATTTTCTTGATTTTAAAGTTAGACCATGCTCACCCTTCCAAGCCTGTATCTTTCTGACACAAACATAAAATCTCAAGAAGTGTAAATGTTTCCATCACCAAATCCACTTTTTTATCACCCTTGGACAATAAAGCAGCCAATTTAATGATTCCACAAACTTGTAGTATATGATTTTTTTTCCCCCTGTTTAGACTGTTTTTCCAAAGAATGATCCAATTCATGTTAGGCTGAGACAGAATTAAAACCTATGCTAAAAAGGAAACTATTTTCTCTTTGTGCTGAAATACTTCGAGAATAATACAAATCATGAAATTAACCATACTGAAGGCCTAAAGAAAGGATCTTTTTATATTCTTTAGAAAGTGCAAACATTTGAGAATATCACAAAAGCAAAAATGTTAGCCATAAAACAATTTATTTTAAAAATCAGTTTCAGATAAACAGATATAAGAAAAACTCTATAAGGTGAAGGCACCTTTTCCAGAATGCTCCCAGCAGAGTCAATACTGATTTCGAAACTGGTTGCTTAGGTCTTGGAGCTCTGTGACCAAGGCATCCACAGCTGCTATTTCATCTGCTAAATCCCCAGAAATCTCTCCTGTTGCCACATCTGTAAAAAGTTGCTACAACATAAAAAACAAAGCATAACTATCAAAACAATGAAAAATTTTTTAAATCAAATGGATACAGAATATAGAATTAAAGTATTCTTTGCATAATAATACTATAACATAGCATTTGTTCACCATCCTGGAAATACAGAAGCTGTAATAAAAATGAGTCCAAATAACAGGCCTGAACTTAAAAACTCAAATGAGCTCTGCTCTTCAATTACTTTAAATACTGGCCATTCATTTCAAAATAATTCAATGGCTTTTCAATGAACGAACATCGTTCATTCAAACAAAAATCTGTGCATGCACGTAAAACAAATATTTTATATTCAAATCATATAAGTCATACCTTTATGCTACTTATTTGAAAATTAAGTTTCATGTATGCATCAGAGATCACAAAGATTATTAAAACTTAGTAAAAGCAAAAAAGTCCAACAAAATAAAAATAACTGTGTGACCCTACTGGAAAAGGAATTACCTTGGGAGGTTTATTGCAACATACTTCAATAACACTGCCATAGCCAAAAACCCTCTGGAATGCTTCTCTAGGAACTGCCTGCTGAGCCAATATAGGCACCCAGAAAAATCAGCTTTAGGATTTTATGGCCGTTGTGTGCGAACATACGTGTTTGCATGTGTCTGTGTTTTAATCGGAAGGATAATTTATTTAGCTTGCCATATATCTTTTTTTATCAGACTTGACTGGATGATCTATACAGCTTTTCATAACAGAATGACATAAGAACTGCCACAGCACAATCACTGGAGAAAATACCTGTTAGGAAAACAACCTGGGTTCATCTTGTGTGTTTTTCAGCTAAGAATCACAGAGCTTGCAAATCATAATGAATCTGCCTCACTTCTCTATGAAGTAAGGAGGAAGTGGAGACAAACTGAAGTTTAGAAAGAATAAATAATCTGCTGCGTGTACAAGGTCAAATCTGTTCTTCCCTCAGGGTTTCCATCCCCAGGCTCCCTGGTCTCCAACCAACAGCCCTCACGCAACTCTTGGCAGGAACCCTGTACAATGACAGGGTGCTAAGGGTAGAGGAATCACTCTGTCCTGGGGAGTGTGAACTGAATCACTTGTTAGATGAGTCTATTTAAATTTCTTAGAGCTTAACAGGTTGTGTCTGTTTGTATTAATAAAGTGATTCTTTGTTTAACAGGGGAAAAAAGTTCTAGGAGTTTATTTCCATGAAGCCTCTGGTCTGGCAAGAAAAGGTCAGAGATTTGTGTAAACTAAACCTACTGCAAGCTATTTAACAGTTATTTCAATGCAATTTCACTTTTTAAAGTGTTTTTAATGCAATTCAGTTTAGCATTATGATCAATTAGGCACATGATCAGATTCCCATTTATTTTATATGCAAGAAAGTGCTTCAAAGGAGGCTTAGGAGGAAATTTTTCTCCCAGGAACAATTTTTCTAATAAGAACAAAATCTAAACACGGATGATTTTGGTGTTGGTGGGGTGCTGGGGATTGAACCCAGGGAACTTACCATATCCCCAGCTCCCCTCCACCCCCTATTTTTATTTTTTTATTTTTTAAAGATGTTGATAGACCTTTATTTTATTCATTTATTTATATGTGGTACTGAGAATCGAACCCACTGCCTCACATGGAGACAAGTGTTCTACCACTGAGCCACAACCCCAGTCCTGTACCCAAAACCCTCTTTTTTTGAGACGGGTCTCACTAAGTTGCTTAGGACCTCACAAAATTGCTGAGGTTGGCCTCAAACTTGTAATCCTCCTGTCTCAGCCTTCCCAGTTGCTTGGATTACCAGCATGTTCCACCAAAGCCAGTCACAGATAATGTTTTGAGGTCTCATTTTTAGTAGCTGGAAATTTACAACAATATGAAGGCTGTATAGTACCTGTACAGATAATATTATTTAAGTCAAGCAGGTACAAATTTATGTAAACATAACAACTGATTTAAAAAAAAAAAAAAGGCTTTGCAGAGAGATAAGGCAACATCCTGCAGAGAGAAAGTTATGGATGAGTTAGTGATCTAATCAAAAGCAGGAAACTCAGCTTCTGATCTGGGAAGTCACAGAACAAGCTTGCTTCCTTGCCTTTTAAGAGAGCTCTTGCAGATTTCTAAGATATATAATTCTGAAGTTGTGCTGCCAAGCTGGGAGGAAATACAGCTCAGCTAAATAGGGATGGTAAAGTGAGTTATTTACTACTGAGGCAAAAATCAGGCTTTAATATAAAAAGATCAAACGATTAACAAAGATGAACTCCGCAAAAGTTTTACAGAATTAAAAAGTGTCCAGAAGTGGCTTCCATGTGCCACAGACCTTCCTTCACAAGTAAATCAAATTAGTTTGCAACCTGAAACTAAAGAGTGAAAGCAAGTTAAGATTAGAAAAGAAAGTACTGAGTTCTATTTGAAGTTATATTTCTTTAAATTTTGCTTCCAGAGGTATGATCGAAGGCTGACTGCACAGTAGAATCACCTAGGAAATCTAACGAATTTCCAGGTTCCATCCCAACCTGAATCTGTAGCTGTCACAAAGTCCAAGAATCATCTTCCAAAGAGCCCCCTGGGTGATTCTTAGGCATCTCCACCCCAGCACTGGCCCATAAGGTGGAATTTGTAAGCTAATAGCATATTTCAGTTGTCAAACCCACCATCTATCGTAACAGAGTGTGTGTGTGTGTGTGTGTGTGTGTGTGTGTGTGTGTTTGTCAAATCCATGTACTATAAACTTAAAAGTATTATCTAAATCAATTTTTATATACATAAAATCCTGTTTAAAAGGAAACATTTTATCACTATTATAAATGAAAAACAAACAATGATATTCATAGAATTGTAGGTTTGATGTGCCAGTAATGCTTTTTCTAATATGCCCTGAAATAAATATATGTTTAAATCAGAAGTTTGCCCAAGTGGTACCAGAGGCATATGTTTGGGAAAAGTGATAATAAATAGAAGAGCAATGTTTAATTATAAACATTAATTTCAAAGACTCCTAAGTTCCAACCAACAATCTTATGTGTCTTGCATTTAGGGAATCTGTCCACAAGCAGGCTCTTGGGTTCCTGAGACATACTAGGTCTCGGCAGGGTGGCAGGAAAGAGAAATTACATTTGGGATGATCTGGCCATGGGACCAATAATATTCTCATCAACACAACCAAGCACCTGGAGACTGTTATCTAAAATATAATGTGGGCTAAAATTATCCCTGATGTAAAGAAAGACTTAAGAATAGTTAGCTGAGATTAATGACCTTTTACCATTTGACAGTTCTAATTAATTCACGTCACGCTCACCTTTGCTTTAGATAATAAGCCCCGTAAGTTGAGTCGGACTGAAGAAAGCACTTGTACAGCTTCTTGGGGACTGGATTTGTTTTTACTGCACTTTATAGCCACTGTAAGATAAAGATGGAAAAAGTACCCATTAAGAATTGGCAATGATAATTTATAGCTACAAAAACCAATTATTTAGTTAAAATTTATTATAACTGTCTTTAGAAATATTTCTACCTGGAAAATTTTTATTTAAAAAAATGTTTTAGTTGTAGATAGACATAATAACTTTATTTTATTTATTAATTTTTATGTAGTGCTGAGGATCAAACCCAGTGCCTCACACATGTTAGGCAAGTGCTCTACCACTGAACCACAACCCCAGTTCAAAAGTAATAATGATGTGCACTTCCCTAACTCTTCCCTAACTCCTCCTTCTTTTTTGCAGTGCTGGGGAACAAATTTAGACCTAGCCTCACTGATCTATAACCTCCTGTCCCCCTCCTTAATGAAAGAAGTTTACTGCTAAGAACTTTGAAGAAAATAAGTGTTTTTTGTTGAGTTACAGATCACCAGGAAGAGATCCTAAATTCATAAAAACGTGTGTGTGCGTGTGTGTGTGTGTGTGTGTGTGTGTGTGTGTGTGTACAGACTAATGAAGTTGGGCAAGGAGACAAAAATCTTATTAAAAACAAGGTATCCCCAGAGGTTAAAAACAGATGGAGCATATTTCAGTGTAGCTTTCCATGGTGTCAAGTCCCTAATGGGGACTCACAGTTGCTGATGACACTACCTCAAGTGACATGCCAGGGATGCAGAGCTCAAAGCTTACTGCATTTTCATACTCAGAAGTTAATACCACCCATCGGGAGGAACTGACACCAACAACCTTATATGTCTTGCATTTAGGAAATTTGTCCACTACCAGGCTCTTGGGTTCCTGAGCCATATTTGGCATCAGCAGGAAAGAGAAATTACTCATCCCAGATGACTCTGCCTCCAGCATTCTGGGGAACCCATTTTCCTAGAAGCTGGATTTATGAAGGGGGCATACTGCTCCCTGGCAGAAGGTCCAACTATGCTTTAAAAGAACAAATGAAGAGCTCTGTACAAATATAATGCCTGTTATCTCTCTACTGATTTGTTCTTGCTTTTGTTCCTTGACTAAACTCAAACAGACCAATAACCAGATCCTATTTTAAAACTACACCATACAGTGCAAGGATTTAAAGTCTGCTTATAACTCTAGATCACAGAGCATGGTTGAAAAATAGATTTCCTTTTCATTGCAAACTCTAATCAATTGGTAGAAGCTGCCTGTACCTGGCAAAATGTTTTGTCACTAATCAATAATATCTTCCATGGTCAGTCAGTAAGAGCTAGGTTTGACATTCCAATTTCAGAATAACGATTGGACCTTGACATTTCTCAGCTAATGGTTGAAAGGATGCATGGCAATTAGCATCTTCTGAGGGACCGGTTGTCCCAGAGATAGTTAGGAATTATATCTGTCTCTTTTAATAGAGAAAGTTGTAACTACCATGGTAAAGGTTTTTGGGCTGTTTAATACTTAGTAGCTTATATCAGACACCAACTGTATTTCTTTAATTCTTAATTTTCATAAAGAGAAAGAAAGAGCAAAAAGACAAACACATACTCCATTAGTTCCCTCTTCAATCCTATTTCCAAAAGGCATTAAAGATAGAGAAAGAGCTAGGGTAAGGGAGAAGGAGAAGGAAAGCTGTTTCAAAGCATCAGAAAATTCAAGCCAGAAGTACCTCATGCCTGAAGACTGCAGTTAAAAAGCATAAACACAGCCCTGGCACCCCCCAAAAAAGAGCATAACTATTATTTATTGTTTTAAAAGTTCCATGATGACAAAGAACAAAGGAGTTTTTGCCCGCCCTTTCCCAGAAAACATCCCAGAAACTGTAAATGAATATCTCCAGACAATGCAAACGAGCACACAATGACAGCACTGTTACAGATGGGTCTCCAGTGCCACGGTGGGACCGCAGTGTGACGCACACAGTGACTGACCAACAGTAACTCACAGGGAGCAAAGATTTAAAAAATGCTATATTTCCTTTTCAAAATTGGGTGGGGTGGAGAACAGTATTGGGGAGAAAAACAAAAAAGAACAGAAATCCAGCTCATTCTTTGAGCACTGGTGCACAAATGCAATAAACACAGGTTAAGATTTATGTTTATAAATCTAAAGTACATTAGAAACAAAGGTGGGCTTCCACTCAAATATGCTTAAAATGCAGGAGCACCAACCCATAAATCCATTAAAGTCCAAGGAGAACTTCAAAGAACAGACACTTGTTTTTCTCCAAGTCTGTCCTGATGGAAAAATGGTGCCATAAGTTCAAAACCAACTTTAAGTTGCAAAATGAAGATTTTCCCTGCAGTATTGCTTTTACTTGCATATTTATAAGCTGACAGGTTTAATACCAGCACTTGGTGATTACAGACAATCTTGGCTTTGACCTTTACAGCACCAGTAGTTCACAGAAATGTTTAGACTTAGCAAGTTTAAGTAGATAAGATAAATTCTTCCGAGTAAATCCCACCCTACTAATTATGTGCTTAATACACCTTAGAGTGGGTTTCCCCAAATAGAATACTGTATCCACAAATGCCAAAGGCAAAAGGCATGAACACTCTGAGCCCAGCCACCATAAAGCCAGCAACCCCTAAAGTGTCACATGAACTCCAGTCACCCCTAAAGTGTCCTTCCACTGATCTGGCAATTGCTTCCAAATTCTGTATACACAATTTCAGCTGTACAGAGTTCAAGACTTTTACCTTATCTGTCAATACTTAGTGGTTCAGGAAACTGGAATTTATATCCTTTTGGTCAAAGATACCAGAGGCCATAGTAGAATTATTAACTACCAAGCCCATTTCTAAACTGTTTGAATGTTCTGGGACTTTTTTATAGTTCTTCATTTTTCTTTTTTTAGTTTTGAGCCCCTTATCATGTAACCCACATCCTCCACTTCAGAAGAAACAGGGTGGGGGTGGGAGGGTGAGAGATTAACATTTGAACCATGTGTAAAATAATGCTAAGTGTTGAAATAATTGTAGTTATTCTTCTTAATAACCACAGTGAGGTATTACCCCGACTTTACCTACAACAAAACTAAGGTTTAGAAAAGTTAAGTCATTGACCTGAAATCAATGACTAGCACACAGCAGAGTGGCCCTGGAGCTTTAGTCGCCAGATTGTGAAGCTCTGCCCTTTTCACTGTGCCTTTGTGGCTCCCTATTTGCTGTCACTATTAGCAACAGGAAGAAGTTAAGCAGAGAAGTAGGAAGACTTTAGAATAGGTTCTCAGTGCCTCATTCAGTTCATAACAATGGTACTTTGCTATTTCATTGGAACCAGGGTATCAAACACCTATATTCAAATGTAAATATAAAAATGAATTATGGGACTGGGGTTGTGGTTCAGTGGTAGAGCACTTGCCTAGCATGTGTGAGGCACTGGGTTCAATCCTCAGCACCACATATAAATAAAATAAAAATAAAGGTCCATCAACAACTAAAAAAAATATTTTAAAAAGTGAATTACTGGGGAGATCCAAGATGGCGGACTAGAGGGAGACTGCATTCCTTGTTGCTCCATAACTCCAGTTTCAAGCAGAGGATATCTATTTCTTGGTGAGGCAGGTTTCGCTGCTTATCAATCCCCTGCTGTTTACCCCATTTGTCTGCTGTGATCACCTGCAGTCTGCCAGCATATCAATGCCTTTTTTGAGTGCAAATTGTTCACTGTCAGGTGCCTATCATGTGCCATTTGCCTGTCTCTCTGCCTGTCCATCCCTGCCTTATACCTATCTATCACCCAACGCACAAGGTTCACCACCCGATCGTCCAACAACAGTCAGCAAACTGATTGTCGACCGCCAGTGGAGCACCAGCTGCCTGCTGTTGCCTGGAAGTTCACTGTGACAGTACCTGCAAGTTTGGTTACACGTGGCTGCTGCCATTTTGAGACAACAGTCAGGCCCCATAGGACCCCTGGCCGAACTGACTGAGCCCCGTCTCCAGGATTCCTCAGCCCAACCGATCACTCCCTGCCTCTGGGGCCCTCACATCGACAGACTGCTCCGTGCCGCCAGACCGACTGACTGCGCCCTATCACCGGAACCCCAGACCGACGGATTGCACCAGGCCTCCAGGATCCTGCAACTACACCAAATACACCTGACCTCCAAGACCCCTGCCTGACCAAACACACCCCGTCTCCAGGACCTCCAGTTGACCACGTCCACACCCTGAGTTGCAGCTCCCCATTTGCCAACACATTTGGAAGCTTGAGAGGCCATCTTGGATAATCCTGGAAGCTGTAGCTCCCATCTTTAGGTGGGGCAAAGCCCATCCTGAGACACCTGCTGGAGACTTGAAGCTCATTGTCAGGTACCTCTCATGCATCAGGCTACTGAAGACTGGGAGGTTTCAAAACTATATGACGGTTATACTGTAGATTTTCTTTTTTCTCCTTATTGAAAAAGTTTAACTTTTTATTTCTTTACTTTTCTTGCTCTCTTTTCCTTTTGTTTACCTGTTCCCTCAGAGTCTCTTTCTCCCTTTTTTGCATGCTAACATCCGATTTCTTTTGATTACACTCTCATTCTTTCTATTATCTAGAACTTCTGTATATTCTTTTCTTATCCCATTAACAGCTACATTCTACATCCCTCTGTATCCTCTTTGTCCTCCATTAGAAACTGCAGGCCTTATTGCAAATCTGTTTGTTTTACTGAAGATAATATTTGAACTCATTCTGTTTATTATGACAATATTGTTATTGTCCTCATAGGGGCTATTTGGTCTAGGATTGCATACTGTCTGAATTGGGCACTGCTAATATTGATCTCCCCTTAAAGAAAAGGTTTTGGAAACCTACAGGGCCACTATAAGCCTATAGGGGGAAATCTCAATACTCCAGATCTGCACTGCTAGAGGGGAAGATACATGAACAACATGAAAAAACAAGGGAAGAAAATGATCCAAACAAATCTAGATTCTATATTAATAGAATCCAATGACAGTATGGTAGAAGAAATGTCAGAAAAGGACTTCAGATTTGCTCCTGGTGAAGCAAAGGATGAGATAAGAGAGCAAATGCAGGCAATGAATGATAATACTAATAAGCTGAAAGAGCAAGTGCAGGAAGCAAAAGATCATTTCAACAAAGAGATGGAGATTCTCAAAAAAAATCAAATGGAAATCCTTGAAATGAGGGAAACAATAAACCAAATAAAAAACTCAATGGAAAGCATCACCAAAAGACTAGACCACTTGGAAGTCAGAACCTCAGACAATGAAGACAAAATATTTAATATATTAATATTTAATATTCAATTGAAAATAAAGTTTCCCAAACATAAGATGGTAAGAAATCAGGAACGGAATCTCCAAGAACTATGGGACATCATGAAAAGACCAAATTTAATAATTATTGGGATTGAGGAAGGCACAGAGATACAAACTAAAGGAATGAACAACCTATTCAATGAAATAATATCAGAAAATTTCCCACACCTTAAGAATGAAATGGAAAATCAAATACAAGAGGCTTACAGAACACCAAACACACAGAATCACAACAGATCCATACCAAGGCACATTATAATGAAAATGCCTAACATTCAAAATAAAGAGAGGATTTTGAAGGCCACGAGAGAAAAGCATCAGATTACATATAGGGAGAGACCAATACAGATAGCAGCCGACTTCTCAACCCAGACTCTAAAATCTAGAAGGGCCTTGAACAACATATTTCAAGCTCTGAAAGAACATGATTGCCAACCAAGAATCCTATACCCAGCAAAACTAACTTTCAGATTTGAAGATGAAATAAAATCCTTCCATGATAAACAAAAGTTAAAAGAATTTACAGACAGAAAGCCTGCGCTACAGAATGTTCTCAACAAAATATTCCATGAGGAGGAAATGAAAAACAACAATGTAGGTCAGCAAAGGGAGGAACTACCTTAGAGAAAAACCACTCAAAGGAGAAACCAAGCCAAATTAAAAACCAAAAATAAGCCCAAATGACTGGGAATACAAATCATATCTCAATAATAACCCTGAACATTAATGGCCTACACTCATCAATCAAAAGACATAGACTGGCAGAATGGATTAAAAAGAAAGACCCAACAATATGCTGCCTGCAAGAGATTCATCTCATATATAAGGACATCCAGACTAAAGGTGAAAGGATGGGAAAAAACCTACCAAGCACATGGACTCAGTAAAAAAGCGGGGGTTTCCATCCTTATATCAGATAAAGTGGACTTCAAGCCAAAGTTAGTCAGAAGGGATAAAGAAGGACATTTCATACTGCTTAAGGGAACCATAAATCAGGAAGACATAACAACAGTAAATATTTATGCCCCAAACAATGGTGCAACCCTGTACATCAAACAAATCCTTCTCAATTTCAGGAATCACATAGAACACAACACAATAATTCTGGGTGACTTTAACGCACTGCTGTCACCACTAGATAGATCTTCCAAACAAAATCCAACCAAAGAAACCTAGAACTCAATAACACAATCAATAACCTAGACTTAATAGACTTATATAGAATATTCCATCCATCAACAAGCAGATTCACTTTCTTCTCAGCAGCACATGGAACCTTCTTGAAAATAGACCATATGTTATGCCACAAAGCAGCCCTTAGGAAATGCAAACAAATAGAGATACTGCCTTGTGTTCTATCTGATCATAATGGACTGAGAGTAGAAATCAATGACAAAATAAAAAACAGAAATTACTCCAACACTTGGAGACTAAATAATTTGCTACTGAATGAAACATGGATAACAGAAAACATCAGGGAGAAGATAAAAAAATTCTTAGAGGTCAATGAGAACGACGATACAACATATCAAAATCTCTGGGACACTATGAAAGCAGTACTAAGAGGAAAATTCATTGCATGGAGCACATTCCAGAAAAGAATGAAAAGTCAACAACTAAATGACCTAACATTACAGCTCAAAGCCCTAGAAAAAGAAGAACAGAATAACAGCAAAAATAGTAGAAGACAGGAATAATTAAAATCAGAGCTGAAATCAATGAAATTGAAACAACAACAAAAAAAACAATTAAAAAATTGACAAAACAAAAAGTTGATTCTTTGAAAAAGTAAACAAAATAGACAAACCCTTAGCCACACTAACAAAGAGAACGAGAGAGAAAACTCAAATTACTAAAATTCGTGATGAAAAAGGAAATATGACAAGAGACACCACTGAGATACATAACATAATGAAAAGCTACTTCGAAAATCTGTATTCCAACAAAATAGAAACTACCAAAGACATCGACAAATTTATAGAGACATATGCTCCTCCCAAACTGAAACAGGAGGACATACACAATTTAAACAGATCAATATCAAGCAATGAAACAGAAGAAGCCATTAAAAATCTACCATCCAAGAAAAGTCCAGGACCAGACGGATTCTCAGCCGAGTTCTTCAAGACCTTCAAAGAAGAACTCATTCCAATACTTCTTCAAAGTATTCCAGGAAATAGAAAAGGAGGATACCCTACCAAATTCATTCTATGAAGCTAATATCACCCTCATACCTAAACCAGGAAAAGACACATCAAGGAAAGAAAATTTTAGGCCAATATCCTTGATGAATATAGATGCAAATATCCTTAACAAAATATTGGCAAACCATATCCATAAACATATTAAGAAAATTGTGCATCACAATCAAGTGTGGTTCATCCCTGGAATGCAAGGATGGTTTAACATCTGTAAATCAATAAATGTAATCCATCATGTCAACAGACTTAAGGATAAGAATCATATGGTTATTTCAATTGATGCAGAAAAAGCGTTAGACAAAATACAACACCCCTTCATGCTCAAAACACTAGAAAAAATAGGAATAGTAGGAACATACCTGAACATTGTAAAGGCTATTTATGCTAAGCCCATGGCCAACATCATTCTTAATGGAGAAAAACTGAAACCATTCCCTTTAAAAACGGGAATAAGACAGGGATGTCCTTTTTCACCACTTCTATTCAACATTGTCCTCGAAACTCTAGCCAGAGCAATTAGGCAGACTAAAGAAATTAAAGGGATACAAATAGGAAAAGAGGCACTTAAGCTGTAACTATTTGCTGAGAACATGATTCTATATTTAGAGGATCCAAAAAGCTCCTCCAGAAAACTTCTAGACCTCATCAATGAATTCAGCAAAACAGCAGGCTATAAAATCAACATGCATAAATCTAAAGCATTTTTATACGCAAGCGACGAAACATCTGAAAGGGAAATGAGGAAAACAACTCCATTTGCAATAGCCTCAAAAAAAAAAAAATAAAATAAAATACTTGGGAATCAATCTAACCAAAGAGATAAAAGATCTCTACAATGAAAACTTCAAAACATTGAAGAAAGAAATTGAGGAAGACCTTAATAGATGGAAAGATCTCCCATGTTCTTGGATAGGCAGAATTAATATTGTCAAAATGGCCATACTACCAAAAGCTATACAGATTCAATGCAATTCCAATTAAAATCCCAATGATGTACCTTACAGAAATAGAGCAAGCAATCATGAAATTCATCTGGAAGAATAAGAAACCCAGAATAGCTAAAGCAGTCCTTAGCAGGAAGAATGAAACAGGGTATTGCAATACCAGAACTTCAACTATACTACAAAGCAATAGTAACAAAAACGGCATGGTATTGGCACCAAAATAGACAGGTATATCAATGGTACAGAATAGAGGACACGGACACAAACCCAAATAAATACAATTTTCTCATACTACACAAAGATGCCAAAAATATGCAATGGAGAAAAGACAACCTCTTCAACAAATGGTGCTGGGAAAACTGGAAATCCATATGCAACAGAATGAATTTAAACCCCTACCTCTCACCCTGCACAAAAATCAACTCACAATGGATCAAGGACCTTGAAATCAGACCAGAGACCCTGCATCTTATAGAAGAAAAAGTAGGTCCAAATCTTCAACTTATTGGCTTAGGATCAGACTTCCTTAACAGGACACCCATAGCATAAGAAATAAAAGCAAGAATCAATAACTGAGATAGATTCAAACTAAATAGCTTTCTCTCAGCAAAGGAAACTATCAGCAATGTGAAGAGAGAGCCTACAGAGGGGGAGAAAATCTTTGCCACTCTTACTTCAGATAGAGCACTAATTTCCAGAATCTATAAAGAACTCAAAAAACTCTACACCAAGAATACAAATAACCCAATCAACAAATGGGCTAAGGATATGAATAGATACTTCACAGAAGAAGATCTACAAGCAATCAATAAACATATGAAAAAATTTTCACCATCTTTAGTAATAAGAGAAATGCAAATCAAAACTACACTAAGATTCCATCTCACCCCAATTAGAAAGGCGATTATCAAGAATACTAGCAACAACAGGTGTTGGAGAGGATGTGGGGAAAAAGGTACACATACATTGCTGGTGGGACTGTAAATTAGTGCAGCCACTCTGGAAAGCAGTGTGGAGATTCCTTAGAAAACTTGGATTGGACCTACCATTTGACCCAGCTATCCCACTCCTCGGCCTATACCCAGAGGACTTAAAATCAGCATACTACAGAGATACAGCCACATCAATGTTCATAGCTGCTCAATTCACAATAGCCAGATTGTGGAAGCAACCTAGATGTCCTTCAATTGATGAATGGATAAAGAAAATGTGGTATATATATACAATGGAATATTACTGAGCCATAAAGAATGATAAAATTATGGCATTTGCAGGCAAATGGATGAAATTGGAGAATATCATGCTAAGTGAGATAAGCCAATCTCAAAAAACCAAAGGATGAATGATCTCGCTGATAAGCAGATGATGACACATAATGGGGGATGGGAGGGGGACAAGACTGGAGGAAGGAGGGACTGTATACAGGGAAAAGAGGGGTGGGAGGGGTGGGGGGGAAGGAAAAAATAACAGAATGAATCAAACCTCATTACCCTATGTAAATGCATGATTATGCAAATGGTATGCTGTTACTCCATGTACAAACAGAAACGTGTATCCCATTTGTTTACAATAAAAATTTTTTAAAAAAGTGAATTACTACATTCCCCTGGTATTTTTCCATTAATGCAAATAATTAAAAGTGGTCTTTAACTGGACTATATTTACTCAATAGGCAAACACTTTTATAAGTGAGGCCACCCACCCTTCATATTATACTCTCTAAATTCCCAAAGACAGGAACTGGATTGTATTTTATATTTCTTTTTTATACACCATAGCTTTTTGTATATTGCTGAGTACTCTAGAGATCTACATATTTTTATGAATAAATATTTTTATTTCTAAAGGAAAAATATGAGTCAAGAAAAAGCTAACAGATTTCCTTAGTACTACATGATCAATACAGACTGTGTGGAGTGAAGGTTATTTATAGGTGTAAAGATATTTTGCATCTCTACAAAAGTTTCTAATTCCTGTCATTTGTTCAAACAGTATTTTGTGCTTAAGCCTCTATCCTGTTTCTTCTAATTGTTCCAAAGTACATACTTCATAGTAGTTGGTCCGTCTGTTGAATTAAAAACTAATATTAATATAATGAAGTAATCTAAGATTATTTATAATGGAACTTTGCTTTTAACTACCATCCTTTTTTATCAGTAAAAAATACATTAATATAGGCCATGGAAATCAAATACCGTGTGCAAGTCCTAAGGCTCTTTGAACAACTTCCTTAAATGATGTAATATCTTTCTCCCAACAACTGGACTGTGTGTCACACTTGTATGCCTTCGAGAGATACTGGAATGCCTAAGGAAAAAGAAAGAACAATATTTAGACTAATAAGTAGAATTCACACTTCAAACTGTTTCCTGGAAGTCATATGGAACTATTTCAAAACTTGAAAAGCCAGCATCTGTACTGTATAGAACAGCCTCTCTTATTCTCATCAAAGAAGGGGCAGCAATACACACCCAACAGCAATAAGCAATTACAAGAAATCAATGGCTGCGTCTAGATGTCTATGTTTTTTGATTCCCTGTAACCAAAAAGTATAAAGGTCATACCTGGAAATCTATAAGCAGTATACAGATTTCTTCATCATTTGTAGCTATCAGCTTAAGAGACCCGTTAAGAGAATGAGGAGTGAACTTGGTGAAAACTATGGAGCTGCTGGTAAGTATGTGATCTCATATAAGCTTAAGACACTCTCTTTCATTTTCTTGCCAACTCAAGGCAGAAGTCATAGATCAGAGGATTCAGAATACCCTTAATTCCATATTTCCAAGAGAGTACATAATTCAAGAAGAAATGGAAGGACAGAAGTAGGAGTGTGTGCGTGCAGCATGAGATGTTTTCTCTGGGCTGACAAGGCGATGGTAGACGCCAGCTGTGTGGACTGAGGGAGGAGAGAATGGCTAAGAATCCCATAGATTAGCTGTACTGTGGCTGATTCCAAACCCACGCAAGGAGTACGTTTGATTTGTTGTGGATGTTTTGAAAAGAAACACAAAACAAATATTCCAACCTTGGAAACTGGGAGCTCCTTCAGGTTCAGAGATAAGAAACTAACAGCACAATGGCAGAGTAACTGGCGCTCTACTGCCCTTGTGAGAAGGAGGCAGGACAACCTTTGCAAAGCATTGTATGTTTAGACTTTAAAAGTTCTTCTTCAATCTACTTATCTAGTGCCTTTTTCTTTTTCCCTCTGTAGTCCCTGCCTCAAATCTCAAGCCTTTCTGTCCTCCTTCCAGTCTGCCTTGGTCTTTAGCAATGAGCCTGTAAAAGCGGGTGCAGAGCAAGGAACAAGAGCCAGCTGTTTTCTGCAGATCCAGCAGGGGCAGCAGGTTAGAGACCCTTTTAACAGGAAACAGAAAGCAATTATATCAGAAAACTTCATGAAAAGTCAAAAGATGAATGTTCCAAGTCCTAACCTGCCCACAATTCAAAGTGCTTATGTGAAAGACTGAATCTGAGCATATTAATCTTATGTTTAAGATTATGAAACTCTTCTTCCACCCCTCAAAAAAGCAGGTCTGCTGCATGCATGCTGAACAGAAGGCTGGGGCCAGGAGGACCAAGGGAGGCCTCACCTTTTCATTCTCGTCAGGCCTTTCACTCTGCCCATTTCCGCACACTTGGGCATACAGCCTCCAGATTTCTCCATCATTGGTGACTCTTGAAGTTACTCTGCCAAATAACTCCTGCAGCTTCCCTTTGAGGCTGGTGGCGACACCTCCACTGCGATCGGTCATCCCATCAACCACTGCCCTGACCAGAATTTTAAGGACCTTAAAAAAATGCACAGAAGAAACTGGTGAGCGAGAAACCATAAAACAGCAACAAAAATATGAAGAGCTACCACCACCCATCATCAAAGACAATGGCAGTGAATAACCACATGAAGCCACTTAGGACATCACTGGTACATTTTTTAAACATAAAAGTCAAGCCATCCTGAACCACTCTCCAGCATCACATCCTGACTTCCTCTCTGGCTGTCCCTTCTCAGGCTCTTTGGTGGGTTCTTATCTCTTTTCATTTGGAGATGTGACTCATACCTGTGTTATCGATTCTGCTCTGACTGTGTCCCTGCAGCTTCAGCCAGGCTCCTCTCCAGAGCTCCATGGCTGCCACCTCAGTACCTACTGGGCAGGTCTGTTGACATCTCGCAGCCCTGTCCCTCCTCGAGACTCTACAAGCTTGTATCAAAAGTTTCCAGAGTCAGGAACCTGCAGCATCAACCTAGATTCTCTTTTCTCCATTTTGCCACATCTAACTGATTTGATTCAACATTCCCTATGACTCCTAAACTCTCCTTAGTTTAGGTCTCTTTAATTTCCCCCTGGACTACTATGACAACATTCTAACTCTATTTAAAGGCGTCCTGGGGCTGGGGTTGTGGCTCAATGGTAGAGTGCTTGCCTAGCATGTGTGAGGCATTGGGTTTGGTTCTCAGTACCACATAAAAAATAAAATAAAATAAAGGCATTGTGTCCATCTACAAATAAAAATATTTAAAAAAAAAAATAAAGGGATCCTGGTTCTTCCTCATTATTGAATGATAAATTGTTACTGCGTTTGCATTAGGTGCTCAGAAAATATCTGTTTTCCTGTTAACCACCCCATGCCAACTCACCATTTAGCAGCCTCTTGGCTATCCTGCTCTTGGTTAGTCTTTACACTTTTTATCCCAGGTGTTTTGAATGCTGATGGATGGGCTGAGCCTCACGCAGATTACGGGGCTATGAGAAGGCACAGCTGCCATATTTACATTAGGCTGTGGATCTCAGGGCAGCCCCCAGGGGGCATAGAAAGTGCATCTTTGATCTTTCACTCCTTTGATGGGGGACAGCGAAGACACCTGGACCCATCTAAAGAGTGAGTGTGAGGAGAGTACTCTGCTCAGTGCCCTCCATGAACTGCCAGCACGGTATCACCTGGGAGCTTGTCAGAGATTCGGAATTCTAGGTGAAGAAGCTGCCCATCCCGGACCAAGATCCTACACTCTAACAAGTTCCCAGGCGATGCTGATGTTGACGGCCTGCAGACCACACCTGGAGGAGCCAAGTCCCAAGAGATAGTTGCCTACATCTTCCTTCTTACCCTGAACTTCAGGGAGAGGACTGTATTTCCTCATCATGTGTCACCAATGTCTACCATAGTGCCTGGCACAAAACACTGAATAAATTCTTGCACCTGAAAGGCTGAGGGAATACATCTCTTTCAAAAAGTGTCACTAAGAGAAATGCAATCAGACACCCTACTCTGTCTCCCCAGAGAACATTCTGATCCATGCATGACATGTGGACGAGGGATTGAGGCTCCTCTAGTATAAATGTAATTGCTTTTAGGAATATAAGCTAAGACTCATGGTCCTCGTTACATACAGCAATAAAAGTGGACAGGAGAACATTCAGTTGTGCTTTTTTTTTCTTGTTTGAACAAAGTACATTATCTCTGCCTGTAAATTCACACTGCAATTCCACATGTGTAGTTTTAAGTCTAAAAGTACTGAAATTCATGATAAGCCCATTTGTGCAGAAGAAACAATATGAATGTGTACTACTTGTTTCAAGTGATCATTCTTTTTTTTTCTTTTTTTCCAGTGCTGAGGTTTGAACATGGGGGCCTTGCACCTGCTAGGCAGGCACTCTCCAACTGAGCTACATCCCCAGCCCTCTTCCACAAGCATTTCATGGACTAAGATGGTTAAAAAGGATGAACTATCAAAATAGCTATATGTACAAATGAAGTGCACTAAATTAGTGAACTACCTCACTACTTCTGGGATCTCACAGTTGATCCAATACCCATCCCCTTACTTTCTCCTACTTGAGGAGACGATGGTAGAGAGAGAGCTTTTGCTTTCCTGACAGTGAAAATGGAGAACTGCAGTGCTGGCATTTGAGAGGGAAAAAGTTGTTGTTGTTGGTGGTGGTGGTGGGGCGGCGGCGTATGGGAATGTGAGTGTGTACAAGGAACTGTGGAGAGGTAAAGTCTGCTGGTGGGGAGGGGAGGGAAGGAACTAGAGGAGGGCAGATAGAGAGTAGCTTTTACCCAGTTCATACAGACACCACAAGAAGGGGAGGGAGGGGAGGGAGGGAATGACCAATTTGTTTTCACACTGTCCATCTGCATGTTTAAGAGCCAGTTCTATATCTGGACAAGAGATCACTCATGACCATGGCAGTTAATACCTAGAGACTATGCTGGGTAAGAACAAGGCTGAGGGTGGAATCTTAAGGAACACAACATTTAGGAGGAGGGCAAATAAACAAAATCTACCAAGGGGACTATAAAGGGGTGGCCAGAAAGGTGGCATGGAAACCAAGGAAGGAGACAAGTCACAAGGAAAGTTTATCTACAAAAGATCACAAGAAGATTTCACGAGACTTGGCAATAACAAGGGTTAGTAACTATATCCAGAAAGAGGAGGACAGGTGAGATCATGATTTTAGACAAGAGACTTACAAAGAAATGAAAACCAAGACATTGACTAACACCATGAAAAACAATGAAAGAATAAGAAAAAAAAAAAAAGACAAAATAAAACAAACACACTCAGGTCCCTCCCCATAATCACAGTTATCCTTTAATACTCATTTTTTTTTTAAATTGGGGATTGAACTCAGGGGCACTCAACCACTGAGCCACATTCCCCAGCCCTATTTTGTATTTGATTTAGAGACAGGGTCTCACCGAGTTGCTTAGCATCTCGCTTTTTCGCTGAGGCTGGCTTTGAACTTGCCATCCTCCTGCCTCAGCCTCCCGAGTCGCTGGGATTACAGGCATGAACCACTGTGCCTGGCTACAATACTCACTTTGACTATCCTTTGTACAAGCATATCATGTTAACAGAGAATGCTCATTTAACTAAAAATTTCAGTGTAAATATATAGAGAAAAGAAAGAAAAACAATGGAAGTGCTGGTATAAGAGAATTAAGTTCTCATTTACTGTAATGGAAAGTCGACAGATAATGATTTGCTTAATAAAAACTGACTTTTTGGTTAATAAAAACAAGCAGTGTATCATTATTAATATGGAATACAGAAATGTGCAAATGACAGACATGATATTCGAGGGGAGAAGGGGATATTCTCTGGGGAGAAGGACTATAAGGAGTAATATGTTTTGTAATAAGCCTTTTATTACTATTTACTTGTGAAACTAAATGCCCATGTTGCTTCAATAAAATAATATTTTAATTTAAAAATACAGAAAATGAGCACATTCAAGGATTGGCAAAGATGAAGCAAAACATAATGGCATATGTGGATATCCACTTATTACACTAACCCAAAAATTATGCCCCTAGTGGGGGTCACCCTTGGTGTGTGCAGGTGGTGACAAGGGGACTGGGTGAGCGTTTAGGGAGTGCTGGTGATGTTCTAAGTCATGCTCTGGTGCTGGATACACAGGTATGTCTTCTTCATGAAAAGTTATATGTTTAAGATCTATATACAGTTCTGTTTGTACATTATATTTCAATAAAAAGTTAATTTAAAATTATCCTCTGCAATTAAGAACACTCCATGAACTGAAAAAAAAAAAAAAAGTTTTAAAAAACATTAACGGGCTGGGGAGATAGCTCAGCTGGTAGAGTGCTTGCCTTGCAAGCACAAGGCCCTGAGTTCGATTCCCGGTACCGCAAAAAAAAAAAAAAAAAAAAAACATTAACAGAAGAAACAAATGTGTAATTGGGGGGGGGAGGGTGTAACCAGAAATTGAACCCATGGGCGCTTAATCATTTGACCCAGCTATCTCAATGCTCAGTTTATACCCAAAAGACAAAATCAGCATACTACAGTGATGCAGCCACATCAATGTATACAGCAGCTCAACTCACAATAGCTAAACTATGGAACCAACCTTGGTACTCTTCAACAGATGAGTGGATAAAGAAGTTATGGTATATACACAATGGAATATTACTCAGCTTTAAAAAAGAATGAAATTATGGCATTTGTAGATAAATGGATGAAGCTGGAGAAGATCATGCTAAGTGAAATAAGCCAAACCCAAAGAACCAAAGGCTGAATGTTTTTTCTGATATGCAGATGCTAATTCACAATAAAGGGGCGGGGGGCTAGGGAAGAACAGAGTTACTTTGAATTAGAGAGAGGGAAGTGAAGGGAGGGGAGGATAATAGAATGAATCGGACATTAACCTATGTGCATATATGATTACCGATGGATATAGCTCTACTCATGTACACCAGAAGAATGAGAAGTTATGCTCCATTTATTTATGTGTCAAAGAGCATTCTACTCTCATTTATAACTAAATAGAATAAAAAAAACTTAAAAAATGAGTCCTGGGCCTTGAAGAGGATGATAAGATGAAGATAAGGATTGCAGACAGTACTTATTATGTATAGAGTCCCTCCTGTGTGCCAGGCACTCGAGGGCACACTTAATCCACCCAGCAATCCTACAAGGAAAGTGCTATTATGATGTGCATCTGCAGGATGAAGGAACTGGAGCAGAGGCATGCTGAGACAAGGGCACTCACCTAGGGAAAGAAGACTTGGATCTGAACTCAAGGTCCAAGTCCTAGACCCTGCTCTCTCAAAAATTTGCTATATTAATTTACAAAGCATAGCCCCCACTTCCCTGTTATTTCTTACTTTCTAATAAGTTCTTTTATATTAGAAAGATTACTATTTTATGAAATATGTATGCTAATAACTTTTATCATTTCATTATCTGTGCGAAATCTTGAATCAATCAAAACCAGATAGGTTTTTGTTTTGTAGGACTTTTTAATTGAAAATTTCCCCAAGTCTTTAGAGCTAATACAGAGCAAAAGAAGAAAAATAACATTTCTATTGGCCCATCAGCTAAATACTAGTCTGACGTTAGACTGAATTTCTTCCTAATTTTTTACCATGTATAAGTTTCATAACACATTCTCTGTAAATTGTTTTATTATACCTTTTTCACTTAACATTATGTCACAGCATTTTCATATACTCTTTAAATACATCACTTTAATAGATGCAAAAAATCCTCTGTGTTCACAGAGACCAGCCTATTGAACTATTCCTCTGCAGTCACTGCGAGGCTGCTTCCATGTGCCATCACTGGTAGTAGTAGTGTGTGAACACTTCAGTGCGTATCTTTGTGCCTGAAGATTTTTCTCATGCTGAAGTCTACCTTAGGTTAGAAGTTCAGAAACAGAAATATGGAATCAAGGAATAAACATTTTAGTAAGACCCTGGAAATACCTTAGATACTTTCTATAAGGCCTAAGTCAAATTAGATGCCCATCATTGGTGTATGCAAATGCCCCATTTTACTGCATATTACCAGCACCACAGGTATTTTTTTGTTTAATCTTTGAAATTTTGTTCTACAAAAAGTATATGCATCCCAGCAACTCGGGAGGCTGAAGCAGGAGGATCACGAGTTCAAAGCCAGCTTTAGCAATTTAGTGAGGTCCTAAGCAACTCAGCAAGACTTTTCTGAGCTGGGGATGTGGTTCGATGTTTCAGCACCCCTGGGTTCAATCGCTGATGCCAATAAAATAAAAAAAAATATTTGTAACTATTATTCTGAATTATAGCTCTATTATTATTGAAGTTAAATCTTCCATTTCCTTAAACATTTTTTGTACTAAATATATTTCCTTTTCAAGAAATTTCTTAGCATGAACTGTACTTATTTTTCCCCAATGTGAAAAGTTTTACTTCTCATTATAAACTAACACACATTGCTAGTTCCTTCATCTGAATTTTAACTCCACACATTGCTCGAAAAAAGAGTTGATGGATCTGAGATAGTGACAGTAACACATGGGAACCTCTGGAGAGACAGAAGCTGCCAGGGTCCTGGTGTGATGGAGAAGCAGCCAGGATGGAAAGAGCTAGGTGCCAAAGTTCACAGATGTGGGGAGAGAAATGCTTGGGGTGTGCCCTTTGTTCTCCCACAAACTGCTCTACTGTTTCGCTACTCTCTGGGTGTCATTAGCATGGAGAGACAGAGCAGCGTCAGCCCCGTGCAAGTCAGTGACCATGTGAGTACAGCAAGGCAAGGGCCTGGTGGGGGTAGGGAGGAAGAAGCAAAGGTTCAGGCAGCCTACTTGGCTCTGTGCCTACTTGGGAAGATGGGTGTAGGCAAGAGCAGTGTCTGGCAGAGGCTAGGGAGGCTTCCTGAGGAGCCAGGCCATCTCATGGTGGTGGGAAGTGTATTCAAGGGGTGAACAGCCCCTATGGACGAACTCACCAGGAAGAGCCTGAGTTGACTCCTAGGCCTCAGCCCCCTCCACCAAGTACACATTACCAGTTAAACTGCCAATATCCCAAGGGAAGTATGAGCCAACAGGGAAAAAGTTAAAATGCCCAAAAGGGGTACCATCACAAAAGAGACAAATTAACTAGCCTATGTGGAAAAGAATGAAAGGGTCAGGTGCAGAAGACTCATAACTTGTTTTCATAACACGTATCCTCAGGAAGGATGAACCGAAGCCAAAGGAATGGTGAGATCCCCTGGGCCACCTCATTCAGGGGGAGGAAGAGTCCGAGGATTAAGCTCATCGCTCTCAAGACGGGCAGATGGAGAAGAGCTGCAACGGAGGTTAGGAAGAGCAGCTGGTGGGCAGGAAGTGAGAAATTCTGCAAGCCAAGTGGGACAGTGTTCACGAAGGAAGGAGACCAGCATTAGGCTGACAGACTGAGTAACCCGAGGACCAACAACTGTGCCCTGGGTGTGGCAACACAGGCCGTGAGGACTGCACTTGCAGTCGGTTGGTGGCAGTAAAGCCTCCAAAGAGGATGCAAGGAGAGGAGACGGAGATTGCAGGGCAAGCAGCAGAGACAGGGTGGTCACTGGCAGGCCAGAGGAGTGAGGGTTTTGTTTGCTTGTTTTTGTGGCTAAATTATTTATACACAGTTTGAACACACTGATAACTTCCAAAGGTTAGTACAACAGATAAATTCAATCAGTGATATTTTCCCCAATTGTACTGTAACAAGTTACAGAAGTAAATTTTAATCCATGGTAAACATAAGGAAAAGTCCACTTGCCTTTTTATCTATCTACATATACAATTTTTTTTCATGGTTTTTCGAGTAATTCATAATCTTCTAAACCTACCAACAGGGCCTTCATATCCTAATTTGCCCATCATGGTCTGGGATTCCAGCCTCGTTTCTCAAAGAATACTGCATGTGAATAAGTACATGTCTGGGAAAAGCTTCATTAGCTTTCCAACAGCTCCTTCCCTGCTCTTAATATCTCTTTTGTCACCCTCAGATGTCTCAACTGCTGACATCCTCTGCTAAAGGCAAGACCTTAGCATGATTATTTGAGGTCTCTCTGGCCGTACCTGGGGTCACCTCTGCGGCCACTGGTAGCTCCTAGGGAGGTGCTGGATCCACTTTCCTACTTTTATCAACCCACTCTCCTCTAAGCCATGTTTCCTCCCTGAAAGGTAGCATGAAAGTTGTGGTGGGGTGAGTACTGTCCCCCCAAATTCGTGTCTACTCAGAAAGTGACTTTATTTGAAAATAGGGTCTCTGTAGATGTAATTCATTAAGATGAGGTCCATTAAGATGAACTGGGACAGACCTTAAATCCAATGATCAGGGCTGTAGGTCATTGCAGTGATTTCTTTCTCATAAGAAGAGCAGAGAAAACACGGAGACACACAAAGAGGTGAAGATGGAGGCAGAGATGGGAGCTGGGCTGCCACAAGTCAGGCAATGCCAGGGACCACTCGAAGCTGGAAAAGGCAAGAAGGGATTCTTCCCCAGAGTCGTCAGAGGAACGTGGCAAGTCCGCACTGTGATCTGCATTCCTGGCCTTCAGAACTGAATGCAGAGAATAAACTTTTGCTGTTTTGAGACACCAAGTTTGTGACAATTGAAACTACAACAGCAGTTTTGAGTAAAAGGACCAAGAAGACACTTAAAACATCAAAACTAAGTTTTCCCAAGACACTCATCTGCTTTCTAGTAATCATCTTTTGGTTTTAGGTCAGGAATCAATAAAATGAATGTCACTGTCACAGCCCATCTCTTCTATGGCTGGTGACCCCCAGTACCTCACTCATGGTCATTACTGTAAGTCATTATCTCTCCATGTGTACAAATATCAAATCTCTTGATTCCCTCCATTATTGAAGTATGGATTTTGTGTCCTGATTAAACGTATTTCCTTTATTCCAAAGCTGACAAAAATGTTTAGCATACTTTCCTTTTAGTGTTTTTATGGTTTCACTTTTTCTGTGACGATGATGACAACAGCAGCTACATTTAAATAGCACTTGTGTGTGCCAGGCACTCTACCAAGTCCTCCACATGTATTAACTCATTTGATCTTTCCCCATTTTATGAAACGGAGGCACCAAGAGGTTAAGTAACTCACCCAAAGTCACACAGTGACTGACAAAAATGGGATGCAGGCCCAGGCGAGATTATCTGGCTCAAGAGTCTGCTCTTACCAACAATATAATTCAGCTTCTCAAGGAACTCCAATTTAAATATTTTATCAATCTGAATTTATTTTTGTTTAAGGAGTAAGGCAGAGTTTTAGCTTTTTGTCTCAAATGTTAGGCCAACTATTCTAAAACATATTGAATATTCTATTTTTATGCACAGATTTAAAATGCCATCATTATCATGTACTAAATTTTCATACCTACTTGAATCTGTTCCTGAATTCCAGATACAATTCCATTTCATTCCTGTAGCAGATGTTAACTCTATATAATATGGATATTATTAGCTTTTTGCCTTTCTTATTTGTTACAAATATTTTGTCACATATTTTTTTAATGTGGTCATAAAAATTCCTTCCAGTTTTCTTCTACTGCTTCAGAGTTCAAGAACTTTGGTAAGTATCCACTTCTATTCCTAATTTTTCTATGAGATAAAAAAAAAAATTTGGCATATATTTAGTCCATTTGGAGTTCATTTGGTGTATTGTAAAATAGTCTAAATAATTTTTTTTTGGCCTGGATTTTACATATTTCTTTTTCCAATTTTTTATTGTAGCAAAATATATATAATATATAATTTACCATTTTAACCATTTTTAAGTTGACAGTGGTATTAACTACATCCATAATGTGTGTAATCATCACCATCATTCACCTGCATAACTCTTTATCTTGTAAAATTGAAACACTGCCCTGTTAAACAAAAACTCCCTATTCCTTCTCTCCGCATTACCAACCATCATTTTACTTTCTGGGTCTCTGATTTTTACTCATTTAGTGCCTCAAATAAGTAGAATCATATAGTACTTGTCTTTTTGTGTCTAGTTTATCTCACGTAGCATCATGTACTCAGGTTCATCCATGTTGTAGCGTATGTCAGAATCTCCTTCCAACATTTAAGGCTTGAATAGTCCATTGTATGTATATACCATGTTTTGCTTCTCTATTCATTCATCAGTGGACCAATGGACACTTGGGTTGTTTCCAAGTTTCAGTTTCTGTGAATAATGCTGAATAATGCTTCTATGAACAGGGTGTACAAATATCTATTTGAGACCCTGTTTAAATTCTATTGCATTTATACCTACCTGGAAGTGGGACTGCTAACCCATACAGCAATTCTATTTTTAGTTTATTTGAAGAACCGCCATACTGTTTCTCACAGTGGCTGTACCTCTTTCCATTCCCACTAACACCATACAGGGTTCTCTGCTTTCTTGCCAACACCTGCTATTTTCTGGGGGTTTTATTGGTTTGTTTCTTTCTTTAATAGCAGTCATCCTCATAGGTGTGATATGGTATCTCACTGTATTTTGAGTTACATTTTCCTAATGGTTAATGATGTTGAGAATCTTTTCATGTGCTTATTTTATTGTTGACTTGTTGATTTTCTTTGGAGAAATGTCTATTCAAGTCCTTTGCCCATCTGTGAATTGAGTTGTTTGAGTTGTTGGTGTTGAATTTTAGGCGTCTTCTATATACTCTGGATATTAATCCCTTATCAAATATATGACTTACAAGTATTTTTTCCCCATTCTGTAAGTTGCCCTTTTGCTCTGTTGACAGTATCTTTTGATGCACAAAGGTTTTTAATTTTCATAAAGTCCAATTTGTCTGTTTCTTCTGTTGCCTGGCCCTCTGGTATCAGATTCAAAAAATCATTGCCAAATTCAACATCATAAAAACTTTTGCCCTATGTTTCCTTATAAAAGCTTTAGTTCTAGCTCTTACATTTAGGTCTTTGATCCAGTTTGAGTTAATTTTAGTATATGATGTTCATAAGGGTCCAACTTCATTTTTTGCATGTGGATATTCAAATTTCTCAGAACCATTCGTTGAAAAGAATACCCTATCCCCAGTGAATGGTCCTGGAATCCTTGTCAAAAATCATTTCCTCATGGACGCAAGGGCTTATTTCAGGGCTTTCTACTCAATTCCATTGGTCTACCTGTCTGTCTTTATGCTAGTACCACACTGTTTTAATAACTATAGCTTTGTGGAAAGTTTTGAAATCAAGACACACAAGTTCTCCAGCTTAGTTCTTTTTCCAGATAGTTTTGGCTATTTGGAATCCTTTGAGATTACACATAAATTTGAGGATAGGTTTTTCTTTTTCTGCCAAAGCTTTATTGGGGTTTTGAAAGAGATGGCACTGAAATCTGCAGATCAATTGGGTAATATTGACATCTTAATATTATGCCTTCCAGTCCATCAACAGGGGATATGTTTCAATTTATTTTTATCAACTTTAATTTCTTCCGAAATGTCTTGTCATTTTCACTGTACAAGTCCTTCCCTTCCTTGATTAACTTATTTTATTCTTTCTGATGCTATTATAAATGGAATTGTTTTTATAATTTCTTTTTTAGAGTGGTTTTTGTTAGTGTATAGAAATACCACTGATTTTTGTTATTGACTTTTTACTTTGCTGAAGTAATTTTATTAGTTCTAACATTTTTTTGTGTGGAATCTTTATCTGCATATAAGATCATATTATATATAAACAGATAATTTTATTTCTTCTTTTCTAATCTGAATGCCTTTTATGTGCTTTTCTTGTTTAATTGCTCTGGCTAAAACTCCCAATATAGTGTTGAATTAATGAAAGCAAGCATCCTTGATTTTAGAGGAAAAGATTTTAGTCTTTCACCACAGAATATGATGGTCACTATAGTATTTTCTCAGGTGCTTTTATTATGTTGAGGTATTTTCCTTCTATTTCTAGCTTATTGAATATTTGTAGTAGGAAAGGATGCTGAATTTTGTCAAAGGCTTTTTCTGCATCAATATGATCACATGTGGTTTTCCCCTTCATTCTGTTAATATTATTATACTGGTTGACTCATATTTGAACCATCCCCACATTATGCGAATAAATTCCACCTGGACATGGTATATAATACTTTTATTATTTTAATATCAATTTTCTAATATTTTGTGAGGATTTTTATATTAACGTTCTCAAGAGATTTTGGTCTGTGATTTTCTTTCCTTGTAGTGTCTTTGTCTGGCTCTGGTACCAGGGTCATGCTGGTTTCACAGAACGAGTTAGGCAGTGCTCCTTTCTCTTCAGTTTTCTGGAAAAGTTCTTTAAGTTTTGATAAAATTTACCAATGAAGCCATCAAGTCCAGGACTTTTCTTTGTTGGGATATTTTTGATTACTGATTCAATATCTTCACTAGCTATACATCTATTCAAATTTCCTATTTATTTGTGATTTTTGCCTTGATAGTTTTTGTGTTTCTAGGAATTTGTCCGTTTCGTCTAGGTTTTCCCATTTGCTGGCAAAAGATTGCTCATAATGCTCTTGTAATCCTTTTTGTTTCTGTACAGTAATAATGTCTCTGTTTTCATTTGAGTTCGGTAATCTGAATCTTCCATTTACTTACATTCATCTATATAAAGGTTTGTCCATTTTGTTATCTTTTCAAAGAACCATCTTTAGTTTCATACATTTTTCTCTATTGCTTTCCTATTCTCTATTTCATTTATCTCTAATCTAATCTTACTATTACCTTCCTTCTGCTAGCTTTGGGTTTAGTTTGTTCTTCTTTTTCTAGTTTAAGTTGTAGAGTTACGTTGTCGACTTGAAATCTTTCCTTTGCTTTAATAATTATGTAGAGGTATAAACTCCCCCCTTAGAAATGCTTTTGCTGTGTCCCACATTTTGGTATGTTGTATTCCTTTTTGTTTATTTCTAAGTATGTTCTATTTGTTTTTTGTGATTGCTTAATTTGTACAATTTTGTTAATTTTCTAGTTTTGCTTCTGCTACTGATTTCTAACGTCATCCTGGGGTGGTCAGAGAAGATAACTTGTATGATGTCTACCTTTTAAATCTGTTGGGATGATCTGAGGCCTAAACATACGGTCTGTTCTAGAAAATGCCCCATATATACTTAAAGACAATATGTATGTTAGTGTTGGGTAGAGTGTTCTAGATATGTCTATTATAAAATTCAATAACATACAAAACCTCTGCTCCCTTAACACCTCTATATTAATCCCTATCAGTTATCACAAAGTTACATCTTTAGACACTGCATGCCCTAAAACATAAACTAAATATTTTAATGCATTAGTTTCTTAAATTATGTAGAAAACAAACTGTGGAGTTACAAATTAAAGTTACAATGATACTAACTTTTAAATTAGTAGCTGTCTTGTAAATACATTAGCCTTTAAGCCAAAGAGTAGAGTTATAAACTATTGCTATAATAATACTAGCTTTTATAAATGCTCATGTATTTACCTTTATTCTGATCCATATTTCTTTACTGTGTAGTGTTCTTTCATTTCACCCAATGCACAGGACTCCCTTGAACATTTTTTTGCAGAACAGGTTTAGTGCCAATGAACTCTCTAGGATTTTGTTTATCTGGAAATGTCCTCATTTCTCCCTCACTTTTGAAGGAAAGTTTCGCCAGACACAGAATTCTTGGTTGACAAGGTGTGTGTGTATGTGTGTGTGTGTATATGTGTGCATGTGTGTGTGTGTGTGTGTGTGTGTGTGTACACTTGCAGTATACCCGGCCCACTGCTTTCTGGTCTCCAAAGTTTACTGTTGAGAAATCTGCCCTGGACTCCCTCATATCCTACCCCCCAAATAGTATGCCAATGAGTCCATTTAATGGCTTATAAATCCCTTGCCCACATTTCAAATTCACTTTGATGATACAGAGCTTTTGTTTCATTCTCTAGCCTAAACCTATTTTTCACAACCATCACAGACAATGCTTAGGGAATACAGCAAGCAGAGAATGACTGTGAGGAACCAACACTGACCCCTGAAGAGACCTGAAGGTTTCTCATACAGAAGAGTGACCAAGTGTAGTTGTACACACCTATGATCTCAGTTATTGAGGTGGCTGAGGGAGGAGGATCAAGAGTTTAAGGCCAGCCTCAGCAACTCAGTGAGAATCTATCTCAAAATAAAACTAAAAAGGGCTAGAGAGAGTTTGATCTACAGTACTGCCCCCCCCACCAAAGGGGCGGTTGCAATTCCAATACAAATGCTGGAAAATCTCCACAGAGGGAAAAGTCTAATGTTGGCCTAATGCACAAAGTGTTAGCCCTTTGAATCCTGGAGGTCCTCATAGCAGGAAGGAATAAGATTGCATTAGGTCCTGTTACAAAAACTTCCAGAAGGGTTCCAGGCCAGGAATGAAGCAATTTCCCGTCTCCCCTGCTTGGCTAATTCTCTGCTCCACTTGGAGCTAAGTAAGTTGCTCTGTTTCCTGGGCTGATAACCCTAACCCTTGGCTAGCTAAAATCTCAGCTAAACAAAACAAAACAAACAAAAAAACAACTGAAGAGTGGAAATGGCTTTCGGTTAAACAGGCCAGACTTCAAGTCTTGGTTTGGTGTTACTATCTGTTAGCCATAAGATAGCAAGAGGAACCTTATTAGTTCATCTTGCTGAGCCTCAGATACCCCAGCAGTAAAATGAAAATAATACTTATTTCCCAAAGCTATAATTTGCATAAAATATATCTGTTCCCTTCCCTCTCTTTCAGGTAATAGCCATCATTGGTTCCACTTTAATTTGACTGACAACCTGCCACTGCACATCAATACCACCTTGTCTTGTCCCCATGAAAATATCAAATAGAAATCCATATAAAGGCTGGTCATGGTGGTGCATGCCTGTAATCCTAATGGCTCGGGGGACTGAAGCAGGAGGATTGAGAGTTCAAAGCCAGTCTCGGCAAAAGTGAGGTGCTAAGCAACTCAGTGAGACCCTGTCTCTAAATAAAATGCAAAATAGGGCTGGGGATGTGGCTCAGTGGTTGAGTGCCCCTTAGTTCAATCCCTGGGTACCTACCCCGGGCACCAGAAAAAAAAAAAAAGAAATCCACACAAAGGAACACTAACAAATATAAGAAATATATTGTATGATTCTATTTATATGATATCCAAGAAAAAGCAAAAATGAATTGTGTGACAGAAATCAGAAAGTAGCTGCCTAATGGGGAAAGGAGTCAGGGTTCATTTGTGTGGAAAGGAGCATAAAAATTTTTTCTGTGGTGATGAAAATGGAAATGATGGGTATATAAGGATATATAATAGTTAAATGACATAAAGCTAAAATATGTGTTTTATTATACATAAATTATACCTCAATTAAAAAAACCTTTGCTATAAACAGTTCACTTGTACTTTAATATGGAGAAATGTATTTTAACATAAATAATCCCACAAACTTGAAGTATGACACAAAGACAAATATTAGGCATGCCTACACGTGATTTCTATCTTTAGTTCCTACTACCTATGTAACTCATTCAGTTATATAAGCTCTCTGGGTCTCACATTAATCAACTACAAATTGAGAAATATTCTGTATCCCCATCAAATACTATGATGTATAAAAGATAATCCATGTTAAGTGGAAGGACAATAGTAAGTACTCAATATATGTTAGTTTCCATATATAAATAGCAAATTAGTTGTCAAGAATATAATACTTAAATTACTTTTCTAAAATGATTACCAACTTATCAAGAAGAAAAGAAAAAAGGAAAAAACTAAATAAATAAACATCTGAGTTTAACTAGAGAAAGGAAGCACGAACATACACAAGGATTTATCTACAAGGATATTCCTGGAAAACTGTTGAACAAAGATTAATGCATGAAAATGAAAATCAGATTTAGAATAGATAATTAAAATATGTATAATCTAGAAATGAATATTTTTAAAGTGTCATTATAGAAAAGCATTCCTGATTTTACCAATCTGTTCCTTAGTCAAACTTAGGACACAGAAGAATAGAGGGAATGGGACACGGGGAGGGAGGAGGGAAGGGAAAGGGGAAGTACTGGGGATTGAATCAGAGCAAATTACATTCCATGCCTTTTCAATTATGTCAAAATGAATCCTAATGTTACATATAACTGAAAAGAACCTATAAGAAATAAAAAATTCAAAAAAAATCAGAAGTGTATTGAAGGTATCTCCCTCCTTCTCTACGTCCCTTCTCTGTCTTTAAAAGAAATAAAGAAAGAGAAAGAGAGAGAGAGAGAGAGAGAGAGAGAGAGAGAGAAAGGAAGGAGGGAAGGAGGGAAGGAAGGAGGGAAGGAAGGAAGGAAGGAAGGAAGGAAGGAAGGAAGGAAACGGAGGAAACAAAAACGGCACAGGTAGCATACCCACTCATTCCTTTATTACAAACACTGGAGGGGGAAAAAATTCCAGAATGATCTGTAGCTAATTTACTCTGTGTCTGTATTAAAATGGATATGAATTTACATATTCTCCTACACTTACAATAAAAAAGAATTAACATCACTATAATCCATATCAATAAAGAAGTATAAAAAGAATAGATAAAAAGAATTTTAAACCAAATTAAAATAGAATGGGGTCAGGTAGTGTCAAACATGAAAATATCAGAGATTTTTTGAAAGACAACTGTTGCCAAACACATAGAGTCAAACTAAGGACAATTTTTTACCCGAGATAAAAATATTCCAGGCAATCTATCAACTGTCTCTTGCACACTGAGACTAGTTGTCAGAGTATAAGAGGAGTTGAAAGAATATGCCACAAAACTGGATATACCTATCACTAACCATTTTGACTTTCTATCAATGATGACCTAACAACTGTAGAGTGATTCCACCCACACCTGCCAGAAACAGCACAGTGACAGCAGAATTCTATGCTGCTTTTAAAGGGAGCTACTGAACCAGGTGTAGGGTGCATGTCTATAATTCCAGTGATTTGGGAGGCTAAGACAGGAGGATCTCAAGTTTGAGGCCAGCCTCAGCAACTTAGTGAGGCACTAAGCATCTCTGTAATACCCTCTCTCAAAATTTAAAAAAATTTTTGAAGAGGGCTGGGGGATGTGGCTCAGTGGTTAAACATCCCTGGGTTCAATCCCTAGTACCAAATAAACAAAAATACTAAAGGGAGCAACAGACCAGGCTAGCACACAATATAAACAGACAAATGGGAGCATGGCTGTCTCCCATCTGAATACCTAAAAGTTTCCTGAAAGTACTGAAGATGAGAGTTTGACCTGAGTAAGTGCCTGGTTATGCTCTCAGTATCATTTCCCCAATAAATCCAAATGTGAAATTACGCTCAAAGCCATAACATCTGACACAAACTTTACAGCATGTTATGCTTCTCAAAATGCTTTGTTTATGTGCAACATTTCCCAGAACAGGAACAGCTCCTGGTCCCTGTGCGTGGCACGGGGCTGCAGGAGGGAAGTCTCAAGAATTCAAAGGCCGCCCTTGATTGTTTCCAAAAGTACTTAACTTTGATAGAAACTAATTTCAAGCTCACCAAAATATTAATGCTCAGATTAAATAGTACTGTACAAAAGAAAGTTTATTTCATATTCTAAAAGTGAGGAACAAAGGAAGAATTAGAGGAAAAAAAGAAATTAAAATATTACCTGGCTATGAATTTAAACTAAACCCTAATAATTTTATTGACAAAACAACTAAATTTTCACCTAGGTTTAGAGTGATATAAGATTATTATTGTACGAAGACAGGTATAAGATTAGAAAAAATTTAAATGAGAATCAGGACATATTTTGCTAGAGTTGAAACTTCCCTATGATTAGAGATGTGAGAAGCTATGAATATGATCAGCAACATAAGTCGAAAAATTCAGTTCAGACAAAAGTCAAACCATCTCAATTCATACTGAGGAAAGTTTGGTGATTTGTTTTGATTTGTTTTTCCTTTCTGAAAAATGCTCGAATACATCTCCATGAACTTTGGATCGGTTTGTTTTCCCTTAGGTAGAGTTTCTGAGAGATTTCTAAGCAGGTTACAATGAACTGGACTTGGTATATACCAAGCCAAATCAACAACTGAAAGTTTCAGAATCAACTAACTATTCTCAGGTTATTTTGCCAGCATTGTCTCCGTGGGTATCTACTATTGTGACTACCAATAAGATTATTCTAAGCATTACTTCTCCTGTACATTTACAGATACTCAAATGCAGAAGTATTTTCTAAGTATTCATAAGAAAATTTTTCATCCCGAGAGAGATGGAGACTCCTAAGCTGTGGGGAGTAGGAAAAAGGAAATTTAAATAAAATCCTCTAATACCTTTTCAGTTCTTACAATTGCAAGGAACTGGCATGATCCAGGTGGCATCTATTTTACTCTAAATCATCTTCAATAAAGCAATTGTTTCATATTTTTGTGCCTTTGTTTGAAATACGCATATAGGATATAAAACTCAGATATGAGTTAGCAAGATTTAGTATACTTGATACACCAGTCCACTACAAAGCATTACCTTAGTGAATTTATAACTCTCAAAAAAAAAATCTTTGAACAGTTTTTCTGCCTGGTATCATGAGTTCCCTTAAAATATGGAAACTAATGGGGGCAGGGAGCACGTACATTCCAGAGTCAGATACTGCTCACGACAGTACGAATCTAACCCACGCAGCTGTGGTGAGAATTAAATGAGCTAATACAAGACAAGGGCTTAGAATAGTGTCTGACACGCAGTGAGCTCTCAGTAAATGTTAGTTATTATTACTTTATCATGTCCCACTTTGACGCTTTATGTGCCTTAGGAAGCAGGGAAGAAAAGTGGCAGAGAAAATAGAAAAGCCCTTTCCTGTGATGCTTACATACCAGAACAAACACAGTCTATCTCTTCTCGGGGTGAGGGCACAGACCTAGCCATTTGGTTCTTTATATAAAACTAACTTCTAATTGTGCCAAGCATGAAGGGATGATCAGGATTTTCCCAGGATCCAAAACGCCAATCTGGTGAGCCAATGGTTACTAATCCTTAGCAGATCTGACAGATTACTGTGGGCTAACGTACAGATTTAGGGGGGAAATCCCACTCTCATCAGAGAGAGAAGCAGAGAAACTGGAGGCACCCGACAGAAGATGGACCAACCAGGCAGTGAAGGAGGCGCTGACACAGCCAAGCAGCAGCACTGACACCAACGGGAAAGAAGAGCGAGTTGATGGCATCAAGAACCGCGAGTGGCACACTTGCCACATGTCCTCCTGGTGTGTGCAGGTTAGCCCAGCCCTGGAGGGCAGCACCAAGGTCCTCTCTTGCTCTGACAGTTTGTGGTTCTAAAGAATGCTGGAACTGAGCCAGCAGCAACTTCTAAATGAGAAATGTTGTGTTTTATAAATATTTTTTATATGTGAGAGAAAACAGAATTAATTTCAAGTTCACCGTGTTATCTTAGGAACAGAATTCAGAAACCATTCTTACCAAAGAAAGATCTTTTTGAAAACCACATAAGTATACAAAAGATAAGTAGCATCCTCAGTTCTCTGATTTGCTCTGGGCCTTATCAGTGCCCTGTGCCGTGGGTGAGGTGTGAAGGAGAATGAATGTCTCCATGGAGAACTTCAGCAAGTAGACAGGACAAGTGCTAGACTGCTGGGAACTGTACAAACTCATCTGCTAAACTCTGCTGTGCCTCTCTTCACATTTTAAGCCACCTTTACATGTAAAATTAAAGTCCCTTCTTTCTGTGATGGATGCTCAATGTAAAATATTTAGAAAGTACAAGGAAAAAAATAAAAGAAAGGAAAGTAATTGAAGGGGTCAATACAGTTCCTCCAAGGAGATATGTGGTTTTATTTCAAGTGAATTGCATGAACTGGAGCCTAAAGAAAACTTGGTCAATTATATAGCTGTGCTTCCAAAACCAGGTATACAAGCCAAGGGCTGGGGCTCTAGGACAGGGACCTGATAAGTTACATTTTAGAACAACTGGGGTACAGATAATATGTCCTAAGACTACTGAGGTATTATCATGTATTTTTTGTTATGTCTGCTTTTTCAAGATTTTTCATTCATCTTTGTGTACATGTGACCTGGAGATTGAATCCAGGGCCTCACACATGCTAGGCAAGTACTCTATCATTGAGTTATATCCCCGGTTCTGAAATTTATCATTCTAAATAGCATATATTGATTATTACAAGTGTTAAGGTATAAATTGTTACATTTCCTAGCTCTGACTTCATATTCTATAAGCTTCTGCATACCCTATCTTTGTACATTAGCTACAACCACATTTTTCCTGAAAGGTCTTGTTTATTTAATTCTATTAATAATAAACACAGCAGTCAAATCTCCCATCCTTTCTGAAAAAGTAATTTCATTTCACCAAAAAGAGGACTATCTCACTGAACATTGCAAAGAAAAGGTTACCTATCAGTTCTATACTGTTCATACCCACTGAAAGTATGTAGTAAATGCTTGTTAAATGATTAAACAACTGAGTATAGGATTTACTCCAGCTCTAAGAATCACAGTATACATTGAGATGCTCAAAGAAGTAGGTAGTAAGTAAAGAGCATTCTACTGAGTTTCTGTAAACTGACAGTATATATATACACTATATATACATATATATACACACATAGTATATACATGTATATGTATACATATATAATATATATACTATATATACACACAGTATATGTATATATATAAACCACATGTCAGATTTTCACATGTGAGTTGCAGTAATATTCAGTTAATGATTGCACAGACACATTTAACATTGGTATGCCAGAATCAGTACATAACTAAGAATTCTGAAGGAAAAAAACCCTCTATTTATTACATGTGTTCAACAAAACACATGCAATATTCAATGGAATAATTTATATCACATAATCAAGGATTAATATAATATACCAACTGAAACAACACAATATGAATGTCCTACCTGAACATCTTTATATTTGTCTCGTAAGTCCAAAAGCCGGTGATAAGCTTTAATGGCTTCTGAAAATTCCCCAACGTCAGTGCTGGTAAGGATGTAGTTTTCCCAGATTTGCCAGTGTTCATAGTTACACTTGAGAGCTTCTTGTAATGTTCTAAAAGCTTTTACTCTATTGAAAGTCAAATTTTAAAGAGAATAATAATGAATTCTTTTTATTAAAATCAATCATAAGTTAAATGTATAGAACATTAATGTGAACGTCCTTCAAGTTTCATGTTAATAAATAGAAGTAGAGCCCAAACCACCTCAAACTTCACTATAAAATTCAATGACAAACGCTATATTGGTAAATATAGCATACCTACAGAGTTACTCCCTCCCTAATCTATTTATTAGTAACGAGGACATTATTTTATAACTAGATGTCAATCTCACTGTCTTCCGGGAGAAGGCCCACTCAAGTTCCAGACATGGCCTCACGGTGGTCAAGCAAACCTTCAAGACAAAAAGTAGGAAGCAAAGCAGTAGGGAAGACACTGGAGGTAAGGAGGCTAAAAAAACCAAAAAAGCTCCTCATATTCTAAATGAAACCAAAATTTCCCAACTGGAGGGGGAAAAACAATCTACACTAGGAAAGACAATCAACAAAATTAACCAGAGGACACAAATTTGCTAAAGATAAAATTAATTTTAAGAAATAACCTATCAAACTTTTAAACAAATTTGTTTAGAATACTGGAAGAGAGAAACATTTAAAGGGAACAGGAGATTATGAACCAAAAACAGGTAGAAATGAAACAAGGCAAGAAAAAAAATGAAACTTTAGAATTAAAAGAAACATTAAAGCAAACAAACAAAACTCAACAGGTAACTAAAATTAGACTGCATAGTGCCAAAGAGGAAACTGGTCAACTACAAGATAATAATTCAGATTAAAAGATGAAAGAACAATGAACGAAGGTAAATCTCCAACATATACCTGAAAGATATTCCAGAGTAAGTGAAAATAGTACGAAGCTATATATCCAGAAATACAGCTAAGAATTTTCCAAAACTGAACAAAGATCTAAATTACATGATTGAAAGTATATTTTGCATACTAAGCATTACAGACACTTTGGTAAATATAGCAAACCTACAGAGTAACTAAATCAACACATATGTATTTTGTGAAACTGCAGAACATAAAGATATTCCTAAAACTAACAAAGGAATAACAATTGAAGGTCAGCAGATATGTCTACAGTAACAAAACAATAGAATATTTCCTTTAAAGTGCTGAGTAAAAATAATCGTCAGCATAAAATTTTTTAGCATAAAATTTTATAGCCAACTCAACTTGCTACTCACAAGCAAATGCAAAATCAAATATTTTTTGACATATAAAGATGAACTACTTAGTGACCCTAACTAAAAGAACTATTAAAGGTTCCTTTCCTGTAAAAACAAAAAGAAATTAAGAAAGAAAAAATAGGTGGGAGATCAGCTGCTCCAAAATGAAGCTGAATATCTCCTTCCCAGCCCCTGGCTGCCAGATTCATTGAGGTGGACGATGAAAGCAAAACTTCATACTTTTTATGAGAAGCGTATGGCCACCGAAGTTGCTGCTGACGCTCTGGGTGAAGAATGGAAGGGTTATGTGGTCCCAATCAGTGGAGGGAACAACAAACAAGGTTTCCCCCTGAAGCAGGGTGTCTTGACCCATGGCCGTGTTCGTCTGCTACTGAGTAAGGGGCACTCCTGTTACAGACCAAGGCAAACTGGAGAGAGAAAGCGCAAGTCTGTTCAAGGTTGCACTGTGGATGCCAATCTGAGCGATCTTAACTTGGTTATTGTAAAAAAAGGAGAGAAGGATAATCCTGGACTTACGGATACTACTGTACCTCGTAGACTGGGAACCAAAAGAGCAAGCAGAATCCACAAACTTTTCAGTCTATCTAAGGAAGATGCTGTCTGCCAATATGTTGTCAGAAAACCCTTAAACACAGAAGGTAAAAAAACCTAGGACCAAAGCACCGAAGATTCAGCGTCTTGTTACTCCATGTGTCCTGCAACACAAGTGCTAGCATATTGCTCTGAAGAAACAGTGTACTAAGAAAACTAAGGAGAGGTTGCAGAATATGCCAAACTTTGGGCCAAGAGAATGAAAGAAGCCAAAGAAAAACGCCAGGAACAGATTGCCAAGAGATGTAGGCTGTCCTGTCTGAGAGCTTCTACTTCTAAGTCTGAGTCCAGTCAAAAATGAGAATTTTTAAGAGTAATAAATAAGATCTGGCGAAAGAGAGAGAGAGAGAGAGAGAGAGAGAGAGAGAGAGAGAGAGAGAGAGAGAAAAGAAAGAAAGAAAAGAGAAGCAATTCTTCAAAATCAAATATAAATTGCTTCTAGGAGATTTTTTTCTTTCATTTTTTTCCTACTCTACTCCACCACCATCAAATACGTAAAAGTAACTGCCTTCAACTATTGTGGATTGGGACTCCTTAGTTCTCTCATTTGCAGAGGGTGGAAAGAACTCAACCAGCTGCAATGCACATCATCGGAATTATCCTTTTTCCTCCATGTCTTTGCATACTCTAATCATAAGCTACCAGCCTCAACATCTTTGCAATGAATTTTTTTTTTTTCTTTTTGGTAAGTATACCTTCTTTTTAAGAAACTTCACTCCAGGATTCACTTATAAAATCCATTATAATATTGATATTGCATTATGAAAGTTATACAAAAAATGGGGAACTTTCCCAAGGGACTGATATAGGAAATTAGACAAAAAAAGTGCAAAGAACACTTTAGTGAAGAATCCTGCAATAAAAATGTAATTTAATAGGCTACTTTAGAATGTTTGCTTTGACAGAAGCAGTAATAATTTACCTGTGGGGCTGGGGTTGTGGCTCAGTGGTAGAACACTTGCCTACCCTGTGTGAGGCACTAGGTTTGATTCTCAGCACCATATAAAAATAAATAAAAGTATTGTGTACATCTACAACTAAAACTATTTTTTAAAATTAAAATTTAAAAAATAATAATTTACCTCTGAAGTAACAACTTTACAAAACAAAACCTAGTTATGGCTGGAGAAGTAGCTAAGAAAGGAAAGAGTAAAGAAGCAAGAATAAAGAAATTATTTACCTCTGACCTTACACCCCTGTTTTTATACAAAAACCATATTAATAGAGTCACAGAAAGGCAAGAAAGTACTATAAAGAAGTTGAGAAGCAATTTAAAAGATCTATCTCTACAGAATTCCTAAGATTATTGGGCTGGAAGACAGGTAAAATATCAAGACCCCCCAAAATTAGATACAAAATTATCTGGGTTACTAAAAAAACTCAATGAGATCACGCTACAACTATGACAGGGATTTCCCCCATCTGCTATTTTAAACAAAAAGAGGTCTCTAGTGGGTTTAATACAATCAGTTGTAATCAAGAACATAATATTATTTTCTGAAGAGAATGGCAAAACAAATAATGTTTTATGTAGATTATCATCCAAGAGCAGAGGAAGCATTTCATGATCTCAATGTAATATGGACTTAACAGTATCTTCACAACTATCTTGTGATTCCACAAAGAAAAATTAAATTACATTTGAAAAGAAGGCCAAATAAAAATGTAAAATATATCCAACCTTTAATTAACTTATTAAAACTCACAATAGCAATTCTTATCCCTTCTCTTTCCTTTGCTTTTCATAGTCAGTCAATAAGCCCAGTTGGCTGTCCCCTTTATAAACTGTTTGGCATCTGTCCTTTCTTTTTCCACTCTAGTTATCTCATGCTTGAATTGTTACAACAGCTGTTTTCTAACTGGCTTCCCAACCTCCAGTTTCCTCTCTAGTCTGTCACAAACTGCCCCCAGATAAATCTTCCTAAAATGCTTTCTTCATGAAATTGCCCCTACTGAAATCTCTGACTTCCTATTACCTGTAGGATAGTCTCAAACTCGTGAATATGATAATCAGAATGCACAGCAATTTGACCCAAACCTACCTTTCTGACCTTATCTGTCAGTGCAGGTCTTGCATTACTCTACAGCTGAACTATCTCCTAAAATAATTCATTCATTTCTGTCATCTACATTTGGTCACATTATTTCCCTTGCCTAAAAAGCTATCCTCTGTGCCCTGTACCCATCTTTCAAATTTAGCTTGAGTTTAATATAAGCACTTCTGACCCAGGATCACATACCTTCTCTCTTCTGAGATTCTCACAAGACTAAATGAGTGTCTGACACAAAACAAGTGCTCTACAAATATCATCTATTATTATTATGGTCCCCTTTGGATTCTCATCTGATATTCACCGAATACAGCTTATACTGCTAATCTCTTTTTAAAATAACATGGACTATTTTATTTTTTAAACTTATATTTCCTGAAGAACTGGTTCATTCTGATGTATTTATGTATTTCAAAAATGTCTAATATACAGCAAGCAATTAATTAAAAAAAAACTATTAATTAAGTTGACCAACTAAAGGCATGCTTGCTTTTATTATATAATGAAATTTAGGATGCAAGACCTCAGCATTAAAAAAAGATTTCAGGTACTATTTCTTATATTATTCCATGTTAAATGTTTTTAATAAACAAACTACGTTTAGAATTCAAAGGTTTCTATTAAGTCATTCTAACTCACATATAAAGGTGGGAAGAAAAAAGAAAGCATAGGACACAGTGGTTCAATATTCAATTGGAGAAAATCTCATTTATTTTGGAAGCAAAGTTCTTCAGATTTGTCTAATATACTTACTTTTGTTTTAATCGGATGTAGGAAGTTGATAAATTGTTCCAAGCCTCAGCATTCTAAAATGATAGAGAATGATAAAGACTATTTTCATTTAGGTAAAAAAATTGCTGGAACCAAACACATAGTACATTTTCCTAGTCTGATATGTGCTATTAAAAATCACAATTTGCACTAAGATATAATTAAAGGTAAATGTATAAAATTAAAACAAACTTTAATAATTTATTTTGAAAGTCAAAAATAATAAACCAATGATGTAATTATGGCACTGATATAGAATTCAAGATTTTATCTTCAAATTTATATTTATAAAGGAGTCAGAAAATTTACAACACAATTTATATAAAAGGCAATACAGAATATTGTTTTTCATTATCAAAAGGCTTTGCCATCTACCATTATCCTTCATCACATAGGAGAATGAGTGAAAATGTGTTCTCCAGTGTTAAACTGTTAAGTATTTCATCAAACATTCCTCTACCTCTTCCTCTACACAACAACAAAATAAAGTTTACATAAATGCTGCTTCTAAAAGAACAATAAGTTATATCTTTCTTTGTTTCACCTGTGTAGAGTATATAATTCTCAAGTTCCATGTATGTGATTCAAAAATCAATGGCACTGGACCTTCTTTGCAGACATGGTAAAGTTAGTACCAGACTAGCCCCCTTTCCATAAAAAGCTACAGATTGAACAAAATGTAGGAAACAAGTGTTTCTGAGAAGTTGTACAACAGGCAGCAGAGGAGTGAGAGCCTGGAGAGAAGGGGAAGCTCAGGAGTCTGGATAATCAGCCTAGCCTTCTGTCCAGAGCTGGTGCTGGCGATGCAGCACGAGGAGGCAGAAACCAAACAAAGCACTGCAGTCTTACCAAGATGAGGAAAAAGGGATCGGGGCTAAAAGGTAGCTAGAATTTGCACGACAAAATACCATGGAAAAGAGATCTGTGCTTCAAGAATATGCTCTATAAATCTCAATCAACATCCCAGAGTCCTTGACTGAAGAGAAAGCTATACATGTGCAAGGTAAAACTTCTGAGGCCTGACAAAGAACAGCTACCAGAGAGCTGTGCTGAATTTTGGAGGTCACACAGTGCCAGAAGTTGAACATTCAAGTTCCAACCACCCACAGTTGAAAATTCATACTTATTACCCATGATTTAATTATATCCCAGAAAGGTTATATCTTAAGGGAGGGATTATTATCACCCTAGAAAATGACTGTTCAAGACCCATCCTAACAAAACTTAAATCAAGCTAATCTGCAAGCAAATTAACCAAATGCTAAAATAAAACTCAAGTCTCCTTAAGAGAAGACAAAAAAATCCAGAAAATCAACAACATAGCATCCAGAATGTATAGGATACAAACGAGAAATAAATAAATATGTAAAGAAGCATAAAGATTTTATCCATAAACAAAGGGAAAAATCAGTTAATAGAAACAGACCCAGAAATGAAAGAGATTTTAGAATAAGCATACAATGATTTTATAGTAGTCATAAACACATTCAAAGATTTAAAAGAAAACAGGAATATGTGAGAGAACTGGAGAATCTTAGAGACATGACAACTGTTCAAAGAACCAAATGAAAATCCTGAATGAAAAAGTCATTATCTGAAATATGTTTAATGGATAGGTTTAAAAGCATATTGAATGTTGCAGAAGGAACATTTCTGAACTTGAAGATACAGCAATAGAATGTATCCAAACCATAGGAAGGGCAGGGAGGAGGGGGTGCTGGGGTTGTGGCTCAGTGGTAGAGCACTTGCCTGGCATGTGTGAGGCCCTTGGTTTGATCCTCAGCACTACAAAGAAATAAACAAACAAACAAACAAATAAATAAAATTCATTGACAACCAAAAATTATTTTTTAAAAAAACATAGGAAGGGAAGAAAATGAATAGAGCTTCAGGGATTTATTGGACAATATAAACAGTACAAAATACTTAAAATTGGAATATCAGAAAGAAAGGAGGAAGAGGCTGGGGATGTAGCTCAGTGGTAGAACACTTGCCTAGCTTGTGCAAGACCTGGGTTCAATCCCCAGCATCTCAGAAAGAGAGAGAGAAAAGGAGGGAATATGAAGCAGTAAAATCATCTGAGAAAATAATGGCCAAAGTTTTTCCAAATTTGATAAAACTTTAAGCCCTTAAAGTCAACTTTATGTGCTTAATCTCCAAGAAGGAAAAGTACAAAGAAAACCACACCAAGATACATAAAAAACAAGATTAAAAGGGACACCTTAAAAGCAGACGGAATAAAATCATATAAAGCAGAAAGAAAAAAATGTAACCAAAGGATACAAATTGAATATAAAAAAATCAAATGGTTTTCTATGCTCTGCAAGCATACAAATAGAAAATAAAAATTTTTTAAAAGTAACATTTATAATAGTATCAAAACATGTTTAAGCAATTTCATTTTCAGGTTTTTATCTAAGAAAAATGAAGACTCATATCCACACAAAAATTTGCACTAGAATGTTCATAGCAGATTTGTTCATAAAAGCCAAATGGAAAACAAAACAAAACAAAACAAACAAACAAACAAAAAAACCCACAATGATCCATCAGGCTGGAACAGGATCCAACAGACTGAGGCATAGTAAATTGTGTATACTCATATAATGCAATACCATACAGCAATTTAAAAATGAACTGCTATTACAACTAACAACATAAGACAAAAACCAGAAATATATGTCAAGTGAAAGTGATTAGGAAAAAAGTTCATTATCCATAACGTTTGTGTTATGGTTTAAATGTGAGGTGTCCCCCAAAAGCTCATGTGTGAGACAATTCAAGAAGGTTCAGAGGAGAAACGATCAGGTTGTGAGAGTGGTAATTGAAGTGGTTGGGTGTGGCTGGAGAGGTGGGAATTGGGGCGTGGCTTTGGGTGTATATTTATATCTGGCAAGTGGAGCCTCTCTCTGTGCTTTCTGACCACCAAGTGAGCTGCTTCCCTCTGCCATGTTCTTCCAACACAATGTTCAGTCTCACCTCGAGCCCCAAGGAATGGAGCCAACATTGTATGGACTAAGACCTCTGAAACTGTGAGCCCTAAATAAACCTTTCCTCCTCTACAGTTATTCTGGTCAGATCTTTCAGTCACAGCAGTAAAATAACTGACTAAAACATTCTATTTATATGAAAATATAGAACAGCATCTACTTATATCTTAGATGCAGAGAAAAATTAAGAATAAATTAGTGGTTGCTAAGGGACATGGGTTAGAGAATGCACAGTGAGTGAAGGGCAATAGGGCACGAGGGAGCTTTTTGCAATGACTAGAAGGTTCATCATCTCGAAAGGAGTCATAAATTACAAAACAACAGTATGCATCTGTCAGAACCAACCAAACTGTTCATTTAGGATTTGTGTGCAGTCTTCAAATTATATTGCACTTACACAAAACACAGTGACATGCATGCACCTCTAGTCCTAGCACTCAGGAGACTGAGGCAGGAGGATCCCTTGACTCTAGGAGTTCAAGACTAGCCTGGGCAACATGGTGAGACTTCATATTTAAAAAACAAAACAAAACAACAACCAAAGAAACTATATTGCTCTTAAATAGTGAAAAATGGAAAAAAAGTAGGTGCCATTGGGATTCCATTCCATACATTCAGACAATCTGACCTGCGTTTGAGCTAAAAGCTAGATTCCAAAAATCAAGTCTGTTAAGTAAATGCCTATTAATAATGTGGTCTTCATCCTTTTCCTTAAACATAAGCTACTTTATAATCTAGACATTTATAATGGCTGGTTAACTGCGATAATTTACATGCACATCCAAAAGACCAAAAGTGATGGTTAAGGAGTGGAGTGTGAAAGCTCTCTAACACCTTAAACAAAGACCTACCATCAGAATCTTTATTTTTTGTTCCTAATTTCCATGGAAGTAATTTTGGTGAAATAGTAACACTCTAAACTTAGAAATGAAATGATAAAGACTAGAGCTAGAGGTATAGGTCAGTCACAGAATGTTTGCTCTTATGGCTTGGATGTGAAGTGTCCCCCAAAAGCTCACATGTGAAACAAAGCGGCAGAGGGAAGGATCAGGGGAGAAATGATTGGGTTTTAAGAGTCTTAACCCAATCAGTGAATTAATCCTTGATGGGATTAATTGAAGTGTTAGGGTGTGGCTGGAGGAGGTGGGAATTAGGTATTGCTATGGGGTATAGATTTGGTAACTTAAGAGTGGAGTCTCTCTCTCTGCTTCCTGATGATGTGAGTTGCTTCGGTCTGCCACACTTCTCCCTCCATGATGTTCAGCCTCACCTCGAGCCTTGAGAAATGGACCTGGCCTTCTATGGACTAGGACCTCTAAAACCATGAGCCCTCAAATAAGCCATTCTTCCTCTATAATCGTGCTGGTCAGATCACTTAGTCACAGCAGCAAAAAAGCTAACTAAAACACTTGCGGAGCATATGGTCCTTGGTTCAAAGAAAGTAAAAAAGAATGAAGGGAGGGAGGAAGGGGAAAAGGTGGAGTAAGGAGAAAGGAAAGGGAAGGGTAGGAAGAAGGAAGGAAGGTTGGTTGATTGGTTGGTTGGTTGGTTGATTAGAACAGAAAATGACAAAATAGAGAATTTTTAAATAGAGAAAATGAAGCCAAAAGTTGATTCTTTAAAATAATCAGCAAAACTGACAAATCTTTAACTTGACTAAGTAGAAAAAAAATTTTAATTACTAAAATTGGGAATGAAAAGGGAATGTTACTACCAACCTAGCAGAAATAAAAAGGATTATAAAAGAATACAAGTAATTGTATGCCACTAAATTATATAACCTAAATGAAATGTACAAATTCCTAGAAAGATAACAACTACAAAAGCTGTTTCTTTAAGAAAGAGAAATTTTGAATAGATCTGCAACAAGTAAAAAGATTAAGAAGCAAAAAACTTCTCACAAAGTAAACCCCAGGACCAGTCTTGTTGGTGAACTTTACAAAATGTTCAAAGAATAATTAACACCAATCCTTAACAAACTTCCAAAAAGTAGGAGGGAAAACTTCTATTATCCGATAAAGTCAGCATTACTCAGATACAAAAATTAGACCAAGACATCACACACACACACGCACACACACACACACACACACACACACGAAAATAAAAAACAAAAAAACTTCAGGTCAATACCTCTTATGAAATATTGATATAAAATCTTATGAAAATGGTAGCCAACCATATCTAGAAAGATATTAAAAGGATTACATACAATGATGAATTGAAATTTATCTCCAGAATGCAAGACAGGTCCAACATCCAAAAATCAATCAATGTAATATATAATACTACTAGAATAAGGAAGGGAAACCACATAATTCTCTCAACAGATACAACAAAAGCATTTACAAAATCTAACACCCTTTCATGATTAAAAAACATTCAGCAAACTAAGAATAGAAAATTTATTCCTAGGACTACAAAGGGCACCTATGAAAAAATCCACAGCTAACATCATACTTAATGGTGAAAACTGAAAGCCCTCCTGCAAAGATCAGAAGCATGACAAAGATGCCTACTTTCATCATTTATAGGTAACGCTATACTGGAAGGGCTAACCAGGGCATTGGTCAGAAGAAGAAAAGACATCTGGATTGGAAAAAAAAAGAAGTAAACCTATTTCTATTTGCAGCTAACACTGATCTGGTCATACAGAAAATCTTAAGGAATCCAAACACACAAAATTAGAACTAAAAAAAAAAAAAAATGAGTCCCATGAGGTTGCAGGATATGAGATTAACATAAAAAAATGTGTTTCTACAGAAATGAAGAATCTAAAACTAAAGTTGTGAAAACAATTCCATTTATAATACCACAAAAAAGAATAAAATATTAAGGAATAATTTAACAAAAGAAGTGAACAAGTTATGCTCTGAAAACTATAAAATATTGAAAGAAATTAAAGAAGAGCTAAATAAATGGAAAGACATTCCATATTCATGGGATGGAAGACAGTATTATTAAGATGGCAATACTCTCCATCCGAGTCTGCAGGTTCAATACAAGCCTTATCAAAATCCCAGCTGCATTTTTTTGTATAAATTGACAAAATCCTATATGAAGAAAAAGTTGGAATACTCACACTTAACATTTTCAAAACTTACTACAAAGCTTCAAATATAATTGATGGTCCATAATTAAATCCTTACAATTGATTTTTTTGACCAGAGTGATAAGACCATTCAATGGGAAAAGAGGAGTCTTTTTAACAAATGATTCTGGGACAACTGAATATCCACATGTAAAAGAATAAAATTGGATTCCTTTTCTTACACCATACACACAAGATTAATTTAAAATGGTCCCTATATCTAAATGTAAGGGCTAATACTATAAAACTTTTAGAAGAAAAGGTAGGGGTAAATCTCTATGACCTTGAATTTGGCAATGGATTCTTAAGACTTGAGGACAAAGTATGAGAAAAAAAAATGTTAGATATCATCAAAATTTTAAAACTTTTGTGCTTCAAAGAGCACTAATGAGAGAGTGAAAATACAACTTGAAGAATGGGAAAAAATATTTCCAAGTCATAAGGAACTTAGAGCTAAGATATATAAAGAACATTACTGTAATTGAAATTATACAATAAAGGACAAATAACTGAATTTTTTTAATGAGCAAATGACGTGAATAGGCATTTCCCCAAAGACAATACACAAATGGCCAATAAGTACATAGAAAGTTGTTCATCATAATTAACCCCTGAGAGCTAATATCCTTGAGGAAATGCAAATTAAAACTATGAGATATATCACCCACAGGAATGGCTACAGTCAAAACAGGTAGATAATAGACAAGTGCTGACAAGATGTTTAGAAATTGGAACCTTCATTCTTTGTGGGTGGGAATATAAAATGCTACTTCAGAAAACAGTCTGCTAGTTCCTCAGAAGTTTGAATATAGAGTTATCATATGACCCAGCAACTCTACCATTAGGTATATACTCAAAGAAATGGAAACGTGTCACCAGAAACTTGTAAATCAACATTAATCACAGTACTATTCATAACATCCAAACAGTAGGAACTTCAAACGCTAATCAACTGATAAATGGATAAACGGAATACACCTACATCATAGAATATTACTGGTCAATAAAAAGGAATGAAGTACTGACATATGCTGTAACATGAATGAAGCTTAAAAACATTAATATAAGTGAACGAAGTCGATCATAGAAACCCAAATAGTATATGACTTCATTTACATGAAACCTCTGGAATAGGCAAATCTATAGAAAGAATGTTCATTAGCAGTTGCCTGGGGCTAGAGAGGGACAGGTAGGGTTTAGGGAGAAATGGGGAGTGACTGCTGATGGGTACCAAGGTTTCTTTTTAGGGCAATAAAAATGTAGGGCTGGGGATATAGCTCAGTTGGTAGAATGTTTGCCTCGCAAGCACAAGGCCCTGGGTTCAATCCCCAGCACCAAGAAAAAAAAAAAAGTTGTAAAATTCACAACTCTGAACGTACTGAAAACCCATTCATTACACATTTTAAATAAGTGAACAGTATTTGAATTATCAACTCTACAAAGATGTTACATAGAAAAATACTCCCCAATAAAAGAAACTGCTAGTAATGAAATTAATAGAGGCAACATATGTTAGCAAATGACAAAATAGACATGACACTTAGCTGGATTATTCAGCAATATACATTTTTAACTAAAATTTGATTTATAAAAATTATTTTCAAAATTAAACCATAGTTTTTATGAGAAAAATATTATTTCCAGAAGTATAAATCCTATACCTTGAGGTATGACCTTCCATGAAATGTATAGTTTCTTCCACCACAAAGGGAATTGCTGTTGTGAATCATACAGTACAATTCAGATAACTTAAGAGAATATTAAGGTGCTGAAATTAAAAAAGTCAAACAAACTTACATCAGGTTCTAGGGTCACACAACGCTGGAATGCCTTTGCTGAGCCTCCATAGTCTTCCAGGGCCAAATAAGCACAGCCTAGAGAAAACCACACCCCAAGCTGCAAAGACCAAAAGACACAGTCATTCAAGTGCACAGAGACACATATGAAGGAAATAATCTGAAAATTATTAAAGATACCATCAACACATTACAATTAAGAATTCAGAGCTAGGGGCTGGGGAGATAGCTCAGTCGGTAGAGTGCTTGCCTTGTAAGCACAAGGCCCTGGGTTTGATCCCCAGCACCCAAAAAAAAAGAATTCAGAGTTATATAATAAACATTTACCTTACATTTAGTTTAAATGCAAGTAGTAATGGAGATGGATTTTTCTATATAATTTGCAAAGCTAATATAACTGAAAGCATGTGCAACATCATTGCACATCTTTTGCCGAGTAAGATCATAATGGATACTAACAAAATTCTTTAGATGCACTAACAAAATTCCTTAGATGCAATGGAAAGCATTGTTTACAAGCCTTTATATTAGAGCCTGATATTATAAACTTGGGATTAATCAAAGATTTTTCCTGGGCATCTTCTATATAAAAAGGGTATACAACTTTTTCTTTAAAACGGCAAATTTGCAATGGATAGATAAATCCCAAACATATAAAGACAGATTTCTGCTTTCAGCTTCAATTACTTCACAACTTGTGCAGTTTAACAAGAGTCAAACTAGCCTAATGTCTATCCGCATAAGCATGTCTGATTTTCTTCTTCTTCTTCTTCTGTTTTGGGTGGTGCTATGGATAGAAAGTAGGGCTTCACAAATGCTAGGCAAGCACTCTACCACTGGGCTGCATTGCCAGCCCCTGAAAATAACCTGGACCACACTGGCTCAGAATCTGGATTATCAAACAAATGCAAAGTGACTCAAGTCAATAACATTTGTAAACACTGAGGCTGGGAAAACAGGTAAAATAGGAAGTAGATTTTCAAATTACAAAAAAATTCTTTCCATCATAGGGTTTCCTTAAAATTCAATAGCCCCTATCAAGAGGGAGATAAAGCTGATAAAAATTCAATCCTATTAGTCAGAAAAGCAGCCATTACAAGTTAAGTTTGTTTTCCTTTCAGATATAGACTGTACGGCGGCAGCAGATGGAAGTCTACCTTCTTACTGAGCGCCAGCACAGAGGCAGTGGCACTTTAGTGGGAAAGGAAATGAGGTGCTCCATTATCTGTCCCCAGCCTTCCTCAGAGGCAGAGGAGGAGGCTGCCTCCACTTCCCTCCTCCCTTAGCCATTCCCACAAACTTGCTCCATATGGCCTGTTGAGGCTTGAAAGTTCTTTAAGCAGATAAAGATTTTTAGCTAAAAGAGTTAAGAAAACAAGCATCCTTGGGCAATTTAACATTTTGCAATGAATTCACGAAAGGCTATAAGTAATTACGATACAGAGAACAGATTTTGTTAGAGGGGTAGGTGATGCCTGAAAAGAGGGCAGAGGTGTGTCTGATGGGAGTAGGGAGAAATAGAGAAACTAGATTGAAACTAGAATTACAAGTTCACTTTTCTGAATTATGGGACTTACAGCAACTTAAAAATGAGCTCACAACTTTGCTTTTATCTGGTTATTTGTAGAACCAAATGAAAAGAACTTCATTGCACTAACCATGCTCACTAAACATGATACACTCTGATAGGACCTAAAGTCTGATGTTAACTTAAAAAACAATATAAAAACCAAGCCAGAGTTTGAAAGTTTAAAAACCTATTGACTATATTTCATCAATTCTAAGGTACAATTTTTTTTTTAAATTCAACATCTCTGAAATAAGAGATGCATCTCATCAGTTTTATTGGCAATTTTTTCCCCTATATGAAGCAGTGCTTAATGGGGTGCCCTTTATAACTGATGGCCTCTTAGAAACAATGAATTATGGTAGTTATGTTTATTTGGAACGAGCGCTGTCTCCTTCTGATACTAGATTAAAAACAGTGAGAACTACCCTCAAGGTTCTCTAAATTCCTGTGTCTTGCTTGTTTTCTATATCACCAAAGGACAAATCCTCTCTTCCATGAGTTGTTAAACTAGCAAGTGTAAAATCAAGATCTAAATAAAGAATTTTATTTTTCAATCCACCTGAAAAGATTTACAAAGATTGCAAATATCCCAAATTAACAATCACTACATAGCTCTAAAATGTACTGGTGATAAGATTTACTCTTTACCTTTTGGTTTTAAAAAATCAGTTAATGTTTTATAACCAGTATCTTATAATCAAAACAAATGTACTAAAAAGCAGACATATGATTTATAAAGTATCATAAGGGTACTCTTTTTACTCTAGATTATTTTTGCAGTTGTTTAAATAATTTGCATTGAAGGAAATCCTAGAATCAACTAAGTACTAGATTTCATCTACCGACAGCATATAATTATGATGGGTGAGGACCTCTATATATACCTTATTCTTTGAAATTGTGCAAGACCCTTTTCCTTCTTATTAAAACTCTAGGATCTTCTCGCTTATGGCTTGCTTCTCAACTGAGATCCTTAGAATCTGGGGAAAAGGAGAATACTTGGTGCCTCTTTAGTCTTTTTCTTTTTTTCATTTTAAACTATTAAACTATTATTATCAATAATGACTACCTTCTGGACTGAGGAAGGTCATACTCTTAAAAGAACAGAACAATATAAAAAACATTAAAATTTTTTTAAAAATCAAAAGAAGCCTCCAAAACCTTCATACAAGTCCTCAAAGTGGAGCTGAGTTATTGAGTACCAAAATCTCTTATCCAGCCCAGAGCTAACAGATAGAAATAGAATGCTAGCCACATTACACCACATTACATTTTCTACTAGTTACATTTTTAAAAAGTAAAAAGAAGTGTGAATTTATTTGAATAATATCTAACTCTGTATATCCAAAATGAGATTAGTTCAATGTGTTATTAATGTACAAAATTACTGAGATATTTTATATTTGTCTTTTTCATACCAAGTATCTGACACGGCATGTCTCAGTTTTGACTAGACGCATTTCAAATGGTTGGTGGCTGCTGTACTGGGGCAGCACAGGTTTATGCTACTTCTCTGAAATGGGCTTGTAGCCCCTAGAATACATCCTGTGAGCTCCTACTTTTCATATACTATAGTTACTCTAGTTTCTTTGTATACAGTAGCAACCAAAATAATTAGCCCTTAATGAGCATCTACCATGTGTGCCAAGCACTGACACCATGAACTTTCCATTTATTACCTTATGTGTTCCTCACAAAAATTCTGTAAGGTATTTAATATCACCCTCATTAAAGTGACATCAAAGGAACGGAGGAGATTTCAACCCTATTAGCATGACCCAAAGCCAGCATCTCCTCCATTTGGTCACATCTCACTAATGGTACCATTCTGACCATATAGAAGCCACGACTCACAGCAATATCACCTGTCACAGATATAGAAAGAAAAGGAGCAGTTAACATGTGCTGGGCACACCCAAGAGAGCAATGCTTTAAGAAGCAGAAGCATCTTCCCCCAAAGGCTCTCTCCATTGGTGACGAAGGCAGACAAAGAAGTAGCAGAGGAAGGGACAACCATAGTTAATTGGAGGGAAGAGATGAAAGGCAAATTTTTTATCAAAGGGACTGGGCAAGAATGGAACAAGACAATCATTTGACAGAAAGGCTATGGCTGAGATATCTGCAGAGCTTATTTCCAAGGCAAATCTAGAAGGCAAGCCCACTACAAGTAGCAACGACTTGTAGAAACAGCCTCCTGTTTATCTCTGAGGGAGCCAATACAGAAACACAAAAGGAGCCACGTTATCTATACTTAAAAATGTTTTAAAATTAATTCTAAAATCACAAATAAAGTAACATTCTGTTACTGACTGTCTCTGAATTTTTCCCTCAAAGCCACCTAGAGAGTAAAAGAGGGGAAAGATGAGAGAGATTAAGAGATTGTGAGAAGCTGTATAACCTTGGCCACATTACTTAACTGGAGTCTCAGTCCCCCAAGTGTTAAGTGAGGGCGGTGGTCTAGGCTAAAATTCCAAGGCTCTTCAGATTTCCCATATTCTGAAAACCCAGAGGAGACACGGTTGAAAGGTACACTCATGCCATCTAGTGGCAACTGACAAAAGAAATAGATTAGGATGAGAATCAGCAGGTTTGAAGAGCTAGAAGGGAATCCATTCAATTACAGGCCTTAGGAATTCATTCAAAAGAAGCCAAGAGGAAAATAAGGCCTACAGAGGAAATAAGTTTGCTGGAAGCCACACAAGAGTTCCTGGTTCCTGGTGTGCAATATATTTGATGAAAAGAGTGACTACAATACTTATTAAAACTCAATATTTAAAATAGATATTAAATAGTGTGTTACTCTGAGGGCTAACCACCACTAGATAATGAGCACAGATTACTTTTACAATTAAAAAGTTGATTTCATAAGAGTATTTAAAGCATATCTGTAATAGGTACCACTTGCTGATATACATACCACAAATTTCTTTCTTAAATGATAAGCCTACTAAAATTTCCTTCCTCTTCTGGGTTTCTGGAGAATGAATAATCAGCAGTTCACACTTTTTACTAAGTTCCCTTACGGAGTCAACCATTTTGAATTTTTTCTGTCACATATACTAACAGCTAACAGAACAGAATCCTAGAGCTACACTATGCTCTCTATTCTTTCCTGCCTCACTCCCATGATGCAAATGTGGATGAGCTGTTGAATGTGTTTTCATTAAACAGGAATGACACAAGTCAAATCCGAGAGTGACTGATGTCAATGCTATTTGGTAGTAGCTTTTTCTAAAGTGATACTTGATTCTCATATTTTTACAAATATGCACTGCCAACTCTCAGAACCAAATTTCTTTTACTAAATTCTAAACTGTCCTCCCTGAAAAAGCACAAATCTTAACTTGTCAGTTTCTCTGTCTTGCTAAAGAAATAATTTAGTGTTTTTCTTAAAACTAAAAAATGTTTTTAGTTATAGACGGACACAATACCTTTATTTTATTTATTATTATGTGGTGCTGAGGATTGAACCCAGTGCTTCACACGTGTGAGGCAAGCAGCCCCAGCCCCATATTTATAAAATGTATAAAAACTATTTTTTATATTTAATTTATATTTATTTATTTATTTGTATTTAATTTATATTTATTTTTATAAAAATACATTTTATAAATATTTTTTCTTTAACTGTAAGTTATTTAATGCCCTTCTCTTATTCTTGTCTAGATTTGGTTACCACTGGTTCTTATATTTGCCCATTCTTTCCAGAACATTCACAATGTGTTCACATGTCCTCTGTATATATGACTCTCCTGTTACATATCTCTTCCTATTAGGCTATAAATAATGGGGCAACAATGATTTTCTACCACCATTACTATTACAGTGCAACAGACAGGAAAGAAAAGTACCTCTATTACTGAGAACTTACCATGGGCTAGTGTTATGGTTTAAATATGAGCTCCTGTGTTAATGCAGAAATGTTAGGAGGTGAAATGACTGGATTATGACAGCCATACCCTAATCAGTCCCATCTAGTTTGAATGGACTGCTGGGGTAACTGTAGGCAGGCAGGGCGTGGCTGGAGGAGGTGGGCCACTAGGGCGTGCCCTGAAAGTGTTCTTCCCCCTTCTCTGTTTCCTGGCCACTAAGAGTAGAGTAGTTTCTCTCTGTCTCGTCCTTCCACCATGATAATCTGCTCACCTCAGATTCAGAGCAATGGCATCAGCCAACCATAGACTAAATCTCTTTAACTGTAAGCCAAAATAAACTTTTCCTCCTCTAAGTTGTCTTGCCAGGTATTTCAGTCACAAGCAACAAAAGGGTGACTAACAAACGTTTGCTTGTTTTAGTCTGCTTTTCTGTCACTGCAACCAAAAGACCTGACAAGAACAATTTTAAAGGAGGAAGGGCTTATTTGGGGCTCACAGTTTCAGAGGTCTCAGTCCACAGACGGCCAACTCCATTGCTCTGGACCTGAGGTGAGGCAGACATTGTGGCTAAAGAAAGCAGCTCAGGGCATGGTCACCAGGAAGCAAAAATGAGAGCCTGGTTCAACAGGGACAAAATAAGAGCCCTAAAGGCACACCCCCGGTGACCTACCTCCTCTAGTCACACCCTACCCGCCTACCGTTACCACCCAGTTAATCCATTCAACTGGATTAATGCACTGATTGGGTTAAGGCTCTTATAACCCAATAAATTCACCTCAAACATTCTTGTATTGTCTCACACATGGGGGGAATACCTCATATCTAAACTATAACAAAGTCTTTACAGACATTGTTTCTTCTTTTTCCAACAGTAAACTGACATAGGCATAGTAATCCCCATTTTACAAAAGCTCAGAAAGATGAAGAGAGTTGCCTATCTTATTCTCCTTGGGGTTCCTCGAATTCAGAACCAGATTTAAGGCAGCAAACCTTTTCCCTCCCCATCATACTTTAGTCACAGCTACAGCCCAGATGTTATCAAAGTGCTTGGATTTCTTGGCAGTTATACAAGTTAGTCCTCAGGAGTTCCATTTTTCATTGCTTACCAATATGAGAAAGGAGGAACAAAAAGGAAGGAAATGCTTTTTTTCTGTACATATTATTCACATATGTTCATCCTGTCTTCTCCATTGGAATGTGAAGCCAAACATCCTTGAGTCTTCCAACCACATATAATACAGATACACAACAGAAACTAACTCCATTTCAAATAAAAATATTGTCTTCTTTCAAAACTAAAATGAAAGAGAATGTTTACCCCCACATTCTCCAGGATGATTAGAATCATGGAGGACTGTATCATAAAAATCTGGTCTTCTATGTATCAACAGGCTGGGAAGGATGGCCTTGTTTCATCAGTAATTCCCTGGACTCAAGAAGATTTACTCACTGTCATGTGCTAGATAGTTCCAAACCATCAATCTTACATCTTCACTTTGCTTCTGATGGCTCTTCATTAAAGAAAAAAGTTCAAACCTGACACTGGTATTCTGGGCTCTCCAAACTTGGCCTCAACAAAATATGTCATTACTTACTAACATGATATCTTCAAGAGGTAAAACAGTAAAGAGGCTGAGAGAAAAGAACTAGAACATCCAGGTTAAAATCCCACCGCTAGGCCCCACCCCCATATGCTGTGGGATTTGGGACAAATTTCTTAGCCCTCTATTTCCTCATCTGTGAAATGAGGGTGAAAACAGTAAGTATCTCAATGGTTGTGCAGAGGATTAAAAATATATGCAAAATGCTCACAGAACAGTACCTGGAACTCAGCAAATACTCAACATCAGTAGCTATTATTGTTATTACTAAATAAAATATGAACAGTCAAATCTATTAGTTACCAAGAAACTTTGCTCTCTACATGGTTGGTATTTATATCTGCCTGTCTCCTTTCCTGGAACACATGTTCCCATTTTTTTCCCCTCCTACCCAATCCTAACCATTCCTCCTGGTCCACATCAATTCTCACTTTCTCCTTTCATCACCAGGCACCCTAAGCATGTTGTTTATTTACTCTAACCCTTGGTTACCCACACTATTCATATCTCCTTTCTCCATTTAATTCATATAAGCCACGGGACAGTAAGAGTTCATATCTTAACATAGTTCTTTTGTTATGTTCCTCAATATCTTAAAATGACTTACAAAAACTTCACACATACTAGCTTAGAATTTAGATGCTTAATAAACAGAAATACCTATTATAATATTAAGGCTCTCGTCTTCCTTCAATTGGAGGAAGTCTCATTTGAAACATTATTCCTTGCTTTAGAGCTAAAGACTTTTATCCCTTCTCTTCTCCTCCTTTCTCTTTCTACTAGAAAGATATTTCAGAGTTTTCTTCCCCTTTTTCTTTATAACATTCAATCTCTCCAATGGATTCATTCTCTTCTTTATCCACTGGAGTCTTCCATTTCTCTCTCCTACCAAATAAAGGTTTCTGCTACCTGGACAAGCTCTCCTTGATACTTTGGTCCCTCTGAGTTCACCACTCTACCTTTGGCTCCCATCTCTTGGCCCACTCCCAGTGCTCCTAAGTCAACAGGCTTCAGTCTATCGTGTTTCCTAACCTACCACTCACTTGTTACTCTCTAGAATCTGTTTTTGAAGGTCATCAGTGAGCTCAAATCCAATGATCTTTTCTTGGCCTTCCCCAGACTTTATCGTTACATGTGACATCACTAACTGACGTGTGTTCTTCCTTTGGTTTCCACAAACCCCTCCTTGATCAAGACTCTGTTGTATTCTGTTTGATTCATATTTCACTGATGACATTTTTTTTTTAACCTTCCTCCCACAGATGGAGATGTTCAAAGTTCAGGATACTGCCTGATGTTTTCTTCCAACACAGTTTTCTATGAGGAACTTGGTCACTTTCATGGTTTCAACTCACTTCTACAGAAAGCCCCAAATGCATGCTCCACTCAAACCTCACCGTGGTGTGTCATTCCATGCAGCTTTTATCTCCAATGGGCTACCAGCCATCTCTGCTTATATACGACACCTTCTCCTCATATTTACCAAAGTCACATCACCTTCCCTCAAAAGATATTTCCCTCCCTCCTAAATTCCTCATAGGTATCCATAGAGATATTCTGTTGCTGGGCATGTAGCTCAGGGATAGAATATGTGCTTTAGCATGCCCAAGCCTTAAGTTTGATCCCCAGCACCACACACACATAACACAAAAAAGACATTTTCCTTTTTAATTAGGCAGTTGTGAAAACTGGTATCCTTTCTGATTCCAAAATCTCCATCAATCCTGCCAGCCCAATGTCAAACCCAGAAATTTCTTCTTTATAAAAAGGTTTCAACCAGTTCTCTTTTTCATACCCCCTGCTAAAGTTACAATACTCCTTTATGACATTCATTCCCCAAACTTCCTATAATATCACTTTAATCACATCATTCTTTTGTTCAAAACTACAATAGACTCCCACATCCAAAGAGTTAGATAACCCTGACGCAGGGTATTTAAGGCCCTCTGCAAACTAGTTTTATCCATATCATTTCCTAACATAAACTCTCTGCTGTCTGCTGATAGGCTGATTCAGCCTCCTTCAGCCGCACACTCATGTCTGGAACAAAACAGGCACTGGATAATGCTTTCTCCAGCAACCACATGATGTACTGTTCAAACTGCAACATTTTTGAAAGTGAATTGGAACCCTAAAACACAATTTAAATTAAGTGATTTTTTAAAAGCTTATTTATTGACCAATCAATTGTTGGTTAGCAAAATATCAAAGCACTTATAAGATCAGTCTAATAAGTCATTTTCAAAAATAAAATCACTGCTGAATAGTAAAAATATATTAAATTAAAATTTCACCTTAGTTTCTTTTAATTTTTTTAGTTGTAGGTGGACACAATACCTCTATTTTATTCATTTTTATGTGGCACTGAGAATGGAACCCAGTGCTTCACACGTTAGGCAAGCGCTCCACCACTGAGCCACATCCCCAGCCCTCACCTTATTTTTTGTAATTTGTGTCCTTATCATCACTAAAATGATTTTATCTTCAGTGTTTAATTTTTTACCTGAATGTATAATAGCATTTAGAGTAATGTCAGATGTTTCCCCTATAACAGACTGATTTTCCCAAAGTTATTTAGAATCCACTGAGTTAAACAAATTAAACCATTATACGAAATAAATGGATTTTTTATTTGAAGCATCTGATGTCCCTAATACAAAACTGGCAAATTCAACTGTTTACAGAGTACTTTTGCTAAGAGAACTAATCAAATAACAGTTATGACCTCATATTTTGTACACACAAGAAAAAATTGGTATTGACTAATTTTCTAAACTAATTTCTCTCATTTTTGTTTTTACTACATAAAAGGTCAAACATTAAAGAATGACATGAAAATTCACCTTGTACAGTTGCATGTTAAACTGTCAACTTTGGACATGGCCTTCTTAAAAAATGAACAAAAAAATCAAACAAATATTTGACACAAAATGTTACTGTTTCTTTCACAGATGGATGGGTCTTTTGGTTTTCACATGTCAGTGATGTCACTACGAATCCTGAGGTGGAGAGTAAATGTCAACTACACGGTGTGAAATTACACTCACTCATTAAACTCTTTTGACAAACACAAATTGAGTTCTTTCCCCCTTTGTACTGGGGATTGAACCCAGGGCCCCGTGCATGCTAGGCAAGTACTCTACTACTGAGTTACATCCCCAGCCTTTTTTATTTTATTTTGTGGTAGGGTCTCATTAAGTTATGCAGGCTGGCCTTGAACTTGTGATCCTCCTGCTTCAGTCTCCTGAGTAGTTGGGGGATTACAGGTGTGTGCCACCATGCCTGAGTTTTTAATTATTCTAAAATTGTGCATTTTTTGTTTGATTGGTTTTTGGAGATTACTATCAAAAGGATTTATTATAAACTATAAGAAATTACCAAACAACACAACATAAAATAACAGTAAGAAACCAAACTCAGTAACAGAATTCAGACTATTCTTCATATGCTTTATCCACAGCAAGACTGCTCTACCTCTCTTCCTGTGTTAGCCAACTTTCATCATTGTAACCAAAATATCTGACAGAAACAATTTAGAGGAGAAAAGATTTATTTTTGACTCATGATTTCAGTTCGTGATCAGCTGACTCCTAAGCAGAACCATCAAGGCAGAGGGTGTGGCGAAGAAAGCTGCTCAGCCCATGGCATCAGGGAAGCAGATAGAAAGGAAGGGGCCAGGGACAAGTTACAGTCCCCAGGAGCACCCCCAGCGACCTGCTTCCCCAGCCATGCCCTACCTGCCTACTACCTCCTCTTAGTATGTATTCAAATTATTAAATCCAATTGTGATCCAATCACTTCCCAAAAGCCCCACCTTTGGACACTGCTGCGCTGGGCACCAAGTCTTCAATGCATGAGCTTCTGGGGGACACTGCAGATTCAAAACATAACGTGTCCCCTTATTGCAAGCCTGAGTTCCTAATTTCCTGCTAATCCTGCCAACTGGCAGTCAGACAACTTCATGTATCTCCCAGGCTGCAGTATCGCATTTATAGCCTGGTATATATGAAGGGGCTCATGGAGTCATTGGCTCAAATATTTGTCCCACCATGACTGAAGACCTGAAGGACATGGCTATCCTGAACCACTTGAAGCAAACAGAGGTGGTTTTACCAGCAAGCATCCTGCATGCTGTCCTTGGAAAGGAAGTGTTAGTTAAGTTGCATCTGGAAAAGAATAAAGGGGAAAAGCAGGCTATTACTTCTCATCCTTCAGATCTGAGCACATTATAGTGAGAGTTCCACTCACTGCACGCTCATTAAGCACAGTGTTAGATGAGACTATGGCAGAAAATGGAAGAAGAAAATGGATGCCCAGGAAAACCCATCCCATCTTCTTTCAATGTAACTACTGAAAATAGTACTTCATTTAAAAAGGAAAATCTGGAACAAATCCTAAACTGGGGCTGGGGTTGTAGCTCAGTGGTGAAACACCTGACTCACATGTGTGAGGCACTGTGTTTAATCCTCTGCACCACATAAAGATCAAGTAAATAAAATAAAGATATAGTATCCATCTACAAAAAAAAAAAAAAACAAAAAACCACTAAACTAGATGAATGGCTACCAGGATAACAGGCAAATGTTGGGACAGTGACAGATGTTTAGTGAACTCTCAAATACACTGCTAGTAATATCATACGACCTTACAAAGATGAGTGACCAGTTGATTGGATAGAGGAGTAAAAAAAATAAGTCTTAAAAGAAAAGAGGGACTGAGAAAAGAAAAGGGAAAACATGTATATTGAGTTGGGATGGAAAAATTCATAGGAAGTACCATTCTCCTTTTTCAATACTACACGAATTAGTTTGATAACTACATAATTTCTCCATTTTTACTATCTGCATAAGAGTAAGGGGCAACAGAATAATAACTACTCAAGGGTAGGATTTATTTTTTAATGATGGTCCTGTGTCTAAGAAATCCTGCCTGAGAGATTTGATTGGATTTCCCTCCCATTTTTTTTAGTTTCAAACACCCTAAAATCAAAGTCTAAAGTTGAATTTTAGAAGTTTCAGAAGTTGCTTGGGAAAATGAGAGAAGTGGGTATAACACAGTGCTACCTGGCAATCTCCAAGTACAGATGCAAATGGCACGTGTCTTCTGGTCCTCTAACAAATGCACCACAGACAATGCATTTAGCTCTGCAGTCCGTTCTTGTTATAAGACTAAACATTTTTATATCAAAGTCATTCAAATACCTCTCTCAGTTTGCCTAAATTGTGTTATTAAACCTAATTGTTTGGATATGTCTGAAAAAAGAAGAGGAAATTTCTTAAATTCCATTTTCTATCTCCCTTCATCGTGGGGTTTAAAGGAGACAACGTGGCATAGAGGAATGCTCCTTCTTCAGAGACAGTTCCAATGGATCGCACAGTCAGTCCACGGTGTCTGAGTGTGTGTCTTCTAGTAGCTCTCTACAACTGCAGCATCAAATGCCTGCATATTTTGGCATGACTTACAGTCTGCTTGAATTGGATCCATATGACAGGCTGCAAAATAGCCTCACGTAACATCTGTTTGTACTGCGACTCTGCTTTGTGTAATTGTCATTTCTTTGTCTAAGTAATTAGTCCTAAATTACATAATGAAGCCATCAAGGCCTGTCCAGTCCTCCCTTGCAATTTCCCTCACATCATCCTTCCTTTCTTATGTCCCTGTCACACTGTTAACTGTCAGGGTCAAACTAGACTATTACATAGCCTCCCGACTCTGTCCACATCTACTGTGTCCCACAGTGAGCATTGTGGGCAACGCTGAATTACCTCCTTGCATCCCCCATTCCTTCATTTAAAACAAGGCCCCAAACAAATCTACCCTTCAGTGGCTCCCTACTGTCAAAGAAAGGGCAAACAGTTCAGCCTCACCTTCAAGACCTGTCGTTAACTGGATCCAGTCTAGCATTCCCACTGTCACTGCCCTATTTCCCTCACTCTAAAAATCCCACCCAAACAGTAACAACTCTGCTCCCTTACACGCATGTGTGTGCACACACAATTCTGATTGCAGGGTTCCCTTGCCTGCATGCCCTCACCACTGACCTTCCTTTACCTATTCAAGTACTACTTGTCTGTCAAAGCCAAATTCAGCATTTTCACTTCACTGTCTATGAAAGGTACAAATGTTCTCTTGGGCCTTTCTGAAAGAATTAGTGCTTTACACTAACCCAATGGGTAATTTCTTTGATGTGTCATAGTGTTAGTCTGGTCTCTGTTTGTTTTACAGATTGTACCTGAGAGCCCAAACTGTACTATATGGTGACCTGCTGTTACTTCTTCATTCTTTGGTTCAGTGCTATACACATAGCAATGAGTATAAATTTGACTGAATAAGCAATTAAAGATGTTATTTGTTCACCCATTCAACAAATGTTTATTAACATACATATGTGCAAGGCAGTGATACAGGCACCAGGAAAACAGAAATGAACCATGTGTGAAAATCCTTGCCTTTGTGGAACTTACATTCTAGTTGAAGAAAAATAATATTTTTTATTTAAAAAAATGTAAGCTATATATAATATTGGAAGATATTGAAAGCCACAGAGAAAATGAAAGTGGGGAAGGAAAATCAGGAATCTAAGTTAGGGGTGTGATTTAAAAATAGAACAAGCACCGAAGGCCTAAGAAAGTGACATGGGCAATGACTTATAGAAGGTCTGGGAACCAGGTATGGATGTCTGGAAGAAGAACATCCTAGGCAGGGGGAGGGCAGGTGCTAAGACTCGGAGGTGGGAATATATCTGTCTATTCAGAGAGGAACATGGGGAAAGGAAGGGAAGGAATAGGAGGAAAGAAGGAGGAAAAAGAACAGGAGCTTTACTGGGAAAAGCCTTGAGAGATTAAAGGACTTGGCTTCTATCGCCAGGGCAACAGAGCACAGGGGTGACACGACCAACCTGAGTTTGAAGGATTAATTTGGAAGCTCACTAAAATCAGACAGATGAGGACAAGGAAAGAGGCAGGAGGACCAGCAAAGGCAGCTATGTAATTAATCAGGTGAGCCATGGGGATGTGGACCAGGGCAGGGGCGGGTGTTAAGAAGTAGTCTGGGTATATTTTCAAGGTAGATGTGCTAGGATTTGCTGGTGGATTGCATGTGGGGCACAAGGGAAAGAAGAATTAAGGACTACTTCAAGGTCGAATGAGGCTGCTGTTTACAGCAATGGAAATAAGCTTGGGAGGAACAGGTTCTAGAAAGTGGGAAACATTTCAGATACTGGAAATGCTAAGTTAGAGTAATGAGTGGGGAGATTAAGGAAGCAGATATAGGAATCTAGAGTTCAGGGGAGAAGACGGGACTGAAAACAAAATTTGGGGAGCTGTCGGGGGTTGTCAGTTACAGATGGTCTTTAAAGCTACGGGACTAGATGAGTGCTCGAGAGAACAATCCATCTGTGAGGTGCCTGCCACTGACGGAAGCGAAACTATGGCAGGCCGGGCGGGGACGGGGGGCTCATTTTCCTACTCACACAGAAGCTGGGATTAGGGAAATGCTGGACAGAGGCCAGTAAGATAAGCAGGAGAGTTTTCTGGAAAAGTTAAAAAAAAAATTTCAGTGCTGGGGATCAAAACCAGGCCTTGGGGTCTGGTAGGTAAGCGCTCCACCACTAAGCCACATCCCTAACCCTGGAAAAATAAAACTTTAATATTGATTTGTTAGTTCTATTCTCTACCAAACCAAAACAAAACAAAACAACCACAGTGTGGTTGGTAATCAAGTTAGAGAAGTTTCTCAACCATAACACTACTGACATGGGCCAGAAAATTCTTTACTATGGGGAGCTGTGCTGTACATTACAGGATATTTAACAGCATCCCTGGTCTCTGCCTACTAGAAGCCAGTAAATAGCACATACCCATACTCCCTTTCTGCGAGAACCAAGAGTCCCCAGATAATGTCACACGCCTTTGGAGGGGAGGAGAACAAAATAATCCCCAATTGAGAACCACTGAGTTAGAGCAAGTTGTCAACAAAAACTAGCTCCTAAGTATACTTTAAGCATCCCTGCTGCCAAAACAACCACTAACAGCTGCTGCTATCTGGTACTTACACCCATCATGCTCTCTTCTGTTATTTTACTAGCCGCCTGATTTGGAAGTTTCTAATTATATTCGCTACCTGGAGTGAGGAAAGTATGCAATTACATCGATCTGCCACAAAAAAATGCACTGCTGGGGCTGGGGATGTAGCTCAGTGGTAAAGTGCTTGCCTCACATGCACAAGGTCCTGGGTTCAATCGCCAGCATCACACATACAAAAAGGCACTTGTGATTTTTTTCAAAGCAAAAGATACTTCCTGAGTCTACCCTGTTTAAAAGTGACCATTTCTGCACACCCATGTTTAGAGCAGCACTATAAGAATCAAAAAGTAGAAGCCACATGTTCACCAGGTAAATGCATAAACAAAATGCAGTACATACACAGAATGGAATAGTCTGAAGCATTACAACAGAAAGGAGGCTCTGACATATGCCGCAACATGGACAAGCCTCAAGGACGCTGTGCTAAGTTAAATAAACCAGCCACAGAAGGACAAATCCTATGCGGTAGTTCTGCTTTGCTGAGGTATACAAAGTAGTTAAATTCATAGGACCAAAGTAAATGGTGGTTCCCCAGGTTGGAGAACGGAAAATGGGAAGTTATTGTTTAAAGGATATAGAGTTTCAATTTTAAAAGATGAAAAGGTTTTGGAGGGATATAAAGAACTCAAAAAAGTTAACACTCAAAAAACAAATAACCCAACCAATAAATGGGCAAAGGAACTGAATAGATGCTTCACAGAAGAAGAAATACAATTGATCAACAAATACATGAAAAAATATTCAACATAACTAGCAATTAAGAGAAAAGCAAATTAGAAGTACACTGAGATTGCATCTCACTCCAGTGAGAATGGCAATTATCAAGAACACAAGCAACAATATATGTTGGAGAGAACATGGGGAATAAGGTACACTATACCTTGCTGGTAGGACTGCAAATTGGTGCAACCACTCTGGAAAGCACTATGGAGATTCCTCAGAAAACTTGGAATGGAACCACCATTTGACCCAGTTATCCTACTCCTCAGCCTATACCCAAAGTACTTAAAATTAGCAATCTATAGTGACACAGTCACATCAGTGTTTTAGCAGTTCAATTCACAATAAGTTATGGAACCAACCCAGGTGCTCTTCAACAGAAGAATGGATAAAGAAAATGTGGCATGAGCTGGGGATATAGCTCAGTTGGTAGAGTGCTTGCCTTGCAAGCACAAGGCCCTGGGTTCAATCCCCAGCACTGCCAAAAAAAAAAAAAAAAAAAAAAAAAAAAAAAAAAAAAAAAAGTGGCATATATACACAATGGAATATTACTCAAACATAAAGAAGAATGAGATTATGGTATTTGCTAGTAAATGGATTGAACTGGAGACTACCATGTTAAGTGAAATAAGTCAATCCCAAAAAACCAAAGGCTGAATGTTTTCTCTGACATGAAGATGCCGACTTACAATGGGGGTATGTGTGTGAAGATTCACCACATTTGGTGAGGGGATGAGAAAGACAGTACAATGAATTGGGCATAACTTTCCTGTGTTCATAAATGGATACACGACCAGTATAACTCCACATCATGTACAACCACAAAAATGGGAAGTTATACTCCATGTACATATGACATATCAAAATACATTCTAGTGGTAGAGTGCTTGCCTTGCCATGTGTGAGGCACTGGGTTCGATTCTCAGCACTGCATATAAATTAAAAAAGAAAATAAAGGTCCATCAACTAAAAATAATATATTTTTAAAAATATATTCTACTGTCATGTATAACTAGAAAGAACAATTTTTTTTTAAAAAAAGATTCTGGAAACTGGTTGTCCAACAATATGAACGTACTTAACACCACTGAATTATAAATCCAGAAGACACTAAAATGGTAAATTATATGCTATTTTTACTAAAATCAAAGAAAAGTGTGAGTGCTGAAGTCAAATCATCTGGCTTTAAATACCAGCAGAATGCTGAAAGAGGTAATGGCTCACAGTAAGTACTCAGTAGTTGTTAGTAGCTAATTGTACCAGAATTAGCTACTTCATAGCTACTTAGTAGCTAACTAATTTAACTAGAATTATACCAAGTTAGTGTGCATGTTTGCCAGGAGCCATGATTGACAGTTCCACGTACCTTTAATTGGTGAAGTGAGAAAGCAGCTACAAATAAAGTTTGGTAGAAAAAAATGACTTTCTGATAATAAAATCATTTTTACTAACTGAATATCATTAAGTATAAAGTAAGGTTAATCTCATTCTCCTCAAAATCAGATCCTCTCCTATGAATTTATCGTGTCACTTACTTTAAAGATCCAGACTCTTTTTGTATTAGTTTTTCAAGCCTTAAAAATATTTTAAGCATTCATATTTATCTACATACACACATTTTCCCCTTAAATTATCAACAATTCATTCTAAATGTAGGCCTATTTATATACTTTCTTTCATTACTGACTTCAGTAATAGCTTGTGAAGTCTGACAGTTTTGACTCATTCATTTTCTTCCTTGCAGAATTACTCAAAATGGTGTAATTTTAATAGCTGCATTAGAGTTAAAGACAGATAAGAGAAAGAAAAAACAACAGAAAAGCTAAAGCAACAGAAAGAAGAGGAAACCCACTGTTCACTATTGGTGACAAGCAAAAAGTAGATTACAGCCTAAGTTCTTAGGTCCCCAGTCATTAGGATGGAAACTGGTACTCAATCAGTCCCTGACTGCAGCGGAGGTACTCACCTGCATGGGGTTAATCTTCACTGAGCGTTCAAAGCACTCCACACATTCTTGAAACTCCTTGTTCCGAAGATGAAGGAGGGCTTTGGAGCGCTGGGCCCGAGCACTGCGGTGCCGGGACAATTCCCAGGCCTTGTCATAGCAGGAGTGGTCTCGAAGGACATCTCCAAGCAAGCAATATAAACTTGGTGTTTCTTTTTTCTCCAGTTCTTGCCTGAGGATTTCTTCTGCCTAGAAACAACAACAGAAATAATGAAAATACTTCATTGTGACTGCTATTTTTAGGATATATACATCCTTTATTCCATATGATCCAAAATTTTATTTTTGGCGATTGAGATTACTTGCTTATTCCAGGCATCTAGGTAGGACACAGGCTGCCCAAGAGAGGCCCAGTGGAAAATAAATATGGTACAGTAAAAGAGGAACAAGGAGGAAGAGGTGAGTCCTGATTTCCTGACCTGAAATCCCGCAGAAAGGCATCCAGGAGTGGCTCACTTCATGATATCAGATGAGCCTAATTAGCCCTTTTCCTTTCTACAGTTGTCACCACTGTAACAATCTATTAGAATAGTGCCTTTAATTTACCTCTACCCAACAGCATTGAAAAGTGTGTTCTTTTCTTAAAATGTTATGCTTGGGAAGTCTGGGATGGCTGAGACGTTGATAAAAGAAGGCAGAGGATACAACGAAGGGGCATCGCTAAAAACCCACCTCTGAAACCACATCTCACCTCACAAACTTGCCAACACAGGAGCTCTCTAACGCCAGACAGTCCACTCACTGCAGACATCAAAAATCATCCTCCGCACACTGCACGGCTTGAGTACTATTCCCGCCTGTCCCCAGTTCAGAGCCACCTCATCACTCACGCTCATTCTAAGCTCGTCACCACTAGTCCTCCACTTCCCCTGTCTGTGTCTGCCACGCTGTTTCTGATAAATTTCAACAGACGGCAAGAAGCATGGGGGTGACCTGACTACACATCCTCACACACAAATAATACCACCACACAAACAGCAGTGGTAGCACCAAAGATGCTAAGACTGCCAAGGGGGTGCAGACCAAGGAAAGCCATCCTTTAATCTAAAAGCCAACATATCTATTAGATTTGCTCTAGGTTGGACAGAGCCATAATTCTTGAGCTGCCTAATTTTTGAGAAATCTTTTAAAGGAGAGATGTGCTTCTGAAATGTCTTTGGATGCTGGCTGTTCTGCATCTATGACACAGTGTGGATAATGTAGGCTTCCGTGCCTAGTATGAAAGTGGAGTCAGAACTTACAAAATAGTATCTAAGGGAAACTAATTTTAAGTCCCAAATAGACAAAACAAACATGAGGTTTTAGAATATGATACATGTAATTCCTCTATCCACAAATAATACAATAGTTAATATATCTATCCATAATTCCAGTCACCCATGAACAGATGTATTTACCAAAATTATATACAACACATTGTAGCAACCACAGCATTTCTACTGAAATGGTCTCACAGTGTGGTTGAAGGCATTTCTCTGGGCAGCACGGCACTGAAACTTGGTATTCACACCACCCCCAAAATTCTGAAGGCAAATTCACTTAACACATTTCTTTCCACTTTAGCCAGTTATAGTGGCTTCTATGGTCTACAAAAAAATTTTTTTTTCTTTTGGTCTACAATTAAATAATGACCATTATAGTAACTTGGTATAGAAGTGACTGTAGGCAAAGTACCCCTGGAGAAAAATGGAAATTTGTGAGTGGTGTCTGATCTGACAGGGCTGGAACACAGCAAGTATGCAGTGAACACGAAGGGGCGCAACACTGGAAGTCCTTGGTATCCAGTCGCAAAAGAATCCTTGAATTATCTTAAGGCACCCATCCGACACAAATTTTTTTGTACCAAGTGATGGTACACCAGGAGGGAATACAACTGTGAGGCAGGTCATCTGCTTTCAAGTTCACGGGACAGGTCAAAGAAAAAAAATGTCCCTCAGTGTTTTGATTCCTCAAGGTTAAAGAAGCAGGGAATTTCTATGATAACCTCAAACAACTTATTTTACCTTGCAGCTGACAAGATGGCAACAGCAAAAATCAAACATAGGTAGATACTGCTCCTGCAGAATTGCTGAAGGGTAATGTAGGATGAATTCAGTTTCATTAGTTCTATGTGAAAGAAATTTGATTGTGTTAATTGAATATGGTTTTAGTCTTCAATTTGATTTCTTCTACTGGCTTTCAACTATACACCATTTTATTATTATTGAGTGATTGTTCTGGATGGGCTTGTGACTATGATTAAAGTGACAATGTGTGGCTTTTAAATTAGCTGGGTGATTCATGCAAGGTCGCCATACTTTAAAAAACTTTCATGAGAAATCACCTGGAGAAAGGCCTTGGGATCAGATGAGGAGACAGAGTTGCCCAGCCAGTTCCCAGGTGTCTCATCCCCTGTGGTCCTCACACCAGCTACCATCTGATTGCAAATGCACAAGATCCCAAGCCACAGTCCAATCAAGCCATTCCTGAATTCCTGATCACAGAAACCATGAGAGAGAAACAATAACTGCTGTTTTAAGCCACTACATTTCCAGCAGGCTTGTTACATGGCAATAGGAACTTCATCTGTTGTTTAATGCAAGAGTGAATATTAGTGCCAGGTACTTCATCATCGCCAGAAGCTAAAGGTGGCACACTGATTATGAAGGAACTAGACCCAAGAATTTAAATAGGGACTTTAAATTTGGGATAATTCAGCTAAGAGAACCCTGCAAATTCTACTGAGTGTTCTATACCAGCAGCGGTATCCCTGTCCTACCGGATAGTATTAAAGCTACCTTGCTTAAGACACTACGATGACTGCATGTTTCCATTCCACATTGTCTCCAGACACAAATAATCTTACAAAAAAGAACTACAAGATATTGTTAATTTATAGAGGGAAAACCTTGGGATCAAGTGGTGAAAAAGATTCTAAGAATGCTAAGCCAGAGAGAAATGGGGTCATAATTTAAATCAGTCTGAATTTAGATACTCACCAAATAGTTTTGATTCACAACACAAACTCAAGCAGCTGGGGATGGTTCTAAATTATCTGCTCTACTGCTTGACTAAAACATGGACTCAAATGTGGCCAAAACTAAACAAAGCTGAGATACCAGAAATTCCTTGGTGTAATGTGGAGGAAAGAATCCAACAACTTAGAAGGCAAAGGCTGTTGTTAATTTATCATTTGCAACCTGCTCACCGGCCCCTGACTCTGTCCCCCTACAGAGCCTAGGGAATACTTCCTTCACTTTGGCTTCGAAGAAATATATTGCATTGGGGAAACACTGCACACTTGAAGAGTACCAAAGTAAATGTCCTGTGTAAAGTGGGGAAAAGTTCGGAGGGTCTCCTGTTGATTTCAACAGGGGTTAAATGACCCCTGAACCTCTAGAACAACAGGCACGGCCAGAGTAATGATCGGAATGGTTGGATTAGTATGGATCTTAAGTGGTAGCAGATCGTGAAACTTTTTAGGGCCAAAAGAGATGGGCAGTCAACTAAGTTCAAACTTGGTCTGCACATGTAACATTAAAAAAAAAAAAATCTAGGTTTGGAGAGCAGATGACCTAGTCTCCATGCCAGGACACTGTCTCCCACCATTTCCTATCCCTAGGTCACTTCACAGTCTTAGAGCCTCTTAAATAAAAGTAAAGGAGAAGCAATACTACTTAAGAAGGGCACTGCAACAGCATAACAAGCATGCAGATGACTTCTCGCTGGTCTTCTCCAAAATAATAAATTTCACTATTTACCAGGTATCTGTATCCTGGGGAGAAAGAAAGAGCTCATCTTTTAGAGTTAGCTGTTAGCGGATGCTGATCTGTGAGACCCAGAACACAACTGAAGAGCGAGTGCTCTGGTGTGCAGCAGTCATCATCCCACTGCAGTACGTCTCCAAGCCCACTCGGGTGACTTCCTGAGTCCCTGTACACACTGAATTAGACATAGTAAGTGAGCAGCCAGCAGAGTCCCTCATAAATGCTACTGCAGCAGACAGGGCCAAGTGAAAGTCCCTGAAGCTTTTCCTCCCCATTAAAAAAAAAAGTAAACCCAAAGCAGTCCTGCATATTTATATAAGCCACAGAGATTTGTGCCACTATCAAAAACTCGAAAGAGACTAGGAAGTGGTTGGAGAGGTCTGAGTAGTTTGAACTACCCATCTAAACTGAGAATACACATGGGTTCTGGGGAAACACCATGGGTTACTATGAACTTAATATAGAGGTGCCTCTAATTATAGCTACTATCCAAAATCTCTCTCTACTGGCGCTGTGGATACTTAGAAAGCAGGAACCAATCCAGTAAATATACTTTGTCTACCCATAGCAAGACAACCCCTGATCCAGTGGGCTTTCCCCAGCACAAAGAAAAGTACCCTTGGCCCATCATGCATCAGAATTACACGGACTTTACGCTATAATTTAGTTTGCAAGGGCTTTGATTATCTCACTATCCCATTAGACAGACCTCATTTGCCAATGACTTTGAAGACACCATGGTAATAAAATTCAAGAAACCAAGAAAATCAATTGTGTCAATGTCAGCCAAAAACCAAATGGAAAAGATCATATGCTTGACACCATGGTTATTTATTAGGAAAATGTTCAATTTATAAAAATTCATTTGACACAGTACCCCTAAGGAACCCATCTATTAAGTAAAACCAGGGGTTTGTTTAAAAAAAAAAAAAAAAGTTAAATCTTAATTGCTGTAAGGATAGCTCAGTGTAGAAATCCCTTTTGAGAAACATTAACTATGTAACACAATCTGCAAAACCACTCTGCCTGCTAATAGTTTGCCACTTTGTAAATAAGCAAACTTTGGAGTTAAACAGCTAAACCTTGCACAGGCTGGATTATGCCAAGTCAACTAGCTTAATGTGAAAACTATGTTTTGAAAAATCCCTTTTCTCTCTAAATTCACGTTAGTGTTGGCCAGAAGGGAACTTGGGGATCTAAAATCCCTTTTCCCTCTAAAACTTCACATTAGTGTTGGCCAGAAGGGAACTTGGGCAGAAGTAAAGCAACAGCCTTTACATGGCAAAGTTGTCATGGTTAAATCAGATGTCAAACAAGATGCCAAGGGGTCCGCAGTCCCCAGATTGTCCTTGCTTTTTGTGTCTTCTATGCCTTACCACCTGCTGGTTCTGCTGATCAAGAGCAACTCCAGGCCACCATTTGTTCTATTTAGTTATACATGACAGTAGACTGCATTTTGACACATCATACATAAATGGAGTATAACTTCTCATTCTTCTGGTTGTACATGATGTAGACTTACACTGGTCATGTAATCATATGCACTTAATGTCTGACTCATCCTACTGTCCTTCTTCCCCCCATATCCCCTCCCTCCCTTCGCTCCCCTCTGTCTAATCCAAAGTACCTATTCCCTAGCTCCCCACCACCTTATTGTGAATTAGCATCTACACAGAGAAAACATTCAGCCTTTGGTTTTTTGGGATTGGCTTATTTCAGTCAACATGATATTCTCCAGCTCCATCCATTTACCTGCAAATGCCACAATTTCATTCTTCTTTAAGGCTGAGTAATATTCCATTATGTGTGTGTATGTGTATGTGTATCACATTTTATTTATCCATTCATCTTTTGAAGGGCACCTACGGTTCCATAGTTTTGCTGTGGGATCAGGGTGCTGCCTCATACTAAGATGCCAAGCTTTCCACAGACCTCACCACAAAGCTTCCTTTTCATGGGCTGACTTCAATAGCTGGAAGTGCTTGGCTTATCACATTTCCCAGTAAATTCTGACTTATCCACTTATCCCAACACTTCAAGTGAACTGGTGAATGATCTTTCCCTGATCCTCTGACTCCTTATACACCTTCATTTTCCCAGTTCTTCCTATATTTGCATAAGATTTAATGCCTTCGGTAAACCCTGTATTCCCAAAAATATTTGAAGTGATTGTACTTCCTTAAATAAAGCAAATCTGAGTGATACAATCTTTATTTTTCAGTTTTACCTTTTAAACTCCATGTGTATCCTTCCATTTGATTTATATGTTACTTTTGTTATTGCTGTTGATGTTGTTTGTTTTTGTTTGTTTTTGTTTTGTTTTGTTTTTTTGGTACCAGGTATTGAACTCAGGGGTAATCAACCACTGAGCCACATCCCCAGTTCTATTTTGTATTTTATTTAGAGACAGGGTCTCATAAGTAGCTTATGGCCTCACTTTTTGCTGCGGCTGGCTTTGAACTTGTGATCCTCCTGTCTCATCTTCCCAAGCTGCTGGGATTACAGGCATATGCCACTGTGCCCAGCTGATTTATAGGTTAACTTTTATCCAGATCATTGTTAAATGCATTATGTCAATACCTACAATAATTCCAAGAAGTAGATATATTAATGTACCCATTTGAGATAAAGAAAGAAGCACTTAGATTTCTTGGTCAACTGGTCAGCCCCAAACCAAAAGACACTAAGTGGAAAAGCAAGAACTTGATTCCAGGCAAAATACTATTCCACAGGTGGACACCAGCAAAAATGGTGTTAAGAACATGCTCCACCATAAAAGCAACCAGAAAACCAACCAAACCAACTTTTCTGGAACTCTGAAAATTTATCAAAGACATACAATAAACAGGGAGCAGTTATTCAAAAGGAAGGGCCAACTCTTGGTAAGAATGGTAAACTTTGTAGAATTTCCATTTGTACCATTTCTATCCCCTCTCCTCTAGCTCTATGGTCGGTTTGAAAATCAATACCCTAAAATCAAGGTGAAAAACTAGAATGGATTTGAAGCTCCTATAAAGCCTCGTTTCGTTTCCAGAAAATTAGCATTACATGCCCATGTATATGCCCATTAAAAGTCAGTTTGGTGATTCCCTGGAAGAGCCCACTTACAAGGTGTCTTTATTTGACCTAACTCTGAGCTTGCCCAGTAAAAAGCCTTTGACAAAAACAATCAGAGAGAACTGATTAATTTTATAGCTGTCTGAGGTGGTAAATAAGAGACAACTGAATTGAAATGCCACATCTGAAAGTGTCCATTTAACCATGAATAAATCTTATATTATCAGTGATTAATTATAAAAGGACTAAATACTCCAAAGTCAGAGACTGGCAAAAAGGATAAAGAAAAAACAACAAGATAAAAAAAAAAAAAAAAAAAAAAAAAAAAAACAGAATCCAACTAAATGCTATCTGTAAGAGATAGATATACTTTTGACTCAAACACATAAATAGGTTGCAAGTTAAAAAAAGAAAAGAAAAAATGTGAGGAAAGAAGATAACATTATGTAAAAAGTAACCAAAGAGAGTTGGAGTAGCTATACCAATGTTGGACTAAATAGGCCTTAAGACAAAAATTGTTGACAGAAAACATGTTTTTATAAATGTTCGCTCCATCAAGAAAACAGAAGATTTACATGTACCTGAGATAGCTCCAAATAATAAGTGAAATTGACAGGACTGAAGGAAAAAATAGACAATTTAGTAATATCTGGAGATTCCACAGTTAGCTTTCAATAAGGGATAGAACATCTCTATACAGAAGACAGAACTAAAAGACCTGAATAATGCTGTAAACCAACTAGACCCAGTTCCATCCAAAAACAACTGAATATGCACTCTTTTCAAATGCATATAAACATTCCCGAGGATGTGCTGTACGTTAGGTCATAATACAAGTCTCAATAAATTTGAAAGGACTGAAGTCATATACTGTATGTTCTTCAGTCACAATGGGACTAAATTAGAAGCCAGTAACAACAGGAAATTTGAGGAATCACAAATATGTGAAAATTAAACAGCATACTCCTAAATAAATAATGAGTCAAAGAAAAAAGAACAATAAAACTAAAAACACAATGAGATAAATAAAAACAGAAACATAATATGCCAGAATGTATGAGATATGGCAAAAGTCAGGCTTAGAGAGAAATTTATAGCTACAGATGCCTATGTTAAAAGGAAGATCTCTAATCTGTAATCTAAGCTTCTATCATAAGTAACTGAAGCAAGAAGAGCAAAAAGAAGGAAATAATACAGACTACAGCATAAATAAAAGGATAGGAAAATAATGAAGAAAATCAATAAATCAAAAAGTGTTCCTAAAGATTCAAATTGCTAAAATCAGAAAAGAAAGGACAGATTCTGTTACCAAACTTACAGAAATAAAAAGGATTATAAGGGAATACCACACTCCACAGGTATCTTATACTCAAAATGGGATCTGAGGGCTGGGGTTGTGGCTCAATGTTAGTGCACTTTTCTAGCACACATGAGGTACTGGGTTTGATTCTCAGCACCACATAAGAAATAATTAAATAAAATAAAGGTATTGTGTCCATCTACAATTTTAAAAAATTTTTTAAAGATAGGCTCTGAGGCTCAGAATGTCAAATCATATTCTCAAAGCATCTGTTTAACCAAAAACACTTGCTATAAATATTTATTCTACTTCTAACTCTGCTGCATTATAGACTAAAGATTCACCAGACTCCAAGATCTAGTGTTTTTCAATCTTTGCAAAGAAGGCAATATAAAAGTGGAAGGTTAAATTATAATCAGGGAAATCTTTGGAAATGCTAGGGTGTCAAAGATACACCTTGGAATTACCTCCTCCCACCTATTGCAACTCTTTTAAGAATGAGGCACACAATGGGGGTTATGTAACTTCCTTATGAAACACTATCAGTTCTGGGCATTTTGTACACTGGAAGAATGATCTGGAAGGGCAGCTTCTTAGAGAAGGTGGGGACATACTACAGCAGTCAGCCTGCTTGCTCTGAAATAAACTCTTTCCTCAAATTCCTATTCCACATTTTTGTGTTAGATGAGTTAATTCTTTCCTGTTGAGATCTTATACCTCTTCCTTCTGCTATAAGAATGATCCTTCCCAAGGGTGGTGCTTAAAGGCAATATATCTCCTTTCTTCAACTAGTCACAATGCATTCCTCAGTCATCTTCTCTCTAAAATGTTCTAGCTTTTCTTTCTCCTCCTCTTATTCACTAAATTGATATGATTTATTACCAAATAAAGAACTACAAAAGTTGTGCCCAGTGAATATAAATAATGCACAAGGCCACTGTGCACAGCCTGTGTAACATTGCTTCTGCAAAATTAAAATGTGAGTGGCTAGAAATCATCACAGAATGCAAAAGTTTTGGTACTTACTAGCTATGGGTTGCTACCTCCCCATGGGAAAACAGATGTACATTTTATAGGACACTAGAAATTTTTCACCTAAATGTCTATTTAATATAGATTAAAATACATTCCCACAAATGCAAAGGATATTTAGGTGGGGCAAAAGAGTTGCAATGAACATGCAGTGCTTGCAAGAATTTTGTCAGATGCAAACCCCAAAGGTCATTCCCTCACCCTCACACTCACATACATGTGTGTGTGTGTGTGTGTGTGTGTGTGTGTGTGTGTATATATATATATATATGAAACATTAGGTTGTTCCAATAATCTATTTTATTTTTCAATTCCACAAACTAATTATCCTTAATACAATTTGTGGCAATGAACACACATGTAAGCTGTCAGTTTGCAACTGCAGCACTTTTTATTTTGAGACTAGACCTCATTAAGTTGCTTAGAACCTCAATAAATTGCTAAGGCTGATCTTGAATTTGTGCTCCTCCTGCCTCAGCCTCAGAGTAGCTGGGATTACAGGCGTGCACCAGAACGCCCAGTTCTTCCCTGATCTTATGATAACAGGATTCCTCTTCCCTGAAGAGACCCATTTCATGTGGGTTCAGGTGAAGCCTGTCAGAGGGAAAGCCCATCACTCAGGTCCTTCAGCTTTTTGTAAACCATTTCTGTTAGAGATATGAAACTAGTGTAGTTTCCCAGTGGAATTACTAAACTTGGGTTTCCTGAGGTCGTCATGTCTGAACAAAGTCAAGATGACATCACCTTAGCCCCTGGATATATCTCTCAAGCCGGGTCTACTAGAATTTTCAGTTGCATGAACAAATGAATTCCCCCTTTTCCCTAAGCTAGAGGGTGCTGATTCTTTAAAAACCAAAAGAGTTCTAATATATTCCTAGAAAATTCTGTTGCAGGATCCATCAGACATCCAACTACAAGAAGAAGATCCATGAGAAAGTAGATGCTTTTAGTCAGAAAAACAGTTGAGGGGCTGATCTTCATGTGTACTTTACCTCAGTTTGAAACAATTCGATGTGAAATGTACCTAGTCTCTGGCAGGCATACGGTAAGCCCTGAATGAATGCATATCTTCCTTCTGGAAAAATGAATGTTCATCCTTCCCTCCACTGGAAAAGACTGGAAAGATGCTTAAGATTTCACTACTAGGAAGAAAAAAAAACTTAAAACAGTTTTGAGGAACATTAAATTTTCCTGCAAATAGTCACATCAGTGACTATTTAACTGAGCCAACGGGAACCAATACAGTGAGGTCAGAGAGAAAAATAACTAGATGAATAGAGCTAAATTTTCCCACTTAAGCCTGATATCAACCAAACGTCAGGTTTTTATGAGTGTGAAGAACCACAAGATGAGGCCTAGGAAACGCAGAAAGGAGTCTGTACAAGATACAAACTGGCTGGGTGCAGTGCTGCATGCCTGTAATCCTAGCCACTCAGGAGGCTGAGGCAGGAGGATTGCAAGTTTGAGGCCAGACTCAGCAACTTTGTGAGACCTTGCTTCAAAATGTAAGGAGGAGCTTTTTTCCTCTGCAGGGCTGCAGCGTGGTGGCCGTGGTGCTCACCTCTCTGAGCTATCTGGTGCCATCCTCGTCGCTGCAGCGACACCTGCACCCGCTACTGCCATGACTGAGCAGATGACCCTTCATGGTACCCTCAAGGGTCACAACGGCTGGGTAACCCAGATGGCTACCACTCCGCAGTTCCCAGACATGATATTGCCCGCCTCTTAAGATAAGACCATCATTTTGTGGAAGCTGACCAGAGATGAGACCAACTATGGCATCCCACGGCGTGCTCTGCAGAGTCACTCCCACTTTGTCAGTGATGTGGTCATCTCCTCAGATGGCCAGTTTGTCCTTTCAGGCTCCTGGGAAGGAACCCTGTGCCTCTGGGATCTGACAATGGGGCCAACCACAAGACAATTTGTAGGCCATACTAAGGATGTGCTGAGTGTGGCCTCTTCTTCTGACAACTGGCAGATTGTCTCTGGATCCCGAGAAAAACCATAAAGTTGTGGAATACTCTGGGTGTATGCAAATACACTGTCCAGGATGAGAGTCACAGAGTGGGTGTCTTGTGTCTACTTCTCGCCCAACAGCAGCAACCCTATTATTGTTTCCTGCGGCTGGGATAAGCTGGTCAAGGGATGGAATTTGGCTAACTGCAAGCTAAAGACCAACCACATTGGCCACACTGGTTAACTGAACACCGTGACTGTCTCTCCAGACGGATTCCTCTGTGCTTCTGGAGGCAAGGATGGCCAGGCCATGCTATGGGATCTCAATGAAGGCAAGCACCTTTATACACTAGATGGTGGGGACATCATCAATGTCCTGTGCTTCAGTCCCAACCACTACTGGCTCTGTGCTGCCACAGGCCCCAGCATCAAGAGCTGGGACTTGGAGGGCAAGATCATTGTAGACGAACCAAAACAAGAAGTTATCAGTACCAGCAGCAAGGCCGAACCACCCCAATGCACCTCTCTGGCCTGGTCTGCTGATGGCCAGACTCTGTTTGCTGGCTACACGGACAACCTGGTGCGAGTATGGCAGGTGACCATTGGCATTCGCTACGCTAGAAATTTTATGAGAGCTTCAGAAATTAAAAAAAAAAAAAAAAAAAAAATGTAAGGAGAAAAAAAGAAGCAAACAAACAAACATAAAAAGGGTCAGGGATATAGCTCAATGGTAGTAATAGCACCCCTGGGTTCAATCCTCAACACCACAAAGAGCAACAACAAATATGAACAAAGAAACAAAAAGATACAAACTGAGTAGACTATGGCTTTAGAGAAGGATAGTTAAGAGAGAAAAAAACATAAGGGCCAAAAAGAATTTGAATTCTGTATATTTGTCTATCTTAGCATTTGTCACATCATACTCAAATATTCTATTCACATGTACCAGTACTATCAGACCACAACCAGCTTGGATGTAAACTCTGTTACTTATCTTTTAAATACTACTGCCTCAGCACAAAGACTACATGCGTGTTGAGTTAATTCAACTGACATTTGTACTAAAACCACAGAGGGCTTATAGTGTTTTCTAAAGGTCTTCAGATTTTAAAGAAAAATATAAAAGGTTCTTCCCATTTGGGATAGAGATCAATTTCTTTACGGGACATGCTCTGGCTAAAATGAATGCTTAAATATCACTATATGACTGGGGAACAAAATTAATAAAATTATATTGTTTTATTGTGTACATGTATGATATGTAACAACAAATCCCACTATTGTATATTAGTATAATGCATGAATATTTATCCTAGTGAACAGAATCATCTAGCAGCAGAATCTGAATGTCACAAGCTATACTAATCAAATGACTACGCCTAGGAAGCAACTTTTCTTAGGACTAAAACCACTGAAAAGCAAAACAGGTGGCCTGAAAGGAGATCCTAAGTATCCAAGGGGTTTCTCACCCTGATGATGCACCCTTTTTTTCCCCCCATATCTTTTAACTGATGCAATATGGTTGTACATGATAATGGGATTGATGATGCACCTTTTGATCAAATGGTCCAGTGTCAAGAGGTAACTAAGAACTTGAGATACATACAAGTAAAGGGATTAATACACTGGAAAACATGCCACACTGGGACTCGCATTTGTCATGGTCTGTTTTTCAGTAAACTGTTATATGAGAAATCTGAGATTTGAAGGAGAGAAACAGTACCCTAAGAACTATTAAGATTTCAGGGCTGATGAGTGGCTCAATGGAAGTACCTGCCTGGCATGTGTGAGGTCCTGAATTTGATCCCTAGCAACACACACACACACAAAATGAAAAGAAAAAAATAAATTCCAGAAAGTACTCTGCCAGGGACAAGGCCTTGTGGCTGTGATTTTTGCCTTGATTTTTATAAATTAACATGATGACTTAAAATCCCACTCGTGGGATATGAGTGGCCCTCATCTTTGTGTCGGGGACGTATGTAGGGAGGGGAACTGGCAAACTAACAATCACAGGAAGCCCTCCTGGCAAAAAAATGCAGAAGAAAAAATGAGCTCCAGACTCAGAGATAGAACCAAATATAAGGAGTGTCTTTGAGGACTATAGATATGACAGACTTTGGCATAAACGCTAGAGATTTGCTCCAAGTAGATGGAAAAAGGCAGGCTAAGAATTTAAGAACACACCCTTAGTCAGACTTGGTCTCCTGGCAATGGCTTTAGGAATAAAAAAGAAGCACGTGTATGTGTGTGTATACCTAGAACTCACACCGTGGGTGCAGTAGTCACATTCCCTTCTCCCCTGAAGCAGAGAGCAAACGTGGACTCTGATTTTCACTACAGAGGCTGGTTCTCAAAGATAGGGAGACTGTACAAAATAAATAGCATCTGGAACATGTCAATGAATATCATGAAGATGATAGAAATCAATAATCTCTTACTAGGAGGTGGAAGAGCTGAGACGTTGATCACATAAAAAGGCCTAACAAAGTCTAACAAGGTTGGAGAGGATAAGGCCTTAATTGTACATCTTTAGCACTGTTGGAGTTATCAGGAATGTAAACACAACATTTAGTCAAATTACCTAATATCTAATTTTTGTAAAATATCTTTTTATTGGCATGATCTCTTTGTTTAGTAGAGATCCCTTTATTTTTGTTACTTAGGGCTAGAGAATTGTACTAGCAAACATTGATTAAGTCTACCTTTATCAGTGGTTAGAAAGATCTGTAGGCCTTAAACTGATTAAAAACTTATAACTCTGGCACTTTCTTCTGATAATTATCAGGCATTTTTGTCTAAGAATCTTTTTTGTCACCTTCGGTTTTTACTTATTTTGGGGGGGGCTAACACAAGTGTACATCTCAAATTACATTAAAATAGCTATTATTTAGTTTTTTAAATGTCCAGGAATGACTGTGTTTTAGTTTTAACTGTTTTGCTAGGTATTTAAGACCAAGCTGGTCAAATTGACCTTGGTCCTATCTGCTGTTAAGAGTCAGCTGAGTTCGCACAGGGGTCACTCATGGGGAACTTGAGAGCAGTGTTAAGCTCCTCTAGTGCCATTCGATAGGTAGGGTCTCCTTAATGAGGTGGCTTCCTTTGAAAGCATTAGGGATGTCTCCCTTTTCCAAGGACCCTCCCCTCCTCTGCAGCAGGTGCACTGATTGACTTTTTTTATCCTCTAGTGTTTTCATCAATCTCCCTGATTGGAAGGTTGTGTGGCCAAGAGTTGTAAAACTCCTTAGAGAAGTTCTCCTGTTCCCTGGGTTTAGGCTGACTCTGAGGGCAAGAGCCAAATATTGATTCTCTTGGCCCCTTTATTCTAATCTCAATCTTTAAGTCTTGATCTTAAACATACAGCAAGTCAGTTTCACCAGTCATACAGTAAGAGTACTGGGCTTTAACTTTAATGTCTGTGAATCTACAGTTATTTACCTACTCTTGTTTAATAGGGGTCTATATTATCTGTCCTATATGTGATGGCTTATTATCTCAAATTAATTTAGATCATTCTTGAAATAGTACCTCTGCAAAACACTAATTAGGCAACAGTTATAGAGTTTACAAGAAAAATACAAAATGGAATTAATAACAGTAAAAACATATTTAGTTGTGTAATAGCTGTCTTAAATTTTGGGTGAGCTATATATTATATCCCGTTTGAGATCACAGTAATTTTACAACAAAAAAACCAATCTTTCGAATGTAAGTGAGCTGAAGTCTGGCTTACTTTTGGAGTCACTGTAACATGTAGTAAGGTGGGAGGCAAAGTCATCTCAGGTAAGGCAGGGCTCTTCATAAATCTTAGGTAAAGTGGTCTAGTTCTGAAACTGATCTTTATCTTTATTAAATATCATTTAATAAAGTTAACATATATTATTTTTAAGTCTATATCAATGTTAGTTGACATGATATGATATTACATCTAAAACATGAATAAAAGAAAGTTGAGAGTTTTTAACTTTCCTTTTGTGTAGTAAAGTGGCAAAATGTTTTCCTGTTTCATGATATTAACCTTTAAATAGATCAGACTCTAATTATCTTTTAGAAATATATTTATATTTTTATCCCAGTGTAGAAGTAACATAAGGTTCCAGTCCAGTTACAGAACACTAAATGATATAAATAAATCCCCAATAAAATTTCTTTTTTTTTTTTATTATTATTGTATACAAATCCAATAAAATTTCTTATTCTGATAAGTTTAAGATTACCAGGGGGCGATCCAAGATGGCGGCCTAGAGGGAGACTGCACCTCCGGTCGCTCCACAACCCAGGAGTTAAGAAGGGGAGGCATTGAGAGACTCGGACTGAAGTGGAGCCACGGGTGAGTCTGCCCACTGGGTAAAGCTCGGCCCGGGTGGCAGGCCCAGATAGAGGTGGCTTATCGGAGCCGGGCAGGGCAGCTAGAGTCATCCACAGGCAGTCCTGCGCACTCCGGCGGTGGGCCCCGCCCACACAGCCAGCTTCTCCAGGTTCTCGGAACGGAACTGGCCCCCTAGTGAGAGCCTGTCTGAACAGAGCACGCTCCGAGTCCCGGAGCCCCTGCAGTGCAGTGTACTCCTGCAAAGAACCAGCGGAGAGCCTCGATCTGCAGTCAGCCTCAGGGATAAGGGCAGGGCAGCCGGAGACCTCTTCAGGCGGCTCTGCCCACTCCGGCTGCGGGCTCTCTTCACGGGGCGATCCAAGATGGCGGCCTAGAGGGAGACTGCACCTCCGGTCGCTCCACAACCCAGGAGTTAAGAAGGGGAGGCATTGAGAGACTTGGACTGAAGTGGAGCCACGGGTGAGTCTGCCCACTGGGTAAAGCTCAGCCCGGGTGGCAGGCCCAGATAGAGGTGGCTTAGCAGAGCCGGGCAGGGCAGCTTGAGTCTTCCCAAGGTAGTCTTCCACACTCCGGCAGTGGGCTCTTCCCACACGGCCAGCTACACGGTGCAGGCCCACAGTGAGAGCATTTCCGCACAGAGCCAGTTCCAAAACGTGGAACCAGTAGGAGGCTAGGGGCAGTATTCTTCGAATGAGCTGCTTTATCAGATTCCTCCAAGACATCAGGCTACTGAAGGCTGGGAGGTGATACACTGGAAATCTACTGGGACACTATAAGCCAATAGTGGAAAACTGCAACATCTCAGGGTCCCACTGACAACTGACCATTATGAGAAAACAAGGGAAGAAAATGTCCCAAACAAACCTAGATACTACATCAATAAAACCCAATGACAGCACAGCAGAAGAAATGTCAGAAAGGGAGTTCAGAATGTACGTAATTAAAACGATCAGGGAAGCTAATGAGGAGATGAAAGAGCAAATGCAGGCATTGAAGGAGGAGATGAAAGAGCAAATGCAGGCATTAAATGATCGCACCAATCAACAGTTAAAAGACCAAATACGGGAAGCAAGAGATCATTTCAATAAAGAGTTAGAGATACTGAAAAAAAACCAAACTGAAATCCTTGAAATGAAGGAAACAATAAACCAAGTTAAAAACTCCATAGAAAGCATAACCAATAGGATAGAACACCTGGAAGACAGAACCTCAGACATTGAAGACAAAATATTTAACCTTGAAAACAAAGTGGAACAAACAGAGAAGATGGTAAGAAATCATGAACAGAATCTCCAAGAACTATGGGATATCATGAAAAGGCCAAATTTGAGAATTATTGGGATTGAGGAAGGCTTAGAGAAACAAACCAAAGGAATGAACAATCTATTCAATGAAATAATAACAGAAAATTTCCCAAATCTGAAGAACGAAATGGAAAACCAAGTACAAGAGGCTTATAGAACTCCAAACATACAAAATTACAACAGACCCACACCAAGGCACATTATTATGAAAATACCTAACATACAAAATAAAGACAGAATTTTAAAGGCCGCGAGAGAAAAGAATCAAATTACATTCAGAGGGAAACCAATAAGAATATCAGCAGATTTTTCAATCCAGACCCTAAAAGCTAGAAGGGCCTGGAACAACATATACCAAGCCCTGAAAGAAAATGGATGCCAACCAAGAATCTTATACCCAGCAAAACTTACCTTCAAATTTGACGATGAAATAAGATCCTTCCATGATAAACAAAAGCTAAAGGAATTTACAAAAAGAAAGCCAGCATTACAGAACATTCTCAGCAAAATATTCCATGAGGAAGAGATGAAAAACAACGATGCAAATCAGCAACAGGAGGCGCTAGCCTAAAGGAATAGCCAAATAAAGGAGAAACCAAATCATGTCAAAAACAAATATGAGTCAATTGACTGGGAATACAAATCATATCACAATAATAACCCTGAATGTTAATGGCCTGAATTCATCAATCAAAAGACACAGACTGGCAGATTGGATTAAAAAGAAAAATCCAACAATATGCTGCCTGCAAGAGACACATCTCATAGAAAAAGACACCCATAGACTAAAGGTGAAAGGATGGGGAAAAACATACCATGCACACGGACACAGCAAAAAAGCTGGAGTATCCATCCTCATCTCAGATAATGTGGACTTCAAACCAAAACTAGTCAGAAGGGATAAAGAAGGACATTACATGCTGCTTAAGGGAAGCATAAATCAGCAAGACATAACAATCATAAATATCTATGCCCCGAACATTGGCTCATCCACGTACGTCAAACAAATCCTTCTCAATTCCAGAAATCAAATAGACCACAACACAATAATACTAGGCGATTTTAACACACCTCTCTCATCACTGGATAGATCGTCCAAACAAAATTGAATAAAGAAACTATAGATCTCAACAACACAATCAGCAATTTAGACTTAACGGACATATATAGAATATACCATCCAACAAAGAATGAATACACTTTCTTCTCAGCAGCACATGGATCCTTCTCTAAAATAGACCATATTTTATGCCACAAAGCTACTGTTAGTAAATACAAGAAGATAGAGATACTACCTTGTACTCTATCAGATCATAATGGTTTGAAATTAGAAATAAATGACAGAATAAAAAACAGAAACTTCTCCAATACCTGGAGACTAAATAATACACTATTATATGATGAATGGATAACAGAAGACATCAGGAGGGAAATAAAAAAATTCTTAGAAGTAAACGAGAACAAAGACACATCATATCAAAATCTCTGGGACACTATGAAAGCAGTACTTAGAGGAAGATTTATTTCATGGGGTGCATTCAAAAAAAGAAGTAGAAATCAACAAATAAACGAGTTAACACTACAGCTCAAAGCACTAGAAAAAGAAGAGCAGACCAATACCAAAAGTAGTAGAAGACAGGAAATAGTTAAAATCAGAGCCGAAATCAACGAAATCGAAACAAAAGAAACAATCGGAAAAATTAATAAAATAAATAGTTGGTTCTTTGAAAAAATAAATAAAATTGATAAACCCTTAGCCACACTAACAAAGAGAAAGAGGGAGAAAACTCAAATTACTAAAATTCGGAATGAACAAGGAAACATCACAACAGACACGAGTGAAATACAAAACATAATTAGAAGCTATTTCGAAAATCTATACTCCAACAAAACAGAAAACCTTGAAGACATCAACAAATTTCTAGAGACATATGAACTACCTAAACTGAACGAGGAGGACATACACAACTTAAATAAACCAATTTCAAGCAATGAAATAGAAGAGGTCATCAAAAGCCTACCAACAAAGAAAAGTCCAGGACCAGATGGGTTCTCAGCCGAGTTCTATAAAACCTTTAAAGAAGAGCTCATTCCAATACTCCTCAAACTATTCCATGAGATAGAAGAGGAGGGAACCCTACCAAACTCGTTCTATGAAGCCAATATCACCCTGATACCTAAACCAGACAGAGACACATCAAGGAAAGAAAATTTCAGACCAATATCCTTAATGAACATCGATGCAAAAATTCTCAACAAAATTTTAGCAAATCGCATACAAATATATATTAAAAAGATAGTGCACCACGATCAAGTGGGTTTTATCCCAGGGATGCAAGGTTGGTTCAACATTCGGAAATCAATAAATGTCATTCACCATATCAACAGACTTAAAGTTAAGAATCACATGATTATTTCAATAGATGCAGAAAAAGCATTTGATAAAATACAGCATCCCTTCATGCTCAAAACACTAGAAAAAATTGGGGTAATGGGAACATTCCTAAACATTATAAAGGCCATCTACGCTAAGCCCATGGCTAATATCATTCTAAATGGTGAAAAACTGAAAGCGTTCCCCCTAAAAACTGGAACAAGGCAGGGATGCCCTCTTTCACCGCTTCTATTCAACATCGTCCTTGAGACTCTAGCCAGAGCAATTAGACAAACCAAAGAAATTAAAGGGATACGAATAGGAAAAGAAGAACTCAAACTATCCCTGTTCGCTGATGACATGATTATATATTTAGAGGAACCTGGAAATTCCACCAGAAAACTTTTAGAACTCATAAGTGAATTCAGTAAAGTAGCAGGTTACAAGATCAATGCTCATAAATCCAACGCATTTTTATACATAAGTGATGAATCTTCAGAAAGAGAAATTAGGAAAACTACTCCATTCACAATAGCATCGAAAAAAATAAAATACTTGGGAATCAATCTCACAAAAGAGGTGAAAGACCTCTACAATGAGAACTACAGAACACTAAAGAAAGAAATTCAAGAAAACCTTAGAAGATGGAAAGATCTCCCATGTTCCTGGATAGGCAGAATTAATATCATCAAAATGGCTATACTACCTAAAATTCTATACAGATTCAATGCAATTCCAATTAAAATCCCAATGATGTACCTCGCAGAAATAGAGCAAGCAATTATGAAATTCATCTGGAAGAATAAAAAACCTAGAATAGCTAAAGCAATCCTCAGTAGCAAGAGCGAAGCAGGGGGTATTGCAATACCAGATCTTCAACTCTACTACAAAGCAATAGTAACAAAAACGGCATGGTATTGGTACCAAAATAGACAGGTAGATCAATGGTACAGAATAGAGGACATGGACACAAACCCAAATAAATACAATTTTCTCATACTAGACAAAGGTTCCAACAATATGCAATGGAGAAAAGATAGCCTCTTCAACAAATGGTGCTGGGAAAACTGGAAAACTATATGCAATAGAATGAAACTAAACCCCTATCTCTCACCCTACACAAAACTCAACTCAAAATGGATCAAGGACCTCGGAATCAGACCAGAGACCCTGCATCTTATAGAAGAAAAAGTAGGTCCAAATCTTCAACTTGTTGGCTCAGGATCAGATTTCCTTAACAGGACTCCCATAGCACAAGAAATAAAAGCAAGAATAAACAACTGGGATAGATTCAAACTAAAAAGCTTTCTCTCAGCAAAGGAAACTATCAGAAATGTGAAGAGAGAGCCTACAGAGTGGGAGAATATCTTTGCCAACCATACCTCAGATAGAGCGCTAATTTCCAGAATCTATAAAGAACTCAAAAAACTCTACACGAAGAATACAAATAATCCAATCAACAAATGGGCTAAGGAAATGAACAGACACTTCACAGAAGAAGATGTACAAGTAATCACCAGATATATGAAAAAATGTTCAACATCCCTAGTAATAAGGGAAATGCAAATCAAAACTACCCTAAGATTTCATCTCACCCCAATTAGAATGGCGATTATCAAGAATACAAGCAACAATAGGTGTTGGCGAGGATGTGGTGAAAAAGGAACACTCATACATTGCTGGTGGGGTTGCAAATTAGTGCAACCACTCTGGAAAGCAGTGTGGAGATTCCTCAGAAAGCTTGGAATGGAAACACCATTTGACCCAGCTATCCCACTCCTTGGCCTATACCCAAAGGACTTAAAAGCAGCATACTACAGAGATACAGCCACATCAATGTTCATTGCTGCTCAATTCACCATAGCCAGATTGTGGAACCAACCTAGATGTCCTTCGGTTGATGAATGGATAAAGAAACTGTGGCATATTTATACAATGGAATATTACTCCGCAATGAAGAATGATAAAATTATGGCATTTGTAGGCAAATGGTCGAAATTGGAGAATATCATGCTAAGTGAGATAAGCCAATCTCAAAAAACTAAAGGACGAATGATCTCGCTGATAAGCGGATGAGGACATATAATGGGGGGTGGGAGGGGCTAGCATTAGGTTTAGGGTTAGGTTTAGAGTTAGGCTAAGGAGAGCAGTAAGAATGAAGGAAAGAAGGACTGTGTAGAGGGAAAAGAGGGGTGGGAGGGGTGGGAGGGGTGGGAGGGGTGGGGGGGAGGGGAAAAAATATAATAAACATCATTACCCTATGTAAACGTAAAAAAAATAAAATAAAATAAAAAAAAAAAAAAAAAAAAAAAAAAAAAAGATTACCATTACAACTTTAGGTTGGAGAACACCAGCTTGATAAAATGTTCTTTTAAACCTTTTAAAGATTTGTATACCTAGAAGATATGAACACATTTAATATATAAAGAAGAGTAATAGAATCATAATTGCATTGATGTTTTTTAATTAACCATGTTTAACTTTTAAAGAAAATTTAGACTTTGTAATGTAGAACAATACTCTAAAATAACAGTTGCTGTTTAACCAAAATTATACAAACCCCTAATTTTTAAGACTGGTTGCTCTAGAGAATAAAATGTAACAGATACAATGTTAAGAGTAAATTAATGTTTTAAGAATTATTGGTTATTTTAGCATATAGACTGAACTTTGGTTTATATCAGTACATTAATATTCGACCTTAAGAAAAAACCTTGAATAGTTTTAAGTGTTGTGTTACTTACACATACATATAAACCTCTTAAAATTTATCCTTAATTTACACTTTTTTAATCTCTTAATTAGACCCTCTTGTTTACTTAGCTATACTACAGCTTTATCACATAAAGACATTTTTACCCAGAAATATTTTTTCCTAAATATATTTTATATCTAAAACCTTATAATATTAAATTTGTTGATCCCCTTTTTAAAATTTACATTCTGAATCAACCCTTATAAATTTCTGAATTTAGATAAATTACTCCATTTTAATCCGATGAAATACTTTGTTACTTACAGAATTCTATTTAAATATAAGTTGAAACTTTTGGACACTTTATATAGAATAAAACCTGTTAAAACTTTTAGTAACCATGTGTTCAGTGATAACATAAAGTAAATTTAAATCCTCTTTTTTTTTTTTTTTTTACCAATTTTTGAAAGCACCAAAAATGTTTTAAGTATGTTACCCTGTAGAATTTAAGGAGTTAAGAGTACTTGATGTTATATTTAACAGCATTTTAACTTTCTAAACCAATCAGATGTCTCTAACAAACACATCCATGATCAATTCCATATATGTTAAATCTAATTTAGTTATATTTTAAAAACCAAGATATCAGAGAAGTGTATTGGGCCATATCAGTCATTTCTTTCCTGTTGAAGAAAAACCTAGAAACAATGGATATTAGACATTTTATAAAATTAACATTTTATTATTTTTGACCACCTAGAAACAAAGCTGTATTAGTAACTTGAAAGCCATATGTTTACCCAATTTAAAAGCTTTTAAATCATGTGAATCAAAGGCATTTAGATCCATTTTTAAAATTTTAATTTATGAGCTCACATGTCAATTTTGGTACGAAATATATGTAGACATGACAATACACTAGTGTACATATACATAAAATAAATAGATGGACAAAGGTCTTATAGCTTATTTTTTAAAACCCATTAGATTGAGAGCTAACCCCTGTAAATTGGCCTCTGAATGAAACAGCATTAAGAAAACCTCATAGTTGGATAAAATAGGTCTGATCAAAAATTAACCTAGGCGCACCAGATCAAAATCATGAACTCAAAAAGATAGAATTTTAAAAATCTTTTTGGCCTCCATCCTGATGTGGTCCTTCTCATCAGAGATGAAAAGGAATTAAGAGAATATAGACAAAGGTTATGCCCTATCCCTCCCTGAAGGAATTTCCCAAAGAGACAGCAAGGGAGCTGCTTCCATTGGTCTCCTTGGAGAGCCCCCTCAGGTTGGGGTCTTGTTCTAAACCAGTTTTTCTGGTCTCTTGGATAGCAGCCATCAAAATGTTAGCCTGGCATTTTGGTGGACCAATTCCAATAGTTGGAAGTTTCTATTGGCAGCAGTTTACATTTTAATGTAAGCTTTAGGGAACATGGTTAAAAAACTTTTTGACCAATTTTTTCCAAATTTGACTATAAAACATTTGATCAGATTGTTCAGGCTGCCCAAAGACAATTTGGTGGTCCCCTGAGGAGGCCATCTGACCTCGAAAGTTGGTCATTCTCTCTCACAGAATTTAGAGAGAGAAAAGATATCACAGAGGGTTCCGTAGTCACTGGTTCTCTTCTGGAATTCCTGGAAGTTAGTTAACATGCATTGAAGGGTGTATATGACGAACATGAGGGAGACTGACCCACATCCACACTTAAGGCAACAAAAAACAGAAAAAGATGAACAAACACAGAACAGGCAAGACACCAAAGACACGGACAAGTGGCCACTCCTGATTCCTGACCTGAGCCTGGGCAACGTCTTGCTGCGTCCAGTTTTCCTCAGAGTCCCCAGGTATGGATCCACCACAAACAGACTTACCAGTCCCCCAGGGGTACAGAAACAGGTGACTCTTTCAGAGAACTTAGTTCAGTCCTGGGGTGGGGCTCCACAGACTGTGCAGCCTGGGGCTGAGGAACGTCTCTCAGAGGCCTTCCCCTAGGAGCAACCCCGTGGCCTCTCCCCTCCGAAGGAGTTTCCAGGTCAGTGGTGAGCGGAGGTTACCCACCAGGCAGCGAGGATCTCTCTGGGGCCTCCAACTATTATGGGGCGCAACTTAAGAACAGACCGATCACCACTGAGAAGTACAAATTTGAGAGTCTTTATTAAGCCGGCCAGCTGACTATCTCACACAATGCCCCCAAAAATGGTTATTGGGAGACTAGCCCTGACCATAGGGTTGTAGGGGTTCTTATACCAAAAATCACATCAATCATAAGTGTCTGTTGCTATGATTTGAAATTACAAACTAACATCATGAGATCATTAGCAGAGGGGGAAGAGGATCAAAATGACCCTTACCTGGGTATAAACTAAAGAATGGTTACTAATATCCACACAATCACTGTTCACATGGTACACTGTTTAGGAGCAATAGGAATCAAAAGAGATTTCTTTACATAGGAATTATCATTCTGTATCGTTAAACATGTCACACTAATTGATGATGGGTACAGAGGCAGGGTGTTCCCATGGGAAAAGCTTATTTCCTACATAACATGGAGTCTCAGAGCAAAGTAGAGTCTGTTTAGTGATTGCCCTCATAGTCTGGCCTAGAACATTCTAATGGAGCCAGATCTGTCAGCCCATCACATTTGTAGAGAGTAGAAAAGTAGCTGTTGGACATCTTATTCTTTTTCTTCTTTTGTTTTCACAATATTAACTCTCTCCTCTTGTGCATCCCTAGCCCACAGGATTGTTGTAAGAATGAACGAGATAATGTATGTGAAAACACTTCTGTAAGCTGTAAAAATAACATCTTTAGAATGTAACGGGTACTGAATTATTATACCCAGTTATATTTTATCTCTATATGGAAGGTACATGCATTGGACAAGGTTAGTTTATATATATAACTTATGTACATATATATATATATTTTTTTTTTTCTTAGCATGGATTGAACCCAGGGACACTTAATCACTAGGCCACATTCTCAGCCCTTTTTTTATTTTTTATTTTGAGACAGGGTCTCACTAAGTTCCTCAGGGCCTCACTAAGTTTGTTGAGGTTGGCCTTGAACTTGTGAACCTACTGCCTCAGTCTTCTCAGTGGCTGGGATAACAGGTGTGTGATATTATGCCCAGCTAATAATTTGATTCTGATACACGTATATAGATTGTGAAATATCCACCACTCAAACTAATTAACATATCCATTACCTCACGAATGTAATTACATTCCTTAAAAAGTTCCTAAAGTTTCATACCATTCAGAACAGGATAAGTGTTTTAGTTTACACTGATCGATCTCTGACCATAGAAGTATAAATAATAATTGGTGTCATCATACATGGTGGCATAATGCTTTTGAACTTGTCATGTATTTAGAGATATTTAGAAAACCAATGACTACTAGTGAATGTTTTCCTTCAAATATTAGATCTGGCTCATCAACAATTACAGCGTAACTAGGAATAAAAAATTTATTTGGATGTCTTTTATTTACACAAAGCAATGAACTACTTATCTGAACAACATAATTCACCTTCAAGAGCTAAAACTATTTAAGTGTTATACCTTAAACTTTGCTATATATTCATAACCACCAAGTTACTTAGACATTTCTAAGTTCTATGAGAAGTGATAAGAACATCTGAAAAAAGATCTTGAAGTCTCTTAAACAGTAGTCTAGAAAAACTGACGTGAAAAACAACTCATTTTAAACTCCTTCTTTTTTTGGGGGGGGCAGTGCTGGGAATTGAACCCAGGGCCTTGTGCTTGCAAGGCAGGTACTCTACCAACTGAGCTATGTCCCCAGCCCAAAGCTCCTTCCTTTTAAAAACATTAGATATGTTGTACTTTAAAAAAATAACTTGTCATAACTATTCTGTGCCCATGTTAGAAACTCTTCTAAAGTTACTTTTCAAATAGTCTAACAGGAGAGTTTTTCTATAGAAGTAATTCAGATTACTTCCACAGAAAGTTTCAACAGGGCTGGGGATGAAGCTCAGTGGAAGAGAGCTTGCCTAGCATGCAATAGGCCTTGGAGTTTAACGCCCAACACTGCAAGAAAAGGACAGAGATGGAAGGGAAAAGAAGGGAAGGGAAAATAAAAAGGGAAGGAAAGGGGAGGGGACAGAAAGGATTGAGTCATTAAAACAAAAGGGCATGTGGAACAACTATAAATATACGGCATTAAAGCTTTTACAAAAAGGTTTACTAAGCTTCAGAATTTTACTTATATCAACTGAATGATATTTTGATGGCACAGAATAAGGAGCACTTAATAAGCACCATGAAGGCCTGGCTGAAATCCGAGGGGTGGGCGGCAAGAAGGCTCCAGTGGGACCAGCTCGAACCTGCGCTGCTTGGGTGTGGGCAGGGCATAGCAGAGGGGGAGGGGCAGGGAATGTCGCCAAGGGCAGTGAGGTCACAAAGCCGGTGGGCGGGACATAGCCAAGGGCAAGGGGCTGATTTCCCTGGCTCCCCACCGGCCTCCAGCATTCTGTTCCTAGTGATTGGCTTGGTTGCAGGGTGCAGGTTTGGGCGCCCACCCAAAGTCTGGTGTCCGTAGCCTGTTTTCGTGGCTGGACAGGATGTAGTTGCCAAAGTAGTTTTGGCGCGATGGAGGGGCCAAGGGCTGCCCCTCAGTCTTACTGGGACCTGGGTCTGGAAAAAATATGCCACCATTGCCTGAAGATGGAAGAGCAGGCCCTAATCCTGATACCTTTCGTTGGGAGCTGGTAATATGTGCAGCTATTGGATTTTTTACTGTTCTCTTGTTTTTGTAGAGAAGTGTTCAGTCTGTTAGAAGCAGGCTTTATGTGAAAAGAGAAAAAAAGCTTGCTCTAAAACTTTCTGAACTAATTGAAGAAAAAGGTAAACTACTTGATAAAGTTAGCCTTCTTCGAAAAGAGTATGAAGGCTTACAGTTATCTTTAAAGAATGCCAATTGTGAGAAGGCATCAAAAGAAGTGCAACATTTGGAGATAATACATGAAATGCTGAATAGGTCCAAATCTAAACTTGAAGATAAAATACTCTTTCTAGAAAAAGAGCTAAAAGAAGAGAAACCTAAACGTTCTGAACAGGATGAATCAATGGCGGATATAGCAAAATGGGTAAAGACCCTAGCAGAGGAATCAAATCCCTCAAATCACAAGTATATGAAGCTAAAACAACCTTCAGAATTCTTCAAATGAATGAAGAAGGACTTAAGGTAGCAATAAAAGAGACCATGAATGAAAATTCCCAACTGCAGGAAAGTCAAAAACACCTTTTACAAGAAGCTGAAGTATGGAAGGAAAAAGTGAGTGATCTTAATAAACAGAAAATAACATTTGAAGACTCTAAAGTACAGGCAGAACAAGTTCTGCGTGATAAAGAAAATCACATTAAGTCTCTGACCAAACACTTGCTTAAGATGAAAGATCAGGCTCTTGTGCTTGGAGAAGACCTAACAGATGATGGTAACTTGGAGCTGGAGATGAAGAGTGGATCAGAAATTGGTGCTCCCTTAGATAATCAGCCAAAAGAAGCTTTGAAGGAACTGGTTTATGCTGCTGAGTTAAATGCCTCTTTAGAAACCTTAGAAGGAGAAAGAAGTCAAATTTGTACTTTAGTATTTGAAGTAGATAAAACAAAAGAAGATCTTATAGAACGTATTAAAAATCTTCAGACTGAACAAGAATCTTTGCAGTCAGAAAATACACAGTTTGAAAATGAGAATCAGAAGCTTCAACAGAAATTTAAAGTAAAGATGGAACAACATCAAGAAAATGCAATGAAACTCCACGGGAAATTAAGAGTAGAGGAAAAGTGCCAGTTAGAGGAAGAGCAGAGGTTTTCCGAAGTTGATAAAAAGATCAGCCGTGCAGCTGAAGAGCTTGGAGACCTATAGAAAGCGAGACGAAGATCTTGAGGAAGAATTGGATGCAACCATTCATTATTATCAGAGGCAGAGTCTTTCCTATGAGAAAAAAGCATGTGATAATGCCTTGGCAGCTTGGAGTGCTGAAGAAAACCTCAAGTATTTAAAGATAGTAAATGCTCACAACAGACAAAAATTAACTGAAATGGAGTTTAAATTTAAACTTTTAGAAGAAGATCCTTATGCACTTGATGTTTTGAATACAGCATTTGCCAGAGGGCAGTCCCCATATGGTCCCTCATCACTGAGTGGACCTTCATGTGAAATGAGAGCTTTTCCTTTGGAAAAGAAGGGTCCACTCAGATTGTCACCTTTACATCCAGGGGAAGGAGGAGGAGGCTCAGGAGGCCCAGAGGATCCTCTGGACCATCAGATTAGCAATGAAAGAAGAGAATCAACTATGATATGGTAACTGATCCTCATAGAGCACCTGCTGACACTGGGCCCCTGTCATTGCAACGGGAACCGAAGGTAAGAGAATGATTCCTCCACTAGGCCGACCATATTCTCATCCACCTTCTCTTCTACAAAGGCAAGATGGATATTATTCTAATTATGGTAGACCATCAGAACCAGGAGAACCGCCTCCAATCCAATGCAAAATGTCTATTCGCTGAGGTGTTTTCCTCATTATCCTCCACCAAGAGCTGAATTTTCCCCCCTACTCCCACATTCTGAAAGTAGAATCACTTCAGGGTTGATTCCACCTTCAAATGAGCCTGCTATTGAACATCCAGAACCACAACATGAATCCTGATAATATTTTTTATCTCTCTTCAAAATATGGCTTATCTCTTATTTTTAGTTTAAGTAACTGCTTTTAGTTATTATATTTTTGCTCCAACCGAAACTTAATTAAATTAGAATTTTGAGGATAATATTGTATAAATAAAGATTATTTCGATATAAAAAAAAAAAAAAAGACAGGGAGTCTGACCCCTGGGAAGGTGCTCTACCATTCTTGACATAGGGAGGAAGGATGAACTGGGCAGAGCCAACACAGCACCAAAGCACCTTCTCCTCTTGCAGGGACCCTCTTCCTCCCTGTCTAAATCCTTGTTCTGTGAGCAGCAACTGGGAGGTCAAACGAGCACAGCACTCCCCGCTCCCAGCTGGTCAGTACCCTAGACTACGTGTGTGGAGTTGCTTACTCCTATCCACTCACTCAGTCAACCATTCACTAATTGCTTTTTATATTATATGCTCTCTGGCTTGACTTTTCAGAGTATTTGCCAACACAAATATCCAGGTCCAAGATAAAACAGAGTAATTTAAAACAGGCCCTAGTTATCCAATTAGCTGATCATCTCCTATTTGCATTACCAAGCTGCAGAGTATTTTCAATTATTTTGCCTATTTTTCTCATTCAAGTGAGCACAAGTTTTAACCTACAAATCTAATATCCAGTTTTTAAGGGATTAACAGTAGCCATGAGGGCAGGCAGGTGTGGGGAAAAGAGTACAGGCTTTAGAGGAAAGGAAATCTGAAATCAGACTCCAAAATCTGCCACTTACTAAGAATAATTCATACTTTGTAGGTTATTATGAATAGTATATGATAGTTACAAAATAATTATACAAAGAATGTGGTACATGAAAGGGACTAAAAGATTACATAACATGCTCAGTGTCTTTAGCAATTACTAAATTGAACAAGAATCAAAGAATCTTGAAGGTTCCTATTTCTATTACTAAAAAGGTTCAAATGGAAGGGGAAAATCTCAATTTGTCTTCAGAGAGAGAACAGCATGGTAGCAGTTGGAGAGGTATCTTCTGCCACATGTAAATTATCCATAAGGAGTAAAGGACATGAAGATTTGCTTTAATACAGTAATCATTCAGCAAACCTTTACCAGTAAATCATTCAGCAAATAGTTTCAAGTATTTGCTCTGTGCCAGGCCTGTGCTAAATTCTTGGGAGACAGTTACAAATAATATAGACACAGGTCTGGTTCTTAAAAGTTTTCATTAATAAGTCAGAGAAGTCAGCAGATGGGGGCGTATATCAAGAGTAGTCCTGGATCTACAGGAAGTCACAGCAGGAGAGCAACCCCAAATCTGGGAAGTATCAAGAAGGTTCTCTGTAGACAGCAATAGTCAAGGAGAAACCTGAAGAATATATAGAAGTTAGCTGAAAGACTAGCACTCTAGACAGACAAAAGGAGCATGTACAAAGCCCCTGACTGAGGCAGTGCTGCAAAGTCAGGAAATTATAGTTTATCTCACTGGAACTTCAGGAACAACCTGGATATGAGAGTATGAAGGGGGATGAGGCAGAGACAAAAGAGTAGGGTGAAACACAGTTGGCGATGGATGCGGGAGCAAGGTATGAAGTCTGTGAACCATTTGCTCTCAAGGGCTCCAACTTAATCCTGGAGAAAAGAGGAAGTTGCTGAGGGGGTGGGAATGACATGGTCAGATTTGTCTTTAGGAAGATTACTTTGGTTTTAGCATGGGAAATCTTTTAAATCATATAAAGAAACTATCTTAGAAAATAACTCCCCCCCCCAAAAAAGTCAAAAGCAAGTGCTTTAAAAAAAAAAAAAAAAACTGTTTTAGAAATAAAACATTTACTTGCACCTTAAATGAAGACTTTTTAAGAGTCCACAGTTACAACAAAATCTGCAAATGTAGCACAATAAAATATATGGCTATGGAATCTCAGGTAAGCCTTGCTTTCTAGAAAGGTATCTCACCCCCCTCACCTTCCACCCTCACTGCCACCCCTCAGGCAGCTTATGCCAGGGCGGTCTTTGTTGCTCACTAGGAAGCCAATTTGCTCAACAAAATAAGAATGTGCCATCAGCTACAGGAGCCGGGTAACCAAAATTGTAAGTGCTAACAGATGACAACCAGTTTTGATCCCAAGGTCAAGAAAAATGAATCTTAGATGTTTTGCCAGTGACCATTAAATGACAAGAATGTCCGCAGGTAGTTTCTAAATTAGAAAGCCTGAGCCCCTACAGCAACGCAACATGAATGTTCAGAGCACCAGAACACAATCATTAGAATTAGACAATTCTCTGAATTTGCCTTTTAAAAATAAATTATGCCACTAAGCATTAAATGCAAGGATTAGGGGTGGGAGGGGTGGGAGGGGTGGGGGGGAGGGGAAAAATATAATAAACATCATTACCCTATGTAAACGTAAAAAAAATAAAATAAAAAAAAATAAATAAATAAATAAATGCAAGGATTAAAATTTCATAAACTTCTAGTTAGACCAAAATGTGGTGAAAACTACTGGCACATGTCCAAATACTAAAAGACTCTCAGTTGTTTAAGAAATAAAAAAATTATTTCAAAATTGAAGCAACCCTTTTTAGATTATATGGCTAAACTGACCGACAAATACAGCATTCAAAAACCAGGTAAGGGAGATCCTTCATGAGACAGACAAAATAGTAAAATCGACTTTTAAAATCAAGATTTTGGGGGGCTGCTTGGCCAGAATTCACAAAAAGACTTAAGACAAAATAAATGCTTATATATCCCTAAAAATTAAAATGTGCACATTTCCAAGAGAATTTAGAAACACAGGCAGTTATCCTAAGTATAGGACAATTCTTACCAGGTTATGTGCCAATCTTAGAAAACAATATCACAACTGCTTAAGGAGAGACAGTCAAGCCCCTTCTCTGAAGGGAATGGATGCATTATGTTCTTTTTCCTGCAAATTGAGCTTTACATATCTCCTAAAAATAATTAAATTGATATTTCAAAACATGCTTTGAGTATTCACAATTCATCAACCTGCTTAATTATCTCAAAAATTGCCTTTTCAAAAACTACCATATTCTCACACACAGTCATTTATTTATTAATTGCCTAACAAGTGGAGAGTGAGGCAAAGGGAGCCACAGCAGACTGGAAGCCGTGTATTCATTCACCTGTGCATTCCTTCATTACACTAACACTGGAGTACCACTTTAGTGCCGGACAACAGACACTAAAAAAAAATTAAGGACATGAAAAAACAAAACACTATTTTATCAAATTTGAGATGCCATCAATCATAAGACAAACTCTTAACAAGGAAAAAAATGCTTTTAATTATGATCTAATGTTTTCAATGAATCACACCAGTTTCTCATTGCTTTGATTTTTTTCCAATTATTCAGGAAAGTTTGGCCATTCTTCCTCCCTTCAATATATTGACATTTTAAATGGCAACCTTTTATTTATTTTTTTAACACCTCTCTGTATAAAAAAAGTATCATCTCCTTTTGGTTTTCTTCCTTTCTTGGCTCTCACAAAGCATTTGGTTGTTGCTTTTAAGGAAAAGTTGATGGAGTTAGCATTTCTCCAATGGCATATGTTTCACTAATAACAAACTGACATTTCTCTACTTAGGTTCTGTCATTTTCTCTGTATTCAATAACTTTTTATTTCAATGCTAAATCATATTTAAATCTTTTTGAAGATATTTTAAAAGGCAATTAAAGCCAACTCAACTGAAATGATATTGAATATAGCCCTAACTGTGCCTGCATGGGCACAGGTATTGATAATTTGATGAGATACTAAAAGTATGGAAAAATACTAAAAGTATGGAAAAATTAGAATCAGAGCAGTATGACCGCACACACTCTCAGAGCATGCAGAAGGTAAGCCCCATTCCGCATGCTGTCCATATACTGTGTCACAGAAACCTAGATGAGTAGATTATGGGCTTCCAAATGAAGAAATCGAGGCAAGATGGATTGGTTACATCACAAAATTAGCATATGGCCAGGCTGGCATCTGAATCCAAGCAGCCTAGCACCAGAGGTTGTACTCTTAACCACTCTACCACACTTCCTCTACAGTGAATAACAGTAACCAGCTTTGTGATTGGAGGCAAATCCTAAGAAAAGTGACTCCTCTCACTTAGAAAAGGAGGGAGCTGGAGTGGATGATTATGGAGGCCTTTCCCAGCATCACAACTGTATAATTTTATAACCCTCTACAGGAAAACCTTAGCCCTAAGCTGGTTTCTCCTTAGGCCAAAAGAGTTTAAAGACCTTTGCTGCCATAAACTATTGAAAGAAATATAAACCTAAAATAGACATACTTGGGAAGGTATTTAAGAAAAACATATGCTTGAACCACTAATTTCCACCTTTAAGGTGATGGCAAAACGTTGTCCATAGATATAAGAAAGCCCATTTATGGGTTTTACTCATTTAAATGCTTAATTCAAAATTAACATATGGCTACTCACAATGCAGAGCCTCTGGTCTTTTTAAAATTCTACTCAAGTATGAGGGGAAACAACAAATTACTAACAGATGTAAATATTGCAACATTTCCCCTCTTGACCCAATTTGAGGGTAGAATTAAATGTGCATCCCACACTTGACAACTCTTCTGATCCAAAGGAGGTTGCCGCATCTTGTGGATCTTCTTATACAAACCAAGCCAGCTACTGACCAGCCTGGGTCACCCCCTCAGGTTCATTCACTGCCTCAACATCAGGAAACCCAGTGAAATTTTAAATAATTCTTAGTTTTTTACTTTGAAGTTGTCCTACAGGAGAAGAGCCAATGAGGGATGGAGATCAAAATACACAGTGTCTTCAAAGCTTTCAATTAAATGTAAACTATCACATAAATATCAGGCTCCTTTTCTCTTTTGTAGACACGTAAAATAATCTGCCCCAATAGAAATCAGAGAAAACATTAAAAAGTTTTCTGAAAAAAAGTGAAATGAGGAATATAAGTGAATTTTGGCAAAAGTGGGTTTAAAAAACAGCAAGGAAGAAGATGCTCAAAGGGAGACAGATCTCACCAGGACACAGGACTTGACCATCACGTACCTTCCCATGCTGCCCGGCCCTCTCATAGCAAATGACCACGTCTTCCCACATGTCAAGCTTCTCAAAGATCTGAAGAGCTGAACTGGTACATCCCAACTCAAAGAGCAAACTTGCCAGTTGGCGCTAGAAAAACCAGTTAGAATAATTAACACTGCTTGATAATTATACTTGATGTAAACTGAGATGTTTCACTTGCAGGTATACCCAACCTGACTTTTTAAGGGCTGCTTATCGTAATAAATGCAATGATTTCTGGAATTCAGCTTCTAATTAGGAATTTATAATGATCCAATACTTAGCTTTACTTCAGCAAACTTCATTATAAGGGATGAAAAATTAAAATACAATATAGAAACCTGTTCAAAATAATATGTCAATTTTTATTGTAAGAATTCAAAAGAACTTCAAAAGCAAAATCAGTCTTTCCTTCCTACCCAAAGATTCTATATATGACAATCTCTGATTTGTAAAAGTAAAATCTGATTAAAAAAAATTTTTTTAACTCTGAGCAGGTACTGCAGATGACATGAAATCTATTTACATCAGTCCTCATAAACTCTTTATATGAAGGCATCTCTGGTTCTTTTTCACTCAGGTTTTCTTAGATTTATTTTAAGTAAATTCTAATAATCTGAGTACCTAATTTCCCAATGCCCAGCAGATCAAAAGAAGTAGATTAGGATAAGGTCAATGAAGGTGAGACGTATTCAATAGTAAATGTATCATGGTTTATAAATAGTCCATCCCTATGGGAATGGAAAAAAATTTAGAAAGGTGAAAAAAAAAAGCAGATACGGTACAGTTTCATATTAGTGAGAGCTATGTTGTTTTCTCTTTTAAATACACTTTTTCTACTCTGACAATTGGAGCTGGCACTGTGGTGCACATCTGTAATCCCAGCGACTCAGGAAGCTGATGCAGGAGAATCATAAGTTTGAGACCAGCCTCAGAAATTCTGCAAGACCCTGTCTCAAACTATTAAAAAAAAAAATGTAAAAAGTGGTAAAAAGGAAATTGGACGCACAATTAAAAGTAAAGAAGCTGAAGCTGGGGTTGTAGGTCAGTGGTACAGCACTTGCCTAGCACATGTGAGGCACTGGGTTCGATCCTCAGCACCACATAAATAAATAAATAAATAAATAAATAAATAAATAAATAAATAAATAAATAAAAGGCATTGTGTCCATCTACAACTAACAATTAAAAAAAAAGAGTCAAGAAGCTAATGGGAGGAGAGATCTGGGATAGAAAAAATTAAAAAGTAGAATAAAATACACCAAAAAACTATAAGCTAATATATTCTCAAAATAAATAAATAAGGGGCTGGGGAGATAGCTCAGTTGGTAGAGTGCTTGCCTTAAAGCACAAGGCCCTGGGTTTGATCCCCAGCACCCCAAAAATAAATAAATAAATAAATAAGGGGTGGTTCAATTTTTTTTTTTAGTCCATGAAATAGAAGACAGTTTGACTAATTTGGAGCATTTCATCAAACCTTTTCAAAAACTGTATGTACATAGTATATGGGAGTTGGAATAAATCTTGGTCTTCATGCATAAGTACTTCAATTTGTTCATTTAATAAATGAAGAAAGTTGGTGAGATCCAAGATGATATGGTTAGTGGCAGAAGAAAAATCAATTCTCTTTTTATAATAAATTGTGCTAGTATCTCCTGATCTTTAAAACAATACATAAAGATGTGGTTATTCCCTTTAATGCAAGAAAAAAAGTGATTTAACTTCTAAATGAAAAAAAAAATCTTTAACTGTATAAGGATTCTAAAATCAACAGCTTCTTAAATCTACACGCAGGTAAGATAGAAATTTAATCTACTTGAACAGTATTTAAGTTTCCTAATGTTTCTGTTCAGAAACAGATAAAAATATTATACCCTCAATAGACATGTTTAGTCATAACAATGCAGAGTTGGAAATATTTATCTACCACAACAACACAGTACAGAGCATTTACAAATTTCATAGATCAGAGTCAAAAACATTCCAAAAAATTCTAGCTGTTAACACTTTCTTGATGAAAAGAAGCTACTTCTTCTGAGAAATACCTAAAACCTTTTCAATGACCTGTATTTAACTGAGATTCCTTCAATACATAAAGTGAATTCCAAAGTGTAATACATGTCTACTTCAAGACTATAACCGAGTCTAAGAAATCTTACAATGGGGATTTTGAATCATTAAACAGTAGGTGGCATTTACAATTCTAAATTACTACCTATATACATAATCCACAAGAGAGCGCACAGGAAGCTGATTAAAATGCCAATAGTTGCCAAATCATCTAGAAACCTCTAGCTGGCACCATTTGACTCAATCTCTCTGTGCTATAGTTTCCCCATCAAACAGGAATATTTTATAATTATAAAATTGTTGCAATGAAATAAGGTAATATATAAAAAATGCAAAATAAAATGCATGCGCCACTCTAAGTATGCAGCAGAAGTTGGTTGTTATTGGCGGGCATAATCACAAGAAATTAAAGAAGAAAATTAAAAGAAGAAATTAAAAAGGAGGCAAATGAGACTAACCATCAGGACATCAGAGATCAAGTTCATGTACAGCTGAGTGATCAACCCTGGAGAGTTAATCACACCAGGTCTCAATATTCTCCTTAAATTAAGAAATTAAATTAGGTACAAAATCTTCAGTGATAAAATTTCACAAAATAAGGGAAACACACCTACAATACAAGAGAACCACAGTACACAGACCCAGAATCTCCACCTCAACATGGGGCTCTGAGAGTTACACCAGGAATTCACATACCCTTAGAGAGACAGCAGCTAGGTGTCATTCTCAGTAGAAAATATCAGCCAGGCACAGTGGCACATGCCTGTAATCCCAATGGCTCAGAAGCCTGAGGTAGGAGGATCACAAGTTCAAAGTCAGCCTCAGAAACTCGGGAAGGCCCTAAGCAACTTAGCAAGACCCTGTGTCAAAATAAAAAATAAAAAATGGACTGGGGATGTGGCTCAGTGATTGAACACCCCTGAGTTCAATCCCTGGTATCAAATAAATAAATAAATAAATAAAGTACCAAATATAAATGCTTTCTTTCATTTCTATTTTCTCACTGGCTTAAGGTTTATTCTTCAGCAAAAAATCCTTAAAGGAGTGTTTATTTTTATGTATGTATGTATGTATTTGGTACTAAAGATTGAACCCAGGGTATTAAACCACTGAGATACATCCTCAGCCCTTTTCCCCCTTTTTAAGACAGGGTCTTGCTAAATTGTTGAGGCTGGCCTTGAACTTCTGATCTTCCTGCTTCAGCCTCCGGAGTCACTGGAATTACCACTTCACCCAGCTTTAAAGGAGTTTTTAAATACAAAAAGTTACTTTGAAAATGAAAACATTTATGGTTCTTCTATATTTAACTTCTAGCATTTTACCTAATACAGTTTTTAATCATTTTTAAAATGTTTAAAAATCTAATATCACTTTAATCAAAACAACTTGAAGTAATTAGCAATCCTCACCTACTATTTGCACTCAAATGTCTGAGTATTCAAACATAAGTTTAAATTATCCTTTTCTAATACAAAGAATTTACCATACCCAAGGACAAACAAAAGTACCTGAATGGCCCAGTAAGGTGGTACTTGACAGCAATAGAAAACCTTTAGACGTTCCAATACAGATGTAGTTTTATCTTCAAATTGGTCTGCAAGAGCCTAAAGAACACAAATAATAAGCAGAATCTATTATTGTTAAGTCATTTTTAATCTTTTAAAGAAAAAACATTCTTTAGCATACCTGTTTCACAACATAATGACACTGACAACTATTGCTTTCTGATATCAATCAGGGAGACATTATATAAAGAATTTCATTTAGGATTGTCTTCTTAGGAATGAAGTGAAAGGATAAAGTATATCTGTGTAGGGCTGGGGTTGTGGCTCAGCAGTAGAGCGCTCGCCTAGCATGCTTGGGGCCCTGGGTTCAAACCTCAGCACCACATAAAAATAAAATAAGGGTATTGTGTCCACCTACAACCAAAAAATTTTAAAAAATAAAAAGTATATCTGTGTGATCCTAGAGAGTGAGTTCTTTCACTCCTCAGCAGCAGCTATCAGGCTGGACATTCATTCCTGCAAGACCATCTGTACGGTGAAGCTAGACACATTGCAATGTACTGAAATACCTAGCCTGGTGCTGAATAACTGAACTCCTGGAGCCTATACCAAGAAGAAGACCAACAAGACTAAGGAGGCTGACTCCTAAAAGGATCCAGGGCCAACTGAAAAGTCAAAGGCTAGCGCTATCCAGCAGCAAGTGATCAGTCATCAGAAGACTTCACAAACTTAGTATCTAAGTGGATACAGACACTTTGGAGTTCCTGTATCATGTGGGCAGCAGCTTTATTATCATGACCATCCTCCCCTGCCTCTTTTTTTTTTTTTTTTAATATTTTATTAGTTGTTGATGAACCTTTATTCATTTATTTATTTGTATGTGGTGCTGAGAATTGAACCCAGTGCCTCACACATGCTAGGCAAGTGCTCTGCCACTGAACCACAACCCCAGCCCCCTCCCCTGCCTCTTTATCACTTATTCCACTTATACTGAGCATACATAATTCTCTGATGTTATATTTGTACATTTTCTTAATTCTGAACTATAATGACATTTTTTCATAATGCATTGCTCAAATTATCTTTTTCTGCCAGTTTTCAGGGGCTTGTTGTTGAGGATTAGATGATAGTAACATGTCAATGTTAATTTTCTGATTTTAATACACAGATCAGATTATGGTAGGAGAATGTCTTTGCTATATTTGAAAATGATAAAGCACCATGTGGCATTTTACTCTCCCATACATTAAGATACAAAAGACAGTGGTATTATAACTGTACCTTCTCTTAAACTGTTACAAAATTTTCGCAAAATTAATTTTAAAAATTAAAAAAAAAAAGAAATAGCAACTGCAAAGTTCCTCAGATGGAAAGACAAGATCTAATATATCCTGGTAATGGTTCAAGACAAGGAGACCAGTTTCTAAGCAGGGAGACAGCTGCTAAACCAGAGGTCCCCTGTGTTATAGTGGGTGGGAGGTACACTGCTACTCTAAGAACGCCCTGCAGAATGAACTCAAGGGTGAGAAAACACTCAATACATATCATCACTTCTCAGACTATGCAAGATTCCAATCAATCAAATCAAAACAGAGACATAACCAGCCTCCTAACCATGCTGGGCAAAGTTTTCTGATCTTACTTCATAGAAACTTAATAGCTAAAAGTTACCTGCTTCTGCCCAATGCTGACTAGTTGTAGGAGTGAAGACAGAGAAGAGTAACTTCTGGCTGAATACATGGGCTTACAACACATAAAGAGATCACAGAATTACTTCATGAAAAGGTGAACAATTTTCACCCACTTTTTTTAAAAGAAAAAAAATGCTCACTTAATAACAAACTTAAAATAACATAAGATTTTCTTTTCTAAGCCCTAATTATATGCAAAATAATTATTTTTCAACAAAACATGCTGTTTGCTATAATGACTAACTAGTTAAAACATATTAAGTGCTCAGGAAATACTTCCTAATTATTAATAAACAGATTCTTATGTATCAGATACTCTCAGATACTTTTGGATGATCTCAGGGTATCTAAAGGTGATACTCATAGATATTCTCCAAAATGACAAAGACTGCTGGAGAGAGCAGAGAAAATCAGCACTCATGGAGCTTCATACCAAGAATAAACCTATCCAAGAATTTGGTTCAGTCGTATGCATGACAAAGATCAAAAACAGAACTCTAAACCTATTTCACTCTTACACAGAATGTACTTCTTTCTACCTTAAGCATGCCTACCACCTAAATAAGATTCACCTACCCACAAAACTAAGAACATAGTTTTTCACAGAAAATTCTACCACAACTGCTGGATACATCATTGTCGCCTCATAGCCAGAGGTGACAATGAACTCTTATATCCTCCACTGGACTCAAAGTATTCTTCTTCACTTGCTAATTTACTAAAAATACAAGGACATTATTACAATATGTCTTCAGATTTTTCAGATCTGGATAATTTTAAGCAACTTATTCTAAAACAATTCCATTATATTCCAATGAACTGGAGTCCTTTACAAAAGTGATAAATGGGAAAAGCAGTGCTGGTAAGTGAAGTTCTTAGATTCTGTTCTAGGTCTATCCCCAATGAGTGAACCATTTAACCACAGTGGCACACGTCTCTGAAATGATTTTGCAAATGATCCTTGCACTGTAAACAATCTGGGTATGCCTTTATCAAGAGTGTTTTGTTCTGTTCTGTTTCAAGCATTTGAGATTTTTGGTTAACTGTCAGCCCCATTAGTTAAACAGAAGTACCAAGTGCTCAAATAACCTGGAAGACAATGGTAGAATGTAAGTGATAAAAAAAAGGGGCCTGAACGAAAGTGAGCTCAGTTACTATTATATATATTTGTTTTATAACAAGAACATGAACAATGTGCTTGCTCTGAGAGTAGCACAAAGTAGTTCAAAGCCAGCCTCAGCAACTTAGAAAGCCCTAAGTAACCCAGTGAGTTACTAAATAAAATACAAAATCTCTAAATAAAATACAAAAAAAGGCTGGGGATATGGTTCTGTGGTTAAGTGCCCCTGGGTTCAATCCCCGATACCAAAAAAAACAAAAAGAGTGGTTTAAGTTCCTGAGCAAATTTAAGAATTGAAAGCAAGACAGTCTACTCCAGGAGAGAGATGTAGATAAGTGGAAAAAATAAAGAGCAGAGAGTGAAGAACACTCTGGGCACAGATCAGAGCTGTCGGGGAGCTAATCACAGAAAAGTCAACCACAACTGCTGAATACCTCAGAGACTTCATGGTGCAAGGACTACTGTGTGACATAAGACTATTTTGAAGTTTTAAAGCATTTTTTTTTTCTTTTTGGTGGGAGGGGCATAAGGGATTGAACACAGGGACACTTTATCACTGATCTACATTTCTAACCCTTTTTATTTTTTATTCTGAGACAGGATCTCACTAAGTTGCTTAGGGCCTCACTAAGTTGCTGAGGCTGGCCTCAAATTTACAATCCTCCTGTCTCTAACTTCTGAGTCTCTGGGACTCAGACAGGCATGTGCCATTGCACCCAGCAAGACTTTCTTTTAATGTCAGTTTCTCCCAAACTCTACCTAAAAGCATTTATACTTTGAGTGTCTTTTGAGGATTCATATTTGAACATATGGAGCTTCTAGCCCCATGTAGTAACAACTCTCAAATTCTCAGGAGTCATAATATTACAGGTCAGGGAGTATCTCTATGCATGAGTGATAAAAGCCCAGAAAGCAATGATACATCCCTTATTTTTGATGCTGTTTCTGTACAGAAAGAATGTCCCAGAAAAACTAGAGAAGATAAAGACTATGTTGTAATACTAGCATATGAAGAGTGATTTACTATATAAGGACAATTCTCAACAAAGTCTGGTATGATTTAGACTTGACTTATGTGCTCATATCTAAAAGCACAGCACGTATATCTTCAAAAAGAGTACAGCTTATCCTTTCACTGAGTCATTCATTCTCACTAGTGTGATATCAAAGTGTTTTATTGGACTTCTGAAGGGCCAAGTAGAATTTAGCTGATAATCTAAAAGTATGACTGATCATATACCACACCACCTTATCCTTGCTTTGTTGTCTAACTTTTGTACATGTATGTGGGGGGGGAGAATGGTATTTATTATAAAAATATGTACTTAATTAAATATATCAAATAGTTGGGTCCAACAGTTTTCTTTAACAGAGCCTGCAGTCATTCAGCTGTAATTTACAAATGGAGAGATGAAGTTAATTGCCACCTCAAACCCCAAAGCATAAGAAAATTTCCAATGGGAACAAAGAGAATCAGAATTAAAACCCACCAGGCACAGTGACACAGATCTGTAATCCCAGCAACTGAGAAGGCTGAGGCAGGAGGGTCACAATGTCAAGGCCAGCCTGTATAACTTAGCAACACCCTGACTCAAAATAAAAAGAAAGAAGAAATCTATTGACACTCCTACTATCAACATTATTAAATCTAATGTGAATCCACTTGTACATCACAAGTAGGAAATGGCAGCCCTGAGATATAAAACAGGACTTGTCCAAAGGCATAAAGTTGATAGAACTGGTGAGCTTGGCTGACTCCAGGACAAGATTGAGCAGTTTCTTGTTAAGACCTTGTAATTACATGCACAATGGTTAAATCTGTGAAAATAAAAAACGGCTTCATGCCAGAAAAATATTGAGAATTCCATTTAACCATCTTTCTCCACCTAAATCCCATAATGCAGGAATCAGGATGTGCCCTGTCAAGAACGTGCTCAGCTATTGCTCCTGTCATAGTAGGAACTGGGTGTACTATTGCCAGCTGGGAGAACCAAATCTGCTTTTCAAGATTCCAGAGCCAAAAGTGGAACAGAGAGGCAGAACTCAAAGAAACCCAGATGGTCCTCGCAGAGCATCCCCTTCCCTCGGCACATGTGGGGTCAGCAGTTCTTAAACTTTTTAAATTTCAGGAACATTTAAATTCTTATAAAGTACTGAGAGGCTCAAAAGAAATTTTGTTTATCTGTATTTTAACCTACCATTATTTATCATATAAAAAATTAAAACAAAAAATTTAATATAATAAATCAATTACATTACCATAAACATCTTTATTAAAATGAACTATATTTCCCAAAACAAACAAAAAAGTCTTGAAAAAAGCGACACTGCCTTAGAATTTTGCAAATCTCTTCACTGCTAGCTTTAACAGATGACAACTGGAGTGTCAGATCTGCTGCTATAGCCAATCTCTTGCATATATTTTGGTTGAAGTTTACAAAGAAAATCTGACTTTGCCCAGATATATAGTTGGAACACAGTGGAGTATGTTAGTAGGTTTTATGGTTAATTGTGGACATGATTTTGTGTGGACATGATTCTTTAATACTACATAAAATTCAATATGTGGTGGTTTCTTAACGGTTACTTGCAATGTAGAATTTGAAATCCTATCAATGAACTTTTCTTTGTTATATTAAACACTCTGGGCTGGGGATATAGCTCAGTTGGTAAAGTGCTTGCCTCAAAAGCACAAGACCCTGGGTTCAAGTCCCCAGCACCGCAAAAAAAAAAAAAAAAAAAAAAAAAACACTCTGCTACATTAAAATCCATCAGTCAAAAAACTGAACCAAAAGCACTCAGTGCTCTATCTTGCACTTTGAATGACTCTTTTTACCCATGCTTGATTTTGTAACATCATGCATTGGTCATTGGAAAATGAGGTAAATCTCCAAATCAGATTTCATGCAATACAAAAAAATTACATGCAGTGATATCACCATATATCTCATCAGAAAAGTCTTATCCCAATATTTGAAAATCAATAGAGCTGGTCTGAATCCTAGTTTAGCTATAAAACCTTAGTTAAGTCACATTTTCTGTGCTTCAGTTTCTTCATCCACACAAACATAGATAATGCCTATTTAGTAAGATGTTTTAGCATAGCATGATTATTCAGTAAATAAAATTAACAACATATAGTTACATAAGTAGAAGTAACTATAGCCAGTCTGCATAAACAATGGTGACTATGATTATTCCAATTATTCTTTTATTTAAAAGCTCAGCTACAATTATACAAACAAATCCTAATACACTTTTCAATAACTTTCAAATGCACACGCACATGGTTATTAATGCAGGTGAAATACAAAGCTAGAAGGAAGACACATTTTCATGTCTCATATTTTGAAAAGCATACTATACGTGAAACACTATAATTATCTCACTAGTCTTCAGATTTCCCAGTTCATAATCTTTGCTTTTAACCAGTTATGAAGGATTGGTCAGTTTTACTTTTCTTGTACCTCAACTTCCCCTCCAGTGAAGTAAGGATCTTTTTGTCCATGCACTCAACATTTACTGAGGATTTACTATGCCCCTGGTATTACTCCAAGCATTTCACCAATATGAACACACTTAATCCCTCAGCATAGGTATGTTGACATACTGCTATCCCCACTCTACAGATGAGTGAAGCGTGCGAGGTTAGAGCTTCACCTCAGTCATAGCAGGTACATGCTTTCTCTTCCTTTTGGAGCACAAAGTCTATGGATAACAAACTCTAGTGCTATTCTGACAACAAACCTGATGCTGAAGCAGTCAGAGAAAAACAGATCTGAAAATGAAGGTAAGGAAAAACAGAAGGAGAAAGATCTATTTGTTTGAACCCCTCAATTCAGCTATCTTGGAAACTGGAATACCCTAGGGTTCCCAGTTATAATAATCCATTTCCTTTCTTACAGCCAGTTTTAATTGGGTTTCTCTACTTTACAACTATGAGATTCCCCTTCCTAACTCTTACTAATGCTCAAATTCCAAGGGTCTTGAAAAGTTCTAAACTTTAATCTGCCAAATCATAAGTACCATAAATTTAGGAGAAGGATGTTTAAAATAGGTATGAAAATCAAATGAAATTTCTTAAAATTTGAAGCCACACTCACTCATTAAGCAAGTCAAACAGAGCCAAAGCCAATTTTAATTACTAAAACATGTGCTCTGCTCTACCTCCCTGTCCTCCTTCAGTGGCTCCTTAGCAACAGTATTTTCTTCAATCAAAAAGAGTTACATATCAAGGTCAATTCTAAATCAGTAAAGTATAAATGTAAGCAGATGTACTTGTGTGAAGATATATGGAAATATAATAGAGGTCATGAATATTCTGAGGTACCTACTTTTTGTAAGAGTCTTGAAGGCAGAACTAATGATCAGTGTGTGATATAGAGGAAAAGCTTTGTTTTCTGGAATGTTGAGAGACACAGAATGAACACAAATTCAGTTAATTAAAGAGTTAATCCATGAACTGCAGTTTCTTATTAATTCATTTCAGGAGCTTAAAGGGTAGTGTTTAAACATTAGTTCATCATTTTTTAAAAATGAACTCAGTAAGAAAAAACAGATATGCCTTTATCTCTTTTCCTTTCACTTAAAAATACATTTTTATTTCATATATATTTTAGATAGTATTTATTTTTATTTATGGGTGTGTATATATGTATATATATCTCTGTGTGTATGTAGCTCCAGTTGAACTGAATTGCTACCCTCTGGGAACTCCAAGAACCTCAATGTGAGCTTGGTGACTATGCAGTTCCCGTTAGCTTTGGTACTGGGGCCTGTTACAAGTCTTGAAAATTCAGATTTGTAATAATCACAGAAAGGTTGGTACTTAAAGCTCTCAGAGATTACTGAAGTGCCAGATAAAAACAGTTCTTAATTTAGGTACCTCTTACTTAGTCCTACCAAAAAGTATAAAATTCAATATTCATTTTTTTTTCAAATTCAACATTTAGTAAATATCCAATGTGAATACAAATACTCAGAGAATACAAACTACATAAAATATAAAACCTGATGCTTCAAGAAACTCATTTTCTAGGATCTAAGAAGGAAAGGTTTCCAATAAAATGTAATATAATTAGTAAAGGCTGAAATACGGCTATGAAAACAAGAGTTCAGAAATAAACTGCACTTGTATGGTACCAACCTGAATGGGAAGAGACTGGTCAGTGGTAAGAGAGGGTAAGCAGAATTGCAAAGGTCTCGACCTGAGAAATGATGACAAACCTAAAGCAACATAATTCACACACTGGCTAACAGAAAACTGAACATCATGAAGCCCTCTCTCAAATAGCTTCAAATGAACCAAGACAGGTAAGAAACGTGGGTGGGCTAAAGGGAAACTTACCCTCAGCATCGGAATCTGGCCAGGGGGTAGGAGATGGCAGGAGGGCATATACTATTCTTTGACCCTGTGAGAATGCCAAGGTAACCCTCTGACACTACCATGGAAAGGAATCCTCCATAGCTGAACATCTTCCTGGAAAGCTCTGGGGAACTGGAGGGTCCAGACCTGCACCTGAGAGCATGCTGTGTTGTCTCCAGCTTAGCATAACTAAATAATACATCTTAAGAGTTTTGCATCTATTAGCTTCTTACTTACAGTCTTATCTGCTCCTTTTAAGAGAACCATAGGTACAGAATTATTCTTAAGTTGAAATGATTCTCATAAGCTAGCCTCTGCTTCAAACTACTATGCTCCTGCCAAGGGTTCTTCTTTTTGTACTGGGAATTGAACCCAGTGGCACTTTACCACTGAGGTACATACTCATTTTATTTTTTATTTTGAGACAGGCTCTTGCTAAGTTGCTGAGTGCTATGGTTTAGATATGAGATGTTCACTAAAAGCTCATGTGTGAGACAATGCAAGAATTTTCAGAGGTAAAATGATTAAATAATGAGATGTGCAATCTAAACAGTGAATTAATCCACTGATATGGATTAACTGGGTGGTAACTGTAGGCAGGTAGGGTTCGGTTAGAAGAAGTAGGTCACTGGTGGTTTGACTTTTGGGTTTATATTTTGTCTCTGGTGAGCAAAGCTCACTCTCTGCTTCCTGTTGCCATGTCCAGAACTGCTTTCCTCTTCCACACCCTTCAGCCATGAATCCCCTGCCCAATCTACTGAGTTATGATAGAAAAATACGTACTGCAGAGACTCAAATTTTACTGCCCATATTCTTCATAAAATCCCCAGGAACTTGATTCAAGTAGCTAAAGTTGAGATGGAGCACTTGCTGCATTTCTTTTTCTACGGGCTCAATCACATCATTCAGTTCTGTAACTAATACAGTTATAATTACGAAGCTGCTAAGCTGGGTTAAAGTTTTAAAAAATCAATATATAGAGCAAAAACAGATGACAAAAATTACACAACAAAAAGCAGGGTAACAATCTCTGACAACTGAAAAAACTAACATAAATATGGAAGAGAGGTTGAAAGGTGCACTGATTCCTCATCAATCACAGTGGGGGACAACAGATTCTATCTAAAGTTGAAAAATCATGAAATGGAAAAAGTATCTAAAGACATCCAATGGAAGTATAAATATGTAAAGTTACAATGGAAACCACTAGGGTAACAAAAAAAAAAAATGAAGAATGCTAAAAATGAACTAGGAATTAAAAAAGAATTTATATCTTTCATTTAAAATCCTTCTGAGTGAAATCTTTTTATTATGTGCAGTACTAAAAGTTTTAATATGCAGTTTGAAAATCAAAATATATTAATTAAAGGGCACTTTCAAAAACAGGGGATTAGTTAAGTAAATTATAAAACCTCTATTTAACAGAAGACATATGGCTATTAGAAGGAATGAGCTATGTCCACAGGTATTGGCATGCAGAGTTAACCAAGCTGTTATGCTGAGGAAAAAAGATACAAAGCACTACAGATTGTATGAGCCTATTTATGCTAAAGCATATTTATGTTTGTTTATGCATAGAAAGAAATCTAAAAGGCAACAAATTGTTAAGACTGGAAGGCAAACAAGAAAAATACTTCTGTTTTTGATTTTTTTATAATGAACAAGTATTATTTCTATAATTGAAAACAATTACGAATGGTGACATGGTTTAAAAAAACAAAGCACACTTTGCCTCTACTATGCATGGTGCTTTGGTCTAGGTGTTTCATATAATGCCCACGGAGTGTGGTTATTCCCTCCATACTTTTTAAAATACCAGAAAAAACCTCTTTCTCAGATTATTCAGATGTAAGTCCAAGGCTCAGTGTACAAATCCTGACAGTCTATCACTGTAACCAATTTTCCCCCAATCAAGGGTTTTATAATGATGTGCCCTTAATCATTACTAGAAATTAAACAGTCATACAAAAAAGGACTACCAACTTTTAAGAGAAACGTTTTATCCCACACAGAAGCAATAATCTCCACAAAGTTACCGTGGAGAATACCACAATTGTGGTGTTCCGGGTCCTCCCTCCACAATCAACCATGGAGAAAACCACTATTCCTCCATGTGTGTGTACAACTACAGTATCAATACACATGTGTGTAAAAAGAAAGGAAAAAAACCCATTCAAGACAGTTAAATTGCAGCATGAACAGTTTCCAGTGACAGAAAACTGCTCTAATCTCAAATTCCCAATTCAATGCAATAACCTTCCAGAAATTCAAGCAGAGCAGAAAACATTCCTGCTGCACAATCATCTTCAGAGGCACAATTATTTGGGCAGAAGCAGACCTTCAAATTTAAATTAGTAGGTTTAAGAGAGCACTCTCTAATTAAAGTTCATTAGCCACGTTATTTTATACATGTATGTGGCAGGGAGTGCCTGTCTGTCTGTTTCCATGTGTGGTCAGTCTGTCTGTCTGTGTGGGTACTGGTGACTGAACCCAGGGGTGCTTTACCACTGACCTACATTTCAGTCTTTTTTATTTCTATTTTGATATTGACAAGGCCTCAAACATGCAATCCTCCTGACTTAGCCTCCGGAGTCACTGCTATTATAGGCATATGCCACCCCTCCCAGCTGGCCAGATTATTTTAATAATGAACATAAAATAATCATAACATTAACCCTCAAAGAGTGAACTGTGTTTTTACTTAACACTAGGTTAAAGCAATTAATATGCAAGTTAGAAAACAATGACAAGATGGTGGAATGAGACAGACATCATTACCCTATGTACACATACGATTACACTAATGGTGTGAATCTACATCATGTACAACCATAGAAACAAAAAGTTGTACCCTGTTTGTGTATAATGAATCAAAATGCAGTCTGTAAAAATAAAAAATAAAATAAAGCACTTACTAAGTCTAGGCTCTATTAAAAATAAAAATTAAAAAAAAGGAAGTTAGACAATCTGCCCCAAACCACTGAGACTTTGTGGACAGAGGACAGAGCTGGGGTACACATTAGTTCTTACTCCCTCCAGAGACTACATCCTTTCCTAGAACTGATGCTAAGTTTATTAAACTTTTCTGCTTTGGGATTAAAACTCCAATTCTCAGTGGTCTTTTATTGATACAGTAACATGTGGCAATTTGTACATTCTTTTTAAGTATTATTTTTCTTTCGCAGTTTCTAAGTAAAGTTTATAAGATTAAAAAAAAAGAAGACAATGACAAATTTGGTTTGCACAAATTTTTTGGTTTAGACATGAATAAGATGGTCTTTCTGAATTAAGGTGGTTTCAATTAATTTATTTCATATTTGCATTACATGTGTAATATACTATTTTCACTATAGTAAAAGAAAGAAGAAAAAGGTGAGTCTATGATAAAGAAAATGTTCATCATACAGACGATCAGATGGGGAAGGAAAAACTAAATGATAACAGAGAAAACTACTTTATACTCCACCAGGGGAGGGGAAGAAGTAGCGTATAAATGATTACTGAAGAATACAATTTTGCCAGGCAAGGTATTATATATAATCCCACCAATTTGAGAGGCTGAAGCAGGAGACTCACAAGATTAAGGATAGTCTGGGCAATTTAGCTAGACCCTGCCTCCAAATAAAAATTAAAAAGAGGCTGCAGATATAGCTCAGTGAGAGCGCTTGCCTATCATGTACAAGGCTCTGGGTTCAGTTCCTAGCCTTCGCTTTAACTCGTGCAGCTGCTAAATCATAACTAGTATAATAAACAGGGTTTCCATAAACACTATTTTCTTCATTATCACTAACATAAGCCTTGAACATGATTATGTTAAAGAACTCAAGCCTAAAAAAAATTCATGCCATGGGGTGTTTTTTAATAGATGGTCCTCAACTTCGAGTTCCTTCTTCCTCTGTGGATTTTTAGAGGAGCAGAGTGTGGTACTGAGGATTGAACCCAGGGTCTCAAGCATGCTATGCAAGCAGTCTTTTCATTTATTGTGAAACACAGTGTTTCACTAAATTGCCCAGGTTGGCCTCAAATTTGGCATCCTTCTGTCCCCACCTCCCAAATGGCTAGGATTATAGGCATACTCAACTACATCCAGCCTCTGTGGATTTTATATTCTTCATTTAATTACCTATAGGTGTATGAGTTTGGTATATCTCACTTAGAAATTCTTTCCAAATCTGCCATATTTTAGGACCTTATATTGGATCCTTCAATGTAACTAACTGCCTATAACTAAATTATAGGTCAGGCTGTTATTAACTGGCCAGACAAATTTGGGCAAGTCACCTGATTTCACCACACCTATATTTTTTTTCAACATGAACAGGACAAGATTAAGCTTTTCCCTAAGGGTCCTTCTAGCTTCTTTGTTCCCCCTAGGTAAAATAGTTCATCATTTTACTAGTTTACATAGCCTTGGAAAGTAACAGATTTTCACAGAAACTTAAAACGGAATTTTTAAAAAATTGTTTTTATATATGTATGTGTGATGTATATATGAGTAATTTTAAATCATTTTGCTTATTCTTCAGCAATGTTGTAACTTCAACAAACATATCAAACTCTGAATCAGAGGAAATGGCACAAGTTAAGATTATGAGCTAAGTGGCTCAACAATGACAGAAAATTAAACAAATGCAATTTTGCTTTGATTTGGTCACATGACTTGGCCAATTTCCAAAATTTATGGATTGGGGAAGTGAAAAGATTTCTTCTGAGGTTCCACCTTGCAGAGGCAGAAATAATGACTCCCTAATTCTGTCCTACAGAGCTATCCCACTCTTTTCATTATGCAGCAGGTAGATGGCAAGTGGAGGAGATCCCACAAGGAGTGAGGCCAAGGGGAGGGCAAAATGGGAGCACGTGGGGATTTGATCCTTTCAAATCCATGCTCCCACTCAAAGCACATTCTCATAATTTGATATCAAAAAATATACTTCATAATTCATACTGATGCAACTTTCAAATTGAAAAGATATTATATACTTATAAACACATAAAAAATTTATTTTTAAACATATAAAAGATTTATTTTTAAACTTTTTAGTTTAATTCACCACTACAAAAGAAAATGAATGAAGACTGGTTATTTTACATGCCAAAGTTGATGGAAGAGGTAAATTCAAAGTAAATCATTTCTTTTTTTTTTTTAATATATTTTTTAGTTGTCAATGGACCTTTATTTTACTTATTTGTATGTGGTGCTAAGGATTGAACCCAGTGCATCAGGCATGCCAGGCAAGCCCTGTACCACTGAGCCATGTCCCCAGCCCAAAAAGTAAATCATTTCTAGGTCAACATGTACTTCATTAATAAGTGGATGTATTCTAGTACTATTTGCATTGATAGGCAGGCAAAAATTGTGACCAACATAATGTTTCAACTGTTTAGTGCTCAAGTTGTTCAGCTTCCTGGTTTCAATCCATCTCTGAAAAATAATCTTATTTGAAATGCTTTTTTAAAGCACTTAAATTTAATCAGTTATAAAAAAAGGATTTTGAGTTTTACTACCTTTCATTTAAATTTCAACTTCAAATTAAGTGATCTGTCTAAATTAAAACAATAAGCTAATTAAAACATCCATTAAATTTGTCTTGTCTTTTATCTACACTGCATCCTCTCCCAGTAGAATGGCTCCTGAACTAGGTCTCTGCTTCCACTGTCACCAGTACATACTGCATGATGTCCCATGACTATCTTCAAAATAATGACTTTTATCATGTTGCCCATAGTTTTTTTTTTAACTGAGAAGAGAAAATCCAAAGTCCTTTGCATTATATAAAGTTGGCCTCAGAAAGGAAGGAACCAGCCATTCCCACCTTATCTCAAGTTGCTTGTCAACATGAACCAAATGGACATGAACTAGCAGAAGGGTTCTCTACCCACGACATGTTACCTTGCTAAGTCATCTCACTTCTTTCCTACCATCTGACAGGACTGACAGTACCGCATTATGCCGAACATGATTATTTAGTAAACCTGCACATATTTCACCCAGTATTATTTTAGATCTTATTATTCCCAGTGTTCTGAATTAAAAATCTAACTCAAGACTCAAAATAAGAAACATCTCGGGGGAAAAACAAAACAAAACAAAACACCTGAGTCCGGCTTTGTGGCACACACCTGTAATCCAGTGACTCTGGAGGCTAAGGCCAAAGAACTTCTAGTTTGAGGCCAGCCTCTGCAATTTAGCAAGATCCTATCTCAAAATAAAAAAATAAAAAGGGCTGGGAATGTAGCTCAGTGGTAAGGCATCTTTGGGTTCAATCCCCAAATACTTCCCCCAGAAAAAAAAGAAAAGAAAAACAAACATCTGGGACCAGAAGATGCACTGGATCATGGCTTCACTATTTAGATGCTGGGCAGGAGCAACATTTCTCTCCAACTATAAACTTGTTTGCTTTTCAGTTTTTTTAAGATCAACTTTTAATTTCTGAATAATTCAATTTATAGAAATTTAGAAAAGATAAAGAGTTCCTATAGCTCTTTGCCCAGTTTCTCCTAATGTTAACCTAGCATCTAAATCATGTTATATTTTTAAAACTAAGAAATCAACATTGGTGTTACTCTTAATTAAATCAGGTTTTATCTGAATCTCATCAGTTTTTTCCACAAATGTCTTTTTTTTTTCCTACCTTGGGATCCAGTGCAGGATACTATGCTGCCTTTAATCATCAGATCTCCCTAATGTCTCTGGTCTGTGACAGTTTCTCAGTCCTCATTTCAAATGACCTCCACAGTTTTGAAGAGTACCTATCATGGTTTTTTTGTTTTGTTTTGCTTTGTTTTGTTTGTAGAATGTCTCTCAATTGGGCTCCCCTCCCCAGTGTCTTCTCATAACTAGACTGGGGTCGTGGATTTAGGGGAAGAACACTGCTGAGGTGGAGCGCTCTTCTTACGGTACCCCATCAAGAGGTACATGGTACCCACAGACATCACCAGCAATGTTAAACCCTGATCCACTGGGCTAAGCGCTTGCCAGTTTTTTCCACTATCAAAATTACCACCTTCCTCTTTCCTCTCTCCCCCCTTTGGAAGTGAGCCCCTGAGTCCAGCTCACATTCAAGGAGAGGGGGAGGGTATTATGCTCCACCTCCTAAAGGGGACAGTCTACATGAATTACTTGGAATTCTTCTGTATAGAAACTTTGCTTCTCCCTCATTAATTTAATCAATTTATAGCAGTATTAACTCATGAACATTTATTTTACACTCCAAGTTAAACTCCAATACTATGTTATTTATTTTGTTGTTGAAATTGTCCTAGCTTTGACCATTAGGTTTCCTTTCAGATTAGCTCCTGTGACCTTGGGACAAGCTTGCTTGTTTTCCTTCCCTTTCTCTCCCCTTCTCTCTCTCTCTCTCAGCACTACCTTACTTTTGGGCACTATCCATGGAGCTCTGGTTCTAATTATTGAGGAATGATATTTAGGTATCAAGATCTGACATTAGATATGCTTGTCAATGCTACTGAGATGCAAAAGCCTCTAGACCCATACAAAATCTAAGGAACAATCTTTGTGTTTCCAACAGCATGAGGAGAGTGCTCTAAACTTAGTAAGGTGTCCATAAGAAACTATTTTTAGTCCTAAAAATAAATAAAATGTTCTTCATTTTTTTCTAAACTTTGGAATAAGGGAATATTAATTCGGATATAGGCTGTTACTATAATGAAGAAGTTTTAAAATGCCTAAGCATAATATATAACAATAAATCCCATCATTATGTACAATTGTAATACATCAATAAAAAAATGTGAAAAAAGAAAAAAATATTCTCTTACTAAACAAATGAAGGATAGAAGCAAACAAATTTACTATTTTTTAAATCAGTAAAAGATTTTTAATTATTTTCATTTAAAAAAAAGCCCAAGAAAGAATTTTGTTTCTTATTTATAAATCCAATAATAAGTGCTTCAGAAATGGTAAAGAGAAGCCGGGCACAGTGGTGTATGCTTGTAATCCCAGTGGCTAGGGAGGCTGAGGCAGGAGGATAGTGAGTTCAAAGCCAGCCTCAGCAACTTAGCGAGTCCTTAAGTAACTAAGTGAGACCCTGCCTCTAAATAAAACACAAAAAATAGGTTGGGGATGTGGCTCAGTGGTTAAGAGTACCTGGGTTCAATCCCCAGCACAATTAAAAAAAAGAAAGAGGGGCCAAGATGGCGGACTAGAGGGCGGCTGCATTTCACGTTGCTCCAGGACGCAAGATTCAAAAGAGGAGATAGTGAGAGACTTGGGACCAACTCAAAGCCGCCGGGTGAGTCTCTCCCGTTGGGGAGGCGTCCCGGATGGGGCGGTAGCCCCGGAACACAGGGAATTTGTGAAGTAGAGTTGCTCGGCGAGACGCCCCTCCCCCCGCTGGAGCGGTAAACACGGACAACTGGGATCATCGTAGAGGAGGAGGCTCAGCACAGCGCTTGGACTCGAGCAACCACTGGGGCTCCGGGTGGCTGCCTGAGGAGGAGCTGCGTGGCGAGCTGTTTGAACTCAGAGCGAGCGCTCCTGAACACCGGGAGGTTGCCCGGAGGAAGAGGAGGAGCGCGGCAGGATGCTTGGTCTAGGAGTGACTGCATCAGAGCCACAGGTGGTTGCCAGAGGAGGAGGCGAGTGGTGAGTTGATTGGTCTAAAAGCGACCAGTCCTGAACACCGGTGGCCTGCCTGGAGGAGGAGCGTGGTGAGTCACTTGGTCTCGGAGCCACCGCTCCTGAACACCCGGGGGGCTACCCCGAGGAGGAGGAGGAGGAGGAACAGGGCGGGTCACTTGGACTTGGAGTGACTGCCTAGGGCTACGGGTGGTTGGCGGGAGGAGGAGACCCGAAGTGAGTTGTTTGGACTCCTAGTGACTGTGTCGGAAACCGGGCAGCTGCCTGGAGGAGGAGGTGTATGGCGGGTCTCTGGGTCTCGGAGCTATTGTACGGGGCTCCAGGTGGTGGCTCAGAGGAGGGGCTGCATAGCCAGGCGATTGGTGCAGAGCAGGGTCCCAGGAGCTAGGTGGCTTCTTGCTGGAAGAGCCGCACAGAGACACGCCTAGGGGCGGAGCGAAGTTTCCAGGGCGGCGGGCAGATTCTCTGGGAGAGGCAGCCTAAGGAGACTCGCCTGTGAAGGGTGAGGCTCCCAGGCCCAGGATGTAGGTCCGGGCCCCTGGGATTGTTGCAGAGGAAGATAGCCCAGCCCAGGCGGTAGTTGTAGATTGAGGGGAACCTCTAGGAGGGCAACTGACCAGCGAGATGTCCCCACCGAGTGAGTCTTCCCGGCCTGGGGAGGTTTACACACAGGGACGGTAAAACCAGAGACACAGGCACAAACAGGCCTTGCCTCAGCCCGCAGTCTAGTTCCCCATTGGATGACCATTGGTCAACAAGTGGAGGCACCTCTGCCCACTAGCAGGGAATATACGCCACCTGAGGGTCACCACCCCTAGAGAAGCAGCTTCTTCGTGGAGCTCTGCATTATCGACCTCCTCCAAGACTTCAGGCTACTGAAGGATAAGAGGGGATATACTAGCAATCTTCAGGGACATTATAAGTTGATAGAGGAAATCTGCAAGATCTTAATGACCCACTGATTCCTGAACAATATGAGAAAACAAGGGAAGAAAATGCCCCAAACAAATCTAGATGTTACATCAATAAAATCCAACGACAGCATGGCAGAAGAAATGACAGAAAGGGAATTCAGAATGTACATAATTAAAATGATTAGAGAAGCAAACGATGAGATGAAAGAGCAAATGCAGGCATTGAACGATCGCACCAATCGACAGTTAACAGAGCAAATTCAGGAAGCAAAAGATCATTTCAATAAAGAGTTAGAGATATTGAAAAAAAAACAAACAGAAATCCTTGAAATGAAGGAAACAATAAACCAAATTAAGAATTCCATAGAAAGCATAACCAATAGGATAGAACAGCTGGAAGACAGAACTTCAGATATTGAAGACAAAATATTTAACCTCGAAAAACAAAGTTGAACAAACAGAGAAGATGGTGAGAAATCATGAACAGAATCTCCAAGAACTATGGGATATCATGAAAAGGCCAAATTTGAGAATTATTGGGATTGAGGAAGGCTTAGAGAAACAAACCAAAGGAATGAACAATCTATTTGAAGAAATAATATCAGAAAATTTCCCAAATCTGAAGAATGAAATGGAAAATCAAGTCCAAGAGGCTTATAGGACTCCAAATACACAAAATTACAACAGACCCACACCAAGGCACATTATAATGAAAATACCTAACATACAAAATAAAGACAGAATTTTAAAGGCTGTGAGAGAAAAGAACCAAATTACATTCAGGGGGAAGCCAATACGGATATCAGCAGATTTTTCAATCCAGACCCTAAAAGCTAGAAGGGCCTGGAACAACATTTTTCAAGCTCTGAAAGAAATGGATGCCAACCAAGAATCTTATACCCAGCAAAACTTACCTTCAAATTTGACGATGAAATAAAATCATTCCATGATAAACAAAAGCTAAAAGAATTTACAAAAAGAAAGCCAGCATTACAGAACATTCTCAGCAAAATATTTCATGAGGAAGAGATAAAAAACAAAGAAGCAAATCAGCAAAGGGAGGAATTATCCTAAAGGAACTGTCAAATAAAGGAGGAACCAAGATGTGTCAAAAATTTTAAATATGAACCAAATGACCGGGAATACAAATCATATCTCAATAATAACCCTGAATGTTAATGGCCTGAATTCATCAATCAAAAGACATAGACTGGCAGATTGGATTAAAAAGAAACATCCAACAATATGTTGCCTGCAAGAGACTCAACTCATAGAAAGAGATACCCATAGACTAAAGGTGAAAGGATGGGAAAAAACATACCATGCACATGGACTCAGCAAAAAAGCTGGAGTATCCATCCTCATTTCAGATAATGTGGACTTCAAGCCAATGTTAGTCAGAAGGGATAAAGAAGTACATTTCATACTGCTTAAGGGAAGCATAAATCAGCAAGATATAACAATCATAAACATCTATGCCCCAAACAGTGGCTCATCCATGTATGTTAAACAAATCCTTCTCAATTTTAGAAACCAAATAGACCATAACACAATAATACTAGGTGATTTTAACACGCCTCTTTCACCACTGGACAGAACTTCCAAACAAAAATTGAACAAAGAAACCATAGATCTCAATAACACAATCAATAATTTAGACTTAACAGACATTTATAGAATATACCATCCAACCAAGAGCGAATACACTTTCTTCTCAGCAGCACATGGATCCTTCTCTAAAATAGACCATATATTATGCCACAAAGCTAATGTCAGCAAATACAAGAAGATAGAGACACTACCTTGTATTCTATCAGATCATAATGGATTGAAGTTACAAATTAATGAAAGAGTAAAAAACAGAAACTACTCCAACACCTGGAGATTAAACAATATGCTACTATATGATGAATGGATAACAGAAGATATTAGGAAGGAAATTAAAAAATTCTTAGAGGTAAACGAGAACAAAGAAACATCATATCAAAATCTCTGGGACACTATGAAAGCAGTACTTAGAGGAAGATTTATTTCATGGAGCGCATTTAATAAAAGAAGTAAAACTCAAAAAATAAATGACCTAACACTACAGCTCAAAGCCCCAGAAAAAGAAGAACAGACCAACACCAAAAGTAGTAGAAGACAGGAAATAGTTAAACTCAGAGCTGAAATCAACGAAATTGAAACGAAAGAAACAATACAAAAAATTGACAAAATAAATAGTTGGTTCTTCAAAAAAATAAACAAAATTGATAAACCTTTAGCCACACTAACAAAGAGAAGACGAGAGAAAACCCAAATCACTAAAATTCGGAATGAACAAGGAAATATCACAACAGACACGACTGAAATACAAAACATAATTAGAAGCTATTTTGAAAATCTATACTCCAACAAAACAGAAAACCTCGAAGACATCAACAGGTTTCTAGAGACATATGAATTGCCTAAACTGAACGAGGAGGACATACACAATTTAAATAGACCAATTTCAAGTAATGAAATAGAAGAAGTCATCAAAAGCCTTCCAACAAAGAAAAGTCCAGGACCAGATGGGTTCTCAGCCGAGTTCTACAAAACTTTTAAAGAAGAGCTCATTCCAATACTTCTCAAAGTATTCCAGAAAATAGAAGAGGAGGGAACTCTCCCAAACTCATTCTATGAAGCCAATATTACCCTGATTCCTAAACCAGACAGAGACACATCGAGGAAAGAAAATTTCACACCAATATCCTTAATGAACATCGACGCAAAAATTCTCAACAAAATTTTAGCAAATCGCATACAAAAACATATTAAAAAGATAGTGCACCATGATCAAGTGGGTTTCATCCCAGGGATGCAAGGTTGGTTCAACATCAGGAAATCAATAAATGTCATTCACCATATCAATAGACTTAAAGTCAAGAATCACATGATTATTTCGATAGATGCAGAAAAAGCATTTGATAAAATACAGCACCCCTTCATGCTCAAAACACTAGAAAAAATAGGGATAGTGGGAACATTCCTTAACATTGTAAAGGCCATCTATGCTAAACCCATGGCTAATATCATTCTAAATGGTGAAAAGCTGAAAGCATTCCCTCTAAAAACTGGAACAAGGCAGGGATGCCCTCTTTCACCACTTCTATTCAATATCGTCCTTGAAACTCTAGCCAGAGCAATTAGACAGACCAAAGAAATTAAAGGGATACGAATAGGAAAAGAAGAACTCAAACTATCCCTATTTGCTGATGATATGATGGTATACTTAGAGGAACCAGGAAATTCCACCAGAAAACTTTTAGAACTCATAAGTGAATTCAGTAAAGTAGCGGGATATAAGATCAATGCACATAAATCTAAGGCATTTATATACATAAGCGATGAATCTTCAGAAAGAGAAATTAGGAAAACTACCCCATTCACAATAGCTTCGAAAAAAATAAAGTATTTGGGAATCAATCTCACAAAAGAGGTGAAAGACCTCTACAATGAGAACTACAGAACACTAAAGAAAGAAATTCAAGAAAACCTTAGAAGATGGAAAGATCTCCCATGTTCTTGGATAGGAAGAATTAATATTGTCAAAATGGCCATACTACCAAAAGTGCTATACAGATTCAATGCAATTCCAATTAAAATCCCAATGATGTACCTTACAGAAATAGAGCAAGCAATTATGAAATTCATCTGGAAGAATAAAAAACCCAGAATAGCTAAAGCAATCCTTGGCAGAAAGAGTGAAGCAGGGGGTATCGCAATACCAGATCTTCAACTCTACTACAAAGCAATAGTAACAAAAACGGCATGGTATTGGTACCAAAATAGAAAGGTGGATCAATGGTACAGAATAGAGGACACGGACACAAACCCAAATAAATACAATTTTCTCATACTAGACAAAGGGGCCAAAAATATGCAATGGAGAAAAGATAGCCTCTTCAACAAATGGTGCTGGGAGAATTGGAAATCCATATGCAACAGAATGAAACTAAACCCATATCTCTCACCATGCACGAAACTAAACTCAAAATGGATTAAGGATCTCGGAATCAGACCAGAGACCTTGCATCTTATAGAAGAAAAAGTAGGTCCAGAGCTTCAACATGTCGGCTTAGGACCAGACTTCCTCAACAGGACTCCCATAGCACAAGAAATAAAAGCAAGAATTAATAACTGGGATAGATTCAAACTAAAAAGCTTTCTCTCAGCAAAGGAAACTATCAGCAATGCGAAGAAAGAGCCTACAGAGTGGGAGAAAATCTTTGCCAATCATACTTCAGATAGAGCGCTAATCTCCAGAATCTATAAAGAACTCAAAAAACTCTACACCAAGAATGTAAATAATCCAATTGACAAATGGGCTAAAGAAATGAATAGACACTTTACAGAAGAAGATCTACAAGCAATCAACAAACATATGGAAAAATGTTCAACATCTCTAGTAATAAGAGAAATGCAAATCAAAACCACCCTAAGATTCCATCTCACCCCAATTAGAATGGCGATTATCAAGAATACAAGCAACAACAGGTGTTGGCGAGGATGTGGGGAGAAAGGTACACTCTTACATTGCTGTTGGGGCTGCAAATTAGTGCAGCCACTCTGGAAAGCAGTGTGGAGATTCCTTAGAAAACTTGGAATGGAAACACCATTTGACCCAGCTATCCCACTCCTTGGCCTATACCCAAAGGACTTAAAATCAGCATATTACAGAGATACAGCCACATCAATGTTCATAGCTGCTCAGTTCACAATAGCCAGATTGTGGAACCAACCTAGATGTCCTTCAATTGATGAATGGATAAAGAAAATGTGGTATATATATACAATGGAATATTACTGAGCCAAAAAGAATGATAAAATTATGGCATTTGCAGGCAAATGGATGAAACTGGAGAATATCATGCTAAGTGAGATAAGCCAATCTCAAAAAACCAAAGGAAGAATGATATCGCTAATAAGTGGATGAGGACACATAATGGGGGGTCGGAAGGGTTAGTGTTGGGGTTGGAGTTGGGTTTAGGGAGGGGGGCAGGAATGGATGAAGGAAGGACTGTATAGATGGAGGGGAGGGGTGGGAGGGGAAGGGGGGAAGGGAAAAAATGGCAGAATGAATCAAACAACATTACCCTATGTAAATTTATGATTACACAAATGGTATGCCTTTACGCCATGTACAGACAGAGAAACAACATGTATCCCATTTGTTTACAATAAAAAAAAAAAAATGAAAAAAAAAATCTGACTAAACATCATGGCATCAAATAAAATCCAATGCATAAAAATGTAAAAAAAAAAAAGAAAGAAAAAGAATGAGAGAGAGAGAGAGAGAGAGAGAGAGAGGGGAGAGGAGAGGACAGGAAGAAAGAAAGAAGGAAAGAAAGAAAGAAAGAAAGAAAGAAAGAAAGAAAGAAAGAAAGAAAGAAAGAAAGAAAGAAAGAAAGAAAGAAAGAAAGAAAGAAAGAAAGAAAGAAAGAAAGAAAGAAAGAAAGAAAGAAAGAAAGAAAAGAAAAGAAAAGAAAAGAAAAGAAAAGAAAAGAAAAGAAAAGAAAAGAAAAGAAAAGGTAAAGAGGCTCTGCTTCAAAATATCTATGACCATAGGTGGCAGCCCCAGTTCTTCTCATCTCCCAGGCAAAAAGGGGGAGAGAAAGTGTCAGGTGAGCACACACATTCCCTATTAAGGGCATGACCCATAAGTGGTACTCATCACTTCCATCCTCATCCCATTATGTCTCCTTCTACCTGCAAAGGAGGATGGGCAGTCATGTGCCTGGATAAAATTTAGGAGGTTCTATTACTAAAAGAAAGGGGACACTGTCTAACAGGGTACTAAAATTGGCATTCTCCAAAAGCGAACCCTTGTTTTTACCACAGCATTCTACCTGGGGATTTACTTTTAATTACAGCAACAAATACAGCCTATACTTAAACATATTTTATTCAAATGAGCTGAAATTCTGTCATGATAAAAAAATTTTAAATAAGATAAATAAATAATGGTAGTATAAGATTATATACTATTGAATAAAATAGGAGTACATGAATCCATACTCAAATAAATATGTACATGAAGGAATAATTAAGAACATTCTTCTCAACAGTAGAATACCAACTAAGACATCATTAAATAATTATGGAATTAGAAAATTACCATTTGGCAACCATCATGGTAATAGCTTCTGTAGGCAAGAAACATCAATAAATGCTACAACTAGTGGGTAAAAGTTGCATAACAAATAGAATAGTATCTCAGTAACTCCCCCCAAATATGCATTAATTACAATGGGAAAAGAATAACTGAACACTAGGAGAAACCTCACAAACCTCGGCTTACTCAAGTGACCAAATAACAGCACCCATGACAGGATACATGACGTGCCACATGAGGGAGAAGAGCACATTCTGTAAGATCACTGTCTGACCTATAAAACCTGAATCAAATCATGAGGACACATCAGACAAACTCTGAAGGAGAGTCTCCAAAGTAACTAGACAGTAATCTTCAAGAAAGGGCCAGGGAACTATTCCCGACTGAAGGAGAATGAAAGGAGACAGCTAAATGCTGTGCCTGGATCCTTTTGTTGTGATGAACATCATTATGACATTGATAAAACTTGAAAAGGTCTCACGGTGAAGGTTACAGAACAGGTCTTTATACTGTTATTACCACATTCACATAGGTTTGAAACTGTTTCAAAATAAAAATAAATTTTAAATAATATCATTTTTATTGTGTGCTACGGTCTGAATGTGTCCCCTAAAATTCACATGTTGAAACTTAATGGCCAGTGTCAAAGTATTAAGCAGTGGGGACTTTAGGAGATGATTAAATCATGAAGATTTGAGCATACACGAATATGTCACAATGAAACCCACTATTAAGCATAATTATATTGTACCATTAAAAAAGGGCTATAAACATGAGACTTGAGGGAATGGGCTTGCTGTCTTCACTTCTGCCATGTGAGGACAGACAGACATTACCATCTATGAGGAACAACAGGTCTTCACCAGACAACGAGCCTCCAGTGCCTTGATCTTGAACTTCCCAGCTTCCAGAACTGGGAGAAAATAAATTTCTGTTCTCTATATATTGTCTATTCTCAGGTTTTCGCATCACAGGACAAATGAACTGAGGCATTGACTATACGAAAGCCTCCATCTTTTACGAGGTTTTCTATTTTTATTTTTTTGGTAATAAGTTGTTTCATGTCTATCAGATAATGTGTGAAAGAAATGTACAGAAATAAACTTCAGTATTAAATGGAGAATTGATGCCTGAATATGGATTATTTTTACATTTGTCTAGTTTACCACCAGTGTGTATTTTTGTATTAGTATAAATTTTATTTCCTTAATCGACCTACACTTTTGGGACTCTTATATCATCTGTGTTAAAGTTCACCATAAGCCTATCAGTACAATTATAATTACCCTCTTACAGAAAATGAAAATGAGGCTTTCTGAGGTTAACTACCAAGACCACAGAGCTACAAACTGAGAGTTTAGTGTCCAGGCCAAGCAGTCAAATTTTAGAGCCTACATTGTAACAAATAAACAGCCAAGTGTTTGAGTAACTCACAAGCCATCTCACTCTTCCACTCATCACATACATGTATGCTGACTCACAGCAGGAGAGCAGGAAGAAATCCAAACCTGACACACTCATCCCTACCTGTGTCTGCCTCATGGCCCGTTCCACTCGACGTGTACTTCCTCGCTCAAGTTTCGTCCGCAGGATCAAGGCTGATGTCTGAATGGCCCAGAACTTTGGTTGTGAAAGTAAACACTGATAGAAGAGGAAGAAAGAAGAGTAAGCTAGAGATCATACTCTGAATAAAAGAAACATAACTCTTCCAAAAATATCAGGATATAGCCAAATGCAGATTTGACAATCTAAGCAAACAAAGACAAAAGGTTCTCCTTTTTTTCAATTTGCATTAAAGAAAATCATGCTTAAACATACAGAAATGCTTTCTAGCCCTGGTTAGAATCAGGAGTCTCCAATTTTAATTAAAGTGCTTTCCTAGAAGAGGCATCTTCAGCAAGACTGGCCCATAACAAAACTTTGAATATGCACATAATGAAACTTAACCCCAGACAAAAGCTGTAATGGCAGAAACCATTACATAAGACCACAAGTAGTGAGAAATAAAGTGAATGGTTTGGGTGAAACAAACTGATAAACAGGGAAAACCTGGCATAATGACCAAACTTTAAGCTCTCTTTGATGGTGATTTAGAATCCAACAATGTCCCTGGGTGGACAATCCCAACAATAACTTTGATTAAAGTTCACTGCAAAGAAAAAGACTTATTTGTCTGAATATTGACACCATCTTGGTCACTGCTTGTTGTCTGTTTCTAAACAAACATTTGCTTGTTTCCAAAAACCAGATATGAAAACCAACCTAGTTAGAGTCCAATTAATCATTCAAAACCTAGCTGCCCATTAAGAAGCATCTGGGGAGCTTCTAGCTTTTTCTTTTTTTTTAATAAATCAGACCTCTGAAAGCAGTATCTAAGCATCAGTGCTTTGGGGAGGGGGGAAAAAAACTCTCCCTAGGTCATTTTGGGGTGGGGGACAGGGGTGTGTACTGGGGACTGAACCCAGGGCAGTTTACCACTGAGCTACCTCCCCAGTCCTTATTTTTATTTTGAAGCAGGGCCCTAAGTTGCTCAGGGCCTAGATATGTTGCTGAGGCTGGCCTCAAATTCTCCATCCTTCTACTTCAGCCTTCCAAGTGACTGGGAATACAGGCATGCACTACCACACCTGGCTCCCCAGATAATTCTTAAATGTAACCAACCTGAAGAACTATTAGGCTAAAACAACACAAGTGTTTGTCTCTGGTCAAATTCATTCATAATTGCAAATTTTCATTAAAGGTTAGCAAGAAGTCTTCAATGGAGCATAAACTATATCAAAGTCACTACAACTCTTTCCTATACCCTGCCCAGTTCTCTTCACTTATTTGTACTAATTGCATGTCCCCTCCAGCCATTTGAATTGTTAACCCCTAATCTAGAACAATCCCCTTGAATTGAAGCACCAACACACGATAGCATCTGTTCAGTATCACACCTTCAGTAATAGTGAAAACTGGTACCAACACTTGGTCTCCTGAGACCCAGAACATCTTTATATCATTTTATAACTTTTTCCAAATGAAATTTTGCTAACTTAAATGGTCAAATTAAGATATAATTAACTTTCAAAAACAGATAACTACCCAGAAAAATTAGAAAGTAGAATAATACAAGACGACTCAAGAAAGAATCTTGAGATAGCAGAAGAAGAGTAGGCAAAGAATCTGCAAATAAGAGAGGAAAATCAAAAGAATGAGGCCCTACAAAAGTTTATTCATGAATACACTTGAGCACCTACTGTATACAAGGTAACGTGCATTGGGCTTAGGGCCAGAGTAGCAAGCAATAAAGACAAGGTCCCTGCCCTCATAAAACTCACGTTCTAAAATAGTATTTTATTAAATAATCTTATTCTTCTAAATTAACTTTGAATATTGAAATACTTTTATCTCCTTGAAATACAGTTTACAAGATTAATATATAATCTTATTTCATTAGACTTTGTTAACTTAACCCTACAAAAAGAACGCATTTACTGCAATAAATAGGTGTATATGGTACTATAAAGATGTGAATAATGAAGGAGAAGGCATTAAAAAGAAAAGAGAAGTCATTATTTGCAGGGCATGGTGGCACACATCTGTAATCCCAGCTACTCAGGAGGCTGAAGCAGGAAGATCACAAGTGCAAGATCAGCCTCAACAAGTCAGTGAGACCCCATTTCAAAATAAGATATAAAAAGGGCTGGGGACGTAGCTCAGTGGCAGAGCACCCCTGGGTTCAATCCCTTGTACCAGAGAGGCAGGGGGGAAACAAAATTAATTGTTAAAATGTGCACTACTTGGCAGAAGATTTTATTATAAAATGTGATCTCAAAAATTTTTGAAGGAAAGAACTTTTCTCATTAGATAAATCTGCAAACCTGGCTCTACTAATATAGGGGGTTGTATCACAAACTATATGTTTGATACATGTATATAGATTTCTACACTATATATATGAACTTAATAAATCTAAACAAACTGGAATGAATTTGTTAATAGTCAGAAACTATTTAAATTTATATCAGAAATTCTAGTTTCATTAAAATGTACTAATAAAAAGAGCTTTATTAACATTACTTAACAGTACTATTCTTTCAGAACACAGAAAGAACTGACCATTACAACTTATCTGACAAGAAATGTGAATACTCTTTCCATGTTCTTTTTAGTTTGATGTGAAGAAATCCTTTTTCCTCTTTATGAAGGCATTATAGAGAAAACAGCACGATGCATTTTCACCAAAAACTCAACAGTCTTTATAATCAACACTCGGACCAATAAAGAGAACACTACCAGAATCCCAGCAGCCTCTCTTCTCTGTTTTGGTCATTCCCTTGTCCCTGGGTAACCACTCTCCTGTCTTCTAACACCATAAATCAGTGTGCATGTTTTTCTGTTTTATACAAATATGATTACAGAGTACTCTTTTGTGTACTGGGGCTTCTTTTGCTCAATATTATGCTTGAAATTTCACCCAAACAGTTGTACACATTTGTAGAATGTTCATTTTATTGCTGCATAATATTCCATTGCATAAATATACAATTTATTTAACTATTCTGCTATTGAGTAGTTAGGCAGTTCAGACTGTAGGGTTGTTACAAATAAACTATAAATATTCCACATATGCTCTCAGACATACTGCTATGAACAATCTAGGGCATGATCTTTAGGTAAATGTGTACAAGTATTTTATTGGGTATTTACTTAGGAATGAAGTTGCTGAAACATAGATTATGAATTCATTTAACTTGCACACACAGTTTTCTAAATGCTTATTCCACTCTATACTCTTATCAGAAATAAAGAGCTCTTGGTGTGTCACACCCTTATAATACTTGATATTGTCTATTTTAATACTTTTTAGCTACTCTAATGAGTATGTAGTAGCATTATGGTTTTAATTTACATTTCGCTCAGGCCTAATAGTGATCACAATAATGTATTTAATGATCATTGATGTTACTATATTAAGTCTTTACTGAAGTCCTTTAACCTGTTCTTTTTTTAATTGAGTGATCAGATTTTTACTTATTAATCTGTAGTTATTCTTTATATTTTCTAGAAACAAGACTCCTGTTCTGGGTTTTTTTGTTTTTGTTTTTAAGGCAGGTGCTATGGTTTGGATATGGTTTGTGTTCCCCCAAGGTTTCCAGGGTTGACATTTAATCCAAATTGTGGGGTATTAAGAGAGTAGAAACTCAATCTGCTAATGATGCTTAGAGATGGGGACTCTGGGAAGGTGATTAGGATTAGACAAGGGCATGAGAGGTGGAATCCCCATGATTAAATCCCGATGGCTTTATAAGAGGAGGAAGACAGACCAGACAGACACACAAATGCACACACACATGCATTGTCTTACTATGCAATCCTCTGTCACCTTGAGACTCTGCCAGCAAGAAGGCCACCAACAGATGCAGCCCCTTGAACCTGAACCAAAACATGTGCCAAAACTAACCTCTCTTCTTCACAAAGTGACAAGTCTCTGGTATTTCATTACAGAGAATACCAAAAAAGGACCAATAGAGAGGCTGGTATGTCATTTTCTTATTCTTATTTAACAAACACTTACATGACATACATTATATGCTGGCCAGGCACTAGTCTAAGTGCTTTACAAATATTAATGTTATCTTACAATAAAAAAGTCTAGTATTAATACAGTTCAGTGTATCATTTTTTATTTTATGTTTAGAGTTTCATTGTCCTGTTTGTCCTGAGGTTTCAAAGATATTCAACTATATTTTTCCTCTAAAAGCTTTATGGTTTTGTGTTTTACTTTTACATATTAGGTCTATATGGAACTGATTTTTTTAATTGTAGTATCGTATACAGGGATTACAATACCTTATCTAGTACCATGTACTAAAAAGCCTTCCTTTTCCCCACAATAGTGCTGTCACCAGAGAAGGTTCAAGGAGTTCCTGGAGAGGAGAATTCAACTCAGGACAAGTGGGGTTTTTGACAAATGTTGCAGAAAAGAATTTAAATACCTGTCAGAGGTAGAGATTTAGTCAGAAAAGCAAAGAGTATACATTCAGGGGAGAAGGTGGGCCATCTTGGAAGTGACACTTTTGGGGTTCTTTGTTTCTTTTTTTTAAAGAAAACTTAGGGGCGGGAATGGGGAAACTATGTAGGGATGACATCGATCTGGTGCACAAGACAGTTTATAGTGCTCTGGCAATTCTCAGGATCTTTAAGTTGACAGATCAGTAGACATCATTAGTAGACACCCTAGATTATGGGTTTCTTAAAATATTGTATCTCTCTTTGTTCAATCAACTTATACATAGGCTAATCAACAGTGTACAAGATAACTTTATAAGTAAATTAATATTTTTAAAAAGCAATCCTGAGGGGCTGGGGAGATAGCTCAGTCGGTAGAGTGCTTGCCTTGTAAGCACAAGGCCCTGGGTTCAATCCCCAGCACCCAAAAAAAAAAAAAAAAAGCATTCCTGAGAAAAATAAATGAATATATGATAACTCTAAAAATTTGGGAGCGACAGGCCTAAGACAGAGAAGTGACTCTCTCCAGCTCCAGCACAAGTCTTTCTGATTAAAGTTATAGTTTCCTTGTCCTTTCTTTAGTGTCCTTTTTAGCTATTGTTTATATTCCTCCTATGCAATGCCATCTTTGTCCTAAATCAGGTGAACTGTGGATCTATTTCTGAACTATGTGTTCTGTTGGTTGGTTTCCTTGTGTCAAAACATCTTAATTTAGTGCTTCTCAAGCTTTAAACTGTATAATAATAACCTAGCATGTATACTGAAACCCAGATTCTTTTACCTCATCCCCAGGAGGTTCTGATTCAGTAGGTTTGGGGTAGACCCAGAGAAGTTCAATTTCTAACAAGCTCCCAGGTGATGTTGGTTCTGCCATCCAGGACCACAAAGAGTTGAACACTATCTCAGTTGTATAGTATTATAACAAACCTTGCTAATTGACAATGTATGTCCTCCAGCTCTGTCCTCCCAAGACTGCCTAAGCTGTTCGTGGTTCCTTGCATTTCTACATGAATTTTAAAGTCAGTTTTACTCTACAAAACAAAAGCAGAAATAACAACAAAATCAAACTTCTGGGATTTTTCTCAAAGAGAACATTGATTAGGTAGGTTACTCTGGAGAAATCTGAAATTTTAAAATAGTGAGCCAGAGTGATGACAGGTGCCTGTAATCCCAGCAGCTTGGGAGGCTGAGTAAGGAGGATCACAAGTTCAAAACCAGTCGGAGCAACTTTGCAAAAATTTAAGCAATTTAGCAGGACCCTGTCTCAAAATTGAAAAATTATCTGCCATAGTGGCACATGCCTGTAATCCCAGAGGCTCGGGAGGCTGAGACAGGAGGACCACGAGTTCAAAGGAAGACTGAGCAAAAGCGAGGTGCCTGTCTCTAAATAAAATACAAAACAGGGCTGGGGATGTGGGTCAGCAGTTAAATGCCTTAGGTTCGATCCCAGGTACCAAAATTAAATTAATAAATAAAATTAAACAATGCCTCCATAAACAATGCCTCCCCCTTCCACTTATTTGGGTCTTCATTAATTTCTTTTAATAATGTTTTGTAGATTTTAGTATAAAAATCTTATAAATCTTTTGATAGATTTATTCCTAGAAATTTGATGGTTACTGACACTAGACAAACGCTTTTTTAAATTTTTTAAGATTGTGTAAACATGCACAGAACATAAAAGTCACCATCTTAACAATTTTTAAGCCTACAATTCAGTAATATTAAGTACATTCCTTTGTTGTATAACCAATCTCCAGAACTCTTTTCATTTGCAACTGAAACTCTATAATCATTAAACAATAGCTCCCACTTCCTTCCTGCCCCCCACCATCCCCAGGCCCTGGAAACCACCATTCTACTTTGTGTCTCCATGAACTTGACTTTTGGGGTACCTCATGTAAGTGGACTCATGCAGTTGGAAAAGCTATCTTTTTAAAGTCCATTTATTTTTAACCTAGACTTTACTAACTGTAGTGACCTGATAAAATTATTAGTTCACTAAATTATAATATTGGTTAAAAATCCAAAAGGGTTTAGGTTAAGAAATTTTGTGTTCAACCGACCCTACTTTCAGCATTAGGATGAAACTACTAAAAACCCTATGCTATTTGCAGCCATGTTCTTTTATGTGGGAGAAAATTTCCACCACTTTCATAGACTAGAGCCCAGAATAGACTTATATGGGAGTAACATACACATGCTGTTTTACAGTTTTCTCACTTCCTAACACATTAACCAAAATCATAAAAGAGATTCACTGAACCAGAAACTTTAACAAGTATATAATCTTTCATATACTCTTAATATTTTTATTATCTTGAATACTGACATAAACTCTCATAGTATCTTTTGTTTACAGATATAATGTTTTTTGTTTTTTTTTTTTAGTTCTGGGCCTTAGAGCATATGAAGTAAGTGTTCTATCACTGAGCTACATCTCCATCCCTATTTATAATTACAGTTTTCATACATTAAAGAAGCAATCTGGGTATGTAGCTTAGTAGTAGAGCATTTGCCTAGCACATACGGGGCCCTGGGTTCCCATCAAACCAAGTGCTCTACCACTGAACCATACCCCCAGCTCCACTTCAGCAATTGTTTATAAGGAGTATAAAAAGAGCAGAATAGTTACTCACTAAAGATGACAGAATGCTTCTCTGTAAGTCTTAGGGGGGAACTTATTCCTTTAAGACATGCCACCTGAGGTGATATGCAAACTAATACTAACATATGAACAAACAATTAACTGCTTGAAATGAAAAAGTCTATGAGCACCATTTTAACCCACATTAATAGCCAACTTATGGAACCAGCCCTGATACCTGTCAACAGATGACTAGATAATGAAAATGTGCTATATATGCACAATGGAATTTTACTGTCATAAAGAAGAATGAAATTATGTCTTTTGCCAGTAAATGGATGGCACTGAAGAACATCATGCGAAGTATAATAAGCCAGACTAAGAAAGTCAAAGGTCAAAAGTTTTTTCTCACATGTTAAAGCTTGAGAGAAATAAGGAATTTAAAAAGGATAATAGGGGAGTGGAAATCCCATGAAAACAGAGGAAGGAGATCGAGGGGAGAGAGGAGAGACAGGAAAGGGAAAGAATTAAACCAAACTGGAATGAAACTGACCAAATTATGCTTTATACACATATGAACATCCTACAGTAAATTCGACCTTTATGTATATCTACAAAGCACCAAAAACTGTAAAAAACAGTAGCCGAGCATGGAGGGAGGCTGAGGTAGGAGGACTGCAAGTTCAAAACCAGCCTCAGCAACTTAGTGAGGCCCTAAGCAACTCAGTGAGACCTGTCTCTAAATAAAATACAAAAAAGGGCTGGGAATGTAGCTCAGTGGTTAAATTCCCCTGAGTTCAATCCCCAGTACCAAAAAAAAAAAAAAAAAAAAAAGTCAGCAAATTAATAGAAGGAAGATAAGAAAAGTAGAGGAAGGGATGGGCAGGGAGAGAGGAAGGTAAGGAGAAGTACTAGAAATTGAAATGGAGCAATTATATTACACACATGCATGAATACAGAAAAATTAACCACACTATTATATATAACATGCCAATAACAAAGTAAATTTCCATATTATGATTCTCTCTCTCTCTCTCTCTCTCTCTCTCTCTCACACACACACACACACACACACACACACACACACACACACATATTATTCAGTTAACCATTTTCTACTACTTGCAACATTCCCCTGGGGCCCAGAAAAGTAGCAAGAAAATTCTGTAACACCATCAAAGAGGATCTGCAATGTTGTTTCTACTAAAAACAAATTTCCTCTTCATTCTTATCATGGTAGGTTTCAAATAATCTTCTTGCAGAGGTCACTAGGATGCCTTTATATGACAATCAGTCTACTCCTTTAAACACGAAGGAGCTTTCAGATAAGTTCTTTTTCCACATGAAAATCAAAGCAGCTCAGAGCCCTCCGTGTGGGTGCATAACTGTCTGGCAACACCAACACCAAAACGGACGATGCCCACCCAGGTCAGGCTGACCATGCAAAGCAAGGAACAAAGAAATACTATAAAAAGTAAAAGTATTCCCCTTTCTGTGTGATCTATTTAAAATAGCACTCATTTTAAATCAGTTCCAAATGACAATAAGTTTAAAATTCCAAGTTAAAGTCATTAATTACTCCCAGCAGAACAGCAGTCCAAATTCCCTAGCCTTGCTCTGTAGACCATTTAAAATCTGTCTCAAACCTATTTTTCCCTCGGTCTCACTAGCCCCACACACACCTTCCAGCTTGGCTGAAAGACCCTAGTGGAGCTGACACTCTGCCCAAACCCTTGCCTTTGTTCCTGCTGCGTCCCTGATCCAAACCCCATCTATCTTCCAAGGTCGGAACTCAAATCCTCTTCTAATGAACAAAGCCTTCTTTGACTGCCCAGTCCTGAATATTTTCTTCTAAACAGTTAGGATATTTATTACCAATCTAAAGTTCAAACCGCCTGGTATTGGTATTACATTTATTTATTTATCTAATCAGGGCTAAATTAAAAATTCCACAAAGGCAAGTCCCATATTTTAGACCTTTATTTCTTCCCCATTATCAAGACCCATGCAGGCTTGACGTATCCTAGATGCTGGATTCTCTGATACGACAATGCTTTTAAAGTTCTTTTCTCTGCTACACCAATTTTCACGTAGAAAGCAAAGACAACAGAGTGATCAATCTGCAGTGTCTTTTGGCTGCCTCAAAAAACAAGATCTGCATTCTGGAGATGCTAATTTTCGCACTTCCATGAAAAGCAGGCCTTCTTAGAACCTATGAGCTCTTTTCAGACTGAATTCCTCATCCTTTAACACTGTGTTAATTCATAGTATCAAAATGAATCTCACCATTGTCCACAAGATGCTAACTAAAACAAAACAACAACAACAAAAACTACAAGTAAATAGCAGAAAGATCAGTGGAATAGAGGAAAGGGAACCAGGAGGAGGGAGGAGAAAAAGGAAAGGGGAAGTATTGGGAACTGAATTATAGCAAATTATATTTCATGCTTTTTTAATTATATCAAAATGAATCATAATGTTATATATAACTAAAAAGAACAATAAAAAATAAAAAAGGAAAAAGGGCTTTAGGTTCAATGCAAGCCAAAACCAGAAGCACAAAGTCACAAGCCTGAAGGAAAATCCTTAATATCAAATACATTAGCCATTTGGGCTGTAAGTCCTATATCTGGGGACCACAAGCCCCACTAAGGAACTTTTCCACTTTGAAATTAAAATGTACACAATGAAGTCAACATTGTCTATTCTTTAAAACAGTTTAAGAGATCAAAAAACATTCAAACGATCTTGGTATTGCTCAAAATTGGTTTTTAGGTTTTTTTTATTATTTGATATATACAGAAGGTAAAAATATAACTAAATATATGTTACGAGGTATAATAATATAAATACCTGTGAATCTAAGATTGGCCTTTTACCTTGCTACATTTACAAATCCATCCACATTTTTACTTTTAGCTATAACTGATTTATTTTCACTTTACTGTTGTATAATGTCTCTTAATTGTGATAACATCACAATTGATTTATCCATCCTCCTGCCAACAAATATTTAAGTTGCTTCCAAATTTTTTTTTTTTGGCCATCACACATTGTGCTATTGGTAAACACTCATATACATCTACTGATGCAGACCCAAGAATTTTACTGACATGTACTTCTTTTTTTTTTTAATATTTTTTAGTTGTAGATGGACACAATATCTTCATTTATTTTTTTATGTGGTGCTGAGGATTGAACCTAGTGCCTCACACATGCAAGGCAAGCACTCTACCACTGAGCTACAGTCCCAGCCCCTGGCATATAGTTCTAAGAATAGAATTTCTAGAACACTGTGATGCAAAACTTCTTGATAGTACACTAAGTCACTCTGATGTAGCTAAATAAGCACGGATTAAAATTTTTAAATTATACTTTTTAATTTCAAATTATTTCTACAAGTTAACACAAATCATAAATGTATAACAACTAACAAATTGGCTGTTTTTGTGATGAAAACCGTATTTCTTGTTTGCTGTTTCTTTTTCTTTTTTTTTTTTTTTTTTTTTTTTTTTTTTTTTTTTTTTTGTGGTACTGGGGATGGAACCCAGGGCCTCGTGCTTGCAAGGCAAGCACTCTACCAGCTGAGCTATCTCCCCAGCCCTCTTGTTTGCTGTTTCTGTTGACAATCGTGAGAGCCCCCTTCCCTTCTGTTTGTCTATCTTTAATTGTAAGCTTATTGCACAACTAACTGGGGACTAGACTTGTTTTCCTCTAGAGGAGACTGGTTTCTGCAGCCAGATGGCACCATGAATTTAGGATAATTTAGATTTGCTCGAAGGCCTTGGCTCAGTGGCAAGTTCAGAAAGTTCTATTACTCTCAGGTCACTCCAACCCTCACAGCTGCTGGCTACCCAGGCTGCAGTTCCCTGTCTCTCGCTCTGGCTGACCTGAGCTCCTAACTCTTTGTGTGTCTGTGTATGAACACTTGAGTGTTCAAGTCAGGTCAGAAGAATCTTTAACACCTCTTCTACCTCTTGTGTACAAGTAATCTCGATGAGTGTGTCCTTTCCAGGGTCTGCTTGCACTACAACAGGTAGGGTTCTCAGAGCCCCTCATCTGCCATATCACCAGAAATGGGAGACTCCAATCTGGTTATTAGTCCCCCTTCTTTTGCTTAATCTGTCTTTAGGTTTCTTTCTTAACTCCTTCCTATTTCCTATAATACTGAAGACAATAGCAAACAGTCCCAAAAGAAAGGTACCAGCCCAAAGCAGAGGTCCCTGGAAATAAACGACCCAGCAGGTATCAAAATCCTGGCACAAGATACAAGGTTGAAACTTAGAAAGAGGCACAGGAAGAATCACAGAATTCAATGGCAACCTTAGCACATCCCAGAAAGCCCATTTATATCTTCAAACCAAAATGAGAATGGTTGCATAGCCAAAAGACAATGACAGACCTTGCTCATTTTCTGTAGTTTTAAAAATAGGGTTTTTTCTTTAAACTTTTTCATTTCAGATATTATCAGATTTATTTTCTCCTTCAGAAAAGTTGCAAGATGGTATTAGGGATTCTTTTATCTTTCACCCAAATTCCACAAATGTTAATGTTGTGCCAAACGACCAATAATTTAATCTCTAGGTAAAAAGAGATTCTACTGCAGATGGCATTTACAGATTGAAAAAAGTTCTACTAATTAGCTTTTTAATCTTTATTAACAAGTAGTTGTTTGAAATCATGGGTTAATACCTCATTTTATTTTAGTAGATGTCAATTCCCTATGCTATTTTATATTAAAGCTTCCTTCCCTGATAACTCCCAAGGTCTTACATTCATCCTAGCTATCTTTCCACATGTTTCTGTTGATTATCAATCAAGGGGAGAGAAAATTCAAATTGACTAACATTTTTTTCAATATCAACAATCTGTGTTAAATGCTAAGGGTCAAATGTATCCCCAAATGCAGTTCTGAACAGCAAATTCCTCCACTTAAATTTGGGATTTTCTTCTAATGCAGTTTCTCAAAATATTTGGGGAAAACTAGCCAGATTTTGTCTTAGCAAGATAATAAACACGATCATAAATGAGAATACCGAGCAATTTCCTATTGGGAATTTTTCTCTTTCTACATTCTGTTCACCTAATGCATTAGGTAGGTTGAATATTTTTTATTGTATTTCTGGAATTGATGACAAAGACAAAATCTATACTGAAATACAAAATCTACTCTGATAAACTGATTAATCTTAAATATTATAGTTCTAAATAACACGCATACATTCTTCCCTCTAGGGAAGTACTTAAATGATAGAATAAAATAAACTCATTTAGTGTAGATTGCTATCTGTTTTGACAAATGTACATACCTATGTAACCACTACCAAATCAAGTTATAGAAATTTTCCATCAATACAGAAAGTTCCATGCATCACTTTGCAACAGATCTGTAATCTATTTTCTGTCATTAGGACTGGGTTGTCTCTATCCCAAAATCACATTATACAGTCTGGCAGTTTGGTTTCTTTAATTCAAAATACTGTTTCTAAGCCGGGTGCAGTTGCACATGCCTGTAATCCCAGTGGCTCAGGAGGCCGAAGCAGGAAGATCATGAGTTCAAAGCCAGCCTCAGAAAAAGCAAGGTACTAAGCAACTCAGTGAGACCCTGTCTCTAAATAAAATACAAAATAGGGCTGGGGATGTGGCTCAGTGAGTGCCCCTGAGTTCGATCTCCAGTACCTGCCCCACCCCCATAAAAAACTGTTTCTGAGATCCGTCCATTATGTTGTACTTATCAATACTTCATTCTTTTCTATAGTTGAATATTATTTCATTAGATGGATATACTACAATTGATTATAATGTCCAGTTATTAATGGACATTTGGGCTATTTCCAGTTTTAAGTTATTATGGATAAAACAGCCATGAACATTTGTGTCTAAGTCTTTGTAGGAATATATACTTTGATTTCTTGTGGGCAAATATCCAGAGATGTACTTGATGATTAACTTCAGGAGAAAATGCCAAACTGTATTCCAAAGTGGGTTGTGCCATTTTATATTGCCACAAGCAAAGTATGAGAGTTCCAGATCTCTACATGTTCTTTTTTAAGGGTATAAAGTGGTATTTTCTTATGCCTATAATTTGTATTTCCCCAGTGATTAATAATATTACACATCTTTGATGCTTTCATTGGCCTTTAATATACAGTTGTCCCTCAGTACCTGTCGGGGATTGGTTCTAGGATACCCTTGGATATCAAAATCTACTGATGCTCAAGTGCCTTATATAAAATGATGTAGTACTAGTATAAGACCTATGTACATCCTCCTGTATACTTTATCTCTAAATTATGTATAGCACCTAACACAATGTAAATAATTGTGCCGTATTGTTTAGGAAATAATAAGACAAAAGCCTATATATGTTCAGTACATGTGCAAATTTTTTCCAATTATTTTTTATTTTAGGTTGGTTGAATCCATGGATGCAGAACACACAGACAACTATATCTTTGTTGGAATGTCTATTCAAATCCTTCATACAATTTTAATTGGTTGGTTTATCCTTTGCTACCAAGTTGAAAGAGATCTTTATTCTGGAAGTAAGACCTTTGTACATGAACTGTGAATTTTTTTCTTCCAGTCTGTGGTTTGTCTTTCCATCTTCTTAATGTTGTCCTTCAAAGAACAGAAGGTTGTAACTCTAATGAAGTCCAACTTATCATTTTTTTCCTTTTATGGTCATATACTTAGGTTCTCAGCTAAAAATTGCAAACTACCCCAGTGTAGTGGAGTAAATTTTACTTGGAAAAAATATAGGAGAAAAATTTTCTAACATTGGGGTCAATGATTTTAGGTTGATGAGTGACTTTTACATATAAATTTCCTTTTTGAGCCACGGAAAAAGTATGTTGTTTAACTGTTTGGACCAAATATTTGAGGATTTTTGGATATCTACTAGCTGTTTATATCATTTAATTCCATTGTGGAAAGAGATAATACTCTACATGGTGTCATTTTTATTTACTCATTCATTGGGATGTGTTTTCATGTCTCAGCATAATGGTCTTGCTGAACACATCATGTGCACCTGAAAAGAGCAAGTATTCTGAGTGTACTGTTTTATAAACATCAGTTAGGTCAAGATGATTGATAAGTGTTGTCCAAATTACTTATATACTTACTCACTGTTTTTGTTATTTAATCCATCCATTGAGGTCAAAGAAGTGTTAAAAGTGTCAACTATCATTATGATATTATCTATTTCTCACTCTACTTCTGTTAATTCCTATTTCATGTACGTACAGCTATTATTAGGCACATAGCCCATTGTGATCATTCTATTTTCCTGTTAAATCTTCCTTTGTTATGAAATAGTCCTCTTTGTCTCTAGAAATATGTTTTGAAACAAAATCCATTTCACCTGATATTAAAGTTGAAATCAAGTCTTTTTATATTGCTGTTTTTATGGGTTATTTTCCACCCAATTATTTTCAGCCTAAGTCTTTATGTTTCCTAGGGAGCACAGAGCTGTGTCATGCATTTTTCCCCATTATTTGGAGTTTTTATCTATTAACACTTAGTATCATCATTCATGTAGTTGAATTTAGATATACCATTTGGTTTTAGATATATCATTTAGTTTTTCTCCTTCAGCATACTAATAAAGTGAATTGCACTATTTTACATTAAACCAATTTTGTATTCCTGAGATAAACACTACTTAGTCATGACTCATTTGCCTTGTGATACACTGCTATTTCATATATTTTATCCAGGTTTGTTCTTATTCACGATAGGAATCCAATCCAATAACAGTCATTCAACCATGACTGGAAAGGAAATTTGTAAATAAGCATTAACTTTAAGACACAGTTAACTGTGGGGGAAGAAAAGATCAGTCCTCAGGTCAGTTCTGAATCGGAGAGAACTAGAGGTGAGGACAGAGCAGGGGATCACCCAGTATGAAGCTGTTCCCTCAATGAAACTGGCATTTTTCTGTTTGTGATTGAGGACTTTTCTTCACATTGTCTTTTCTCTAGATTGACTCTGCTGGGCACAGCCATGGATTCTTTATCTTGCTCGGGTCTTGCTGTGTTTGCTCGTAGGTGCTGTGAGGTTCCTCTGAAGTAACTGACTCCAGTCACACAAACTATCATAAGTAACATTGCCAATTCACAAATTTATACTGCCCATCTTAGAGAAACTAAAATTTTAAACTGAGTATTTCCCAGGAGGAAAAAAGGTGATCATTTTAATCTGTAAAAATGGTTAGCAACTATTTTACATTCATAGATGAGTATATATTAAATATATACTCATATATTTAAAATCAATAGCAGAGCTAGGAAGGGTGGTGCATGCCTGTATCCCAGAACTTGGGAGGTTAAGGTGGGAGGACTGCTTGAGCACAGGAGTTTTAACACCTGCCTATGCAACAATGCAAGGCTCTGTCTCAAAAAAGAAAGAAACGGACAGGAAAGGGGGAAAAGGGGAAAAGGGGGAAAAGAGAAAAGGGGAAGGGAAGGGAAGGAAAGGGAAGGGATGGGATCAATGGCAGAAAAAGAAAATACATCAAATTATGTGAAACTTCCAAAGGACTCTTTCCTTCCTTCATTTATAGAGACCTTGGAGCTTCTGGCAGACAGTGAGAGGCAAGCTGCCAATATCAATTCACACTTAAACAGAAATTTTGCCAATGAAAACTAAAACACCTGTATGAATTAACTAAATTGTTCCCATTTTCAACAATGAAAGGAAATTAAAAACATTAGTGAATGTCACTGACTTGGCTCATCTGAAAGGAAATAACGTAGCTCTCACAGTTCATTTTAAATTATCAAGCTGATACAACATGAATGGTTCTCTAAAACAATATGGGTTATTTTTACTATGACTCAGTCAGTTTTCCTGAAATGTGTAGAAGTAATTTCTCAGGAATAGCACCACATAATGACAACCTTAAACAAGGAAAGCACTCCTCTCAGGCCAAGCGTCTGACTTTATTGAATTAAAACATTTTCCAACATATCATACATATTTTCAACATGTTCAACCAACATGAAAACACTGGCAAAAAATATCTCCAAAAAGGAGAGTCACCATTAGTTTAGTAAACTTTTGGACAGTTCACTAAAACTAAACAAAATTCAGGACCAATAAGCCATCATTTGTTTATTCAATAAATATTTACCAAATGCCAAATACCCATGGTACCGCTCCCCGCAACAAGAAGAATAGTATAATTTCTGTTGTACTTGCTTTTCTGTCAACAGAGGAAGGCATTTCAAGGTTCCAGTAGTTCACAACCCCAGTCCCAGTCACCATGTTGCTGTCAGAGCAGGCAAAGAGATGCACAGCAAGAAAGAGTATACTGTTCCTGTTCTCCCTGTTCTTTTCTCTTCCATACACACGGCCAATTCCAAACAGGTTTTACCCACTCAGGCTGCTACAAAATAGGAATGCGTTCAAGAAACCAGGATGCATGCTGCAAGACCTTCTCCAGAGTACTTTAGTTTACACTGCACAATTGGATCCTCAAAACAAGTTTTCAGTTTTGGAGGAGGGGCACATTACCCCTTCCCTCATTTTATAGAAGAGAAAGGTAGCCATCCTTACCATCATGCAGTGCCACCTGAATGATGGAATTAAGCAGAGCAATGCAGCTGCAGAAGAGAAATCAACACTTCTCAAAGGTTACAGTATATTGTATTCATTCTCTTTTTCTGCATACATTTTTTGAGCATCAACTAGGAGTAAAGCATTGAAGCACTGTACCAGGCCATGTAAAATATCCAGAAAAGAAGAGTCCAGTCACCAAAGCTGGGAGTCTGGTAATGGAAAGTCATATACACCATTTATTATAAAACATGCCAAAATACAACCCTTGCCAAAAGAGAGGCACAGACAAAAAGTTCAAGAGCATAAAAGTGAGAAAGCATGTAAAAGTGATCCCTCTTTTCTCACTCTTGAGCTATATGATACAACTGTCTGGTGGTACTGATGGGGGATTGGTTCCAAGGCTCCCTGAAAATACCAAAATCCAAAGTTGCTCAAGTCCCTTAAATAAAATGGCACATTTTTTGCATATAACCTACATATACCCCCATGCACTGTAATTATTTAATATAATGTAAGTGTTATGTAAATAGTTGTTATAGTGTATTATTTAGGGAGTAGTGACAAGGGAAAAAAAGTCTGAATATGTTCACTACAGACAAAATTGTTTTTTCAAATATTTTAAATCCATGACAGGTTGAATCTATGCATGCAGAACCTAGGGGGGGGTCAACTGTATACATAAAGTTTCTTTCTTCATTGAAACCAGAAGCCAATTCTAAATTATCATCTTATCCACTTCAGTACCATGCACAAAGAACAGGGAAGAGGAAAGGAAGGACCGACAAATAAAAGGAAGAGTTAATGAAGGCAGATTTGGGTTTATCTTGAGTATTTTGTATGCTTCTTTTAGGACAGAAAAACAAAAGGAAGGAACAGTGCAGAGCCCAGAGTATCCCCAGGGTACCTAAAAGCACTTTTCATATCTAAGTTTCTGGCCCTGCTTCTCAGAAATCAAAGATTTACTTGATATTAACAAATTCATCTCTTTAGAAGTTAGGCCTAGCACTGTTGAGTCTCTATAATCCAAAAACTTTCCCCCAAAGGAGGTCAGATCAGTTCTGACTGGGGAGAGGGCTGGAGAAGACAGAGCAGAAAAATTATGCAGCATAAAGCTCCCTTGAGGGGAAATGAAAACTTAATTTATGACCTTCACTGCAAGCAAGGAGTGATAAGTTACCTACCATTGGAAGTCTTCAGAGTTAATTACTTCAGGAGTACCTCACAATACAGAGGAACAAGAACAGGTTAGCAAAAGAAAAATGTTAAAAGAAAGAAAAGAGAAATACCCTCACTCACAAAAAGTGCTGAAAAAGTGAGTCTTTTCAGGGGTGGAAAACACACACACCACAAAGAACTGTTTATGTGACCAATTTCAAGAGGCTGTTACTACTAATCACCCTCCTAGGGGACACCAGCAGGAACGTTTCCTGTTACATGCAACACCCAAATTTACTATCAGAAGAAACCCAAGCCTCAGGTCATTTGTAATCTAGACATGACTTCCTTCAGCTCTGTACTTGCCTATGATGACTCGGTTCAAGTCCATCACAGACCCCCTGTATGCTTCCCCTATACTCCAATTCAGAGAGATCTGTGTTCAATGTCATCTTCCCATTGAGATGTTTCCAGGACGACCTTGTCTAGAACAACCACATGAATCCTGCTCTTAGTCTTTGCCTTGCTTTGTATTCCTCCTTAGCCCTTCCATTAAAGATCTACTTCTCTCTTTGTCTACTATGTATTTTCCCCACAAGAATGTAAACTGATGTAAACTCTGGAAGGGAAGATTGTGTTAAATGCTTTACCCCAAAGACCATTACAATGCTTGTATATATTAACTATTTAATAGACTAGCTGAACAAATAAATGGAAGGTACATGTTTTTATATGCTTTTTTAAAACAATTTTACCACTTTACTTGACAAATTCTTTATAGCATACATAATGAATAAAATAGGGACATTCCTACGTTGTTACCTAAAACACACATTATATAAGATAACCAAGAATACTGAAGTGGGAAAAAAAAAAAAAAAAAAAAAAGTGGGCACCCAGAAGACATACACAACTAACATCTAACCAGTTCTAAGAGGTATGTAGAAAACTGTGATTTGCAAAATTTATATTACATACAAAACAAGCTAGCTTTTCCTTCTTCTAGATAAAATTCTTTCTTTTGCCTTATCTGAAAAATAACAAAAAAATCAGGATTCTAACTTGATTACTTATGAATTTAAAAAATACCTTTGAAAAAGTGATAAAACTTAAGCAACTTGTATCACTAAAGAAAGTACATCATTCTTCATTCATCCTATCTTCCTTCATTAAAGAATATGTATCCTCTGGCATGAGGATACATGTGTTCAATCCCCAGTACCCCCCCAACCCACAAGAAAAGACACAGAATAAGTAACCTTTTTTAATCCATAAAGTCAAAAAAGACACTGACCAATCCCTTTCTCTGTGACATACTTTTCTTTTGAAAACTTCTTTGATCATGAATCCTCAAATAGCCACTCCCCCATCTTCCCTGTTCACTGCCAATCTTCAACTACGGTGTTTATCTAGCAGCTTTCTTTTCTTACAGTTCATTTCCTCCCTAACTCTCTCTAATGAGATGACTATCCATGCTAGTGGTAAGCCAGGGTCTCCTGTCAAATCCCACAGCCTCTTTGACTGCACTTCTTCCCTGAAGGCTGAGGAGCACCCCATGCCTTGACACTCCCTCCTTCTCTGGTCTCTACAACCATGCTCCCCTCCCGCTGCGCAGAGCTCTATCACCACACCCATGCAGGCATGGCCCTCAGTCTTAGGCAAGGGTTGCTGTGGTCCTGTTAATTAATTCATTCAACAGATATTTATTGAGCACCTTTTATATACAAGACAATGGAATAGGCCCTGAGATTAAAACACGAACAAGCAATATTTGGTCACGGCCTTCAAATCTAAGCAAGTATGAAGAAAAATGGTTATGATTAAGAAAGCAGCAAGAAATGTGGCTTGGAAACTAAAATGACTTGGATTTCTTCTCCTTAAGTTCCTTATGTGGCAGTGTTTCGACATGAGCAATCTAAGGTAATGGCAGACCAGAGAAAAATAACTCACAAGGAAAATGAGCAAAATGGAAGGAAAAAGACATTACTCACTGATGTAAATGCCAGCAGCTCCTCTTCAGTTAGCTTATGTACTGGGTTATTCTTTTGAAAATTTGTGCTTTGAATTAAAAAAAAAATGTATTTGAATTCTAAATTGCATGTTGCAGATAACAAAATGCAATTTTTAAAAGCAAAATGAACAGCTATGTTTTATATATTTGAACACATTCCTATTTACTAAATTTATGCACAAAAAATATTATTATAACTACTAGATAAGTAAAAATTAAGTTGTCATAAAAGGAAAACAATATGAATTCTAAAATCCTGTTGATAAAAGTATAATTAGTAGAATCATTTTTGGAAAACAATTTGGCACTATCTTATAAAGTGAACATTCACATATCCTCAACTCAGTAATTCCATCCTGGATAGAAAACCCAAAGAAATAATGAATGGGTGGTCCAGGAAATGACATACATAAATATCCTTCATAGTACTGTGTGTAACAAGAAAAATATGGAAACAATCCAAATGTCCAAAAAGAAAATGCCAAGTTGTGATGTATCCATCCAAGGGAACACTACACTTCGAATTAAACTGAAGCTACAAATAATGACATGAATCATAAAAACACAGTAAAAGAAAGAACTTCACACAGAACTACCTGTCAAAATATCACCATTTATAAAGCTGAAAAATTAGCAAAATGAAGCAACTGACTTACAGGCATATAAAACATGAGATTAAATATGTATATACATACATATGTATGTATGTATACATATGTACACACACAAACATATATACACAAACTCATACACACAAACACAAACACACACACACACACACACACACACACACACACACACACGCACACATATATCTATATATTTTGGGGGGGTACCAGGGATTGACCTAAAGGTGCTTAAACACCAAGCCACATCCCCAGCCACCCGCCCCGCCACTTTTTTAATGTTGAGACAGGATCTCACTAAATTGCTTAGGGCCTTGCTAAATTGCTGAGGTTAGCTTTGAACTTGCAATCCTTCTGTCTTAGCCTCCAGAGCCACTGGGATTATAGGCATGTGCCACAGCAACCAGCCCTAAATGTAAATATTTTAAAGGTAAAAAAACTGACAACAAAATTCAGGATAGCATTTTCTTTTTTGCTGTTAGAGAGGTAGCAGGAATCTAACCCAGGGACATTTTGCCAATGAGCTATAACCCCAAGCCCTTTTAGATTTTTATTTTAAGACAGGCTCACAAATTTACTGAAGCTGACCTTGAACTTGCAATCCTTCTCCTGCCTCAGCCTCCAGAATCACTGGGATTATAGACGTGCGAAACTGCATCCAGCCAGAATAGCATTTTCTTTAGAGAAGAGGCAGAAGGATGGGATGCAGAAAATGCACAGGTTGTACCAGTGGTATCTGCAATCTTCTATTTATTAACTGGGTGTTGGGCTTACTAATATCCACATTATTATCATACTACATAACTTAAATTTATATATTACGTAAACTACTTTAGAAATGCCTGGGAATATTGTGTAAATATTACATATATTAAGAATGAAAAGAAAATAACACCCTATAAAATAGTAACACTTTCTTATAATTTCCAATATTGTTTAAGGATTTCATAATGAGCATGAAATGTTTGTATAATTTTAAATGAATCCACTTTTGTTGGATTAAAAAAAAGCAAATGAATAGGGAAAGAATGAATTATGAAATAATTTAAAACAAATAACAAACATACATGTACATATACACATAATACGCTCTTTTGAAAAAACATTTTTAGTTGTAGATGGACACAATATCTTTACTTATTTATTTTTATGTAGTGTTGAGGATCGAACCCAGTGCCTCACATGTGCTAGGCAAGCGCTCTTTCACTGAGCCACAATCCCAACCCCACATAATATACTCTTAAGACACTTCTAGTTTGACTGCACAAAGCATCGGGTAGCAAGATGATCCAATTACCCTTTAAAGTCCTTTCCATTCTAAGGCACTATGATTCTAATGAATAAACAAAAAGTCATTCTAGGATAAGAACCTTATCTAAAATGGATCAATGTTCATCTTTCATGTAAATATTCCAATCCTATAATGCATTACATAAAGTACATAGATAAAAGTGAAATGTTACAGGCTCATTACAAATAAGTATTACGGGGGATGGAAAGGGCAGCCCACAAGGCCCTGGGTTCCATCCAAGGACAGAAGGAAGACACTAAGTCAGGTCATCACTATTTAACATAATATGTTATATTACAATGTAAACCTGAAAATCAGACTATTAGATTAAAAGCAAATTACCCTTTCCTCCCTCAGTCGTTTGAATTATTCATGGATGGCTGTATTGTAAAAAAAACTTTACATAGAAGCACTCAAGTATCCCAAGGAATAAGAGACATTGGACAAGTGTCAGCAATTGGTCTTCAGGTAAAAACCAAACTCAGGTAGGAGGCCAGTGAAAAGCAAGAATCTAAGGAAGGAGCATGAAGCTATTCCTGCTGCTGAGTTAATCTACAGTATAAAAATGCACCTTCTTGAAGTCTCTTTTCCAAACCAACCCAGTCCACCACAATGTCCAAGTCACCTCTTTATAAAGGTTGGTAGGTAGCCACAGGAATCAGATCACTGCAACAAAATCACTGTTTAAAATCCCTGTGGGAGGGGCTGGGGATAGAGCTCAGTTGGTAGAGTGCTTACCTTGCAGGCACAAGGACCTGGGTTCAATCCCCAGCACCGTGAAAAAAATAAATAAAAATAAAATCCCTGTGGTAACTCTATCCATGCAAATCATCAGTTCATTGATGTTCTAACCCAAAAGTTATAAACTGCCTCAAATGCTTTAAGATTCAGAAAATAATCAAGTAGCTTCTACCAAACAATGAAAATTTAAACTGCCTATAAAATCCACTCAGCATTTTTATCTGTCCTATATATTGAGATTCCATCAATATCTTATTTAGGAAGAAAAATAATATTAGAAGAAAGCGTTTTCCTGGTTTTTAGAACTCTTTCAACTCTTTCAATACAGCTCAAGTTCAACTGACAGAATGCTTGGGAGCAACTTTACTTGGTTTGATTTAATGTACTAATGAGCTGACAGTTATAAATCTGCCAAAAAAAAATTTTTTTTTAAATAACATAAAGACAAACTCCAAATTTTGGGTCAGTAAAACTTGAATTCAGTCAGGAGCAGTGGCACACACCTGTAAACCCAGCTATCAGGAAGCTGAGGCAAAAAGATCCCAACTTCAAGACCAATTTTAGCAACTTAGCAAGACTATCTCAAAATAAAAATTAAAAAGGGCTTGGGATGTAGATCAGTGAAAATAAAATGCCCCTGGGTTCAATCACCAATACCAAAGTGGGGGTAGGGGGAGACTTGGATTCAAATTCTAATTGTCACTTTGTAATTTTGAGCAAGTCACTTAGGCATGTACACCCTCTTTTCCCATCTGGAAAATGGAAAAAATAACTAACTCTAGGGTTATTAGAATGTTTGTAAGAGACAATGTTATAAAGAGAAAGTACATATTATAATGCCTAGCACACAGTATTTTTCATCAGTCCCTGCTACTCATGTTGTTATATTAAGTATCATAATAAATTAAGTAACTTTTCTGTAGTAAACATATATTGTCACCAGAATCAAATAATGTGAATGGACTGTTGCCTCAGACTTAGAAACAACTCTCTATATATGTGGTCCCTTTTAATCAAGTAAAGGGAACTGCAGAAATGAATTTAACTTTTGCATAAATGCAGACCTACTGCTAGTATATAGGTAGAAAATGGCCAGGAGGTAAATGCTAAAGGATGAATCCTGAGTTAAAAGAACAAATTTCCTTCAAATGTTCCCTTTTCTGAATGTTTCATTACTAATTTAACCAGTCTCAGTATTATACTTTTGTGATATCTACTTTGAACATTACTAAATCTCTTAATGGCAAATGGGATATTTATACTGTGCAAAGTACCTTCTTACAAAATATTGATTACAAAGGAAAAATTAATAAGTTGGGCTCCCCAGCCCAACTAGTTGAATGGCAGAAGGCTTGCCCAACATGCACGAAGCCCTGGGTTCAACCACCAGCACGTCCCCTTCAAAACAAGAGTAACTTCAGTTGGGCACAGTGGCACAAGGCTATATATAATCCCAGTGGCTTGGGAGGCTAAGGCAGAAAGATCGCTAGTTCAAAGCCAGCCTCAGCAACTAAGTAGGCCTTAAGCAACTTAGGGAGATCCTATCTCAAAATAAATATAGAAAAATTTGGGGAGGTGGCTTGGTGGTTAAGCACCCCTGGGTTCAATTTCTGGTAGGAAAAAAAAGGAATAATTTCATGTAGAAGAAGCCTAGTAAGCACTTTATTTTTTCTCTTATTTTCTTTTTTGGTACTGGGGCGAGTACTTAACCACTGAACCATCTCCCAACCCTATTTATTAATCTCTAGTCCTTTTTATTCATTTAGAGACAAGGTTTTACTAAGTTGCTTACAGCCTCACTACATTGCTAAAACTGGCTTTGAGCCTGAAATCCTCCTGCCTCAGCCTCCAGAGGCACTGGGATTAGAGGACTGTGTCTCGCTGCAAGCACCACTTTAATCATGTGATCAAAGTGAATATTACCAGCAGTGGGACAAATGGAAGTTGTATTCCAGTTCCTAGGATACAAGAAGAACCACAAAATTTCACAACTCTGATATCCCTGCTAATAATGTATAAGGTGTAATCATTTTTAAAAATCGGACAAACTCAAATTGAGGGAAACTCAAAATAACTGGCTTATAAATGTCAAGTGTCAAAATCATAAAAGTCAAGCAAATATGAAGAACTATTACAGACTGACAAAAACTAAAGAGACAAAAACTAAAGGAACATGTATGTCCTAGACTAGATCATCTGTTCTAAAGAAGATTATGAAGACAAAAGGCAAAAACAGAATGGGGTCTGAAAATTAAACGACTGTAAAGTATAAATAGAAACTTTCAGTTGTTTTTCTTTTATTTTATTTTGTTCTTTTGTTACCAGGGATTGAATCCAGGGTGCTTTACCACTGAGTTATGTGGTCAGTTTTTTAAATTTTTTATTTTCAGTCAGGGTTTCACTAAGTTGCTAAGGCTGGGCTTGAACTTGTGATCCTCCTGCTTCATTTTCCCAAGTCACTAGGATCACAGGAGTGCACCACAGCACCTGGATTAACTTTTGAGATTCTGAAAGCAGTATTGTGGCTATGTACCAAAATATTAATATTTGTTGGAAAAATACTAAATTTTGTCAAGGATGACGGTATCATATTAGAAAGCTCTTTGCACTGCCCTTCCCTTGCAACATTTTTTTAAGTTAAGAATTATTTCAAAATACAAAAAAAGAAAAACTCTCTATTGCATATAAGGTTCTATAATATTAAAAAGTAATTCTATTAAAATTCTGTTCATAAAGGACAGAGCAGAATAAGGATACAACTCACAGGAGATTCCTAATCTCTAACTCTTTAACTGGCTGCCCAAGAATTCCCTATCTTCATGAGCACTTACCAGATTCCCTATTCATCCAAAACCCTTGGGACCTTCTTGAATAAAAATTTCCCTAAACCCAAGAGGACAAGCATGTGAGGTAGTCAAACCAGTAATCAACTTACCAGACTCCAAGGATAACAGCAAGCTCTTCAGCACATAAGTCAGGCATCTGAAACTGCTCGCAGTCTGCTAACTTGATCTCATTCAGAACAGTGTCATCATTGAGCTCAAGATTCTGGTGAAATACAAAAGAAAATATTTAGACCAAAAAAGTAAAATTTGATTCAATCAATAGAACGGTATGTCACAGAAGGCTAGGAGGAATAAAGTTAACTTTCCTTTTTGTTTAAGACTACATAATGTCTACATACAGTCAACAGACTGTTTCTTATAAAATACATATTTGGGGACAACTTATCTTGTAGAATGGAAGATGTACCACCTACACCTCAAGAATGCACTGACACAGAGGGAAATGGGGTGGGGAAAGGAAAGAGAGTGGGCTGAGACAGACATTATCACCCTATGTGCATGTACGATTACACAAATGGTGTGAATTTACATTGTGTACAACCATAGAAATGAAAAGTTGTACCCCATTTGTGTACAATGTATCAAAATGCAGTCTGTAAAAATAAAAATTTTTTTTAAATTTTTATCCAGCTCGACTGATCAAAATAAATAAATAAATAAAGATTAAAGATTTTTAAAAGAATGTACTGACAATACAATAGGGAATAGCAGGGTACAGGGGTGCACACCTACACTGCCAGTTACTAGGAAGACTGAAGCAAGAGGATCACTTGAGTCCACATGCTGGAGACTGGACTGGGTGATGCACTCAAAACAGAAAACAATAGGAATAGCAGCTATCCTTGACTAAGCCTACTATTCAAAAGTCTCTCTGCTGGTCATTTTACAAACATTTGCTTATTCATCTTTACAAGAATAATAAGCAATATGTATTTCTATTCCCATATATAGATGAGAAACTTTAAGAAGCTGATCCAGGGCTGGGGATATAGCTCAGTTGGTAGAGTGCTTGCCTCGCAAGCACAAGGCCATGAGTTCAAATCCCCAGCACCACAGAAAAAAAAAAAAAAAAAAAAAAAAAAAAAAAAAAAAAAAGAAGCTGATCCAAGGTCACAAAGTATGTGGCAGCATCAGAATTCACAACCTGGTCTTTCTCTTTGCCTCTAATATCTAACCTAAAACGTCAACTCCCTAACTCCATTTCTCAACAGTATAGTGCAAGCAGCCATGACCCATATTATAAATAATAGGGTTAATACAGAAATATTAAACTGACAAACTGACTCTAAAATTTATACAGAAATGGAAGGGATCTAGAATAGCCAAAACAATTTGAAAAGGAAAAAAATCTAAAGACTTTAGAGTAGGTGAGAGCTGGATGTGGCTCAGTGGTAAAGCACTTGTCTAGCACCTACAAGAATACTTGATTTCAAGAGTTACTATAGAGCCAAGACACTGTGGTACTGACACAAAGCTAGACATATAAATGAATGGAAGAGAATACAGTCTGAAATTCTAGACCCAGGTATATATAGTCAATTGATTTTCAATACAGATACCTAGGTAATTCAATAGGTAAAATATTTTCAAAAAATGATGTTGGCCATTTGGAAAAAAAAATGACCCTCCATATCACACATAAAAACTAAGTCAAAGTTGATCACAGACCTTAATACAGAAGCTAAAACAAGAGGAAACAAAAACTTCTAAAAGAAATCACAACAGAAAAACTTGAAAGTCATGAGGTAGATAGTCCTTAATTAAGAAAAACATAAGCAATTACAGAAAAACTCTATGATAGACCATCAAATTAAAAACTTCTGATCTTTGAAAATAATATTAAGAAAATGAAAAGCCAAGTTACGGGCTAAAAGAATGTACTAATGAAACACATATCAAGATAGGGAGAACTCTTAGAACTCAATAAGAGAAAGAAAAATCATCCAGTAAAAAAAAATGGGATAAAATTTATATAGACAGTTCATAAAAGATAATATATAAATGACCAATAAGCACACACACACACACAAAATTCCTGACTGTAGTAGTCAACAAAGAAATACCAGTTAAATCAGAATAAACTAGTAGTACATAAACATTAGAATGGCTAAAATTAAAAAGTTGACAATACTAAATGTAGACAAGGACCTGGAACAATTAGAACTTTCACACATTGCTGACAGAAATACAAAATGATAGAACAAAAGAAAAGACTCTGTCAGTTCGTATACTTTTATCATTTGAGGTACCAATTTTACTAAGTAATTACTCAAGAGAAATGAAAACACATGTCTACACAAAGACCTACACATAAATGTTCACAGCAGTTTTATTTGTAATAGTCCAAAATTGCAAACAACCCAAATGTCTGTCAACAGACAGATTTTTTAATTATGCAATATTCGACCAACAGAACTTTATTCAGCAATAGGAACTACTGACACATGCAATCATACAGATAAATCCCAAAAGCCTCATGCTGAAAAAGAGGCCAGATACAAGAATACAGACTGTCCGATTACATTCATATGAAATTCTAGAAAATGTAAACTACCTGTAGTCACAGAGAGCAAAACAATGGTTGCTCTGGGCCAGAGAAATGAGGGACTGACTGCAATGATATACTGCAGAACGCTTAAAGGCAGTGGAATATATCTTGTCTGTAATGAAGGTATATACACTTATTTGCCAAATATTGAAGTGCATAATTAAAATGGGTCAACTTTTCTATAAGATATACCTTAATAAAAGTGATTATTTAAAAAATGAATTACCAAAAAATAGTAAAACCACAATGAGATAACACTACAAACTAACTCACTAGAATGGCAAACGTTCTAGACTGACTCACCAACTATGAGCAAGCATAAAGAGCCACTGGTGCTCTCTAGCTTTGACGGGCAGAATGTAAAACTGCACAATTTCTTTCGAAAAAGAGTTTGGTGACTATTCACAAAGTTAAAAATACACTTAACACACAACCCGGCCCTTCTATACCTAAGTATTTACCCAAGAGAACGAAAAACTTGTTCAAAGACTACACACAAATGTTCCAAACAGCTTTATTCAGAAGAGCTACTAGAAACAATTCCAATGTCCACCAACAGCTGAAAAAATAAAGGCAGTAAGCAATACAATGAAAACTACTTGGCAATAAGTGGAGCTAACCATTGTTATTAAAACATGGATAAATCTCAAAAACAAGCTAAATGAATGAAGGCAGATAGAGCCAAGCATAGTGGTTCACACCTGTAATCCCAGAACTCAGAGGCTGAGGCCAGAGGATCCAAATGTGAGGCCAGCCTCAGCAATTTCATAAGACCCTAGGTAATTTGCCAAGACCCTGACTCAAAATAAAAAGGGATGGGGATATAGCTCCGTGGAAAAATGCCCTTGGGTTTAATCCCCAGCACAAAAAAAAAAAAAAAAGAATTAAAGAATTTTTAAAAAGGAAAGAAGTCACATACAAAAAAGTACATACTACATGATTATACTGACGTCAAAATTTAGAAGAAGCAAATCTGTGACAAAAACCAGATCAGTGGGAGAGAAAGTCAAAAAATAGTGCAAAACAGAGTGAGGGGAGTTTGGGGGGTAATGAAAATGGTTCTGCATTTTCTTTATGGGGAGGATTACATGGTTCTATGTATTCTTCAAAACTCAAACTGTATATTTAAAATAGGTGTATTTTATGTTAAGTATTCCAATACACTGATTTAATTTTTTTTCTATTTCAACATAAGTAAAGCTAAAACAAGGAAGACTTTAGGAGCCAAATGGAGGTAAGAAGAAACTCCCAGTTTCAGAAGACTAGAAATTATCTATGACTAAGAAAACAAGTTTTGGAAGTGGGGAAAAGGTAAGTATTCAATCTACCTGAATCACAGGCCAAACAAGCAACTTTCCTGTTGCCCTCAGACTCACCCTAACTGCAGGAGTCACTCTGATCTACCAGGCTTTAAGAGCACTGCAATCCCCAACAGATGCTGGCCTGGAGGAACACAAATCTTGAGGCCACTCCTCAGTCCCCAATGCAAACGGACCTCCCTGAAGAGTAGCCTTAAAGGAAAGCTGGCAGGTACACAGCACACCCTGCTGGTGGCTGTTCATTTCACCTGAGGCCTTTCAGAATTTTTAAATGGAGCAGTAACATGTAATTTGAAATCTTCTGATCATATATAAAATGTTAAAAAAAAAAGATGACCTAATACATCAAAAATATTATATTGGTATATACCAATATACCAATATAAAATTATTAGATACTATAGATTCTTTTTTCACACAGCCGCAATGATATGTACTTTACAGCACATCTCAGTTTGGACCAGCCAACCTCCCAAGTATTAAACTGTCACAGGTGGCCGATGGCTGCATACTGGACAGTGCAGTGCTAGAGTATCCCACAACTCTTACCTTTTCATATCCTTACAATGTTGGATCAACTCTTTTCTGTACCTAGTGCTTCAAAACACATTCACAGAGTACCTTTAAACATCTAAACTAATCCTTTAACAAAGTGTAATATGGGAAAAACAAATGAAACAATATAGCAACCTTCCCAGGGGCTCACCAGGCCTTTCCTGTGAGGAACCCAGTCTCTTCCTCCCAAAGATTTCCTTGCCTCTATCACAGAAGACCTGAGCCATCTCAGTATTAGCAACAAGGATGATGCATTTGCCAGATACAAAGAAATGACCAAAATAGTTTTAATCTTCATTCAAGAGTCTCTATGTTCCTAATTAACTCTTTCTGAAATTAAAATGAGTCTGCTGTAGTATCAATTTACCTGTTCTACAGGGCTCCGCATTTAACTATTGTTCTGCTCTAGTCCCATTCAATCCTTGAAACATTCTATTGAGTCAGAAATCAGCACATAATCTACCACCAGTATGTGGGACACACCATATTCAGCATTTAATGTGTATTTCTTGTCTGTGGCAACTGAGCATATATGTATTTTTTGTGAATACACACTTTTACTTTATTCTCCCTTATTCTCCATCCCACAGGTGAACACTAAAAAACAGAGATTATATCTTTGATTGCATAGCAGGGTTGCTCACACTGTTTGCTTATTGAACCCTGATAACCACTAGTTTTTAGTCTTTTGTTAATTCTTCAGACTACAAATCTAGGAAAACTCAGAGGGAAAATATTGGGTTCCTTCTGGTAATAAAATTACTTAATATTCTCAATTGTCAGATATATATTTTCACACTTTAAATTTCTAATTTTGTAATCACTATATTTGGTATAGTAGTGCTTCTTTTTGTTCCCTGTGAACAATAGTTATTAAATACACAGTTTTTGTAACTGAATAGTGTCACAAGGAAATGCATAACTAATTTAATGAACAATTCTATCTTCCATTCATGAGAATAAATGTTTCCATCTAATACATCCCTACATCACTCAACTTACTTTCTACCTTTAACTTGTAATTAACAAGAAAACAATATCTGAATGTATTTTATTTCAAATGTGAAAAGATTAAATTCTGTATTAACTTACACACTGTAGTTTATACATTCCTTATTATAGTCATCACATCCTACTTATCAACACAGTAGACCATTTTCAATAGAACACACTGAAAAAAGCAACAAACAATAAGGCATTACTGAATAAGATGCTTAGATTTAAGAATCAGATCTCCCTTCATAGATGCTTCTCTATGGCCTAAAAGTCAGGCTTACTACATCTAACCCAAGCTCTGGGGAGGGCTTGACAAGAATTCTATACATTTAAGGAAGAAATAAAGGATGGAAGCCGGTACAGTACAGTTCTCTGTACCAACATCAACAAACAGCAGTACACATACTTGCTCAGTCATGGCTCTACATCTTTCAGGTTCAACACTATGTATGACCTATGTAATCTGATTCCCGAGTTCCCACGGTTCTCCCCTCCTTCACTCACTCTCTTCTTAGAATCAATAGCTATCCCTCACTGAAGTTAGCACAAAAGCAAGCATGAGCTCCTTAAAGGCCATCCCTGGGAATAACGACTGCTGCCACTTTTCTCACTCCTCCCTAGCCTCTCCCTTTGGCATTACTTTGAGCACAGAGTAGAATTTTAGTGCCCACTATACTCAAGGTAAATTTGCTTGCTGACTCTGTAAGAAAGAGAAGCAAAATATGGGCGTCAAAGAGAGTAAAAATCAGTTAAAGGGTAAAAAAAATGTAGGTACAGTGTCTGTAGAATAAGAAAATATAAATACAAATGGCTTCCAGGGAACAGTTGAAGAGGTCTATAAGTAGGTCAACTGACCAAGAGTTGTAAATTCAAGCTACAAAGAAAGATTCACTATACATGTCAAAAAATATATACTATGGCAGCAACCAACCCAATAATGACAGAGCAACAAGAGGTAGATCATAAAACTGGTGAAAAGGAATTCTGATAATCGGATTATATATGCAGAAGCAGCAAACGAAACTTCAAGTCTCTGAATGTTCAAAAACTACCCACAGAAGGCAAAAGTAAAGAGACAAATATGGTAACAGCTAGAAAAATAAGTCTCTACTTAGTCTGCCTTTTGTACCTCTTCAGGGGAGTGATGCATAACTGACTGCATTATTAACTCATGTTTATTGAATTCTAAAAGAAAAATATCATTTATCTCTACTTAAGGGCAAAAAAATAAATAAAAGTTCCAACATAGGGTCCTCCCAACTACTTTGAAAAGGCTCAAAAAAGGACAAAATGAAGTCTCTTCCCACCCATTCAGGGTTTCCATGGTATTCATGTTAACTGAATTTAATGACTTATAATTCAGCTTACCTTGGTTAAATGTTCCTGAGGAGTAGGTGATGGACTGAATTCACAATTTGAAAGGGCATCCCCTTGCCTTCTTACATCTACAATCAATTGTGCCACATAATTTTCCTGGAATCGTGTCCTTTTTCCCAAAGCACCTGAAAACACAAAATGAAATTATATCTATGGATTTGTAAATGAGATCTATAGTACAATCATGAAGAATAATGTTTTCAGGGTGCTTCAGAGTTTATAAGGTGCTTTCTCCATATCACATAAGAGAAACCTGAGGACCACTGATGTAAGATTAAACAGCAGGTCAGTTACAGTGCCAGGACTCAGACTCAGGATTTCTGCCACTAGATTCCTCACACTCATTTCTACATCAAACTACTTCCCTCCTCAAAAAAAGGTAATTCATTAAGTATTGCAGGTAGAGGAACTATTATTATCTCTAAGAACAGATGAAAAGAAGGAGATTTTGAGGTATATTCACTTGTTTAAGATCACAGGATTTCTCCATATCAGAACTAGAGCTTAAAGTTAGAATCTTTGACCTCTAAATTTCACAGTCTACTACTCTATCTGGCTTCGCATAAGACCAAAAGAAAAATTTTTAATGTCTCTGAAATGATATAAGGCAGAGCTGTTTCAGACTACTTTAAGAGAAGCAAAAATTCCAAGATCCATTCTCTGGAAAATATCATATTACAAAGATCCTTGATTACGAAGACCAATCTAAGAAGTCTGGAATTTATCCTGAGAAGAGTCTGGCTCTAAGTTATATATCAACCTTTTAAACATATTATGCCAAAGATAGTCACAAAAATGCTTTAACACACGTTTCTGTTTTATAATAGGTTATAGCTAAGTGGGGAAAAAAAAATAATAGACCGATTCTCATTTTGTATTTGTTAACATCACATTTGTATTTTAAAGTTCTTCATCCCAACCTGGAAAAGGAACATATGAAAAACTAGCTAGTAAATATTCCAATAGTTAACACTGAATATACAGAGTACAGTGTCATTAATCTCTTAATATAGTCCCCAAAAAGTCTCTTTAGGACCAAAATATTTTAAAACAATCTCTAAAAACTAGCCTCATAGCCTTTATAACTATACTTTCAAATATAGATGAGATTCCAACTTATACATGGCATTGTTCCAAAAGCTATAAGATGGATATGAAATAACTTTTCCCACACAAATAATGTAATAAAAGGTGGCTAAGATCCCAGACCAGCCCACAAAGACATATTTAACTCATGTCTAAAGGATACACTAGCTCAATTAGAAGCACCAAATTTGCTGGTGAAAACTGAGTCTGAGACTTTGTTCCTGGCCTAGGGAGGACAAATAGGTTCAATCATTTCAATAGTCATACACAGGCAATCACATCCTGGGATGCTCAACCAAGGTTCAACAGGTATAAAGGAGGTGACTGATTGATGGTGTCTGATTGTTGGTGTCTGACTTTCATTAATTTATTCAACACTGAATGCCAATCATATTGTCATACATTAAGGCTATAGCAATTAAAAAAGAAAGCTGTTTCTTATTTGGCATTCAGAAGAAACCAGAGGTTTTAGGAGAAATTCTATAATTCATTCATTTATTCAACACATACTTATTGAATGCCTAGTATATGCCATACAGTGTTCTAGGGCACTGAAAACACATCTGCTCATGAGGAATACAAAATCGAATTACATGCCAGCAATCCCAGTGACTGGGAAGCATGAGGCAAGAGGAGCACAATTCCAAGGCCAACCTCAGTTATTTAGCAAAGTCCAAAGTAAGCAGCAAGACCCCAACTCAAAATAAAAAATAAAAAGGATTGGGGATAGAACTCAGTGGTAAGGTACCTCTAGGTTAAATCCTGTTTTTTGCTTTTTTTTTTTTTTTTTTTTTTTTAAATAGGTGGGGATGTAGTTCAGTGGTAGAATGCCCCGGAGTGGTTCAATCCCCAGTACAATCCACACCACACACACACACACACACACACACACACACACACAGTAATACAAAATGGAGTAAAAAACAAGCAGAATGGACGGCATTTATAAGAAAGCAATGCAGAGAGGCCAAACTGAACTTGGGAGTCAGGAGAGGCCTTTGGAGGCCCATACACAGAACTAAGTGGTCGAAGTTCATTTGTGAGTTGCCTGGTTGTTATCTATTACTAAAGGTTCTAACTAGATTAGAACAATAAATGGGAACCTCTGGGGATAAAGAAAATAAATTTGGGACTGGAGTTGTGGCTCAGTGGTAGAGTGCTCACCTAGCATGTGTGAGGCCCAGGGTTCAATCCTCAGCACCACATATAAATAAATAAATAAAATAAAAGATCCATAGACAACTAATAAATAAAAAATAAAAAAATTTGTCCTAAAAATATAAATTTTTAAATAAAATCCTTAAAAATCTATTTTTGTTAAGGCAAAGAATAAGCTATAGAAAATCAAATATGGCATACAATAAAACTGACAATGTATACATTGGTTTTTTTATAAAAACAAAATCAATTATTCACAAAAGGTAAAGTCTTACCTGTCAAATCAATATGCAATTTGCCAATATCTTTAGCAATATCGAATTGATCTTTTGCTTTTTTATACTCATAATAATATAAAAATATATATGCACATTCCAGATGGAATTGAATAGCCAAATATCGACCCGAATCACCTACAAATAGATTGTCTAGTTTCATCACTGCAAGACAAAAGATGAAATATTAAAAAGCATAATGAGTAAAATGTTGAGTCTATAATATTAAAGAATATATTACATAGTTTCTGCTCTTAAAGAATTTTATATGTACAAAGTAAGCAACACAAATACAGTAATAGCTGGCATTCTCTGAGCACTTACAAGCTCCAAACATGAAGCTAAGGACATTATACACATTGCTTCTTTTATTCCTTTATTCCACACAGTCCTAGGAGATCATAACCTTGCTCTTCAGTTAAGAGTGCTTGTCCTAAGCATACTACAAAAAATATGGCAACAGAAAGTGGTAATACAAAGTACCAAATAAATCTATAAGGAACACAAAAATCTCACAAAGGGGAAATCAGCTTAGTATCTTTAGAGAATATAGTATATCTCCCTTAAAAGAAAAGAGGAATCACATATAAATCCACATATATCTAAGACAATTATGAGCACTGAATAGAGAATTCTAATCTATTTCTCTAAATACCTATGATGAAAAAATGGGAGATAATAACTTACTAATATAGGTATCTGAAGTAAAAGGACTATCAAAATTAATTATATATAATAATAAAGAGCACAATCTCACGTCCTGCGTGGGAGAGGGAAAGGGTTCCTGTTAGAGGGATGGGTTGGCTGTGAAATAAAAGCTATGAAACTTATATATTAGAAAAAGAAAACAAAAGGCAATATTTTTAAAGCAGGGGTGTGACCAGTTGAGCTGTCCAGAGGCCTGGCTCTAACAAAGGAAGGAGCCTGTACTTGCTTTATTTATAATGGTACAGATCAAAAGGGATCAGTAGAAGCTTCTTCAAGAAAAACAGGACAGCGGTGGGAATAAGCAGGCCCTTTGGCTCTAGGGGGTCACTCCCATCTTCGGTGCTTATGCTTGAACCTTGAGCAGTGAGCTAGAACAGTGTACCACTTGAATCAGGCATTCTCAAACAGTGGATATCCAACCGTGAGTTCCTAAGACCAAGTTTCCCTGTCTAATACCTCAAACTTCCGCTGGGTTCTCACACCATTCATGGATGGCTTCCTGTAGTACAACACCACACACCAGGTTACAAAGAAGTCTAACAACTCATTCAACTGATCCCCAAAACCAGAATTCCCTACCACAATATCCCTGAGAAGCTATCCTTCACAGTGTTTTTAGTACTGAGATAGTCGACATTTCACCAAGCAGTCTACAAGAGTGAATGCTCGTTGAAAGAATAGAAAATGCACTTCAGGGAGTTGGAAGGAGGATAAAGTGAAAAGGTGATGCTACAAAAGCTCAGTCTGCTTCATCAACTAGCAATCTGGCTATAGCAAAACACTTTTAGCAAAGAAAGAGATACCCCTTTGTCCTACATGAACTGAAATTAAAATGGGCCTGAAAAACAAAAACAGTGTTTTTCTATTTCTTCATGGTTCCTTAAAGAAAGAATCTCAGGACTCAAAAAATAAGTCGAGATCTACTTGTCTCACCTGGAAAGGCACACAGCCATTCAAACTTGAACTTCTCACTGTGAAAACCCTTCCGTAGGTTTCATCCATGCAAGTCAAACTCAAAAAAAGCTGAACCTAATAATACTCAATGCTCCTCATGAGGGCTGCTTTTTCTTTTAATTTTCATGACTCGTTCTGCTCATTATTTCTGAGTATCTAGACATTACTGTCATAAATAAAATAATGTTACATGACCTTAGCACAAATGGAAAGTGGCACAATTTTGTTACATTGTCAATAACAGTAAAGTAATCTCCCACAACAGGTTCTGGATACAAAACTCAAGGGATGTGAAGGTTGGACAAGGTTTTTAAAAATTCTCTTTCAAATATCATAGAAAGGCCATTTCTGCATTTATCTCACACAGGTCTAGGAAAAACTATCAAATTGAAACTGTCCTAATAACACATAAAATAAGTTACATAAATGCATAAACTTGACCTTATGTATCCACCTTCCCTCCTACCTACCCAACTAAATTCCTACCAACTTAGCCACATACATATGTAGACATTATCAGTGTAACTGGCTGGGACCTATACTCCTGTGCTTCCTCTGCATAGGTGCTCAGGAGGCATATAGGTTCAGGCAACCAAGAGAAAACAAATGGTATCTTTAAGGCACTGCCTAGAACTTTCAGTCAATGACTCCAGGGGCAGGGTGAAATAATAACAAGCAAACAAAACAATGCAGTTTATTACCAAGATGCCCTTGTTCAAGTGGAGTAATTGCTATATCGCTTTACGTGACTTTTAGTATACAAAAACATAACTTTTGAGTTTTGCCTCCCCTAAGTGGAAAGAATAACAATGCCCACAGGCAGATGGAAAAAGAGCCAAAGATAGCAACTTAACATTGCAGTTTCAAACTTCAAAAAACCGTCCATCTTTAAGTTTATAAAGTAAGAAAGCTGAGTCACTGTACAAACAAGTTTTAAGGAAGTGTTGAAGCATTTATCTATTTTTGAAGCTTCTGATTAGAATAGAAGTTGAAGCCTGGTATGCTGTTGCAACACCTGTAATCCCAGCCTCTCAGGAAGCTGAGGCAAGAAGACTGCAAGTTCAAGGAAAGCCTCAACAATTTAGCAAGGTCCTAAGCAACTTAGCAAGAGCCTGTCTCAAAGTAAAAAATTAAAAAGGGATGGAAACATGACTCAGTAGTAAACCACTCCTGGGTTCAATCCTTAGTAACCTCCAAGTATTCTGAAGAAAGGTTTTCCAGCGTTAATTAAGCTACTGATGAAGATATGCAAAAATCTGGAGAGTAAAGAGCAATGAAAAGATAGAAAATCATTGCTTCTACAAAAGCAATATAGTCATACAACTGACATTCCCATAAGAAGCTGAATCTCATGGATATTAACTAGACATGCATAAACAAAAGCAAAGAGATGTTTTCAGATATGTTCTCCTCTCCATAAAGACAGAGTCAGGGGCTGGAGAGATAGCTCAGTTGGTAGAGTGCCTGCCTCGCAAGCACAAGGCCCTGGGTTCAATCCTCAGCACCACAAAAAAAAAAAAAAGACAGAGTCAGAAAAAACAGTAGGTATGAAAAATAGTCTGATATTTATCTGAACTCACAAAGTGAGGGGGCATGATAGCTGATAACTTGATCAGAATACAACTAGAGTCACAGTGACTCTAAGATCTAGTACAGGGCTGGGGAGATAGCTCAGTTGGTAGAGTGCTTACCTTGCAAGCACAAGGCCCTTGGTTCAATTCCCAGCGCCACCAAAAAAAAAAAAAAAAAAAAAAAAAAAAAAAAAAGATCCAGTACAAATAAACTAACGAAAGTGTGATCTTCAGTAAAGAATTACATAATTTCTATAATCAATGCATGGTTATTGAGCAACTACTATAAAACAGAAACAACCAAAGTTTGTGGCATAATCATCAATAAAACTGATCAAGTCCATCTTAGCAAAAACCATTAACAAAATCTCACTGCTATTAAGATAAGAGACAAAATTCCCAAGCATGCCCCATCCTGTCCTACGGTCCTGGACTTCCATCTCCACACACACAGTTCTCTCTCTGCTCCAGCTACAATGACCTTCCTTTAGGCCTTCAGACAAATGACACCCTCAGGTCACAGAGCTTTCATGGTTCACACAGGCACTTCTTTTTAGCATCAAAAGTACAAAGTCAGCTCACTATCAAAACTATCCTGTCATCCATATACAAGATGATGCTTATCTGATTCTCCTACAAGTCCAAAACCCCTATCAACAATAATGCAATACAAAAAGTTCTGAAAACTGAAAGTTTTTTAAATCTCACCTGACTTCATTTAGCCACGAAAACTTTTTATTTTATTTTTTATTTTTTTGGTACTGAGGATTAACCCCACGGGTGCTCTTCCATTCAGCTACATCCCCAGAACTTTTTATTTTTTAATCTGAGAGAGGATCTTGCTAAATTAGCTTCAAACTTTCTAACCTCCTGCCTTAGCTTCCCAAGTCACTAGGATCTACCATGCTCAAGTAGCAGAAAAACTAGATGTGAATGTTGGGGTGGAATTAGCCCTACAGATGAAGCTTTGAAGTAGGGAAAGGGAAGGGTATAAATCAGATGAGGAATAAAAGCTTTTGCCACTTAAGGGAACCAGACCCTGTTTGCCTCACTAAACGTGGCAGGAAAAGATTATAAGCAGTCCAAAGCTCTCCTGTCAGTCCATGGAGGACTGGGTGAATAAATTATAAAACATTCACACACTGGAATGTTGTGCAGCCGTTAAAAGTAAAGAACTGTATAAGCCACGTGCAGCAGTTCATTCCAGTAGTCCCAGCTGCTCAGGAGACTGAAGCAAGAGGATCACTTGATCCCAGGAGTTTAAGGACAGCCTGGCAACACAGCAAGACTCCATTTCAGAATTTTTTTAAAAAGCTAGAATAGGGCTGGGGATATATAGCTCAGTTGGTAGACTGCTTGCTTCTTAAGCACAAGGCCCTGGGTTCAATCCCCAGCACCGCAAAAAAAAAAAAAAAAAAAAAAAAAAGCTAGAATAAACCAGAAACTAATAAAACTGGTAACTAAGGAGAGAAAGAACAGGGTAGAAGGGAAACAGAAACAGAAGGGAGACTTCTCTAAATACACCTTATTATGTAGTTTTGACTCTAGAATCATGTGATTGTTTTACATATCCAAAAATTAAAGGAAATAAAAACGAAAAAAGTATTCCCTAAAAATTGAAAATAAATGGAAATAACCCTTATTTCAAATAAGCATTAGCCAACTCTACTTTATACCCCCTAAAATAATCCTCTTCCTGGGCTGGGATTGTGGCTCAGTGGTAGAACGCTTGCCTAGCATGTGTGAGGCACTGGGTTTGATCCTTAGCACCACATAAAAGTAAATAAATAAAATAAAGGTATTGTGTCCATCTACAACTAAAAAAAATTTTTTTTAATTCTTTTTCTTTTGACCTCTATCCATCTCCAGCTTCATTACCTACTGCTGATCCCTTTAATTTTTCTATACCTTTCCTGCCTCTCCCTCTCTTTCTCTATAACCTTTAATTACATCTATTAAATTATTAAATGTTTTTAGAATTGTGCTAGATCATGTGGCAAGGTTCAGTCCTCTTGGCCCTTAAAAACAGGGTAAAGAAAGAACAAGGAAGCTAAGAAGAGAAAACATATCATCAATCTTCAGTATGCATCAAATTGTGTGCTACACGGGAAATCCATGGGGCTAGGATAGTTGACAAACTTTGTCAGAAGGGTAGTGCCTTGAAAGATGTACAGAATTTGGCAAAACCTTACCCCAAACCTGTAAGTTACCACAGAGGGGTCCGTGTGTCTCATTCTTTGCTGTTACATCCAGCACCTATCATACTAGTGTTGTTAGTGTTCAAAAAGCATCCTTGGAGTAAACAAGTATCTTTAAACCCCTTGATGGCTATCACCAACAAGATGGAAATTCAACGTCCTAGAAATCCAGCTCCTGCCTACATGTTCAACCTCATCACCGGAGATACATCCTCATGTCCTTCTCCAGTTATTCCAAAACTACTGAAATTCCTAAACACATAAAGAAGTTCCAAGTCTCTGTGCCCTTTGCTGTGCATAACACATGCCCCTTCCAACTTCTCTACCTAATAAATTCCTCCTCATCAAGATTCAGTTCAAACATCAGCCACTTTGAGAAGCCTTCTCTGGTCTAATCACATTTCCTACTCTTTACTCCCTTGTTTTCCTACCTATAATTTAGCCCTTATCTCACTGAGTTCACTGACATCCACAGCACCTAGCACAGTGTTTGACACATCAAAAGCATTCAAAAAGATGCCTTTTTAATTAAATATCAAATCGGGCTGGAGATAGAAGGTTAAAGATAAAACTGAGAACAATTAAAGATTTTCTTTATCTTTGCCTACATGCTTGAGATCCTGGGTTCAAGCCCCAGTACCAGGTGGGTGGGGGACATCATAACATTGGTATTCAGTAAAACCAACCCAGTACAGACTTATGCATAGAAGGAACAAAAGCCAAGAAAGAGACCACATGTCAGGTGCAACCCTTCAGACACAAAGTGATGATGACGAAAACCTTAAGTAACTGAAGGGCTGGCCATGCAGGAGGAAAGAGACAGCCATCCTATTGTCATTTTCTACTGCTCAAGAGCAATGCTGTCCAAAACAACTTGCCCTGATGATATTGAATATACTTTAGCTGTACTGTCTAAATGGTAGCCATTGGCCACATGGCTTTGTGAGTATTTGAACGATGAAGAGTAGAACTGAGGAATTGAAAAAAAATTGTGGAGGAGAGGGTGGTAACCAGGGATTGAACTCAGGGGCACTTGACCACTGAGTCACATCCCCAACACTTTTTTGTATTTTATTTAGAGACAGGATCTCAGTGAGTTGCTTAGTGCCTCGCTTTTGCTGAGGCTGGCTTTGAACTCGCAATCCTCCTGCTTCAGCCTCCTGAGTGGCTAGGATTACAGGGAGGAGCTGAATTTTTAATATCATTTCATTTACTTCATTTAAATTTAAATAGTTGTACCTGGCTAGTGGCTACTATATTGGATAGTACAGCTTTAATAAGCAGAAACAGAATAAAAGAATTTTTTAATTAATAAAAGAAACTTTGTAGCAATTATGAATCCTAACAATAATATGAGTTCCTACTCAAAATAATCTCTGAAAGTATCCTTGAAAAGAGGAGATAACTTTTTAAAACACAAACTTTCAATAGATTCCAGCATTAAGATGGATGCGAAGTTAGACTACAAAAATAATAACATTATTTTACACCTGGAAAGAACTCAAAGATCATTTTAAGGAAGGAAACCTTGGTTTGGAAATCCAAAGAGTTGCTTGAGGTCACACAGAGAATAGTTAACAGTATAGAACTAAAAGTCATACTTTAAAACTTGATGCCCTGTTAATTATCTTGATTATGATGATTTCTCTCACACGCACACATATGTAAAATGTCATCAACTGTACGCTTGAAATATGAGTCTTACTGCAAGTTAATTAGATTTCAAAAATGCTGTTTTAAAAAGGCACCCTAAAGGGTTGAGGTTGGGGCTCAGTGACAGAGCACTTGCCTGGCACCTGTGAGGTGCTGGGTTCAATCCTCAGCACCACATAAAAATAAATAAATAAAATAAAGGCACTGTGTCCATCTACAACTAAGTATATGTATACAGCATACTAAGCTGGGCCAGGTGGGGCACACCTGAAATCTCAGCTCCCTGGAAGGCTGGGGCAGGAAGATCTTGAATTCCAGGCCAGTATGGGCAAACTAGTGAGATCCCATCTCAAAAAAAAATAAAAAATAACATGCACATACTATACCATCTTAAGTTCTACCTCACAGAGTTACTGTGAGGAATAAACTACTTAAAGATTTAGAACAGTTGTACACGCCCTAAAAATGTTAGCTGCATTATCATTACTGGTTACTACACTGCTGATCAGCTTAGAAATGTAATGGAAAGAGTGAACAGGACTTGGAGTCAGAAACTCTAGGACATAATTCTGGCACTTGGGCTACTTCTCTGAGTCTTGATTCTTTGTCAGATGAGTTAGCTAGACAAGATGATCTCTAACGGGCCTTTCCAAAGCAAAGATTTCAGACCAGGATAAGAGTTTAGGAATGAAAAAGAAGGATAGATACGGAACCCTTAGGGAAGAACTAATAAGATTTAAGAACTGGCTAGATATGCAGAAATGATGGAAAACAATGAGTCAACTATGAACACAAAGTTTTAAGTTTTGGATGACTCAAGGTTTCAATAAAAAGAGGAGCATGTTGACCCAATAGACATATATTTATTATTGTAATAAATCTGTAGATTCTCCATGGAAACTAATATTTGTGACCTTCTGAATTAAAATCTCTTCTCATGAGATTATTTAATGCTATGTTAAAATGAAATCCCTATGAATGATTATAATTACAGATAATCATATATGTAGCACATTTAATAACATTCATTTCTAAGTATCAAATTTATGAAAAAATCTGATGTATCCATCAGTCACCAAGAGACTAAGTTCTTGAACAACTCTGAATGTGGAAACAATCTAACCCCAGAGTCACACAGCTGCCTAGAGATGTCAAAGTAGAATGCAATGACAAAACATTTTAACCTATTTTCTCTTAGTGACCTCATGACTTCATTTCCAAACAGCTAAGTTGCAATATTTCCCTTCATGTACTATATGGAACACGTTTTCAATATCAGATCCCACAATAAATTGTGATGGGTCCTTAAGTAGTCTCTAGAGAATTGTGGTTCCATTTAGAGTAACATTCAAAAGAATGCCTTAGACAGTGCTGAGGAAAATATTTTTCAAGACTCTAACCTATTTCCATCATAGTTGTGACCAGACCAGCAAAGAAATGCTGACGTTCTAAGAGGCACTATTTCACTGTTACACTGATATAACAATCCTGGGCAAAAATATAAAGATTACAGTTGTTTATAAAATGTTTTGCATATGTTTCATACACTGAAAAAAAAATCCTGCCAACTTTTTGATGATCCTTCAAGGGCAACATTTCAAATATAATGGACATTGAACAATATTTCAGTTATGACTATTTGGTCAACATTTGGGTCAAATCCCAGAACAAAACATTTTAAAAAGAAAATTGTTTATGAAATATCACAGTTTAATAATATCTACAGACCTAGTTAGACATAGCCAAAATGTCTAATTATGTCTAGTCACCAATTTATGACTAGATAAAATAAAAAATGTTGCTGATTAGCCTAGAACAGCAACATAAAAAAATTTTTAGTCACAAGGCAAAGCAAATGATATGCTGAAATACACTGCAGAAAAGAAATGAGGCCACTTGGGGAATGAGTCACATAGAGTCATATTTTCCAGATATCTTGGTTAACTATTTCTGTTTTAGAACTTAATTTTAACTCAGAATAAAATTAAATACCATCTGGTTTCTACCTTTTAAAAAGAAAAAATACATACCAGGTGTGGTGGCACAAGTCTGTAATCCCTGAGACTTGGGAGGCTGAGGCAGGAGGATAGCAAGTTTGAGGCCAGCCTCAGCAACTTAGCAAGGCCCCAAGCAACTTAGCAAGACTACTCAAAATAAAAAATAAAAAGGGCTGGGAATGTAACTAAGTGGTAAAGCACTTGTTCAATACTCAGTAGCAAAAAAAAGAAAAAAAATTAAAAGAAATATGCATAAAGACAAAATTTTTCTTTTACTTTTTAATAAGGGTAATGGTCATACATGCAAATATAACATGGCATATTGTGGAAAGAAATGTAATGTTATATATACTGTAATTGCACCATATTTAATTTGCTTTAAAAAAAAAAAAAACTCCCAGTTACACCTTGCTTTTTCTTCAATAACTAATTTTCCATAAAGGCACAATGAAGCAAAGATAATTAAATAATATCTTATGCAGTGTAATATAACTACCACTTTATAAAATTAAATAATAGATCAGCATCCGATTATCAGAGAAAACATTCATCCTTTGGATTTTTGGGATTGGCTTATTTCACTTAGCATGATATTCTCCAACTCCATTCATTTACCTGCAAATGCCATAATTTCATTTTTCTTTAAGGCTAAGTAATATTCCATTGTGTATATGTACCATATTTTCTTTATCCATTCATCTGCTGAAGGGCATCTAGGTTGGTTCCATAGTTTTGCTATTGTGAACTGAGCTGCTATAAACACTGATGTGGCTGCGTCACTGTAGTATGCTGATTTCAAGTCCTTTTGGGTATAAACCAAGGAGTGGGATAGTGGGTCAAATGGTGGGCCCATTCCAAGTTTTCTTAGGAATCTCCATACTGCTTTAAAAAATGGCTGCACCCATCTGCAGTCCCACCAACAACGTATGAATGTATCTTTTTCCCCATGTCCTCACCAACACTTATTATTGCTTGTATTTTTGATAATTGCCATTCTGACTGGAGTGCCAATCACAAAAAGCCAAAGGCCGAATGTTTTCTCTGATAAGTAGATGCTGATCCATAGTGGAGGGTGGGTAGGAAAGAATGAAGGAACTTTGGATTGTGCAGAGGGGAGTGAAGGGAGGGGTGGGGCGGTGCAGATGGGAACTACAGTAGATTGAGACAGATATTATTACCAATATACCTGTATGGAAAAAAATTTTTAATAAAATAAATACATTAATTAATTTAATTAAATTAATAATGGACTGAACTCTGATGCCATATTCTTCCAAATGATTTTCTTAACCTCTGAAAAATCTACTTTGCTTCCCATTACTACTATCGACATTAAATTCATCCTTGGCTTTCAAAAAACTTCACCTAATTTCCTGAACTAGAAGTTTGTCCCCTGGCACTCAGTTTGTTTATATGTAATAACGTGAAATAAAACAGTCCACCCAGTTTTCATTGTGCTAAAAATAGAGGAAAACAATGCCTCTGCAAAACGGGACATCCAATCCTAATTTTCTCCAAGTACCACTTCATCTTTCATTTTGAAGAGAATGCCACACCTAAGCAAGATTCAGCTCCATACAGTATCTGTACAGGATCTATTTTCTCATAATTTCTAAAATATTTAATTTTTTGAAAAACCCAGCTTCAGAAGTTAGACAGAAACTGCACTGAAATGGAGGACAAATATTCCTAGGGACCAACACTGGTCTTTAGAGGAAATTCTCCAACTTCTCCCTAAAATTACACATCAGACTCAATAAATATTACCTGTTATTATTCAACAAATATGTACTAAATCTTTACTTTTTTCTAGGCACCATGCTAAGCAGAAAAAAATTTTTTAAATTTCAGCCCTCACAGAGCTCACGACCGTAGAGTGGCTTACAACCTAAGTAGATATATGTGCAGTTCAGTAGGCTAAAGTTGCTCATAAATATCACTCATAATCCAAAAGCGTTAAGCCAAAGACTTTCTGGAGGAAAAAGATCAGCTGTTTTTCAGTTGTTACTTAAGAAATATAACGTAGAAAAGTATTAAGCTCCTTTTACATAATAAAACAACAGTAAGTCCCAAGACACAATAATTTTAAATACAATGTTTAAGTGATCCACCATTCCCAGGTTTGTTCCATGGCCTTGTCATACCTAAAAATATTGAAAGAATATAGTCTTCAAAGAAGACTTTAGAAGATGGAAAGACCTCCCATGTTCTTGAATGGACAGAATTAATATTATTAAAATGGCCATGTTTACCAAAAATGATCTACAGAGTCAATGCAGTCCCCATCAAAATAACAATGACTGCCAGACACCACTGCACCCGCCTGTAATCCCAGCAGCTTGGGAGTCTGAGGCAGGAGGACACAAGTTCAAAGCCAGCCTCAGCAAAAGAGAGGCACTAAGCAACTCAGTGACACCCTGTCTCTAAATAAAATACAAAATAGGGCGGGGCATGTGGTTCAATTCCCAGTACCCCAAAAAATAATAATAACCATGATTAGTTATATAAGTAAAAAGCAGAAAGTTCAGTAGAGTAAGAAGGAAACTTGAGGAGGAAGAAGGCGAGAGAAAGTACTGGGAACTGAATTAGAGCAAATTATATCCCATGCTTTTATAATTATGTCATAATGAATCCTTATATATAACTAAAAAGAACTGCCTTAAAAAAAAAAAATGACATTCTTCATAGAAGTAGACAAACCAGTTCTAAAATTCATTTGGAAGAATAAAAGACCCTGATGATCAAAGCAATTGTGAGCAAGAAGAGCAATGCTGGAGGCGCCATAATACCTGATCTCAAATTACACTATAGAGCTAGAGTAACAAAAACAGCATGATACTGGCATAAAAACAGACTCGAAGACCAACAGAACAGAATACAAACACAGAGACAAACCCACACAGATACAGTCATTTGATACTCTACAAAGGTGCCAAAACACGCCTTGGAGAAAGACAGCCGTTTTAACAAATGATGCTGGGAAAACTGGATAATTCATATGCAAGAGAATGAAACTAGATCCCTCTCTCTCATTCTGCACAAAAGTCAACTCAAAATAGATCAAACTCCTAGAAATGAGATCAGAAACTTACAACTACTGGAAGAAATACAGGGTCAACACTCCATCATAGCAGCACAGGCATCAACTTTCTTCCTAAATCTTCTAAAGCCCAAGAAATAAAACCAAAAATCAATTTGTGGGATGGCATCAAATTCAAAAAGCTTCTGCACAGTCAAGGAAACAAGAGTATTAACAGAGAACCTATAGAATGAGGGATCTTTGCCTGCTACTCTTCTGACAGGGCATTAACCCAGTATATATAAAGAACTCAAAAAACAACACAATAAAAAACAAATAATCCAATCAAAAATATACACATGAACTAAGCACACATTTTCTCAAATGGCCAACAAATATACCAAAATATAACAAATATACCAAAAAATGTTCAAAATCCTTAACAATTAGGAAAATACAAATCAAAACTACATTGAGATTTCATTTCATTCCAGTTAGAATGAATCAAGAATAGCAATAACAGCTGGGCATGGTGGCATGCCTGTAATCCCAGCTACTCAGGAGGCTGAGGCAGAAGGATGAGAAGTTAGAGGCCCGAGCAATTTAACAAGACCCTATCGACTCTTTAAAATATAGAGAGTTGAGGATGTAGCTCAGCAGTAAAGCAGCCCCTGTGGTTCAATCTCCAGTACCAAAGAAAAAAAAGAGGAAGGGGATTCAAGAGGCAGGGAAACGGGGCTGGGGAGATAGCTCAGTCGGTAGAGTGCTTGCCTTGTAAGCACAAGGCCCTGGGTTCGATTCCCCAGCACCCAAAAAAAAAAAAAAAAAAGAGGCAGGGAAACAATATCAATAAACATTAACAATGAATATCAATAAACAATATCAATGAATCAATTATACTGATTGAACAACATTATCCTTACTTTCTCTTTTTTGAATTATGTATAGATGTTCATTTTATCTAAGATTAGCATATGTTAATTTGGGGGGGCAGGTAATGGGGATTGAACTCTGGGGCACTCGGACAATTGAGCCACATCCTCAGCCCTATTTTGTATTTTATTTAGAGACAGGGTTTCACTGAGTTGTTTAGCACCTTGCTTTTGCTGAAGCTGGCTTTGAACTCAGGATCCTTCTTCCTGAGTCTCCCAAGCCACTGGGATTACAGGCTGCACTCGCTGCTAAATTATTTTTGTTCAAGAATAAAATAAAATTTGGGAAGCAAGTTTAAAGCAATCACCTATAGCTTAGCAATATTACCGTACAAGCTATAGTCCTTCCCCTGCTTCTGGCCTACTTTGTTGCTATACAGGTTACTCTTGAAGAAAATAGATCGCAGAAGGGTCCAGGAGCTTCTCACAATTACACATGTAAGCATGTGTGACATATGCCTTCATGAATATGCTACCTCCATCAAGTAAAAATCACTACTTCTCCATAGAAAGTGATGCTAACCACCACTTCCCACTGCTTATACAGACACACTCACACAAATACTCATTCATTCTATCCTGTTGGGATAGGAAAGGAGCATGGGGTTTGGAATCAGAGAGAACTAAAATCAAATCCCATCCCTGTACTCAGTAACTCATTACCAAGTCCAAGGTAATTTATGTTCAAATACTGCTTCAACACAAGAGAATTTGTTCTTGTTTTTGGCAACTTTTGCCAAGAAATATCACTCTAAAAGCCCGGTTGTCGAGGAACCCAAGATTCTCTTCTTTTTCAAAGTGCTTCCCTAAGGAATATGAGAGGTATCTACAACGCTGACATGTGTGTTTGGTTTACAGTAATGTGGTAAACTTTTCATTTGTGTTTTAGGCATTTTCCTATTTAAAATCATTTTTACCAAAAAAATAGTAAGACAAAAATGTAAAACTGCCTTCCTGCCCACTATTATTCTCACAAAATGTATTTTCTATCAAAAAACTTTTTTTAAATAAAGCCTTTCTTCTTCTTCTCAATAGGATACAGGATAAATAATTTCCCACACTGGGCAATTTAGCACAGTTTACTCCAGCTCAAGTTAGTTAGGCTTTTAAAAAAGTAAAGGAAGTTTACATTTGCTTTCAATGAAGTTTATTAAATTATAAAACACAATATTAAACTACCTGTAAGTAATCACAGTGACCTGTATAGAGCAAATCACCTTTCTAAATTGGTAATACAAATGAAAGTGACTTATTCTTAAAATTTAAAAGATCAAAGGAATTTTATATTATGTCACCTAATAATTTGCAATATTTCATATCTAGAAAAAATGAAGAAAAATAAACAACTTCAAAAAAAACCTCATTCTTACCTGTCAAAGAATAAACTAAGAAGGAATGTCTTGCCAAGAAATTAGAATGGAGCTACCTGCCCATATCAAATAATAATCTGCTACGTACCTTGATCAATACAGTTTTCAGCAAGAGCAAAAAGTTGAGGTGAACGCTCCTCAAGCAACTGCTGATGGATATTCGCACATCTCAGAGTCCACCATGGCAAGCTCTACAAAAAGCAGATAAGCCGAAATAAAAAGATACTTTAGGAAAAAAACTTTCACGTTAATTAAGACTAATTTTTTTAGAATTTTTTTTTTACATGCAGGAAATTTATTCTTCAGTAAGTTTACCCACTCACTGCTAAGTTTTCAATAACAGCAAAAACCACTTCCAAAGTCTTTCATAAGAAAAACACCTCATTTCCATTCTCTTAAAGGTTGTAATTTTTTTCCTAGTTACTTGGGTTCCTGATGGTATTTCATAATTACCTTCTTCTGCTTTAAAATGTCTGCTGTAGCCAGGTGTGGTGTAATTCCAGCTACGCAGGAGGCTGAAGCAGGAGGATCACAAAATCAAGGTCAGTCTAACCAACTTAGCAAGACGCTGTCTCAAAATATAGTTCAGTTGTAGAGCACTTGCTTAGCATGTGTGAGGCCCTGGGTTCAATCCCCAGGACCAAAAAAATAAAAATTAAAAATTAAAATTAAGGAAAAAATGTCTGTTGTCAATATCCTGCTCTGCTGTGGCACTCTACCACCACCACAACCGACACACTAACTGCAGGATGCACCCCACAAGAACCCCCAGCAGGGGTGATTTTTCCATAGCCTGAACTTCCAGCACACTATTTGCCCTTCCCTTTGCAAATACATTCCACTGTAAGTCATCTTTAGGTTTCAATACCATTCACCATCTATCCAACAAGATGACAAATCAAGTCCTACTCACCTTCGCATTCTCCTTAAAGTAACGTATTGTGCACAGTAAGAAATGCTATGGATTCAGATATTCACCAAAACTGGGAAGATCTCTTCCACAGCCTTGTGAAACCTCTTCCATGAAGCATTCCTTCTCCTGATTTCCTGCCTCTCTGAACCTCTATCCTGGTCCTAGAAGTTGGCACCACATTGCACAGTACTGGTTTTTCAAGCAGATAACTCGTATCTGAACCAGACTGCATGGTATACAGTGACTTGACTAATGCACAGAATGAGCACATCACAGTTTCTTCTTATATTCTTTCATGCTTGTTCTTGCAAAGTCATTTCATCCTTAATTAAGGACTAGGAATGTAGCTCAGTGGTACAGCACTTACCTAGCATGTACAAGACCTATGTTCAATTTATAGCACCAAAAAAAAAGAAAGAAAAAGAAATACATCCTTATTAGGAAAAAAAAAGAGAGAGAGAGAGAGAGAAAGCAAAAAACAACAAAGCCAATATAGAAATACACCTCTACTGCCCAATGCCATACTCTCCCTAGAAAAATCCATGACAAAGGTTTATATTCTTCTAGACTTTCCTCTATGTGTCTGTATGTGTATATATGTGACAAATTACAATAGGTTTGGGGGAGGAGGTTGTTTTATTTTTGTGGTAATACTGATTGAACCCAGTGGTACTCTGCCACTGAACTAGATCCCCAATCCTTTTTATTTTGAGACAGGGTCTCACTAAGTTGCCCAGGCTGGCCTCGAGCTTGCAATCCTCTTGTCCCAGCCAACTGAGTGGCTGGGATTACATGCATGTGCCACCAGGCAGGGCCCAAAATTATTTTTCAACTTGAACTTCATTTCTTGATTAAGGGGGTTCCCTCCTAAATGGTTTACACAGCACAACTGCTATGACAATGATGTAACCACAAATGAAGTTTGACTAGATGATAAAATTCTAATTATGCTGTTTATTTAGCCCATTTAAGGAAAGGTGAAATTATCTAATACAAAGAGTTTCAAATCATTTTTAATTAGTTCCCTAAGGTGTTGCCTCATTTTCCTTCTTTTCCTATCACTAAGGCTAATGCAGTCAGTTTACATTTCAATTATCTGTCTCTTATCAGCTGTCAGCAACAAGTGAGTCATCTTTGGCAGCTAAGTCTTTCCTTTTCTAGCTATGGGAATTTAGATGCAACTAGTCAAAAAGACTGGCCTTTTAAGAAAACATATGACCTAAGATGCTGAACTCTTAAATATTAACTCTTAACCCAAAGTCTTCATAAGGTGGAAGAGAATGTGAGACAACTACAGAAAGCACAGTCCATTTTTCTACTAGAAAATATAACTGCCCTTTTCTATTTGCCAAAAGTTGCTTAATAGAAAAACTGGGGAGCTGGGGATATAGCTCAGTTGGTAGAGTGTTTGCATCGCATGCACAAGGCCCTGGGTTCAATCCCCAGCATCACAAAAAAAGAAGAAGAAAAAAAAAAAAAAAAAAAAGAAAAGAAAAGAAAAGAAAAATTGGGGCATTAATAAAAAAAGAAAACTAGAAATCTTACTTCAGACAATTCATCAGTCATAGTCCTGACTGAGAAGTCATACTAGTAAAGAACCTCATAGATAGCCAGGGCAGTAGTGTATTCAGGAGGCACCCCAACAAATGTATGCAAACTCATTCTCTTTCATAAAAAAGGAAATGGATATTCAGAAATTAACTAACATAAAGTCAGACACAACTGCAATCCCAACTACTCAGGAAGCTGAGGCAGGAGGATCACAAGTGGAAGGGCAGCCTAAACAATTCTGCAAGACCTGCCTCACAATAAAAAATAAAAAGGCCAGGGATGTAGCTCAGTAGTAGAGCACCCTAGGTTCAATTCTTAGAACCTCAGGGGAAAAAAAAAAAAAACAACCAAAACAGAAAGACAATGAATATAAACACCCAAAGGAAAAAAACTATAAGAGAATAATGTTTCAATTGAAAGACAAGAATTCAGCAGAGAATGATATTTGCATAGTGTTGTATGACAATAAAGCAAGGTTTGAAGCCAAAATTAAAAGTTGTTTAGCGTCTGCCAAGAAATTATGGTATCTTACCTCTCCAAGTCTACCAAGTATGACATCCACCCCCAGTTGTTCACATATTTACTAATTCGTCTAAATTGTTGATGATATGCATATTATTTTTCAAATGATGCTTAACATATTGATGATGAAAGTTTCCAATAACAAAATGTAAAACTGTCTCACTCACTCATTAGTGACCATTATGTTCACTAGAAAGAAAATAATGCCATTTGGCAGCCTCATACCTTGGTGATGCAGTTTTTGGAGCAAAGTAATAGTCTATAAAACCATTTAATTTAGATTGACTTGGTGCAAATTGTTTATTCAAGTTACTGTCAATAAGAAATCAAAAACAGGCCTCATAAGACATGTCAAAATCCATCTTTCTAGTACAATTGATTCCAAATACTCTGATTTTCACAAGAGTTGCTGATAGAGGCATTGTTTCTCCTTTTACCTCTTCTTTTTTTTTATTGTTTGTTCTATTTAGTTATACAAGACAGCAGAATGCATTTTGATTCATCATACACAAATGTAGTACAACAAAATAAAAATCTTCCATGATAAACAAAGGTTAAAAGAATTTACAAATAGAAAGCCAACACTACAGAACATTCTCAGAAAAATATTCCGTGAGCAAGAAATGAAAAACAACAATGAAAGTCAGCAAAGGGAGGAACTACACTAGAGAAAAAGCCAATCAAAGGAGAAACCAAGTCAAGTTAAAAACCAAAAATAAACCAAAATGACTGGGAATACAAATAATATCTCAATAATAACCCTGAATGTTAATGGCCTAAATTCATTAATCAAAAGACACAGACTGGCAGACTGGATTTTTAAAAAAGACCCAACAATATGCTGCCTTTAAGAGACTTATCTCATAGGAAAAGACATCCACAGACTGAAAGTGAAAGAATGATAAAAACATCACGCACACAGACTCAATAAAAAAGCAGGGGTTTCCATCCTCATATCAGATAAAGTGGACTTCAAGCCAAAGTTAGTCTGAAGTGATAAGGAAGGACAATTCATATTGCTTAAGGGAACCATAAATCAACAAGACATAACAATCATTAATATTTATGCCCCAAAAATGGAGCATCTATGTATATCGAACAAACACTTGTCAATTTCAGGAATCAAATAGAACACAACACAATAATACTGGATGATTTTAACACACCTCTCTCACCACTGGATAGATTTTCCAAACAAAAACCGAACAAAGAAACCATAGAATTCAATAATATAACAATAATTTAGACCTAAAAGACATATGTATTCCATCCATCAACAAGCAAATACACTTTTTTCTCAGCAGCACACGGATCCTTCTCTAAAACAGACCATGTGTTATGCCACAAAGCAACTCTTAGTAAATACAAAAAGATAGAGATACCACCTTGCATTCTATCAGATCATAATGGAATGAAATTAGAAATCAATGATAAAATAAGAAAAACTACTCCAACACCTGGAGACTAAATAATACACTACTGAGTAGCAGAAGACATCAGGGAAGAGATAAAAAATATTCTTAGAGGTAAACAAGAACATTGATACAATGTATCAAAACTCTGAGACACTACTAAAGCAGTACTAAGAGAAAAATTCATTGCATGGAGCTCATTCCATAAAAGGATAAAAAGTTAACAACAAATGACCTAACATTACATCTCAAAGACCTAGAAAAAGAACAGATCAACACCAAAAGTAGTAGAAGACAGGAAATAATTAAAATCAGAGCTGAAACAACTGAAAAAATTGACAAAACAAAAAGTTGGTTCTTTGAAAAACTAAACAAAATTGATAAACCCTTAGCCACACTAAGGAAGAGGAGAAAGAAAACTCAAACTACTAAAATTAGTGATGAAAAGGGAAATATCATGACAGATACTACTGAAATAAAAAACATAATTAGGAGGCTGGGGAGATAGCTCAGTTGGTAGAGTGCTTGCCTTGTAAGCACAAGGCCCTGGGTTCGATCCCCAGCACCCAAAAAAATAATAATAATAATAATTAGAAGTTATTTTAGAAAATCTATATTCCAACAAAATAGAAAATCTCAAAGACATCAACAAATTTCTAGACACATATGATCCACCCAAACTGAATCAGGAGGACAAATTAAACAGATCAATTTCAAGCAATGAAATAGAAGAAGCCATCAAAAGCTCACCAACCAAGAAAAGCCTGGGACCAGACAGATTCTCAACTGAGTACTACAAGACCTTCAAAGAAGAAATAATTCCAATACTCCTCAAAGTATTACATGAAATAGAAAAGGAGGGAACCCTTCCAAATTCATTTGATGAAGCTCATATCACCCTGATACCAAAATCAGACAAAGACACATCAAGGAAAGAAAACTTCAGACTAATATCCCTGATGATAAAAAATTCTGGCAAATCGCATACAAAAACATATTAAAAGGTAGTGCACCATGATCAAGTGGGGTTCAAGCCAGAGATACAAGGTTGCTTCAACATCCGGAAATCAATAAATGTAATTCATCACATCAATAGACTTAAAGTTAAGAATCATATGATCATTTCAATAGATGCGGAAAAAGCATTTGATAAAATATAACACCCCTTCATGCTCAAAACACTAGAAAAACTAGGGATAGTAGGAACAGTCCTTAACATTGTAAAGACTATATGCTAAGCCCACCAACAACAACATTCTAAATGGAGAAAAACTGAAAGCATTCCCCCTAAAAACTGGAACAAGACAGGGATGCCCTCTTTCTACTGTTCTTACCTCTTCTTTAAAACAAAGTGAGCATCTAAACTTAACTGCTTAAGAAAGTAAGCCCCTACATAGTACAGACCACATCTACATTTTTGCCTATAGAAATAGTGTGGTTCTGGTGCCTTTTTTATTTTTTTTTTTTTGAGACAGGGTCTCAACTCTGTTTTCAGGCAGTTCTGGAACTCCTCGACTCAAGCAATTCTCCTGCCTCAGTCTCCCAAGTAGCCAGGACATAGGCACATGCTACTGCAACCAGTAAAACAAATAAAATTATAAAGTTTAAAAAATCTACAATTATAACTAAAGAATATATAAATACATAAACTTTAAAAAATTTTTAAAAATAAAATACCATGCTTCTTAAAAACTTTCAGTCAACACTTACAAACTGGGAAATTTCACATTAAATTCAATACAGGGTTTACATCAAACCAAGTTGCAACAATCAGTAAAGCAAGAATCATCAAAGTTATATCCTGTGGGACAAATTTAGTTCCCTGCTTGTTTTTGTATGACCTAAGAACTGAAAATAGTTTATACATTTTGAAATCATTGAAAACAATTAAGAATAGCCAGGTATGGTGGTACACACCTGTAATCCCAGCAACTCAAGAGGCTGAGACAGAAGGATCTCAAGTTTGAGGCCAGCCTGGGCAACTTAGCAAGACCCTTATTCAAAATAAAATAAAAAGGGCTGTGGGTGTGGTTCAGGGATAGATGACTTCTGAGTTCAATCCCTGGTACCAAAAATAAAAGGACAGAAAAGAAAGGGAAAAAAAGAAAATACTCAAGAATAATATTTCATAACAAATTAAGTATATGAAATTTAATTTGAATGTCCATGAATAAAATTCAATTGGAACACAGTTCTGCCCACCCATTTACATATTGTTGCTTGCTGCTTTCACACTACCATGCAGCAGAGCTGAGTAGTAGCCAGAGACTGAACCCTGCACAACTGTTAACCTCCTCCAATAAACCCCAAAGACTTTGCATCTCTCTTATGGTTTTTGTCCCTCCTACTACACATCAGCTTCCTTGTGAGTATGAGTGTTTTTCCTTGCTAGTTTTTGTTTGTTTGTTTGTTTGTTTTTATGATGCTGGGGATTGAACCCAGGGCCTTGTGCATGCAAGGCAGGCACTCTACCAACTGAGCTATATCCCCAGCTCTCTCCTTCTAGTCTACATATGAACTAAAGAAACCATATAATAGATATTCAACAAATGTTCTACTAAATCAAACCCAAAAAATGAAACCAGGTAGGATGTGAGCCAAAAAGCAATAATTAAGATCTGCTGCATTCTAGCTATTGCTCATGATTCTTCCATGGAATTTATAAAACCTGTTAATGACATTTTTAAACCTAGACTTAAGATTCTGAGAATGAGCACTTATACACATACACAGCACACACATTCCTAAAGAGGCTCAATATAATCTCATTTTATACTAGATGAACTGATGAGGAGAAAAGTTATTGCTTATTATCATTATTTCATTATTATTTCAAAATTCAATACCTCCAAGATGTAGAAAACAAAATATACCAAAACACTGTCAGCATCACACCTACAGTCTGACACTAATAGGCACAAAAAAGTCACACCTGGGTTCAAATCTCACAGATCCTTTCCTTGGCTTACCTGAATTGCCATCAGTTTATGTCTAATATTCACTAGGATAATGCGTGCTATAAGTAGCAGTATAGGCTTGGAGGTCAGGCTGTAGACTGATTCACCCATCTAGAATGAGCAAGCTCAGAATAATTGCATCCAGTCCTTTAACCTGAAAAAAAGTTTAAAAGCTAAGGTGAAATAATTTAACAACTTATTCATCTTTACATGTCTTATAATAACATGTACATTTTCCAGTTAATTTTGCTTTGAAATAAGGACATTAATCTATTACATAGCAAAGGGCACCAGTCAGAATTATAATACTACAAATATTCTTAGAAACTATAAATCCAGTCTGCCCTGACAGATAAGTGCCCTTGTGCTCAAACTTTCGGGGAACAGGGAATTCAACCAAAAGTTAAAAAAAAAAAAATGAATTAGCCTGTGGAATGGCATATGCCAGTAGACCCAATTACTCGAGAGGCTGAGGCAGAAGGATCATGTGAACCCACAAGTTCAAGACCAACCAGGGCAACATAGCAAGACCTCACTTCAAAAAACCTTTTTTAAATTAAATTAAAAAGAGGAACCAGGAATTCGATAAAATGCTAGTACTGAAGAGGTATGATGACTTCAGAGATTTACTTACAACAAAACACTATCTCAAATGGATTTACACTAAACAACTACGTTGTGCTTATGCTTCACTAGCTAGTAAACCTCATTACCAATACTTCTCCACTCCACAAAGCTCATGGAACCAAACCATCAACAAGGACTTACGTATCAAATACTGAGTAGGCACCCAACCACAGACCAGAGTGAATAGATGGCTCCAGAAACAACATGCCTTTGAAAAATCCACTCCTCTGTTGAACAGAGATCTTTTACAATGAACAAAGCACCCGTGTTCATAAAAGGTGCACTGTAGAATTTTAACAGCTGCACCAAAACAGCAAGAATGCTTACCCATTAGGAAATGGGCTCTAATGAAACAGACAAAAGACAGTGTCCTTTGTTTCTTATTTGTATTTAAGTAAAATTTTTAACTGTAGCCTCAGTTTCATCAATTATAAGATAAAATAACTGAAGCTATATTTCATAAAATCCTTTTAAAGATTAAACTAGTCTAAGTAAGGTCAGTACCTAACTCAATATTCAAAATTTAGAATAGTAAATAAATATTGAATATTTTAAATATTGTTGAGTCAATAGGTAAGAAAGAAAGAGTTGTAGGTGAATCCTCCATCCTACTTTGATCACCACTGAGAATTGTAAGAGCAGAATAAAGACAATATGAATCACCATACCAGACTGCAAATGTTGTCTGTTGCCGCTGCTAAAGACAGAAGGAATTAAAAAGGGGGGCGGGGGGGAAACTTTAAGGAACTGTTCTGAAATTATTACAACTACCTTCATTTTACAAGGGAGGAAACAGACCCAAGATAATTAAGCTGGGTTAGACATAGTGGTGCAGGCCTGTAATTCCAGCTACTCAAGAGGTTGAGGCACAAAGATTCCAAGTTCAACACCAGCCTGGGCAACTTAGTGAGACCCTATCTCAAAATAAATAAAAAGGATTGGGGATTTAGCTGGGCTTGCCTAACATGTGTAAGGCCCTAGGTTTAATCCCCAGTATCACACAGAAAAAGAATCCTGGGCTGGGACTGTAGCTCAGTGGTAGAACCCTGCCTCACTCATGAGGTACTGGGTTCGATCCTCACCACCACATATAAAATAAACCCATAAAAAGATAATGTGTCCATTCACAACTAAAAAAAATTTTGAAAAAAGAAAGAAAAAACAAAGTACCTTTATCTCACTTTGCAATGAGAAATATATCTAAATATATCTACCTATTACAGCACAAATTTTAGATCACTGTCTTCTGACTAAAATCCCTAAATAAAAATAACAAATAAGCAATTTAATAGGACAACAAATACAAATTATACTAGACAGTCCATGATATCATTACCTCTGATACTCGAAACCGGAGTCTGGTTACCAAACCTCCTACTGTTCAACCCAAAGCTCTCTAGAGATGGTATGAACAAGTCAGACAAATTATAAATACATGAGTGAATGAATGAATAAACAAAGTCTTCTTCCTAGTGCTACTCCTGTATCATCGTAGAAAGGTTAAATGCTGTGGAAATCCTCCTACACCTGTGATACAACACTGACATTCCAGCTGAGTTCTAAATGTGCTTTGAGATTTGGGGAGAAGGTCCATTTTAAAGAGGATTATTTTTATTTTCAATAAAAACAGAAAAAGCAAAAGTTAACAACTCTCTTAAGAACAATTATTCAATCAAGAGGGCAGATGGCATATAAAAATACATATTCATCAGCATTACAGTGGGAAAAAATTCAACATCTGGAAGCCTGAGAAAAATATATTACCAGGAGATCAACCTTTATGTGTAAGAGTTAACCTACTGCTCACACATGAACTTTCTGTACTATTCCTCTAGGACTATTTAGCACCACTAGTCAGAAAACAGTCCAACAGTCATAAGTTAGAAGCAGGGAAAAAGAATTTTGCTTTAGTGATTATATTCCATGATCATAAAGTATATTCACAGACATTTGTATATTGCAAGAAGTAAGAAGATGAATCAGTATAGGAAAATAACAGAAAATAGTGATATGCTACTCTCCAGTTTTAAAACTTCAACTTCCTCTACCTTCCAAAGAAACATCTTCAGATCACTGGTGAAGAGTATAAACTGTAAAAAACGTTTTGAAAAACCTAGTACTGACAAGAAAAGATCAACATGTGCACACCCTAAGGACAGAGCAACTCCACGCAGAGATACATTTACCATGGCAGACATTATAGCAGAAATGTTTATGTCCCCCCAGTATACATATTGAAATACTCACCCACAAGGTGATGGCCATATGAGGTGGGGCCTTTGGTGAGTGATTATATCATGAGGAACTGTGGACTGTCCAGCCTCCATAACTGTGAGAAATGAATTTCTATTGTTGATGAACTGCCCAGTTTATAGTATTGTGCTATAGCAGCCCAAACAGACTATGACAGCAGAACTGCCAACTCAGTGCTAGAAAGAGTTTGTAAGTATGTTGAGATACATGAGTGTTGAAATATTGATTCCCTCAGCCCTCAGCATGGCAAAGGATAGTCTAGGGGACAATAAAAACAGCCTCCTCCACTGTTTAGCACTCTATGTCAAACACTATCATTTTTTAAAGTATGCTGTACTTTGAAAGTCTTGCGAAAGATTTCCTGAAGATGTGCTCTTAATAGCACTATAATAGTAAAATATAGAAATCACCTATATAACAATCATAGTAGATATATAGGGCTGAGGATGCAGCTCAGTGATCAAACTCTTGCCTCACATGTGCAAGGCCCTGCATTCAATCCCCAGTACCACGAAAAAAAAAAGGATATCATAGTAGATATATAAATCATACAATTAGAATACCATACAACAGTAGAACTGAATAACAGTGTGTAATTTCAAAGTACACCACTGACCAAGAAAAGTCAAAAAATAATATATACACTTTCATTTACATAAAGATCAAAACTGGCAACACTAAACCTGATTTCTAGGGATTCATATGTAGTGCTAAAATCATGAAAACAAGCATGGAATGATGAACACAAAGTTCATGAGAATGGTTCATGAGAGCAGGTCAAGGTGATGTTATCAGGAAGCATACACAGGGGACTCCTAAGGCTGCATTTTCTGAACTTTGTGAAGGCAAAATACATGTAAAGGACAGTGCCAGAGCTGTGGTGTGGCTCAGTGATAGAGTGCTTGCCTAGCACACGAAAGGCTCTGGACTCAATCCCCAACACCAAAAGGGGAACAAAAAAGACATGAATACTCAGCAAATATTTTTAATTATGAATACTCGGTAGATTTCAAACCTACATTATAAGGCCATAGAAACCAAAACTGTTTCATACACAATAAGAGAAGGAATGAGATGTTCCATGTAAGTAGATTTCTAGATAACTGAAACATATCTTTTTAAGTACCATAAATCTTTAGGGTTATTATTTCTCCCATTTCAGATGAAAACCTTCATAAAGTGTAAAATTATAAATTCTCTTCTTAGACATAGATACAAAACACCCTTTAACTTTTCAATAATGATTTAGAGTCAGCATTATGAATTTCAATGATTCTACTGCAACACAGATGGTGACTAAGCTGATGTATACAGAGCTCACTACTGTGGTTTTCAGACCTTGTCTGCTTTTGTACTTCTCTTTCCATTCTACCAACAAATTATTAACACCTATCTTTAATCACTGCATTCCACTACTTCTAATTCTGAGAAACCAAGTAACAGTAAACAGGTAAGTCTAAGTCCCTTTTGCTGCATGAGCTTCGAATGCTAAAGGGCCCAATTTTCAGTCTGAGCAACTGCTGTGTATGTTCAAGATAATTAAGGTGGCTAGATAAACTGAAGATACCATACTTCTTTTGTTGATCATCTCAGACTCACCAAGTCCTAGATATGACTGCTCAAAAACTCCTCAGGACTCTACTGATGACCGATGACCTACCAGTGAAGGTCAATATTCTTGTCACAGATGGATAATTATTACCACAGAGCACCTCTATGCCAGGAACTTTAAATGTTTGTAATAGAAAGGAAACCACCCCTGGGAGCCACTTTTAGGCACAGCAGCAAAATTTACCTACAACCAAATTAAACAGACTTCCAGATTTGCTGCTTTTCCAGAAAAGATCTTTCTGCAACTATGGTATTATAACCAAGTGACTGGTGTTGCTGTGTGTGCTTTAATAAAAAGAGCAACTAATAGAGGTCCATAAAATGAGGATGTCTGAAGAACAGTTTGAGGCTGACACTGGAATTTGCAAAAATATGTGAAATCTGATCAATGAACAGAATTTTTAGTAGTTTTGTGCAAACCGCAAAACTTCTTTCCTATCTAGTATTAACTCCAGTTGAGAAAGACCTGCCTGTAATGAATAAATAACACAACAATAACAAATATGACACTTTCAAGAAACATACCTCACTGAACTGCTGCAACAAAACAGATGGTAAAAAATCCTGAGGGTGCAAGTCTGTAGGCGGCCCCGTCCAGTTACTCTGAACAAAAAGCTGCAAACTGCTCACACCAAGGAGGAATATCAGCTGCTGCCTGCATATAAGAATGATTAAAGAAACCAAAATGAACCACTATCGCCATAAAAATCTCAAATATACTATTTCGTTTCAGTTTTATTAAGAAAAATATATCAAGTAACAATTACTGAGACTATCCTAAAGTACTAAAAATCAATTCTGAAACAAAACAATTTACATATATACTATCTAATATTATAACCATGAGCCACACATGGCTCTCTTAAATTTAAATTGACTAAAATTAAATAATATTTAAAATACAGGTCTTAGTCACACTTTTCATTTTTCAAGCGCTCAACAAACAAATATAACTACTGGCTACAATACTGGACAGAGCAGATAGAAAACATTCCTAGCACCACAGAAAATTCTTCCCAATAGTGCTTATATAGGTCCTGCTCAGGCACCTGTAACTTTTTTTTGCATTCTATTTAATAGCTCTGACATTACCAGAAGATGTAAGAAAAACTGACTTTATACAAAAGAAAACTGACCATAAAAAGTTTTTTCTAACATTTTACTAATCCCATACCAAATGCTAGAATGAAAAGACCTCTAGAAATCTGACTAAAACCTCTATTTTTTAATGCTGTTCTACTTTAAGATAGGAATAGACATTTTCTACAAAAGGAAAGATATGAAACATTTCAGACCCTATACATCATACATATTTATTTTTTTGGCCCAGCTGACATAATCTGTCAAATCCTAGGTTAAAACATTCAACTCCAACAAATAACAGCCAGGAAATACTGGAGTTTCACTCTGAAAAGAAAGGAACAGCAGTCACCTTTTCCTTCCCACAGTCCCTAGGCCTTTTTTCAAAAGCAAAATTCTTTAAGTGGAAAAAAAAAAAGAAAAAAATCAAACCTACAAGCCTATAGGAGCCCAGAATATAAAGCTCTGGAAGTGTGTAACTGACGACAGAATAAGGAATAAGTAGCACTTAAGGAAATAGGTGACAAAAGAGCCTGTCTGTAGGTAGAAGTGAGGAAACAGAAAGAACAGGCGTATAGCAAGATGTTAAAGCCTTAATACAACTATCCTAACTAAAAATCCTTAAGGTGAACTGAAAATAGTTTAATTTTCCAATGCCCAAAAAAAAGTCAAATGAAGTTTCTCTCATCAAGCTAGAATTCTAATCTATTAGTGTTTGTGTGTGTGTGTGTGTGTGTGTGTGTGTGTGTGTGTTTTAATGGGTACAAAGCAAGCTGCTACTATGGTGCACATACATCAGAAAGCCATTAAGAACCAGCATTTGCCAGTAAATGGATGGAGCTGGAGAATATCATGTTAAGCAAAATAAGCCAATCCCAAAAAGCAAAAGCAAATGTTTTCTCTGATATGGGGATGCTAATTCACAATGATGGTGGGGAGGGAGGCTAGGGAAGAACAGAGTGACTTTGGATTAGGCAGAGGGGAGTAGGTATGGGGGTAGGAAGGATAGTAGAATGTATCAGACATTATTACCCTATGTGCATATATGGCTACATGACTGGTGTGATTCTACATCAGGTACAACGATTGGAGAAGTTACACTCCATTTATGTATGACTGTCAAAGTGCATTATACTGTCATGTATAACTAATTAGAACAAATAAAAATAGATAAGTAAATAATAAAAGAAAGAAAGCAAAATAAGAATCAAGATTGGATATTGCAGGAAACATACGCCATCAAGAACGCTGAAAAAAAAGAAAAGGAATTATACTAATTTTAAAAATAAACAAAAAACCTATAGTAACATTCTTTGGTGAACTACTTACAGATATGGGTTATGTCTTATATTTACAGCCTCAACAACTTAGCACAGTAGTTGATTTATTTGTTGAAGAACTAAATAAAGCCATTCCCTAGATAAACAGGTAAAATAAAATAGCATACGTTTTTCAAGATAATTAAGATTTGATGTTGATGCCACAGATAGTTGAGAAAAGAAAAATGCATATTAACAAACCTCCAACAGTAAAATAGAAACTACTGAAAGGTTGGGTTTCACAGTGTGTAACTTGTGCACTATACTTTATACTATAAAATTATATTAACTTTAATGGAAGAAAGTAAACCAAAAGATTTCATAATAAAAATATTAAGTTTTCTGATGTCTTCAAAATAATAGTCTAAAACATAATAAAAGCAGTGAGAAGTGTCACTCCGTAATCTTGAAATAAAAATAGTGTTTACCTGTTGAAAGGAGATAAGGTCTAAGATTCTCTTATGGTTCAAACCTAACTATAGGGAAGTTCAGTGGGTAGTGGGTTAGCAATTACCACCCCATTATGTGCTGGTCTCAAAACTTTACTACATCACTTTACCTTTTCATTCTGGATAGTGTTCTGGACAGGAGTACTTACAAAGAGAACAGTACATCTTTAGTCCTGGCTTCTCAACAACTGCTAAAATTAGTTGCCCCACAATGTCAAGGTGCTATAACATATATTCAAAATCTGTTTCTCTGTAAATAAAATTCTACCTTTCTGCTTGGTCCAAATCTGCGGAGCAATCCAGAAATGTTACTATCTGCTTCTCCAGGTAGTTGTCAATCTTTTCTTCAGCCATTATTGTTGAACTTAAAATATTTTCAGTCACTGAATGTAAGAACATGGCCTCATAGCTCCCTTCTAATAGTAATTGTAAGAAAGATCCACTCTCTGAAATATAAAAAATTAGTCCAGTAACCCAAAAGAACATTATTTCATAAAGAGTTTTTTTGTAAAGAGACCCTAATAGGGAAATGCTATTTTAGTATGAAAAAAGATATACACAAAAAAATGCCTGCTGTACATTAATCACAAAGCACTGAGCAGATATCTGTCATTCTGCAAACATAACCACTCCTAAATTTAGAGCTCACCCATATTGTGAGCAGCAAGGTAACAATCATACCAAGAAATAATATTCCTCATTAATGGGAATTATTAACCTCCTGCTTGGAAATTCACAAAGATTCCAAATGACAACAGAAGTTTTGTTAGCCAGGGTCCTGGGATTTTTCACACTCTGGCTCATTTATTCACCCTCTATTCTCCCTCATGAAGGCACTCCAAATGTACTGGTTCACGCACTGTTCTCCTAATATACCCAGGCAGATTTCTGCCTCAACACTTTTGCATTTGTGTTTTCCGTGCTGAACTTTTCTACACTTTCCAGTCATACACTAAAAATCAGTTCAAGTCTGACATTCCATAAAACTTTTCCAGGCCACCATATTTCAGACCACCAAACATTAGATTTCCTCCCTCCTGACACCTCCAATGTACACACAAACACACACGCAATACTTACACACCATTCGTTATTTTTCTCTTCTGGATCTAGCCTAAATCCCACAACCAGATGTGCCTATATCGCATTAGTAAATGTCCCTTTTAACTCTTTACCTCTCTGGTAATTGTTTATTGTTCACAAGAACTACATCTTTACCACCCCTTTCAGTTTTTCTACTTACTAGTTGTGTGACTTTGGACAGATAACCCATTTATATTCAGATGTCTTCACTTGCAAAATGGTATTAAAATAGCATCTACCTTTTATATCTGCAATAGGGAATAAGTGAATAAATGTTGAGGTCTTAGAAAAGCAGCACACAGCAGTGCGAGATGGCTTAAACCTATATCCCAGAGGCTTGGGAGGCTGAAGCAGGAGGATCCTACGTTAATAAGAGCCCAGTCTCAGCAACTTAGCGAGACCCTGCCTCAAAATAAAAAATAAAGAAAGGGCTAGGGGTGGGACTCAGTGGTACAGCGCCCCTGGGTTCAAGCCCCAGTAAAAGAAAAAGGCAATGGAAGTTGCCATCGTTATTATTCCTGAGCCTGGGCGACGAGTGGTTTGGGGTTAAGACGCACCTAGCCTGTGGACCCGCTCACCACGTCAAGGGTTCAAATACTCAATAAGCCTAGATTTTGGTGTGGGGTTGGGGGGGACAAGGAAGGATGAGAATCCAACGCTAGCATTCCGCATCCTCACAGGTCCTATGGAGGCCTAAGTCCCTGAAGGTGAGCCTCTCACCTGATCCGAAGACTCCCTCCTGTTTCCATTGCTGCCGCTCATCCTCGGTGGGAAAGCCTCTTAGAACTGCCACCTCCGGGGTCCATATCAGCCCGGACATCGCTGCAGCCAAAATGGGTTTCTCCGAGGGTCACACAGGAGTGAACAAATAACGAAAGAAGGCGGATCCAAAGTCTCCGAAGTCAAGTGGTGACAATTACCGTAATGATACCCACAGAGTTAGAAACCCCATGTGTACATGTTGGCGCAAGGAGGCGGCCATGACAGCAGCGCAGAGGACCCTGGGAAAAGACACACACGCTCACTGACACAGCTTCCGCCTAGGAAACCAACCAGAGCCCGGGTACTGAGCATGCCCGGTGGAGACATCCCGCTCCGAGGCGGGGGGCAGGTTTGGAGGTGGGGTTGCGTTCAGCCACGCCCCTAAGCGGGGAGTTTTTCAGGAGCTGTGAACATAGTGGAGGAAGTCGAAGAGGGTGTTTTCCCTGCCGAAAGAACTCAGGTGAAACAACAGCTCTCCGCCTGCCTACAATGCCTGAGGCGTTGGGTTCGATCCCCCACTACTGGCAAAAATAAAAATAAAAAACAACTCACAACAGAGATCTTGGCCAACAGCGATTTCGTAGGAGAGGCAGGCGCTGTGATTCTTAAAGCCTTTGCGTGAGAACCCTCTTGACTACCTGATGCAAACCATGTCTTTTGGGACAAATGCACTCAGGCCCCTATTCCCAACTTGTGAGCATCTTTTCAAGGACAGACTCTTCGAAGTGCAGTCAGTGAGCCCCAAGCTAGAACACCCTCAACATACAATAAGTATGAATAAATGAAAATGTAAGAAAAGTATCTGGTCTTGATGCTGGCAAGGTCAAGGTTGACTAATAAGACCCTGGCTCAATAAAATAAGAAGGGTTGGGATGTATCCAAAAGGTAGAGTGCTTGCTTAGCATGTGCAAGGCCCTGAGTTCAATCCCCAGTATCAAGCAGGGGGGAGCTACATGTTTAATATTAACAGTTCTTAAAGTGTTTACAAATGTTTGTGACAGTTTTTTGTTGTTGTTGTTTTTTCGCGGTACTGGGGATTGAACCCAAGGCCTTCTGCTTGAGAGGCAAGCACTCTGCCAACTGAGCTATATCCCCAACACTGTAATAACCAAACACTAGAAACGACCCAGCCCATTCACAGGTGAATGAATAAATTGTGATATATCCATACAATAGAATATTGTTCAATTTTCTTAAACTATTGCTGTACATAATATTATGCATATTAAAATAATTATACTGAGTGAACGATATCAGAAAAAAACAGTACATACTGTATGCTCCATTTATGTAAATCTAGAAAATGCAAACTACTCTGTAAAGACGGAAAGCAAATCAGTGTTCGCTTGTGGTAGAGAGTATGGGGAGGTTCAGAGGAGCCATTGCAAAGGGGAGCAAGGACACTACAGAAAGCTGGATGTTTATCACCTTGATTGCGACGCTGGTTTCATGGGTATATACATATATCAAAACTTAACAAACTATACAGTTAAAATATGTGCCCTTGGGCTGGGTCGTGGCTCAGTGGTGGAGCGCTTGCCAAGCACGGTGGGGCACTGGGTTTGAGTCTCAGCACCACATGAAAAAATAAAGATTTCATGTCCATCTACATCTAAAAATATATTTTTTAAATTGTGCCCTTAATTCTATGTGAATCATACTTTGATAATGCTGGTCTTAAATTGTTGTTTGAGGCTTAGAGTCTCCCTAGACTAAGCTTCTCCAAAAGCCTTCTCCTGACAGTAATTCTTTCTTACATGCCACTGCAGGTTCTTGAGGTTCTCTGCTTTTTCCAAACACTGAAAAAATGGACTCTGACCTCCACTTTCCCTCAGAGAGTGGCTCACTTCTAGTCAATGCTACCAAACAGATCTGGGCACCCGTCCTTCCTCCCTCTGAGATTCCCTCAGGGCCATTATTTATGTCAACCTCCTGACTTCTTGAGTGATGCAAAATTTCTATCCCTGTTACGCAATATTCCCAACTAAAGGAATTATCATTGTATTTATTTTTCACTATAAACCAAAAGTCATTATAAATATTCTGCTAAAAGCATGACTTTGGAGCCAGGTATGGTGGCACACACCCCTGAAATCCCAGCAGCTTGGGAGGATGAGGCAGGAGGATCATAGGTTCAAAACCAGCCTCAGCAATTTTATGGAATAAATGTATAATAGCAATATTAATCATACTTTTTTATTTTATTATTTATCAAAACATCACTGGTCTATAAGCAGAATACTCCAACATACCTCATTACCTAATATTTTTTATTACTATTTCTTATATGAAAAAGACAGTTTAACACACTTTTTAATTTTTATTATAAAGATATTTGTTAAAGTAGGATGGTATTCTTCTTTTAAATTTTTTATTTGCTCTTTTTAATTATACTTGACAGTAGAATGTACTTTGATATATCATACATACACAATGGGAATATAACTTCCCATTTTTGTGGTTGTACATGACGTGGAGTTACGCCAGTCATATATTCATATATGAAACATACGAAAATTATGTCTGATTCATTCTCTTTCCCATTTCCATCCCCACTGTTCAATCCGGTGAACCTCTACTTCTCTGCCTCCACACACCACCACACTGCCTATTGTGAGTTAGCATCTGCATGTTAGAGAGAACATTTGGCCTTTGGAATGGAATAACTGGGTCAAATGGTGGTTCTATTCCAAGTTTTCTGAGGCATCTCCATACTGCCTTCCAGAGTGGTTGCAATAATTTGCAGTCCCATCAGCAATGTATGAGTGAACTCCCCGCCCACATCCTCGTCAACATTTATTATTGCTTGTATCTTGATAATTGCCATTGTGACTTGAGTGAGATGAAATCTCAGTGTAGTTTTAATTTTCATTTCTCTAATTGCTAATGATATTGAACACTTTTTCATATATTTGTTGACCATTTGTATTTCTTCTTCTGTGAAGTGTCTATTCAGTTCTTTACCCATTTATTGATTGGGTTATTTGTTTTTTTGGGTGTTAAGTTTTTTTAGTTCTTTATATATCCTGGAGATTAGTGCTCTATCTGAGGTGCAGGTGGCAAAGATTTTCTCCCGTTCTGTAGGCTCTCTCTTCATGTTCTTGGTTGTCTCCTTTGCTATGAAGAAGTCTTTTAGTTTGATACCATCCCATTTACTGATTCTTGATTTTACTTCTTGCACTTTAGGCATCCTGTTGAGGAATTCGGTTTCTAAGTCCACATGATGGAGATTTGGGCCTACTTTTTCTTCTGTTGGTTCAGGATCTCTGGTCTCATGCCTATGTCATTGATCTACTTTGAGTTGAATTTTGTGCTGGGTGAGAGATAGGGGTCTAATTTCATTTTGTTACATATGGATTTCCAGTTTTCCCAGCACCATTTTTGAGAGACTGTGTTTTCTCCAATGTGTGTTTATGGTGCCTTTGGCTAGTATGAGATAACTGTATTTATGTGGGTTTGTCTAGTGTCTAGTAGGATGATATTTTACTTCATACTTTGTTAGTTCAATTGATAGCCTAGTAGTTGGACATATGTATGTGCAAGTCCATCTGTACTTTTTCCTTTTGCCTTATAAAAGTAGTGGGCAAATTTCCATGTGACTTGATCCGTTCATCATCTGGAACAAGAGAGGAGGACTCTCCTTCCCAGTCTCCCCACCTGACCACTCAGAGAATCTCTATAAGCAATAGAGGTCTTATGGTTTGGATAAGAGGTATCCCCAAAAGCTCATGGTAGACAATATAGGGATGTTGAGAGGTAAAATGATTACATTAGATTATAAGAGTAGTGATCTAATCAGTGGATTAGTTCATTTGCTGGATCGATAATTGGAAAGAATTACTTTACTGGATGGTAACTATAGGCAGGTGGGGTGTGGTTGGAGCAGGTAGGTCACTAGGGGCATGTCCTTGGGAATTATAGTTGGTCCCTGGATCCTCACTCTCTCTCTCTCTCTTTGCTTTCTGACTCCATGAGCTGAGCAGCTTTGCTTCACCACGCCCTTCCTCCATAATGTTCTGCCCAACCTCAGGCCCAAAGTAATGGATTTGGCCAGTCATGAAATGGACCTCTGAAACCATAAAGCCCCAAATGAACTTATCCTCCTCTAAGTTGTTCTTGACAAGCACAAGACTTCACTCAGTCTTATCAACTCTACTTCTTTACTAGACAATCATACTAATACTTATTTACTACTATCTTAGGTAGTAATATCATAACTAACATGCATTGGAATCTTTTCCACCTTAATAGAAGATGTGGCAAATATATGCCTCATCTATTACTAACCTGTAAAAACCAAAAACAAATACAAAGAATGGGGAGTGAACTGGACCTGTGCCTAAAGGACCCATTGAGCACCTCCATATGGGTTTTATACCTGCTTCTTTCTATGGTTTATGATTATATACTAGTTAGAACATGTTTATTTTTTTGATAGGTTGAAATATGACTTCAGTGAAAAGCTACAACACCCACAATGGCCGGGGGAAAAAAAATTCCAACCATTGGATTTTGTTTCCTACATACGATATTCCATTTATCAATCCCGTGAAATAAAGGAGTGGTTAACTGGGAGTTGTTCATGATTTACTGTTTTCATGACTGCAGGATCTTGCACATGCTGGACACATGCTTCACCATGGACCACATCCCAGCCCATGAATTTAAATTATGTGAGGTTTCATCCCTCATCCAAAAACTTTTATGGCTTTACTACTCCAATCCTCTGGAAAAATGGAATGGACTTTAACAGGATTGGAAACTTATGCCCATTGGAGATCTCCAAAGAGTTTCCAGAAGCAGGTTCACAGAAGTTGACTGCTAACCCACAAGCTTCAAAACAAGTCGACAATCAGATGGACAGGTGACTCTCAGCACACCATCAAGAAAACAGTCTTCTACACTTAACATGTCGTTATAAGTTGATAAAGTTTTTTTCTTTTCTTTTACTTTTTTTTTGGGGGGGGTAACTGGGGATTGAACTTAGGGCCACTTTACCACTGAATTACATCCCCCAGCCTCAACCCCTTTTATCTATTTGATTTTTTGATACAGTCTCCCTAATTTGCTGAGGGGCTCAATAAATTGCTCAGTCTGAGCCTCCTACCTCAGCCTCCTGATTTGCTGGGATTATGTGTGGGCGCCACCATGCCTGGCTGATAAAACATTTTTTTTCCTACTCATTCAAACTTACGACTTTTGATGTATCCTGTTCTGTTCCCATTAGTAAAGAATCATAATTTCTCAAAATCCAGCCTTCCCTGGAGACAATCATCATACTAATTCTATAATTAAGTTATCAATTTCTGAAGAGTACAATTTGAAGAAACAATTTAAAAATTATAATCTTTACATACAATAATTAATAGGGGCCAGGGAGCATTGCTCAACGGCATTGGGCATGTGTAGCAAGGGGAAAGCCCTGGGTTCCATTCCCTGCATCACAAAATAATTAATAATCCGTGTGTGGGAGCTTTTCATCATTATGACCAGAGTACCTGGCACAATAGCCTACAGGAAGAAGAATTGATTTTGGTGAATGGTTACAGAGGTTTCCGGCCATGATCAGCTGGTTCCATTGCTTTGGGCCTGGGGTAAGGTAGAACATAATAGGAGAAACGCATGGCAGTTCCTAGAATATAGGAAGGAGAAAGAAAGAAAAAATGCAAAGCAGAGGAAGGAGGAAGGGGCTGAGAGAAGACGAACCCGCCCGGGCATGCCCTTAGCGATCTGCGTCCTTCAGCTAGGTCCCACCTCCTGGTGGTCCATTCAGCATTGAGGGGATTCATTCACTGATGAGATCAGTCCTCACGATATGATCACTTCCCCCAACCCCAACCTCTGAACAGAAGAGAGCTTGGGGAACATTCTAGATCCAAACCATAACAATATTTTTGTTTTAAAAAAGCCCTTATGCCAGAAAAGTGGATGTAACTATACTCAGGATATAACTATCTGCCAAAAAATCAACCAGAGACCATATACCTACAGCTCCATTGAGACCGATCACATCTCCTGGGCTACTCCTAGATTTTTTTCTCCTAGGTGAAAATAAAGCCGCAAACCAAAATTAACCGTTCTGCAAGGCTATCGTTCAGGTCATTTCAACAGCATGAGCCCCCAGAGGGCTGTGTCTCCTTAAAAAGATTACAAAGGGTATAACCATATCTGGGGAAAGACCCCTGAGAATAATGTCCCTACACAGATGATTCGAGATGGTCATTAAAATTTTGTGTCTTCACTTTGACTGATGTAGTAAATAGAACAGCCCAAGCCCTGGGGATACAAGGATTTATGGATAACAGACATAACGGATAGCATATGACCAATAAATTACCTTAGATTTCCTTTTGGCCAACTGTGATATTGTCAACATTTCAAGCTGTGCCTGAATTTATACTACAGGTGAGTTAAAACTGTATCTAAGCTAAAAGAAAAAGCAAACCGTTTATCTAAAGTAGATGCAGCAAGTCACTTAATCTTACTTTCTTGATTAAACCTGGGAAATCATGGGCAGTTCTTCTAGTCCCTCATAACTCCAGTGTATTTGGTTCACATTTGTTCCATAGCTGCTGTCCAAATCTCCACTGCTTCCTTGCAGTTACTGTCCTGACAGATGATTCAGCAAATGACCCAAGACAAAACCAGGACAAATCACGCTGGTCAACACATACACTGAAAATCAGCTCTCACAGGTCAATGGTCATGGTACAAGCATCACCGCAGTAGTTAAAGCCTGGGCAATCCTTGACAGTATTTCCTGCAGATGTGACTGAAGACCAATGTAAGGGACTTAATATTGAAAAATTTCCATAAGCTTGGGGAAAAGACTGATTGTTCTGAAGCCATGGTAATGAACGGTGACTAGAACTAGGTTTAGACCTGTTCAATCACTGAAAAACTTGCCAGTTGTGAACATATTTTTGCAAGTCAACCAACCATGGCCCTGTCTTTGTGAAAATCAGGGCTAGACTCGCTCAGCCACAACGCCTCACATGGATAACCACATTTTATAGGTGAGGCCAAATGCAGTAAGTCTACCTGTACCTGAATTCTGAAAGCTTTTCCTAAGATTAGTGTTCCCTATGGAGGAAGAGACTGATGCAGACCTACATAATTTTCCCTTCCTACGGTAAGCAACAAACTCATCTTTTTTTTTTCTTTTAGCTATTGAATAGGGTCCTATCTTTCTTGGATAATATCTCATAGCATATCAGGCTGGACGTCTGTGATGAGGCACTCTGTGACATGTCAGTCTTCTGTACTGGCACTATGTGGACATGGGGTTTGATGTACTCATGAGGCCCCACAAAAAGGACTGCGGTATGTAAGAGTTTTAGGAGAGTGGGTTTCTAGGCTCCAGGCCAATTTGCAGCCCAAAAAAGAAGAATGCTTCTATTCCCACAGATTCTAACAGCAGACACAAAAGGAAGAGGGGACTATTGTTTGAGAGGATGGTGAGTGGTTTCAACACAGAAGGTAAAACTAAAGTCCAGGTGATAAGATCCTGCTAGGGACTGGGGTTGTGGCTCAGTGGAAGCGCGCTGGCCTAGTGTGTGTGAGGCACTGGGTTTGATCCTCGACACCACATAAAAATAAATAAAATAAAGGTATTGTGTTCATCTTCAACCTAAAAAAAAAAAAAAAAAAACAAAACCCAACAACAAAAAAAAGAAAACTTTTTTTTAAAAAGATCCAGCTGTGGCTGACCTGGCCTGAAAATGTCACAGTGCATCAGTAATGAGTTAGGTCTTTTCATCTGACACATTATTTAATACTATAATTCTGAGGCTACTCATAGTATTATCTCATTTAGGAAGCAAAGAAATTAAGACTTCTGGTAAATAAGGGAATAAATGACAGAGCTAGAAATCAAACAAGCCAGTAAGACACCAAAACCCTTGTTCTGCTTAGTGTTCCTCTAAGTCCAGAGACCATTAGAATCAGAATTATTATGAACCATGCATGTGGTGAGTGCCTATAGTCCCAGCTACTCAGGAGACTGAAGTAGAATTTCTTAAACCAAGAAGTTTTAAGCCAGACTGGGCAACAAAGAGATAACCACCAACCCAAAAAAATAATTACCTGTGGCACTCATCCAAAGGCACATTCTGGGGCCCTCTCTGGTTCTAATAAATCAGACCATTTGTGCACTGGGCCCAGAAATCTGCATTTTAATGAATTCCTTAAATGTTCATCACATACCTGGAGTTTGAGAAGTATGTGTCTACCATATGCTTAGAAAAGTGGCAGAAACATCTCCTCCTGGACAGGTTTGGCCCCCTCCACATGACCTATTGAATAGCTGGACAAAGACACTGAAAGCTGGGTATGGTGGCGCATGCCTGTAATCCCAGTGGCTCGGGAGTCTGAGACAGGAGATCGCGAGCCAGCCAGCCTCAGCAAAAGTGAGACCCTGTCTCTAAATAAAATACAAAATAGGGCTGGGGATGTGACTCAGTGGTCTAGTGCCCCTGAGTTCAATTTCCGTCATCCCCCAACTCCCCGTGCCTGCCAAAAAAAGACACTGCAGTTCCATGTCTTGGATTCCTCTGGGCATTTGTGCAAAGCAATCCATTAACATCATCACGAGTTCTTCAAATGTGTTTGGTGTCCTAGTGTGTGTGCAAATGAAGGATGAAGTCATTATGATGTCAGTTCAGTTTGTACCAGGATCTGACCAAAACTGTCATAGAAGAGTAGGGTGTCAGTGTCATTAAAAAAGACTCCTGTCTTTAGAAGTTTTATTCTATGATACTTTTTCTATCTACCTTCCCATTAAACAGAAAGTGATCTATTATCCCAATTTGGTAGAAATCAGCTATGAAGGTTAATTTAGAACAAGTGACAAAGACAGTTTCCCTTGCCTATGAATGTTCAGAGAAATGCATAGCTTACATAATTTTCCTACGTAAGATTGAACTCATGAATGCTGGGCAGAGGGTTTTTTTTTTTTTTTTTTTTTTTTTTTTTTTTCCTTTTATTTCAATACCAGGAATTGAACCCAGGGGTGCTTTCCTTCTGAGACACATCCCCAGTCCTTTTTATTTTTCATTCTGAAACAGGTTCTCATTAAGTTGCTTAGAGCCTCACTAAGTTACTGAGGCTGGCCTCCAACTTGGAACTCTCCTGCCTCAGCCTCCTGAGTTGCTAAGATGACAGGTATGTGCCACCAGGCCCAGTTCTAGAGGGGTCTTTGAAAAAGACTAAATAAAATTTCTGTATGCAAACTTAAAACTTCAGCCAAATCTAGGCTGTTTGAGGAAAGAAGGATAATCAGATAATCAGCGCATGCACCCATGTAAAGAAGTAAATTATTAAGGATTGTTTGCTGTGCTAAGGAGAGTTGTTTTTGTGTTTTCTGAATGTTCTCAAAAAACAAGTTGGTGCAAGCAGGTTTGGGATGAACTGGATTAGATGACTTTGAGGCTCAGTATTTTGTGCTTTCCCCCAGCCCCCACAGTACCACAGTAGTTTAAGATTCATTATTGGAAAAGTTCCAAGCTGCTATGTTGTTTAACTGTAGAGGAATAGAGACAGATATGCTGGTTTCTCCTAAGTTATGTATCTCCAAACATCAGTGACTATACAAGGGTATCAGAACTGTTGGGATTGCTAGCAGAGAAGGACATTCGTGCAGGTCCTGGTGTCATGCCATTCCTAGCTTCCCTATTTTCCGTGACCTGGTATTAGGTCATTCCCCACTTCACCAACCTCCAACTCCTTTTGCAGAATGGAGGACAGTATTGTTTGAATAAAAAAATTTGACCTGCCTCAGTAGAGGTAAAAGGAAGCACAAATGATAAAGATCTGTGAACAGGTAAAAGAAAGATGTAGTGATTAATCAGAGCTGCCCACAGGAGGAAGGAGGTGAGGTGGAGCCACCTCTGGAATCAAGGGTGGGTGACTAAGGGAGAGGCAGTAGGCAGAGATCAGGAGTCCCCTTCCTTACCTTGCACACAGCTTGATGGTGCTTCTCTCCTAGTAGTGGGCAAACTCTTATGAGAAGATCAAGCGCTACTAAGAACAAAGTCATTTTTATTCTTGGATGCAGATGTCAAGAAACGGTAGCCATTACAAGGCTGGGTGTTAGAGGTTTCTTCTTTGAGATAGAGAAGATTACAGTTTCTTTCCCTTTTCTTTTCCCACCTTCCCTACCCACCCCCATAAGATCTGTTTTTTCTTCCTCTTCTTTCATTGGTGGGGGCAGGGGTGTACCAATGAGCTACCTCCCCTACACTTGTTTACTTTTTTGAGATGGGGTCTCACTAAGTTGCTGAGGCTGGCCTCAAATTTGTGATCCCCAGCCTTCTGAGTAGCCAGAGTCACCGTGCCTGCATGGTTACAGTTTCCCACTGCAAAGTTAAAAACCAGATTACCCAGGGCTAGGAGTTCTCTAAAGCTGCATGAAGTATTCTCAGGGAACGGTCCTTCCTCGGCTCACACCCAAGGCAATCCCTTTAGATCAATGATGGAGATGGATTCAGAGAGAACTTGCTGGCAACTGAAAGGTTCTCAAAATTACAATGATTAATTTTGATAGAGCCTTCTCTTTCATTGTCTTTTATTTTTGTTCATCAGAACAAATTTAAGATGCTTCTTCCTTGGTCAAGAGGCTTTTACAAATTATATTTAAAAGTGGATGAACTTCAGGTCTTTCTGAGCTCACCCTTGCTAAACTCCTTTGGGAGATTTAGCTGGTCCCTCTGGCTAAAGGAGGGAAGTGCTTACTTCACTGTGGAGAGGCGGCAGCTGATTCTTGGGGATGGCTGAGCAGGCGGGTTTTTAACCAGACCAGCACAGGTATGCTGGGTCTAGGGCTTGAAAAACACACCCGCTCCCTGCTTTGTGAATTTATGTTTAAAACAAAAGAAAAAACAACAGGACAAATATTTGAAAATTGGTCAGGCTTAAGAAATCTCATACCTGTGAGGACAGAGGATATAACAAGGACAGCAGCTCCCCAGTAAAGAGCCACTCTAGCTGGTTCTTCTAAAAATGGAAAACACTCTAGAGAAGGGAGGGAGGCGCTTTGTGGCTGGGTTTGCTGAAATAAACCAAAGAACAAAAGCTGGAGAAAGGATAGAAAAAGCAACAGCCAATGGCAGGGTGAGGGGGATTCATGGCTACCCTTGTGACCTTGGAACGCAGGTCTGCCCAGGGAGGTAGGGGATCCTGGGGACCCCACTGGGCCAAGATGACTAACCTGAGGCTGTCTCCCAGCCTAGGACAGTCTGCAGCTGACATGACCTTGCTGGGCATCCCTCTCTGGAGAAATGACAAGTGAATGAAGCACACTTAAAATGGTGGCATGGCAGCCTCTTCCTGCGCAAGAAAACATAACTGGTGCAACCAGAGGAAGAACACACATGAAGAGCAAAGGAAAGCAGGTGGGGAGGGTTACACAGCCAGGCCCGGGGCAGGCAAGGAATGGGCCAGAGGATGCCTTCCACCCAGGAAATGCACAGGTTCAGAGGACTTGGGTCAGTTCCTTCACCTGGAAGCATTAGAAGACTAGAAGGTGCTAGAAACTGGGCAAATTTTGAGGAAAAAGAAAGCCAGTGGGAATTTCCTTTCAACATGACTTGCGCCTTCCACCACAAGTAACCTCTGCATTCTTACTGACATGGTGGGCTCTGAGGGACAGGAACTGGGGGACTGGGAAGTGAGATGTGTTCAGGCTTGTTCCAGGTCAGCTTCAGACAGGCCTCTGTCAATGCCCACATCAACCCCCGCTACCAGTCTTTTGTCTTTGCATAGGGAAGCTCGCTATTTATTTATTCATTTATTTTTTGTGATGGGCAGATCTGACTCCATGAGAATGTTATAGGCCAGACTCTAAGGGAAATGGCTAAACAGACTCCATTTTGCTCTGAGACTCCATGTTATGTAGGAAATAAGCTTCTCCTATGGGAGCACCCAGCCTCTGTGCCCATCATCAGTTACTTGGTGTGACCATGTTTAATAATATATAATGGCAACTCCTATGTAGTTAAGAACTGCTCTCTTTTGATTCCTATTGCTCCTAAACAATGTGCCATGTGAACAGTGATTGTGTGGATGTTAGTAACCATTCTTTAGTTTGTACCTAGGTAAGGGTCATTTTGATCCACTTCCCCCTCTGTCGATGATCTCATGATGTTAATGTGTAATTTCAAATCATAGCAACAGACACTTACAATTAATGTGATTTTTGGTATAAGAATCCCTACAACCCTGTGGTCGGGGCTGTTCTCCCAATAGCCATTTTTTGGGGCATTGTGTGAGACAGTCAGCCAGCCAACTTAAGACTCTCAAATTTGTACTTCTCAGTGGTGATCGGTCTGTTCTTAAGTTGCGCCCCATAACATTTGGAGGCCCCAGCAAGATCCTCGCTGCCTGGTGGGTAACCTCCGCTCACCACTGACCTGGGAACTCCTGCGGAGGGGAGAGGCCACGGCGTTGCTCCTAGGGGAAGGCCTCTGAGAGACGTTCCTCAGCCCCAGGCTGCACGGTCTGTGGAGCCCCACCCCAGGACTGAACTAAATTCTCCGAGAGAGTCACCTGTTTCTGCACCCCTGGGGGACCGGTAAGTCTGTTTCTGATTGATCTGCATCTGGGGACTCTGAGGAAGGCAGGACACAGCATTACTTCCTGAGTTCAGGACTGGCAAGATGTTGCTCAGTTCATCTGGTCTGGAATCTGGAGTGGCCACTTGTCTGTGTCTTTGGTGCTTTATCTGTTCTGTGTTTGTTTGTCCTTTTCTCTTTTTTGTTGCCTTTAAGTGTAAGCACAGGTCAGTCTCCCTCACGTCAGTCATGTACTCCCCTCCAGTGCATGTTAACTAATTTCCAGATATTCCAGAAGAGAGCCAGTGACTATGGAACCCTCTGCGATGTCTTTTCTCTCTCTAAATTCTTTTTTTTTATTGTAAACAAATGGGATACATGTTGTTTCTCTGTACATGGCGTAAAGGCATACCATTTGTGTAATCATAAATTTACATAGGGTAATGTTGTTTGATTCATTCTGTTATTTTTTCCCTTCCCCCCCACCCCTCCCACCCCTCTTTTCCCTCTATACAGTCCTTCCTTCCTCCATTCTTGCCCCCTCCCTAACCCTAACTCTAACCCTAACACTAACCCCTCCCACCCCCCTCTCTCTCTAAATTCTGTGTGAGAGAATGACCAACTTTTGAGGTCAGATGGCCTCCTCAGGGAACCACCAAATTGTCTTTGGGCAACCTGAACATCCTGATCAAATGTTTTATAGTCAAATTTGGGTAAAAAAAAAAAAAATGGTTAAAAAGGCTTTTAGCCTGGGCTGGAGAGATAGCTCAGCTGGTAGAGTGCTTGCTTTGCAAGCACAAGGCCCTGAGTTCGATTCCCAGTACCACAAAAAAAAAAACAAAAAGGAAAAAGGCTTTTAGCCATGTTCGCTGAAGCTTACATTAAAATGTAAACTGCTGCCAATAGAAACTTTCAACTATTGGAGTTGGTCCACCAAAATGCCAGGCTAACATTTTGATGGCTGCTATCCAAGAGACCAGAAAAACTGGTTTAGAACAAGACCCCAACCTGAGGGGGCTCTCCAAGGAGACCAATGGAAGCAGCTCCCTTGCTGTCTCTTCGGGAAATTCCTTCAGGGAGGGATAGGGCATAACCTTTGTCTATATTCTCTTAATTCCTTTTCATCTCTGATGAGAGGGACCACATCAGGATGGAGGCCAAAAAGACTTTTAAAATTCTATCTTTTTGAGTTCATGATTTTGATCTGGTGCACCGAGGTTAATTTTTGATCAGACCTATTTTATCCAAATATAAAGTTTTCTTAATGCTCTGTTTCATTCAGAGGCCAGTTTACAAGAGTTAACTCTCAATCTAATGGGTTTAAAAAATAAGCTATAAGGCCTTTGTCCTTCTGTTTATTTTATGTATATGTACACCAGTGTATTGTCATGTCTACATATATTTGATACCAAAATTGACATATGAGCTCATAAATTAAAATTTAAAAAAATGGATCCAAATGCTTTTGATTTACATGATTTAAAAGGTTTTTAAATTGGGTAAACAAAAATATGGCTTTCAAGTTACTAACAGTTTTGTTTCCAGGTGATCAAAAAGTAAATAAAATGTTAATTTTATAAAATGTCTTAATATCCATTTTTCTAAGTTTTTCTTCAACAGGAAAGAAATGACTGATATGGCTCAATACAATTCTCTGATATCTTGATTTTTTAAAAAAAATAACTAATTTAGATTTAACATATATGGGGTTGATCATGGATGTGTTTGTCAGAGACATCTGATTGGTTTAAAAGGTTAAAATGCTAACTGTTAAATATAACATCAAGTACTCTTAACTCCTTAAATTCCACAGGGTAACATACTTAAAACATGTTTGGTGTTCTCATAAATTGGTAAATAAAAAAAGGGTTTAAATTTACTTTATGTTATCATCAAAAACATGATTACTAAAAGTCTTAACAGGTTTTATTCTATATAAAGGGTCCAAAAATTTCAACTGTATTTAAATAGAGTTCTGTAAGTTACAAAGTATTTCTTCGGATTAAAATGGAGTAATGTATCTGAATTCAGAAATTCATAAGGGTTGTTTCAAAATGTAAATTTTAAAAAGGGGATCAACAGATTAAAACATTACAAGGTTTTAGATATAAAAATATATTTAATAAAAATGTTTCTAGATAAAAAAGTCTTTACATGATAAGGCTGTAATACATCTAAGTAAACAACAGGAGTGTCTAAGTGATTAAAAAATGTTAATTAAGAGTAAATTTTAAAAGGTTCACATGCATATGTAAGTAACACAACGTTAAAACTATTCAAGTTTTTTCCTAATGTCAAATATTAATGTACTGATATAAACCAAATTTCAGTCTATATGCTAAAATGGCCAATAATTCTGAGAGCATTAATTTACTCTTAACATTGTATCTGTTATGTTTTATTCTCTAGAGCAACTAGTCTTAAAAATCCGGGTTTGTACAACTCTGGTTAAACAGCAACTGTTTAGAGTGTTGTACTACATTACAAAGTCTAAATTTTCTTTAAAATTTAAACATGGTTAATATAAAAAATCAATGTAATTATGATTCTATTATTCTTATTCATATATTAAATGTGTTCATATCTTCCAGGTATACAAGTCTTTAAAGGTTTAAAAGAACGTTTTATCAAGCTGGTGTTCTCCAACCTAAAGGTGTAATGGTAATTTTAAACTTAGAATAAGAAATTTTATTGGAGATTTATTTATATCATTTAGTGTTCTGTAACTAGACCTGAACGTTATGTTACCTTCTTCACTGGGATAAAAATGTAAATGTATTTCTAAAAGATAATGAGAGTCTGATCTGTTTAAAAGTTAATATCATGAAACAGGAAAACATTTTGCCACTTTACTACACAAAAGAAAAGCTAAAAGCTTTCTCAGCTTTCTTTGAATTCCATTTTGTATTTTCCTTGTAAACTCTGTAACTTTTGACTGATTAATGTTTTATAGAGGTACAGCTTCAAGAACAATCTAATTTAATTTGTGATAATAAGCCATCACCTATAGGACAGATAATGTAGACCCCAGTTTAAAGAAGTTAATAAATAACTATAAAGTCATAGACATTAAAGTTAAAACCCAGCACTCTTACTGTATGACTGGTGAAACTGACTTGCTGGATGTTTAAGATCAAAACCTAAAGATTAAGATTAAAATAAAGGGGTCAAGAGAATCGATATTTGGCTCTTGCCCTCAGAGTCAGCCTAAACCCAGGGAACAAGAGAACTTCTCTAAGGAGCTTTACAACTCTGGGCCACACAACCTTCCGATCAGGGAGACTGATGTGACCACTAGAGGACGAGAAGCCAATCCGTGTACCTGCTGCAGAGGAGCGTCCTTGGGAAAGGGAGACATCCCTAATGCTTCCAAAGGAAGCCACCTCATCAAGAAGACCCTATCAGGTGAATGTCACTAAAGGAACTAAGAAGCTGCTCTCAAGTTCCCCAAGAGTGACCCCTGTGGGAACTCAGCTGACTCTTAACAACAGGTAGGAACAAGGTCAATTTGACAAGCTTGATCTTAAACACCTAGCAAAAACAGTTAAAACTAAAACACAGTCTTTCCTGGACATTTTAAGTAAAACTAGAGGTAGCAAAAAATATTCTTAGGCAAAAATGCCTGATAACTATCAAGAGAAACTGCCAGAGTTATAAGTTTTTAGTCAGTTTAAGGCCTGCAGATCATCCTAATCTCTGATATAGGTAGACTTAATCATGTTTGCTAGTATGATTACCTAGCCCTAAGTAACTCCAACAGTGTTAAGATTACATTCCTGAAAACTCCTTATCCTCTCCAGCCTTGTTAGACTTTGTTAGGTCTTTTTATGTAAACAATGTCTCAGCTCCTCCACCTCCTGGTAAGAGATAATTAATTTCTATCAGTTTCATGATATTCATTGACATGTTCCAGATGCTATTTATTTTGTACTCATGGTTTTTTGTTTCTTTCATAGAATAAAAATATTAAAAGACAGTCAATATAAATAGGTAAATTGCATTATACCTCAAAAATAAGGGCCAGTTTGAGTCCAGAAAGTTAGAAACAAATGACCTCTGAGAGATTAAAATATTAATGCTTCCAGAGCCCTTTCTCCACCCTTACCAAGAACCTGCTCCTGTTCTAACCTCTTGTTAAGTCTCTCTAACAGGTTCAACTTATGAGAGAACCAGCCCCAAGAGACCACTGATTTCCAACACTCATTTCAGTCAGAAGACTATGTCTACATCAAATTGTTCCAGAAAGGACTAACACCCAGCTAAAATGGAAGGGACCTTACTCACAACATGGACTCATCACATCTGAGTTAAGACAACAGAAAAATGGACAGCCCTCAGAGACCCCAACCACCATTTAAAGATAAGACTGAAAAATTGTTAATCATGTTTTTTTCTCTTGCTTGGACTATGTCAGGAATAACTCCATGCTTAACTGTTCAACTTTTTGAGATTGCCAAATGGGGTGAATTCTGTATACTATTATGGTGGGGAGGAATAAAAGGAACATATGGGGCTAATATCTAAATGAGTGGCCCCTGTCTTAGTTCCCCTCCTAGTGGGAATAAATATAACTGACTCCTCAGCAATAGGGACCACTACAATCACCTATACACTACTAATGAATCAATGATTTGATCATGTACATAAAACCAGTGGGGAATGTGATGGGCAGATCTGACTCCATGAGAATGTTATAGGCCAGACTCTAAGGGAAATGGCTAAACAGACTCCACTTTACTCTGAGACTCCATGTTATGTAGGAAAAAAGCTTCTCCCATGGGAACACCCCACCTCTGTGCCCATCATCAGTTACTTGGTGTGACATGTTTAATAATATATAATGGCAACTCCTATGTAGTAAAGAATTGCTCTCTTTTGATTCCTATTGCTCCTAAACAATGTACCACGTGAACAGTGATTGTATGGATATTAGTAACTATTCTTTAGTTTGTACCTAGGTAAGGGTCATTTTGACCCACTTCCCCCTCTGTTGATGATCTCATGATGTTAGTTTGTAATTTCGAATCATAGCAACAGACAATTATGATTAATGTGATTTTTGGTATAAGAACCCCTACAACCCTGTGGTCGGGCTGTTCTCTCAATAGCCATTTTTTGGGGCATTGTGTGAGACAGTCAGCCGGCCAGCTTAATAAAGACTCTCAAATTTGGACTTCTCAGTGGTGATCGGTCTGTTCTTAAGTTGTGCCCCATAACATTTTGATACTGGATATTGAACCCAGGGTGCTTAAACACTAAGCTACCTTAAGTTACATCCCTAGTCCTTTGTTCTATTGTATTTTGAGACAGGATCTTGCTAAACTGCTTAGGACCTCACTAAGTTGCTGAGGCTGGCTTTGAACTCACAATCCTCTTGCCTCAGCCTCCAGAGTCACTGGAATTACAGGCATGCACCACTGAGCCCGGCTAGTTTCAAACTTCTATGAGGAAAAATAAGCAAAAATTGAGGCCATCTAGGCAAAGTACATACAAGCATGACAAAAACAAATACTTTACTATTCAAGTAGCTCATATATATCAAAACCTAAGACAAGTGAGAAAAGTAGCCTCAGCAACTCAACAAAACCCTCTCTCAAAATAAAAAATAATTCTAAAAAAATAGGGAAAAGGTATAAGGTGATAATTGATAGTAGAAATCCAAATGGCTAAAAAGCAAACAATATTGAAATATTATATAACATATTTGATAATAAAAAAAGTAAAAAATTACCATATCCGATGCTGGCCAAGGTACTATAACATTGATATTGGAAACATAAATCACTATGAACTCCCCACAAAGCAATTAGTCCTCTTATACATTACAATTTTTTATCTACCAGTTCTATGTATAGGATTTATCGAAAGAAAATAATCAGATATAGACAACATTCATCATAACATTATTTATAGTTAGAAAAACAGAAACAACCTAAAAGTCCAACAATAAGTGGTTAAGTACATCCATATTATGCAGGCATTCATTTCTCTATGATAAAAATGTGCATAATATAGTTTTAAAAATCAACAAAATATATATACCAATTACTTAGAAAAGTATAGAAAAAGACTAGAAGATACTGAGAACAATTTCACATTTTATATTTTTCAGTATTCTCCCCATTTCCATGAGTTACACATTAGCTTATCCACAGTGAAAAGTTCAATATCGAAGCTAGCTGAACCTAGGGCCCTGCCATGCTCTGACCATCTCCCCATGACTGAAGCACCAATGCAGTAGTTTGGGCTGGGCACTGTTCCAGTCTTCTAGCTCCAACTCTACCCAGCACCCCCAACTGGGTCTGTTTTCCATCCTGGAGTCTTTTGGATAAATCAATCTCATTACCTTAAGATTTGAAGATTTTGTTTCAGCACATTGATAGTATTCCAACACCACCTGTATGTTTAAGTATGCAGCAGAGTACTAACTTTCAATTTTGGCAAAGTATATAGTATGCAATGGTAGAAATTTATCTCAATAATCAGCTTTAAATAATAAATGACCAATTGGTAATGCCTGACATTTGAACTGTTAGTACTGTGCTACTCAAATCATGGTTCACAGATTGCTGAGTAAGGTAACATTGCAGCAAAGGCTTTATTGTGTTTTATAAAGTGTGTGTCCCTAATAGAAGCAGGAGTGGGGAGATGGACCAAAAACTATAGCCCTTCACCAGATAGTATGAAGCATACTAACTACAATATCTCACCTCATATCATCTTACCTCCAATCAACAAACTTAGAAGACATCAAAGACAAAAATGTTCATAGTACTTCCTGTGTATGTCTGGCTTTGGTGATTTGGGTCTTAATGCTGGAAAGCTTTTTCAGCACTTAAACTTCTCTTTGGGGGTGGGAGTATATATAGGTCAGTGGTACAGCACTTACCCAGCAAGAGCAAGACCCTGGGTTCAATCCTCAGTACTGCAGAGGGACGTGGGGCGACGTCTTCTCTTTCAGAGAACTTCAGTTAGGTTTTGTGAACAGATGGACTTGCTTTACTGATTTCCACATTTCATCAAGTTCTCTGCATGTGCTCTTGGACCCAGGCTATGCTCCTTCCAGGGAGCTCACACTCACCTCACACTAGCCTCTCACCTTGTGAACATGCTGGTTACTCTCAAACCAATATATAATTTCCGGGGCTGGGGAGATAGCTCAGTTGGTAGAGTGCTTGCCTTGTAAGCACAAGGCCCTGAGTTCGATCCCCAGCACCCAAAAAAAAAAAAAAAATATATATATATATATATATACATATGTATAATTTCCCCACGCTGTCAAATGTCTCTTCCACTCATCTTTTTTTTTTTTTTTTTTTTGCAGTGCTGGGGATTGAACCCAGGGCTTGTACTTGCGAGCACTCTACCGACTGAGCTATATCCCCAGCCCTCCACTCATCCTTTTGACTGCCCTAGTTATGACCTATACCTGGTCTCAACAATGGGCTAAAGGATTTCCTTGCCTCCCAACAATTGGCAGATCTCTCTGGAATAGTCTGACCAGACTGTTTCCCTCATTAAAACTACCCAAAGAGTTCTCCAACTCCTACAGCCTTCCACAGCTCCATAGCATGTCAGACAAGGCCTTTGATGCCCAATGCCTCCCATCTTCCTGACATCACAGACTGCCAACCCATTTGACAATTCCCCCCTGATCCATGGTGCCACTAACCTGAGCTCTCCTTTCATTATCCTGTTTGGGATAACTTCTTTATCCCCGTCCTTCAAGACTTAGGATATTTTCCTCTAGGAAGCTTTTCTTGACCATACCACCTTGATGACCATTAATAATTTTCCCAAGGTAAATGGCCCTCCTCTACGCTCCCAAGTTACCCTGCAAATAACTCTGAAAGAGAACTTACCATACTATACAGATATGTTTTCAGGTTGTTCATTCACTCAAGTGCAGGAACCTGCACCTGGTACAAAGTGAGTGTTCAAACGTTTATTGATTCCCAGTGGCTTGGGAGGCTGAGGCAGGAGGATCACAAGTTCAAGGGCAGCCTCAGCAACTTAGCAAGGTCCTAAGGAACTTTGTGAGATCCTGTCTCTAAACAAGATATTAAAAAAGGGACTAGGGATGTGGCTCAGTGGTTAAGCACCATTGGGTTCAACCACCAGTATTACAAAAAAAAAAAAAAAAAAAAAAAAGTTCATTGATTATAAAGTCTAAATCTCAGATGGAACCATTTTAATGTTATTATTTCATATTTAGATTTTTTTTGGCATCGGTTTTTTAAAAACATGGATCAGATCTGAAAGTATTGATATTGCTACTTTCATTCTATAAAGCTTTTTAATGTCTAATGATGATGGGTAGAGGGACTGACCTAATCATAAATTTGCATGAGGTTTTAAAGTCCACAATTTGAGGCAAATGATACACTTGTCAGCCTTTATCATTTAGGCCCAATGGGACCCTGACAGAACAAAACCAACCAAACAACTACAGCAAAACATGGAGAGGGGCTGGAGTGTGGCTCAATAGGTAGAGGGCTTGCTTAGCATGTGCAAAGTTCTGGGTTTAATTCCCAGCACCACAAAAAATGAGTAAATAATATGTTGGACCGATGACTGTTCTTTCACTTATTGCTGATAATTTTATGCTTAGATTTTAGCTAGTATGTCTGTGGTTTACATACAGATTTTCCTTGTCATAAATTGACTGTCACGGTTTGTCATTCTTGGTGTACCTCACTACTACCTGACCTTAACACTATTTTGTTTTAGAACCTTTGATTTCCTGGTCACCTTGTTTATAACTCCTTTATCTGTGTTTGAAGACCTTTGTATCCTGTTTCCAAGAGTGTTTCAATCCCCTGGATCCCCTTTTTCTTCAGAGAGCAATTCACTCTTCTGAATATACCTTCTTCTGAACAGCTGCAGATTCAGGTTCCCACACAGCACTTTATATTATATACATACAGTCAGGAGTCACATCAGCTTTCCTTTATGGTAACTGGTCTTGGAAAAACATCCTTCGTCCCCCGCATGCTTAGGCCTTGAAAAGGCCAATTCTTTGTAGAAATAGCATTCCACACCATGGCAAACCATTTTAGAAACAAGACATACTAATTCACCTAAGTCTTTATTTATTTGGCTCTAGGAAGAATTTGCATGAAAATGAGCCTATATGGCAGGTACAGAATGTACTGTAACAGCACCAGAGAGGGACAGCCTCTCTCCTCTACAGAGCCTCAGTGTTAATACATACATGTGACTTTAGCAATAAAACCAGATAGTCCAGGAAAAAAAGGAGCCCTTTAGGAAAAAAAAAAAAAAAAAATCAGATTAGAGTGACTTTTCAAATTGACCATTTCTTTTCATATACTTGAATTCAAATAATGGATACATTCGGAGGCCCAAATCTTGGCATAGAATAAAATCATGTTCATTTATTTTTTTTTCTGCATCTTAGAATTAGAAGGCATAAAATTAAATATGTTGAATGTAATAAATTCATTCATACAAGTGCAAGTCTCCAGCTATAATGCATTTTATGGCAGATTTATTATTTTAAAAATGTACCAGTAAATCAAAAAAGAGGGAGTATGTCCATTTAACTTTTATTGAAGTGTAGGTAGGAGGTCTTCAGAAATCAAATATGAGCATGAAGATATGGCCAAACATAAAATCTATCAAATTCAGTGAAAAGTTGCTGACTTTAAATAGTAGTTGTAAGAATGACCAATATATATTCTTTGTTAACAATCCCTCACTCTACAGTAAAAAAAAAAAAAATAAAATAAACATTCAGTAAACATTCTTTCCTAAGGTAGTTTCCCTTATATATCAGTGATTTATCCATTTCTTTGTATACACAAATTTGTTGAACATACCAATCAGTGGTTCTCACAATTGAAAAATAAAAGCACAAAAAGTTTACACTCTTGTACAGGTAAATAAAAGATCACCTTGAATTAAACTGGATCTCCTTAAGGGCATAGTATAGTTTCAGTTTCATTACCTATTACATAATTAGTTTCTTACATACAAATATTGACATATTTGGCTTGTGCTTCGAAGCCTTTGTTTCTATAAAATCCACATCAATGCAGCTCATAACTGGAAGTCGCTGGACAGGTCTCTGCTGCTGCTGGCTTTGACCTGGTCGTGTGTTAGCACATCCTCGGCACCTGCTGTGGCCCTGCACACCTCAGAAGCATCGGCGATGTCTGGGTCTAAGCCTTCAGGGCAGGGAAGTTTTAACAGCTCTTCACGAAGCTGAGCTGTATGACGCTAAAGGAGAGAAAATTACTAATGTTAGAACAGTAAACTCTGGGATTCACTAAGGGCACACCTGTAATTCCAGCTACCCAGGAGGCTGAGGTGGGAGGATAAAAAATTTGAGGCCAGCCTGGGCAACTTAGTGAGACCCTATTAAAAAATAAAAAGGACTAGGAAGGTAGCCCAGTGGTAGAGTGTCCCTGGGTTCAGTCCCCAGCACAGATTGATAGATGGATGGATGAATTAAAAGAGAGAGAGAGAGTTGCGAGGAGAGAGAGAGAGAGAGAGAGAGTTGCGAGAGAGAGAGAGAGAGAGAGAGAGAGAGGAAGAAAAAGGATGAAGGAGAGAGAAAGAGAAAGGCAGGCAGGGAATGAACACAATAAGACATGATCTCTGAGCCTGGGGAGATTAAATTCTGAATGGAAGTACAAGACACATAAACAGGATAAGACAACCACATGCCTACAGCCACTTATAAAGTTTCAAAGTGTATTTACATACTGGTAATTAAAATTTTCCCTATCCCGGATTTCCCTTCCATTGTGGTAAAAATTAAACAGGAAAGGAGACAAAAATCTGCCAATTATGAAAGTCCAACTGAGATAGGAAAATAATATGACTTTATTGTAGGCTGAAGCTGAACAACTAAACTCTGAAGCAAAGGTATAGTCAAAGTGATATAATCTACATTAATTCAGGGATGGAAATTTCTAGGTCAGGGTGACACAAAAAAATACATCAAGACACTAACTGAAATAACTAAAAGAGGCAGAACTTTAGCTACTGAAGATTTGTATAGAGAAACACAAATATAAATATATATTCAGGTCAGATCAATCTGGTTATGTACCACAGAAGAACTGGAAGGCAGAACCTGGTACAAGAGAACTGGTTAGACAGACTGGTGGTGCGAGCTGGAGAGCGACTGGGGATGGGAGCAGCCCCCTCAAGACCTAGCATTACCAGGTGTGTGGGAGGAAGGAGTCCTCAGTTTCTCAATACTGTAAAAGACAAAAAGGTTTAAAACTGAGTAAATATGGAAAGCTAGAAAAACCTGATCTGAAGAAAGATTAAATTCTAATTTTTAGATGCTGATTGAGGTAACTAGAGGGCATCTGAGTAAAAATGTCAGTAGTAATGCACTTCAGACGCTAAGAGCAGACAATAGTTTGAAGAGCAGCTTTTAAAGAGTCAATGGCCAAAGTCGGGAGTCTAGATACAATGAGAGAAAAAGGGGGAGAGAGAATAAAAGAGCTCTAAGAGTCAAAAGAGAAGTCTACAGATGAAAAGCACCAGAGAAAAGACAAACACGGGCTGGTGATGTCACTCAGTGGTAGTGCACTTGCCTAGCATGCATTAGGCCTGGGCTTCGGTTCCCAGTACCATCAAAAAATTTTTTAAAAGACAAACATTAGACCATTGTTATGAGTGCATTAATAAGCAGGCACAGCATATTATAGAAGATTACACTAAAATAATCTCATAGTCTATTAATCAAGGTCAGTTCCAAAACATGAAATTTAAGCTGAAAAGGGAATGGAGGTGAGCCAGCAGAACAAGTGAAAGTGGAGGGAAATGGAAAGCCTGGAGGAGAGAGAGCAGGTGAGCTAACAAAGAAGGAGAAGTGAGTCACTGGCTTTTTTTTTTTTTTTTTTAAATAGCTTTTATTTTTAAAAAGCTAATATGTACATCACAGGAAACAGAAAAACACAAGCAAAGAACAAAGTCACCCAGTCTCACCAACAGCTTAGGTGGACCTGTCCTTCCAGGTCCTGCATATACATACACAGAATCCCACATTGGTAGGATCATGGCTTTGAGAACTGGAAAGAAGGTAATCTTGATAGAATGAAAAAACAGCAAAAGACTACTACTGAGGTGTAACCTCACTAATTAAGGGAAAAACTGATGGCAAGAAGCATGAATTCTCCTGTTTGATAGTGAAAGAAGATAAACTTACAATAAGAGGAGCAAAATAAAACTAGCTTAGGGGGATGCCAGTAAGAATCTAAAACTCTTAGAGTGGAATATTTTAAACATATAAAGTGCGCAGAATAGTAAAACTCCCATGCACCCTCCACCTGGCCTCGATTATCTGGTCATGGCCAGTCTTGTATCATCTTTATTTCCACCACCTTCTTCTCATTTTATTTTGAAGCAAATCCCAGACATAATGTGGTTTGTCATTCATAAACATTTCTGTACACAAGTTTGAAAGTTAGGGATCAGTTTTAAAAATTATACCTAAAAAACTAACAAATCCTTATTATCATTTACTTGTTTTAAATGAAGATAGTTTTAGAATTAGAAGGAGTCAAAAAATTGAAGGTAGAGAGAAGGAAGATAACTGACAGAGGATGAAAGGCTCAGGTGAGTAAAACGGACATCTGGAAGCAGGCAAGGTGGCTATTACAAGTAACGATTCCTATGCATGGGGAAAAAAGGCTACAAAACCCATTTTACATTCCATTCTGTGAACACCCAAGGGAAAACAACTGTTCACCTCCTTGAAAACAGGTCTGTATCATAGCCACTGACATCGATCAGCTATTAGAGAGAGGTTCTGCAGCTCACCTCTCCCTCATTATTCCAGTAATACAATTCTGGAAGGTAAGATGCAGAGGTAAAGGCTACAGGAATAAAAGAAGTCATTCACACAAGCCCACTTTGTAGGCGTCATTTTGTAAGAACTCTACTAAACTCCTGCCTTAGTCCCTGGACCCATTTTTAATTTTAGGAAATGCCAACCCATTGTGAAAAGGAACATTATCTTTACTATAGACTTCTGGGTAGTAATCTAGCATTCCGAACTTAGTAATAGCAAACTTTTTTCTTTTTGTACCAGGGATTGAACCAAAGGGTGCTTAACCACTGAGCCACATCCCTAGCCCTTTTTGTATTTTAGAGAGAGGGTCTCACTTGAGTTGGTTAGGGTCTTGCTAAATTGCTGAGGCAGGCTTTGAACTTGCAATCCTCCTGCCTCAGCCTCCTGAGTCTCTGGGATTACAGGCATATGCCACGGAGCCCGACCTAAACTTTGTGTCTTTGGCACCCAGCTTTCCTTTACCTCCTGGTGGGCACTGCTCAGTCAGTGCACACACAACTCTTTTTTCTGAGCCATCGCCACGGCTCATGTTAGGCAAGTGCACTGACCTTGAGAGCTGCTGCATGGTGAGACATGGTCCTGCCCACCCGCTTGTCACTGCTGTATTGCTGGATGTCTGCAATCCACTCTTCACACTGGGCCATGATCTCAACTCTCTTCAAGTAAAAATGTTTGTGTATAACCTTGGTGGAGGAGGGAAGCAACAGAACAGAATGCATTTACCATCAGAATTCAAAAGTTGAAGTATGTAGACATTATAAAAAAATGACACTTTAGATTTCATTGCAATTTTCTTTTGTCCATAGAATTTAATTTCATGAACTATGCATGATTAGCAGGGAAGAATCAGGCTCATAATATCAGATGAAATGTGCTGAAATACCCAGGTCTATATTACCAAAGAATGTCCAATCTCACAGACACTCCAACGATCCTATCCAGAAGTCACAAGATATATGTTTGAAATATACTCACAAGATGAATATAAGTAAATAAGCAGGGGAAAAGGATTTCCAAAGTACGCCAATGGAAAAAATTGTGTCATTAAAGAAGAATTCAAAGAACATCTATTTAAGTAAAGATGACAGGTGTGGTAACACGCTCCTATAATTCCAGTAACTCAGGAGGCTGAGGCAGGAGGATCCCAAGTTTGAGGTGAGCCTCGGCAATTTAGTGAGACAAAACAAAACAAAACAAAACACAAACAAAAAACCAGGGATGTAGCTCAGTGATAAAGTGACCCTGGATTCAATCTCTAGTACCAAGAAAGAAAAAAAAAGAATACCTACTTAAGATATTCTAAATGTCAAAGGAATTCATACAGAAATCAGAATGAAGCCCTAAACATGGCACAATTCTTAAATCTTTTGACTTTTATCTTCTGGTTGACTTATGGACACAATTTTACTTTCTGAGTTCAATTTTCTTATAGTAACTGTGGTTTACATTTGGAATTAAAAACAAACAAACTCAACTTTGAAAAAATTTTTTATAAGTAGTAAGGGTTTATTCTTGACAAAGGGTTTAATTTGACAAATTCAAATTAAAAACTAGACACCAATTTGGAAGTATTATTCTCTATTCTGGTTGAGATCCTACATTGTCCAATGAGCTTCTCTGTCCTAAAGAAAAGGGGATAATACCTACACAGGAAAAATCATTATGAAGACCATAAGTACAGCCATAAAACACCAAGGAGATCTTATCATATTTAACTGTTTTTTTTTTTTTTTTTTTTTTTTTTTTTTGCGGTACTAGGGATTGAACTCAGGGCCTTGTGCTTGTGAGGCAAGCACTCTACCAGCTGAGCTATCTCCCCAGCCCCATATTTAACCATTTTTGATATTGATGGTTATGGGGACTCAAAACTGAGTTAAGACAACTTGATATGAGAAATCCTAATCATGGAACCAAAAAGGAGAGGAGGGCACCAGAAAAGGATACTTTAAAAGACAGAAACAAAAACAATTAAACAACAACAACAACAAAAAAACCCAAAGGAGTGCAAAGAGAAGTGAGTTACATTTTATTAGGAAAATCAGCAGAGTGTTCATTAATGAAAGATTGGTTCAAAATGAGAATGAGAAGGGCAATTGTTTCAAATTACACTTATTTGCTTTTTTTTTTTTTTTTTTTTAAATTTGTTTAGTTGTAGAGAGACCTTTATTTTATTTATTTATTTTTATGTGGTGCTGAAGATCGAACCCAGGGTCTCACACGTGCTAGGCAAGTGCTCTACCACTAAGCCACAACCCAAACTCTTTTTTTTTTTTTGGGTGCTGGGGATCGAACCCAGGGCCTTGTGCTTACAAGGCAAGCACTCTACCGACTGAGCTATCTCCCCAGCCCCCCAAACTCTTATTTGCTTTTTTATAAGTCATTCTCCTAGTGAGTCTCCTAAGTTTATTCTTGGGAAGAAAGATTTTATGTAAAAACCAGTTAAGATATAATTGACTAAACATTTTTAATATATTTAAAAATAGAAGTTTAAAATACACAAAAAAGCGCAGAAATCACTGTACTGCTGAATTATTTTATTGCAGTGCACACACCAAAGTAACCTCTAACCAAAGATGAAAAACAGAACATTACTACACATGACAGAAGCTACCCATGGGTTTCCTCTCACCACTATTCTTTAACCAAAGCAATACACCGAACTGACATATCTTTTTTATTTTTATTTCTTTTGCAGGACTGAAGGACCAAATCCAGGGTCTCATACTTGTTAGTACACTACCACACAGTTATACCCCAGCTCATATCCTGACTATCCTTTAAGCCTAAGTTAGTTTGTTCATTCTTGAACTTTACATAAGTGGAATCATTTATAGAGGAAAGGAATGAAGAATCGAGATTCAGTTTTATACACTGTAAAGTTTGGGATGGAGAGGTGGCTCAGTGGTAGAGTACTTGCCCAACATGAGAGGCTTTTGGTTTGATCCCCACCACCGCCTCCCCGAAAATAAATAAATAAATAAGTAAATAAGTAAATAAATAAATAAATAAATAAATAAATTGTTCTTATACATTGTGAAGCTGAAATGACTATTATACATATTAGTGGAGTTACCAAGATGTCTCAATATTTTTTAGCACCTTAGCACAGGCTAATAATAGCTAAAATTTGCTATGGTTGCAAAATGAATTACTTAATGTAAGCAACCTATGCTTAAGAAGGGACATAACATTATGTCTAAGAACTCAAAGAAAATCCATGTTTCTATTTCCTACAATATTAGGAAAACTAATTTCTCACAGTCTTTCAAGGTAAAAGGCAAGTCTCTGCAAAAATAAAATGTCCAACTTATTCAAAGGGCACAGACATGCAAATTCATTTCAGGATAAAAAAAAGAAGAAATGTTCTTTTTACATTCCTTAGAGCATATTCATCAGTCTATCCGATAAAAGGAAGGGCCTCAGTTATGATGCTACATAGAATTCATGCAAATTTAGCTTAAGTCACATTAAACATTGATTTTCTGTCAGGTAAATATGCCAATTTTCCCTCTATATTGTTCAATTTCTAGTCAGTCGAAGAAACTGATGATGAAGGGAAACAATTTTAAGAAAGAAAACTGTTTTGGGACACAATTAAAATAAGATGTGCCAGGCGCAGTGGCACATGCCTATAATCCCAGACTCGGAAGACTGAGTCAGAAGACTCTCAAGATTGAGACAGCGAGCTGGGGAGATAGCACAGCTGGTAGAGTGCTTGCCTTGCAAGCAAGCACAAGGCCCTGAGTTTGATCCCCAGTACCGCAAAAAAAAAAAAAAAAAAAAAAAAAAAAAAAATTGAGACAGCCTTTGCAACTTAGGCAAGACTGTCTCAAAATAAGAAAATAAAAGGAACGGGGGATGTAGCTCAGTGGGAAAGTACTCCTGGATTCAATCCCCAGTACCATAAAAATAAGATCTGAGATGTTTTTGACATAATAGGTGAAAAGCATAATCATATTAGGTCAGACTATGGGGACAACTAGTCACAAGAAAAGACGCCTGCCTTGGGAAATAATGAAATAAAAGCACTTGGGAGAATCAACACAGGTTTTAGAAACTCAGTGCTATCTAATTTTTCTAAAGGAAATGTCTTTTCCTTAATGTTTACACATATACATTAGTGTGGAATATTTTAGTGACGTGTAGAAAGTTTGCTAGCAGAACAGAAAGAAACTATTAAAAAAAATTAAGAATAGGGAAGGGGCTGTTGCTCAATGGTAGACTACTTGCCAAGCATGTGCAAGGTTGTAGGTTCCGTCCTCAGCGACATCCAAAAAAGGAAAAAAAGAAAACTATCCCCAAATATAGTTTGATGTCTTTTATGTGGTTTTATTTTTATTTTAAGATACTGGGGATTGAACCCAGGGGTGCTTTACCACTGAGCTACACTCCCAGCCCTGTTTGAGACAGGGCAGCTAGCCATGAAGTTGATTCTCCTGCTTTAGTTTCCTGAGAAGCTGGAAGTGCAAGCGTGCATCACTGCACCCAGCAGGATATATGTGGTTTTAAACTCTGCCCATTCTTTTTTACTGTTATTTTAGGATTAACTCTAAAAACTAAGAGTATACCCGATATTCCACATTTAAGGGCAAGTAATACTAACAAACTATATTCTCTAGGGTCCTTGATAAAGTATTTCATTTATTTTATTGAACATACCTCTTTAAAACATGGTGAAGGGTTTCTGATTTGTTCTAGCATTGCCCATTTAACTGTTGCTTGTCGAATGTTTCCGTCATATTCCCGAGAACTCTGTGTGCCACTGGGAGTGCCTCTAGATCGTTCATATCCTGGCTCATTAAAATAAGGCTCAGCTACTAATATAAGGGACTGGACAGACACCAATACCTGAGGAATGAAGAATAAGAAGGAGTGATGATGACAATGATATTAATAGAAGAATAAGAAGTATAATGGGACATCTTCACTAACTGTAAACTGCTAGCTTGCTAACACATAGCTAATTCCTAGTAGTATAATATTTTAGCAATATAGCTATAAGCCTAGTTAATAATAATATCTTTGAAGGCAGAGAAACATCAGATACCACTTGTCTGCTTCATAAATGAAAAAGGATCATGAGCAATTGCATTTTAACTGGCATGATAACCAAAAAAGTCATGAAAACATCATAGACATCAACAGATAAAAATGAGTATCTGAACCTGAAATAATCTGACCTAGGAGTAGATATGATTAAACATGACATGATGTTTTATTTAGGCCAAGGTCAAGTATAGGGGAAAAAAATTTAATCTGTACAATTGTGAGACAAAGATCATAAGATTTTTGAAACTTTCTGTAACTATACATATCACTGAAACAAACTGGTTTTCTTTCACTTATATACTTTCTCCTAAATCAAATCTCACTCTATTAAAATAGCCTTCCAGGACATAGTTATTAGTCCCTCTCACCTTCCCTTTTAAATAATCTTCCTCTTCTATTCATACAAATAGGATATAATCCTTATTTTTCTATAAAAGCAGAGAAATCTTTTAAATTTAAGTATTTATCACAAATCTATAAAAAAAGGGTTGCTATTTATTTAACTTCATGCCCTTTGAGACAAGTTAAAATTTACTTCAGATTCATAGTCTATTTGATTGAAAACAGCAGTTTACTAAAGGAAACATAAAAAAAATGGATGTTTTGTGCACCAGGAAAAAAAATTACATTTTTGAAATTAATTGGGTATAATTTGCTATCTGCTAAGGGAAAAAGAAATACAGTAAATTATAAAGATTGCATTTGATAACAACAAAGAAAGGTTAACAGAGATCAGTATTTCCTGGAAATAAATTCAAACAAAATTTATGATGTACCAGTAGGTGACACAGAAGGCATTGCCTTTTATTTATGTTTTAAACATTTTTATAAGTAAATAAATGTATTTTTATTCAAATCTTCTTTCATCTAATGCAAAACAAGAAGGTAGGAAAGAAATCTTTCGGGGTAGGTCAACTTTAGAAGGCTTAACTGGGGATAATTTCAGTTGACTTTCTTAAAAGAAATGCTAAACTGTAACTATGAATTTAAAATATTATGTATCAACAATGATTTTTCTGCTTCCTAAAGGAAGAAGCAATAAAGTTAACTCATATCAATATGCTTATGTATTTATCCCTTTGCTGGGATTCTGCACAATTAGGACAAAGGAGCAGCAAAATGGGATATTATGCAAAATACCTATTATACATGCTCAAGAGACTTGTGAAAATTTAAAAAATTCAAGACTGTGAAATCTGTGTGTCAAAGACTCTACAAAATAAGACCTACAAACTCCAAGTTTTATGAATTTCAAGATAGCACTGATGAGCCTTAGATGAATCAAATTTTTAACTAAGAAGAACAAGATTAGATGTGAAGAAATACATAATACCATAGTGTATTACATTGGATTCACAAGAAGCCCTAAAATATGAACTGAGAGATGAGAGAGACTACCTATATCATCTTGCTGCACCATAGTGTATATTAAGAGCAACACAGGGATTTTTTAAAGTAATGTGACAAAACTAAACTTTTTTACTTACGCCCTAACTTGAGACTTCAAGCTCTGGATGAGATTCCACTATCCTAACTGCTCCCCTATCAGCTATTTAATAAGTATTTCCTACCATTCTGTCATGTTTAGGTTTACTATGTTTACTCTTTGTTGTGGAAAAAAAACAACCCATAAAACTTCAAACATATATACTTATTTAGTAAATGAAACTGTCAGAAAAGTTTTGTTTACTTGCAAAAAGCTTGAGGTCTGAGGATTCCACTTCTCTTCTGGTCTACCATGCCATGTATTTAAGATGCTTAAACAAACCTAAAGATGGAAAAATGGAAAACAGACTTGAAAATACTTAAAAGCAAACTCACACCTACAAGTAAAAATAAAAGGCTCTCATGTCAAGTTATCTTAGTTTTTTTTTTTTTTTTTTTTTTTTTTTTGAGGTACTACTGGGCATCGAACTCAGGGCCTTGTGCTTGCGAGGCAAGCGCTCTACCAACTGAGCTATCTCCCCAGTCCAAGTTATCTTAGTTTTATGCCCCCAAAGAAACTCCTAAGGGTCAGCCTGTGAGAACAAATTGGTATTTTCAGATATGATTCCAATCTGTGTAGCACTAATTTCTTCATAATGAAGACTAAGCCAGCACCTGTTACACACATATAACACATATTCTCATGAACACTTTTCTCAAAACCAGACAATTTTAGTGAGAAAAAAGTGGTACTAGTTTACATTTTTACAAATCTCTTTCTGAATTTGGTAAATTCTGAAAATGGGATATGGCTTAATAGAAGAGAATTTGATTTTACATCAACCCCTATATTCGATTTGTTAGAATATATTGTTTAGATTGAAGTATGTAGGTCAAATCTGGCCTCCCACAACCATAAAGATGGAAAAGGAAGGACCTTACAGACCCCATGAAGGTCTTGAGGATTCCCAGGGTTCCTCAGAACACACTTTAAGACACATTAGATACTGTTCACTTAGACAGTAAGACTCAACTCAAACAACCTGCTGAAAGGAGGTTAAATTAAGACATTTTATTTGTATTTACAAATTACTCTTGTGGTTTAAAAAAAAACCCAGCAGCATACTACATTATTTTTTCCTGGCATATGACCTATCAACCTAAAAATATTCTTCAGATTTTTGAATTTTTAATAATAAATTTGCAATTTCATATAATACATAATGAATTTAGAAAGTAAATAATTCTTAAAAAGCAGAGAAATCCTTCTCATTACTCTTTTGATATTGTGTGAAAGTAGAAATGCACCAATGTGTTTATCATATAGCTTCCTTAATAATTTGACTTGTACATGTACAGCTTTGTGTATTACCTAAATTACTGTCATGGATATCATCCCATTTGACCATTAGAGAATTTCCGTGATATTGTGTGTGGTGTGTTGTGTGTGTGTGTGTTTGCAGTGTTGGGCATGGAACGCTGGGCTTCAAGCATGCCAGGCAAGTACTCTACCACTGAGCAACAGGCACAGACTCATGGAAAGTACTAGTGTGTAAACTTAAGTTTAGAGGCTGGAAGTGAACCTTACTGGTAGAGCATGTGCTTAGCATGCACAAGGCCCTGGATTTGATCGCCAGCACCAAAACAGTAAATAAATAAAAGTAACTTTACAATTGTGTGGATCATGGAGCACACAGAAATGATGGTAAAAGACTATATAATTTAGCACACTGGATTCCCAACTCCTTACCCCTTATCCCTTACCACTAAGCCCTATGGAATTAATTTCTTTTCTATTTCTTTCTTTCATTTGTGCAGCACTATAGACTGAACCCAGGGATTCTCTAAAACTAAGCTACACACCCAGCCCCCCAATTCCCTTTTTGAAGCAGGGTCTTGCTAAGTTGCTGAGACTGGTCTCAAACTGGTAATCCTTCTGCCTCAGCCTCCCAAGTCACTGGGATTATAGGCATGAGCCACTGTACTTAGCTAAAATTAATTTCTTAAATAAATTTTACTATTTTACCCATAACTTCTATTCCAGTTCCACTGTCTCTCAAGTCAACACTACTATTTCCTAGTCTGTTCTCAGAAAACCTATTCTTTGCTTTTTGAAAGAAAGTAAGGCATACCCCTGGTTAAATCTCCTGCAGCACGTCCAGAAAACTAATTTCAGTTTTATGATTTGATCTAATGATGAAGATGAAATGGTAATTTGGCTACCATAGAACTGAGTAGGGGGATCCTTTCAAATCTAAGAAGGGAAATCAGTAGAAAACTTGGGAACATCTTTGATACAATAGATTGATGATGAAGATATGAACTGCTTAATCAAAGAAGCATCTGCTTGTGATGTCTATACATTTCTTCTCACCTGGTATTGATTTTTAAACATTAAACATTAAATATTTAGCACGGAATTTACCCAAAATTCCAACAAACTACTCAAAATTATTTTGAAAAAATGAAAACTGCTTTTTTAAAATCTAGTTTTAAAAGATTTACTGTTATGAGATTATTCTTATTATACCCTTCTGCCAGTTTTTTAAAAACTGGGAATGCATCTTCCTCTTTAGTATAGAAAATGTGAAAACATTTTCACATACATTAAACTTTAAAAATAGGCCCACAATGAGTGGGGTTATGGCTCAGTGGCAGAGGGCTTGCCTCACACATGTGAGCACTGGGTTTAATCCTCAGCACCACATAAAAAAATAAACAAAATAAAATTATTGTGTTCATCTACAACAACAAAAATTTAAAAGTTAAAAAAAAAAAAAAAAAAAAAAAAAAAAAAAAAAGCCCATAAATGTGGTAGTTATGATGGCAGGGGGGAAAAATGGCACGATTTGCAAAAAAGAAACAATTGATGGTCTCATGCTTTGCCATTTATCTACTTTTAAGCATATGTGAAAAGATGTCTAGAAATGGAGATATAGAAAATAAGGAAAGTTAAAAGATCAAGACAGACACTGGCTCAGCTGTATTCTGAGTGGGGACAGCTCTCAGCAGTTGGCTACAGAATGTGTTGAGTAAATTAAGTCATCAGTAATTTCTTAACACCATAAGTGCTTCCTTTTTTTATTTTTAAAATTTTTTTTAGTAGTAAATGGACACAATGCCTTTATTTTATTTTATTTATTTATTTTTATGTGGTGTTGAGGATCGAACCCAGTGCCTCACACATGGTAGGCAAGTGCTCTACCACTGAGCTACAGTTACAGCCCCCCTGAGTGCTTCTTAACACTGTAGTGTTTCTGCCCTTTTTCAGAGCCTTTTCTTATTCTTCAGGTTAACCTGTGCATACAGCGAAGTGAGGCATGAAGAAACCCACGTCTTCTCAGAACAAATATAACTAAAACGAAATTTTTGTTCCAATAACAAAGAGTCTTTTGATTCATTACAGTGGCATTGGAAGCAAAAACTGCAATTACATTACCTTGCCATCATTGTAAAGGTTTGGATTGAATCGCACACTATGACCACCTGTTGTCTCTAGATTCACAAGAGGGGGTGAACTGGGATAATCTTGAGGAAAATACACATCAAACTCAAAGCAGCCGTTTGCATAGGGGGTGTCTGCTGGCCCAGTTATCAGAACCTGGTATGGACAAAAACAGAAAGGCCTGTGTCACTTCCTAATTGCTGATATTTAGAAAATTAAAGCCACATACTTAATACAAACCACCTCCTGATAGTCTCCGCACATCTCTACCAGAATGAAGTCGGAAGTTAAAAATAAACACAGGACTCAAAAATGGTTTTGGATTAGAATTAAAGTGCCTTGGTTTTGGTGGAAATGGGTTATTAAAAAAGATGCCTATTGGCAGCAAGAAGGTTTACTTTAATATCAAATGTCTTTTAAAACAGTAAATTACATTTTTTCTATTTTATTTTTGAGAGCTTTGTTTCATGACTTTCTCAACAGTATTTCCCACAATTTGAGATTCCACATACATTCATTACCATGTCTCAAGGTGTGAAGATATCTGCTTTAAATCTTCAAGTAAGTTTTCACTTTAGGAAACAGCATTTTTATATTCTTCGAGTAGATAATAGGAATAAACATTCTTATATGACAGAAAAGTTGCAAAGAACAGCAGGTATTTCTCTAAGAGTTAGTGGTAGTTTAAAAAAAGAGCACATGACCCTACAGTGAGTACAATAATAATTTAATGAATTTCTAGTCAATCCAAAAATATGTTATACAAGAGCAACAAAACCTTTTAAAGAGCTGTGCGTGGGGGCAAGTGGCACTAGCTCTCCTTCTGCACAACTCTGATAAATGCTACAGGCTTTATGCTGGGACCGTTCAGGTATAGCAGAAGAAATTTCCAGTGTGGCTCACATGGAATACTTAGTGATAAAATAATTTCCCAGGCAATAATCCTATGAAGGGTTCCACTGTTTGTCAGAAGAAATAAGATGTGGCCCAACAGGCAATGTCTGTGAGGTTTCTACAGAAAGTTACCCAAAAAAGTAAAAAAAGTAAGCAAACAAAAAGCTCCCCAACTTCAATGAGTCAACATTTTCAGTTATGTATCTGAGGAAGACAGAATATTTAACTCATGAATTTAAATCAAAGAACTTTTTTCCAGGTGTTAAAATTTTAGGATTTTCTTAATGCAACACTGTCTTATAATTTAAGGCTAGGTCATCAGAGTGTTAAAACATAAAAGGTACAGATTATAAATTACTGTGCTGCTGTTCTTTATTCATGGCCTCATATACTTGTAAATACAAAAATTTCCTGGAAAAGAAAAAAAAATAGTAGACTACTAACTAACGAAGTTATACTATAAAACATGACATTCATTCCCTGGATAATAAGGAAGAAATCCTGTAACTGTTTCCTACTGATCAGCATTAAATCCTTAGATACTGTGTTTTAAAAACTGTGCCAGGTCATATACAAGTTAGGATGCTCTTTTGATATTTTTCTCTAAATTTTTATTTTATTTTCTTTCCATATTTTTCATTGGCATATCATAGTTGTACTTGACAGTAAAATTCACTGTGGCATCTCTGTACATGCACACAATGTAACAATGTAATTTGGCCAATATCATTCCCTAGTACTTCCCCTTTGCCTCCCCTTCTCCTTTTCCCCCTGGTTCCTTTCTTCTACTCATTTCCCTCTGATTTCCACAAGACCCCACCTTTCCTCTCCTATTTCCTCTCTGGCTTCTGCATATGAGACAAAACATAGGACCTGTGACTTTGAGTTTAGCTTATTCTAAGTTTTTATTTTCATCACCGGTCTGACCTGCATACCCTGAGCAAACATTAGAAACAGACTCCTTCCACTGCAGTCCAAAGAGGTCACAAAAATTTTCAATATGTTTAAAAAAATTCATCTATTTCTATAGATCTGTATGAATATTTGAGTAATTAGATTAGCCAGGGAGATAAGGGACAAAATGTTTCTTCTACCTTCATGATGTCAAGCCGCTCCTCATCGCAGCGTACAAACACACTAGAGGATGACGACAGAGGCAGTGAAGTTGAAAGAGTCACAGCTTCCTGGGCGAGGCGGCGGGCTCGCGCAGCACTGTTGGCATCGTTTGCATTTTTCACCTGAGACATGTAGTGGTAATTTACTTTAAAACCCAACTTCCCATCTTCATCTTCAGAAACCATCTCAAATGTGTCTAAAACAGAAAAAAACAAAACAAAACAAAAAACAAACAAAAAAAAACCCCACTCAACCAAAGAGAACCAGAATGGAAGATAGTTGTTATAAAGACATCACAAATAAATCACTATCATCTTCCACTCAAAATGGAGAGAACTGTAATGTGCAATAGAAACAAACTAGAAATGTTTATATAGCATCTACACATACAAGATAACACTGATGGATGGATGGATGTACAATGGAAGTAAAAGCAAGAAACTCTATTTTTAATTTACAGTAAGGACACACTGATAGATTATACTAAGTAGCTAAAGGGAAATGTAAAGTAGTAAATAATCTACTAAAAGGGTAGTATGCAATACTTTACCAAAATAATTTAAAATACAAAATTACAGAAAACATTCTCACTATATTTCATTTTTTAAAAAATAGAATCTATAAATACTTGCATTGATCTGAAATTTTAGAATAGAAATGCCAGGCTAAAACTTACATTACTAGAATAAAAAGATTATTTGGGTAACTGGCTTCAGTAGGAAAAAACTATGCTCTAAGTACTATGACATTATATAATCAATGAGCTAATTCTAAATCATTTATTTAGGCAGACTTGAAAGAACTTAAAAGTTACTCTTCACTTATATGTATACAAAATACTTGAACTTTATAATTCAGATTAATTTCATCCTTCACCAATGTATTAAACAAAGGTATCTGAATAAATTATAAATACTGAATTAAAACCACCAGTTAGGGCAAACGGTATTATTAAAGATAATTTAATTCTTAATAAATGGAAAAATATTAATCCATATTACAATTAGTAAAATTTCAGTAAGTTTTACCAAGAGTTTATTAAGTGCAAGATTCTGGGCTAGATGATTTGGGTCAGATGATACAGAAGAAACTGTATCAGCCTCCAAGGAGTATACAATGTAGAATAATGGGAATATCTATAAACATTGTTAGGTATGTGCAGTAGTGTTTAAAATGAAGTGGTAGAATCTTTAAGAAATCTTTCAAATAGAAAAAAAAATTTTTTTTGGTTAATTTTTGCAGAAATTTACACATTATGTACAAGCAGTATTTAATAAGTACTATTGCAAGCTTATTTTATCACAGTACATCTGACCATTACTAACCAAACACACTGTGTCTCAGCAAGACTACTAATTCCCATTGGTAAACCTATAAATTGATTTCATCTGCTCAACACTACTGCTTGTAATGTACTACAGTGATAAATTTCTTTTGAATTTCATAAATAGCAATCTACTAGATACAAAAATGGATCTATTCTCATACTGAGAGGAAAACTTTGGAATCATACATTCATAAAGAGAACAGACAGGGTCTACTAATCCTACAATTTTATTAAAATATTCATTCAAACATAATGGCTGGCTGCTAAAAATGCATATCTTGTTTGACTCGAGCAATTTTTCTTCTGTCAATTTATCCTAAACAGTTTATTTCAGATGCACACAAATATTTAGATGCAATGACAGTCTCTGAGATGTTGCATGTTACTGAAAAGCTGGAAACAATGTAAAGGTTCAGTTTTGGGTTCAACAAATGAGTCAGTCTGTCATATAATGGACTATTAGACAATAAAAATTAAGTTATAGGAGAATCATGTCAATGGAAAATGAGATAAAAGGTAGAATATAGCTTAAAAATCAAAAGAATACTGTTTATTTATTTTTCTGAATTATTCGGAAGCTCAATGAATACAAAATTTGATTATGATAAAGTTATATTCAACCTGGAGAGTCTGTGATTTTATGTGGCCTATGAGATCTGTCCTGGCTGGCTAACACTATTCAAGGATTCTGGACAGAGGATTAAATTTCTAAGAGGTAAATCAGAATCCCTCACACACAGGGATGCAAAAACACAATCCTACTGGCAAAACAAAACATTCTGGATTGAAAGCACAAGTTTAAATTAAAGAGAGGAAATGTGGCTAAATATTTCTAACTACAAGAATGTTAAAATATGTTTCTTAAAGTCAGTAGTAAGATACTTTTACTTGATACAGTAAGTGGAACAACATCTAAAGTTGAATAAAATATTTGCTTTTAATATAAACATATAAACACACGAATACATTTTAGGAATCTTTCTCTAACATTCTATTTTAAAAGACAGAATTCACTTCCTTCTCCTTGAGTGTGGGCTAGACTTAGTGACAGCGTGAAACCTTGAAGATTAGATCACATAAGGCACTAGGCTTCCGATTTTTTTCCTCTGGGAGGATTTGCCAGCTTTGATGTGCCCGGCACTCAAGAAGTCTAAAGAGAGGCTCACATGGCAAGGAGCTGAGGCCTCCTGTCAAGAGGCACACTCTTAATATGACTGAAGTTCCAGTCCACATCTTGACTATAACCTCATGAGATCCTGAGACAAACACTGAGCCAATCACCATTCCTGAATTTCTGATCCATGGAAACAGCAGCAAAATAATGAAGATTAGTTTTTGTAAGTATCTAAGTTTTGCAGATAAATTGTTTATAACAATAATAAACTTTGATAAAATGTTATAGAAATTAATGATTCCAAATAAGCTATCAGTGACCTTGGCAATGTTTAATCAAATTCATTCAAACAAAGTATCTGGTTTTCATACTTACAAAAAAGAATTTTCAACAAAATGATTTTTTAAAGTAGTGTTGGGCTGGGGTTGTGGCTCAGTGGTAGAGAGCCCTTGCCTAGCACATGTGAGGAACTGGGTTCAATCCCCAGCACCACATTAAAAAAAACCTAAATAAAATAAAGGTATTGTGTTCACCTACAACTAAAAATATAAAAATAAATAAATGAAAGTAGTGTTTAAAAAACAAGTAAATCTGGGGCTGGAGCTGTGGCTCAGTGGTAGAGCACTTGCCTAGCATGTGTGAGGCACTGGGTTTGATTCTCAGCACTACATATACATAAATTAAAAAAAAATAAAGGTCTGTTGATCACTTTAAAAAAAAAAAAAAGTGGAAAAAAAAAATCAAAAACAAAACAAAACAAAAAAAAAACCAAAAACAGACTAGACTGAGTTAGGCAAAAAGTTGTACTATCATCATGTTAAATGAACTCCAAACAAAAGTATAAGTTTCTTCTAAATTATTTCTTATGATCATTATGAAAAATCTGAGAGGTAAACAGAGCAAAAGCTAATTTCTGCTGAGGTTCTGAAGTCGGTATGACAAAAATTCATTTTTTTGAAACCTACTTCAATGTTCTTTTTTTGGGTACTGGGGATTGAAATCAGGGGCACTTGACCACCTCAGCCCTATTTTGTATTTTACTTAGAGAGAGGGTCTCACTGAGTTGCTGAGCACCTTGCTTTTTCTGAGGCTGGCTTTGAACTCAAGATCCTCCTGCCTCAGCCTCCCAAGCTGCTGGGATTACAGGCATATGCCACCACACCCAGCTTACTTCTTCTTCTTCTTCTTTTTTTTTTTAAAGAGAGATTTCATTTTTAAAAATATTTTTTAGACGTTGGTAGACCTCTGATTTTATTCATTTACTTATATGAGGTGCTGAAAATCAAACCTTGTGCTTCACACATACTAGGCAAGCACTCCACCACCAAGCCACAACCCCAGCCGCTTCATTTCTTTCTTTTCTTTTTCTTTTTTTGCGGTGCTGGAAATTGAACTCAGGAACCCTGTGCTTGCAAGGCAAGGACTCTACCAGCTGAGATCTATCCCCAGCCTCAATGTTCTTTCTGATATAGTCAAAGTCCTTGGGGTAGTTCCTAAGGATGGAAAAGCAGCACACAAAGTAACAGTCAATAATGGTCACTCAAATGTGGAATTTAAGTGTTGGTTTATAGTTACAGACCAACCTTATCAGAGGTGCTATGACCTATTCATCATTAGTTCTTGTCAAGAGCTGTGGAATGCAGAAGGCTAAAACTGAACTATGTTAACTATATACTTGAAAGGTCAATCTCATGGAACTCTGAAAAAGGAAGAGTAACAACTTATTCAGAGCTCCAGGTTGGCTTCCTTTAGGCCAGATGAACTCAAAAGGAGATGTAAAGAAAGAACTGGGGCTGGAGCTCAGTGGTAGAGTGCTCTTCTAGCAAGCATGAATTCAAAATAATTTTTAAAAATAAAATTGAAAATATACTTTGTCTGCTTTGTAGATATTTGTGTTTTTGTTTTCATAGGCTCCTACAGTCCTTCTATTCCAATTATTGTATAACTAACTATACACACAGATACAAATTCAAGAGTTAGATGATAAAAATTCTTATGTATACATAAGTAAAGAAAATGAGATCTTAGCAAATGAAAAATTTCAACTTACCAAACTGTAGTTTCTTCATAACAGCCACATATTTTTCTTCAAGTGATTTTAATACTGACAAAGGTTTGGGTTTCATAGCCACCTTCTTTGAATATTCGCCTAGTTTTTTTTCTGTTATTTAATATTTCAAAATAGATAACATGAGTATATGCTTTTGAAGATTAAAACTAAAAACAATTCACTTCTACAGTTCAAATGTTGTATTTAAAAAAAAAAAGAAGAAGAAGAAAGAAAAAAAAAGGAAAAAAGTGCCAAACTCTTCAGTTATCTATTTTACTTTTTTTTTTTTTTTTTGGTACCAGGGATTTAACCCAGAGGCACTTAACCACTGAGCCACATGCCCAGTCCTTTTTATTTTAACACAGGGTCTTGCTAAATTGCTGAGGTAGGCTTTGAATTTGTGATCTTCCTGCCTCAGCCTCCTGAGCCACTGGGATTACAGGCATGTGCTGCCACACACAGCTCTATTTTACTGTTTTTCACTCCATTTTACTGTTTTGAGAGTCTCTATTTCACTGTTTTAAGGATATCTATTTCAAATTATAACAGATCCCCCTCACCCCAGAGGGGGAATGTAATCAACTTTAAAAACCCCACATAGGTGAAAACAACAGATACAAATCATTTTTTCTATGGTTAATATATGGAATATCAATTTAAGCTCATACAGTCTTAGTCTTAATGTACTAGTTCCTAACAAAATGGCATTTTTCAATTTCATGACTTTCAGTGAGAAGAAAAATTTGGGATGCTCTTAGCCTACTAAATTTAGTCACAGCAACTATATATAGATATTTAAAATTAGAAACTACTCATAATTGAAACCTGAGAGAGAACAAACTTTTAAGAAAATGAAGCTACATGAAAATCATTACCATAAAGTGGGCAGAGAAAGGTAAATGTAGCATCAAGTAGGTAAACAAACCATCTCTGGGTCAAATGAAAAGGAACTTAAGAGATGTAGCATCATACCTTGATTTGCTTGCCGCAAACTGGTAGTAGCTGTGTAAACTATCTCAGCAGTTTTTTGGATGTCTGGTACCAAAAGAGTAAGTCCTTCTGGTTCTTGATCAGATGCATCTGGTTTTACTCCTGTTTTAACATTTTCCCTTTTAGATCTGAATTTTTTTAAATATAGAAAGAAATGCAAGAAAAATTAAGTTTTTAGGACTAAAATAAACATTGCCAATAACAGTGGTTAAAATAAAAATAAATGTACAGAAATTTGCCATATATAATACATGGCATGGGTAGTTTGAGTAGATTTATTACTGCTTTTGAAACCACAGGATAATAAAGTTATGGATAGATTTTCTATTCTAATTAAAATGGACAAAAGATAGATATTATACAAGTGACAGGCTATAAAAGATCCAGATACTTCATATGTCCTTAGAGTCAATCCTTTAAAAGCATACTTAAATGTAACTAGAGATAGAAATCATTCCTATTACTAAAAGTGATGAATGGCTATCTTCTGTCTTCTAAGACTTGCAAGTCAAAGAAACACATATGGTTTCTTAATTTTAATACTGTTTGTATTTCACTGAGTACATTCATTTCAAAGAAAAAAGAAATTTAGCATTTTAGAGTAAAATGTAGGTTCAAAACTGGGTATCTCATCACAATGTGCTTCTATATGCTAGACCTTTAAACAAATACTAAGCTTTAGTACATAATCATTTTAAAGATATTCTCTTAGCAGGATCTAAGTGTACCCAACCTTATATGAAATTTTTATCATAAGAGGATGTATTATAGTAAGATTTCAGTATACAGGACATCAAAATATTTCTTTAAATTTTCTAGATGAATATAGTAGTTTAATATCAGAGTCACTAAAAGTTATAATTAAACATTATTTCCTTTTCTATTTTTCCAACTCAGCCCATATTATTCACATAACATTTTTATTGCTTAGACTTTTAAAAATCTACATCTTCATTAATTAAATAGAAAATTTTAAGTAAACTAAAATCCCAGGTAAATAAAGATGCTTTAAATATTTATGTTGAAGTATGCTCTAAACTATTCAGATTTATTTTTTCGTTGTAAACCAACAAAAGGAATTTGCCATTATATTAAAACAGTATTTCACAAGGTGGCATAGAGCCATAGAGAACTAAAAAAAAGAACCAAATGTTGAAGAAATCCTATCAAAATAATGTTATCTATGTACAAATGAACCTTCATCATAAAGACAAAAATCTGCTCAGAAGAAAATCAATGCTTAAATAAAGGCAGATAATAAGCTAAGTAAACTAAGTAGTCACTCACATGGTTAACAAGATAAAATGGATAACATATATGTATGTGTTTTAAATTTGGTTCCTACAATGTGTGAAAACACTAGTATCCACAGATATTTCTAACTAAGGTATATACTGTCTCACCTGGCAGGATGACACAACTGATGAGGTACAACTTGTCACTGGATCATGCCTTTCTCCTACGTTCTCTCCTTATTTTCCCTGAGATATAAGTAATCCCAGTGAAAACACATCCACTTTTCTTTGCCATACAGGAAGTCCCTCGGCATATGCTGTATTATACATTTCAGTCATCAACCAGTGTGTATGTGTATATGAATAGATAGATGTATTTGTGTGTACATGTAAGCAGAGTAGAGTAAATGTTTTAAAACTGAAATATCTCATTTTTTACTGCTAGAGTCAACCAAGACATTGTATCTTCTATAGCTATGAAACAAAAGTAAGTCTATAAGTCATGAGCCGGACCATTTCTTAACACAGAAATGATTCTGGCAGAAGAGCTCAAATTCTCAACTGCATTTATCAAAAGCTATTAATAACCAGTATTAAACAGTGAGAATCAAAGAAGTACAAAAGCTCTTGATAGTACCCACTTTGAATTTACAAAGACTTTTCTCTCCCTAGTTGTAAGTATTTTTCTATTACCAAGCTTTAAAAATTCTAAGCTTCTAGGGCAAATGGAAGAAAACAGTAACTTGTTTGAGAAAAGTTATGTTATAGCTATCATCGAATATAGATGGCTTCCTAAGTGTATCATCAACCAGCTGACCTACTGTCTTCTCAATAAAGACTTCACTTAAAGAAACATATCTTGCCAAGCAGAGAAGGAAGATATGAAAGTAAAGCTCATTTTTTCCAGAAAGGGTATTTTTTCCTTGAAGAAACAAGAACCTCTGGCATAGAGCATGAACTGTATCAATGCAACTCAGGGTTTTACAATATTCACATTCCTGACACACAGGTTACCTGGGAAAACCACTGATTCTAAATGTCAATCCCTATTCATGAATACAAATATACTAATTCCAGTTTTTAAAAAAAATGATTAGTAAGAGATTATTAAAATAGTGTAAGCAGCTGGGTATAGTGATGCAATGTCTGTTATCATAGCAACTCAAGAGTCTGAGGCAGGAGGATTGCAAGTTTGAAACCAGCCTCAGTAATTTAGCAAGGCCCTAAGCAATTTCTCAAGACCCTGTCTAAAAATAAAAATAAAAATAAATTAAAAAATAAAATAGTGTAAGCAGGATGGTAAATTTTGTGGTTTTTAACCAAAATTAAGTTTAAAAATAGTGCATAGAACTCTAAAAAAGGTTTTGCACATCAAATGCATAAAATAAATCATCATGTATCTCTCATATTGAAGACAATGGTTGAATCATAAAACAGATACATTTTAGACCTTTACACAGGTTTTAATGAGAATTTTATCTTGGACAGTCTTTGACAAAAGCATTCAGGAAAAAAAAAGGGGGGGGGGATTTTTCAAAAGGTGACAGTATTTCAAATATATGAAGAACACATACTACTACCTGCCTATCAGTGATTGCAACTGTTCATTGTCTGACATTGAACTACAGCCAGTAGTCTCTTTTCTTTAAAAGTTGCAGGTTACTGTCAACCCATATGTAGGCCCAGCTCATGAAAAAAGGCCATACCTTAGCTCACATCCTGAAGTCTGTGTGAAAAGCTATTTGAGTTCAAGGCACCTAGCTGGAAGTAGGTCTTTGAGACTGACAATGGATCCAACATGGTAAAAGCAATCAGCGACGGCCGCTACCATGGTATCCGCTGCTTTGTGCATACGTTGAATCTGGTTGTGATCACTGCCCTGAAGAAATACGAGGAAGCAACTGAAGTTTCTACTATTGCACAGAATTATCTGCAAACATTTTCCACTATGCTGCGAATTTAAACTAAATAGCTAATAAATTAAGCAAATTTTGGCTCTGTGAAATATATTGAACTAGGATGTGAGCAAAATGGGTGAATCTTTCTTCTCAAAAGGGGGGGCCCATGCCTCAACATTTGGTTATATTGAACTGTTTCTACTAATACTACCACCCACGTTAGGCTGGATATTATTAAGACTAAATACACCACATCAGAAGTAAGTTCTTTTATAATCCATAAACTGAAAACAGCTTAATAAAGCTATTTTCCTGGTTGAACATTAGGAAAAACCTCTTTGAACCCCTCTACTTCTAATTTTAAAGTCAAAAGCATCACACAGTTGAAATAAACATTTAAAAAATAGAATCACTTAAAAGAAGTTATCTGGAAACTACATGCTAAAATGTCCAGATTCACAGTTAAGAATTAGCAGTTTATGAGATTATTTAAAAACTGTAAGAGAATGAAACTTCTATGATTTACCTATAAACAATCATTGCATTGTACGTCTTAGTTCTAAGGCTCTTTGCCAGGAATCACAGTTTAAAACAAGTTACAATCAAAGGTAAAGTGAAAGACTCAAAAAAATTATTAAGAGGAGAACTGTTTGCTTTAATATCTTCAGAAAGCATAAAAATAACTGGTGAAATGCACCAGTAAATGAGGTAAAGATCTCTGTAAAATGTTTTCCATGATTAGCTTAAAACTTAGTTTTTAACTCTGTAATTTCTTTTTATTTTTTCTTAAAAGCTTTCTAAATGGAAGTTTATTGGTTAATTTTTAATTATTTTTTAAAAAAACTTCCTTGTCTTGGGAAACATTTTAAATGAGCAGTATGAGAAAAGGAAACACTTAGACTATAGGTATAAGAAGCCTTTAAAAAGTCTTGCTGGACACGGTGGCTCACACCTGTAATTCCAGCTACCCAAGAAGCTTGAGGCAGGAGGATTGCTAGTTACAGGGCAGTTTGGGCAATTTACTAAGACCTTGACTCACTCACCCACTCACTCACTCACTCAACTCACTCAATTAATCAATAAAAAGTAACAGGGATGCAGCTCAGTTGTGGAGCACTTACCTAGCAATGTGTAAAGCACTGGGTTCAGTCCCCAGCACCACATATACAGTGCTTTGATTTCTATATTAGATTATAATAATTTTTAGGCCAGATTAAACATCACCAGACATAATGAAAGTTCTATGTGATATTTAAGAATGGAGTTGCCACAAACAACATGCTTTACCAGTTACTTAGGGACAAATAAACTAAGCCAAGGAAGAGAACCTTAACACAAATGTTGGCATCACTGTCTCTATTAAGTAAAAGGTTGATGAAGAACTGAACTGGTTTATAGTCACTGATGAAATGAAGTTTTAAAGAAACATGTGGGCATGTCAAATGCCTCTTGGTTGAGAAATAAGGCCCTTTTAATTTTGTGGGTATGAGAGACAGAGGTAAAAGAGGAGAAACTAGGGAAAGTCTGAAGAAATCAAAGTAGAAACTACAATTCTTTGACTCAAGACCTATAGGGTCTACCATAAGGTTATTAAAATAAGAGAATCTGAGAGAAAACATGTGTTTCAAGAAGTGGGTCTAATAATATTTTACTAGTTAGGTATATAAACAAAACAATTCAGTTACTCTAAAATGTAATAGACTTCTTCTAAGAGGAAACCTTGAGGTAGGTTAGAAAAATGGCAACAAAGAATGCTTGTTTCAGTGCTGTGAAAGAGAAGTGTAATGTCCAGAACTCCTTACACCAAACACTCATTGGTTCTTGCCTGAGAGCAATTGAGAGTTTCTGATCAACATCAAGTCCTTCTCCAGAATTTTTGTTAAAACCATGAAACAATCAATATTCTAAAATGTGATTATTTGCTACTGCAGTACAGCAGGATGTTTGCGTAAAAGACAAAATAATCACCTCATTTCTGCCTCTGAGGAAGTTATGAGGTGTCCCGATTACTCAAAAGTAAACTCAAGTTGCCATGCTTAGTTCATTCTGCAACAACACAGGCTAGAGTTCCCAGCAGGTTCACCAAAACTAGGGTCCAAATCTTCACAATGTGACTATTTTGTGGGCAACAGGAAGAATATTAATACTAGACAATCATTTAAATTTGAGTGAAGGGGCTGGGGAGATAGCTCAGCAGGTAGACTGCTTGCCTCACAAGCACAAGGCCCTGAGTTCGATCCCCAATACGAAAAAAAAAAAAAAAAAAAAAAAAAAATTGAGTGAAAATAACATGTAAATGGAAGGTTATTCATGCCACAAATACCTTTATTAATGGGACAGAGCTCCTTTCTTAATAGTCTGAAATAAAATGTTGAACAACTCTTAATAAACAGGAAGTTATTTTTTTCTTTAAATATCAAATATTGCTTTCTAAACATTTTAAATACTGTCTTCTCAATAAAGGAATTAAAGACATTAGAAATACAAGGCAAAAAAGACAGCAATACAATTTGGGAGATGGAAGAAGAATGTGTTGGAGGGAGTTATTTTGAACAGCAGAGAAAACAATTTTACAACACACTGCCCTAATTCATGCAAATAGATAACCAAATCAGCTGGAAAAAAGCCAGTAGAAGAAAAAATACACATCAATAATTAAGATATTTTCTGAAAAATGGTTTTAGTTAATTCTTAGTCAATTAACTTTATTTACTGATTAAGTTAAGTGATAATAATATAGTTGTTGCTGCTCTGTTAATAAGCAGACAACAAAACAGAATAAGGCATAGTTTACTTTGGTAATCTAGTAATTATTAATTAGGCATAACTATAATTCAGAGAATACCTAGTGAAATAAGATGCTTTTGAATATGCTATTATTCTAACTAATAAATTCTTCAGGGGTATGAAAAAATGAGTAAAAGAAAAAATCAGAAAAATTATGTAAAATACATTATTATGCATACTTTAAAAGATTTATCAACAATTTTTTTTTCATAAACATACTTTCACACATTGTTGCTATTAAAAAAAAAACTATAGGGGCTGGGGAGATAGCTCAGTCAGTAGAGTGCCTGCCTTGTAAGCACAAGGCTGTGGGTTCGATCCCCAGCACCAAAAAAAAAAAAAAAAAAAAAAAAAAAAAAAAAAAATTGTTCTTTGGAGATTTAGTGGATATTTTTGATGGGATTAGATATGAATTCTTATAGCTGCCATGAAACATTAGAAAATATAGAGTGAATCATAATCTATTCAAAGAGATCTGAACTACCTTTACACTTAAGAGTGCCTGACAACTCTAAAAATAAATAATGCAGACGATTTACATTGTGATAGGCCAAGGAGTATGTGTTATAAACTAAATTTTACTTAGCAACAGACTTCAAATTCAGTATTAAAACTGTTTGAAATTTTGTCTGAGGTAATAAAAAGATCATAGACAGGCATATGGTGGTGCATATCTGTAATCCTAGTTATTCAGAGGCTGAAGCAGGAGGATCACAAATTTGAGGCCAGTCTCAGCAACTTAGCAAGTCCCTGCCTCAAAATGAAAAATAAAAAGGGCTGGGGATGTAGCTCAGCCATCAAGTGTCCCTGGGTTAGATCTTCAGTCTCTTATACTGTGAGATCGAAATATATATAGATAAATATATATTACATTATTATATTACATATATTACTACATATATAATATATATGTGTGTGTGTATACACACATGTATGAATGAGAGTGCTCATACAACAATTTGATAGAATAAAATGATTATTTTACATTAATGTTATACTACTGAGGTAGAAATGCTAAGTCAATTATTTTAGGAGTTTTTAATCACTTAAGTAACAGAATAAACTAGATATTTTGAGATTGGACCAAAGTGTTTTTCAGGAACCAGCTAAACTTCAAGTCTACCATTAAACAATTATGAAACCAAAGTGATCAATGAACTATTCGGGTAAGAGGTAGTAGTAGCATATAAAAACAGAAATATCTGAAATGTGTCAACTTATCTTTCTTCTTAAATACTGCTTTCTATACTGTATATCACACAGGAATCAAGAGCTAAATTCTGGCTTTGCTACCTATTAGTAAGTTTTAAATTACTTAAATTCTAAGCAATAGTTTCCTTCTCTGTTAAACAAGAAATATTTTCTTGCTTACTACATACAGCAAGAAAAAAAAAAACTATATACCTAGGCATTTGAAATTAAATACTATGCAAAAAATCAAGGTTGTATTATTACCTTCTTATATTTATAACTATCTGCAACTACATATTTATTAGAACTTACCCACAGAAAGGCAGACTGGCTTATTCTCAAGAAACTAGAGGGGCAATCGATAAAAGCACAGAGGCTAGAACAGAAATATTACTCTAGTGGAAATTAAATTAGTAGAATAAAGGGAATGCAGGAAATACTTTTGTTTCCTATATGTGTAAGTCTTCTGTATGACTAGTGTGTCCTATATGTCCAAGACAATTATGAAATTCATTTTCATCTTTTTTTTTTGTACCAGGGATTGAACTCAGGGGCACTCATCTGAGCCACATCCCCAGCCCTATTTTGTATTTTATTTAGAGACAGGGTCGCACTGAGTTGCTTAATGCCTCCCTGTTGCTGAGGCTGGCTTTGAACTTGCGATCCTCCTGTCTCAGCCTCAGTAGGCACTGGGATTACAGGAAATGTGCTACCATGCCTGACAACTTTCACCAGATTTTGATCCCTTATAATTGGTATGAAACTAGGCATAGGTGGCACTAGGTTCACATCTCATCACAGGTTTTTTTTTGGCATGTGCATAACACTGCTCACTCTGTCACATACTTTTGATCTTTTTCTCTCCCTCCTTCCCTCCTTAGGGATCTATTTCTTTTCACTGCCTACAGGCCTAAACATCAAAAGCACCATACGCAGAAATGATTAAACTATGAAACTAGAGAAGTAAAATAGAAATTAGTTTGTTTTTTTTTTAATAAAATAAATGAGAAACTGGTACTTTCCCTCCTGCATTAGGCAGAAAAGAAAAATGTTTCAAGCACAAAAAGACTGAATATTGCCACCCTAAGGGCATCCAAAATACATGGTAATGAAAGTTTTCAAACTCTACACAAGGGAGTGAATTTTACTTATAATTTAAAATTATTTGTTCTACATCGGTGCCTAGTAGGAGAGTAAGCAATAAAAGCAATGATCTTTTTATTAATGGCAAGTCCCTTTGATCTTTTTATTGAAGTGATTACTAAGGTAATTTCTCCTAAATACAGAACTACTTGATATTAATCAGGCAAATGAAGTTAAACAGAACCAATATTTATGGTTTGATTAAGCATGTCCCCATTTTAGTTTAAACTGCTATAGCATCCTGAAATGCTCCACTTCTTACTGCCTAGGTGTTAAGTAATAGGTGAAGGTAGAAAAACTTAAGTGGAAAATCACCTTTAACCACAAAGGCACAGCGAAAGTACATTTTCCAAATGCTATAAAGCTAACACACAAAATGTCATGTATATTCCTAAAAGCATTTGAGTTTCTGAAGACAATCCTGACAATTACTTACCTTTATCCTTCTCTTTCAGCTGAAAACCAGCAAGGATTGAATGTAAATTTTTCTATTTAGAAGTATATATTTGCCCAATGTTTTGTGCCTCCTGAAGAAATACTATTCTTAAACTGTGTTAATCTAGATACTTACTCATAATAGCTGAGTCAATAATTAAACAGTTTGTCTATGTAAAATTTTTACACTTAAACACTAAACAGTCAGTACAAATTGTGAATTTTGAGAGGATTTGTTAGGAGAGAGAGAGTATTAAAGCACAAACACATAATAAGAAGATATTAAAATGCTATTTTGTCTTTAGGAAGCTCATATGCAATTTGTATAGTAAATATTCAACAACTGCCTAAGGAATTATCAAGTTTCTTTTCTTTTTTTTCTTTTTGAGGTGCTAGGGATTGAACCCAGGGCCTTGTGCTTACAAGGCAAGCTCTATCAACTGAGCTATATCATTAGCCCTATCAAGTTTCTTAAAGACAAACTAAATCACTACAAATCACTCTTGGCTGCCACCTGGCAAAGTCAGGAAAGATAAAATTAATAAACTAAAAATACACATTATTCAAGTAAGGTTTTAAGATCATACCAAACACCAACCACATCAGAGTAATGCAATCACCAAACTATCAAATGATCATTTACTACTAAGGTGTGATTAAAAAAGGTGTGATTATAATTGAGAGAAATCTAAAACACTCCTTAAAAGTGTATTTCAAAAAGGAAAATTCAGAGGCTACTTTATGTGTTTGCATTCATCAATATATACATGCATATATAATTATCTTATGCATTATTACATATAATAGTGAAAACTGTAATTATAGATTTACAGGGCATAAAAGGAAACTCCATAGTGTTGTGCCACTGTGCCAACTCAACTTCCTCCTCTGAGCATTTATTCTGTATTCATTATGTAGAATGTTCAGAAATGTAGCTACAGTATTAGTTCCACCTATTCTACTCCTTGGCACGTCATCTAAATGGGGGAAGGTATAGAAGACAATATAACTAAATTACCTCCCATACTCTCCTTTACACAAGAATTAACTGGCTCATCTTTTATTAAAATATAAGGGGTTGGAGTTTTAGCTCAGCAGTAGAGTGCTTGCCTACTATGTGTGAGGCACTGAGTTCGGTCCTTAGCATCACATAAAAATAGATAAATAAAACAGAGGTATTGTGTCCATCTACAACTAAAAAGTATTTTAAAAAACAATAATGCCCCTTAGAAAGATAAGAGGTCATTTCCTTCACCATATAAGTTGTATCAATTCATATTTCCACACTTGAGGAAGGACTAGGCAAAATTCTGGAGTAGCAGGACAGGCCTGGTAATAATGAGAAGCAAAACACAATTTTAAATCATAGCCACATTTAAAAACTAAATCAAGGGTAGTTTGGCTGTCTGAAAATTTTAATTTCTTTCAATTAAGCAGAGAGGAAATAGAGTAAAGGAATAAAATTGTATTTGTCTGTATTTTTAAAATGCTCTCATGGGAGAGATATATCCTATTAATAAATGTTCTCCAAAGTATAGGCAGACTGTTAAGTGGTAGTGAAATATAATATTGAATAACTGAATCACACAGGGAGAAAACTCATTGAAAGGAAAGGTCTTAGTAAGCCTTTGGGCCAGGTGTAGTAGGGTATGCCTGTAATTCCAGAGTCTCAGAGGCTGAGGCAGGAGGATTTGAAGTTTGAGGCCAGCCTTAGCAATTTAGCCAATGAAATTATTTTAAAAAATCATACCATACTAATTTTTCAACTTCCTTTTTAAAATTCAACAAATTTACATCTAAAAATATAGATGTCCTTCCTGCTACATAACACATGGTGATATTCTATGGTTTATGGAAATTAATTTTATTTTTCATTTTACAAACAAAATGGGAATGATCATTCCTGATTATGCCCCTTTGAGCACATGAATTAATACATTTTCTAAGACAAATAAGTATAGACTATTTTATTCATAATATGTAGTTCATTCTTTTTTTTAATACTTATCTTCTATTTATGGTAAATGGTACTGGTTCTTCTGATATGGTAGTAATTTGAAGTTTCTTCTTTAAAAAAATGTTATATCTTTAAAGTTAGTTGATTTAAAGAAAAAAAAATTAGAGGGATACTGGAGATTGAACTCAGGGGTGCTTTACCACCAAGCTACACCCCCAGTTCTTTTTCATTTTGAGACAAAGCTTTGCTAAATTGCTGATGCTGGACTCAAACTTATGATCCTCCTGCCTTAGTCTCCCAAGTTGCTGGGATTACAGGCATGTACCACCACAAAAGGCTTCTAAAAATTTTTCAGTAATCTACAGCAGAGCGCATAAGATCTAACAGATTTTCCTCACAAGTGCTGATGCTCTGCAGTCTGACAAAGAATTTCTACCAATTGTAAAAATTATGTTTTATTTAATCATCTTAATAAAACCCCTCTTATATGGGCTCATTTTTAGATTTGGATATATTCCAAAATAAATAATACACATATAAGGACCCAGAAAATTTTTATATTTAAAATACTGACTATTGCACAAGTGTTCTATTTCTATGACTTCAGTTGGAATGACAGCTTTAAGGGAACAGCAGAAGAAAACACAAACATGTACACAGCCTCATCCTGTTATTCTAGAACCTTAATACTAAAATCTTAAGAGTATCTAAAAATACTGGGCCTCTACCAAGCCAAGAGATGATAGCTTTCCCCCCTACTAGGTCAGTCAAATAACCAAATAGTAGTATTAGTTTTGGAAAACTCCCTGGGATTATAGACTTTAGATTCTTATATATGAACAAAGAAATTTGTGTTCCCAGGACTATTTGTGCTATGGCACATGTACTCTATTGAAGGAGATCCCTACTGACTTAAAGTCTGAGTTACATGATTGCTTTTTAAGTTCCATGTCTGGAACATAGAATATATTTCTATGAAGGAATGAACATAAGAGAAAGAATTGCTAATGAACACCAAATTTTCAGTCCCCAGACATGGGAAAGGTAAAAGTCTCTATCATGGCAGTACCATTTTGTTCCAGCTGTCATTTTGGTCATTCAATTATAATGCAAAACCTTTCTATAATGCAAAACAGCAGATCTCTGCTAAAAATCGTTCAGTGGCTCATCACCACTTTTAAAGGTAAGTGAATCTGTGATCTTTCTTCATCTTCTAGTTCCTGAATTCCCACCAATACTGCCCCAGGGGCATACCCAACTTTCTTAGGTCCTCTAAAAATGTGATGATTTCTTCCACAGCCAGAGACACAATACTCTGCCACTATTCACTTAGCTAATTCCTACTTGCTCTTTAGATGTCCAAACTTGGGCTGGTTCTCTTGTATTGTTTTATACTTCTCCTAACAGCCACGTATGGTGTTTTATTAAAAATGCCTGGTTATTATTTCCCCAATTTACATGTCAGTCCCTTAGAAAGAAGACCAAATTTTCTTAAGCACTCGCAAACATTTAACAAACATCTGTTAAATGAGTGAATCAGTAATGCTCTGTGACAAGGGAAGAGTTCACCCATTTCAATGTAATCACAAATTTCTAATGTACAAATTAGACAAATGTAAGGTAAAATATGTGCCTTTCAAGCTTCTGAATAATTTTTCCATCTCTTATAAAAGGTTTCAGGCTTGAAATACACTAACCTATAGAATTGCCTACATCCTTTGAATTATCAGATCAAAATTAGTGTTCAGGGATTGGCATCAAAATAGGATAATCTCAACTAGGTTATTCCCATCAGTAATAGTAAACATCTTCTTTGTACCCAGTCAAAATGTTTTAATTTAATTTTTTCTCATTGCCAAAAGGAATATAAAAATTCTAAATATAACATACACAAATAATTTCAATAAAAATCATTATGTGTAACCATAATCATCAGGTAGAAATCTGCAAAGTTCAGAGTGAATCTATCTTTTCCTTTACCTACAACAACTGAAAAGTGAAATACAACAAAATTTTATTTGAAGAGGGGAAAAACTAATGCCATTTGTGTTTCTTGGTAGGAAAAGAAAGACAATATCTTAAGTTTTGATGGTCTGGAAAAGAATGGACCTTAACTCTCTCTGTGAAGTTGAAATTGAAATCTCAACATGCCAAACCTTGAAAGTAAGGTAGAAATTATGGTTTCTTATTCTTACAAAGATTGCACACAATAACAGAGACCGTGAAGGATCTCAACTAAGAAGCCCAAGCAAGTCAATAATATAAATGAAACAAGCACTGTAAGTTGTTTTTATGATCTTGACAGGTATGCTTTATTTGTACATAATTTTTGAAGAGTAGTTTTCCCCCAGGTCATTGAATAGAAAATAGAGAGCTCTGCTTAAATGAAGCCAATTATCCTCTATTTGAAATTAAACTTTCCTAGTGAATTAATTCAATACGTTCTGTACAGAAGTCAAGTAGTTTAAAAAAAAAAAAAGCATACAGCATAAGTTAGGTGAACAGGAAATACATTCAGAAAAGCAAACTGATCTACGAAGCCCCACAAGGTGTCCACATTCTACTCAGGCAATAAGTATATCCTATAATTATCTTAAATTCAATATAGTACATACATTCATTTTTGTTAGGATTCATGAAATTACAGTGTGAAAACATACATAGTTCAAAGAAAGACAATTCTTGTTCAGTTTTATTTTCACATATATAACACTAAAACTGGTGATACTGTTTTTGACCAAGGCTACAATTATAACAACATTCTGAGTCAGTCAGCAATTTTTCATCTAAATAAAAAAATCCTTGGGTAAAAAACACTCAAGGTTTAACAAATTTTCAATGTTTACTTATAATCTAAAAGAGTTATCTCAAAACACAGAAATATAAGTGACAGAAATATAAGGCAAGATTCCCCCTAAAGATATGTGGGCAATTTCAAAGCCTGATATATAATCACACAAATTGGTCAAAACTACATGTTTATTGTACCAGAGTAAGGGACACTGATGGCTAGGGTAGAGAAGAAAATGATCAATTAGATGTTTTCCAAGGAGACATTAGCTCTACTAGAGAACTGGATGCTGAGTTCAATTATGGCACTACACTATTATATATAACTACACTGGCTTCCTGGATTACCAGTCAGAAAGAGTTTTGGAGGCCATAACAGAAGATGGGACCAAATACCACAATACTCTCTTATATACAATAGGAAAAATATACTGTGAAAGAAAGTATAGCTTTATATATTCCTTTCTGAGTATCAGAGTAGTATGAACCTACAACTTCCATTTTTTGAGATGTGGTTTCACCATGTTGCCCAGGTTGGCCTTGTACTCCTAGGCTCAAGCAATCCTTCTGCCACAGCCTACCAAGTTGCTAAGATAACAGGTGCAAATCATCACAGATAAACCTGTAATTTTTACTGCCTGGCAGCAAGTCATTAGTGTTTAAAGTGATAGTGACAGCACTGTAGCCAATAAAGAGGATGATCTGATAAGTTGATTTTTTCCTCAAAGGTAAAGTGACAACAACTATTTATCTAGTCATCAATTCTCTGCCCTTGGTAGATCTATACTGTTTGGGTTGTAGGCAAAGCAAACAGTGTAAAGATGAGAAAGAACATAAATTGACTCAAAAGACCACTGATCAAATAAAAAAAAAAAGCAAAAAACTATTGGCAGTATAAATGCTTAAAAAAACAAAATTAGGCCATCTTTAAGGAAAACTGACAACCACTGAACCAATTCTGCTAAAAGGAAAAGATTACTGTAGGTAATTTTGAAAAGTCTGTGTACTAGGCATGGCAGAACTAGCCTGTAATCCCAGTTACTCAGAAGACCCAAGGCAGGAGGATCTGGACTTTGAATAGACTCAAGAATAGACTGGGAAACTTAGCAAGAACCTGTCTCAAAATAAAAAAGGGATGTGGATGTGGTACAGCACTTACCTAGCATACACAAGGCCCTGGGTTCAATCCCCAGAGCTGCCAAAAATAACAAGAAGTTTGGGATTACAGAACTCATCTCAATCAACTAAGGTATAAACTTAAATCAAAAATAACTTAAAAATTCAGTTTTTCTATAAATAGTCAACATTTTATAACTGACAAATACTGAATCTTCTGACTTCTAAGGAAGGTCATGCCATAAATTACAGCATGAATTAAAATAGGAGCAATCCATAAACCCAATAATTCTGCTTATAAGATTATACCCTGCAGAGATTTCTGTAAGTCCCATGAAATACATACATGAAGTTGCTATAAACAGAAAATAACCTAAATATCCAGTAGTAAATGGTCAAGTAAAATACAGCATTTATATAAAATGGAGAAACAGAAGTATTGATAATAATGTCAGTGATATGTATTTATTGACTGAAAGATGTCTTGACAGCAATACTGGTTGCAATTAGTATCTATTTGTGTAATAGGTAAAATATAATGGCACTTAAGAAAAACTCCATTATCTATACCTATAAAATCACACAGGAAATATATGATAAGCCACAGTGAATAGATGTTTCTGAGTATAGGATTTGGAAGATACTTCTTTGGGTATTTATGAATTGTGTGTGTGTGTGTTTTTAAACAGTAAATACCACTGAAAAAAGAAAAACCAAAAACGCCTACAGAACTTGTGAAAAATATTGTTAAGAGGCAAGGCCAAGAGGAACAAACATAGTACCTTAAACGGTTGGTATAGGTATCAACACAGGTCTTCATTTTGGCCAATAATGTACCAACAGAAGTTTGACACTCTGATTGTTCTTCTTCCTCTTCACCACTCTCTGTAGAAAGAGGTAACAATAGCGGCACCATGGTAGTACAAGAGGCAATGGCCCGGAGCAATTCCAGCAGAGCCCGGTAGAGTGGCACATGTCTTGCCATATCCAAAACTAAAAGGAGGAGGACACAGAAAAGCACAAAATGAGAACATGTGTAATACAAGTAAGTCCACAGCAATGCAGTTCTAACCAGATTAACTGGTCAGTTAGTAAACAGACAAATGCAACAGATGGCTATTAGGCACCAATGTACGAAGAATAGTAAGAGGTACTTGGGGAAGTGGGGAAAAAAAAAGGTGTAGAGTTGGAGGGAAAACAAGATATGTAACTAATCTGGTTATATTACACTAAAAATGATTATACAGGGTAGAAAATATAGTATGGCAATAAATGCATTACAGTATGAAGTAGAAATATATATTTAAAATTAAATTGAAACAACATTCTATGTTACATGGTGGGTTTTTACGTCTGGTGGGTTTTTAAAAATTAAATCTACTTCAACTAATCAACCTTATTAGCAAAAAAAATGTTGATTATGTTCACTTTCAGTTATTGGCAACAAATCTAATGATTTTTTTTAAAAATCACATGTATTTAAGAACAAATTCCTTATTTTAATATATAGTGTTTCTAAGGTTTTTATAAGATGTTAGGTTTGTGGCTGTATTCCACAGAAATTTACTTTTGTTTCTTATATGAGATAAAGACTAAGAACTTTTTTCCAACACCAGTTACTGAATAGTCATCCCATAACATTTCCTGAAAACATGTTGCTAGACAGGATGTGAACACAGCAGTGAAGACAACAAAATTCCTACTTTCATGCATCTTATATTCTAGGTGAAGGTCAAATAAATATAATTTTTTGCAGAAGGTAGGAGGTACTCTGAATCTTAAATCATACCCAAACAATAACATCCAAGTGATTCTATTCTATGTAACATTTTAAAAGAATAAAACAGATCTATCTTCCACATCAACATTTGAGTGACATAAACTGCAAAATATAAATGTAGATGACATTCACAAAAACTCAAATACTATTTATTTTTATAGGGAACTACATAAGAATTACATTAAGGAAAAATGTGAATTTCTAAAGTTAATTGTATATGTTTCACTATATATGTATATACAAATGGATAAGCCTGAAAGTAAAACATTGCTGATAAGGCTATAGCCTCCTTTGATCATTTCTCTCTTTCCCTGCTCTTCATCAAGTACATCACTACGGCATATATACATGTAATTCATTTTCTGTACAATGTCATTTCTATGGGTATACTATTCTATTGAGCAGATGTACTGCCACAATTGTGAACATAAGAAACTAAGATTTAGCAAGCTGCACAAACTATCAATGAAAGCAGGAAGACCAACATTGACATCTAGGTACACCTAACTTTAGAGTTTTTTCCACTATGTCATGATTCTTCCTTATTGTCCAGTATGGATGGCAACTACTGGTCACATATGACTATCTAAGCTCAACTAAAAGTAAAAACAAAACTCTAACATTTCAGTTCCCCAAATGCACTTGCTATATTCTAAATGCTCAATAACCACACAAATCTGTACTGGATAACATAAATACAGTAGTATGCTTCCATCATACCAAAAAGTTCTCTTGGGGGTGGGGGAGCAAGAGAAGAATGGAGGAACTCTGGATTGTGTAGAGGAAAATGGGGCAAGAGGGGGTGGGGGAAGGAAAAATAGTGGACTTAGACAGATATCATTACCCTATGAACATGCGTGAATACACAAATGGTATCAATCTACATTGTGTACAAGCATAGAAAGGAAAAGTTGTACCCCATTTGTGTACAATGAATCAAAATGCAGTCTGTAAAAATAAAAATTAAAAAAAGATCTCTTGGATACTGCCACCTTGAAGAGTCAAATTCCTTACATTCTCTCTCTCTATATACATATATATATATAATATGCCATGAAAAGTTTGTGGGATAGGGGTTGACAGGAGGAAGAAAGGGAGAAAGAAGAAAAGAAAATTTATTTTCAGAAAATTGATCCTCTATTTGGGAAGCAGAAAATCCCAGAATTACTATTAATACAAAAGTTTGGAAAGTTTGTGAACATAAAATTAACAGGTATGAGTGATAAAATATATTTATTTTTAGTTGTAGGTGGACACAATACCTTTATTTTTTTTTTATGTGATGCTGAGGATCAAACTTGATGCCTCACGTATCCTAGGTTACTACTCTACCACAGAGCCACAACCCCAGCCCCAAGTGCTATTAATTTTTTATAACAAATTAACAAATGGAAAAATAAAAAAGATATTAACACAATAGTAACTCTAACCAAAAACATACAAGACCCTTATGATGAAAAACCCCCATGCTTCAGTACACTGGAGACAATTTCAACATATGTTCATAAATAAGACACGTTCAACACAGTAAAAGTGACAATTTTAAAAAATATGTGAGGCTGGGAGCATAACTCAATGGTAAAGCATGTGCTTAGCATGCACAAGGCCCTGCTGGTTCAATCCTCAGTGCATGCATGTGAACATGTACAAAGTGGGTCAAAGGTGCTTTTAGTAAAAAAACAATATTATACTGTACTTGAAAAAGCCATACTTCTCCAGTTTTTAAATGTAACTAAAACAAGTCTTAAATAAAAATTAAAATGTGGTAGGTCCCAGGACCACCCATTTGTTCAACATATTGCTAAAAGGATTAGAGGGCTCAGAGGAAGTTGTATTCATGGCTATAGTTCGTTTACTACAGTGACTGGCAAGAAGAAAAGACATTATCAGGTAGAATCTGGAATTCAGAGGTAGGCTCCCTTTTCTGGAAGATTCACAGAACATGCATTCTCCTCCAGCAGTAAAATACTGCAATATGTGTGCAGTATTTCTGCCCACAAGCTGACTCAGAAAGTCAGGAATACAGTTTTTATTGGGAGCCAGTCACATATAGCCTCTGTTAAATAGCAGCATACTCCCTCAGTTTTCCACAATCTACTTAGATTTTTAATACTTTACCACTTCAAGTAAAACAGAAGCCTTACAATCATGTATTCCCTTCTGCCCCCATCCTTATATTTATTATATGTGTGACATCAACATGTTCTCAAACTCCTAAAGAGTTTTTGGTTTCAAAATCTTATATATTTTCAAGATCGAGGAGGAGAAAAACAGTCTATTATATTTATTCATAAATTAACTACTATTATTTATTTCTGAAGTTCACATTTCACTTTGGAATTATTTCCACTTGGTTTGAAGAATTTCCTTGAGCATTTCTCTTAAAAGTTTGTCATGAATATTCTTAGTTTGGTTTCTTCTGAGAATGTATTTCACATTCCTTCCAAAAGAATATATTTCTGGTTATAGAATTCTGTGTTGACAATTCTTTCAGGCAGGTTAGATGTCATTTCACTGTCCTTTGGCTTCTATGATTTCTTATGAGAAGTCTGAAGTCACCTGAATAGTAGTTGTTCTCTTATAATACTATCATTTTCTCTGAATTCTCTTAAAATTGATTGGGTATCTTTAGTTTCATTGTGATGTTTCCAGTTACAGTTTTCTATGTTCTGACCTTGTCTGGTATTTGACAAAGTTTCTTTAATCTCAAACTTTATGTCTTTCAGCAATTTCATGTTTTCAAATATTTCTTGAAGTATTTCTCCTACATTAATCTATTTCTTCACTCCTTCCAGGACTGCAATGACAGGAGTATTGGATCTTTGATGTTATTCACAGGTCTCTGGGACTCTTCAGTTTTTTCTTTTTCAGACTGTTTAATCTAGTTTAATGTCTACTTCCTCTATATTGTGCTACAAAGTCCAGTGGGAATATGAAATTTCAAATACTTTACAATTGTAAAATTTCCATTTAATATTTTCCATGTTTCTTTCTTTCTTTTCTCCTTCCCCAAGAATATCTTTCCAGTCATTTCTTTTTCTAATGTTATAAGTGGCTACCCAAACCTCATATTACCTTGTGGACTATGTAACAGGTGCTCTTAGGTCTTCATCAAATAATTCCAATGTCTGGGTCATTTTGTGGCTGAAACCTTTTGAATGTCTATTGCCTTGTAAATTGGTCATTTCCTGACTCTCTACATGGATAATAATTTTGAATTATATCATGACTTTTTAATATTGGGTTGTAAAATTCTCAATGAACATCTAGTTCTTAATTTCTAATTACTTCTATATAAGGAGTCAGGGTTATCTAAATAAATTACTGAGTTTAGGGATAAGACAGGGAAAATACAAGACCAGCATGGATCATCTTGTAGCACCAGAAAGTAAGAAAGGTCCTCTAAAAATCAAAATCAACTAAGCCACAGTGGTCAACTAAAAAAAAAAAAAAAAAAAAAAAAAAAAAAAAAAAAAGCCAATGGCCAAAGCTAAAACTACTTGGACAATAAAACAGTAAAGTGATAAGCTCAGGTGGGGAAATAGTGCAGGTAGTGGGGAATGACTACTAATGAATTTAAGATTTCTTTGTGGATGAAAGTATTTTAAAATTAAGATTACAGTGATCGTTACAGTTCTTCAAAAATAATACTAAAACCCAATGAACTGTACATGTTAAATACATAAATTTTATAATGTGCTAATTATATACTCAAAGGCTGTTGAAAATGTTAATGTTGAAACATAACACACATATAAACAAAATACAAACTCATGGGGATATAATAACTGACTGCACAAATATGGAGGTGAGACAAACCTTTCTTTCAAAAGAATTCCAAATTCTAAATGGACATTTCAAAATCTAAATAAACTTTCCTCTCCAAGAGATGGTGCTTCATTCCCTTCCCACTGAGTGTGTGGGAATTAGTGACAATCATATAAAGAATGGAGTTTGGAAAGGAAAAAAGAGTTTCCTAATTTTCACATTGGAAAGACCTGGTAGATAGCACCTTAACCAAGTGATCAGGATGAATGAACATCACCATCAATACATTTGATCATATGCATCCTCATGTGATGTGATAGGAATAAGACTTTTATTTCTGTAGCATTTTCTCCCCTAAATCCATGACCTCAGTTACAGAAATTCTGTAAATTCTCTCTCCAACTTTCTTCATGAGCTCTCTCTCGCAGTTTCTGTAACTGAGAGGTTTCCTTCCCAGTTCCTCTGACCAGAAATACAAGTATCTCTCAGGATAGTGCTTATTTCCTTTTCAACTCTGAAATGATATCTCCATAGTTTGAAAGAGGCACTAAAAAGGTACAGATTTCCTAACACTAAGGATTTGTTAGCATAACCCATTAGGTTAAGAGTAAATATGGGCTGGGATTATGGCTCAATGGTAGAGGGCTTGCCTAGCACATGTGAGGCACTGAATTAGATCCCCAGTATCACATTTAAAAAACCAAGTAAACAAAACAAAGATATTGTGTCCATCTACAACTAAAAATAATTTAAACAGAGTAAATAATATAATGTGCCCTAAGACCTAATGTATTGTTTTCTGAAAACAAAGGAAAATATCATTTTTCAAAATGGGAGTGAGATGAAGTGAAAGTGATTCTCTAAAATAATATTCTGTCTTGCAACGGTCAAATATTTCTAACAATGAAACAGGATCTCCATCTAGTGGTCAGAGGGGCAAATGCAGGCTTACTAAATGGTATAAATTTAGCTACAATAGAGACTAGAGGAAAAAGGATCATGACCTACAAATGTGGTTTTCAGAATTACCTGGTTATAGTAAGTAGAAATCAAAGTTGAGAGAAAAATTAAAACACATGGTTTGTATGAAGATTTTTGTCATCTACCTAAGAAATCTCTCATGAAAACAACTGCCTTTTCTCTCTCTATGGCATTTTCATCACTCTTTATTATTTGGGGGGGGGGGGGGGTATGTGCTGGGATTGAACCCAGGGCCTCATGCATGCTAAGCAATTGCAATCACTAAGCCAAACCGCCATTCCTCTCCCTCATTCTTTTTGTTGTTTGACATGTTTTTCAAAATTTATTGGGTAAAGTATTATAATTCAATACACATACTACAATGTAATGATCAAATCAAGGTAATTAGCATTTCTATCTCCTCAAATATTATCATTTCTTTGTGTTGGAATCCTTCAAATGTCTCCAGTCACTCTGAAATATATTGTTGCCATATTGGGTCATATAACAATAAGACTACTTCCCTCCATCCAACTGTGTTTGGGGGCTCATTACCTACTGGCCTTTCACAATCTCTAGCCCGCCTCTCTCTTGATAATGACTCTACTCTCAACTTCTATGTTGTCAATTTTTTTTTAACTTTCTCAAATGAGTGAGAATGTGTGGTATTTGTCCTTCTCTCGCATCATTTTTTTCTTTTTCTTTTTGTTCTGGGGATTGAATCCAGGGGAGCTTTACTACTGAGTCATATCCCAAACCCTTATTATTTTTTAGTTTGAGACAGGGTCTTATTAAATTGTTCAGATTCTTGTTAAATTGAGGAGGCTAGGCTCAGTGGCTTGGGAGGCTGAGGCAAGTTCAAAACCAGGCTCAGCAACTTAGTGAGACCCTAAGCAACTCAGTGAGACCCTGTCTCTAAATAAAATACAAAATAGGGCTGGGGATGTGGATCAGTGGTTAAGCATCCCTGCATTGAATTCCTGGAACCAGAAAAGAAAAGAGGAGGCTGGCATCCAACTTGGAATCCTCCTGCCTCATCCTCTTGAATTGCTGGGATTTTAAGCATGTGTCACCACACTTGGTTTGTTCCTGGCTTATATCACTTAACGTAAAATCCTCTAGTTTCTTCTATGTTGCTATAAATGACAGGATTTCATCTTCTTAATGGCAAATATGTCACTTTTCAAAATCCATTTATTTGTCATATGAACATCTTGGTCAATTCCTTCCCCATATCTTGACTATTATGAATAGTGCTGCAGAAAACATAGGTGTATAGAATCTGATAAAATGATTTCATTTCTTTTGGCTATGGACATGTGCACACATACAAGCACAGTAGAGGGACTGCTGCATCATATGGTAATTCTATTTTCATTTTGCTGAGGAACCTCTAGTGGTTGCACTAATTAGACAAATGCTATTGTATGAAACTAAAAAGCTGCTGCACAGCAAAGTAAACAATCAAGAGAAAACCTTCAGAGACTATTTTTACAGACTATCTGACAAGGGGTTAATATCTAGAATATAAAAGGAACTCAACAGCAAGAAAAACAACAAAGTAATCCAATTTAAAAATGGGCAAAGATTTGAATAGACATTTCTCAAAACAAGATATAAAAGTGACCAACAAATACGTGAAGAAATATTAAACATCATTAATCATCAGGGAAATACAAAGCAAAACCACAAAAATGTCATCCCAGTTACAATGACTACTATCAAAAGGCAAAAAGTAAAAACATGTTGATGGGAGTGTGGAGAAAGGGAGCTCTTATATGTTTTGGAATTTACCATTCCTTTGAAAAATGGTACTGGAGATAAACTATCCTAAAATTTTTTATACACTTACTTGTTTCACCACCTACCTTGACCTTGAAGCTGTGGCTTCAAATCTATTGTTTTATTTATATTTTTTTCTGTACTGTTTTTCAGACCAACTGTCTCACTGATCTTACTGAATTTGGCTCTTGGAAGAAAAGTCCAAATTATTATATGTTTTAAATTTCTAGTTTGTTACATATAGATGGCCAACACAGAATTATGTTATTGATTCACTGTTAATTAAAAGTGCAAACCCCAAGAAGGAATACTAACATATTTCTATCATGAAAAGAACTATTAGGTTAGTGTCAAATTCATTCTTCTATCTTAAATAACTGAAACCATGCTGCAAAACCTTTGCTAAATCTGAGTAATTTTGCCTAAATATGAAAAATCATACTACTATGGCACCAAACACTTTAAAAAAGGTTTCCATTCATTTAAACAAAACAGGTCTCTAAATTTCCTCTCCACCCATTTTTAGGCCTATACTAAGAAGCCAATTTATGAAAAGGTTATAGCAGCTAGGCGTGGTGGTGTACACCTATAATCCCAGCTACTTGGGAGGCTGAGGCAGGAAAAAGAAGAATCACAGATGCACTGGAGAAGTAGCCGGTGACAGAGATGCCCTTGGGTTCAATCCCCAATGTCCCCAGAAAATAAAAAAAATTAAAAAAAAGAAGATCATAGTAGGAAAACTACTATTATGTCATTATTAAATATTCCTGCTACAGTGAATTCACAAAAGATGAAATGTACAGAATTTATCCCAACAATACTAAACCAGTTTAAAGGTCTGGATACATAAATGCTCAAATTTTAAGATTTTACAAATAAAAGTAACTGTCTAAAATTAACAAATTGGTTAAAACAATGGCATAGTCATTATTATGCTACAAATAAAATAACTGTTAAGAGAATCATTTAATGACTAAATTGCTAAATATAATCAGTTACCTACCTCTGGAGAATAGGATCAGTGTCTCAGTTATAGAATTGTTAGAAGTCATTTTTGAAAAAAGGGTGTCCTTCTCCCCAAGGAACTTGTATACTCCCTCTATTCTGGTAATAATTTTGCAACTGACAATATTCTCTTTCCAACTTTGATGCAAAGATGTTCAGAGCTACAAGTGAAGATCAACTTTATGTGCAATTACTGTTGATCCTTTTGGCCAGCATAGTATTATTATTTAAAATATTTAGGCCAATTTAAAAACTTCTGTCAAAATAGAATAGACTTATGTAACCTGCTACATTGTGAGCTTTCTCCATTGAAAACTTGGGAAGGTTTTATTAAAATAAGGAACAAACTCTGGTACTCATATCGATCTTTAACAGTAATTAAGAAGAAAAGTTTAAAATATCTGCAAAATAGCTACTTAGCACCAGGAGAAAAGGGCAAAGGGGAATGAGGGTAAAGGCAAGAAACCACATTAGGTAATCAAAGGTTACCAGAAAACCAGTCTTTAATCTGAAAAGACTGCACCAACACTACAGGTCTCTATATTTTCTTGTCTTGCTCATCAATCATTTAAAAACATGTAACAGAATGGAAATATGTAGTATTTTCCTATAGCTCTTACAAGAACCTATTACTTTGGTTTCTGTTTTTGAATATGCTAGCAACTGTAAGTAAACATTCTCATCCCTTAAATCCAAGGTCTCAAGCAAAATTATTAGTATTGTTTGCACACTTAAAAATCAACCTGTTGGATTGTGGATATAGCTCAGCTAACACTGTGTAAAGCCCAGAGTTTGACCCCCTTTCTGCATAAAACAAAAACCAAAAACCAAAACTAACTTAGAGAATCTTCTATAAATGGCCTGTATTCTGTAAAAAATATTAATATCAAGAAAGACAAAGGCTGGGTTGGAGTTGTGGCTCAGTGGTAGAGCACTTGCCTGTCATGTGTAAGGCCCTGGATTCACTATTCAGTACCACATATAAATAAATAAAATAAAAGATTCACTGACAACTAAAAAAATATTTAAAAAAAAAAGACAAAGGTTGGAAACTCAGATTTTTTTGAATCAATAGAGTCATGACAACTAAATAAAGCAAAAGATTCTGAGCTGAATACTATAACCTAAAAAACATTGCCAATAATAAATTAAATGGAATTATTACAAAATTTAGAAATGGACTTTTAGACTAATTTTCTAAAATAGGCATTTTATGAAGTTTAGGAAAACTGGCGAGATAACTTGTTCAGATTTTTAAATGCCAATTTAAAAAGTTAATAATTAATATTTTAGCTAAATTTGATAATTATATAATTAACTTACACTTACTTATTACACATAAAAAATATTAGGCCATATTTTCCTGACCTACCTTGCTTCTCACAAACTAAAAGTCAGAAAATATTCCAAACTCAAGAATAATACTCCTATTACTGAAAGCATCATTTAAGAGGCATGCCATCTAACCTATTTACCACAGCTAAGTTAACAATTTTATACTAATTTATCTTAAAGTATTATTATTATCATCTTGGGGGTACTAGGGATTGAACCCAGGGGTGCTCTACCACTAAACCACATCCCCAGCCCTTTTAACTTTGAGACTTGTGATCCTCCTGCTTTAGCCTCCTGAGACACTGAGATTACACATGTGCATTACCAAGCAGGCTTAAGAGTATTATTTCAAAATAAATTTTTGGTATCACATTCAAGTTCAAATGTATGACTTAAAATTATATCATCACTTAGACAAAATACCAGATTTACGAACATCTAAACTCAGTATGAAGAAATTCCTATTGTAGGAAAATACTAAGTTGGAAAAAGAAAAATCAAACTCTGATCTATCACATAAGATTACCAAATATTATACCTTTCTTATTACCACACCATTTCTTTTTTCTTCGTTTTAAGACAGGGTTGGGCTCATTTGCCTAGGTTGGCCTACAACTCAGGATCCTCTTCCCTTAGACTGGATTACAGATGTGTACCACCATAACCAGCATTAAGATACACATCTTATCAGAAAGCACACTTTTATATAAACTGATTATTTTAAATATTATATAGTTTGCATAATAACTTTTTTGATCCTAAACCATAAAGATAAAATTTTGCTCAGTGTTATACAAAGAGTGAATTTTAAAACACAAAAATTTAAGTTGTTTTGGTAGGCAATATTTCTTGAAAGTTAAAGGGATTAATAAAATTTTAATGATAGAGAAAATGAGAAGAGAAACCTTTTCTCACTCTATTCAACTGTTCTATGTGATCCAGTATTAAATTTTATATAATATCCAGTATTTTACTTAATCACAAAACATTCTGCATGTGTCATTACTTAAAAAAAATCTGATGTATGAAACAAGTCAATCTAAAAAAAGTCTTAATAACAATCACCTCAATACCTTCATGAAGAAATTTAAGCCAGACTGATGTTCTTTTGAAGCACAATAATTTCCATGATAGTAGAGAATATAAGCAGTAATTTTTTTTCAAATACAAGTACCTTTTCCTTCCACCAAACTGTGCAACATAGCTGCCACAAACCTAGACTACTCTGAGATTCAGTTCCACTGTTTTCCTTATATATTCCTAACAAACTAGTAAAATGCATAAATGTTTACTTTCATGAGTAATAATATAAACTAAAAGAGATAAGGGTAAGAATAAAACAGTTAAAATAAAAATCAAACGTAAAGGTCCTGATTCAAAGAAGTGAACTACTTGTTTTTGTTGTCAATATTGTGTTTCTGAGTCTCATATAACTTTCTATGCCTGTTTTGAAAAGAACACAATTCTTGAAAAATAATTCCACAAAAAAGAAATAATAAATTAATACCAATCAGTTGCATACTGACAAAATAAGTACCTATGATATTTTTATTGAATTTAAAAATTAATCCCTTTATTATTAAGTACTTGTGCACTTGAATGACTTATCTTTCTTCAAAAGATATTACTATTGTCTAACATGGTGTGGTGGTGTGTATCTGTAATTCTAGTAACTCAAGAGGTTCAGACAGAGGATCACAGGTTTGAGGCCAGCCTTAGCAACCTAGCAAGCCCCTGTCTCAAAATAAAAAAAGGTTTGGGGATGTAGCTCAATGGAAAAGAGCTCCTGGGTTCAATCCACTTGAGGAGGAGAACCTACTGTGTATCATTTCATAGTTGGAATTTTAAAAAACTATAAAATGCATAGAGGTTCCACCATATTAAGCACATTTTGATCATGAAACCAGTACATACTGTCATGAAGTTTCTAGCCTTTGTTCTATCATTTTTGGTTATTAAAAGAAAGAAACATATGCTCATAGGCAAAGACAAAGGAATCATGAAAATTTTTATTCCAAGTTCTAGAACAGGTGATGGCACAATATTGAATTAAGGGCACTAAAATCAATTATTTTCAGAAAAATTATTAAGAAATAAATCCACTGACTATGCCAATTAAACCTTATTATTATTTAAGTTGATAATGATAAAATAAACAAAAATATTCATCCACAAAGATATTTCAAAGGAACAATTACGAAGTTTTGTAACTGTTTGATTTACCTGAATCATTTCGGAGGTAAGATGACATGGCTGGTATAAGGCAGGACTGACTGAGAAGCTCTAGAAGTACAGACGGCAGGGCATTACTGTTCTGTCCTCTACTCTCATGAGATGACTGAGCTTCTCCATTTACTGCACCACTAACAGGATTTATGTAACTTGCAAGAACCTGAAAATTTAAATTATTCGAAGTAAATTGGATTTTAGCTTCGCATACTTTAAAAACGTGTACATTACGTTACAGATTCAATCTGAATATTCAAAAGTGCATATTTTCTATTCAATATCTTACATTATGTTTTGAAAATTAGATACCTTCTGCTTAAATTTTCAAAAGGAAAAGATCTATTTTGCCTGAGAGTGTTATTGACAAAGCATGGTGCACCATATTTGACTACACACAGAGAAGTGATTCATTTAAGGGCACAAACTTAAAAGCTTAGTAGCAACTCATATTATACACAGTGTTTTATTGAATAGGTTCAGATAACAGTCTGAGAGTGTTGGGATCTTAAGATGTCTATATTACTCTGACTGTATCATTCTAGAAATGCAGAAAGCAACACTCAAAAAGACTTTATAAACTTCAATTAATTGATGCAGGAACTAACACTAATCTTTAATTCTCTTTCTCACTTCTGTGGTATCAAGGCTTTTTATGCTAGTTCAACTTGCCTGACCCTAGAAGCATCACAGACCATTTGAAAACAAAAGTATAATGGTGATAGGGATGTAGCTCATTGGTGGAGCATGCACAAAGCCCAGAGTTCAATGTCTATTAACAATAAAAAGTAAATAAACAGATAACATTTAATACAAGAGTCCAGATACAACATGTTAAAATGAGATGATGACTAGAAGAAGGGTGATATGTGCATTTTCCAGTTATAGAAGAATTTTATACTTGTCAGCTTCCTTTCAGTGAAGAAACTGAGAAGGAACAAATTTAGAATCATAAGCAGGGAAGAGCAATCTTTGTCAATAACATCTAAGAATGTACTGGGAGAAGAGAGTACAAGTGGGCATAAAAGTAGCTGAAGATGAGTTGGATGAGTCCATCAGTACAAATACAGAAAATAATGGTAGCTATAATATGGTCTTCACAAATTTACCTGCAGAAGACAGGTGACGTGTTCCTCTTCCAGTCTTTGTTTAGTTAAGGCTTGTTCCACATCCCACCCAGAAGCTGTAGAACCTGTTCCAAAGCCAGTTCCTTTGGCCCAATATAACTGCTGTTCTTCTGTTGATGTAGGGTTATGAGAGCTTGACACCTGTGGCTTATGGCAATAAGAAGTAAAAATTTATTACTATGGGTTTTATTTATCTTCAGAAATATTTCTTACTGACAATGTAAAACAGTTCAGCCATTATGGAAAAATAGTTATAAGATTATAAAAAAAATTAAACATTGAATTATTATGACTTCTATGTATACACCCCAAAGAAAAGAAAATTAGTATTAAAACAAAGACATATATACATGTGGTCATAATAGCACTATTTATAATAGTCAAAAAACAGAAAGAATCCAAATGTCTAATGGATGAATAGACAAGTAAATACAATGGAATATTATTTAGCCATAAAAAGTAATGGAGTACTAAAGCACGCTATGTGGATAAACCTCAAAAAAACCTTTGCTAAGTGAAAGAAGATGGAAAATGTAATATATTGTAAAATTCCATTTATATGAAATATCTAGTATAGGTAAATGCACAGTGACAGAATGCAAACTGTACTTTCAAAGGGAAAGAAGGGGAAAATGGAAATATAAAAAATAAATGATAAATTAAAAAAAAATCATCTCAAATCACTTTGAGAGTCCAAAGAATCAATCAATGACTCCAAGACAGAGAAAACAGAAAAAGGAAACAGAGATAAGCCAGATTCTTTTAGAATGAACCCAGCAAAAAGACTATCACAATGATGTTTCCAATCATAATAATTGAGATTACTATTTACAGGAGTTAAATCTTAATTTCTTTCTTGTTCAGAATGTCAAGTATAGAAATACCTCAAATATTAAAAATAAGAATGGTGTGGAGACAGAAAATGATGAATTATAAACCTCACCCCTCCCCTCCTGCCATAAAGGTGAATTCTTTATTATTATTTATGGAAATTGTAAAATTAATTCTGGAACAAGAATCTTTCTGTAAAGAATTTCCATTAAATTCAACATATCACATACCCTCAAAACATTTGCAATTAAATGTTAGTTTCAACAGGAACTCACAAGCAGCATCAATACTTTTTGTTTCCATGGAAATACTGGCTAAGGAAAAAATCATATGCAGAAAAATTTTTTGGGGGGTGTGCAAAGGTAATGGGGATTTAATCCAGTCATGCTCTGCCAGTGAGTGAACTATATCTCAGCCCTTTTTTTATTTTAAGACAAAGTCTCACTAAGTTGTGAAGGATGGTTTAGAAATCTTAATACTCCTGTCTCAGCTTTCTTTGAGTCAAAGATTACAGATACAACTCACTGCACCAAGTACAGAAATACCATTTTTACAAATTGATATTTGTACTGTGAATATATGACTGAGAAATTCCATCTTTTACTTTATAAAAACTGTTAAATGAATAAAATTCCATTACCAGATAAACATTTTCTAGAATAATCAATGTTACTAAAAACAGCTATTTTTATTTAAAAAAATTTTTTTTAGTTGTTGATGGACCTTTATTTTATTTATTTATATGTGGTGTGATAAATGAACCCAGTGCCTCACACATGCTAGGCAGATGCTCTACCACTGAGCTACAACCCTAACTCAGCTATTTATTTGTAAAAAAATCTAAACAATAACATATCAAGCTGTGCAGGTGACACGTGCCTGTCCCAACACTCAGGGGACTGAGTGAGGCAGGAAGATCACTTGCGCTCAAGAGGTCAAGAACAGTCTGGGAACACAGCAAGATCACACCTCAAAACTGAAACAAAAATCTCTCAAGTAAAGTTAAGATACACACAGAAAGAGCTGGGCACAGTGGTGCGTGCCTGTAATCATGGCAGCTCAGGAGTCTAAGGCAGAAGGATCACGAGTTTAGAGACAGTCTTAGCAACGGCAAGCAATTCAGTGAGACCGTCTCTAATTTAAAAATACAAAATAGGGCTGGGAATGTGGCTCAGTGGTTGAATGCCCCTGAGTTCAAACTCTGGTATAAAACAAAACAAAACAAAACAAAACAAAAAAACAGAACACAAAACAAACATGTAAAGCTTAATGGATTATTACAGTGTAAACACTATTAACTACACAGGTCAGGAATTGGATCACTGTCCCCCAGAAAGTCCCCTCATTCCATGTTCCCCTCACACCCTCTTTTCTCCACAAAGTTAACCATCATCCTGATTTTTATTAAGATATACTTGCCACTTATTAAGTTTTGATTTGTACTTTTTTGATAACTAATAAAGGAAATCATCTTTTCACATTTATTGGATATTTACATAGTTTTTTGGGAAATGCCATTAAAACTTTCACCCTTTTTTAACTGGGTTGTATTCCTTTGCCTTTTTGAAGATCTTTACATATTCTGGATGTATGTTCTTTATTGGATCTATCAATCACCTTCCTATCTAACGATGTATCATTCTGTGGCTCACCTTTTCATTTTAGCAGTTTTTAATGATGTTAGAAAACAAACCTTAAGTGAGATAGGGGATGGGGACAGGTTGGTCATGTTACAGTTAGATAGGAGGAATGAGATCTAGTGTTCCTACTGCATAGTAGAGTGACTATAATTGACAATAACATATTTCAAAATAACTAGAAGTAAGAATTTTAAATGTTTTTATCAAAAAGAAATGATCTGTTTTAGGTGGCAGATATGCTAATTACCATGATTTGATCATAACATAAAGTATATATACATCCAAATATTATATTCAAAAATATATGACTACGTATCAATTTTAACATAATTGTCTTTTTTCAATTTTTCCTTCTTTTGCCTTTTTAGCACCCTACTATAAAATCCATCATAATTGCGTTTTATTAATAAAATAGGTATTGCTCTTTTTTTTGAACCATGAACTGAATCCAGAGGTGTTTAACCACCAATTCACACCTCCACCCGTTTTTATTTTTTATTTTGAGACAGGGTCTTGCTAAGTTGCTTAGGGTCTTGATAAGTTGACAAGGCAGGCTTTGAACCTGTGGTCCTCCTGCCTCAGTCTCCCAAGCTGCAGGGATTACAGGTGCATATATTTTTAATATAGTGTAAACATTCAGATCTATTGACCCCTTAAAATTACTTTTTGCTTACAGAATCCAGCAGAGCTTAAAGATTTTTTTGTTCTATACTGATATTAACTCATCTACTACCATATATTGATAAGACTATACTTAATTCATTATGTTGCAGTTACACGTCATATATCAGATAATCATTTATATATGGGCTTTAGTCTCTACTTTTTCCTAGACTTCTATCTATCCTTGTAATGGCACTACAGTTTCACAGTAAACTTTGATCTATGGCAGTATGAGATGGCTAGACCTGTAGTTCTTTGAAACTGCATGGACAATCAACTTGTCAACTTACTCCAAAAGGAAATCTGGATCGTAACAAACTTATAGATTAACTTGGAAAAGAATATTATTGTACTGTTGTAGTTTCTAGAGATAAACATAGGCAAAGACATTACTTTCAAGTGCTTTTCTGAAAAATTCATGTATTTTATGAAGAGATTTTGTACATAGTTTTCGGATGTATTCATAGGAATCTTCTATTTCAGATGCTACTCTAAAAAATTTCTTGAAAACTTTTTTTTTTTGCCTGTTATTGTTAAATAATCAGTTATTTCCATATATTCATTCTTTTGAGTATTGGGGACTAAACTCACGGGTGTTCTACCACTAGGCTACATCCCCGGGCCTTCTTATTTTTTATTTTGAGACAGGGTCTCGCTGCGTTGCCTAGGGCCTCAAATTTGTGAGCTTCCTCCCTTGACCTCCCAAGTTGTAGGTATTAAGGCATGCACCACTGTAACTGATGGAACAATTGATTTTTATATACTGTCTCTATATATTGCATCCTCACTAATCCATTAAGCCATTGATTATTTTTAGGTTTTCCTAAAAATACAATCAAAAAATCTAGAAATAATGAGGTCCTTCTCAATCTATTTTTGTTCTTTCTTGTCTTACTACATTGAACAGAACTTACCATTCAATAGTATGATTCCCTAAAGTTCATTAAAGGAAAGGAAAATGGATCACAGCATAAATTCAAAATATCTTGACAAATGGGAAAGTTTATTAAAATTCTGAAATTTTTTGTGTTTTTCAAGTAGATGGGCTAATTTGTGACTTTCTGAAGAAGCCGAATACACAAAACAATTATAGTTTCTCTTTTAAATACCCTTATTTTAAGTGTACAAAGGGATACCCAAACCTTTGAAATACGACTTCAGAAAAGGCTTTATTTAAAAAATTTTTTTTTTAATTTAGCTTTTAATTTTTTACCGACTGCATTTTGATTCATTGTACACAAATGGGCTACATCATTTCGTTTCTAATAAACTAAAGAATTATAATTAAACCTACCTCTGTTTGATTGAGGCTAGAGTTTGGAACTCGTGGGGCATGATGGCTCAGAGCAGAGAGACAGACAAGAATGAGATGTAGTGCACCAATTTCCAATGCCATCCGCCTAAGAAGCACACCGTCATCAGTTGTCAAAGGCGTAGTGCTAAACAAGCTACGAAGGACATGGAAAGGAAGGGTTGGAAGCACGTTGGCTGATGGAGATTGCAGAATATGACCTAGATTGAAAAGAAAAGAGGACTCAAACTCAAAATATTTAAAAACACAATATGGAGCTACCATCAGGGTCAAAAATTGAATGACAATGTAATGTAAAATTATATCAATTAATTTATTACAAAACTGTAAATACTATAGATAGAATAGTAATATTTTCACATTTAATCACAAATAGTATCAGGAAAAAAGCTCTGTAGGACACAGTATACATAAATTCCAAAAACGGTTGAAATATATGCATACAATAGCTATAGATAATATAAAAATTATTATAGAACTAGAATTCAAACTAAACTGATCACTAAAAAAGAATTAAAAGCATCTTGCCATAGTAAAAATGTAACTATTTGCCTTATGAGTAGTTTCCACTATGAACAGATAGTGAGTGACTGAAATCACTTCCTTTTTAGCAATACAGTTTTCTACTATATTTTAGTCATAAGTGTTACATGCAAAGAAAGCAATGCTACATGAATGGTGAATGAGACTATTACAGAAAAGGATATAATCATGCTTTTAAAATTATTTATTTATTTATTTATTCAGCCTACTAGCACTGAACTACATCCCCAGCCCCATAATTATGCTTTTTAATAAATAGTCATCATATATTCAGTAAAATTAATGAAATGGCACAAAAGCAGTTCTTTTTTAAGGTCTATTGTCTTGCAATGTAATGTTAAAATACAATGGACTTTACCCCTTCAGCTACCTAATAAAATGTACTTTGAATAAGAGATAGCTTCAGAGTTTTAAGGTATATAAATTCACAGTTTTATTGGATTAAATGTATGTTGTGGAGTAGGGTTTAACAAAATATTCTTTCTAAATGACATATGAAAGAAATCGACCCAAAGTATGTTTTAAAAATGATGTAAGAAAATATTTATTTTTATTAATATTACTAGAATGATCATTGAGTGAATAAAGATACAACCCAAGCAAAAATCTACTTTCCTAGCCAGGTGCAGTGGCACATGCCTGTAATTCCAGCGGCTCAGGAGGGTGAGGCAGGAGGATTGAGAGTTCAAAGCCTGCCTCAGCAAATGCAAGGAGCTAAGCAACTTAGTGAGACCCTGCCTAAATAAAATACAAAGGAGAGCTGGGGATGTGGCTCAGTAGTTAAGTGCCCTTGAGTTCAATCCCCAGTACCCCTCCCTCCAGAAAAAAAAAACTACTTTGCTAGACCACCCTGTCAACCAATCTTCTTTTCCTTTCTATTAAATAATAACACCAAGCCAGTGGAAATAATCATGAACTTTCTATGATTATTCTGCATTATTATTATATAACATTATATATAACCATTTTTTAAATTCTGTTCTCTTTAATCTAAATATTGCCACCACATTCACTTTAAGTGTTATTGCATAATATATTTTAATAAATCCTCACTTTTATTTAAAAAAAAAAACTTCAGGTTCTTAGTAAGACTTTTCATGTTACCAATATCAGCTTTTAAAGTAAGCTGTTGGTACTGTCTTTTGTACAAAATTTTATCAGCTAACTTATCCCCTCTCTTGTACACTAAGCCTCCAAGTATTGCTCAAACCATTCCTTCTTTCTGAAATAACTCTTCCCAATGAAATCTCACCCATCCTTTAAGGCCCCAGCAAAAAATTCCTATGCAGTTTCATTCACACAATGCTGGGTAGTAAAGAAATAACCTCATGCTTGTGAGTATCCATATTACACTTAAGTATGTTCAAGGCCTTTAATAACTTGTTTCATCTGCATGTACTTGGTCACTGCTATGACTGGAAGACACTTGCTACTTGAGGGTAAGGTAGACTACTTAAACACTACTGAACGTTTAAATCACTCCAAAGATGTCTAGCAGTTTTTTTTTTTTTTTTTTTTTTTTTTGGGTGGTGCTGGGGATTGAACCCAGGGCCTTGTGCATGCCAGGCAAGCACTCTACCAACTGAGCTATATCCTTAGCCCCTGTCTAGCAGTTTTGTAAGCCCTCAGTAAATATGTTTTTGAACAAAACAGAAAGTTCTTTACAATTTATTACATCTTATCTTCAAACTGAGCTACCATCAACAACAAATCATCTAATAGCTGAACTATGAAAGAAATAAATGATGAATAACAAGTGATGATCTGAGTAACTCTACCCAATCTACTCATGTATATGTTGATAAATTTAATTAATAACACTAAACACTTACTTCCTTCTCCATCATCTGTCACTCCCAATACCAATCGAAGAAGGCACTGGGCATGTTTTCTCTCTTTCAGAAGCACTTCAGCATAGCCCGGAAGACGAAGAAATAATCCAAAAGCAGCCAATGAATGGGCAGGTATGGGAGACATGGTCTGTACTGCTGACTTGATAGGTGGGGGCTCAGCTGCAATGGTTTCTGGAGCTTCATAAACTAATTCCCCTGATTGTTCAATGGTCACCCATTCAAACTGATCGCTATCCTTTGGTTTTTCCTGAGTGGTAGATGTCACTACTGGAGCACTCACCTTTAAAAAAAAAAGTTGTTTGGCTGTTTATATCTTTCAACATCAGGTTCAGATTAAAGACTTCAAATAATCTCTTTAAAATATAGGATTAGAAAGAATAAAAAAGGAGACAAGCATCCAGACACCAGAAAGTACATGAAATCATGTGTATGGCACTACTAGTATCTTTATTTATTCATTCATTTATTTATTTATTTATTTATTTATTTTTTGCAGTGCTGGGGATCGAACTCAGGGACTTGTGCTTGCAACACAAGCACTCTACCAACTGAGCTATCTCCCCAGCCCTAGTATCTTTATATTAAAGTTATATTTTCTGCTTTGTAATTAAATATCTGTAGATAATCTTTGAGATTACATAAATACCTTGTTTCTCATCAAACTGATTTGCTGATATTAGCATTTTTATAATTCTTTCCTGAAACCCTACCTACCTCAGGAACTACAAAGTGTGACTTCTTAATTCTATCATTCTTTCCATATTTATTAGTTGTTATTGAACTATAAGGAAAAACATTCATTTATTTTCCATGTATGTATGTATTTTTATCAGCATGGATTTTAACTCTATAGGTTACACGGGTTACTATTACTATTAGTTACTTTGATGTCTAAGTAGAATCAGATTTGTCACTAGAATTCCTTAAAGCAGGCTTCCATCTCCTTTCAACACATTCCCATTCTTCTTCAAGCATTTCCTTGCTTTCTACTACAACATGGAACTCCAGGCTCACTAAAACTTGTTCATGGAGTCCTGGTTTCTTTTCTCCAGTGGTACTTGGAAATGAACCCAGAGTCTTCCACATGCTAGGCAAGTATTCTACCACTGGTCTACATCCCTAGTCCTATTTTAAATTTGAGACAGGGTCTCTTGCTAAGTTGCCCAGGCAGCTCTTGAATCACTTCAATTTTCCAGCTCAGACTTTTGAGCAGCTGGAATTACAGGTGTGTACCATGGCGCCCACTGAGTTCTGATTTCTTCTAGTGAAAACTGACACTGTTAGGGGGTGTCTGCTTCCAGTACCTATCAGAAAACAGATCTAGGAAATTCATCTATAAACACATATATGTATATGTGTGAATTCATATACAGACAAAATTTCTGGTATGCACTGTTCAAAAACATCAAGGCCGCTAAAAGACAATGATAGGGGAATGTTACAGATTAAAGAAGATTATAGAAACAAGACAATAAAATGTAATATATGATCCAGAACTGGCTCCTGGATCTTTACTACCCTCAAACTATGCAAAAGAAAAATGAATTTTCTTTTGGTCCTAAAGAACATTATTAGAAAAACTAGCATAATCAGAATTAGATCTGCGGCATAAAGTACTACACATCAGTATACACTTCCTGATTTTAAAAACTGCACTGTAATTATATTAAGGGAGGTTTCTGCACTTAGGAGTAAAGAAGCTTCATGTCTATAAAATGATTTTTAAAACTTTTTAAAATATTTTTTTAGTTGTCAATGGACCTTTAATTAATTAACTAACTAATTAATTTATTTATATGTGAGTACTGAGGATCGAACCCAGGGCCTCACACACGCTAGGCAAGTGCTCTACCACTGAGCCACAACCCCAGTCCATTATTTTTTTTTTTAATTTTTAAGGGAAATTCTAACCACAGTTGCCATAGAAACTTTTAATTTTGTTTAAACATCAATTTCTCTTGTACGGCTATGAATATTTCAGTGGATACAAATTAGAAGTTCCCCACTAAAGTATGTAAATTAATGAATAAAAGCAAACCTTAAGAGTTCTCCCAGCATTCATCTAAAATGGTCCCACAGAGGAAGGAAATGTGTGTATATATGCATATAATTAATCAACTAATTTACAGCTACACTAAATGTACCTGCATCCTATAAAACAGTTGCAATTTTGATATCAGCAGTTTGATCTGACAACGGAAGTTTAGGCAAAGATGACAGAAAGTGAAATACCCCAATTGTAAGAAGCTGTTCAAGGCTTTTTCACTCAGGAGTTCAATCTACTCTAACATCTTTTTTCAGCTAAATTTTTAAAGTGCTTTTATATGCACTAAAAGATAGTTTACCACTAAAGTACCTCTACAATAATAAGGAATTGGTACTTTGTTACAAAGATTTACCTTTTGGTCATCACTCAATTTTCTTTAGGATTATTTCTCAATGATGAAAACAACAACAAAATGCTCTTGGTTTATTACATTCATATTCTTTAACAAGATGAAATGTGAAGAATTTTCAACCTTAGCAAAATCAAAAACAAAATTAAGGTATGGGGTTGTAGCTCAGTGGTAAAGCACTTGCCTAGCATATGTAGGCACTGGGTTTGATCCACAACAACCCCTTAAAGTAAGGCATTGTGTACATCTACGATTAACAAATTTTTTTTTTAAATATTAAAACTGCCAGGTGCAGTGGTGCACGCCAGTAATCCCAGCAGTTCAGGAGGTTGAGGCAGGAGAATCTCAATTTCAAAGCCAGCCTCAGCAAAAGCCAGGTGCTAAGCAACTCAGTGAGACCCTGTTTCTAAATAAAATACAAAATAGGCATGGATAAATAGCACAATGGTCAAGTGTCCCTGAGTTGAATCCCTGGAACCCAAAATAATAATAATAATAAAAAAAAAAATAAAAACACTATCATAAATCACTTCCCATTCTCTTGTCACACTGACAAAAGTTTCATTTTACAATAATTAGGTATGCATCTGCTGGACACAGTGGCATAGGCCTGTAATCCCAGAGGCTCAGGAGGCTGAGGCCAAAGGACCTAGAGTTCAAAGCCATCTTCAGCAATTTAGAGAGGTGAAGGCAACTCAGTGAGACCCGTCTCTAATAAAATATAAAAAAGGGCTGGGGATGTGACTCAGTGGTTAAGCATCCCTGAGTTCCATCCCTGGTACAAAAAAAAAAAAAAAAAAGAGATGTATTCAATTCTTCATAACAACTTTTTTCATTATGGTAAATAATTGGAAATAATCAATGCGCTAAAGAATACTTACTATTCTATAACTACTGTATACATCTATACAATATAGTACACATAAGGGCAATACAAATAAAGTACTACAGGTTCAGGCATCAACAAACATTAATTTCAGAGTAGAGGTTCAGAAAAAAAGCAAACTCGAAGAATATAAAATGGTATTTATGTAAATAGCAAAAGTATTATCACACTAAATTTCTAAGGTATTATGACAGATTATTTTTAAAGTATATATTTACTTATAAATACTGGTTAATGGGCTGGGGAGATAGCTCAGTCGGTAGGGGGCTTGCTTTGCAAACACAAGGCCCTGGGTTCGATCCCCAGCACCGCAAAAAAAAATTAAAATAAAATAAAAAATAAATATTTTTTTTTAAAGTATTATACACTTCAAAAAGTCAAAATTGAAAAGTGCTTAAATATATACTTTTGCTCAAGTAACAATGTTTTATTTGTTTGGTATACTAAAAATAACTCTGGTTGGGTTGTGGCTCAGTGGTAGAGCACTTGCCTAGCATGTGTGAGGCACTGGGTTGGATTCTCAGCACCACATATAAATAAATGAATAAAATAAAGGTCTGTCAGTCTCTAAAAAAGTAATTAAAAAAAATAAAAAATAAATTTCATAAAGAGACTCTATTAAGAACCTGTTCATGTTGATTAATGTCTAGAAACAGAAAAGAGAAATGAATTATTCTAAATTCAATGAACAGGATGATTTATGTGAAAACAACTGCAGGGCTTATGGTATTCCAGCCATACAATAATGTCCTCTTAAATTCTGATACTTATATATTTGTACAGCAAACTTCCTACTTTTTAATGACTAAAAAGACATTTTCTCAAGTAGTCAAATCTTCTATTTTAATGAAAAACGGGCTTTAGTTTGAATTCAACAAACATGGGATTAATGTGATTTCAAAATCAGAGATAAGGTAATTAAGATTAAAGGATTACAAAATATGTGTATCTGACTTAATTCTCTATGAGTGTGCATAAATATACACTTCTTTTTTAGGTTTCAGTAACCTGTATTTTTCAAGGAATTTATCCATTACATCTAAAATTGTCAAACACTTGGTAGTAAAAAGTTGATTATGATATTACTTTAATATTATAAGCTATAATAATATGCTTGCTATCATTTGTATCATTCGGTCAGTTTGTGGGTTTTTTTTCCCTTAAAAGTTTTGATAGGAATTTATGAATTTTATTAAAATTTGAGCTAACAAAATGTCTAGTTTTCTTGTTTCTGTCTCTTCTTTTCTGTTTTTAATTGATTCTGATTTTACTTTAAATATTTCCTTCCTTCTTATTTTGGGTTAATTTCTCCTTTTTTCCCTAGTTTCTTAAAGTGAAAAATTATAGCAATGATCTTAAGTTTCTTCTTGTAATTAGTTTGTGGATGACTGACCTTACCATGGAGGATTCTGCCCTTATTACTAATGTGAATCCTTTATTACTAGTAGTAGTAGTAGTAGTCTTTACTCTGTATATGTTGTCCTTGACAGGACTAAAACTCAAGTTCTATCTTCTCTATGATAGCAGCTGAAATATGCATAGGCCTTTCAGTCTTCCAGTTTTGAAATGCCCTCAAAAATCCTATGTATGCAAAATTCTGCGCTAACTAAAGATGTGTAGAAATTTATATGCAGAATTCAGGGCTTTTTATCTGTGCCTCCCTCCTTTTTAAATTCCTTCCTGAACTTCCAGCTCGACTGGAAGAATCAGACTTTGGCCAATAAGAATGCAGCTATGTTTGAATTCCACCCACTAAGGGGATCTATGTACAATAGGTATAATCTCTCCAAAGAGCTCTGTATGTGAATGGGTACTAGGACCTTTAGAATTTTCTAAAACACTGGGAAAAGGCTATCCTGCTACACCCTTGGTTTTCTCCCTTGAGTTTTTCTAACACTGAATCTCAGATTTTGGCAACTTCTATCATCTGGATAGGTGAGAATTTTCTAAATTGTTAAAACTGGCTGCTTATATTCTAATAGTTCTCTCAACTGATCTGTTTTTTCTCACATTTTACTATAAATTGCAAGGAGAAAACAGGCTGTAACTTTTTAATTTTTCTTGGAAATCTCTGTTAAATAACCAACAGCATCACTTACTTATCACTTACAAGTGCTGCTTCTACATTATCTGTCAAAAATTCTTTTCCTTCCTTTAGTTTCTAAGTAACCTGTTTCTCATTTCCTTCTAAGCCTACCAGCTTTTGGGGGAGGGTAGGTACTGGGAATGAACCCAGGTTCTTGTGTGTGCTTATGCGCGCTAGGCAGGTGTTCTTCCCACTGAGCTACTCCCCCAGCCCACTATCGGCATTTCTTTTTTTTTTTTTGGGCAGGGAAGGTGAGGTACGGGGAACTGAACTCAGGGGCGTACCCAGTCCTATTTTTTGTATTTTATTTAGAGAGAGTTCTCATTAAGTTGTTTAGCACCTCACTTTTGCTGAGGCTGGCTTTGAACTCTTGATCCTTCAGCCTCAGCCACTGAAGCCACTGGGATTACTGGCCACTGAGCTTGGTCACAATCAGCATTTCTAACAGCAGTATTTCAATCAAGTTTGCTTATGACAATATAGGTATTCTTTAAGGGCAGGGTAGGCTTTCCCCATCATAATTCTCACATCCTTCTGAGCTTTTAGTGGCAGAGGCTTTACTATTCACATTTCTACCAATAATTAATTCAAAAGAATCTAGGATTTCTGTTAATTATGCTACTCAAAATTCTTTCAGTTTGTGAAATACCCAGGTCGTAAGTTATTTCCACTTTTTGCAGTACATTGTTATAGCACTACTCCACTTCCTAATACTAATCAATACAGTAAATCACACTGAATACTGAATTAGGAAAATCATTTCCATGGAGTAATAACAATTTTGAAAACTTTGCGGAGTCTTCTGATTCAAATTTTTGACTAATTATGTAACGACCTTTTTTCCAGTAAGAAATAGTTTTATTCCTCTGTCCCAATCACCTTATGATATGTGACCTCAAAATCAAAATATCTTAAACTTTTTGATAGTAGAATATCTATATAAGCAACAGCCATTTGCTGAATAGGTATTGTTGTGCATTGTTGAGTTGTATCTCCCAAAAAGATATGTTCAAGTCTTAACCTTACTGTGACGGTAACCTTATTTTGAAGTAGTCTCTGCAGATGTAACTAAGTTAAAATGAGGTAAAACTGGTATGAGAAAACAATTCAATGACTAGGGTCCTTATAAGGAGAGGAAGATTTAGAGACACAGGGAAGGCGGCCATATGAGACATAGGCAGAAAATTGGAGTAATGTAACTACAAGACAATGGATGCAAAAACTTCACAGCTATCACCGGAAGCTATGAAGAGGCAAAAAAGGATTCTTCCCTAGAGCCTTCAGAGGGAGCATGGCCTTGCTGACACCTTCATTTCAGACATACAGCCTCCTATAAATGATGAATATCTATTGTTTTAAGCCACTCAGTTTGTGTTACTATTTTAATAGTTCTGGGAAATTTATACACACAAAGTACAGAGAGAGAGTGAATAATTCCCCTACCTCATTCAACAAACATAACATGCTTTGTATTTACAACTCTCCATGCCCTACACTACCACCCAACTATTAATAAAAAAAAAAAGCATGGGAAGTATATACATCAATGACAGCACAGTAATGAGCATGTGAAAAGGTTAAATTAATACTTTTTGTAATATCTACACTGGAAATGGCATTTAAAACAGAAATATAAGTTAACACATACGGATAGCAGTACACAATATTTTATTTTTCCATTTCCAAGAACCGTAACTAATATCAGATCTAAAAGAATCACAGAAATGAGAACATTCATGTGACAGTCATAAAAATCAAGAAAAATGCTACAGCATGAAGAGTTTGGCAAATGTGGTTTGTCCACAGCATTTCTTTAGAAGCAATTAATTTTCATAAAGTTGTGTACAAACTAACCTTTGAAAGATTTATATAATGATCAAAGATTAAGGAGTACTTCAAAAAGGTTAATGCAAGTTAAAAAACAAACCAAAACAAAACAAAACAAAAAAATAAACAAACAAAAACCACACAACAGGGTCTCATCTTACCTGTTGAATTACTTCTGGATATAGCATGGGCAGTCGCTCTGCAATCAAAGCCAGTCCACCCATTCCTGCAAAAACTTGTAATGGTGACTGAATGGGACAGGTTTCAAGTAAAGATTCATCCAATATCCCATCCAAGCACTCATCACTTGGAGTGAGAGCCTCATCCTCTGGACAGCTACCAAGTAAGTCTCCATGATCTACAAATAAACAAAAAACGGAATGGGTAAGAGAAGAGCTGGGTTTTTAAAATAGCTTTTATTTTTAAAAGTTAATATGTACATTGAAGGAAAAATAAAAACACAAGCAAAGAACAAAGTCATCCAGTTAAAAGCAGCTTAGTTGAACATGTCCCTCCAGGTATTGCATATACATACACAACATCCCATTTTGTGTGACTGAGAGCTTAATGTGTATCATGCTTTTCCACGCGTCATGAATATTCACCAATTCAAAATCCCAAAACTACAAGAGTATTTTTGAAAACCATGAATTCACTACACCAACTCAATCTGTTACAAAAAATTGTAATCCTTTCTTGGGGACAAAAATTTCACTGGAGACAGAAATGGCAACAGGCCTCCAGACAGACAAATAGGCAGAATTACAACTAAAATAATGCATTCCCTTGATGCTCAATTTAAAATGAAACAATAACAAAATGCACCAAGCATGTTTCTGGGAGGGTTCATTTTCAGATTTCTATTACTAAAATATCAAGAAAGCATGTTCCCAGTGAATTAAAGTATTCCGTAGTATAGTCAGAAGATGCACACGCATCAATGGCTCACATCAAATGGACACTTGCTCCCATCTCTCCCTGTGTGCTTCTTTCTGCCCTCTCCTGCAGCCTAATGAACAAGCCCTGATACACAATGCCCAGAGGTCAACAATTCCATGTCCAAGATGGCATCTTTTCTATCGATTATAACAAAAAGATATTTACAAGTTGGCTAATTCACTAGCTCTACTTTTTATGGTACATTGTCACCTCATGACATCTAGATGCTTAGATGTTGTAGAATAAAGCATGAAATTTGTGCAAAATAAACACAAGTACTTTACCAAAACTGCACAGGTAGATCTATGGTTATAATCTAAAACTGTCTTCCAGATATGGAGATACTAGCCAAGAGCACCTCCCCTCACCCTTCCCCTTTTCTCTCTTTACCATTCCAGTGACTAAATTCAGGACTATCCCTAGCTCCGAGAGGTGGATTAATAAAGGTCATTCCCAGGAGACAGTTCTTAAGGGCTTTTTTTTTTTTTTTTTTTTTTTTTGCTACTTCTAAAACTTTGGGCATTAGAACTTACTTATCCTTTAATACCCTGCAATGTCAACTAAAATGCACATATAACAATGGCTAAACAATCTGAATTAATGTAGGGGCACAGATTGCTTCTCTGTACATGCTTTCTACTTCCCCCACCCACCATCCAGTGAACATTCAACATACTCTCCAAGTTCAGCAGTTCCATTCCCCTAAATGGCAATCATTTCTATGTAGTAATGAAAAATACTTAAAAGGACATTACTTTAGTCCTCTACTTTTACCATGTGTTGTTCACTTTTAAACATCTAGAAAGACAAGATGCTTTCAACAAGGATTTACATTTCCAACTATACATACTGTAGTACTGAATAAACTGAACACACACTTACTTAACAAAGGCTAGATTTCGAAGAAAAAAAACAAAACAAAACAAACCAAAACAAAAAAACCTTTTTTTTTTAATGACTAGAATTTGAAATTATCTTCCAAACAGGAAGAGTCTGGCTTAGAAGCCTTCCCCTTCTCATTTCTGATCAACCCAGGGTCAGATATATGCACCTATAATGCTTAGAGATGACTCCAACAATTTCACTTCCTGTATCATTTTAAGAACAGTCTTTCCTATGAATTTTAACACAGTGTACTCAATGTGTTAGTTTACTAACTCTACTTTTGTCATATACTGGCAACCTCTTTAACATCTAGCCAGACAAGGTGTAAATTAGGACTCATTTGTCCTTTATATACACTATTTACACAGCATAGTAAAACAAAATTTACAGACATCAGCTACAAAGGTCAATCTTGCTTCATAGAAAATACACTGGTATAAAGTTCTTTGCATTTTCTTTTTTTGTTTCTTCCCTGAATCAGCATAAATATAATATGTACTGCTCAGAGAAGTGTTTTGCTCATTCCATTTCCAAAACAGTTATTTCATTATGAATTTTAACAAAAAGATAACTGCAAAACGTTTTACTTACTGCCTCCACTTTTAACATACTTTGTATACTTCTAAACATCTAGAAAAACTAGATGTTTCAAATAAGGATTTAAATTTGTCCACTATGTACATAGTAGAGTTCAACAAACTACACACATGTAACCATGTTATATCTGAAAGTTTCTTCTAAGTAGGATCATTCTGGTCTAGAATGCTTCATTTCTTCCACTTTTCTCCTATGGCACATGTGTCACTCAAATGTGATGCAGATCTGTTTTTATGATAATCCTCCCATTTACAAAAGCATATATTGTTGCCCTGTCTACTCAACAAAAGAGTACAAATTCCATCAGTTATTCAGGCGTAGCTGTATTAAGGTTAAATGCCAACATGACCTTTAGATCCTTCTGATATTGCCTTCTATGGTCTTGTTATTCAAAGCACAGTCCATGGACTAGTACCATGGGTATCAACTGAGAACTTGTTTGCAATGTGCCATCTCAGGTTCTATACCAGACCTACTGAAAAAAAAATTTGCATTTTAACATGGTTCTGCAGGTAATTTCTAAGTATGCTAAAGTCGGAGAAGTACTGTCCCTTGGGCATAGTTGTAAGTTACAGTCTATGTTTTTAAAAGTCCTCAAAAAAGACTCAGCAAGTAATATGCAAACATTATAATTTAAAGTATCCAATTACGGTCAGGTATGGTGGCGCACACTTTGAAATCCAACTATTTGCGAGTTTGTGGCATGGGTACAGGAAGTTTTAAGTCAATTCAGGAAACTCAACAATACCTAGTATAAAAAGGGGGGGAGGGGGAAAGAGCTAGGGACATGGCTCTGTGGTAAAGCACCACTGGGTTCAATCTCAAGTACTAGAGAGAAAATACCAATTAGAAAAAGCAAAATAATGATAAAGATTTCTCTTACTGAAAACTAAAAACTCTACCATATTGGTTTAACTCTAAAATACTTACTTGGAAAACCAAGAGGTTAGTATGTTCGAACCTTATAAATGCTAAGTAAATAATTTAAAAAATTTAAAAATGGACACACAGTACCACCAAAAAATTGGGGAAAGGAAATATGCCCTAATGAAGAACAAAAATAGCCAGTAACTAAAAATTGAACTTTAATCATGAGAAAACTCAACATTTAAATATGATGATACTCACACTATGAAACACTACTTACAAGTATTTATAGTAGTGAAAACCCAAACAACCAAAATGTTTAAATAAATACAGCACATAAATTGTTATATTCATACCATAAAATAGGCAATAAAAATGCACATCTACAATGGAATACATGAGTAAGAAATAAAAAGAAAATGCATGATCCAAATTCTATGAGGAAAAATGTTTACATGCATGAAAAACCACTCAATACATTTAACGTATCAGTAAACTATAAACTAAAGTTCTCACATTGACTATAAAATGACAATTCACATAGTGCTCACAGTATCGTTAGAAATTAAAGCACATGTGTACATATATAAGTGATGATATGAGGAATTAACATAACAATTTTCAAATGAAATCATGGCAATTTTTAATGTTTATAAATTAAGTCAAAGGAAAAATACATTGTAAGCAGATACAATAAAAATAGTCAGTTGGGTGCAGTGGTGCACATCTGTAATCCCAGTGACTGGGGAGGTCGAGATAGAGGATTTCAAGTTCGAGACCAGCCTCAGCAATTTAGAGAGATCCTAAGCAAGTTAGCAAGACCCTGTCTCAAAAAATAAAAATGGCTGGGGGGCTAGGGATATAGCTCAGTTGGTAGAGTGCTTGCCTTGCAAGCACAAGGCCCAATTTCAATTCCCAGCACCGCAAAAAAAAAAAAGGCTGGGGATGTAGCTTAGTGGTAAAGCACCACTGGGGTTAAATCCCCAGTATCAAAAAGAAAAGGAAAGGAAATAAAACAATTAAGCCATTAACTAGAAATCTTTGCTGTATTAAAGACTATAATTTAACTTAGCATCATCCACATACCTTTTTCAGGGTGTAGTCTTTTGAAAGAATCTGTTTTTGACAGACTTGGGTCTGTGATAACTCTTGATCCCAACTTAACAGTCAGATCTATTGAACGGTAACCTTGAGGAAGTTTTCGGTCATAGAGGAGAGTTAAAAGCTGGGCAAGTGTCATTTCAGCTGGCAATGGCTGGCCTAAAAATGACATAACTAAGGTAAGTTGGAATCCAAGAGAGAGACATTTACTTGGCTTGATTTACTCAATTATGTATTATTTCTACTAAATCACAGGCAAGAGTTTGATTCTGGCATCAATTTCAAAACAATTTAAAGTGAGCTATTGTAAAGTTTACAAAAATTTACTTTACTTCTGACATGTCAACAATAATGTCCACGTGAATTGTTAATTAAAGTAGAACATCACAGGCAAAATAGAAACAATAAAACAGACATCCACAGATTGTTGATTTCTGTTACAAATCAACAATGGAAAGCTACAAAAAGAAAACCAGAGTTAGTTGGTAGTTTGATTATAATGATATGGCACAAAAATGATAAAACGGGTATTACATTGACCAATGGAAAGTTTACTGGCCAAATAATATTTTTATTGGGAAGAATGCAGTTAGTGGTCCACTATTAGTGGTATATCTGAGAGACCACTGCCAGAACTAGTTCTATAAAATTAGCCTCACATTGCTTTCTACATAACTCCTTTTATGGCGTACTAACTGCAAAAGTTAGGAAGCCAGTTAAAGTACAAGGATGTAACCTGACAGGGTTAAAGAAGATTTAAAACACATTACTCCTTTTCTGTTTATTTCTCTTGAAGGGAACTGTATGGAGAAGATATTACTAATTTATTTATTTTATCAAAAACACCTAATCAGGCTGGGGAGACAGCGCAGTTGGTAGAGTGCTTGCTTTGCAAGCACAAGGCCCTGGGTTCGATCCCCAGTACCAAAAAAAAAAAAAAAAAAAAAAAAAAAACACCTAATCAGAAATAATTCTGAGGACTACATATTTGATTTTTATAGCTGTAAGATCATTAAACATTTTTTTTTGTCTGCAGTCACAGGAGACTGAAGCAAGAGGATGGAGAGTTCAAAGACAGCCTTAACAGCGAGGAACTAAGCAACTCAGTGAGACGCTGTCTCTAAATAAAATACAAAATGGCTGGGGATGTGGCTCAGTGGTTGAATGCCCAAGTTCAATTCCTGGTACCAAAAAAAAGAGAAAAAAGAAAAGAAACAAAACAAAAGAAAAAATTTCTTTTGATGTTTAGTGATGCTTAGGTAATGTGAATATTACCTGCCAAGAGCTTGTATTACCTGCCAAGAGCTTGTGGAACAGATGAAACACTGGGACAGTAATTATTTTGTTCGCAGCCTCTGCACCTGAGGAAGCACTTCCTATCTTATCAGGTATTGTCCTCCCCCTCCTGGATGGAGGGCGAGGTGGTGTAGCAGACACAGCACGTTTAGATTGGGACTTCAACCCTAAAAGAAAACAATCTGTAAGAATCTATGTAAACAGCACACTACAAGTACAAATGTGTTTCTAAAATATTTTAATAAAATGTGCACTCCTAGCTAAGCTAAAAAAACAAAAATGTTTCTTCTAAAACAAAAACAATTTCCCAATTCTATTTGTCCTTCATGATAATCAAGAAGTGTTATCTTTCCTTGTACCTAAAACTGTTTTCCAAGAAAGTAAAAAATATTGCTGTTATAATCTGTGAGATACAGATGACCATCCATGCAGTAGAATGCAATTTTGTATAAATAAGAAATTCTGCATTAATTTTTCTCTGAGTTAGGGTAGATATTCCAATACAGAGGTTTCCTAATTGAAGAGTAATCTATGTTGAGATTGCTTATTTGTTATAAAACTATCTCTCTTATGTTAAAAACATAACCTTCCAAAATTATGAGTTATCCTTGCTGATTTTTGTTATGCTTTAACCCAATAATAAAAACTTGTTTCTCAACCAAATTTTAAATTGCATTTACTTTCTAATGAACACATCGTAAATGAAAACTAATAAATACATTTTTGTGTTCTATTAAAAGACTGTAAATCAGCCTTCTGCACTAATACATTTATTACATGAAGTTCCTGTAAATAAAATAGCTTTATTTTAAAGAAACTCAAATAAAATAAAGATTATTAAAAAACAAAAAGCATACCAGAGGCCACAACAACACTGTAATTGTCTTGAAATCCGTTTTCTGCCTTAACTTTTTCTTTCTCTTCGTGGTTTTTCTTTTCTTTGTCATCTTTTTGTTCACTAATTAGTTTAGCTGTGATACTTGGGGTATCTGTAAGAAAATATTGTCTAAAATGCACCATTTTTCCAAAACATGAAGGGAAGCAATAAATATTTTGGAAGACTATACAGGATACTGCTCCTAGATTGAGGCAAAGTAAGGGAATTTAGAAGAAATTCTGTGATGTTCAAAGCTCCCTTATAAAAATGGACAGAACCTGTTACTGTTTGTAAAGAAGGATATTTAAATTCCAATCTCTAGAAAGTATTATTACTACAATAGAGGCATGTATTACCTCTAGAGGAAGTGAAAAACCTTAAGAACAAAAATTTGCTTTAGTTTAAGCAGAGTTCATTATAACCCATACCTACATCAATTCAGTCTTTGAAGCATAAATACCAAGAAAAGACTATTAATTTAAAAGTAAGAGGGACAAAAAAAAAAAAAAAAAAAAAGAACAAAAATTAAAAATAAAAAAACTTTAGTATTGCTAGAAGAAAACAAAGGTTCAATACTTCAACATACTGGTGTCAGCACTAACTTGCTCAAACGAGAGCCCTAAAGTGCAAGAAATAACCAAGAAAGAGTAAGTGGGATGGCATTAAAATAAAAACTTTCTGCATAGCAAAGGAAACAATTAACATTGTAAAGAGGTAACCAGATTGTTTTTCTCCAGGTTTTCCTACTCGGGATCAATCCAGCACCACTGCACCTTTTGTGAGCCCAATTCTGAGAATGTGAAGCAGACAGGAAGTGCCAAAATTGAGGCAAATCTGAGGTCTCTGATTTGGAGAGAATGTAGGAGCTGTTAGCATGGTTGGTGTTTAAAATGTGACTCCAGAGGAACTTGAAGAGTCTGAAATGAGCATGCTCCAACTCTTAATTCAAAGAACCTTTTCTGAAAGATACTTTGCTACGATGAGGAAATCAAGGAAATGAGATTCCAGTCACAAAGATTCATATTAAGGAATTAACTCTTGGAGATAAAGGGAAAAGACATGTGGATCTTGGAAGATAATTATTCTAAATATACAGAGGACAACTAAAGTTGAAGGTTGTTTTTCTTAAGAGAACATCATTTGTTATTTATTTGATCAAGAATTTGAAGATTTATATGTAATAAGAACTTTATGCTTCAAAGACTTCAAGATTATTGAAATGAAAGAGGGAGTCACAATTCTCAAAAGAATATTTTTGGACTATCTATAAATCCCAATCTGAAGTATTCTTCATTAAACATTGTTCAAGAGAGAGAGAGAGAGAGAGCGCACCTATAGAATATGAGATCTTTGGTACCTGCTCTTCCAAAAGGGGAGTAATATCCAGAACATACAAAGAATTCAGAAGGCATAACACCAAAAAAACCAAACCAAACCAAACAAAAAAACAAAACACCAAAACCAATAAATGGGCAAAAGAACTAATACAAATGGTCAACAAAAGGATGAAAAAAAATTCAACATCCCTAACAAAAGGAAATGCAAATCAAACTACATTGAAATTTCACCTTGCTCCAGTTAGAATGGCAATCATCAATACAAATAATAATAAATGCTGGAAAGGATATGGGGAAAAGGATACACTTATGCACTGTGGTGGGACTGCAAATTAGTACATCCTAGAAAACAGTATGGAGATTTCCTCAAAAGACTAGGATTGAAACTACCATATGAAACCACCAGTTATCCCACTCTTTGGTATTTATCCAAAAGAACTAAAATCAGCATACTTTAGTGATACAAGTATATCAATGTTCATAGCAGTGCAATTCACAATAGCTAAGTTATGGAAACAGCCCAGGTGCCTGTCAATAGACAAACAGATAAAGAAAATGTGGTATATACACACAAAAAAATTTTACACAGTCATAAAGGAGAATGAAATTATATCATTTGCTGGTAAGTGGATGAAGTGGAGAATATCATGCTAAGTGAAATAAGCCAGAATCATAAAGGCTGAATGTTTTCTCTTATGTGTGAAAGTTAGAGAGAAATATGGGATTAAAAAATAAAGGGGGCGGGAAAATAGGAGGGAGATCAGGGAATAGAGGAAGGGGATCAAAAGGGAGGATGGAGAGATGGGAAAAGGGAGAAACTGAGGAATGCAACTGACTTAAATTATGCTATGCACATGCATGAATATATGAGAACCAATTTTAAAAATTAATAATAAAAAAAAGACTAACAGCATACAGGAAAGGGAGCAGGGGGAGGAAGGAGAGAAGGGAAAATGGATTATAAGGGATTGAAATGGAACAAATTAGGGCTGCGGTTGTGGCTCAGTGGTAGAGCACATCCCTAGCATGTGCAAGGCACTGGGTTCAATCCTCAGCACCACATAAAAATAAATAAATAAAATGAAGGTATCATGTCCATCTACAACTAAAAAAAATATATAAAAAAAAGAAATGGAACAAATTATATTACATTCATTTATGAACATGTAAAAATGAACTGCACTATTATGTGTAACTATCATACACTAATTAAAAAAAAAAACATTTTTTACAAAGAAAAATTTTAAAAAAGATAAAATGAGGAAAGCCTTAGGAAGACTACTGACAGCCTGTAAAAGGGAAGAATGGAACAGGACCTAGGGACTCGCTTTAAAGCAATAAATTAGACTTCTACAAATGGGAATATATAGGAACAAATTTCCACAACAGAGATTTCCTATTTTATTATTTTCATTTAAAAATAAAATAGGAAATATTAAAATAATATTTCAGTATACTTTAAAAAATGAAAATAAAGGTGGGTGTGGTGGCACACACCTGTAATTCCAGTTAGTGATGACAAGAGGATCACAAATTTGAGGCCATTCCTGGCAAATTTGTGAGGCCTTGTCTCAAAAAAAAAAAAAAAAAACAAGGGGGGGAGGGGTTGGGGATGTAACTCAGTAGTAGGGTGCCCCTGGATTTAATCACTAGTCTCAACTAAAATAAAAGAATACAATAGGTTTTAAAAGACAGTTATTACCCTCTAAATTAATATTGTTTTCATTGCACTGGTATATAGTGTGCTACTAAAAATCATAAAATAAGTGAGTGGTCATATGATGATGTCATTTAGCCATTAAGAAATCCAAAGGCTGAACTGTTTAGATATTAGGATTATTTTTTACCATGTAGCTATGATTGATCGATTATTTTAAATTTTCTAATTTAACACAATTATGATCTAAGATTCTTTATGTTAAAATGTTAAACAAATGAGACAGTATCTTTTGTAACATCACCTATTCTCTTGTTTTGAGTATCTGAAAAGAAATAGCATCTTACTACTAATTGCTGACTGTCTATTATTGTGAAATTAGAAGAAATCAATCAAGTAAATCCAAATGGCAAAAACATGGATATAAGTTTTAGTGAAGTATTTTAGTAACAAAATAACTCACAAAATAAACTTACAGCATAATCAGGGAGGAAAAACATGTGAAGAGCACTAGTTGATAATAATTTACATAGTACAATCAGAAGTTGAATTGATTCCCATTTATCCACTCTGGTGTATCGAAAATAAAATCTAAAAAATACATGGCATTTAAATACCAAAATATGTAACCGAGAAAATTTTTCCTCAACCTCCTTTTTGAAATTGTTATCTGGTTTGGAATTCTGCTTCTGAACAAGATAGAATGATAAGGACCAGATTTACTCTCCCACTTGAAATAACTAAAAATTAGGAGAATACAGTCAATATTTTGCAGACACTGAGCATAACACAAAGCAGTACCACGAAGTCTGGATATATGGACACAAGTGAGGTGAGGCCTAGGAGAGTGCTTCTACTCATTGTATGGAGAGTTTCCCAGGTCAGCACAATCAATGTGTCACTCTGGTTTGAAGATAAATAGCTGAGACTTCAAGAAGACAAAGACACTTGGTTGCAGTTCATAGGACAAATTTATAAGGAAGAGTAATTTACATACAAAATTCCAGGGATATAGGGACACTCTTCTTCAAGTGTTACTAAACAAGTGTTACTATACACAATAAAGGCCAAGGAAAGTATTACTCAAAAGGAACAAGGGGAACAATCCCAGAGTCTCATATGAGGGACAGGTGAATTCCTAACTGAGCACACTCAGAAGCATATGCCTCAGAAGCAGTGTCAAGTAAGCCTTATACTTGTATTTTCAAATCTATTACTTTATATCTATTCCAATACAGTAAACCTATTTAAAGTTAATTTAAGTTAAAAATTCAGTTTCTTAGTCTTACCAGTCACACAGTTTGGTATTTCTCAACAATTACCAAACTAGACAACATAGGTTTATAAAAAATTTCTATCATCACAGTAAATTTCACCTCAGATTAAAACCTAATATCCTACCTAACAAAGCTTAAAAGCAGGTCCTAAAAGCAATTAGCTATTTAAACTAACATAAGGATGCTTCTGGAAAAAAAACTTAGAAAACAAAAACAATTCAGAACCCGAAAAAATAGCATTCACATAACATTCTGGAATCCAATAAAAATTTCAGACAAAGAGACAAGAACGTATTATCAATATGAGGAGAAAAATAATACAAACTGCCCAATATGTTATAGAATAGAGGAAAGCTTGCACACTTCAAGTAAGGATAAGGACATTTAAAAAAAGAACCAAATCAAACTTCAAAATATTTGATATAGAGATTTATAAATGCAAAATAGTGACATGTAAACTCTCTTAGTTGAAACAATGTTGTCAAAAGCTATAGGAAGTGAATAAAATTACTGATAAAATATTTCTGAATTATTTATATTTCTATACAGATTGAAATAAAAATATATTTAACATATATCAGAAAAAGACTAAAGGTAATGAACCCACTTCAAAGGGTGAAAGCACTGCTAGATAGTTTAAATCTAGCACATAAGTTTTGATATGGTATTTATAAAGCAATTAGCTTAATTTAATATTTATGTAATAAAGGGAATTATGTTTAAAAATTAAAGGTAATTATTTTGTACACTATTCTAAATGATAGAATATGATGTTTTACAATGGTGTTCTTAAAAAAAGATAAATAAGATGCTAAAATTTCAGTTATTTTATAGAATATAATTTTGCATTTCAAGTTAAATGTGCAAAATGTCAATAATCAAAACTTTAGGAGTATTTTATTCCCCTTCAGCTATTTAATTAATTAATTTTTATTTTTCAATTTTATTTATCTCATAGAATGGACAATTTCAAGGCTATGTTAGAAAAAGTTTCTAAATCACATTTTCAGAAAAGTTCTACTGTAATAGACATGGGAAGCATTTTCAAGTTAGAAACCATGATTTTTAAATAAGTTTTACAGTATTCTAACATTACACTAAAAACCTTGTTAAAAGGTAGGAAAGAATTTCACATTTATGCATACACCTGTGTTAGAAACAATGACTGTGAACTAAAAAATTATCTTCTTTTTTTCTTCTTCAGAGATGAACTTTCACTATGTTGTCCAGTTTGGGACTGAACTCCTGGCTCAAAGTGATCACACCTACTTAGCACCTGTATATGGTAACAACTCCCAAATCTATTCAACCAATTTTTTTATTACGAGTTTTAGATTTGTATTTTCATCTGGTAAATGAACATGTCCAGTTTTTTTATGATACTCCTACACTTCCTTCAGTTGACAGCATCCCCCTCATAGGTACACAGCTGGAAACATTTATACTATAATACACACACTGACATTTCCAGTTTATTTTTAAATCTAACACACATAAACTCATAATTACATGTTCAGAGGCACAGAATGTGTCCTGCTTACATCCACATCCACAGGTTAAATTATGGTGTATTACATAATAAGTATCTTCACATGACACATATGCAATGATTTCATTAACTAGGATTTCTAAGAAGCAAGAAATTAGAACTCTCTAATGTTGATAATACACATTCTTTTTTTTTTTTTTTTTTTTTTTTGTGGTGCTGGGGATCGAACCCAGGGCCTTGTGCTTGCAAGGCAAGCGCTCTACCAACTGAGCTATCTCCCCAGCCCGATAATACACATTCTGCTGTTAAAAACTCCTTAATAAAAAACAACCCTGTTATGTTGTTTAAAAACACACGTATACTATAGGCATGACACCTACAGAAAATGTTTTCTCTGCTTCTTCACTAACAGCTATACATGATAAGGTGACAAGACATTTCTACCTATTTCATTTTCATCTCTCTATCACTTATTTTGTCCCTATATTTAGAAAACATTTATTAATAAAACTTTTGTTATCTAACCTAATGCCTTGAAATTCACCACTATAGAATGACCAGAGAATTTACTGTAGGAAAATTCCATCAATAATTTCCAATGCCTGATCTGCATTTTTAACTGCCCATTTTGCCATTACTACACATAACATACACAATACCAAAAGGACTACTCAGGCCTGAATGTATTATACATTTTGTCTAATACGCTTTTTAGTCATGCTTCAAGCTATAGAGACATGTTGACCCTTTTCTAGTCTTTGAATGGTTGCTAAGTGAGCAGAAGCAGTAAAATAAAGTTATAAAACTAAAAGAATTCCACATGCATCTTAAAAAAGTAAAAGAAAAATTAATACTTAAATCTGACTTGCCTGACACTCTGTCAAGAACATCTGATAATGTTGTTGAGACTGGTAAATGAAGAGTACGAAACTTGTGGCCTGCTCCATACATAGGATGCTGGATGACATGGCTAGTTGCGTTAATTCTACCTTTGTACAGCTGAAAAAAAAGAAATAAAAGAAATCAACAAGTTCACTTTTTAGAATATATATCACGAGGCAATTACAAAAACATACAAGAATGAAAAGTCCAATAAAGCACACAAAACATAAGTTTATCTGATAAATTTCTTTAAATGTTATGTGTTTACCATAATTTGTTATTAACTTTTGCATTAGTAGCACTGTACCTAATATTCTGTCACTTTTTCCCCAAAATCAAATCAAACTACTTACTGTACAATACAGCAAAATTATGTTATTGAGATGGTGGTAGGTTATCCTAAGGAGAATTTCAAGTCTTGTCATTAAGTATAGTTTGTTTCAGTTTACTATTTTGGAAATTAGATGAGTATATAGATGACTATGAGATATATTTACACACAGGTAATCGTTAAGATTTAAGTGTTAAATACTCACTGGACAGGGAGACTGTAGAAACATTGTCACTTTCTCGTCTTCCAGCATCAACTGTAAAAACAGTCTTCGTATAAACCCTGAAATATTCCCAGATGTTGGAAGGTTCCCTCTTTGGGGAGATGTCTGAAATAGTTCACAGAGAACCTGGCAAGAAATTCAAACAAGTTCATTGCAAATTTATTTATAGCTTTTATTTTGAAGAATAAACAGGAAATTAAGAATGTAGATTAACAAGTATACATCTAATACATTTACCCAAATCACCAACTAAAGAAAAAATTATCTTAAAATACACAAATACAGTTAAGTTAAAAAGCATAAGAAACATTTCTGTGGATAAGAGAATTTACTATAAAAGCAGGGTACAGTGGTGCACGCCCATAATCCCAGTGGCTCAAGAGGCTGAGGCAGGAGGATTGTGAGCTCAAAGCCAAACTCAGCAACTTAGTGAAGTCCTATCTTTAAATAAATACAAAAAGGGCAGGAGATGAGACTCAGTGGTTAAGTGCCCCTAAATTCAATCTCTGGCACCCACATGCCATCTCACCCCCCACACAAGGACCTTGTCAATATCAATATAAATGTGTCAATATCAACGTGAAATTACTTTTAAAAGTATGTTAGAAATATAAAATAAAGCCTTAAGATGAAACAGGTGATAATTAGGCCAGAAATGAATGGAACAGAAACAGTTCAGGGTACTCAAGGGCATGTATCAAATTTTCAAATATCTACAACCAAGTCCTTAGTCAAAGTTGGTAACGTAATAATTTCCCTTTAATTGCAGTAAGCAGAAAGGTATTTTCCCCAATCATTAAAATTATTATAGGCAATAAAGTATCTTGCTCTTCCTCTTAATAAAGTTGAATCATTTGGGTTGGGAATGTGGCTCAAGTGGTAGAGCACTTGCCTAGCATGCTTCAGGCACTGGGTTTGATCCTCAGCATCACATAAAAATAAATAAATAAAATAAAGATATTGTGTCCATCTACACTAAAAAAATTTTAAGTTGAATCAAATTTTTAAAAATTTTCACTGATTACCCCTTAATCTACTAACAAAATCTGACCTGAATAAGCAGTATTAGAGAGAAAAAAGTTTTATTAGTATTTTCTCTGTGCCAGAGAGGCTCTAGTATAAACTCTATTTTATATATATACATGCATACATGTGTATGTATTTATAATATGTGTGTATGAATAAATAATTTTGTTAGAATAGCAAATCCTGGCAAAACATCCTTAAGGCGGGTATTCATAATGTGTGGAGCTGGGTTCGTGGCTCAGTGGGTAGAGCACCTGCCTGGCATGTGTGAGGCCCTGGGTTCAATCCTCAGCACTGAAAATAAATAAATAAAATAAAGGTCTGATGATAACTAAAAAAATATTTTTAAAAATTTAGTGTGTGTGTATGTATAAATATTTGTTTTAGAATATTTAATTCTGGCAAAACATTCTTAAGGGAGGTATTACTAGCCCCATTTTGCATGTTAAATAACTTGAACAAGGTTACAAAAGTCAGAAAGCTGCAGAATTTGACAAACATTAATTAGAATTCCACTGGAAATAATTCTAGGTTTCAAGATTTTAGGTTCCATACGCTTAATACAATGAATCATCTTTCTCATTTTTATTTTTATTTATTTTTTTAAATACAATTTTTAATTGTACATGAACACAACACCTGTATTTTGTTTTTTTTTAATGTGGTGCTTAAGAATGAACCCAGTGCCTCACACATGCTAGGCAAGTGCTCCACCACTGAGTCACAACCCCAGCCCTCACATTTTTATTTTTTATTCTAGACAGGATATCCCCTAAATTGCTGAAATTGGCCTTGAACTTGTAATCCTCCAGGCTCAACCTGCACAGTTGATTGTATTATAGGCCTGAGTTACAATATCTGGCTATCTTTTTTATGTGATTTATCCAGAGTCTCCTAAATGAAACCTACTTTGAAGTCTACGTAATGAGAAGCAAATTAACAGTTATAGCAATCTGGCTACACCAAAATATAATGTCTGAATGCAGATGTGATCAACAATGATCACTGTCAAATGTTAATCTCATTCCAGCAGCTAAAATATTATACTTTTGGCCTTGTTTTTACAAGTGGGAGATTTGGAGGGGATTCTTTAGAATCTCCAGCTAGGGTTGTGTCTTGGTGGTACAGCACTTGCCGAGCATGCGTGAGGCACTGGGTTTAATTCTCAGCACCACATAAATAAAAAAATAAAGGTATCTGTGTCCAACTACAACTAAAAATTAAAAAAAAAAAATCTTCATAATTTCCCAGTCACCTTATTATCATAAAGGATAATCTTTTTTTTTTTTTTTTGGGCGGTGCTAGGGATTGAACCCAAAGTCTTGTGCTTGCAAGGCAAGCACTCTATCAACTGAGCTATATCCCCAGCCCTAATAAATGATTTTTGAGACCACATATTTTGAGAGGAAGGAAAAGAGATATTGGTACTTCATTTTAATTATGGTTTAAATTCAAATATTTAAATGTCACTTATCCCAAATATTACCATCATCTGGCCTAATACATAACCCTCTCTATTTTATTCTACTTGTGCAATGTGATAGCATAATAACACATAACTAAAACCTAAGACAGTTCAAGTTCTTCTCTTACCTGTGCCATCAGTTTTTGATTATTAGGATGACAAGAAATGCACTGCAGAAAGAATGCAACAGTTGCATTCTCAATTGCAGTACGCTGTTGAGTTGTCAATCCTGTTGTAGCAGCTGAGGAAAGAGAAACTGATCTTGCATTGGTCTGTTGTGCACCTAAGTTGTGTCCTCCAGAAGTGGACCCAGAGTGACACAATAAAAAAAGAAGTGCTGTCCACAGTGGATTGACTTCAGAACCACCAAGCCAATCTTTCATAATATGGCTATTGCCAACTTCTGTCAAAAACCTAAGAATAGGAGCAATCAGGTCTGCTGTGATAGGCATTTTGTTACAATGTTGTGGAACATGATGCCGTCTGAGTTTATCCTGGGAAATATCTATTGACTGAGCAATGCTTTCTGAGTAAGAAATGTGGCTAAAGCAAAAACTAGCCAGACTCCTCACAAGAAGAGAAGGTAAACCTGAGTCTAGTAACTGTTTGATAGCTTCTGGAGACTGAGAAGAGGAAGCAAGGGTTGCTAGATGTGATTCAGTTAGTGCAAGAGGTGCCTGTGCATTTTTAGAGTCATCTGTTAAAGATGCACTAAGGTCCTGCTTTTTGCTATCATCTGTCATAGACAGACTGTGGTGACACTGTACTGGAGGGGGGGTAATTCCCATCCAGCCCATAAGCAAGGAAAAATAATTTGGGTGTATGTGACACATCGAGCAAAGTAGACTGTCAACAGCTTTCTTCAAAACCATGTTGCAGGGAAGAGACATGGACCAATTAAAAAGTAACCTAGGGAAATAAAGATAACATACATTAATAATATAATTACTTTATAAAGAAAGAATTCATTCTTTAAATATTTCTATAATAGATCAAATATACTGACAAAAATATAGCTTATCTGACGTTTAATAATATGACACTACAGTGTGACTGCTTATGATATAGACATTTTTAAATTTAGACACACTGGATTTAGGTTAGACTTGTAAAATGAGTTCAGAAAATGAAGCGACTTATATTAAGCAGTTCTATCATCTATGTAACCTTGAAAAAACTCATGGAAAAAAAAAAAACAAAAAATTATATGAAAGAAATGTTTAGGGGGCTGGAGTTATAGCTAAGCGGTACCTTGCCTCACAAGTTCAGGGTACAGGGTTCAATCCTCAGCACCACATAAAAATAAATAAAGGTACTGTGTCCATCTACAACTAAAAATAAATTTTAAAAAATGTTTAGGTTAAATATGACATGTAAATAGCATAAGTTCATGTTATGAATTGAAAATTTAGTGAAGTTCACTAATAAGGCAAGGATTATGTCAATTGGCAGGGTCGAATATGAAGATTAAGAGATTAAAAAACAAAGGCTTACCTTCACTAAGTCCTGGAACTATTCAGAAATAAATACAATATTTTGCTACCAACTTACAGCTATCTATTATTAGTAAGTTCAGCAAAGCCTTAGCCAAAGTATGATGAAGGAATGTGGGTAAATGAAAACTAGTTGTCAAAAGAAAAATAAAGAAAGTAGTCTTTCAAAAATCTGTAGCTATACTTTTCCTCCACAGTGGTACATTAATAATAAAGGTCAAAGAACCTAATGGATAAATATGCAAGGAAGAACAAACATAATACACTTTAGGAAGACCTACACAAAGCATTCTGATTTCAGGCAAGAAAAGCAGGAAGCATTACTAATATATTTTCTTAAAACAAGAAGAAAAGCTGGGGGTGTAGCTCAGTGGTAGAGTATTTGTCAAGCATACACAAGGGCCCCAATTCCATTCTCCAGCAGTGAAAAAAAAAAGTGCACACACACATGCACATTGCACATGTGCGCACTAATTAAACCTATGTGACATCTTATTTAAAACTGTTTACGTTTATTACTTTCTAAGTATTTTTATCCAAATAGACATGTAAAACACTTTGTTTAATAACTGAAAAGCCAAGTGATCTAGTACTGGCAAGGGGGATTTCTTTTTACCATCATACTTACTCAAAGAGCTCTCGGTCCAGCAGTGCTGGTAAATCATATTCTACAAGCAGTTCATAACTATGCCAAAGAATTGCTGCTACACAGTGCAAATGAGAAGGAGATGGCATGAGAAGACCATACTCTATTGTTGAAGAGCTAGGGCATAAGTAGTTCATCCTGCCACTTCTCTTCATAGCAGCCACTCTTGCAGAATCACTGACCCATTTTAACAAAGCCTGAATTCTTCAAAGAAAAAAATGAATTCCAGTAACTAATAATGCCACAACTAACGTTTCATTAAATATTTAGCATGTAGGAAGGTATGCATAAAAATTATACTACTTGTTTTAAATCATTTTAATTTAAAATGGGAGGGAAAAGGCATGTATAAGCAACAAGGATATAGTTGTTCCAGTTTTCCAGTAACATTATCAATTTTAATTGCTCTGGTTTGAGATAACACACTATGGCTCAGTAAATAAAGTATTTATTACTTCTTACTTTACCTATAACAACATGTTTAAATGTCTAGAATTTAGGAGTATACATTTCAACAAACTTCTATAAATTTTCTGTCACCTGAAAGCAAATTTACAGTAGCTATAGCAGTGATCTGGGGACACTTCTTTATGATGCAGCATCTGATCAAAACCAGCATGTTTCACACACCTGGATTACTAGTAGCAGTCACCCACCCTCACTCATTCTGCTCATTCTGACAACAGAATGTCCTCAAACATATACTTTGGCAAGTGTCACCTACTCCTACTCCCCTAAGGTTGCAGAGCAGTAAACATATCCAACTATGAATCACTGGCTGAGAACAAAACACTTAAAGCAAATGATACTTTAGAGTTTATATTAAAAAGTGATAATTTATGGTCCAGTTTTTAAAATACAACATTTGTATCTGATTAATATTTGTTTTTTAGTGTAGACCACAAAATTCAAATTCATTGCTTTAGCTTAAAAGAAATGCTTAATGGTTGACTAAAAAATGTTTACTTCATTCCAGCCTTCAAAAGAGACTACAAACTCTATTGAGTTCAACTTTACTCTATGTCCAAATACATGAAAACTTATGTTAAATATTCATGATAATCCCTAAAAGTTTTATTATGTAAAGTCATAGAATAACAATATTGTCTCAATTTTTATGTGATCTCATGTAAGGACAAAGTATGGTAAGTAAAATTCACTACAGTCATATTTGCATGCAATGAAAAATAGGATCATCATATACCGGTCTTTTGTTCCAGGATCCTGAGTTGTACCAAGCTGGTAAAGAATATCTATGGTGGAGTCAGAAGACAGTCCATTTAGTCTTCCAAAAAGTAAAGGGCTATTCAAATCTTGCAACAAAAAAGAAGAAGAATAAAGTTACTAAATAAATAAATTTGGAAAAGGAAGAAGTGCTTAATTTTTAAGTTAGTCATTAAAAATGTATAATAAAATATAAAATATATAAAATCATATAAAATCTAACAAGAGAAAACAAACTTGAAAACAAAGCTAAAGACAAATTAATTTCAGAAACAGGGATAATCAAAAAGATTGCAATAGGTCAATTGTGATTGCTTTGCAGATAATATAAAAATTAAAATATCAAAGTTAACTGTCACCTGTAGGATCACTGCCTGATGCGGCACAATTTCTCAGGAGAATGTCTATAAGCTTCAGGCCTATTCTAGTAGACTGCAGTCCTATCTTTACAAGCACAACCTCAATATTGGGTGAATGCATTCCACAGTATGGTGACATCAACAAGGCAGCACAAGTCTGTAGAAGATTAGCAGTAGGTGCAGCGGCACTTGCAATCATTCCTTCCAGGTCACTTATGTGGGTAAGGCAATGATGTAACAGCCGTAACCATCCAATACTGAAATATAAACACAAAATTACTTACATGATAAATATGAGTAGCTCAAATTATTTAATAGATAAAAGAAAACTCTTAAAATATCAGTATATTTTGTTTCTTAAAAGGACCAATTAAGGGTTGGGAGATGTAGCTCAGAGATAAGAGCACTTGCCTAGCATGCCTGAGACCCTGGGTTCAATTCCTGGTACTACCAAAAAAAAAAAAAAAAAAAAAAACCAAAAACAACAACAATAAAAAAAAGGAACAAGTTGTAGAAATCTGAAAAATCAATAAAGAATTAAATAAACAGTAAGTATGCTCTATAAGTGCTTAAGTGCTCATACCATTAAGAACTATAAGTTCGCTTTTAAAAAAAAAAAATGCTACTAACTCAGTTTTTTATCTTTTTCTCTTTCTAAATAGCAACTGATTCGGATTACAGAGTTGTAAAACGTGAAACAGAAAAAAGAAATACTGAATTTTCTATTAGGCAAAATTTTCAATAAAACCCCTCTAAAAAAGTTTTAACCAAAAAATATGTTTACTACAGGATATGTTCAAGTCCTAATTTCTTTGATTTAGATATAATACTTTTAATAACTGACTTTTCAGAATTACCATTTATGACTAGTTCTCTCTTTCTATGGTCAGCTTGTATGATTCAGGTATTTACCTACTTACTGGCATGTGGGAATCCCTAAATAGAACATGATCCTCCCCCACCAAAAAAAAAAAAAAAAAAAAAAAAAAAAAAAAAAAACCCACACATACACATACACACGAACTCTAAAAAGATTAAATACACATAAAACTCAATTTCAATCAATCTTAGGAGTCTGTTTTCACAAAATTATTGTATTTCACCTAATTAAAAGTAAGATATAATATAGACAATTCATGGAACAAAGAACTTCCTAAGACCTGAAGAAAAACTAAAGGATGAATAATTTCAGAAAAAGCACAAAAAAAACCTTTTTAAAGAATGAGGGAAAAAAAAACATACCTTGTTTTAGATACCTGATCTTCAGATGGAAGAAAGGGATTATTAACTGTTGCTGAAGACGTAGTACCAAAAGCGGTGAGGCCCAACAATTTAATTTGCGAAAGGCCCAACGTGCTGGCATCTCGTGGACGATGTAGTCTAAGGCAGACAGCAGAAGCCACCTCAGCTTTTACAAGCTGAATTTTTATGTAGGTGAGACCACTGGTAACAACAGGAGTGGACAAAGGTAGCATATTTACCCCATCTGCACTTACTTCAACAGACACTGAGGATGGGCAGGCTATAGGAAGAGAAAATTGAACAACCACAAACAGAAAAGTGAACTAGATTTCACAGTCTAATAAAAACTCCAAGTAAAAGAGCAGCTTTCAGTTACATTCACTATGAACTAAAAAAATAAAATAAAATAAAAAATTAATAGACCAAATCACACTTTCTCAATGAAATTCATCAATTAGTTTTGAAGCTATTTCCCAACATTAAATATTTGATCCTCAACGTAAGAGGAATATCACATTCAAACGTTTAACATTCGCCTAAAACAAACACAGTAACTTAAGATGTGCATTCCAAACAACTAAATAGACATTTATTTTTTCATTTCTACTTTATTCAAAATTGTCATGAACAGGGCTGGGGTGTAGCGTGATAGTAGAGTTGCTTGCTTAAATGCAGAAACCCCAATGAAGCTAACAAATGGCAGCTAACACAGGACAACTGTTTCTCCCTAGCATGACACAGAAGTCCATATAATTAAATGCATCTACCAACTAAAACCATCTTGAAATTAGGTTTTAATTTTAATTTCAATGGTGAAATCAAGAACAAATTTTACTGCATGTCAATAATATACCAGGCTTACACACAGAATTAAGAGAACTCATGCCAATTTCTAAAACTGAAGTTCAAACCATTTGAGGAAAGTATTCATATAGCAAAGTGAAAGAAATTAGGTAATTGAAATCCCCACAAGAACAAATGACACAGCTTATATTCAAGTCCATGTTTGATTTGGAAGTCTACGTTATCTCTACTGAAGCACACATATGTTCAATTTCTGCTCCAATTCAATAGTAAAACCAAATTGTTTAATTAAGCACACGAAAGCAGGCACTCATAAAGCATTTGCTTTCTTGTACCAGAGTTCCCGTTCATATTACACTTCTTCTCTGCATTAATCTATTTTCCTTCTAACTTTATATTCACTATATCTGTTTGTATCCATAATATGAACTCCATTACTAATTGGATATAACAGTCTAAACTTTCAAATCAGTAGAAAAATGTTTTTCTTCCAAATGTCTGAAATCTGCCAATCTCCCATAGGTCTTCATTCAGTTATTGGGTGACATTTGATAGCAATGAGAATCAATATATGAATATTGGAAAATCCAATGAAGATTAAATTATACTAAAATAATTTGAGGCCCATAAAAGTAAAATAGTATTTTACATTGTTTATGAGTACTTCTGGTTTCTGCTCTGCTTAATCTATATCTTATTTTCTAAAAATTATTTACCTTACAAAGCTATCAAATACATTTAAGAAACAATCATCAAATGAGTAATACAATATTACAAAAAGTTATATCATAATATGAAATGTTATAAATTTTGAAAAAACACTCAATATTCAAAATACTACTCTTGAAATATAACAAAACTCTTTGCAGAGATAATTATTTTCCAACAGAGGTAGGAGAAGACATGCAAATAAATCTAAGCTATTTTACATTTCAGGTTAGTAATGAAGATCAGGCTAGACAAACTAAGATTGCTAACCAACACAGATGTGAGTAAACTAATACATTTTGATGTAATATATTAATAAATTAGGAAAAAAGGAAAGGTTGAATAACATATAACGGGAATATGTTTCTCTGGACTTCATCAAATTCTATTTGTTTGAGGATAACAGCTCTACCATTTCATTAAGTGGGAAATAACTTGATGGTAGTGGTGAATAGTCCACCAAAAACTGCTCCAAAATTATACAATCTGGTAATCACGCCTAAGTGCATCAAAGCTTGCTAAATATTTTTCTTATTTTCAAATGTTTCTAAATTAAATTCATTCTCATAATGCTTTATAAGCTATTACTCACTTGCAAGAGATGCAAGATGAGGTTGGATGTGTATCTCTTTAAGCAGCACTGCTGCAGGAAGGTGAATGGTAAGGTCACACCACGCCTCCTCAGGCAGAAAGATGTAGGACCAAGCAGCAGAGCGAGCTCTTCGATGGGGTGGTGTCGCCTGCAAAAGCACTTCAGCTGGTTGGGCAGTAGGACTACTAGATGTGATCGTACCTACATAAGACATTTTAAATAAAATAAGAACTTGCCCCACAAAATGCAGTAACACATTAAGAACAATTCACATAAAAAAGGAACTATTCAAATGACAATAATAGTTGAACTATAAAATTAGCTGAAAACATGAACATCTGATGCTGTTACTATACTGAGCACCCTATGCTTGATTGTCAGAGTACTCACAAAAGGTATCAAGTCACCAGGCAAAATAACAAGTTCATTACTCAAAGAAAAAATAAAAAGTAGTAATGACAAACCTAATACAATAATTTTCAAATGATTTAAATAAAAAAACTATATCCACTAAACTCTTCACCATGAAAAGAATCATCTTTAAGATGTCAGTGTGGGGCTGGGGTTGTGGCTCAGTGGTAGAGTGCTTGCTTAGCATGTGTGAGGCACTGGGTTCAATTCTCAGCACTATATATAAATAAATGAGGAAAATAAAGGTCTGTCAACATCTAAAAAAATTTTTTTTGAAGATATCAGTGTTCATGAATAAGAAATATGAAAAGAAAAATATAAAAAGAAACTATGTGAACTGGATGAAGGCATAAATATCTAAATTCAAAATGTTTAAAAGGCAGCACCACTTAAGAAGGGACACACATTTTCAAATGTTTAAAAAGAATACTGACATAACAATTTCTATTTAGTTTCATTAATTGTGCTTTATTTTAAGTTGTAAACAGAAGCAAATTTTGTTGCTAAAAAACTATTAAACCTTCCTTCTACTCAGAATGTTTTGATATTTACCTTTAAAGTCAATTCTTTGTAATTAAAATGGTGATATTATAATTCCATCAACTTGCTTTGATAACTGATTTTCCTTCATACCAGTGAATAAATGAAATAAATTCATAATAATATGTAATCACACTTTGCTTACCCAGCGGTGCAAAATTATGGATTCCTTCTGCATTGTCAGGCTCAGAAGCTAGTATTCTTGTTTTCAAAGTACTGTCAACAGCTTTATTTGGACCACAATCAAGAAATTTCATAATAGTTGATACCATACTTCTTGCAGTGTTCACAATAGCCCTTGTACTTGTAACCATATTGTTGCAAATGAGCTGAACACCACCTAAATTGACAAAGAATACTAAATGAAATTATCTTAGAATAGATGATCTGACATCAAGAGTCAACATTCACAGAAGTAAAAAATAGTGTACTATCAGAAGGATTACATTTAAATGATAGCTTTTGAAATCATATCTTACCCATATCGTGGAATGCTTTCAAGGCATCACTAGTATCCAATACTCTCAAAATGAACCACAATAATGGTTCAGATAATTGGCAAGTAGCAAGAGAGCCCTAAAAAAATAAATATGTATCTTAGGATTTTATAATTTCCTATGAACCAGGACAACTATACTTCTAAGTGTATACAATATTCCTTTATAGTTTAATTTTTTAATTTGACAGGCTTAACTACATTAAATATAAGTTATCTGCCAAAGTACATTGGAAAGGTTATCCAAATCAAAAAGGAAGATAACCAACTTCTCTCTGAACTCAGAGTAATTTGCAAACAACTAACTTCAACTACAATTATCATTTTCTGCTTTAATGTGCATTTATTGTTTTCCACTAGACACTAATTTCCTTAAAAGACTGCACCTTCTCAACTTTCTTTGCATTTCCAACTGAAATATAAATATACATACAAAACTGTCTTAAGAAAATGATAATTACACACTGATATATAAAAAAACTCTGTAAGAAATGTTTTAAAATCTGCATCTGAAAAATGGTAAATGAACAAAATAGTAAAAAAGGAAAAGAAAGAAAACCACCAAGCTGTTTTCTATAATTTTTAACAGAACAATACAGAAAAGCACAAATATTCTAAGCTATATTTCTTTTTGAAGTTATCCTAACTTTTCTTAACTGAAAATAAACTAAATATACAACACAAATTGAAAAAATACAATTAAATTTTCTTATATATCATCTATAGAGAACACCTTGGATTCAACTATGTTGTTTTTAGGGAAAAGGAAAGGGCCACTTCCTGGCTCATAAAAGGAAATCTGAATTTTAGAAACATGCTAAATGTTATATTTATGTATCACTGTGGTCACTGGAAAATATCACTTTGAGAAACTACTCCCCAACTTCTATTAACAAATCTATAATCCTCACCTACAGATACTATTCATTTTCTAATATATGATATGAGTACTTTGATCTGTCTCTGTAATATACACATATATGTATATATGTATGTATTTCTCTACTCATATTATCAAAAATTATTTGAATTACTGTAGCTGTTGCTGGATTGAACTTACTTGTCTGCCCATATACCCACAGGCCATGTAGGTTAAAATTGGCTGCAGCATCATGTGGACTGTAGAAGCTTTTTTACTAAGTGTTGTCAGTATGGTAAATAATCCATCCCCAACTGATATGGCATCTAACCCACCATGAAAGTTTTCATGTTTGGTGAGATGTAATCCACTTGCCCCTAGTTTAAATAGAAGATTATATATTTTTTAAAAAGTGTATCCTTAAAAACCAGTAAAAATCAGAAGTCATTTTTTTCCAAAACCACTGAAGATGATAAGTACAGTTAAACTACACACACATATACACACATGCCCCTAGAGATTACAGTATCTATAAAAGCAAGATTTGGGGATATTTTCTTACTTGAAAAAATAAGAGAAAATAAATGATAATCTTTACGAAGAAAGAAAATAAAGAGAAAATAAGTGATATTACTATGCAGCTATGCATCATAACTTGTAATCAAAAAGAAGATACAGGGTCTGGGGATATAGCTCAATTGGTAGAGTGTTGGTCTCGCATGCACAAGGCCCTGGGTTCAAGCCCTGGCACCACTAAATGAACAAACAAACAAAAAAAAGACTATGACACAGTGACAAAGAAAGCAATACATAACCACAGGCAAAAATACGATAAGAAAGGATTTTGTCACAATTTATAGAATTTCAGTTATTTTAACAAAATGATGCAATGTTAGTTTCAGCAGGAAGAAAAATTAGACAATAAGATATAAACTTGTGTGTCACAGAAATTGTTACATTCTAAATAAAATTTGTATTTCACTTTCAAAGAACATGTGAATAAACACATTTACTGGTGTCTAATACACAATTTGGTTTCATATTCTTTAGGTTGAAAACATTATGAACAGCTGTACATTACAGTACCTAATTTATGTGAAGTTACTCTATATGTCTTTACTAATAAAAATCAGTCATGAAGAGAATCTTACAATAAAGTAGTTTTACATTATAAAGTTAAAATGATGTACCACAAACAAGTATAAAATTAATATTCTTAATACGTACCAATTATCATTGCCATGGCACTGCTATTACACAAGCCTAGAGCTGACAAAATCTGACTCATGATCTGTTGGTTAGCTAAGACTAAGTCAGCAACATATGCAGGAGATCCAGGCATATTGGTACTGCTTCCATTGACATCTTTGCCTCCTGAGACTTTTTCTTCATCTGAAACACTATCGGTTGTATTGCTGGTCACAGACACTCTTGCGCTGTATTCCCTATTGCCTGAAAGAGGCAGCTGCACTAAAATGTTAACAAGTTTTAACAAATCAAACATGAGTTGATCTCTTGTCATTTCACCACAACTGCTTTTGCATCACCTGGGCGGATGAGGTTGGCAAAAAGTCCCCCAAAGCATGCTCGAGCACCCACAGAGCTATCTGATCCACTTCTTGACATAACTTTGTCAGAGCAAGTGATATAGTGATGCACCAAGAAGGTGACAGATTCTATCACAGCAGAAATAATGCTAACTGAAACAACTTCAAAATTCTGCTCCAGAGTGAATTCTAAGAGCTTCACTTGAGCATCGAGAGGTCCTTGTCCTGTCTGAAAGGCACCCCTGCAGAAAGAGAGAGTGTTAAATCATTTTAAACAGTTTAGAAAGAAGTGGCTACTTCAAAACAACAAAGTTAAAAAAACAAACTCTTGGTATTTATCATTTTGTTGATAGTTACACTTTTATCTGTCTTGTTCTTGCCTCCAGTTTACACAAACCAAAAATGACTTGCTTTCCAAATAGAAAACTGAAGGATAAGTAATCAAAGAAGTGATGTTAGAGCTGCAGACTAAAATATTTTAATATCACAAGGCAGTCTTTATAATGGAATGAGGTCTCGTTTATTATATCCTCAATGTTCCTATTATGAATATTATGATTTTGATTCTCAAAAATTAAAATTCAATCAAATCATTTTTAAAAATATTTTTAGTTGTAGATGGACACAATGCCTTATTTTATTTATTGATTTTTTTAATGTGGTGCTGAGAATTGAACCTAGTGCCTCACATATCCTAGGCAACTGCTGTACCACTGAGCCACAACCTCGGCCCCACAATCAAATCATTTTTATGTACTAAAATAGTATGCCCTCAAGTTATGCTCATCCCCAAGATAAAGAATGAAGAATGCAAGAAAAAGTGTTACTCCTAACCTAACAACAAAAATGTCAAATTAACTCCAGTCACAAGTTTTTCTGAACTCAGAGAGCTAAAGTCACAGAGTAATCCAAAATGCTGAAATCCATGAAAATAAAGGCACTGCCCAAGAGACAGAACAAAAGCACTGGGTTTGCCTATGGAAGAATGTGAGAAGAGATGCTGGTGATGTATAAATGGGTAAGAAATTCAGCTAAAGTTTAACCAAATACTGAAGGATGAAAGTATCTTAGGGTGATTGAACCAGAGTTCACACCCGCTCACAGGCATCCTCCCTGACCCCACATCCCTGTACTCCATGCTCTGTGTATCTATATTTGCCTGCTCCTGAGTTATATCTTTCAAAATAAACCAGAAAGAAACAAGAAGTATACTGTTTTAAGTTCAGACATGATACAGAGTAAATTAATATTGCTTAAAATAAGATTGATGAAATAAAGAGGACAATCACTACTTTAAATTTTAGTAAAAACTAATAAAAAATAGTGGAAATGAAACTATCAAAAAATTTTTCAGAAGTCGGCAGAAAAAGACATCTTAAAAGAAATAGACATTTTAAAAGAAATAGAGAAATTGTCAAAAGATTAATTTTAATAATAATTACAATATAATAAAATAATTACATGTAATAAAAGTAGTCTAAATATATTACATTAGAAAAGAAAGATCTCAGAACATTAACCTAAGCCAAATTCGAAGGTCAATTTAAACACGTTTTACAGGAAGTAGAAAGAAGGAAATAATATATTAGAAAGCTACAAAACTTGACTTAAGAAAAAAAAACAAAAAACAGAATACTAGTAAACTATGATCTGGTTCTTTGAAATAGGAGTACTACTACTAATAAACTTCTAGCTTGAATAACACCCCCACACCCAAAAGATAAAAATGACCAATACTGGAAATAAAGAAATCTCACTTAAGACCCTATAAACATTAGGAGAATAAACATTACAAATAATAAATTCAATAATGTAAATCGAGGAAGTAAATGACTTTCTTCAGCAAACAGACTACCATAGCTAACTCAAAAGGAAAACAATGAGTGGCATGAGTGAGATCCTGGTTTCAATTCCTAGAACAGAAGCAGGGGGAAATTCTGAATATAATTCTGTGTCTATAAAATAACAAATTTTGATACAAAGTCAACTCCAAGTCCAGGATACCTCAATAGTGATTTTTACTACCAAATATTTTAGTAATAATACACATTTTACACAACCTCTTCCAGAGAATTAAAAAGGGAACATTCATTTTGGTCCAGCATGACCAAGATAAAAAGCCAGACTTTATGGAAAAAATACAAATGCCACCCCCGCTAAACACAGATTCAAAAATCTTCAATAAAATATCAACTACTTCAATTTGGCAACATATAAAAAGGATTAACACTTCGCAAAAACTGGGTCTATCCTGGGAATGCACAAATTAATGGACACTTTAAAAAAATCTTTTTAATTTGAAAAATAAATAAAACAAAACAAAACACAAGCTAGGAGCAGTGTTGTGCACTGTAGTCCCACCTACTCAAGAGGCTGATGTGAAATCTGCTGAGTCCATCCTGAGCAATTTGTTAAGACCCCATCTCAGAAACAGCAAATAAAGATCCTACTATGTGAACAGATCAAAATATAAATAACATATGATCATTTTACTACAAGCAGAGAATGTATCTGACAAAATTCCAAGAGACATTCATGATTTAAAAGGCAGAGGCAGAGGGGTGTGGCTGGGGTTGTGACTCAGTGGTAGAGTGCTTGCCCAGCATGCGTGAGGCCCTGGGTTCAATCCTCAGCACCACATAAATATAAAATAAAGGTCCTGTGTCCACCAACAACCAAAAAATAAAATAAAATAAAATAAAATAAAAATTAAAAAACAAGTCTTAGCAAATTGGAAAGAAATAAGAATCTCTTCAACTTGTTGTCAGGCATCTACAAAATATTCTACACCTGGTAACATATCTACTTCTGAAAGACTGAGGAAAAAAGTCAAAAGAGCAACTTTTACAATGTCTATTCAACAGTATAACCTAGGAGGAAAAGAGGGGGTGGGGGATAACACACTGACAGTATAGCTGTATAAAAAACAACAAAAAACCAAATAAGCTAAAACTGTTCCCAAAGAGATAATATTAATATAATGTCAATCAAAATCCAGCAGGATTCGTGGGGTTATTTTGGAAATTAACAAGCTAATTCTAGACTTTACATGAAAAGGTCAAAAAGAGTCCAGCACAGTGACACACACCTATCATCCCAGCAGCTCAGGAGGCTGAGGAAGGAGGATGTCGAGTTCAAAGCCAGCTTCAGTAACTTAGTGAGGCCCTAAGTAACTTAGCAAGATTCTCCCTAAATTAAAAAAAAAAAAAAAGGTGGGGGGAGATGGCTAAACAGCCCTGGGGTCTCAATTTTCATGTTTAAGACTCACCAGAGAGGGTTGGGACTGTAGCTCAGTGATAGGGCCCTTGGCTAGCACAAGTGAGCACATGTGAGGCACTGGGTTCAATCCTCAGCACCACATAAAAAAACAAAGATTATAATGACTAATCTATGAAACCATTAAAAGTGGACAATGAACTGAGGCACTGTGCTCCTTCCTTATTAGAGAGTGAAGGATATGATAGGGCCTTAATGAAATGAAATGGAAATCAATTTGGAAACATATCATTGAACTCTCCCCCCCCCCCCCAAATCCCTACTGTCCTAACAATTCATTCTCTGATGAATTCTTAACAATGTTAAGATAAAGTATATTTGGGGGGAATACATGTGACTTCTGTATTGCGACACAAGAGTACACTTAAATTTACCTTTCTGTTGAAAGTATATGAATCAGCTTGAGCAAAAATTCACTGAATATCTGAGGACATGTTGAAGATAGATGCACTTGTAACCGGGTAAGAAATTCTTGCATAGCTTGTGTAGCTGTTGGACCAACCTGAAGAGAAATGTATTTCCACTGAAAATAGCTCAATATTATTATTTATAGAATCATTCACTGTAATAGTAACAGGTGTAAAGTCAAGAGTTACACTGTTATAATTTCCATTTAGGAAGAACAAAAACATGAATAGTGTAAGAGGAAACTGACTGACTTTTTAGGTCTTCATTTATTTATTATAAATGGCAAATTATAGAAATGATTAACAACAGCGTTTTCTTTTCTTTACCACTGAGCCACATCCCCAGGCCTTTTTTCGTGTTTTATTTAGAGACAGGGTATCACTGAGTTGCTTAGCTGCGTTAAGTTCCTGAGGCTGACTTTGAATTAGCAATCCTCCTCCCTCAGCTGAGCAGTTGGGATTAACAATAGTTTTTTCATCATGGTTATACATAACAACTTATTAGGTCTGGTGAATAAATCATAAAACTCTGAAATTTTAGATAAATACAATGCAATATAATCTCCAAACTATTTTAGAGTTAAGTCAAGTTAACTATTAAAATGGACCAAAAAAATTATACTCTTAACCAAACTTCCTACATAAAACTGAGATATCAAAAGGAAAGTTTATCCTTAATAATTTACTCTACCTTATTGGGGGGTGTGGGGACAACAGTGGCTTGGTTCCTGCTACCTAGCTCTACTACTAACAAGCTGTATAATTTGAGGCAGTGTAGCTGATGCATGTTTTTTCACATTAAATATAATGAAGTTGGAATTAGAGATCTCAAATTAATTAATCTATACACACAGTTATCACTCAGGAATATGTATCTATCTGTCCCCACCAAAATTCTGTCCGAACCTATTAATAGTTTCTTCCCTACTTTTTACTTGTCTCTTTACTATGACCTATAAAATTAAATTATATTCAACATCAAAATATTCACTAAAACTATCCACCAGAATTGAAAGTCTATGAACATAGGCGAGACTCAGTCTTGGTAAATACTTCCATCTCTAATACAGAGAAGAGTACCTAGGCCCAGTACAGAGAAGCCTACTGAACACTTACTGAAGAAATGAAATAACAGAAGAACTGAGACTATTATGGACTATGCAATTAAATTAGAACTTGTTTAATGGCAAAACCAAGTAAGAATTTTTAAAAGAATCAAAAATGATAAACTTGGGGCTAAGGTTGTGGTACTGTGGTAGAGTGCTTGCCTGGCATATGTGAGGCAAGGGGTTCAATTCTCAGCACCATTTACAAATCAATAAAGTTTATTGACAACTAAAAAAATTTTTTTTAAAAAATGGTAAACCTAAAAGAAAACTTAGAAAACCTCCATTAAAAATATTTATGGGGCTGGGGATATAGCTCAGTTGGTAGAGTGCCTGCCTCGCAAGCACAAGGACCTGGGTTCAATCCCCTGCATCACAAAAAAAAAAAAAAAATTATGAATACTAAATATATTTTATACAAGAAATTTAATTAAAAAGAAGCAAAATAGAGCTGGGTGACATAGCTCAGATGGTAAAGTACTTGCCTCACATGCAAAGGCCCTGGGTTCAATTTCCAGCACCACAAAAAAAAAAAAAAAGCAGTATAATATAAGAAGAAATTGAGTTGATAAAGGAAATCTATAGTTAAACAGAAAACGCTTAAATTCTATATATATATGTATTTATATATATTTGTTTGTTTGTTTGTTTGTTTGTTTTTGTTATCCAGGCTCAATAAAAATGATTGAGCTATCAATCCTCTTTTTGGGAGGGAACATGGGAGCAGGAGGGGAGCTGGTTAACAGGAATTGAACCCAGAGGTGCTTAACCACTGAACCACAACCCCAGTCCTTTTAAATATTTTATTTAGAGACAGGGTCTGGTTCAGTAGCTTAGGGCTTCCCTAAGTCGCTAAGGCTGGCTTTGAACTCATAATCCTCCTGTCACACCCTCCAGAGCTGCTGGGATTACAGACATGCACCACTGCCCAACTCTGAGTTATCAATTTTAATATTAGAAGTCATGGGCTGGGGCTGTAGCTCGGTGGTAAAGTGCTTGCCTAGCATGTGTGAGGCACTGGGTTCGATTCTCAGTACTATATATAAAAAAAATAAATAAATAAGGTCCATTGACAACTAAAAAAAAAAATCTTTTAAAAAGTCACAAAAGGGCTGGGTAGATAGCTCAGTCGGTAGAGTGCTTGCCTTGCAAGCACAAGGACCTGGGTTTGATCCACAGCACCACAAACAAAAAAAAAAGTCACAAAAAATGAATTCTTAAATTTTCCTTCCAAAAATTTTAAGTGTTTCCTGACTTTGCAATAAGTATTAGAACATAACTTAAATTATACAAAATCAACACCAAAAATATAATCTACATAAAAATAAAATCATTCAATATTCTTGATAACCTACCACCTATTGTTCAGTTTCAGTATAGCTACTTTATAAATAATACAAAATGATTTATTACACTGACATATAAGGGCTATTATATAATGCTTTAACAATGAAAACTTTATAGTTTTACTATAGAAATATTGTTTATTGAATGGCCTGTGCACATCAATTACCTGTGGACTGTGTTGATTTGTTCCATGTGGACTGGTGCCAGAAAGAAATTTCACTAATACATGAATGAGGTTTGGATCTGAAACCAACAAATGAGCAGTACTCTCCTGAGTTCCAATGGCACTGCTGGAACCAGCTATAAAAAATGTAGATAAACATGCCCTTATCAAATTGACTATAAAACAACAAGATGCAATATATACAACATCTTTTAGTTCCAAGAAAACTTACTTATTTCTAGTAATTATAAGTTTATTAAAATAGTTTAACTGTACACTATGGATAGACCTGGATTTCATTCTTTAAATTTTATCTATCACATCTCCTCCCTCATCTCTTCTGACTGTGAATACAGTCAAGTGGAAAACAAACAACTAAAGCCTTAATGTTACCTTGTGGGTTTATTTTTAGGAACTACTTCCCCTTAGCAGAAAAGAGAAAGAGATTTACTTTTCAGATAAATTTTAACTCAGTTTTCTAAGATACACTGAGGCAAAAACTATTCCTCTTAAGATGTTATATATAACTAACTAATGTACAGGCAATCCACTGATTCTCTTGAGCAGAATAAAACACCTTTGTTTATCAGATAGTAATATTTTTATCCCATTTTTGTTAATATATGCTGAACAAGAAACAGAAGAGCACTTTCATGTTAAATAATGACTTAAATTACAGTTTTATCAATATGACAAACTCTCAAGTTAATGAAGTCTTTCACAAATAGAGATGAAGTCCATTCACTTATTATAACCTGCAGATTGAATACAATATAATTGAAACGACTTTAATTACTTACACAACCACATCATTTCTTGGAAAAACGTTATGTTAAGGATTTGATAATAAGCATATTAAAATGTGTGTCAGAAATTAAGTTAATAAGTTTTTGAACTTACCATTAAGTTGCATGTTTGTCATGAGTGTTAGGCTATGAAGTACAAGGCACCATGTCCGGAGCAAAGTATTGGGATACCAGGCCAGCACTGTGAGAAAGCTAGTTATTGAGGCTACATATAAAACAGGAAAAGAAAAAATTTTACTCAGAACACTGAATATTTACTAAGAACTAAAAACCAAAAGAATGAACTAACAAATAAGATTACTTTTTAAATTAGCTTATTAACTACTGTCCACAGAAAATACGAATACATTTCTCCATTAAATATAACCAAAACTTTGAGAATCAATAACATTTCATGGCAAGGGTAAAGCTCAGTACCAAACCCTTAAAAATGACGTTCTCATTACAAATTTGTTGTACATTTTAACTACAGGCATTTCTACTCAACACAATCTGTGTGTCACTAACACTCCTCATATTCTACAAACCCAAAAGGTGAAAATAGTAAGACATACAAGAAAAACTGGGATAGATTAGAACAAACAAAACCAATGTGACTTCACAACAAAAGCACAAATTTAAGCACAAATTTAAGCAATAGGTAACTTGGAAGGTCCAGGTAGGAAAAACTGGCAGCTGGAGAAGCCAAATAAGTTACTCAAAATGCACAGCATGCACAGTATCCAGTACTCAGATTATGCTAAATACCCTTTAGAAATGATAGATTCCAGACCAACAGCTGGAAACTATCATCCCCAAACATATTTCAACATTTTAAAAAACAAAAACTACAGAAAAAGGAGTATCTTGTTGGTAATTAAGTCCGATTTCAGTACCATGTTTAAGAATCACAACAGAACCATAGGAAACCTTTTTCAAATTCAAAAACTTATACAAATCTTATTATAGAAACTAATTGGTCATGATTCTAGAATGCTTGTAAATAACTCGCTTTTTTTGTTTTTCACTTTCTCTTTTTTTTTTAATTTTTAAATTTCTTCTATTTAGTTCTACATGACAGCAGAATGCATTGCAATTCACTATACACAAATGGACTACGACTTTTCATTTCTCTGGTTGTACACCATGTAAAGTCACACCATTTGTGCAATCATACATGTACATAAGGTAATGATGTCCATCTCATTCTACTATCTTTCCCACTCCACTGCCCGCTTCTCTCCCCTCTGCCCAATCCAACGTTCCTCCATGCTTCCTGTACCTCACCACCCCCATTTTGTATCAGCATCCATTTATCAGAGAAAGCATTTGGCCTTTGGTAAACTAACTCAATTTTAAAACTAATTTTAAAAAACAGAAAGGTTCTAGCATTCTTCATGTCTCTCACAGAATCTACACCACAGTGTAACTACAGTACACAGAATGAAGTTTCTCATTATGGAAGTATTTTAGTTAATAAATTAAAGAGGAATGAGAATTAGACTATCTTTATTTGAAACCTCTAACTAATAATTCATAGGTTTAGGCAGTATACCTTGGTGCATATTAAAAAGAGAAAACCCATGAAGCTGCCTTTAAAAAAAGAAAAAAAAAAGAAACCAGGCACAGTGCTGCACGCCTATAATCCCAGAAACTTGGGAGGCTGAGCCAAGAGGATCTGAGTACAAAGCCAGCCTCAGCAACTCAGAGAGGCACTAGGTAATCAGTGAGACCCTGTCTCAAATAAAACACAAAAAAGGGCTGGGGATATGGCTCAGTGGTTAAGTGCACCTGAGTTCAATCCCCTGTACCAAAAAGAGAGGGGGGGCGGGGGGAGAAAGAGAGAAACAAACAAAAAACCCAGATCTGATTAAACTCTAGGTGTAGCTATGAATTTACCGGAAATACAGAGGACACTGTGGAAATATAAACACACATATAAAATCTGGATCCTGAGAACACTGAAAGACAAACAAGAAACTTCTCTGCCAGGGACTTTGCAGAGGGGATTAAAAAAAAATATTGATAACCCATACACACTAAGAGGGACATAAGAAACAATTCAAATGTGTAGATCTTATATGGATTCTATTTCAAATAAACAGGTTTCACAACATTTGAAACAATTGTAAATTACAGCACTGACCAGGTATATGATAGTAATGAATAACTATTTTCACATGTTTAATATTTTCCATAATGACCAAAAGAGGTGGAAGCAAATTACAAAATATAAATATTTATATATTTATTAATAACACAGTGGAAGATATAGAAAGCTATTAATTAAAGCAGGAATGGTTCATATAAAAATGGAACCATAAGCCAATGAGTGGGGCTGTCACTTTTTAAGGCTGGAAGACAGAAAAGGTAACAGCTGAACAAGATACAGGATATGCTACTTTAGGAAAAAGCACCAGGAATAGATGATTATTTTTACTTTTCTTAAAATATAACTAAAGTAGATTCCTATGACCTGAGCTGAATGCTAATTCTTTTCCTGTTGAATGGTATTATTTCACTCAGCTCATACCCAAACAAGAATTTGAAAAATAAAGAAATTGACACAACTTCTATAGAACAATGACATCCTTCTCCAGTTTCAATTCCCCCAGAAGCAAACCCATATTTAACAAACAAACAAAGCAGGTTATGAACAAGACAAAACTTAAGGAAATACAATGTAAAGATTAAGAGAATGTTTTATTTATACACAAGTATAAGATAACAGACAAGTTAGACATTTTTGTTTTCTTTCCTGCTAATGAGTAAGTCAGTGCATTAAAAATAGTCCCCCCCACCACTGAAACATTATAACTAATAATAAAGATTAGGTACATTTTAACCTAATTATTACTATTTAGCTTATTTAGACCTATTAGTGCTTTTTCTGCCAAAAAATCTTACCTTGATTCAATGAAATGATAGGTATTCGATTAGCATTATATAAAAAAATGTCTGCTCCATTCTCTTTATTTCCAGATGAGCTAGAATTCAGGCTCAATGTGAGCCACAATTGGAGAAGTGACTCCAACTGAAAAAGAATGCAAATTGACAGGGAAAAAATGTACACATTTCAACAAAAATCTACTGTTTAGAATACTGTCATGAATAAAGAAATTTCTCTATTTAATATTTCCCCCTAGTTACTTCACTACACAAGGAAGTATATCTTTAAATTCCTGAACAAAATTTAACTTAGTTAAAATTTACAAATTACATCATAAAAATGTTTTCCTAAGTTAAAAGAGGTGATTCAAGTTATTAAATTGCTGGTTATTATGCAATACATGGTAGAAACTAAGGCTTAAAATCATGAAAATTAAAAATGGTCCTCTGCTGAGGACCTGTGATAATTAAAGTATTTCCAATATTTCTCCTAAGTATAATAATGATATAACATTCATCAGGTTGTGAATGAACTTTCTAGTTAGTCTCACCATTTCAGAGGCTCCCAATAACATGTCAAAACACCTTTTTCTCCTGAAGTCATACCTGAACATGATGGACTTGAAGCATGGAAAAAGTTTGTTGAAACAAACATTTAACATTGGGACAGATGATAACTGAATAATAAGCTGGCCGGTTTGGTTTGCTGCTTGTAAACCCCCTAGAAGAGAATCATCTGTTCCAGTGGGAGGACTGTGATACTGAAAATCAAATAGAAGTATGATGTTATACACAAAGTTGCAGGAGACACATTAACTGATTTACTAAGATGTATGCATAGGTAAAATCTTTTTTTTTTTTTAAATTGCTTCTGTAGAACAGTTTGAAGTTATACTTTAGTATTTGAAAAACTTGATTTTTTAACATCATTTGAAAGTAAAAAAGACATTTACCAACAAGAGAAGCTCCCAAATTCACAGACTCATGCAACAAAGGATAAGAACATATTCTTTAAAAGTTTTTGCTAATGAATAAACGGGGAAAGGAAAAGAAAGAATCTTGACTGATTATTGAGAAAGTAGTTCTAAAATAATCTAGGTAACAGTTCACTGTGGGTTCTTTTGTTTTTTACTTTCCATTGTGGTACTAGGAACTGAACCTAGGGTGTCTCTATCATAGAGCTACACCCCCTGTCCTTTTTAATTTTGATTCATTTAGCCTAAATTACCCAGGCTGGCCTCAATTTTATAATCCTCCTGCCTCAGGCTCCCCAGAAGATGAAATTATAGACATGAACCACAGTGCCGGGCTTGATTCTTGGCACTAAAAGATTATTACAATCACCTGGGCAACACTCAAAATTCTGATGCTCAAGCTACATGCAAATGAATTACTGATAACCTTTCCTTCCTTTTCTTTTTGTGAAGTAGCTCAGGCTGGTCTCAAACTTGTGACCCTCCTACCTCAGCCTCCCAAGCAGCTGGGATTTCAAATGTGCAGGTCAAACAAATTGACAATATAGTCATGGGCATCAGAAAAATACAGGGACACTGAGAAGTTTTTTCATATATTTAGAATATTAATATATTAAAAAGATACACACTTGTATGAAGGATAATAATCAAAAACAATTTTAAAAGAAGCAGATAACAATTTTAAAAAGATCTTGTAAGTTGTTTCAAACAAGCAATGTATAAGAATGGTTTGTCTGGAACAATACTGAGTTGTCTCTGGTCATGCGGAAGCTGAACCCTATGAAGGGAATTCCCATATTATATAGGAGATAAGATTACAACAATATTAGGGTACCAATATGAAGATGGTAGGACGCTAAGTCATCCTGTTTGTCTTTCTCCTTTATTTTGAACCTCTGAAAGCAAGAAACAAATGAGAATACAAACTGAAAGGATACAAATTAATGTAAGGAAGAACTTAAATCTGGAGTTCTCTACTGAAATGGATTGTGGAAACTCCTTTAAAGGAGAAGCAGATGTTGATTTTCCTGTGTTCTACCTACTATCTCTAGTTCCAGAGAAAGTGAAATGATTTTGAAGCCAAGACAAGTAAAACCACTGTCCTCTCCTCAGCACTGCTCTTCAACGTTTGTCTTTCAGAAACAGGGTGCTATTGCAACTGTACTTTGCAGGCATGAAGAAATCTACACACGCTTACCACTGTACATCAAAGTCAGTATTGGCCAAATCTGGCAGGCTGCCTGTTTCTGTTATGCAGCCAGGCTCACTGTCTATGGCTACTTTCCTGCTACCACGTCAGAGTTGAGTAGTTTTAACACACATACAGCAAGTAAAGTCCAAAATATTTACTACTGGTCCTTTATGAAAAAGTTTGCCTTCTCTTTCTGCAAATAATTAACAACTAAATCTTCTGAATTATGAAGTTCAGTAATAAGGCCCATTTGGATGTCATGCGATCTATACATTTCTTCCTAGTCTTTGAAGATAATAAAGATGTTTTTATTAAAACTTCACTCTTTTTTTATTTATTTGTTTTTTGGTGGGACTGGGGATTGAACCCAGAAGTGTTCTATCACTGAACTTCATGCCCATCCATTCTTGTTTTTTAACTTTGGGGCAGGGTCTCTCAGATTCACAACAGACACAGAATTTTAACATTTGTTCTTGCAGAATGAGCCTGAAAATAATCAAGACAAATCATGTCTTTTAACTGTCTAAGAATTGTCATTTTACTTACATGTAGGAGATGTATTTGTTAATGCTTGTAAAATGGAATCTGCTTCCAGAGTGGACATCATTTTCAACATAAGTTCTGCTTGCTGTTCAAGTCCAACTTCTAGGCGAGCATCTAGGGCTACAAAAAACAATTAAAAATTGATCACCATTATTATTCATGTCCCACCTCCTGCAATAAAATGTCCAAATCCAACTCAGGAAAGGATGTGTATACCCTTAAACAAGAACAGCCTGGCATGTAGTATCAGAAACAAAGCAGGGAGACTATCTGTACAAAGGTGGTTAAAGAGAAGAGAGCGTGCTGGGCATAGTGGCACAAGACTGAATCCCAGCTACTCAAGAAACTGAGGAAAGAGGATCTCAAGTTTGAGGCCACACTTGGCAACTTAGCAAGATCCTATCTCGAAATAAAGAAATTTTTAAAAAAGGGCATGGAGGTGAGATGAGTGGCCAACCACTTCAAGTTCAATGCAAAATACTACAAAACAAAAACAAAAAACAACACCCAAGAGACAAATTAAATAAATAAATAATAGTAGAAGCAAGTATGTTAAGGATAACCACAGTCAGGTTTTTCATTCAGGGAAAAAAAAAAAAGAGGCACAAATATGCAAAGGGAGGGCTGGGCTGTAGCTCAGTGGAAGAGTGCTTGCCTTGTGTGCATGAGGCCCTGGGTTCAACCTTCAGCGTCACATAAATAAATAAAATAAAGGTACTGTGTCCATCTACAACTAAAACCAAAAAATTTTTAAAAATACATGGAAAGGGAGAACACTTAACTGAATCCTACAGAACTACCCTACAACCAGATATACCAATGTGAGCTCACCACACTCAATACACACGTAAAACATATGTGTAGAAACACACACATTCCTCAGCTCTGTCCACCAAGATAGCACAGAAACAGACAACAAAAATAACAAGTACATCTAGCATCCATATCTTGTGGTTTTTTTTTTAACACATATCAAATTAAATAAAGATAACACTGAACATTCTTAATGAACCTTAAACTAATGTATTATATTTTATTTATTTATTTTTATGTGGTGCTGAGGATCAAACGCAGTGCCTCACACATGCTAGGCAAATGCTCTGCCACTGAGCCACAACCTCAGTCCCTAAACTAATATATTTTTAAAATGATAAAAATGAGAAATTTTGTTATTTACATTTTGCCACAAAAAAAAGCGAAAAAGTAACAAATTATTATAAGAAATTATAACCACCTAAAATTAACATTTTACAAAGGGGAAAAATGCAACTTGATAATGAAGAAGCCTGGTGGACACCTCCTTAATCAAGTGATTAAATGTAACACCAACAGAAGTAAAACAAATCACAATCATGGGTAACATACTAGGATACAGAGAACAAAATTGACTATTATTGCTGTGATATTCCTACCAAGACTCATGACTTCAATCTAATTATGAGGAAATAGCATTCAAGCATAAATTGAAGGGTATTCTATAAATAACTAATCTGTAATCTTCAAAAGGGTCAAGGTCATGAAGGTCAACACTGAGAAACCATTGCAGACTGAACAAGACACAAAAGCTCTGATAACTAAAATGCAAAGCATGATTTTCACTGGGTCACTGTACATAAAGGGCATTATTCTGACAACTGTTAAAATCTGAATGGCCTCTCAGTGTAAGGTACTAGTAATAATAATATCCTGGTTCTGATGGAGTATGCTTCTTGATGCACTCATGTTAAAGAATGCCTAGCTTTTTAAAACAAAGAATTGGACTGGCAGCATACAAAAGGTTCAGGAAAATAAACATGCTCTGAATTTCACTTGTTTTAAACTTTTTCAAATTTGTGCTTGTTTCAATTTAAATCTTTTTTTTTTGAATACTGGGGATTGAACTCATGGCCTTGTGCTTGAGAGGCAAGCACTCTACCAGCTGAGCTATCTCCCCAGCCCTTTTTAAAATATTTTATTGAAAAATTTAAATTTTACATTCTACATGACTAGTAAAGTGAAAAAGCAGTATTCAATGTGGTTTTTTTAATACATGAAAGTTTATTACTAAAGATAATAAGCAAAATAAAGCACAATTAAAATCACTGTCAATCTCATACAACCCACAAATAACTTTACTTAGTACTATTTTGAGAAACAAACAGATGGACCATCACTGAATATAAGCTTCTCTAAACTTTATGACAGAAAAGGAGCTCTGAATGATACTCTATGGCACAACTGTGATACTAAACCTTCCTATCATACACTCAGGCTCACTTTCTCAAGAGACAAAATATATATAAATTTAGTACTTGCTTTAAAAATAGTATATGCCTCGAAATATTCACACATAAACACTTACCCTGAGATACTGAAACACTGACTGTTTGTGATCCATTCTTTTCTGTGTTTGCTGGTGGCTTTGCTACAGGAATTCCCAGACCTCCAATGTAAGGATTGTAATTGTAGGTACAATAATCAGCACCCAGTAATCATACCATGTACTGCTTATTGGCTTAAAAGAAGAAAAAGAAGTTGTGGTTTATTTTTTTCTACTGTGGGAAACATATTTACATTATTTAAACCCAAACAGGACTACACAATAAACATTCTTCACATCCTTTAAATTTTCACAGCCCATTTAGAATATTAATGATTTCAAGAATGTTTCAGGGGCTGGGGAGATAGCTCAGTTGGTAGAGTGCTTGCCTTGCAAGCACAAGGCCCTGAGTTCGATCCCCAGTACCGCAAAAAAAATAATAAATAAATAAAGAAAGAAAGAATGTTTCAAAGATAACGTCTTCATTTTCTGCCAAAATCTAAAAATACCTCATTTGCTTAGAAACTGAAAGTAACCTAGAATCCTTAACACAATCTAATGCACCAGAAGAATGGTACTACTATAAAGGATTACAGGTGTATCTTCTTTAGAAAAAGTAGAGATAACACAGATGAATTTAAATAAGTTTCTTGGCTGCCTGAAAGATTGGTAATCCTTAACTAAATTTCTGAAAGCTTATTAGTGATATTTATAATTATTAATGGCTATATAAATAAAATGGTTATATTATTCCATGGGTATTTTTTTAAAACACCTATAGTACTGGAGAAATTTAACGAATTTTGAACATGCTGAATAAAGGGATTCATTTGGTAATATTATGTACATTTTCTTCTTTTAAGTAATTTCTAACCTAATAAAAGTATGAAAGTATTTTGATTACAAGGAATATTCTACCATAGCATACCTTAAAAACTTTGGCTGCAAGAGGATCCTTTTCTAAATCAATATCTAGAGGATCAATGTCGACTTCCATTAGATCTTGAAGTAACTCAAGGTCAATTTCCTTATCTTTTTCCAAAGAAGAGAGAGGAGGTGTACCTTCAAATAATTGACATGAAATTTAGCAAACATATTGCTTTCACTTGCAGAAAAAATTATTTTGTTTACATATCACATATACATGCCAAAAGATTTTAAAAGTTTAAAAATCTAAACTTTTACACTTAATTATTAATCAGTATGCATAGGTATTACTTCACAGAACAAAATAAAAACACCAATACTATGGTACTTGATTTCCTACAGAAAATACCACAATATTAGTTCTAGCTGCATCAACTTTGCTATTAAAAATAGTCACATCAAGGTGTAGTGGAGCACACCTGTAATCCCAGCAACACAGGAGGCTGAGGCGGGAGGATTGTAAGAACAAGATCAGTCTTAGCAAATTAGTGAGGTTCTAAGCAACTTAGAGAGACCCTGTCTCAAAATAAAAAAAGAAAAGGGCTGAGGATGTGGCTCAGTGGTTAAGCATCACTGGGTTCAATCCTTAGTACCATCCCCTGCAAAAAGAATTGTTAAATGTTCCCCACATTGTATTCATAAACATCTACATATACAAATTAGACTATATCAAAGTAATTGGGACATTATGAAATGACAGTATTTGTTGTAATTAGCACTCACTCCCAGAAACAAGGCAACATATGTTTACTGGAAAAATATCTGACAATATTCATAAGGTCAAAACATCAGAGGAAGGACTGGGAATTGTGGCTCAGGGGTGGACCGCTTGCGCAGCATGCATGAGGCACTGGTTCGATCCTCAGTACCACATAAAATTAAAAAATAAAGGTATTATGACCATCTACATCTAAAAAAATATATTTTAAAAAAACCTCAGAGGAAAATGTAAAAATCCATTTTATGCTTCAATAGCACTCCACTTTGAAACATATTCTCAATAGAAAATACTAAGGCATATTTAATTTTTTTTAAATGTACCTGTTAAATCATGTGTCAAAGGTTCATCTATAGTTTCCAACAACTGAACTGAAGACTGCTGAAGGGAGTCATCAGAGTCACCAGCTGTTGCACCTACATCATCACCCACTGCTCCTTCCTCCATGGCTTCTGCAGCAACTGGTGCCAACAATTCTCCTGCATTTAAGGAGATAAACCTAACCACTTTAATAACTTAGGCACAGTCTTGTAAAAAATATTGAACCATTACTTTTTTCCTTCCAGTTTACAGAAAAACATACATAGTCTACCAACTAGAAAAGAAAATAAGGCAAATGAGTTCTCACCTACATGAACAATACCAAAACTCACTGCATTACCTTCAAATGACTAAAACAATTAAGTAGTAGGGGGAAACGCACAATACACAATATGAACAAGTAGTTATTATAAACACCAACATATATTAACTTAGTCATCAAAACAAGCTTGTAAGGAAGGTATTTTTAGTATCCTTATTTTACAGATGAAGAAACTCAGATAGTGATTTCTTCAAGGTCACATAAGTAACTAGTAAGAAGCACATCAATGGTACTAACAAAGCGGACCAGTTTTAATATTCACGCACTTTAGGAAATCTCCAAAACTTATATTTATCAAAACCGTGAACATAATTAAGTAGAAAAGTAATTTTAAGTGGTTGCTACTACTGTAACATTGAAGAGAATTTTATGCTTTTAAGAGGTTATAGTTTCCTTTAAAGAGTAATTAGTTAAGCAATAACAAGTTAATTTTGACATACCCAAGGAAAAGTAAATCCTTACAAACCTGCTAAAATATCCTGTAGCATACAAGTTAAGGAATATTGAGCCCAAGCACCACCCCAAGATATATCTCCTCTATTGAAGTCAGTTCCAACCAAAAGTAACAGTAGTCTTTCCAGTTGCGGTTCATTCACAATCTCACACAAATGAATAGTTGGTCTTGTGGCATTCGCAATGCGTGCAAGAACCTGTAATACATTTTATAAAATCATATATAACAATTATACTTTTTTCAAAGATAATAGAAATCTACCAATACTTTGGCACTACACTAATAATTTTCACTAATAAGTATGATTTTGGTATCTAAGAAATCACGTGAGATGAAATGCAAAAGAATGTAATCTTTTTTGTAATGCTGGGGAATGAACCCAGGCCCAAACACATGCTACACAAGCATTATACCACTGAGTTATCTTCAGTCCCATTTTTTATTTTATTTTGAGACAGGGTCTCTCTAAATTGCTGAGGCTCCTGCCTCAGCCTCCCAAGTTGCTGGGATTACAGGCATGCACTATAATACCTAACTAACATAATGTAATTTCATCAATACAGTATTAAATCTGGTTTTAAATATGGTGGAACAGTTAAGAATGACTTCTATAAACAGTGAATATGCTACAGGAAAACAATCATGACACTGAAAGTCTTTCATTAATGTCATATGACACTTACTTGTATATTTCCTAATTTAACTTAAGATTTATTGAAATTACTCATATTTCAAACATCTGACTTTTAAATAGATTAAAACTTATATTAGGTTTCTCAAGCAATACGTGAAAACAAATTTAAATCCTTCAATGCACAATTTAAAAAAATCTAAATAACTGCAAAAATTAAAAACCAAAAGATGAAATTTTTTTTCTTAATCAAACTCACTATATACTTCTGAAGTTTTTTTTTTGCAGTGCTGGGGATGGAACCCCGGGACTTGTGCTTGCAACGCAAGCACTCTACCGACTGAACTATCTCCCAGGCCTGAGTTTTCTTTCTTACCCTCTGAAGTCTAGATTTATAAATTATGCATAACAGTTTACTTACCTTACAGACAAATAATAAGAGATCTGCATGACATGTAAAGTCCATGGAGAGGAGAAACAAAACAAGTTTTTGGACTACTGAGATACAACGTTCATGGGCAAGAGTAAATGGAAGTGGTTCTATCTCTGGACTTTCTTTTGTTGTAGTAACTTCTGTGTCTAGGTTAGAACGGGACCACTCTGCTGTCCGACGCAAACGAAGTAAATCCTTAAAGTGCTGTATACAGAAATTTGCAGTATTTAAGTCAATATTTAATGAAAAAAATTCAGTATACATTTATGAAAATATTTACTCACCACACAACTTGCAGTAAATAAAATTTTAGATAAACCATAAGCTTCAAAAAGTAAGATTATTCAAAAGAATATTGATCAATATACCTTACCTCTATATAAGAGACTTTCAGAAAAAATTCTACAGAAAATCCAGAGAAATATATTATGCCAAACCTAACATCTTTAATTAATAGCACTAAAATATCCTAATTGTGATATATACAGGCTAGATGGTTCAAGTTATTTCAATACTAAGTGGAATAAGTATAATCTCATATTTATTAACTACGAATGTGGCTGCTACATGTTATGTACACACAAACACACACATGTATACATGCTTCCAGGTGAGTATGTTTTATTTATTTAAAAATTACTGAAACTTCATTTTCACTTTGAAAGGACATATATAGGGCTGGGGTTGTAGCTCAGTTGGTGGAGTGCTTGCTTCGTATGCACAAAGCCCTGGGTTCAATTCCCCAGTATCACCACCACTACCACTACCACCACCAAAATAACAACAAAAACAAAAAGGACATATATAGGCTATATTTGAGCCTTATGCACAACTGGATCCAAAAGAAATCTCAATTTGAAACCTTGAAATGAAAATCTTACATTAACATAACCAAAAATCTCTTTCTGAAATGCCAAAATTTTCCCTTTACATATTTTTAAAGTTAACAAAATGGTATTTGCAATCATCCATTATTTTTTGTATTACAGTATGGAAAAAACAACATCAATGCCACATGAGCAAAATTATACATCCCACTCATTTCTTTAGTTTATTAAATTTCAATCCAGTATGAAGTAATAACTAGAAATATTTACAAAACATTTCCTTGACTAAAGGCTACCTTACAAAAAAAAGTTGAGTAGCCTGGTAATTTTTTTGATAAGCAGAACGACATATTTAAATTTTGTGATCACTCCCAAAGACAGTTAATAATTTAAAATGCTAAAAAGAAAGCAGCTTTTCTAAGATAATCAAAAAATACAGCTCATACCTTTGAAGTAGCCTGCTTTAATTTTGCTTGTTCTACAAGGAGTTTATATGATGATCCCTTGTTACTTTGTATTTTTTCTTTCTCCATCTGTTCCACCAAAGCTTTCTGTTTTGCTTTCAGTAGGTTAAGTTGCTTTAAAATACAAGTACACAACTTAGTCTTAAAAACATTAGGGGAAGGATATTGGGCAAATTATATTGTTATATTGTGTGTATGTACTAGTAAGTAACAACAAATTGCACCATTATGTACAACTATAATGGGCCAATTAAAAAGTTAAAAACAAGCCAGTTATTATTTATGTACTTCTTAGAATTCATACATCAAACTAAAGGAATAAGTAATTCCTTGAACGAGTGCAGTAATAAAATTTTACTATGTAGCCCTCCCCGCAAAAAAATTCATTTCCAAATCCTGATTTCAAGAGTTCTCACTAAGGACTCATTAGTTATGCTGAAAATAGGTAGTACACGCTTATAATCCCAGCTACTGAGGAGGAGGAGGAAGCAGGAGGACGGCCAATCTTAGGCTAGCTTCAGCAATTTAGTCTCAAACTAAAAAATAAAAATGGTTTTTGCTCTATAGTAGAGCACCTCAGGGTTCCATCCTCAGTACCACAAAAAAAGTAAAAATTAAAATCATCAGCTCCTTACATTTAGGAAAAGGGAAATAACTAGAAGACTTTCTTATACAAGACAACTAATATAATTTAGTTGAATGATAGATATTTTGAATGGCAGAAAAAATATTTTTAATACATGGGGAAAATAATTTTATTGCCTAAGAGAGCTCAGGACTTTTTTAAATTCAAATAATTGTAGATTCATATCCCACTTTAAGAAATAGTACATTTCACCAATTTCCCTTAATGAAGACATTCTACAACACTACAGCATAATATCACAACATGTATTGACATTGATATAATTCACCAATCTTACTTATATTTTGTTAAGTTTCACTTATGCTCATTTCTGTGTGTCTGTGTGTACAATTCTTATTTCTATCATGGCAGTCAATACTGAATAGTTCCAAACACCAGGTTTGGAATATTGTCCTTTTAGAACTCTACCATCTCTGACTGAGGTTGTAGTTCAGTGGTAGAGTGCTTGCCTAGCCATGTGAGGCACTGGATTCGATCCTCAGCACTAGGTATAAGTAAATAAGTAAAAATAAAGGTACTGTGTCCATCTATAACAACAACAACAACAACAACAACAAAACTATCATCTCACTTGTACACAATCTCCCCAATCACTAAACCCTGCAATTCAATAGTCTTTAGCAATGAAGAAATACACAAGACAAGTAAAAAATTTTCTAGATACTACGAGCTTACAATTTGTTGAATGACTTCCCCATATAACATACGCAATTACTTTAAATAGAAGATCAGCAGGAAGATACAGTCATAATTATAAATTAACAACATAGTCAAGAACTTAATAACCTTATTTTCTCCAAGAACACTTCCTAAATCTCTACTATTGACACTTTTTTATGGTGTCAGGAAAAAGATACTAATATTATATTACAAAGAAAAATCCACTTGGCTATTACCTCCCAAGATGAAGAAAAATATTCCTAAGTTAAAACTAGCTTGCACATGTAATTTTAAAAATCAACTCAATAATACTAAACTGAGAATTACTACAATTTAGTATATTCAGAAGTTTCAAAAGTTCTACAAACATATTCAATAATTATAATCAAGAAAATATTTTAAATTTATTTTAAACAACCATGCTGTTAATTATTACATAAAAACACTTGTTTTTTTCAAAACTACTTGAGAATAAGTAGGCAAATGATGCCAACTCACCTGAATTTTTAGTGTTTACTTTCTAAAAACAAAATATTCTTCAGCAAATTGCAACACAACCATCAAAATCAAGAGAAATAACACTCCACTAACAACAATTACTTCTCATTGACCTGTTTTAATTTTGCCAACCAAATATTAAACTTCATAATAAAGAAAGAAAAATCACAAGAAGTAGACCAATTGGGTTATATTCTAGGTTTTGTTTTCCAATTTCATATCCTAAATTAAGCAAAGCATTCATCGACAGAAAATGCCCAATAAACTTCTTGATTCTGGATGGACTTCAAATTAGTTAGCAGTCTTGCAAAGGGAACAGGGACATAGTACAGAGAGAAAGCACTTGCCTAGCCTGCACAAAGCCCTAAGTTCAATCCCCAATAATGCCCAAAAGTGAAAGAAAAAAAGGGGAGGAGTCTTAAAAAGGAGTTGAAAATGCTTCATTTCTTGGAAAAGATCAAGGTAGCTCAGAGATGAAAATCATATAAGAGAAAAAGAGAACTACTTAGTGCCAGTTCAATTTTTTAAAAAGAGCCCAAAACTTTTACAAACATGCCTGATCAAAGACTTTTCATTTCAAAGTCTCATCAAATCTCAACTCAACTGACAAAATTTTTAAGAGTCTCCCCCCACACTTTTTTTTTTTTTTTTGCTAGGACTCAAACCCTGGTTCTTGAACATGGTAAGGATATACTCTACCACTGAACTCCAACCTCAGAACCCCTCCCCAAAAAAAGTCTTTTTGAAAGAAGTAATTATATGAGTTGCACATGGTGGTGCATGACTATAATCTCAGCTACTCAGGAGGCTGAGGCAAAAGGATGGCAAGTTCAAGGTTAGCCTGGGCAACTTAGTGAGACCCTGTTTCAAATAAAAGTTCAGGACTACACAGCAGGTGTAGAGGTCTTGCTCAGCATGCATAAGACCCTGGGTTCAATTTTCAGTACCACCTCCCCCGCAAAAAAAAACAGTACTTATATTACTGTATTGGCTCAAAGGAAACACATCAATTGTTAAGTCCACTTTCTATGACAGAAATTCACGATGAATAGACTTTATTTCTAAATTTATGTAATTAACGTAGCTCATTTCTATAAATATATGATTCACAGGGTGTCCTAAAATAAAAGTTCATTCTAATAACATGATTTTTCTGTGAAAGAGAATGAAAGCAAGAGAGTGTGTATGTGTGCATGCATACATGAAGCAGAAAAAAGAATATGTATGTCCTATTTGTGTTTATTTCAAAAGAACCCATGAAAAAATAATCCAAAAACTAAAATTTCATCAATAAGAAAATGGATACATTTGTAAAATAAAAGAGGGTTGGGGATGTAACTTGATGGTAGAGGACCCTAGGTTCATTCCCCAGTACCACCATTAAAAAAAGAAAGAGAGAAGCAGAAGGCAGTTGCTCTAAAGCCATGTGAAGTAGCTTGTCTTTCATCCAAAGGTCAACTGCATTGCACCAAGAATTTAAGGAAGGAATGATATGCTCAGGATTGTTTCTGAAAATAACTTTCTATTGGAAGCACAGAAAATAGATAGGACTAAGGGGAAAAAAAAATGGAAGGATACCTTTTAACTAGGCAAAAAAGATAATGCTAACTACTTCAGTCAGGTTTTGCACCAGTGTGATCAAAATACCAGACAAGAACAATTTAGGGGAGGAAAAGTTTATTTGGGTTCACAGTAAGTATGAAAGGTCTCAGTCCACAGATGGCTAACTCCATTGCTGTGGCCCTAGGTGAGACAGAACATAATGGGGGAAGGGTATGGCAGAGAGAGGTTGCTCCACTCACATCAGCAAGGAAGGGCAGAGGTGCTGCATAGAAGATGCACTTCCAGGACATGCTACCAGTGGCCTACGTCCTCTAGCCACACCGCACGTGCCTGAAGTTACCACACAGCCATTTAAACCCAGATGTAGTGATTAGGTTACAGCTCTCACAACTCAATCACTTTACCTCTGAACATTCTTGCATTAACACAGGAGCTTTTAGGGGATACCTTATATACAAACCATAACAGTAAACTCATTCAGAGGGTAGTAATAGACAGTAAAGAAGTAAACAGTTTAAAGAACATCACCAACGATCTGTTGCCATTTTACAAATAAGGTTTCCAGAATATTAAATCTCCCTAAGTTATGTAGTTTGTTAAATATCATAACTAAGATTTGATGGCATATCTGCCTTATGCATCCTGCAAAATGATAATTCTCTCAAACATTAAAATAACAAAACATATTGACTGTTACCTGCTTATGATGAACAAGCTGTTTTCTGATTTTTCTGGAATATAATCTATCAAGGCTACTGCTGCCCTTGGAAGACCTATTTAAACTCTGAGTGTGCAGATTATTGTTAATAAAGCTCCACTGGTTACCTAGAGGGGAAGGAAAAGGCCTATTAATAATTCTGTTAAGTGTGGTTTAAAAGTACCTTTCATACCCAAAAAAAAACACAAAACACAATTACAAATGAATAAAGATGACAAAGCAATTTTAAGAAAAATTAAGGAAACCATTATAGTCATCCTTAGATGATCTGAAAAAAGATTCAATGATTATCACTATGATAACCTAAACCACAAATGATGTTAAGAGCAAAGTTCTGGTTTGGGTTTCCTTTACAATAACTGCCACATTCCTCCACAATGGTTAAGGTTGGTATGTGTACAACACAGCTTTGATGATGTCACTAAGATCTAACAATAAATACTCAAAATACATACGCTTCTGTGCAGAGACTAAAAATGGGTGCTCAACATTTGCTTAATGACTGCCAAAATGACAGTTTAAAAAAAAAAAAAAAAAATACAGCAGGCTGTGTTGCTACATCCATCCTCAATTTTACAATGTGTCCAGACTATTCTCTGGCATTCACTGGTTCAATTCAGCCCCAATAACACACTTTACCCATCTCTAATTCTTTACTATGTTTGTTTAGCATAAAAACATCTTTTATTCTTCTCTACTATTCACCTATCAAGTATTAGTTAAAATTATTCTAACCCTAAGATACACTTCTACTAATGTTTCCATTTAGAACAATATAAATAACACAAAGACTTTCAATACTATATTATATGATATTCCAACTTTATATTGTAGTTATATTTACTTAAGTTGTATTTTTTAATCTCTGTGTCCATCAATGAGTAAACTGGCCTACAGACATACACTATTTTTTAAAATCAATATAAAGCAAAAACATAATATGCGTCACAAATAATTAACTCAAATATAAAATATCTTGGGCTGGGGATATAGCTCAGTTGGTAGAGTGCTTGCCTAGCAAGCACAAGGCCCTGGGTTCGATCCCCAGCATTGCAAAAAAAAAAAAAAAAAAAAAAAATCTTAAGGGAACTTTCTAATATACTGAAAATATGGAGATGTCCAAAATTTATGGTCCTTAATGTCTGAATTTACATATTATTTAATTATCTCAAAATCTTGATAAGAATTTGTTAGCCAGAATAAGGGAAAGAAAACATTTGTTCTTAAAGTTTGATTTTCTTGAATTTTTGAATTATTTTGTGCCTCAAACCTATAAACAAAGATTATACATTTTTTTTAATAATGGGAATTTCTGAATCTAAGCATAAAAGTCATTTGTAATTAACTAACAGAACTCCATAATGGTAAATAGAATGACATATTATACTAAAATAAAATTTATTAAAAAAATTTGTCAGATCTCTTGACAAATTTTCCTTTCATGCCTCACTTTTATGTATGTTATTATAAAATGTTTAAAGGAGCATGGGGGGGGAAACTTTGTGAAACACATGGTTATAATTAGAAAGTAAGTCATGCCCAAAGAAACTTTTCCATCAAATTTAAATTCTGTCTTTAAATAGGTTCCTGATAGAGTTACATAAATTACATACATCTGGTATTTCCAGTTCAATAGCCAGTTCTGGAACAACTGCAGAGTCACTCAAAATCCCCACCAACATATTATTATAAACTTCTGATACCTGTCAGAAACCTCTCCCTGTCTTTACCATTCAAAGGTTTCTTTGCAGCTGCTGCTTCATCTTCAACAGTTGCCACATAATCCAGCAACCTGGACACCAGCATAACAACCCAACTGATCATTGGAATATCTAGCACTCCTAAACAGAGATGGGGGGAGGGTAAAAATTCAGGTGAATATAAGAGTCCTAATGAAATCAGATAACATAAATGAAATAAAACATTTTAAAAGGCAGAACATATCATATCATTACTAATACACTAATATTTATATATAATAGTTCCCTAAGTCAGAAACCTGTAGCCATAAATCAAATAGAACATCAAATCTAATAAAGGACAGGTGTTTCCTGGTATGAAAGTTACGTCTGACCTGAATCCACCAAATAGTTTATCAAGTCAAATAACAAAGTATAAGGGACACAGGAAACTGAAATAAAACATCTGACTCAATTTATAATTCGTATAATATACCAAACTATGTTCTAAAATTTTATTCCTAAAATAATTTTTATTTATAAAACTCATCATTAACCAGAAGAACAATTGTACCTTTGTGAAGCTTAAACTTTATGAGAGTTTGATTTTAGTGATGACAGTATTAAAAAAAAAAAATTACAACCATTTTAACCATTTTGAAGTTCAAAGATCAAATAATGAAAAGGTAACAGATTTCTAAAGTAATAATTATTTGGTAGTCAATCACAAGAGGATGACTCATTCCAAAAAGTCTACATTATAAAAAATATTAAAAGTGTGCTACAATGGATATTAAAATATTTCATAATAAATACCTTTAAAAAGCATATTTATAGGAACCTTATATTTTTAATAACGATAGAGACTTTATTTTAATACCTTCTTTCCTCCTATGCATGGGTAACTCTGGATGAAGAGGTGACAATAAATTATCCAAGAGATTAAGTAAGCTTTCCAATACTCCACTATTACTAAGTGATCTTTGACCAATACAGGAAAGTAGCATGAAAACCCTACAAAAGAGATACAAAGAGAATACTCAGTGAGAACCAATATGATTGTTCCATTTAAAAAATAATTCACATTTCAATGTAATGGAATGATGATAGGCCAGCATGGTGGCATATGCCTGTAATCCCAGTAATTTGGAAGGTTGAGGCAGGAGGATCAACAGCCTGCCTCAGCAGATTAGGGAAGCACTTAGCAACTCAGCAAGATCCTGTCTCTAAATAAAATATAAAAACAGCTGGGGATGTGGCTCAAGGGTTATGCAACACTGCATTCAATTCCTGGTACCAAAAAAAAAAGAATAATGACAGCACTTGCAATTAATTGTTCAATTTAAAAAATAATTTACAGTAAAATCTAAAAGAATACTAACAACATTTGTTTCTTAAAACCTATTTCATCCGCCAGGCACAATGGTGCATGCCTGTAATCTCAGGACCTCAGAGGCTGAGGCAATAGAATCACCAAGGTCAAGGCCAGCCTCAACAACTTACTGAGATTCTATCCCAAAATGAAAAAAAAAAAAAAAAAGGGGGTAAAAAAATAAATAAAATAAAATGGACAAAATACATAGCTCAATGGTAGAGTGCCCTCAGGTTCAATCTCCAATGAAGCAGAAAACAAGCAAAAACTTTCTAACTTAAACCTGAATATATATGTTAAAATGAGCTTTCTTCCTAGTTACTGGTTATATTTTATAACATTATTCATGAGAAATAAAACACTTAGAACCAGTTAACTTTGTCTACTATATGAAGTATCATAAGATGATAGGAAATACTTAGATCTATAAATGCCACAGGTTCAAGTGAGGAAAAAAAAAAAAAAAAAACCAAGAGTGTAGTCTAGTTATATCACTATAATCTTCATTATACTACCTTACTGGTATCTTTCACTGGGTAATCCCAAAACCCTGACTAGACCTGCTTCCTTCTCTATACACCTGGTATCCACATAAATAAGCTTTCAAAATCTGACAAATGAAAGTCAGAATTACAAATCACTAAGAACAAATAAAACCAAACTTTTCTGACCTACCTATCCTGGGGAAAGATGAGAAGTTGTTCTGAATTGTACAATTCCTGAAGAACATTGGAAAGAAATTGACCCCACCATCTTTCACCACCACACAGTTGAACAAGGAGAAGACCAGTGTGTAACCGTATCTTTGGGGTTCCACTAATGCACAAGTGTTTAAAGAGCTCTTCACAGGCCTGGGCATGAAATGTGCTCTGCAAACTGCAGGAACAGAATGACCTATTATAAGAGAGAAAACAGCACAATTCCCTAATTAAGTAAATGGTGTAATATAAAAATCAGCATACCTACACATGCTTTCTTCTTTACTAGCAAACAGCAGAAAATTATATTCTATTTACTTTGCTATTTATTTACTCCTTATATATAGAACTTAATTCTTAATATTTGGAGAGGAGAACAAATAGCACCTAAGTCAATTGTATTTCTAGGCTTGCATTTGGGTTTACCAGACCGCTACACTGGGGGGGGGGGGGGGGGGGGTTTGAGAGAGAGTGTGAGTGTGAGTGTGTGAGTGTGTGTGTGTGTGTGTGTGTGTGTGTGTGTGTGTGTGTGTTATATAATGTCAAAAAAAAAAAAAACAGTTCCTGGCTAGAAAACAACAGTTCTATATTAGATTAGCAATTTTATGAAATTTTTCACAATTGAATTTTAAGTAATAATAGTTTGCCAATAACTCAATGCATGTACAACAACAGAAACCAAAAAAACTCATCAAAAATTCAAATAAGAAAAATTAAATTAAGTGGGGTTGAGCATGTAGCTCAGTGGAAGAGCACTTGCCCAGCATATGCAAGGCCTTAGGTTCAATCCCCAGCACTGCAAAGCAAAAGCAATTTTAAAAGGGGGAAAACAAATGGGTGAATCTAAACAGACATTTCATAAATACTCAAATTAAACATATTTCCTAAAACATGCAACAAAATTACATCAAACATATTCCCAGCCTTTAAAATACATGAGTCAAATACAAACCATTGGAAGAATGAAGAAGGCTGAGCAAAGTGTCCAATAAATATCTGATGATAGTACGTAACTGTTCTGTGGAAGACATCTGAATTAAATCTTCTGGGTTTGATGTTTCATTCAATGTCTTCCGACTTGCACCTATAGCTACTTTGAGCCTCTGCACTGCATTATGAGCCAAATTTAGTTGAAGCTGTAGCTGAATACAATCCTGATAAGCAGAAAAAACTCTACTATCTTCCTCGACTGCCTTGTCCGGTTTTCGCAAAAAGTACTGTGCATTGTTAGCACTGTTGAGAGGAGGAAGATCGATACTTTGCAAAGAGTTTCCAGACGATGACAAGCTAAGTTATATCTATAAGTAAAAATAAATGAACAAAATAATTCCTGCAATGTTTTCTTGATTTATACATGTACACAGTAAAAATTAAACCTCAAAAATATGTTAAAACACAACTATTAAAAGAACTACTCCATTGGTAAGTATGAACAAATGGAGTCAATTATTTAATCACAATATTTTCATGGTTAATTTGAGTATTTCTGCAAAACACTAATGTCCTGTTTCCTTTTGTTCTTTTCTATACACCTATAAAAAGACATTTTTTGGCAGAAATACAAGCAAGACATAAAATATGCAGTTTGAATAAGATTACAGTATGTTTGCTATGTTCTCCTCACCTGCACTGTATATCCTCTTGTAAAGCAACCATCATTGCTAAATGTTGGTCAATGTCTGGCTGGTTTGCAGATTCTCCCTCTCCCCTTAGAGGATCATGCATTAACTTAAGTTCACTTTCCCAAGGCAAGATATAGGTATGACCGTAGTAAAATCCTAAAGGGATTTTGGCTCTGGCATTTGTACTTCCATAGCGCCCAATGACAGTTATCTAAAATGAAAAATTATAAAAAATACATGCACTTATCAATCAGTTTGAAGAGAAGGGGGCTAAATATTTTAAAAGACGCCAGGCAAATGACTATAATCCCAGCTACTCAGGAGGTAGAGGTAGGAGGATTGCAGTTTCAAGGCCAGTCAGGGAAACTTAGCAAAATCCTGTCTCAAAAGTAAAAATAAAAATAAAAATGGCTGGAGACATAGCTCAGTGGATAAGTCATTGCCTAGCACATTTGAGGTCCGAGGTTTAATCCCCGGTATCACAAAAATAAACATACACACACGTACATAAATAAAAGATACAGTTATACTTTTTAACTATATGTTTTAGCATTTGTTAGAAGTGGAAAACATAAATTTACTATCTTTACCTTCATGAATCTGCACACAGGAGGTGGTATTAGGTCATGAAGAATTAGTGAATGAGTGCTTATATCAGTTGCCACTACCAATCGCCTTCCATCCACTTCTTCTCCTAACGTCCAAATGTCAATTGATAAGGAGGCCAAGTCTCCACAAGTAGGAATCAATACATCTGTCAAAAGTATAGGTCTTCCAAAATCCAAGGTCACAAATCTCCTGGCTCCTATGAAAAAACAGTAACACTCAGAAATAGTCTGAAGCATTCATCTTAACATACAAATCAATTTAATAAAACTATAAAGAAAAGCAAACAAAAATAAGTAAAATTAGTTTCATTGTGTCTCATTCAAAGATTTTCTGAAGCCCCTATTTTAGTTTTGAACTCCCCCAAAATTATAAGAGTAAGATTTACTATGAAAGAAATCAACTGTACATATAACCTTGATTTAAAACACTGAAATTGGGCCTCAGGCTGCAGCTCTTCAGTAGAACACTAGTCTAGCAAGCACAAGACCCTTGGTTCTATCCCCACTACTGTAAATTAATTGATCAATAAAACAGTTTAAAAATTTAAATCAGCAATGTAGTATATATGTTAATACTGTAACGTTCCATTCTGCTTTCCTTTCAATTAATGGATTTTTTTTCCTTTAATTTCACAAAAAAAGATACCAAGATGTACAAAGCAACGTTAGTCTTCTTAAGCCTTGTTCAACTTCTTATGAGATGAATATTTTATTAGGTTTAATATGTAAAGTGAAAGTGTAGCTGGAATTATATGTAGTCAAACTCTTAAAAAGATGACTTGCCAAGGAAAACAGGCAGTTCATCTCAAACAATGTTTTCCTCCAATATACAGACATCACTGTCCCTTCAAGTCAATACCAGTTGAAGTAGATGAAGAAACAGAAGATTTGCATTTCTCATCTCATATAACACAAGGACAAGTTTAATTGGTGAAATGGATGGCAGATCCTTAATAATATAATGCATTTTCTTTTACATTTTTTTTTGGAAAGCTAAATAGACTTACCAGCTACATTTTACAATGAAGGAAAAGAAAGAACTAAAACATTTAGGAATGGTGTTTTTCTCAATGGAGTTCTTTTAAAAAAGAAAATGATCAATTACCAACACTTTCTCAAACATAAAAATTATTAAACAACAAAGAATACAGTTCTCCTATTCAAGGGGCTTATGTGCAATGGTCACTTGAATGGATAAAAAAAACAAACTGAAGTATAAGCAACTCCTCACATCTCCTAAGATTAAAGAAGAAAAAGCTTTCATTCTTTACGTTATCAACACTAATGATACTACCAAAAATAATAAGTTTGACAGAAAACACCATAAGACTTATTTTGAGACTTCAAACTCCAGCTTCCAAAGAGGAAAAACCTGTTGCAATAAAGCAAATATGGCTTAATTATTCATATTTATAATGAAAAGTGCTACAGTTAACACTCTTATCTCCCTGTCTTCCCTCTAAGTATTTTGCTAAGTTCTGCTAAAGTGCAGAACTAAAAGTTGTATGATTATGTTAAAATTACTTAGTTTATTCAGAAATATGATCTAATGGAAAAGAACTATTCAGTTCTTACCATAAGTCTCCAGTGTACAAACATAAGACAAGTTTAGATCCGATTTAAACAATCCAGAGACCATGAAGTATTTATTAACCTTACTTAGTATGTAAGTAGCAGTTCTGTCACCTCTTCTCAAAAGACAGTTTCGCTACAAGAATGCTAGTTTTAGGAATATTCCTTGAAACGTAATTTCTAGAGTATGGTAACTGAAAATTACAATGGAGGCATATATTTATGTCAATCATACTTCAACAAGCAAGAGTCTGGTATAGATCACACTCACTGTGCAAACAGAATTATCAGATCTACTCAACAGCACTCTTCCATTGGTAAGCACAAAGCTTGAAACTTTTATATAGTGCTTATTATTGGTTAAATGTACTTAACCAAGAGCAAATGTGATTTATTTGCAATGAAAAATCAAAATGGATAACAATAAGTAACAAAAGGGCCAACAGAGTAGGCAGAAAAAATACTTCAAGAAAGTCAAAGATTACCTGAATGCATTCGCTCTATAATAATGGACTGGTGAGGTGGAGGCTGAAGAAAATGTGAAGCATGAGAAATTGCAAGGGCTAGACCAGAACCAAGTGGATTCTAGAAGAGAAAAAAGTATAACTCTATATTGACATTACTCTTGCTCTATAAAAACTATTAACCATAATATTAACAAGTCTCATTTCCTGATGTATATTGTTATATTTTATTAAAGAAAATAATCTAATATATTGAGTTCATATAATAAAGTTTTGCCTTCTAAAGTTAAAAGTATACTTCCAAATATGTTTAAATGTCTAAGCCAACACCTATTTAAAACATGATTTACCATTCTGGACTTGTTGGAATTTTTGTTATGTGCAGCCAGATTGACTGTTGGGGGATCAATGACTGAGCCTGGGAAAAGCTGTGCAAGTTCGGCATTAATCACAACGGAAACTGCTTCATTGGGTGGAGTGAGTGGTGGAGTCATAAAAAGAGGTGTTGTTTTTGGAGTGGGTGGAATAACATCAGATGGATGAATGAAGAATCCAGGGGCAGCCACTGGGTTGGAAGGCACAGAGTTGTGAACAGGACCTACTGCTGAGGCTGCTGAGGCTGCTGCAGCTGCTGCTGCTGTTGTCTGATGTAACTTGGCTTCCAGCTTTGCTTTCTGTAAAAGAAGTAAAAGCAACACATATAGACTAATCCTGCCTACCTAAATTGTTGGGACTACTACATGGATATAAATTTATAAACATAAACATGATTAAGTAGATCCTAGTTACACAAACATGAACCAACACTGGTCTACGTAAATGGAACACTGCTTTGTATACTTCTTAAAATACTGAATATAAAATTTCCTGTGTATCTGAGAACTAGAACTTTCTCAAAGTGAACATGAACAGCAAGCAGAACAATTAAATGTAAACAAGGAAAGAAAGTTCTGCTCAAAACATTAACAAGAAGCTGATTCTCATGTGGACGAATCTGACACAATTTGTTACAGGGAATTGTCACAGGCTGCATTTAGATCACAAATACCATTATTGTTGAAATTTTAAGTCACATTAATTTAAATGGTCTTTAAAATGTTGTTTTAGGTTCTCTTCTCTACAGAGTAACTAATAACTGTAATGTTTGATCGAGAGTGTTTAAACAATGTATTTTACTTAAACCAATTATATTCCTTCAAATATGTATTAAATAAAAGGCATTCATATAATTTTAACAAATTTAATGCTACAAAAAATTTACCTCAATTTTTTTGTTGAAAATTATTAGATCAGGATCAGGCAACCTACTTTTCGTTATGAAAATAATGGTCAATTTTAAAGTACTTTTCGGCTTTTGAAGTTTAGAGACAGCATGAACAAAAGCCAAATAGTCTCCAACCTGTTGCTGAAGCTTCAAAAGCTGCTGCTGTTTCTCTTGCAGCACCTGTAGCTGTTGCTCGGCTGAAGCCATTGCATGAGAGAGAGACTGCAAAGCTACCTGGGCTGCTGAACTCAGGGCTGTCGAGGCTTCCCCAACTGTCCCAGATGATAGTCCACCTACTGCAGGAGTAACCCCGAAGGAACTCACTGGCATAAGACAAGGGGAAAACAAAAACAAAGAGACCAGGATGAAGAAAAGTTTCACAGAGAAACAGTCATACTAAACTATATATAGTCAATTTTTAAAAAGTATTCATTTTTTAAAAAGGGAGCATAAATGAGAAAATCTTAATGGCACAGGTACAGTACTGATAATATTGGTATTTAAATTCTAGTAAGTAGACCCAGGAATGATCACAAAGCAAAGAAAACTGAAGACAAATTACTTTTTAGTTTACAAATATCTTTGGTATAGAAGAACTTTATTTTATTAAAATGACCATTAAAAATGAGAGTAAGTCATATAACTTGAACATGAGATAAACTTAAAATTGCTTTATTAACTTTTCTCACAACAATGTACAACTTTCCACTTCCCAAAAAAAGCTCAAAAGCCTTCAATTTTAAGATCATTATTTAAAAAGACAGATGACAATTTCCTCATTTGAAAGCACCATCTAAGAAGAGAACAGGCTTGCACAAAATACGTAAATGTTTCCTAATATATGCTCCACAAGAACACTCAAATAGAGTGTCGCACACACTGTCAAACCTAGTACACACTATTTACTATTTGATACTCATCAATAAAGACTCTAGGAAATCTTACAAGTGAAGAAATTTCTTTGAATTTCTTTTCAATGCGTATTCAAATGCATACTCAATATGAATTCAAAAATACATTACAAATGAACCTTTTTCCATTCAATATTTATGAATAGTTTGAAAAAAGCTGAGATAAAAATTTAATTTCACAACTTGTCAGCATAAAACAAGAGGAAGAGGTCAAGTTTAATAATATCAGTAATACTTATATTGTAACAGATCTTATATAAAAATATTTTTAGTTATAGATGGACACAATACCTTTACTTAACCCAGTGCCTCACATGTGCTAGGGAAGCACTCTGCCACTGAGACACAACCCCAGCCCAATAACAAGACTTTACTAGAAAGTTACATTGGGTAAGGATAACTACTGTAATAAAAGAAAATATTTAGTGTACACTACCAAAAGACACACTTCCAATGAGTTACCACATTCAACAGATGAACAATCTAATGGGTAGATGTCATGATTCATTTTTTAGCTGTTTAAGTGAAGAATGGATTGGGGAAGTTACCCTGTAAAGCTGAAAGTGGCAGAACTGAGATTTGAACCAAGGGTTATGTGAAGCCAAAACCAATGTCAAGAGCAAAGAACTTAACATAAACTTATTAAATCTCTGCAACAGCTAAGAAATAGATATTAATTATACAAAGTATTAGTTTCTATTGTAATATGTATTAGGTGCTATTATAATCTCATTTTGTAAGTTATGAAACTATGGCTGAAGGAAGTTTCTACTGATAGTCAAAAATTTAATTTATAGTGAAGATATTTATTTAAAACATCAACAGCATCACATATTTAACATACTCAAATAGTGTTGCAAATATCCAGAGTTACTTTAAACTAGTTGGAAAAACAGTACTGTCTTTTTGTTCATCAAAGACATTGCCAAATATATTATTAACTTTAAATGAAAGAAAGAACATTATCTGCCACAGTGTACGCAAAACAAGACTGGCAATCATTTATTGATTGTCGAAGCTTGGTAATGGAAACATGGCTATTTTACTATTCTATTTCCATTATGGGTGACATTTTCCAAATTAAAGAGTTTCTAAAAATGCACATATAAAAACAAAAGGATTTAAGACAGTGCTCTACTGGTAGGGAGGAAAAACCTAGAAATCAACTAAGATTATGAAATTACTTACAATTTTTCCCTAAAATGTCTCTCCCGTAAGTATCTACTTACAATGATAGCAAAATTGCATGTATTACGCATAGATATTTAAATACTTACTATCATTTTTTTGTTTATCACTCCATAAAATATATAAAAAAAGAAGGTATATACCAGTAAACGTACTTGCATCATCCCTTTCTATTCTGGTTCCATCACTAGTTGACACACAAGTAAAGTGCAGGGGTTCAACTTCTAGAAGTCCAGTGAGAGATGTGAAACTACCCTCAGCAGCTGTGCAACTACTGACCTTTCCATTTCCTAGTACAGAAAGAGAGAAGTCTTACAGTATGCAAAGATAATCTTGAAAAGGCAAATCAAATGAGTAATTAAAGTTTCAAACTTTATACAAATTAAAACATATATAAACATAAAACCCTTACATAGAGCCCAAGCAATGAATGTGGTATTAAGAAAGTTGACAAAAGGAGATACTAGATTGCTTGCCATAAAAGCAATGTAGCATCCATTCACAGTAATAAGAAACATTAGGGATATTTTTCTATCAGCACTGAAACGGACATTCAGCAAAAAGTGATTTACATGTTAATTACAGAAAAATAATAATACGCCAGCTTCTGAAATTGGTTATCACACAATATGGTAAACATATGAGAATACAGGCTAAGTTGTCAACTAAGTGAAAAAAAGATTACAGAAACATTTCAAAATAAGAACAACACATATCTTGAGGTATACTGCTTTCTATTCATAAAGATACTTAAAGTTTACATAAGTAATTAAAAAAAAAATAGTGGTCCTAACTAGATGAACAAAGAAACCATAACAAGAAGACTAAAGGAGAAAGAATACAAAAGAGTTCACAATGACTGTATGTATGGCTCAGGAGAGCAAGTATTATTTTCACTGATTTATGAATTTTGTAGAATACTAATCCTTAAAGCAGAATTATTTAAGAAACAAACATTTATTGCAAGTTCAGCATGGTATTGTGCACCTGTAATCCCAGCAACTGAAGAGGATGAGGCAGGAGGATCACAAGTCTGAGGCTAGCCTCAGCAACTCTGTGAAACTCTGTCTCAAAATAAAATTAAAAAGAGCTAGGTGGCACCAAAATAGACAGGTAGACCAATGGTACAGGATAGAAGACATGGAGATATAGCCACATAAATACAGTTATCTCACACTAGACAAAGGTACCAAAAACTTACAATGGAGAAAAGATAGACTCTTCAACAAATGGTGCTGGCAAAACTGGAAATCCATATACAGTAAAATGAAATTAATCCCCTATCTCTCACCCTGTACAAAACTCAACTCAAATGGATCAAGGATCTAGGAATTAAGCCAAGACCCTTCACCAAACAAGAAAGAGTGGGCCCAAATCTCCATCATGTTGGCTTAGGACCAGACTTCCTTAACAAGACACCCATAGTGCAAGAAATAAAAGCAAGAATCAATAAATGGGATAGATTCAAACTAGAAAGTTTTTTCTCAGCACAGGAAACAACCAATAATGTGAAAAGAGAGCCTACAGAGTGGGAGAAAATCTTTTCCAGACACACTTCAAACAGAGCACTAATCTCCAAAGTTTATAAAGAACTTAAAAAACTTCACACCAAAAATACAAAGAACCTAATAAATAAAGGGGCTAAGGAACTGGGCAGACACTTCACAGAACATATACAGGTGATCAACGAATATATGAAAGGCTCATCGTGCCTAGTAATGAGAGAAATGCAAATCACCCTAAGATTTCATCTAACTCCAATTAGAATGGCTATTATCAAGAAAAAGGGCTACGGATATAGCTCAGTGGTAGACTGCCCTGGGATTTAATACCCAATACCACTAAAAAAATAAATAAATAAAAAGTTTACTGCACACAACCTCAGATAAGATGAGTAAAAAGGGATAAGATGGCTCTTTACTAAACTTATATTCCATATTAGGGGTTACAAGGTATTTAGCAAGTAGCTATACATTTAAAAGTTTAAATGTTTTCCTTAAGAAAAATTTTTTAAAAACTTAAATGACTAAGTCAAGGGGAGATCAATTTTATTTAATAGGTAACAAAATGTTGCCCTGATGAATTAATAAGATTTGTGGGGAAAAAAAATAATAGATCGCTATGTATTTATTCCCTTAGAGTAGAAGAGGCCAGGCAGAAGGAACATGAGTGAAAATTCCTACAGTACAAAGAAACATGGAATCCCTGAGGAACTAAAAAATATAGAGGAACAATTCTCAATGCTGATTCTTTACATATATGTAAAATATTAAGAACTCGAAATGATTTTCACTTATATTGGTTGAATATATAATATTTACATTAGAAATTTTGAAATCAAGAAATTATAATTCAGTTAATAAATCCATTAGACACTCTTTTAAAAGAAATAGAATGTTTTGATTTTTAAAATAATCATTTTCTAAAACAATTAAATGTCAATCTCTTATAATCTGGCTAATCAGAGACTAGTTGGATTCTCCCATCTGCTTCATTATTCAATGTGAAGGTGTATGTCATTTGGAGAGAAGAATCTGAAAAAATCTGGTCCAACACAAATTTGTAGCTGAAAAAGGAGTATATTAATAGCCTTGTATATGAAAATGTCTGACAGGTAGCAGTTTTCCTAAAAATTAGTTATGATGTGGTATCTGAACACTTAACCATGAACTACTTGTTTTTTTAATATACATATATTTTTTCAGTTGTTAATGGATCTTTATTTATTTATATGTGGTGCTGAGAATCAAACCCTGCACCTCACATGTTAGGCAAATGCTCTACAACTGGGTCCCAACTCCAGCCCCTTAACCATGAACTTCTGAAACTGTTTCATTAAAATCAACTGGTAGCCGGGTGCAGTAGCACATGCCTATAAACCCAGGGGCTCAGGAAGCTGAGACAGGAGGATCTCAAGTTCAAAGCCAGCCTCAGCAACTTAGTGAAAGTCATAAGCAAGATCCTATCTCTAAATAAAATATAATAAAGGGTTGAGGATATGGCTCAGTGGTTAAGAGCCCCTGGATTCAAACCCTGTTACTTCCCCCCCCCCCAAAAAAAAAAACTCAATTGGTATACTGCATACTTTAAGGAATCTTTTACCTATATACAATAATGAAATATCACATGCAAGGATTATTTGGGAAATAATGATTTAAGATTATATACAAATCTTTGAAGTGCTAACATTTATTTTATAATACTAGAAAGTAATACTAACATCATTATATCCCATCAGTAAAGACTTTTATGTGTTGACTGCTGTCAAGCTCATTGTGGAAGATACATGTTCTCCAAAAATCCTAATTTTTACCTTAAAAGTTCTATGTTTAAGATTGGCAAGAAATAATATAATTTTTCCCCAAAGTGACAAGCTACTTTCAATCATTTTTTATAAAATATCTACCAAATAATCCAGTCTGGATGAACATGGTTTGCCTATCAACCTTGCTTGCAAATAAGCAATTCGTTCAATTATAACTCAAACAACTGCACAAATTAGTACTTTGGCACAGAGAAGTGCTTTGTGTATATTCCCATTTCATCAGCAAATATTTAAAAAACATATAATCATGAGTTCAAACTTAACAGTTTATTTTATTTATTGTGTGTATTCATAAATCAATGTGGTTTATTTTTATTTCAAGTGTATAGTGAAAACAAGCATTTGCACAATTAATACAAATGTTATATAGTAAAAAGGCAAACAACATTGTACTACTATTACAGGAAATAATTCTAATCCTAGAACCCCTTTTAGGATGTTAGGAACCCTAAGGGGGTCTATGGGCCATATTCTCAGGATTAAAGGGGCCAATGGCAAAATAATTATATGGTAAGGGAAAGAAAGTCAAGTTATATAAGTTTTTTTATATGCTGTATTAGAGATGTTGAACTTCAGAGTTTAAGGACAGAGATTAAGCAATTGGTTTGCATTCAGAAAAGACTGCACTCACTGCAATGTAGAGAATGTATTGAAGTAAGTCAAAATGCATGAAGGAAGACTAGTTCAAAAGCTATTACTGCAGTCCAGGTTCAGGATGAATATACTATGGACTGTAATCCTATCAATCACGATAGGTAAGGCAGTAAAGAGAACTGAAATACACATTGCTCAAAAAATAGGTAGGACCTGCTAACAGTCTCAATGTGGAAGATAAGAAAGAGGTTATCAAGAATGACAATCTGTCTTGGGTCACTAAGGGCATTAGTTGAGAAAAGGAGGGCAGCTGAAGTTCAAATGATGAAGAAAGATGAGGAGACATTTATGTAGAGACACATCATTTCTAAGTCTCCTGGGTATTCTTTACTGAGTATGGCTGTATCTGCAAACTTACAGAGAGCATGACTGAGCCTATGGTCTTCACCATATAGTCTTACCCTAAGGGATCTCCTCTTCATTGACATTTTAAACTATCCTCCAAGTTCCAACTGTAATTAGCAATGGCCGAATTGATTTCTCACTTGGATAGAGAATGCGGATGATGATGAGATAGGCATAAGGAAATCATAGCCTAAGTCATCAAACAGAGGTGATAACATAAATACTCAGGGCAATATAATTCCTTAAAAAACAAAATGACTACCGGGTGCGATGGTGCAAGCTTGTAATCCCAGTAACTCGGGAAGGTAAAGCAGGAGGATTACAAGTTCCAGGCCAGTGTGGGCAATTTAGCAAGACTCTGCCCCCCAAAATTAAGGGGCACAAGCGTGCAGGGGGGAGACTGGGGAGGTAGCTCAGCAACAGAGTGCCCTGGGTTCAATTTGCAGTATCAAGGACAAAAAAGGAAAAGAAACAAAACTGGCAGACTAATGTGTATAGTATAATCGCTTCCTTTAAAAATTTTAACAAATGTGTGTAGGAAATAAGTCCACATACCTAACATCTAGTAAACAACAATATACTGGAGGGTTAAAAGGCTGTAGTTGAGAATTTCACATTTTATTTATATTTCTACATGTGATTTTTCTATTTTCCGTTTCCACAATTAATAATTTAATTGCAATAAACAAAACTAAGATGACCTCCTAAAATTTACTTATATTTAATGTGACAATTATCTTAATGTTTATTAAAGACAGTTTATTAACAACAAATAGAATAAGTGCATTATATAGAAAAAGATTAAAAAATTACATGGTCACTGCTTTATCTATGAAAATAACACCACGTTCCAGCACCTGAAAATTTTATATAACTTTACACAAACATAAAAGTAGATTCTTCAGAAATACATAGAATACATGTATTATCTACAAAGCTTAAGTTAGGATAGTGACACCAAATGTAAAAAAAATTTTTTTTTCTGCATCTTTACTTATTACAGTAAGTATATCTTAATTTTATATTTCTAAAATGATTCTAATTGACATTATAGACAGCAAAGGAACAGTAAATAAAATTCTCAAGGTTACAACACATATATCAAATTTAACTCCTTGGCCTATACCCAAAGGACTTAAAATCAGCATACTACAGAGATACAGCCACATCAATGTTCATTGCTGCTCAATTCACCATAGCCAGATTGTGGAACCAACGTAGATGCCCTTCAGTTGATGAATGGATAAAGAAACTGTGGCATATATATACAGTGGAATATTACTCTGCCATGAAGAATGATAAAATTATGGCATTTGCAGGCAAATGGATAAAATTGGAGAATATCATGCTGAGATAAGCCAATCTCAAAAAACTAAAGGACGAATAATCTCGCTGATAAGCATATGAGGACATATAATGGGGGGTGGGAGGGGTTAGCATTAGGGTTAGGGTTAGGTTTAGGTTAGGGAAAGGAGGGTGGTAAGAATGGAGGAAGGAAGGACTGTATAGAGGGAAAAGAGGGGTGGGAGGGGTGGGGGGGAAGGGAAAAAAAAAAGAATGAATCAAACAACATTACCCTATGTAAACTTATGATCACACAAATGGTATGCCTTGACTCCATGTACAGAGAAACAACATGTATCCCATTTGTTTACAATAAAAAAAATCAAATTTAAAAATAAGTATGAACATTAAAATTGTGTTGACATACAAGTAAAAACAAAAACAAAGAAATAAAATCACAACTCCTTCAATGCTGATATATAGCTAAATATATTAGGTAACATTAATATACATCTAAGGTTCCCTTAGGGGAAATGCTCAGACCAGAAGTGTTTCAAATTTTGGAGTTTTTGGATTTGGGAATATAAAATTTCCAAGATGAATATATCTAATTTTAGAGCATTTCAGATTTTGGATTTTTGGATTAGGGATATTCAACCTTCACTGATTTTGTGTGTGGGGGGGGTTGTTTTCTTTGAGAGGGGAAGGGGAAAAGCAAGAAATTATTGCAATTTTACTGATTCACAGATGCTAATTTCTTAAGAATTTTAATGTTCTAAAACAAAGGCATAATAACTACCACGTATTAAGTCAGATGGCAACTTAAACCCAAGATACAACATTGTAGAAATTCTTTAATAAAGAGTCACTACCTGAAAGGACATCTGATAAATCAATTTCATCTGATTTGGACACCATGCTGCTGTTGTACACATTTTTACAAGAGGAGCCACTCATCTCCAAATCAAAAGGACTGGATCAAATGGTGAGCTATATAATCCATATCTGGGGGGGAAAGTACAAACAATTTTCTTGTCAACCATTTAATTAAGAAATTACCTATTTACTTTGTTTATAACAGCAGTCTGAAGTACTAAGCAGAGGGAGCAACTACCAGATTTAACTAATCCACTGAATCTAATTCTGTTCTCAGAAACCTACACTCCTAAAGACATTGTCCAGAGACTCAGGATATGATTCAATAATTTGGCAGCTAATGTAATAAGGCCATCACTTGCAGAGGAAGGCAGGGAAGAACTATCAGACACTGTTTTATACCCTTTAATCACTATGATGAGTAGAAAGTATAAAGGCATTATAGAAAGTTTCATCAAAATGATTTCTAATCTCAAAAAGATTAGATAATTTGCTACAAATGAAGGAATACCTTTACTTCAGAAACTGAAGATCAGAAAAGAATTCAAATCTAGCCTTTGGAATTTCTTAATTCACTATGTTGAAGTTCTGGAAACATAAATAGTAGATGGAAAAATACTAGTTAAGGATAACAAATTATTTTACAAAAAAAAATCCATCAAGTTGTAAAAATAGAAAAACAGATCACTTTAAATGCTTTTTCCGTTAGCAAGGCATTCCATTAAGTATTAAATACAATAAGCCCTCTGAATCTGCAAGAAATCTCAATTTCAGAGAAGGGGGGAGACCTTAGGCTATTATCATTTGAAAAATGGTAAACCATAAATTAAACCTATTTTGCCAGAAAATAGCATCTTAAGCATATATACTATGTAACAATTCTATGCAAAGGTAGACTCATTCCTAGAAAGGATCCTTATTAAGCATTCTATATTAAAATACCTTGTTTGAAGTAAAGCTTCCATTGGTGTCAGCCTGTCCTGTAACTGTCTGGACACAGCAGTAAGTAGAGATGCACAAGCTGTACTGCACCCAGCTAAATCTTCATCTTTAACATAATTCAGCAGAACAAAATACCAATAGACAGAACCTGAAAACAATAACAATGACATGTTTCTTTTTTCTCCTTTTTCTCTAACAGAGAGAACTTCAGGTTACATATTTATCAGTATACCTCCTTTTGATAGAATGATACCTCCTTTTTTCTGAAAGAAAATCTTTAAGGACAATTTACAAAGAAAAATGAACTCTTTGAATAGATCAAGAGAAAACAGACAAAATTAACCCCCACACCATGGCCCAATATGTGGCACAGTTCTACACTAAGAATTTTTTAGATTAATATCAAGTCAACCTAGGCACTTAGGATTACAATGTGATATGACTCAGAGGTACATTTCAGAATAGCTGGATAACTGGAGACTACAGGTCCTCTAAGCCAACCTTCCTAAAATGTTGCTTCTTCATACAAAAATCTTTAAAACCACTGAATAGCAATTAGCTTCAGACAGCACACTTTAGCAAGTGAATGGAACATAGTTATTCTGCACCGCCAATTAGATACAGACCAAGTGGTTTAAAAAATGTCCAGGTACATTTTAATATTCTTTTATAAATTTTTAGATGACTAAGTACACATCAGAATTTAAGCATCCTACCTCTACTGCCTCAAGACACTATCTTTGTTTTTTTCCCTAATACTAAGGATTGAACCCAGGGCGATTAACCAATAAACCCCATCTCCCTCCCCATCCCCCCTTTGTGTTGAGACAGGGTTTCATTAAGTTGCTTAGGGTCTCTCTAAATTAATGAGGCTGGCCTTAAACTTGCAATCCTCCTGCCTCAGGCTCCAAGTTGCACCACCACGCCTGGCTCAAGACACTTTTAAAGAAGTACAGAAAAATGTATAAATTGAAATGAAATGGTATTTATTGTTCAACTAAACTTTTCCTTGGAATAGTATCAAACAGAGTATATGCCCACCCAACCGCAAGTATCAATGCCTAAAAAAGACAGATAAGATAAAGGGAAAAAAGGGAGTATACAGATAAAACAATTACTAAGATAGTCCCTCTGATTATAGCTATCTGTGGTTAAACTAATTTTACATACCACCAGTTGCTGCTGCTGGCAAAAATGACATATTATCAAGTAAAGCCTTCAACAGAACAGATCCAAATCCTGGTTGACATGGGTCACATTTGCCATTACTGAAAATTTTTAAAAAGAAGAATTTCAAAGACAATATTCATGGTTTAAAATCAACCCTAAATCTAGAATAGTATTTAAAAAATCTTTAAAATTATTCATCCTGATTAGAAGAAAAACCTGCCTTACACCCTACAAACATACAGCAAGATAGCAAGGACGGATTATACTCAGGGTCTATTAAACCACTACCTTTACTAAAATGGGCTAACAAGCAAGTACAGTTGATAATGCCCATTAGTTTAAGTTTCTGGATTTACAATAACTGATCTGCACAATGTCTTAAAAAAAAAAAAAAAAAAAAAAAAAAATCAAAAATTTTGAGTAAAAATTTTTTACTCAAAAATGAAAAGGAATAGGCTACAGGTGAAGAAAAAAAGACAACCAGGAAGAATTAGGGGTAAAAATGAGACAAATGTTCCTCTTATTAAATTCTCCCAACCACTACTAATAACAGTGAAGGTTAGCAGATTTCTTCATTAATAGACTTATTTAAAACACAGGCAATTTGCCCTAAGAACCTAAAATTCTTTCTAAGGGTATCAAACCTCATCATCAAAATGCATTCTACTGTCATGTATAACTAATTAGAAACAAATTTTAAAAATGTTTAAAGAACAAAAAAATCATAATAATTTTTAATAAATAGTAAACCTCATCAACTTTGAAGTTCTAGGTCATACATACACTCACTAAAGATCAAATTACAATACAGACAAGGTATCAGTCACCAAACTGCAAGTGCACCTACAAAAATGCTTTCAACTTAAAAAACACACCAACCTAAAAACAAAACAAAAACAAAAAACACCAACCTAATGCACAAAGCTAGAAATCGGGCACACTTATGGGCTATACTTCGTCCTGCCTCAAAGAAGCAAACGCGTACAATGTCTGAAAGACATTTTCGTGTTTTTGAAAGTAGGCTCTCATTTCCTTCCTTTGAGCTGCAAAACAATAGAAAACATTTAGACTCATCCTGAACTCTGAATCAAAACATACAAAGGGGAAGCATCAATGGTAAACAAAATCATAATTATTAACCTTCCTGGTCCATTTGAATGCACTCCAGCTAACCAACAGAGAGTATCCAACACAAGGCTTTGGGCATGTTCAGTGATTTGGCTATCACTGGCTTTTCTGCAAAGGGTGTTTAGAAGCTTCTCATGAAATTCAGAAAACTGTAACATAGCACATCGTTGCACTCTATGAGAAAGAAAAAAATATATTACCAAAAAATATATTAACACAACAAATAGAACAATTAAACTAAAGCAATGATGTGTTTGTTGGTCATGTAATGTTCCCCTTTATTTACCTATCTTTGCAGTATTGGTGATTGTAACCCAGGATCTCACATATGCCAGCCCTTTCTATTTTATTTTGAGACAAGGTTTTGGCTAAGTTGACCAGGCTGCTCCAAACTTGTGAACCTCTTGCCTCAACCTGTTGAGTAGCTGCAATTATACATATGCACCACTGTACCCAGCATTAGGTTTCATTTAAATCATGACTATCAGAATTAAAAAAGAAAAAAAAAAATTGGGGGATAGGAATGTGGAACAGTGGTAGAATACTTTCCTAGCATGTGTAAGATCTGATCTCCACCACTAGGAGAGGTGGGGAATTTTAAAATTAGCATATATATATATATATATATATATATATATATATTACTTCTTTTATAAATAGTTTTAAAAGAAATATAGATTACAATAATGTCATATAATATGACAAAAGAACGAGCATAAATTCAAATCAAGTTCATTTCCTTCCTTATCTATTCCTGGTACATAACAAACACTGTATAGTGCTGGGGATATAGCTCAGTGGTAAAGTGCTTGCCTTGCAAGCACAAGGCCCTAGGTTCAATCCCAAGCACAGTGAAAAAAAAAAAAAACACTGTATAGACACCAGAGATAAAAGAATGAAGTAAAAATACAACTATGCTAGCACTGAGATTATCAGTTGTTTGTTTTTTTTTTGGTGTGGTTTTTAAATTTTTTTTAGTTCTAGTTATTTTTATGTGGTACCGAGGATCGAACCCAGTGCCTCGGATATGCTAGGCCAGTGCTCTACCACTGAGCCACAACTCCAGCCCCTGAGATTATCACTTCTTAAGAGAATTGAAAACAAAACAAAATTTTCAGGTAAAAGTCAGATTTTCAAATTTGTGTATGTATTATGATTTTTACTTTTATTCATTTGAGAATAGCAGAATAAAATGACATTACCTTTCCTTAGAAATTGAAGTTTTCTTAAATCTTCGAATAGTAACTGAAACCTCTTGAAGTAAATCACAGCCTCGAAGATTTTCAGATTTGCGGGTGCTGCCTGCATTTTCATTCTTAACGTTAGATGACTTTTCCTAAATACGTAAAATTAGATAATTAAAACAAACAAATGAAATTTTAAAATTGTACCAAGCTATGAAACAAAGGAAAATAACTGACCATCAAAAATCATAAATCTCAAATTAAAATAATAGCTTCTGCTCTCATGTTTGGTAAACAAATTTTCAGTAATCAACAGGAAAAAATAACAACAAAGTCACTATTTTAAAAGTCCAGTGATTAAAGATTATAAAAACCAAAGTTCTGAATTCAATTCCTAGCTGTAGCACTTTAGAAGTTATTTGAGATATGCCAGTTTCCCAACTGCTAAGGTTCACTCACTTTCAAATATAAAATAATGGCGACAGCAGCATCTGCTCTGCCTACCTAAGAGTTATTTGGGGGATTAAATCACATAAATATACAGAAGTCCTTGAAAAATTGGAAAACCTACACAAATATAAGATGATCGATGTTACTGATATTGCTACTATTGTTGCTTGTAAGTAATGACAGAAACAAAAGCTCAGGAAATCAAGTATCAGACAATTATTAAGAGACTGCATGATACACAGTTGGTTGTAGAAAATAAACCATAAAGATTAAGACATATCTCTAAAATTATTACACAACTTCTGATCTGACATTCTCTCAAATTCTTATCAAAAAATAAATAAAAGTGTTGAGTTACCAATAGAGGACATATTAGGGTAAAACTCTAACTAAATAAATATTATACTCTAAAAAATTGTAAAGGGAAGAAATACCTGTTAATAATTACTCCCTACTAAGGATACTTTATAAAAGCTAGGCAATTTGCTTTGTGCTAATTCAAACATTTTCTTCTTAATTATATTTCAAGTCATTGAAAAAAAGAAGTACAAACTAACCAAGCATCAAGTAAAACATCAATGCAGGGTCATACTACTTCCCATAGGGTGTCAAATCTCATCCACAACGTTCACAACAGCGTTGTTTAAAATGATAGTTTCCTACCTTGCCAGCTGCAACTTTTGCCAAAAGTGAAGCAAGTGAATAACCTTTGTTACTCTGGTGTTTTAAGGATGGAAGTCTTACTACAGGACGTATACCACCATTACAATTTCATCTGTTGCTCTTTCATTCACTGCTTTGACATGGATTAAAATGAACGATATTTTCCTCCTGCCATACCTAGAGGAGTGGTACAGAACAGAATAAATTACTGAATCACCAAAAAAATTAAACTGCCTTTCATCTGACAGAACAGGCTAACTAACAAATAATACTAATAGAAAAATCCATATTATACTGTTTGAGTATATGGTTGAACAATCTTCATATGTTGGTAGCAAAAAACACTAAAATTCATATGAATAGCATAATTTGGACAATTTTGACCATTATAAACATTAGCATGGTTTTCCCCCATGGCATTATTTATTTTAATAGTAGTAATTCTGTGGACTACAGAGAAATACAAAGAAAATAAAAATGTCCTTAAAGTATTGCCCACTGATAATTATGGTATCCATTATGTGTATCCACTAGTTTTCTTATACATACTCATGCATACACAAATATATTTGCATGTGCACATACACATAGTATTATAGCATAAACAATAAAACAATTTAAAAAATAATTTAAAAAAAAGCTTTGGAGTTACTACTTGGGTTTGGATAATGGCTCTTCAATTTATTAGGCAAACAACTCTCTGGTTCAGTTTTCTTCAAATGTAAAATGACACTAATACTTGAGACTTAACAAAAACTCATAACAATGCCTGTCCCAAAGCAAACACTCAATAAATGGCCACTATTCCTGGGATGTGTTCTATCTTGTTTTATATAGTTTGAGATCACAGTATATTTTATCTATTTTTATATATATCTTATATATATGTGTGTGTGTTATATATAAATACATATTTTGTAGAAATATCTTCATAATAATATACCTGCTAAGCAAACAACCAGCAATAGCAGGTATTAAATCTTCTCAACCGCAAAGCTACCTTTGTTGTTTCCTACTTTACCTACCAGCCTATGAACTTGCACTACAATGTTACCTTTTGGTTTTTTGGCCTAAGCAACTGAGACTACAGGTACACGCCACAGTGCCCAGCTGATGTCACACTCTTCCTATTGCTGCACTACTTGAAATTTGGTATCTGATGTGACTCTCCTTTCTCAACATTCTGTTTCAAACTTCGTTCGTCCAATTCACCCTTTTACTCTTTCACAAAAATTTAGAAATCTTATTCTCTAGTTCCAAAATTTTGGAGATTTGATAAGAAAAACAATAAACCATAATAAATTCTCAAAATTATATTACTGAAGGCTTCCAGAAACATGCATGTAATTTCATCCTTCATTCTGTCAAAACCAATATTTTTATTTGTCAAAGAAGCACAATAAAACTTATATATACAGTAGTACCCCTTATCTGTGGGGCATATGATTCAGATCTCTAGCAGATGCCTGAAACTGTGGATAGTACTGAGCTCCATGTACCATATATTTTTTTCTCCTATGCATACAAAACTATGATAAAGTTTATGCCTTTTCTATCTTAACTTCTCGCTCATCTGTGGCTACAATGTTTGCAGTCTGAGTACAAGAGCAAAACCAGCAAGAATATGTTTTTTTCCTTCTTCAACAATTTCATGGATGAAAGATTCATTCTTACCAGGGATTTTAACAACCTCAGCGTATGATGTTTTACTTTCCTTAAGTCAAAAACTTTCATCATTTCACTTAAAGGAAAACACTTTCAGACTTCTCTTTTACATCCTCAAATTGTCAGTACCACTATTCTGGGGCTGTGGGGACATTACTAGGGTAACATAAGGGTTACTTGAACACAAGCAAGCCCTGTGATACTGCAAAAGTTGTTCTGATATTCATCAAGATGATTGTGATAACTAAGTTGACTTAACAGGTGGGTAGAAGGTACCATGTGGATCGACTGGACAACGGCAAGATGGCATAGAACTGCTCAAGTTTCATCATGCTATTCAGAATAGTGTACTATTTGGGGGTGGGGGAAGAAGGGTGGGCACTGCAGATTAACCCAGGGGCACTTAGCCACTGAGCCACATTCCAATCCCTTATTTACATTTTATTTAGAAACAGGGTCTTTTTTTTTTTTTTTTTTTTTTGCGGTGCTGGGGATCGAACCCGGGTTTTGGGCTTGCAAGGCAAGCACTCTACCGACTGAGCGATCTCCCCAGCCCTAGAAACAGGGTCTTGTGAGTTGCTTAGAGACTTGCTAAGTTGCTGAGGCCTGCTTTGAACTCACCATACTCCTGCCTCAGCCTCCCCACTGGGATTGCAGGCATGTGCCACCACACCCAGCCTATAGTCATTTGTGCTTTGCAAAGACCACTAAGACCTCCATGACACAAAAGTTAGGATCAGAAGTTTCAAATAACCACTGTCACTTCGGAAAGGAAATTACCTAAGATACAGAAAGCTGATAGAATTTCTAATGAAAGTCACAAATAAACAGTCTCACATTGATCAGATCAGCTTATCTTAAAATCTATTTAATAAGTGTGGTATTATTCATTCTGCTTTTATAAAATGTATTACTTCACCTTTAACAAGTTTAGGGCTTGTTAATGTCAACATCCCAGCATGCCCGACAGATCAAGGCCACTAGCAAGCCATACTGGCCCACACAGAATGTCTTCTTTATGATCCTCTAAAAATGGACACAATCTAAGACCTAAAAGAAAAATAGATTTTCTTAAGTTTGTTAATTAAAGGTAATAAGCAAATATCTATCCCATTTGCATGTAATACTACCACACAAAATATCACACTAAGAGAGTATTTAAATATAATCATTGCCACGCTAAGGAGCTATAATCAATTTTCTAATATATGTTGTTTTCCATTCCCATATTATTTTTCATTTCATCTTGATTTTCAAAAAAAAAAAAAAAAAAAAAAGAAATTATAGAGCCATGAGTTGATTTTCAAATCCCAAGGTATTAAAAAACAAGAATGCAAGTATTAGCACAGCTGTGTTCACAAAGATGAGCTGAAAGTTAAAGCACATTGCCAAAGCAGAATCATAAGGTATTTGTTAATCGTGTTCTTAAAACCAAGTTTTTGCAAGCCGTAAGGAAAATCTTTGCCCAACACGATGCATTCGGTTCACTACTCCTTTTACTGTCATGGACAACAGCTCTATAATTTAACTCACACTGTGATTCCTCTACATCCATGTGCTGCATTTCTTCATTCAAATCAACCAGGGACGGTTCCCATTTTGTTCCACTTCAATGTTAAGAGCTGGAGACAAAGGAAAGGTGATCTGCCTATCTACTGCTGTTTCTAGAGGATAAAAATATTAGTAAACTTAATTTTGCTTAATATCAATGACTTCTGTGCCTAAAAATCTAAAGTTTTTTGTTAAGTTGGGAAATTCTGTGATTTTCAACACAGATGCCATAAAAAGGTTGTCAGAAGGGGGAGAAAATTAGATTCAGTTAACTATTTTATATGCTCTTCTCTATTCTAATGGCTATAAAATATTCACCTGAAGAAGTAACTTCCTGGCAACTAAATTAAAAGTTCTTACTGTTGGCTGGACAGTATAAATACCTGTGGAATTTTTAAAGTATCCATGCCTGAGTTCTAAACCCAATAAAAAACTTTGTGAAGATTCAAAGAAAACACACACACACACACACACACACACACACACACAGATACAAGAATTCACATAAATACACAAACACATACACGTATTTTTTACAAGAGAAAAAATTTTCAAATTTCAATGTTGAGCCCCTAATGTTAAGCAGTCATTTTACCCTGAAATTGTTTCCAGTCTTTTAAGTTATCCCATTAAAGAAAAAGCATTGAGACCTAACATCTAATTTTTAACATGCTAAATGTGCAATAATGTATTTTAGTAAGACAATATATCAAAATTTTGAAATTTTAAGAAGGATAACCAAAATCAGGTATATTTGGCATTACACAAAAGGTTTGGCTTCACTAATAGTCTTAAAAGAATGGTAAATTCCATAACAGTTCTTTCACAATACTCCTCTTAGGAAACAAAAAGCATCAAGCTAGTGATTCGAAAACAAAAAACAAAACAAAACCAGTAAAACTAATTCACAAAGGAATGAATCCCACTTCCCAAAAGACACAATTAAATTGTTCACATTTATGAATTTCTGAACATTACTGAGTTACTGAAAAGCACGGAAATGTTTTCTGGATTATTTTTCTATATAAAAAAACACATAGTTGAACAGGCAAACAGCACAGGGTGGGAGGAGAGGGCAAGAAGAGACATCAAAACTGAAATAGTCAAGTTAAAAATTAGATTTTTCAAGAAATCAACTACAAATAAAATCTTCAAAGATTAATTTTGATCCATTCTTACCATTAACTTTCCCTAAGCCTGGAGCTTTATTTTTCAGCAATGTCACTTGTATTTGTGGAATATTGGTGATGTTTGAGTTCAAAACAAATTTGAAGTCCACGTGTCCAACCATACAGGCTTTCGGTAGAACCAATTCAAATACATGTTCATCCCAGCTGTTGCTGTCAAGTAAGAAGGGAAATGCTAAATATTGCAAAACTTGTTCATCAGCCAACATGATAATATGATAACCATATTATCATTAATATTTCCTTTCCTACTTTCTGGATTTGTGCATTTCAACAAAACACATTTCTCCTAGAGGAGGTTACATTTAGGGCAATGAATGATACTACCTTAGGAAACTACACCTGCCTTAAGACATGCATATACCAATAAACCCTTGTTCCTCATTGTGTGGATTACTGTGTATCAGAACTATCTGCAGATTCCTAGACCCATCCTAGATCTGTAAGTGGGGTCCCAGAATCTTCATTTTAAAACAGAATTTCTTGAATACATTCATTCTCTGCTTTTAATTATTTTCTCTCACATCCAATAATGTTCAATATATCATTAAATTCTATTCCTCTAACACTGAAGTATAAAGAGAATCTATTCACTCTTTTCACTACCTCCACATCTGCTATCATGGTCCAAGCTATCATTAGTAGTTTACCCAGATTATCACAATAGTGATCTATCACTCTCATACCAACACCACAGGTACTTCCACCTATAATCTAGTCCCAGGACAACAGTCACATTCCAAATCATAAATTATATCACATCTCTCCAGTACTCAAAACTAACATGTATCTCATGCAGCATGAGAGTCTAGTCTCATTTCGTACCATTCTCCACTATATCATTCCACTCCAACAATGATGGTTTCCTCACCCTTCCCAGAACTCATGAAATACACTCCTCAGGGTCTTTATACTCATAACTTCCTGAATTAGTATTTCCACAGAGGGCTTTATCGGGCCCCTTTTATAAAAAGTACCATACAAATTTTCCTTTTCACTTTCTCTCTAACTCACACACACATATTGACTGAAAAATCATTCAATCACCATACTCCATTTTAACATTCTTCAAGTTTTTTCATAAAAGCTTTACACTAAGCTATATGACATAGTGTATATCTGTTCACTGTTTGTTGATGCCCACTAGAATGTAAATTCCATAAGCACCATATTACTAGAGCCAGTAAGGAGACATCACAATACCAGACCTTAAACTATACTACAGAGCAATAGTAACAAAAACAGCACGGTATTGGCACCAAACAGATATGTAGACCATGGTACAAAGTAGAAGACACAGAGACAAACCCTCATAAATACAGTTAACTCATATCAGACAAAGGTGCCAAAAATACACATTGGAAAAAGATACCCTATTCAACAAATAGCGCTGGAAAACTGAAAAATGGTATGTAACAAAATGAATTAAACCTCTATCTCTCACCCTATACAAAAACCAAATCAAAGTGGATCAAAGACTTAGATACTAGCACTGAGACCCTGTGCCTAATAGAAGAAAAGTAGGCCCAAATCTTTATCATGTTGGCTTCAGACCTGACTTCCTTAAGAAGACTCCTAAAGCTCAAGAAGTAAAAATCAAGACTCAATAATGGGATGGATTCAAACTAAAAAGCTTCTTCTTAGCAAAGAAACAATCAATAATGTGAAGAAAGAGACTACAGATGGGAAAAAAAATCATTACCACATGCACCTCAGATAGCGCACTCATCTCCAGGATATATAAAGAAATCAAAAAACTTAACACACACACACACACACACACACACACACACACACACAAACCAAATAACCCAATCAATACATGGGCTAAGGAACTGAACAGACACTTCACAGAAGAAATACAATTAATCAACAAACATATGAAAAAATGTTCATCATCTCTTGCAATTAGAGAAACGTGAATCAAAACTACTCTAAAATTTCATTTCACTCCAGTCAGAATGGCAATTATCAAGAACAAGCAATAATAAGTGTCGGTGAGGACGTGGGGGAAAAGGCACACTCATACATGCTGGTGGAACTGTAGATTGGTGCAACCACTTTAGAAAGCAGTTTGGAGATTCCTAAGAAAACTTGGAATGGAACCACCATTTGTCCAGCTATCCCAAAGGACTTAAAATCAGCACACTACAATGACGCACCCACATCAATGTTTACAGCAGCTCAGTTCACAATAGCAAAAACTATGGAACCAACCTAGATGCCCTTCAACATATGAATGGATAAAGAAAATATGGTACATACACACAATGGAATATTACTCAGCCTCAAAGAATGAAATTATGGCATTTTCAGGTAAATGGATGGAACTAGAGAGTATCATGCCAAGTGAAATAAGCCAATCACAAAAATCTAAAGGCAGATGGTTTTCTCTGATAAGCAGATGCTGATCCACAGTGGGGGGTGGGTAGGGAAGAATGAAGGAACTTCAGATTATGCAGAGGGAAGTCAGGGGAGGGATGAGGCGGTGGGGATAGGAAGGACAGTAGAATGAGACAGAAATTATAACCCTATATACATGTATGAAAAAGAATTTTTTAATAAAAAATAAATAAAAAAAAAAAGAATGCCTGCTTTCATACAAGAAGTATTTAAATATTTGTTAAATAACTTGTGGACTATGTGACCAAAATAATAGCAAATGGTACACTGCTCTTATTATTTTATTCTATAAGAACAAAAGCAAGAGTTGGGGATTTATTAGCTCAGTGGCAGAGCACTTGCCTAGCATGCACAAGGCCCTGAATTTAGACCTCAGTCTTGAAAAATAAAAAAAAGAAAAAGAACAAAAAAAAGAACAAGAACATAACAATTTCCATCAAGATGACAAAAGATATTACATGCAAAAATTAACAGAAGGAATATTATTAGGAATTTCTGGTTGTCTTTACATAAAATGGTCTTAATATTAAATCTTGGGGGTTGGGGATGTGGCTCGGTGGTAGAAGTGCTTGCCTAGCATGTGTGAAGCCCTGAGTTCAATTCCCAGCACGGTTCCCACCCCCAAAAATAAAATCTTGGAAACTGGGTGCAGTGGCACACGCCGGTAATCCTAGTGACTTGGGACACCTAGGCAGAAGATCACAAGTTCCAGGCCAACCTAAGCAAATTATAAAGGCCCTAAGCAGCCCAGTGAGACCCTGTCTCCAAATAAAAATTTTAAAAAGGTCTGGACATGAAGTCCAGTGGTAAAGTGCTTCCCGCCTCCAAAAATTTTTTTAAATCTTGGAAAAAAAATATTTACCTGGCAGTCTGTAGTTTCCAAGTTCTAGTATGCTGAGCAGCATCTCCATGGTGCTGCTGATGTAAATGTTGAGGATGCCTCCTTTGCTGCTGTTCTTGCTGAACTTCTACCCAGCATGGAGGAACAGTAGCTGAAAACCGTGGAGTCAATGTCTCAAAGCGGGTTAGTTCAACTAGAGAAGTCAAGATTTCAAGGGTGAATGGCTGGTCCACAACAAATCAACTCCTAAACATTAGCGAATGTAGTATTTGAAACGGAGGGGAAAAAAAGATAAAATTTTTATTATGTTCTCTGTCTGTTCAACCACAACAATGTCAAATATCCTGAGGGTAATAAAGTAGGCTCAGGTATCTATATTCAGCTACAGTAACTACTATTGATTAAATAATAGCAAAAAAAAAAAAAAGAAAAGCCCATCCTAAATATTTTTAAATTATAGAGACAATACTCACTTTTGGAAAAAACCAAACACAATCTGTGAGAGGGCGTACCAAGCTTTGACTAACCCTAAGCATATAAGGCAACAAAAGCAGTAGAGGCCAGTTTAGATGCAAACCAGTTTACATCAGATTAATAATTACCTTTTACAATTTGCACTTACACAACAAAATGCTAGACATCAGTAAGTGCATACATAAGCCTTTTTGAAATGAATAATTTTTCAAAGTCATCAAAAGCTATTCTGATAGCAAATGAATACGTGTAAACATTAACAAAACAATATTTTTGCACTTCTATAGATATACCATTAATAAAAGAGTAACCACCAACTTTGCATGGGTTAGGTTTTCTTTTACAATACATGTATTCTTGTGTTAAATGCCGAACATGAGACAAACCAGAGGAGTTATTGCTTATTCTAATTAACAAAAATTAAGTTTTAAAAGGCTAAAATATGAAATCTTGTAGATTCAGAATATTGTCACAAAGAAAATGACAAAAAGTTCCATAAAATTATCACACGCTTACTTCAAACTACATCTTTTTCTCAAAGTTTAGACTATTACATCTGATTGAAATAATATTATATGTTGTTTGCAAACATTACCATCATGATGTCAATGTCATTTGTTACAAAACAACCTAATTTGGGACTGGGGATGTAGCTCAGTGGTACAGTGCCTGCCTAGCATGTACAAGGCCCTGGATTCAATCCCTAGAACAAAAATAAATAAAACTTAATAAGATAACCTAATTCATCTTTTCTCTACTAAAAAATACTTTATGTATTTTATATGAAAACTCTTCTCCATTCTACCAATAACCCAGAAAATGTGAAACCATTCAGTGTTAATTTTTATAAATAGTTGTATAGTTAACCAAGACCATAAAGTCTTAATTAATTACAAATCAACATATCTCCACTGGGGAAAGGATTTTGCCTATGAGGAGTCCCCTGAAAATAATATTGATTGTATTGATGGAGACAGCCTGTGTGCGCTATCAGAATCTAACACAGGACAGTCTACCTATACACAAAGAATTTTCTGTTTCAAATTTCCAAAAGGTCAATTATGTTAAGCTTGAGAAACTCTAATGTATGATATGGTGAAGATACCATATGTTGTTCTAGTAATTCCTAAAGTTAACACATATGACTAGTAGTCATTTAATTTTGCTTAAGAATAGCAGGCACCTAAAATTAAGGTCCATGAAGATCAAATACCAACTTTAAGAATTACTTGTATTTGGAAAATGTTTGTGTTTAAACATACTTTTCATTAAAGATGTACTAAACTATTTTAAATGCTAGGTTAAGAGATAAAATGGATAACTGTTAAAAGTAAAGCATAACAGCAATATGGAAGCACAAAAGGTCTAAATGGAGGTATAAACAGTAGATCTGAGAGAAAGCTGTGGGTACTGATCAGTGATAGAGTGCTTGCCTACCATATATAAGGTAAGTTGATCCCAGCACCAGCCAAAAGAGAAAGTACAAAATATCATGTGCCTACTGCAACATGTGGAGGGTATGAAACTAAATTACATGACATGCTTTAAAAATCATGAAGTTTGTTGTACCTGGGAGACTGAGAAGCAATCTGTAGTTATTTCCAAATTCCAAAAAGCAAATAATTATTTTTAAACGAGGATTAACATATTATCATTTTTTTTCTTTTGAAAAATAGCTCTAGAGGGCAGTTTAGAACATGGGCGGGAACAAAAAGCAACAAAAAAACACCGTTGGAGATTCAGGATAAGGCATGTGGAAATAAACATAACAATTCAAGTGAAAATATTACCTTTTCTGCTTTTTCAATTCCCTAATAATATTAAGAATATTACCAGTCCACTGAGTTTATACCTACTTACTTTCATGTCATTTTTCTCCCCTACTAAAAAGCTCCTTAATAGGAGAAATAACGTAACCTGTAGTCAAACCTTACCAAAATTTAGAATCATTTCTTCCTTAACATGTTTTACAACATCTTCCCACTACTGGAGAAATTATGATAAATAAAATACAAAAACAAGTCTGGCGAAAGAATGTCACAAGTAAATGGACTCCCTTTACAAGGCAATAAGAGTTGATTATAAAAAACTGAAATAATGCTTAGAACTATGTAAGTCTCAGAAAAATTAATGTGGTAGAATTTCAGTGAAAAAAAATCATTTAAAATATGAATGTCCCACCTGAAATGCCAGGACTTGAAGGATTTGATAAAGGTTTGGAACCTTCTGAAGATGGTTCTATTCCCTTTGAAAGAGATCCATCCACTAGAATATCAGCTTCATCATATCATCACAGGTTCCTCCAATTTGGAGAAAATGAAGCTCACCACCTAAAATTCAGTAAAATTATATCAACACAGATACACATAAAACGAATGAATATTCAATGCAATGCTATTTATTTTTAAATTATTAATTTATTTTAATGTTGCTTCATAGGCAGATAAGGAAGGCTATCAAAGTGACAAAATTTGGAAATTTAATTGCCAAAGAATTACAAACTGATAACTAATTTTAATGAAGAAAATAAGAAATACATAAACATGTGAAAATAGGTATTTATCTACTATTTACTAAGTGGAAGACACTGTAATGAGTGCTGTAATACTGCAACCATCTTAAAGATGAAGAAAATGATACACTAGCTATATAGGGACCTGCAGACCAATTTCTTAATCCCAGAAAAAAATAAAAGTGAACAAATATTCTAATTTTTAAAGCACTGACAATGAAATGCAAATTGAATTCCCAGCTTTCATATTTTGTCACAAAAAATAAGTGACATCAAACTAATATTTAAGACAATTTAAAAAAATCAATACATATATTTTAAAGAGTACTATAATTCATAATTATACATGTCATATATTTTAAAGAGTAATATCAATTCAGAATTATACATGTAGCATTTTCTTTAAATTAATGTGAACACATATCCAGATAAAAGACTCATAAGGATTGTTAGCAGACCTGTTCTGCAATGAATACCAAAGAAAGTCCTTCAAGTCGAAACAAACACCACCAAATTCACGGGGTGGGGGCAGAGTGTTGTTAAGGAAGACCCAGAAATGATAAGTAGATGAATATAATAAATTTTTTCTCGTGTATCACCATTCTTAAAAGATAAATATTGTACAAAATAATTATATAACACTTTTTATTGGGTTTATTACATGTCTAAAAAGGAGATTAAGTTACATTTCTATTTATTTTACTAGAAATAAGCTACTATTCTATGAAGTCAACTGTGATAAACTGAATCACTAAAATAAAATTAAAAAAAAAAATGTGAAAGAAAAAAACCCACACAGAGACAGTGATTACAGGTCAAATAGCAGAAAAGGAAGCTCCAAAGGCTCATCCCTCCATCAAAACAAAACACTAAGCTAGAAAATGTAACCAGAAACAACTATTTCAGAACCCTGGAACCCAACACTTAATGAAACCAGAGGAGTGGTCTATGAAGGAACAGGCTAATCCTCTGGTAAGAGAGTGGCCTACACTAATTGCTCCCATCCTCCATTCCTCAGCCTGTTTCAACAATGAAGGGGAAAAGACCACATTCTTAGAGTGGAATAGCTAACTGGCTGGTGGCAAGACAGGGACCTTGTCCTCCATAAATTTGAGGTTATGCATTTTAGTTGGTCTGGAGCAGGCTCTTTTCTTGATTTTTGCCTTCTCAGACTACAGCCACTTCACCAAGCAACATCCATAGAAGATTCAAAAGAGACAAAATTCTTTGGAGGGTGGGGGTACTGGTTAAAGTGGGTACATTGTATTACGTTGATTTTAACCACAATTCAGGAGAAGAAAGATAATTATATTCCATGACCCAGGATTCTGAGAAGAATATACTGTAGGGAGCCTCTTTTGCATATGAGCACCAGGGAACAATAAGATGTTTATAGCAGCAAGGTTTTTTTGTTTTTGTTTTTGTTTTTTTGTGGTGCTGGGGATTGAACCCAGGCCATGTGTTTGCAAGGGAAGCACTCTACCAACTGAGCTATATCCCCAGCCCCAGTAGCAAGGTTCTTAATAGTAGAAAAACTGGAAATAACCCAGATGTCCATAGACAGGATAATAGATAAATTATGTGCAGATGTTTGCCACAATGGAGTACTATGCAGAAGTGAAAAATGGATTATCTACAGGACATGCAGTAAAAATGGGTAAGCTTCAAAAACAGCATATGAGAAGGGCAAGATCCCAAACCCTATATAAAGTTGATGCATCTTCATAAAGTTATGATACAGAAATACTCTGAATTAATAATTATCTCTGGAGCTGGGCACAATGGTGCAAGCCTGTAATCCCAGTGGCTTGGGAGGATGAGACAGGAGGATCATGAATTCAAAGTCAGTCTCAGCAACTTAGCTTAGGCCCTAAACAACTCAGACCCTGTCTCTAAATAAAATACAAAAAAGGGCTAGGGATGTGGTTCAGTGATTAAGTGCCCCTGAGTTGAACCCCTGATACCAAAAAAAAAAAAACTGGGGAAAAAGGCAGAGATTAGGAGAGAAGAAGGGACATATTGAGAGATGCAAGATATCTATCCTATGTTATTCTTGGTTTGACAATGATGCCGGGATGTTCCTGAGTTTATTCAGGAGCATAACCTGTAATGCTAGGGATTCAGGAGGCTAAGATAAGATCACAAGTTCCAGGCCAGCCTTAACAATTCAGTAAGATCCTCAGCAACTAGGGAGACTGTCTCAAAATAGAGAATGGGGAATAGCTCAGTTGCAAAGTAGCTCTGGGTTCAAACCCCAGTAAAAAGGAAGGGGGAATGCTGGGGGTGTAGCTCAGGCCAGAGTAACCCCTGGGTTCTAACCCTAGTACAGGAAGAGGAAGGGGGAAAAAAAAATCAACAACTGAGGAATGGAAATGTTAACACTATAAATATTTATTCAACACAAAAAAAAAAACGCAGTGAAAGAATAAAAAAGAATGTAATAACAGTATTAAACAAATATATAAACCAAAAAAGCAGTTATAAATGTAACTGTAACAATCATATCAAGTGTGAATTGATTCAAATTTAATAAGGCAGAGATTATCCGACTGTGAAAAAGATAGATGATGCAAGCAGTAACCATTCAGAGAGAACTCGATATAAATCAAGAAGATTTTAACAACTCCATCAACAATATATTTATTCAGAGGAATTATACAACACTACCCAATGAGTGTGCAATAAACATTCTTTCAAGTGCATTCAGAACATTAAGACTACATGCTGGGCCATAAGAAAAAGTGTCAGTATGTTTTAAAATACTGACATCACATAAATTATGTTCTCTAACCACAAAGGAATTAGAGATCCAGGGCAGAAAACAAAATCTGGAGAAATCTCAAATATTTGAAAACTAAACAAAACACTTCTATAATGACCCATGGGACAACAAGAAATCACAATAAAAATTAGAACACATTTTGAGCTAAAAGAAAAGAGAAACACACACATCAAAATTTAGGAAATTGAGCTAATCAGTGCTTTCAAGAACATCTACAGCTTCAAATGCCTGTATCACAAGAAGGCCGAAACTAAGACCCCAATCTTGTACCTTAGAGAAACTTAGAAATTTAGCTATACCTAAAGAACAAAATAAACCCCAAAGTAAGGAGAAGGAAGGAATAAGAAGCATTATAGTGGTAATGAGTTAAAATAAAATAGAAAAACAAAGTAAAAAAAAAAAAAAAAAAGTCTTTAAACCAAAAGTTAGTTCTTTAAAAAAAAAATAAACTAATAACCTCTAGACAAATTGACAATGAAAAGGAGACACACATCACCATTATCACAAAAGAAGTTCTGCCATCAATCAAGAGTCTACAAATATTAAAAAGATTGTAGGGGATATTTAAGACTAAGTTAAAATTTGACAACTTAAACGAAACTGTCATACTATCACAGCTCAATAAAGAAGAGATACCTAAATAATTCTCTATAAAAAATAAATGGAAAAATCTTCCCCCCTGCAAAAAGTCTCCAGACCCAAGGGCTTCAGTGGTAAGTTCTACCAAAAATATAAGGAAGAAGTAAAACCAAATGTACAGAATCTTGACCACAAAACTAAAGAGAAAATACTTCCCAATTCATTCCATCGGCAATTAACTCTGACACCAAAGCAAAAAGTTTATAAAAACAACAAAACACCTGGGAATGTGGCTCAGTGGTACTGTGCTTGTCTAGCATGCACAAGACCCAGGTTTAATCCTTAGATAGCAAAAAAACAAAGAAAGAAAGGGTCATATCTCTCATGAACAGAGATAAAAAAAAAATTTTAACAATGCTTTGGCAAATTGAATTAAACAATATAGAAGAGATAATGCATTATGACAAAGTATCCCAGGAATACAAAGTTGTTTTCACATTCCGAAACCATCAATGTAATTCGCTATATTAAACTAAGGAGGAAAAACTGTATAATCATTTCAAACTGATGCCAACAACTATTGACAAAATACAATATCCACTCCTAATGGAAACTCTCAGCAAATCCAGAAGTAGAAGATAAGAAGAATGATTTCCTCCTAAAACCAGTAGCAAAACATGCATGTGACCATAAATACCAATAATTCCAGAAAGGATTATTAAGCACAAAGCAATTTAAACCTTTCCTTATGAATATAAGTACATGTATGTAGGTTTTAAGTTGTCAGGATCAAATTCAACATTGTCCATTTCATAATGTTCCCTTTTAATTGTCAGCTATTTTTAAAAAATGGTTTTTTAACCATTAACTAAGCTAGGTACCATATCAACTTCCTTATCCTTATATGGCACTGATCCTAGTCCTACCTTCAGTTCTTCCCATCTACTTAAAACTTATCTGCAGAGGCTGGTAGCTCAGTGGCAGAGCTCTTGCCCATCATGTGCGAGGCACTGGGTTCGATCCTTAGCACTACTTAAAAATAAATAAAGGCATGCTGTCCATAAACAAATACCAAAATTTTTTTTTTTAAAAACCATATCTGCAACAAGCAAAATACCAACTTATCTTCCATTTTAAACTCCAGACTTTTAAAAATGAAATTCATGAATATTTATGCCTTTTTCTGACTTTTGTATATGTAAGAGTTTGAATATTCTATTCCAAATTTTAATCAGACAGTTTTATATTATTAATCCTACTTAAAACTAATCTAAAACATTTATTTATTGCAGATTAACATTCACGGAAAAAAGTATTTTATCCTATTTTGAAAATATCCAGAAGACAGTGCCACATCCATGTGAAATGCTTCACAGTATGAAATGCTTTTTAAAAATCCTACATGTACTTAAGGTATGACATGTGTACATTTTAAGACATCAACTTTTCCTCTCCCCACTACCCGCCCCCATTTTTTTGGTACTAGGGATTGAACTCAGAGGCACTTGACCACCGAGCCACATCCCCAGCCCTTTTTTGTATTTTATTTAGAAACAGGGTCTCAGTGAGTTGCTTAGCACCTCACTTTTTGCTGAGGCTGGCTTTGAACTCCAAATCCTCCTGCCTCAGCCTCCCAAACCACTGGGATTACAGGCCTTAATCTAATTCTTTAAAATGTACCTTCATCAGTCAACACTTGAAGAACAGAGAGATAATGTTCAAAGTGGTTCATGTTTCAGGATTCTTTTGGTCGTAAAACTCATCTGGATACACTATCAGTAGGGAGGATCAAGATGGCAGCTAACATCCTCAGACTATCTCTCCCCACAGACTCTCAGCTATATAACTATTCATCCACCAAACTAGAGATAAGGAAATCAGCTGAGAGACCATAGTGACTGCTTTTTATAGAACAAAACAAAAGACAGCTGAAGAAGGCAGGAAGAAAAGAGTTGCCCACTTCACCTTCCATGAAGTCCAGCATAGAGAGAGGTGCTTCTCACTTAGGAGAGGGAGACAGAATTAAGTCAAGGCTCTATACTTGAAACAGCATGAAAACCACCACAGTGAAACCCAGTGCTAGGAAATCTCCACAACACCCTTAATGCAAGGCCAATCCCTGTGAACTGAGCCTCTGAAACAGCACTCTCTTGGAACCATAGGCAGCAGGAGAGGAGAGCATGACAGCTAGCACAGGGCTTTGTTTCAGGGCCAAGTCAGGCCTGCTACCAACAGAACAAGCACTCACTAGAAATTGAAGGCCCCATAATGTAGGCCAGAACCCACAAAAAGAGCCACTAGACTAGCTTCCACACCAGATGGAGACCTGTATGCCTACCGGCAGACCTCAATTTTGGCTGCAACAGTTCCAGCCTTGGAGTGGACCTAGGGAACACTCTCCCTCCTCCCAACACTGCAGGTCCCTATTGTTGTGAAACCCAGGAGTGACCCAGTTAGCACCAGCCTTGATAGCCAAGGAAGTGTCTCCACCACCTATCCACCAACCTCAGGAATCCTGGCTTTTGCTAAGTCAGTGCTTGCAGTTGGGGCTACAGAATTGCCCCAGCACCTTGGAGAGACTTGAGTTTTGGCTTGTAGCATGAGTCTCAGCATACCAGACTTGCTGGTACTGCAGCTTTGAGATTCGGGCATAAGCCAGCTTAACATCAGCTCAGATAGCCAAAGATGTGCCTTCACCAACACTAACCAAACCCTCATCAATACAGCATGGCACATGACCCTGTACTCTGAGGGTAGAACAGGATAGTACACACAAGACTTTGCCCCTGGAACTTACTGCTAAGCTGGTAAAAACCTAATCCTGGGCAGACCCTAACAGATTCTATCCCCAGTACAGCCTGTGGAAGGAGCCTCAGCAATAGGCAGTGCTGCCTTGGTCCTAACAAAGTGTTTTGCTGGTCTTTGTGGTCTGGGAGATCAGAATCTGAAGCACCTTGGCAGTTTTGGTGGTCACCAGTGTCACAGAGAAGCCTCGGGCTAGTTTATCTACAGTGACTATCCACAGCCAGGCAAAAATCCCACAATGTGTGACCACAGGTCAATAACTAGAAATGAGGCAATTGGGCCTTGAAGGCCCCAGGGAGAAGCTGTGGGAACAGATCAAGGCTGTCTCCTATTTCTATCTGAACAGTACACCAACAGAGTATTTGGGACAAACCTAGGCTCAGATTGCCCTACACTACCAAAACAGGGACAAGCCACCAACAGTAGACTTCTGGCAAATGTGGACCTGGGTACCATCTTCTACTGACTCAGTGGAAGGAACAACAGGCTCAGAGAAAACAAGCAGCCTACTAAGAATATCCAGAAAAGAGGTCTGGGGAATGTAACTTGGTAAAGCACTAGGTGCTAGCATGCACAAGATCTGGGTTCAATCCCAGCATTACAAAATGACCAAGAAAAAAAAATTTTTTTTTTTTTTTTTTGGAAAGACAGGCATAAATAAAGCCAGATTAGGAATACTGGAATAAATACCTGATCCTTCATGCCCAAAAGACTTAAAATGCCAACAAGCATCGAGATCATTCAGGAAACTATGACCTGCCTGCTACTCAAAATAAGGTGCCAGAAACTGACCAGATATGAATCAGTATAGGCATACTCACAGAGAATTTATAACAGCTGTTTTAAATAATCTCAATAAGCTTGAAGAATTTGATATTCAGAAAAAAAAAGTTGGAAGAGATGGAAGCAATTTTAAAACTCAGAAATTTTTGAGCTAAAAAATATACTAAATATAACTTTTAAAAATGATAGAAGGCATTAATAGCAGAATAAATGGAACAGAAGAAAGAATTGGTGGGCTCAAAGAAAGTATTGAAAATACAGCAGAAAAAGCAAAGAATGAAGAATGAGCAAAGTTTATGGGAACTCTGGAACGGTAACAAAAGAGTAAATATTGGGGTAATTGGGTTGAGAATGCCAAGGGGTTAGAGAACTTATTCACAGAAGTATTAACTGAAAAGTTCCCAAACCTAGAAGAGGATACAAATATCCTCCTCTAGGTGAAGTAACAGGATGGAATAAGAAGAGATTTCATTCAAATGGAAGCTAAAAGGAAGGGCCAGCCATACTAACATCAGATAAAATCGATTTTACATCAAAGGAGTAAAACAAGACAAGGAAGACCATTATCTAATGATAAAAGGGTCAATTCAGCAACAGAAATTAACAATTCTAAATACATATGCATCCAGTATTAGAGAATCCAAATTCATAAATCATTCATTAAAAGACCTGGAGAGAAAAGACTCCAATATAATAATAGTTGAGGGCTTTAATGCCCCACTCTCAGCAATGAACAGATCATCCTGCAGAAAAAATTACAATGAAACATCAGAGTTAAACTGCACCCTAGAACAAATGGACATGCAAACATTTGCAGAACATTCCATACAGGACTCTGAATACACATTTTTCTTGTCAATATATGGAATATTCTCCAGGATAAAACATATGATTTAAAAGTCTCGACAAATTAAAAAACTCTGAAATCATATTATCTTTTCTGACCACAATGCATTAAAACTAGAAATCAAGAAAAACTTTAAGTTATACAAATATGTGGAAATTACACTTATTTTTGAACAACCGGTGGATCGACAAAGAAATCAAGAAGGAGATTTTAAAATATCATGAAACAAATGAAAGTGGAGCCACAACATACCAAAACCTGTAAGATATAGCAAAAGTAGTACTAGGAATTTATAGTAACCAACGCCCACATCAAAAAAGTAAAAATCAAAAAAAATAAATAAATAAAGATCAGAGCACAAAGAAACGGAGACAAGAAAATACAAAAGATCAATGCGACAAAGAGGTGATTCTTTGGAAAAGAAAAAAAAAAATAGAAAAACCCTAACTAGACCAAGAAAAAGCACTCAAATACAATCTGAGATAAAAAGGGAGACATTACTACTGACATCAGAGAAATACAAAAGTTGATTAGACTTTATTATGGACAACTAAATGTCAAATTTGATAATTTAAAAGAAAAGGACAAATTCCTAGACACATACACCTAACAAGCATTAATCATGAAGAAATAAAAAGTCTGAACAGAACAATAAGAAGTACTGTTTATTGAATCAGTAATAAAGTATCCCATCAAAGAAAAGTTCAGGACCAGATGATTTCCCTGAATTCTACTCAACCTTTAAAGGACTAATATCAATTCTCCTAAGTTACTCCAAAAAATAGAAGAGGAAGGAATTCTTCCAGGCACATTCTATGAGGCTAAGTATAATTCTGACACCAAAACCAAAACCAAATAAGGACACACCAAAAAAAAAAAAGAAAAGAAAAGAAAAGAAAGAAAAATACAGGTCAGTATTCTTAATGAAAATAGATGCAAAAATTCTCAACAAAATACTAACAAACCAAATCCAACAACACACTAAAAAGATTATTTAGCATAACAAAGGGGTTCATCACAGGGTTACAAGGATGGTTTGATACATGAAAATCAAGAAACAGGATATACCATATCAACAAAATGAAGGACAGAAAATATAGAGTCATCTCAATTGACACAGAAAAGGCATTCAATAAAATTCAACATCCAGCTAACATATTAATAAGAAATAACTGAAAGCTTTCTAAGATCTAAAATAAGTCAATCATGGTAGTAACATGCACATAATCCCAGCAACTCAGGAGGCTGAGGCAAGAGTATCCCAAGTTAGAGGCCTGCCTCAGCACCTTAGTGAGGCAAAATAAAAAATAAAAAGGGTTGAGGATGTAACTCAGTGGGAAAACATGGCTGACTTCAACACCTAATACGAAAAAGAAAAAGAAAAAAATCTAGAACAAGACAAGGATGCCAACTCTCACACTCACCACATTTGTTTGCAAAGCACAAGTTCCTCCTATATTCAGAAAAACTGAAAATTCCACCAAAACACTATTACAATAAATGATTTCATCAGTTATTGGATAAAAAAAACAATAGCCTTGTATTATCAACATAAAGTATTTGAAATAGAAATCAAGAAAGCAATCCCTAGGAAGATACCCTAGGAAGATAACCAAAAGGTGTGAAAATCTCCACAATAAAAATTATAAAATATTAATGAAAGATATTTAAAAGGACACAAGAAAGTGAAAAGTTTTCATGGACTGGAAGAATCAATATTGTTAAACTGTCCATACTACTCATAGTGTTTTATGAACAATTCAATCCTTATCAAAGTATCAACTAGAAAAAAACAATTGTAAACCTAGGAACCTGGGAGGCTGAGGCAAGTGGATCAGAAATTCAAGGTTTGAGCAACTAGTGAGACACTGTCTCAAAATAAATAGTAAAAAGAATGGGGGACATAGCTCAGTGGTACTCCTGGGTTCAATCCTCAGTACAAACGTATTAGACAGACAGACATACACAAGAAAACTAAAAAAAACTCTAATAGTTACATGGAACCACAAATTCCCAAACAGTCAAAGCCACTTTGAGCAAAAAGAACAAAGCAGGATACATTACACTACCTGACTTTTAAGACTACAAAGGCTTTAGTAATCAAAATAGCATGGTACTGGCATAAATAAAGATACACGAACCAATGGAACATAAAAAAGAACCCAGAAATAAACCTACTCATATATAGCCAAACTGATTTTGGACAAAGGTCATAAGAAAAAGCACTGGAGAAAACAGTCTTTTCAATAAATACTGCCAGGACAATTAGATACCCACAAGAATGAAGGTAGCTCCTACCTCCCAAAAGTTAGAAAGATCAAAATGGACTAAACGCTTGAATATAAGACCCAAAAGTATGAAATTACCAGGAGAAAACACAGAAACAGCTTCAGAACACTGTAATGAGTAAGAGTCTTTTGGATAAGACCCAAAAACCAAGAAAACAAAAGCAAAAATAAACAAATGGGATTATACCAAACACTTCTGCACAGAAAAGGACACAGATAACCTACAGAATGGTAAAAACATTGCCAATGTTTCAGATATCTGAGGTTGATATCTACCATACATAAGGACTCCAAAAACAGTAACAAAAAAAAAAAAGCTGATTTTAAAATGAGCAATATATAAACAGATTTTTCTCAAAACAAGATAAATGAATGACCAATACATGAAAAAACATTCGACATCACTAATCATCAGGGATATGTAATCAAAACCAGAATGTGATATAATCTGACCCCAATAAGAATGGCTAATATCAAAAAAACTAACATAAAAGTGCTGGTGCTGGGTGCGGTGGCACACAGCTGTAATCCCAGTGGCTGGGGAGGCTGAGGCAGGAGGATCACAAGTTCAAAGCCAGCCTCAGCAACTTAGTGAGGGCCTAAGCAACACAATGAGATCCTATCTCTAAAATAAATACAAAAAAAAAAAAAAAAAGCTGGGGATGTGGCTCAGTGGTTAAGCTCTGGGTTGAGGGAGGTATGGGGCGGGGGTGTAGATAAAATTCTGGCAAGGAGGAAAAAAGGCATTCTTCACACACTGGTAGTGGGAATGTAAATTAGCATTACTTATTATGAAAACAGTATATTTTTCCAAAAATAAGAAACTGACCTACCATATGATTTAGCAATTCCACTACTTAGTACATATCCAAAGGAAAGGAAATCAGAATGTCAGAGATATCTGCTCTCCCAGTTCACTGCAGCACTATACACAATAGCCAAGAAACAGAAATAATCTAAGTGCCCATCAACTAATGAATAGATAAAGAAAATCTGGTACAGATATACACAATAAAATATTGAGTCACCCCAAAACAAAAACAAAAACAGTAACAAAAGCAAACAAAAAAAATAAAAAGAAAGAAGAATGAAATCCTGTCATTTGCAACAGCATGGATGAAACTGGAGATCATTATGTTAAATGAAATAAGTCTAGGACAGAACAAGTGCTACATGATCTCACTCATATGTGGAATCTAAAAAAGTTGAACACATAGAAATTTAGAATAGAATGGTGTAAGGGGGGTTGATAATAGGTATTAGGATACCATTAGGACCAAGAAGATCTGGGGTAGTATTGCACAATACAGTCAGTGAGTGCAGATAATATTTATATACAGTACATTTCAAAAAGCTAGAAGAGCTTGGCAGCATGCAACTGTAATCTCAGATACTCAGAAACTGAGGCAGAAAGATAACTTTATTATAAAATAGTAAATTCCTCCCCATCTATATGGATCTTAAATTCATACTAGGTATGCGCATAAACCATATATAAGGGTTTTTTTAACACTTATAAATGAATCAAAAAAATAGCTTACCTTTGGTGCATGCACATAGCCTGTCTGTGCCCGAGCAGTAAATGACAGAAAACAAATGCATCCTGTTCTTCAGTGCCCTCCTTTTGGGCGGTTCTACTTTGGCCAATATTTCAAAGTTTGAAAGATCTAATATTTTTACATATCCTCCCTGAGTGGTTATTACCAGGTGTCCAAGAGTAGAAATGTCAGACTTTTTTTCTCTCTCAATGCCATTCTTTGAGGTCAACTGCATTTCTTCAACAGGTTCCTCACAGTCATCCTCTCGATTATCCAATATATCTGGTGGAAGCAAAATGAGCGAGGTAATTGTGTCCTGGGGATCTTTGATATGTTGGATTTTTATTGGCTCTTCTTCTAAAGTCACTATCCGAGTGGCATAATTCATTTATAAAGTACTAAATATCCACCGCTAACATTCCTCTGCTCAGGCTGAATTATCAAAGGAGTCTGTACATCTGCTGGTGGTTCATGCTGGATTACACTAATATTTGCACCATTCACTACAGCAAGATTTGATTCCAGCTCACCTTTCCGTCTATTACATAGTGCAGAGTTTAATTTATTTAAATTATTCAAGGCCTCTACTTGATTTATTGCACTCAAGGATTCAACAGGGCACGTCCGCAGTCCCACCAGTAAGTGAATTCCATCAGCACAAGGAGTTATTGAATCTATACAAAGATTCTCCTCCTCTGCAAACCTTGGCAGCCGCAAGCACTGAACCAAAGTCCCAGGCTTGGGAAACACAGAGTTCCACTTCTCAGAATCTGGAGAGGTAAGATTGGCTGCTGCATCTGCAAATTGCTGAATATAAGTCACAGGAGGATCCTGCAACAACAACTGCTCCTGACTATCCAGTTCCATTTCAATAATCTGTGGAACCGTAAAACCATCATCATGCAAACTTTTACTCATAATATTGTTCATCTGTGAAAAGATTTTTCCTGCTTTCTCATCAGATTCTTTGATGCTATAAAGAAGTAAAACAGGTAAAGTCCTCCTTACAAGAGGAGAATTTAGTTCTGAATTAGTGCAGGATTCATTGTCAGTTGACCCTTGTTCTGATATACTTTCACCCTGAGTTCTGCTTAAACCATCCAGTGACCTGTGTGAGTTACTACTAATGGGTGAGGTAGCAGGAGATTTATATGTTAATAAACCTCCAGCTAATAAACATGGAAAAGGAATGTTGTGTTGTTCCTGGTGCTTTTCCTTTGTCTTTTCACTCTTAGAGTTTGTTAAGCAAGGATTTGCCCCAAGTTCTTCAAGATCCTTAACAGTATCTTCAAGCACATTTGCAACAATCTCCCACTGAAGTTTTTCTGGTTGTTGGAGAATGCTGAGTGCTGTTATATCAAGGCTTACTTCCATGGCTTCCTTCTGTGATGTGTGCCCTTTGAAAGGAACAATATTTATTAGATATGACTTTATTAATTTAAATCAAAATCTGTGGTTTAACATGTTCACATTTATTTTTTACTCATCCAGTCAGTGCATTATAGTAAGTTGAAGAATTTAATATATTTTAAGGCATTTAATCAAATCTGAGATGAACCTATTCAGAAAATTACACAGGTATTCAAGGGACTCAAAATTATTTTCAATTTCAGAATCTACATTACTAAGGAAAAATCTGCTTTTAAAAAAAATTAAAGAGCTAAAGAATGAGTATATTATTTATTCATCATTTCGAATGAATATTAAAACAATAAGATCTCTCCACTTAAACTCTAAACCAAAAAGATATCCCAATACTAATGTATCTCTCATTTATGTACTTTGAAGAATATCTAAGAAAATTTATTTAACTCTCAATTCAATTTCCTTTATTCCTTAGGAATCAAAGCACCATTTCTTCTTTCTTACCCCACCATGCTGATTATCAGTGGATTATTGTTGTGTGAAATTTAATTCTAATCTGGGCTTAGAAACGAATAACAACTAGAAAGAAGAAAGTTCTGCAAAATCAATCATTTTAAAGTGAAACAAATATCTTCTGAGCTGTCTGCTAATTGTAGGTCATTTAAAGGAAGCTCATTCACAATAACCGAGCTATGGAGTGAACCCTAGGTGCCTTCAATAGATGAACAGATAAAGAAAACGTGGTGTATATATATACACACAATGGAGTACTGCTCAGCCATAAAGAACAAATTTTGACATTTGCTGGAAAATGGATGGAACTGGAGACTATCATGCTAAGTGAAATAAGCCAGTCCCAAAAAGTCAAAGATCAAATGTTTTATCTAATATGCAGAAGCTGGTCTAAACTGGGGTGGGGGGGTGGGGGGGTGTTAAAAACAGAAAAAAGATCAGTGGAATAGATAAAAGGGGAAGAAAGGGAAGGAAGGAGGGATGGGATAAGGAAAGGCTGTGGAATGAATCTGACCTAACTTTCCCATGTATATATATAAATATACCACAGTGAATGTCACCATCATGTACATCCATAAGATACTAATTTAAAAAAAAACTATAAATAAATAGCAGAAAGATCATAATAGAGCAGAGGGAAGGGAACAGGGGGAGGGAGAGGGGAAGTACTGGGGACTGAAGTAAAACAAATTCCATGCCTTTATAATTAATGTGTCAAAATGAATTCTATATGTCAAAAAGAACCAATAAAAATAAAGAGATGGCTGGGGATGTAGCTCAGTGGTACAGTCCTTGCCTAGCAGGGGTGAGGCACTGGGTTCAACCCTCAGCAACACATAAAAAATAAAAAAATAATAAAAGTTAAATCTATTAAAATAAACAAATGGGAGCACAACTACACTACATTATACCTTATTGAACTTTCTTACCTCTTCAAATAATCTCCATACAAAAGTATAAAAGTTATTCCCAGTATAAACCCTCCAAATATGATCTCTGTGTAGACAAAACCCTAAAACAAATGCCATTAAACCCTCAAATCAAATAAAATCTCTTGACGTGACACTGAAAATTCAACCAATCTGTTTTGTTTTTTCTTAATAGCACAAAACTACTATCTGGCAACATAAAGATCACTACAGATGATATGTGAAAACACAAAAAAAATTAGAATTGCCTTTACAATTTGGAAAAGAAGGACACAGAAGCCATAGTAAAAGAGACATAAAACAACTGGAGGTGACTGAATAAAGGTGTGAAAGTTGTTTAAGTAAAGGAATAGGCAACAGAGATTCACAGAACACTGAACAATCAAGAGATACTGAAAGCTCTTGTTAAGTATTGAGCTCTTTAACAAGCTCACTGACAGTTTTATCTAGAATTTCCCATAATCCAGGATGATCTCACATCTGGCTAAAGCAGAAGAAAATTTTAGTTATAAACTATATTTAATTGTGCTAATGAAGCTATTTATTATTTAAATATTCCAGTTATAATCATAAATAGCCTTTTACTGCCATATGGTATTTATGTCTATTTTCTCAACTTTACTTATTCAAATTGGAAATTGAAGGTTGAAAATGAGATTTTTTTATAACATGTAGTATACCACAATAAATCCTGAGGATGCTTTCTTAATTACTGAACTAAACTTACAAACTTATTTGGTGGTTTTTTAAAAACTATAATAGGAAAATGCCAAGAAAAAGTAATTTTAGTCTAGGTATATTAGGATGAAATAAACCATAAATTACATATACAAACATAACCTAGGACAATATTTAAAGTAAATGGAACTGCAGTTGCAGTTATCTTTGAGACCCTGACTCCTTGCCAGCACTGCCTGGATGGCCCTCACAAACCAAGACAGTGCACACAAGAGTCAGCCACACCTGAGGTGCTGCCTGGGGCACAGTGGGCAAAAGGTTTAAGCAGGAGCTGATGACCTTCATGATATCTGGTGACAAAGGAATTTCTGTCTTCCCTGAAACAGACAACCTTTTCCAATGGGAAGAGACCATCCATGGAACAGATGTCACAGTATATGAAGACCTGAGGAATAAACTGTCCCCTAAAGTCTCCTAGTGGCTAACCTTACTATGTATCCACAGCAAAGTTCTTCACACCCTGCGAGTACTCCAGTGTGAACACACAGGGTAACATCTGTCTTGGTATCCCCAAGAACAAATGGTCCACATCAGAACCATTCTGCTTTTCTTCCAGAGCCTGCTAAGAGAAGCCAACACTTCAACAACCCTTTGAACACACATGCTGCTGAGTTCTGGAAAGAAAAAAAAACCACAACTTTTAAGAAGTACCACCAAGAAACCTACACAAAACTGTTCCAGGCATGACTGTCCAGCCTCTCTTTGTGTCTTTATTTTTTCCTTAGTTTTGTCCTTTACTGGATTTGAGTACATGATTCTCTATCTTGAGCTGTGGTATTATTTTTGTTATGGTTCTGTCTTTTAAATTAAGTCTGGTTGAGCCCCTATGATATATATTAAATAAATAACATTTTGGTTGATTTTTGTAAATAAATAAATGGCATACAAAGTGAGATTGTTCATTAAGAAGGAAAACATCAAGCTAGTATGGATGGTGGCACATGCTTGTAATTCCAGAAATTTGGGAGACTGAGGTAGGAGGATCCTATGTGCACAAGTTCAAGGAAATCCTCAGAATTTTATGTAAAAGCACCCCTGGGTTCCAGCACCAGAAATATTTCAAAAAGAAAAACCTAACAAGTAGCACTATTATTCTGCTTCAAGGAATGTCTGGGAGGTACTATAAAATTCTACTTTAGAAGATAACAAGCACACTGGTGACTGACAAATTCTGAGTGAGGAAACCTGTTGTCTCTGTCTCAGTTTCTAAAACCTACTAGACAACAAAATAAATTATTTACAAAACATACCATCAAACATCCTGCAGCAGAGTACTTTTTCAATCATTTCAGGAAACCCTTCTCTATTCTGCTTTCTTAGGTGGTGTCAACCCACAACCTTGTGCTAGCAAAGTTTCCTAAGGATGTCAATTAGGTTTTATGCAGGCAACTTTCTAAAGTCATCAGATTTCAATTTGAACTATTCTTTGATTTCCTGTGAAACATTCTCACTCTTCATATAAAGGTATGTATCCTTAAGTCTCATATGTGGTCCAAAACTAAATTTTTCTTAGATGATGTAGATTTCTTTCTTTCTTTTTCTTTTTTTTTTTTTTTTTGTACCAGGGATTGAACTAGGGGGCACTCAACCACTGAGTCACATCCCCAGCACTATTTTTTGTTTTATTGAGAGACAGGTTCTCACTGACTTGCTTAGTGCCTCCCTTTTGCTGAGGTTGGCTTTGAACTTGCAATCCTCCTGCCTCAGTCTCCAGAGCCACAGGGATTACAGGCGTGTGCGACCACTCCCAGTCTACGTACTTTTAAAAGTTTTGATCCTCAACTGAAAAATGTTTTATGAAATCTCTTAGATTGCACTCACATTTTTGAAACAATTTTTCAGACCACACAATTCAAATGAACAGAAATCACCTAGAGTTATAAATACAAGTTCTAAAATGGTACCTATTATTTACTAATATTTCATTCAGCAAAGGAACACATCTTTCATAATAACAGCTACATGTATGGCTATTCCACAAGCCTCCAGAAAGTCATAAATAGTCTTTCAAGATAACAAAATAAGTTTAGAAGAAATATAGCTTATGAAGGAATGAGCTACTTACAAATCCTCAAACAAGGCAATTATAATTTTTGAACAGAAAGTATTTTTTTCTCTTACCAAAGCTACCTTTTAATTCTACACACAGACAACATTCTCAACCCTTAAAGACATGCTGTTATATGCAGTCAGCAAAAATGTGAAAATTTTCTAGGTGTTGGCAAATGAAGTCAAAAGAACTATAGTAAAATATCAAATAGGCATAGATAAAAAAGATAAAGTTAGGAAAGGGATAAGAAAATAAACAAAATACATGTATTATTAATTACAAATATACACAGTTAAGATCTTCACACCAGAAAAAAAGAAAAAGTTATAGCATACAAACAAAGGTTATAGTTAGAATCAAAATTTAAGAACAACAACAAAAAAAAAGAATAAGAACATTTAGTACAAACACTTTACCGAGGAAAAACTGAAACCCACAGAGTATAAGTGACCTAGGAAAACTAAAACATTGATTTATAGAAGAGTTCAAGCTCTAAATAGATCTCCAGGTAAACAATGACTAGCTTATTATTCTTTATCAAATTAAGAAAATGCAAAAGTAACCCTCAACAGTTTTTATAACAGAACAACAAAGTAAGAAAATACATTATCTTCTTCTGAATATTTAATGCAATCAATTACTTTTCTAGAATTAATTACACATTTGTATATTATTCAGGGCATTTTCCTGCCATTTTGTCAGGTTGTGGGGTTTTTTCCTAAATGCTAAAACAACTTCAAAACTGAACATTAATACAAAAGGGGTCCAGTCTTTAATCACTTTCAAAAAGATTTCATGATAAATTATAATTTAGGGAACATTTACTACTCTATAATAACCATAATTTTTAACTAATGTACTACACAAAACCATAATCTCGTCTAAAAAGATTTAGCTAGTTACACATGTCCTTAGTTCATGACATTTGACATTAAATGATAGCCACATCTTAATTACAGTCACTTCTTTAAAACACTGGCTACTTCTCAGACACTATGTTCCATGTTTTACAGCTATATATTTAATCCCTAGAACTATGAATAATACATGTTAACATCACTGTTTTACATGTTAGAAAATGCAATCAGACTATAAGCAACAGAGTTAGAATTTAAATTCTGACATAGTAAAACTAATTTGAGAATCACTACTATTCTTTCCCATAAAATAACATTAAGCTGAAAGTGATGATGCACACCTGTAATCCCAGCAATTTGGAAGGCTGAGGTGGAGGATTGCACATTTGAGGCCAGCCTCAGCAACTCAGCAAGGCCCTCAGTAATTTAGCAACACCATGTCGCAAAATAAAAAATAACTTAAGGATGTAGTTCAGTGGTAGAGCACCCCTAGGTTCAATCACCAGTACAAAAAAAAAAAAAAAAAAAAAAAAAAGCAACATTTAGAATACTCGATACTCAATTTGGTATACTTGATACCATGACTATGATTTTATATTTTCAAATTTATTTTCCATTTACTTTTCTTTTGAGAATAAAGAGCTTCGATTTAAATGTTACATTCATTTAACAGAATACATTATACACTATGTACTTACCACTAATTCAAGATTTCTGATACACAAAGATTTGGGTTTTCTGCACAAATTACTGAATATTTTGAGTTTGCATTAACTAAAAAATTCAGACTAAAATAGTACTTAGCTTAACCTAAAATCATAAATACAAGGATTTGGAAAGAAGATAATCCATACCTGTCACAGAATCTGATCTGGAATGCTCTTCACTGTCTGAATCCTCCAGCAAATCATCACTTAAATTAACAGAAAAAGTGAAAAACAATCTGAATTCCATAAGAAGCATTCATCATATGAGAAAGCAGAATAAAAAGGTAACCACTTCTATACATCTCAAATGTATGTAACATTTAAAAAATCTATTAAAACTAGCTGAAATGAGATACAAATAATAAAATCTTAATCATATATCACTAAAGAAATGTCCACCTGAAACAGGGTATGGAAACTTCTAGGAATCAATAATAACATGTGCAAGGATCTTGAAAACTATGTGACTAGCGATAATTTAGGCAAATAAAAGGGTACAGAGTGATAGTTAATAAATGTAAGCATAAGTTTGCAATAGTAAAATTTTAAGAACTGTTCTATTATTGAATTTAGGAAAGGTACTTTATTTTTTTAAATATTTTCTTAGATGTTGATGGACCTTTATTTTATGCAATGTGGTACTGAGAATTAAACCCAGTGCTTCACACAAGCTAAGCAAGCACTCTACCAATGAGCTACAACCCCCAGCCCCAGGAAAGTTACTTTAAAACCTAATAAACTTGTATAAATATGTGTAAGTACACATACTCACACTGATATGCATTTCATTTTTACTTTGTGGGGTTTTTCTGTTTGCTTTGCAAAGGCTGTTAAGAACTCCTTGACATGGAGGAAAACCATTACACCAGAAGTTAAAAGTGAGACAACAAGATAATAGTCCCTCCTTCATTTGTCACTCAAGTGGCAATGAAACTGTTAGCCACCCTCTTTAAATTGACTTCTATCCTCTTTCTCCATTGTTGGCCAACAAGAAAAAACATGTCATTACATATCAAACAAAAATAATATTGGGATCTGTCTGATCTCTCTTAATCAGCACATCTTAATGATGGTTCCTAAAATTCTGATAATCTCATTATGAAAACAAAAAGATGCATTTTGCAGAAAGAAAAGGCAATTCTACCTTATTGAAATAATATATTTTACTTAAAACTGAAATGCAGAGGCATTTATAATGGTACTTTTTATGTAGTTATACCCTCCACTGAAAATGCTTAGGGGGCTGGGGATATAGGACAGTTGGTAGAGTGCTTGCCTCACATGCACAAGGCCCTGGGTTCAAAGGGAAAAAAATGCTTAGGGATACTACATTCCAAGGCAAGATTTAACTAATTTAATACTATAATTTAAAATAGGAAAAAAAAAAAAGTTTACATTGACTGTTTATTAGCTTGAAGAATTCAAATACTAACTGGCCAGTTTAAGAGAAATCATAAGATAAGATACCTGGAAAAAAAATTCCTGGAATAATATTAATGACTCAAAATTATCCAAATGAAGAAATACAATTCAAGAACACAACAAGCTTCAACTGCAGAAGAATTTTTACAATAAGAAAAATAACTAAGTATTTACCCAATCATATTGCGATAAAAGGTAAAATAAAGTACTAGTATATTTTAATGAAGGAACTTAGGTGTCTTACTGTTTACAAGGAGACTTACCAGATAGTCACCGTAAATGAGCAAAGAAAGTTCTAACGATCTCCAAACCCAATCTTTTTGTAAAACATTCTGACAAAAAATCTGAAATTCTGATATGATAAAATCTCACGGGTAAAATCACTGAACTATATACACTTGAAGACTATATTTTATAATATAAAAACTGTCCCTCCATGCCATTTTTAAAAATCACACAAATTAATAAAAAATAGAACATGTATAAATGTTAATATAACAGGGCAGTGTGGTTATGGGTACTCTTCTTTCCCTCAACTTCTCTGTATTTTCTAATTATCTGCAATAAGCATACATTACTTACCTAAGAGGCACCAGATTCACAGAAGTGTTTTTGTTTGTGCAGTGCTGGGGACTGAACCCAGAGCCTTATGCATACTAAACAAGCTTCCTGAGCTACATCCCCACCCTACAAGTCTTTTATATGATACAAAAACTTTCACAAAATACACATGCAAGATAAATAAGATATTACGAGTAAATTAAAAAGTTTCGTTAAACTTAAGATTGTATATTTATGAAAATTAAACAAATTAATATCATTTAGTAATACCTTGGTTTATACTAATACCATAAATTTTCAAAAGTTAAATTCAGACAATTTTTACTAATCCCACAAGTGACAAAGCATCTAGAAAAAAATATTTGAATTAAATGTGTTCTAAAATTCTCTTCCTTGAATAAATTTAGAACAATGACAAATGTCTCCTATAAAGAAATGGTGAAAAAAATTCTTAAGCAATCTTTACTGCTAATTACCTTAAATCTCTTGGATAAGCTTCACTTTTGCCAACTAATATGTTATTCTTTTATTTATTTTTAATTTTTTTTTTTTAGGTGTTGATGGACCTTTATTTTATTTATTTTTATGTGGTGCTGAGAATCGAACCCAGTGCCTCACACATGCTAGGCAAGCACTCTACCCCAGCCCCCTAATATATTATTCTTCAAGAGAATGAAACCTTTATACTATATTTCAAACCAAATATATTATATCTTGAGTCATATAAAATCAGAGGGAGTTTGGCTCATTGTATTCACTATCAATCCAATAAGACTCCTACTGCCTCTGGAAGAGAAGGGCAGAGATGGGACTTAAGGTTAGGGATGAAGCTCCACCTTCTTGGCTTTCTTCTACCACATAGGTTAGACTTAACTGATATGGAATATGGATCATATGACACTTTCTTGGGAAGAAAACAGTCCTTCTATCCTAGATTTTAAGTTTCTATCACTAACCCACATAATAGTGTGGAGGTATTTCCACTAGAAATAGAGAGTGTGTGTTTACCTAAAATGTAAATTTTACCAAAGGGGAAATGTAGGTGTATATGTAATTGTAAAAGCATATTTTGAATCAATTTTTAATTCTCAAACTATAAAATTTCAAGATTGAAGTTCTAATTAAATCAGTGCTTAGAAAGACATACCAATTTCTTATCTTCTATTAATTTCTACTAACTTCTAAGAAAATCAGAGAAATAAAGCATGCTTTGTTTCCAGTCATGTTGGCCAATATGGTCAAGACATCAGACAACAAAAGTAAGCTGGTTACTCTCACATGGTTTATACCTGAGAAGAGCCACGAAGCTTTGATTCAGTATGTTATAGAGCTCAGACTACATTCATTTATCTATCAGTAATTTCTACAAGGAATTACCAAAGAGGAACTAAACAGTGGTAATCTTCCTAAATTGATTTCCCATTAATAAAACTTTTAATACTTCTTAATGAAGTACATGCCACCAAAAGGGATTGTGAAGTAAAATAATAAATCACTGACTGAATGTAGCACCCATCAGCAACATCAGAAGCCCCTGCAGATGAATTGGTAAAGGCATCTGACAACAGTTAAGTAAGTTCCATTCACATTGCTACCTAGAGTCTTAACAGTGATAGCAGCTATTGCTTATCATCAACTGAATGGCTTACTGAATCCTTCATTCTGCTTCCTAGGGAAGCACACAAACATTGCTGTGTGATGCTGGCCCAGTTCAGGGTTAAAACTGCAGAAGTTTGTAGAAAACAAGTGGGTGACCTGGGATTTTATTTTGACTCTCTTGCCCCCAAACAAATCACACAAAGCCACAAAAATCAGAAACCTGTCAGAGAAGTTGAGTGGAGGAGAATCCAGAAGAGCAATTTTAATGTTTCTATATCAATGATTATGGTGCCTCAACTCACTGTTCACTAATTGTATATATATATTTTTTTCATTGCAGTTGAACATAATACCTTTATTTTTATTTTTGTTTATTTCTATGGGATGCTGAGGATCGAACACAGTGTCTCACACGTGCAAGGTAAGCACTCTACCACTGAGTTCACAAGTCCAGTCCAATACATTGTTTTAAATACTTAGGTCCTCTAGCTTTATCTAAGTTATTTCCTTTCATTATTGAAGTTCACTTCCTTTTTTTTTTTTATTTTTTTGTATTTTATTTAGAGACAGGGTCTCATTGCATTGCTTAGGGCCTTACTAAGTTGCTGAGGCTGGCTTTGAACTCAAGATCCTCCTGTCTCAGCCTCCCAAACCTACAGGATTACACAAGCACCACCTCACCCAGCCTCACTTCCATTTTTGAGGTACTAATGAAAAATGGGAAATGAATCATTTGTTTCAATTGCTCTATGAGAAGATTTAATTAAAAAAAAAAAAAAAGTGAAATCACAAATCTAATCCAAGGATTTCATTGTATTGTTTAGATTTTTTCCCCTTCCCCTTTTGGTGTGGGGACTGAACCCTGGACATTGTACATGCATAGCATATACTTTTACCATGCACCAACACCCCCAATCCTTCAAATTTATTTTTCTTGTGACAATTATTTCCCGACTGGCAGAGAGTAAGAAAGAAAATAAGGTATATTTTACAGACCATAGCATTTCTGAATAAAAATTTCTCTGAGAATTATACAGGTTTCAGATTTTTGACCAGACATTTATTTTCTAATTCTGACATTGATTTTCTGATTCTAATTTTTTTAATCCTGATATATTTTAAAAAAAGAAAACCCATAACATTTATAAATACTAAAAAAAATTCACATACCTATCTCCTTCCAATTTTGGTATATCTGAGCAACTAGAGGAATCCTCCAGCCATGCCAAAGTTGGTCTCCTCGAATCAACTCCTGAGCTAGGTTCTCCTGATAGAATAAGCTGCTGCACAATTGCTGGATCATAGGCATTAATTTCAAACTTTAAGTGCACCTAAACAAATGAAAATCCTAAGTTTACGACTGATTTGTTTTTTTTTAATTACTAATCTGTTACTTCAAAATTAAAACTTACCTTCATGAGTTTAGAAACATCCCATATACAGATCTTCCCTCGTTTTGTTGCAGCTGCTAGAAAATGAGGGCAACTCCCCGACCCAAAGCAAGAGATTCTGTCAGTTCCATCTGTACAAGGAAACTGTGCAGGACTTGTTGCAAGTGTGACTGACAATGGCACATTCTGCGTGTGCTCACCTTTAACAAACGGGCAGTTTGGAGAATGTCTCTCATGTTCAGACCTTTACATAGATTAAGAAAGGAAAAGATTAACTGAAAAACAAAGCAGTTAAACTAGTACATAAAAACAAAACTTCACATAAATGTCAAAATATACTCTACTGTCATGCATAACTAAAAGGAATATATATAAAAATAAAGAATAAAAAATAAACAGAAACAGAACTCCAGGATAAGCTCCTTTGTGGTAAACAACTGAACTTAAAAATATTCTAAATATTAAAAAGACTTCACTTTACAAAACCATTCAAATTTATCAAGACAGCACTAGCATGTTCAACATATCCACATTATTCATACTTTCAATATTCATAATTTTCAACAATACCAGTTGTTACTCACTTTAAATAGTCACAAAAAGCCGATCTCGGAGGAAACTGGACTCTAATTCATGCTGTATTAGCATACTGATAAAACAGTCTAAACTCCTGATATTTCTTCACAATGGTTTACTACAACTTTGAGTAACTATTTGGTTTCAGTTTTTAAATTCTCCATATCAAGAGTCACAATTATAAACCACATATAGAATGTCAATAAATGAAACTTTTATCACAAAGTTTCCAGTTAAATAAAACTCAGTGAATGCAACTCCTGTCACAATTTTTTAACCAAAACTCTGGAAACAGATATCTTACAAATACAAAGAAAAATATTTAAATAACAAGAATATAGATAAAATTATATAGAGATACTAAGAACACAAAAATATACCATACATATTCACTATAAGACACAATCAGGCAAGTAACTCAAAATTTCTTTCCAAAGAACCCTAAAGGGGTGATGTTCATAAATGATACACCACAGGCTGCCCTCCATATTCACAGGATCCACTCCTATGGATTCAACCATCAGTGGATAGAAAACATTTGGGGAAAAAACTGCATTGGTACTAAATATATAGACTTTTTTCTTGTGATTATGCCCTAAAAGGTACATAAAAGGTATGACAACTGTTTACATACCAATAACATTATACAAGTATTATAAGCAATCTAAAAATAAACTACATGAGAGAATGTGAACAGATAATATGTGAATACTACATCAATTTAAAGAAGGTACTTAAGTAGCCTCAGATTTTGGTATTCTCAGAGGGTCCTGGAACCAATCCCCCACAGAGAGAGAGGTAAACTGTACTTCTTTCAAATAACTGCTTATTGCACAAAAATAAAGTGTTGAATTAGTGTACTAGAAAACCATTAACAAAGTGTTAACATTCAAGAATTTTAAAAAGTTAGGGACTGGGGTTGTGGCTCAGCAGTAAAGCGTTTGCCTAGCATATGTGAGGCACTGGGTTCAATCCTCAGCACTACATAAAGTAAAATTATAAATATAATAAAGTTACAAAAATAATGAAAAGTATGTTTTTAAAAAAGAATAAAGTTAGAAATGCAAAACGAGACTGGTATAATGACTAAGAATTTTCTCAAATACTAAAAACGGAATCAATTTTAACACTCAAAAACTATCTGTCCAACTTTGTGACTTTATTATTTCTATTTCTCATTTTTCTCACATGCGCTTCCCTCCCGCATTTTTTACTTTTTAAAAAAATATTTGCAGTTGCACGTGGACACAACATCTTTATTTTATTTATTTATTTTTATGTGGTGCTGAGGATTGAACCCAGTGGCTCACCTGTGCTAGGCAAGCGCTCTGCCACTGAGCTACAACCCCAGCCCGCTTTTCTTACTTTGCTGAGTTTTTTTGTTTGTTTGTTGTTTTGGTGGTGTTGGGGATCGAACCCAAGGCCTTAGTACTTGCAAGGCAAGCACTCTACCAACTGAGCTATATTCCCAGCCCACTTTGATGAGTTTTAGTCAGAAGGCATTTGAAATGTCAGGATCCTGTTACTTTAAAAAAAAAAGAACTTTTTTCCCCTTACCCACCTGTATATTTCCATAGCAAACAGAGAGAAAAGAAAATCCCCCTCATAAAACATGCTATTTTACATAATTTTTTTTTACAGGCAACTAGAATTTAACCTGTATCTATATGTAAATCTTGGGTAACCTGCAATATTCAGATGTCTTCCATAAATCCTTTCACACTGCACCTCCAAGCACACATTTGGACCAAATTCCTTCCTAGCTAAATTACAAAGTATTTTTCACCCTTTCATCTTCCCTGAGTTTTACCTTTTTTAATTAAATGCTACAGTTACACATGACTATATAAAATAAAGTCAAACCAACTTCAGTTCTTTCTAATCCTAGTAATCTCCACATCCAGGTAACCATTATTATGAATCCAACTGACAAATTTATTGCCTTTTCTTTTCTTTTTTCTTTTTTTTTTTTTTTTTATTTATTGCTATTGTTTTTGAAGTAGGGATTGAACCTGGAAGTAATCTACCACTGAGCTACATTCCCAGTCCATTTTTATTTTGAGACAGGGTCTTGCTAAATTGCTCAGGCTGGGTTCAAACTTGTGACCCTCCTGTCTGTCTCCCAAACAGCTACGTTTACAGGCATATGCCACCAGGACCAGCCAACTTATATATTTCTAAAATATTTTTTAAAACTTTTATTTTTTTTTTTAATGCAGTGCTGAGGATCAAACCCAGTGCCTCATAGGTGCTAAGCAAGAACTCTACCACTGAGCCACAATCCCAGCCCCTTTAAAATATTTTTATAGTTTTACATACATATATACACAAAGGGTTTTTTTTTTTTTGGGGGGGGGTGGGGAGGTTATTACTTTAAACAAATCAATGCCATTGTACAATTCATTCTATAAGCATTTCCTTGATACATGAATATATCTGAAAAAAAATTATGAAAGTTACTGGTGATTAATAGATAAGTGTTCATTCTTTCTTAATATTTTTAATATATATTTTTTAGTTATAGATGGACACAATGCCTTATTTTATTTATTTATTTTTATGTGATGCTGAGGATGGAACCCAATGCCTCACATGTGCTAGGCAAGCAAGCACTCTACCACTGAGCCACAACCCCAGCCCTCATTCCTTTTAATTGTTGGATTATGTCTATCATATGAACATATCACATTTTATTTGGCTATTCCACTCCTAATGAGCATTTAAGATGGTTCCAGTTTTTCACTACAGTGGCTATCCATTTTGTGCCTCCATCATACAAAAGCAATTAATTCCCTAGTAATTACTACGTAATAGGGTATAAATTTTTCTTTTTAAGAATTCAATCTCCTGCCAAAGTAACTCTGTCAACTCCCACCATCAAAATAGGAGAGTCCCATTTTCCCCCTTCAGATTGTCCTTTCTCTCCCTTACAAATTCAGAAAGTACCCAGGCTTAGCTACTCAGCCTGTCAATCCCTTCCCCTTCCATCCATTTAGATCATGACTCCAGGTGTTCAGAGACCCCACAAAATTTGGGAATTTGAGGAATTCCCAAATCTAGATTCCAAGGCAATCTCTGATAATGTCTCCCACTAACCAAAAAAAAAAAAAAAAAGGATTCTGACTAGCCCAAGTAGAAAATTTGAATCCACTTTCCCACAGAAAAATTTACAAATAAGATTATGTTCTATAATATCATGGTACAATTTTTCAAGTACAGGTTCAATAACTTTTTGAGGATTGTCCTTGGAAATTATATATATATATGCACACACACACCTATACATATATGTACACCTGTGTACACGTGTGTGTGTATAAATGGTACTTTTGTAAAAAGCAATTAGTCCCAAACAGAAACTTAAATTTGAAATTGCTCAACTAAGACTGTAAGTATTATAACATGAATTTCTCACATAGTATTTTCCAGTTCAGACTGGGATCCACGTGTACAGGCTTTACCATTTTCACTCCATTCACATCAGCTGATGAACATTCAGAGACTACTAATTTTAGTACAAAATAACATATCTTAAAACTAAAACCTGGTTCTATCACCTACTACCCATTTGCCCTTGAGCAAATTTTATTTTCTTCATTTAAAAACGGTATAATTCCTATCTCATAGAGTGACTATAAGAATTACAGAATATTTTCAAATCTCTCATATAAAATGGATATGATAACAATACCTATTACAGAGGATTAATGTGAAAATTAAATGAATTAAAAATATATAAAGTTTGCCAAGCATGGTACTGCACTCCTATAATCCCAGTGACTCAGGAGGCTGAGAATAAGCTCCAAAGTTCAAGGCCAACCTCAACAACTTAGTGAGGCCCTAAGCAATTTAGTGAAACCCTGTCTCAAAATTTAAAAAAATAAAAAGGGCTGAGGGATATAGCACAGTGGTAAAGTACTCCTGGGTTAAATTTCCCTGTGTGTGTATGTGTGTGTGTGTGTGTGTGTGTGTGTGTGTGTGTGTATATGCACACATACACCTATATACATATATATTAATTTATTAACATTTGCTACTATTATTACTATTTCTATTAACAAAGCTTAATAATAAAAATGAGCTTTCAAAATATAATTTCTAAAGTTCAACCAGGTTCTAAAATTTCATGCACCAGAATTTAAAGATATTAGAGACACCCTAAAATCACATCAAAATTAGACATACACACTATAAGGTCCTCTTCCATGGGATTCCCTACTAACAGCTTCCCTCAACAGAGTCAAGATTAAACTGCTCATGGTTGAGGTTGTGGCTGGCATTGGTTGAGCACTTGACTAGCACTGGGTTTTATCCTCAGTACCACATAAAAATAAATAAATAAAACAAAGATATTATGTCCATCTACAGTTAAGAAAAAAAAAAATTTTAAAGATTAAACTGCTCAAGTTAATCACCCAAGAGTTCATTTTATTTAATTTTAGGACACAGCCTAGTTCTATTTGGCATTTCTCCCATATACAGATTTTGGAAAGCAGAGGCTTCAAAGACAGTATATGCCAACTGCTGTGACAGAATATAGACAGGGTCACCTCATTCTCTTAGGACAATGGCAAAAATGTAATACAGCAAAATGTCAAGATTATTATATCAACCCAGAAAAGTAAAGTAGGTACATTTATAGGACTAACAGCCTATAATGCTCAGAAAAATGAAGACTCACCAAGGTTCATCAGTGGGTTCCCAACAAACGAGACACACACTACAAGTAAAACACATGGCTCTATCATCTCCAGATGAGGCAGGCTGCAAAATTATTGAGAAAGAGAGAGAGGAGAGAGAGAGAGAGAGGAGGGAGGGAGGGAGAGAGGGAGTGAGGAGGAAAGAAGACAGAGACAGACACCCACATAGAAAACATTAATAATCATTACTAAAATAGCTTTTTAAAACAAACTCTTTTTTAAGAGTTCTTAATTTTAAGTAAAACTCTATACTGGGGAAAAGAAAGTTAGCCTATACTATCAGGTCCCAAGAACACACTGAAACTCCAAAAGTTTAAGAATTAGACATTTTATATAAAAAAGTGTTTCATCAGAAAATAAACACAAAATCAAACATGAAAGCCCACACATATTCAATTCCTGACCTACTATCCTCTATTTGCACTACTGAAATATTTTAATTAGTGCTGTATATGAAGACAAATAGTAGAAGTTTATTATTAAAAACCGAATTTGATACAAATATGTAAGAAAAAAAGGAAAAACAAGCCACTTGACCTAATTCATCCAATATTCTTTTAGATATACGAAACAAAATGCTATATATTTCAGTCACGTTTTGATATATACAAATCAAAAAATTAAGTATTTTATACCATTTATTTCAACAAATATTTCTATATAATAAAGACAAATTACTATATAAATTATAATTTAATTTAAAATAAATGTACAAAATGTAAACACATCCTATATATCTATGCTTAATAAATTTGTATCTATAGAGTCAGTACTCATAAATATCGTTCTGATAAAAAACATGACATGAATTATATCTAAGAACTAATATTAATATATTTGAGCCAGGCGCAGTGGTGCACGCCTGCAATCTCAGCAGCTCAGGAGGTTGAGGCAGGAGAATCAAAGTCAGCCTCAAAAACTTAGCAAGGCACTAAGCAACTCAGCAAGACCCTGTCTGTAAAAAAAATATTTTAAAAAGGGCTGGGGATGTGAGTAAGTGGTTAAGCACCCCTGGGTTCAATCCCCAGGAACATATATGTATATATTTGAGCACTTATTTTATAGATGGAATTTATTACACATTTTTTAAAAAATAAGAATAATCAGTCCCTAACACAGGCAGGATATTATAGGGAAAATTTGATCTCTTTTCTGAGGTAAATTATACTGAACAACAATAACTCAAAAGAAAAAAAATAATAAAGCAGCCCTTAAGAGAGATTCTTTTTATCTTGGGTTCCGGGGTGGGGTGACATGGATAGTGGTACCAGGGATTGACCCAGGGACTTGGACATGCGAAGGATGCACTCTACTACTGAGCTACATCTCCAGTCCAAGAGCGACTTAGAAAATAACACCAAATTAGAAGAAAGAAGGCAAGTTTTCAGAAAAAATGGTGCACATCAATACTTAATATAGGAATTCTAACTAGTCAGTCTTTAAACTTATCTAACTAGAAATCTGACCAATTTTGAAGAAAAAATGCAATACAAAGTTTTTGTGTTTCCACTAACGTATTCGAAATACTTGAATAACTAAGATAAAAATAATAATCATTCTTCAGATTCTCTGAATAATGCAATTTAAAGATTATTTTAATTCTACAGTTAAATAAGCATGTTTTACATAATTGACATTTCTTAGATTGTTTAACAGTAGTAAACCAATGGTAAACCACTCTATATGACTCAGCTGAAGTATACTATTAAACAAAGCTAAAATCATTTTTCTTTTCTTCCCTCTACTTTAGGTCAGTGAAGCTTTCTATAGTATCCCATCCTCATACCTTTCAATCATGCTAATCATTATAATGTACAACCCTCTCTTTTCCTACATATAACCAACCATTTTTCTTGACTAAATCCTTCCTCTGTCAACACAGATAAAATCGAATATACATCCTTATAACATAGGAATGTATGCCTACGTAACTTTTTTTTTTTTTTTTTTTTTGAGTACTGGGGATTGAACTCAGGGGCACTCAACCACTGAGTCACATTTCTAGGCCTATTTTATATTTTATTCAGTGACAGTCTCACTAAGTTGTTTGGCACCTCACCATTGCTGAGGCTGACTTTGAACTTGAGATTCACCTGTCTCAGCCTCCCAAGTCACTGGGATTACAGGCATGCGCCACTGCACTCAGCTCTACATAACTTCATAATCAGCTCTTCAATAACTGTACTCGGTTGTATTGTATTACCTGCAATGCTGCTTCTATAATTATCTAGTATATGGATAATTTTTATCTCAAAATTTAAATTTTAAGAGCAACTGTGATTACCCTAAGCATCCACTACTGTTATGAATCCAAGTCAAAAATCTAAAGTACATATTCAAAGAGAACACTTTCCAAAAAGGAAGTCTAGAAAATTCTGCCAATTTGGCGCTTAAATTTTACATCAAATTTGAAAGAAAATACTTAGTTAAGTGTGAAGTAATTCAATTCTTAGCTACTTTTAACAATAGCATTTTCGTTTTCATAAGCAATACAGAACACAGGAAATATTAGTGCCAGTAAACATCATAATCAAAGATCCAAGGAAAAAAACAAAATTCACATATATGTATAAAACAAGCACATATCTGGGGTACATAAAACAAGTTTTTGAAAAAATTACTAAAATACTGATGACTGTACTGAATGATAATGGTATACTGAAAAAAAAAGTATTGATAGTATTTCTTACCTGATGATAAAATCCAGCTTGAGCCATGGGATCTGGTTGTGCCCACCTATAGCCTACATGAGGCCACGAGGTAAATGTCTCCCGTCTGTTAGCTTCACTATACATCAATGATCTAAAAGTAAATATACATTATGTAATTGAAGTTTAGGCATCAAAACACAAGGAAACTGGGACTGGGGAGATAGCTCAATTGGTAGAGTGCTTGCTTGCCCTGGGTTCAGTCCCCAGCACCGCAAAAAAAAAAAAAAAAAAAACACAGGGAACTCCTATTAAACATAATAGAAAAGTTTTAAAGAGTTAACAAAAACTGGGAATGGCAAGTTTAAATTTTAAACTTTAAAAAGGATAACTTTCAAGACTTTCCCTTAAATAGAGTATGGAAAAAGAAAATCTGATTAGTGGGTATTGCTGATAAATAATTCCACGGGTAGATTAAATGAACCAATATTGAGCAAATAGCAAGCAGAAAACAGGAAATCTGGAAATGAAAAGGTAAAAGCCCCATGCTTTCATCACATGCCAAGTTTTATATAATTGAATAAACTATAACCAAAGTAATACTGATTTTTTTCCCTCAACTATACTGAGGAAGTGTTTTCAAGTGATGTGTTATTTTCATTTGCCTTTCATTTTTTTTTATTTTGTTTTTAGTTGTAGATGAACACAATACCTTTATTTTTATTCTTTTTATTTTATATTTTATTTAGAGACAGGGTCTCACTGAGTTGCTTAGTGCCTTGCTTTTGCTGAGGCTGGCTTTGAACTTGTCATTCTTCAGCCTCAGCCGCCAAAGCCTCTGGGATTATAGGCGTGTACCACCACACCCAGATATTCATTTATTTTTATGTGGTGCTGAGGATCAAACCCAGTGCCTCACACGTGCTGGGCAAGCACTCACCACTAAGCCACAATCCCAGCCCTTTCATTTGTTTTTGTTTTTGTTTTAAGTAGAAAGCAGTTTTCTGTTCTTTGTCCAAAGAAATCCTTTCCCAGGAAAGCTGTACTCTCCAGCAATTTATCAAAAAAGAAAATCTTCACAAGTTTTCATATTAAAATATACCAGCTTACTTGGAATTAAACTTGAAAGCACAAGAGTAATTTTTTAAGGGACTCTTTAAAGAAAGTCCAAAAGGATTCAAGTAAAAAAGTACCAATAAGAACAAATATACTCTTCCTAACACAAACTTGCAACTGACAAATGGAAAGGAAAAAGAGAAAGTGGTAAAGGTCATCAAAAAGACCAAAAACATAGTTCTCTTAAATTCTTCCCTCGGATTAATTAGTACATGGTTTTCTATAATACTGCTAGTGAGCTTACATTTACACATACTTGTATTTGGCTTTAAAAAGGGAGATAGAGGGAGGTCTCAATGGTAGAGGGCCTGCCCAACATGCAGAAGGCCTGGGTTCAATCCATTATTTAAAAAAAAAAAAAAAAAAAAAGTTCATGGGTTAGAAAAGCATTTTCATTCACAGGTTATAAGCCTTCAGGATTGCTCCTAGAACACAAAAACCAGTCTCATTTAGTTATATTACCACTAGACCTTTAACAGACTCAAGTTCAAAGTTCTCATACTGGTGCATGCCTATAATTTCAGCGTCTCTGTGAAGCAGGAGGATCTCAAGTTTATAGTCAGCCTCAACAACTTAGTGTGGCCCCAAGCAACTTAGTGAGACTCTGTCTCAAAATAAAAACAGAAAGGGTTGGGGAAGTAGCTTAGTAGTTAAGTGTCCCTGGGTTCAATCCCCAGGTACCCAAAAAAAAAAAAAAAAAGAAAAAAAAAAAAAAAACCAACTTCATAAGATTCTGTAATTTATTTTTAATAAAACACTGTATACTATAGTATAAAATATCAAAATTAGTATTTAGGGACATTTTAACATTCCAGAAACAATGAAAATCCTATCTAATGAATGCATTTCCCAAAATATAACATTTATCACAGCCTCAACTAATTTTTTTTTATAAAGAAACGCTGCAACTCTTTACAAAGAAAATACCTCTGCAGGGATGAATGTTTTATGATGTAAACACAGGAATTGTTCTGATAAAAGAAAAGCTTGTTCTAATCATGTATTTTTCTTTTTTATCCCATTTCCAAATATATTCTAAAGAATATTTCATTGATAGTTATAGCAATTATCACTTGATACTCAGTTTAAAAGTGACAGTCTATTTTGTCCAAAAAGATAGAGATGGCAATACTGCTCTATTATTCTTCTCAATATTATATCTTCTCAATATATTCTTCTCAATAGTTAATGTAATTAATAGAAGTTATTTATCTAATAAACTCACTTAATACCAATAGGACAGGTAAGGAGCGAAGTAACACTCTGCTAAAAGATAAACTATTAAGTGCTTCTACACTTAAAATAAGGGAAATTTAAAGTGAGGGCTGGGGCTGTGGCTCAGTGGTACAGTGTTTGCCTAGCATGCCTGAAGCCCTAGGTTCGAGCCTCAGTAACTCGCGCACACACACATGCAAGCAAAGAATTCATTTGGTAATGCCTTTGGTAACATCAGCATATACTATTCATAAATTACTTCACAAAAATGCAAAGGGCTGGAGTTGTGGCTCAGTGGCAGAGCGCATGCCTAGCATGTGTGAAGCACTGGGTTTGATCCTTAGCATGGAATAAAAATAAAATAAAAGCATGCTGTCCATCTACAACTATAACAATTTTCTTTTAATGCATAGAAAGTTTCAATTCACTTTCAATGAAAATGTGAACATGTAAAATGCTACATGAGAAGGCAAATGTGAACATCTACCTAATCAAACCCGTTGCAAAATTTTATACTTCAGTAAAGCATTCTAAACTTTAAAACCTCCCCTGACCCCACAGTACTGGGGATTGAATCTAGGGCACTTTACCACTTTGGGCTATATATCCCTTGACCCCTACCCCTTTTTTTCTTTATCTTTTTTTGTTTGTTTGTTTGAGACAGGGTCTTGCTAAGTTGCTAAAGCTGGTCTCAGACTTGTGATCCTCTTCCGTAAGCCTCCCAAGAAGCTGGGATTACATCTTATTGCCACTCTGCTCAGTTAAAACTTTAGTACTTTTAACAGAATCTGACCAATGTCATTTCAAATAGCACATCATTAAGTTGTTAAACAAATGCTTTACTAGTTCTTTCATTTGTTTTATACAAAATAGGACCTCAATAAATCTCCTAAAGAAAATGATCACTGAGGTATGATTTAAACAATATTGTTTAAATCCAGGGCAGGCAGCATATTAATTTTTAACCCTTTGTTTTTCTTGGGCTGGGGTTGTAGCTCAGTGGTAAAGCTCTTGCCTAACACGTGTGAGGCACTGGGTTTGATTCTCAGCACCACATAAAAATAAAAAAAATAAAGGTACTATGTCCATATACAACTAAAAAATATTTTTAAAATAATAAAAATTTTAAAACTATTGTTTTTCTTTAGAAAATAATAGGTAACACCACTTTCCTTTTACTCACATTCAGTTTTTAAGCTTGTCAGAATTTATCTCAAAGGGCACAAAATTTTATCAATAGCAAAATCATTCTTACATATTGAATAACTACAATAACTATTTACTCAAATATTTACTAAGCAAGTGCTAAATAGGATTTTTTCAAAATCTAGTTTATGATCCCTTATGATCTTTTTTTTTTTTTTTTTTGGTGGTGCTGGGGATTGAACTCAGGGCCTTGTGCTTGCAACTGAGCTATATCCCCAGCCCCCTTATGATCTTTATGGTACTAAAAGATACTGTTTAATGAAAGCAATTCATGTAGTTTAATTCAGTATTGTGATAGAACAAGAATCTAGTTTTCAAAATATTTGTTTTTTAAATCATAATATTTTATAGTTAATCCAAAAAACTAACAATTCAGTATATCACCTCTCTTTATAAGCAAGAGTCATACCTGTCTACAGAACGGCCTGGACCCACTCCAAGTTCTGGACGTGCACTAGGTAAGAGGTAAGACAATCGGTCCATCACTGAGGATGCCACAGGTAAGGCAGCAACATTTTGATTTATTTTCTTGAGTTCATTTACAATGGCACTGGCTATGGACTTCAACACATGATGAGGAAGATGAAATGTAACTGTGGCCCACTGAAAGAAAATGGGAGTATAAGCAAGGGAGAACACACTCAACAATTTAACCAAAATTATGACTTAATCTTATCAAATAAAGAACTGTTTTTGGCCTCAAATAGGTTTATTCCATTAAGTGAATTATTATAGCTTACTGTTTATTAAAAAAAAATCTTATTGAAAGGAACCAAACATGAAAGCAAACTAACTGTCCAAAATAGATGAATGATTAAGAAAACGTAGGACTACAAAAGACAGCATTTAAGAAGGAAATTTTGTCACTGGTGACAGCATGGAGAAACCTATAGGATATTATACTGAAGTGTAATAAGCCAGGCACAGAAACAACATAACACTGCATGATCTCACTTATAGGCATAATCTAGAACAGTTTAACTCCTAGAAGCAGAGAGTAAGTGGGTAGTTACCAGAAGCTGAGGTACAGGTGTGAAGATGTTGGTAAAAGGGTACAAAGTGTCAGGAAGAATAACTTTTGGTCATAACACAACATGGTGACCACAAAGAAGTGTATACTTCAAAAACTGCTAAAAGAATAGATTTTAAACATTCTTACCATAAAGGAATGATAAGTGGTAAGGAAATGGCAATTAGTTTGATTTAATCTTTCCACAATGTATTCATACATCAAAATATCACACTGTACCCCATAAATTATTTAGAAATAAAATATTTTTAATTTCTTTTTAAATTTTAATAAAACCTCAACTAATTACCCTGAAAAAAGATGGTTTAAAACTGGACAGTAGCATATCTTTCATATCATACCATGATTAAATAGCACTAAAAGCATCTGTCATTTCTCATATTCATTTTTTACAAACATAAAAGAACAAAGTATGCACTCAGATATCTCCATTCGTAAGAATATATTTGGACAATTACCATTACTGGTGTATATGAGTATTCAGCCCAGCTTAACAAATGTATGTTTTCAATGTTGTCATCATAATACAGCACAGTAGCTGAAAGCATAAACTTTGAAGTCACACAGACCTGAATTTCCAGCCCAAATTCACCATCAACAATATAAAATAAGTGTTAACCCCAATTATTTAATATTTTAATAATTACTAAAGTCAGACAGCTGGAAAAAAAGTAAAAGAAAAAAATTAGACTACAAGAAAGCTAAATATTTCCCACAGAAATAAGTCTGTAAAGTATATCCTGTGCTTAGATCAAGTTGAAATTGTTTCCACTCTGTGTAGTATACTCTAGGCAGTTGTTATTATTTACCTTTGTAATTGGAAAAATTTATGACCAAAAATATGACTTGAATTGCCACAAAAATATATTAAAAAAAAAAAAAAAAAGAACATTTCACCAGGTTTCTAGACCTAACCTGTTCATAGATTGAAAGCCTCTTCGTTGAAAGGGAGGCTGCCTTCCCTTGAAAAAGGACAGTACCCCAGCTATAAAATGTAAATCATACTCTGAGTTTTCCCCAAAGGGACTTGTGGGCGTTCACAAGTGACTACTGGATAAAAAGTCTTTCAGGCATACAAGAAAGTGGCTCTGAACTGACCTAAAACATGATGTGGTCATCAAACTAAGGAACAACTGCGTGATTAACAGTTTGGAACTAATCTGAGTTCTCAGAAACTGTTAAGTTTACAGAACTACACTGCAGTTATTTCTCTAGTTCCTGAATGTTTAATTGGAAGAGACAGAGAAGAGGCAACTAGAGAAATTTCCACATTAGCTCTTTGCTTCTCTGAGGACCATTAAGGTAAGAAAGGTCAAGAAGCCATCACTAGAATTATCCTCCTCTACAAGGATATTATGCCAAAGCATTACCACATTCCTATGGAAATTTTTGAGATTAATGCCTCTATAAGAGACCCAAAAGATAATGGTGGTGATCACCCAGTCTCATCTCCATCTAACTGGCCTGTTTTGCCTATGCAGAATGTAAACAGAGCTTGAACAATGACCCTGGATTGTACTATCAGGTGGTGAAGTCAAATGCAGGTTGTCCCATATGAGGCATTTTTACTGAAGCAAATCAACAACTTTTCTGCATTTTGGTAGACAGAGTTCTATCAAAGATTTTTCTAACAGACAATAGCTAAAGTGTTGGTTGGATGGTAAGGCACTTAGAAAGATCGATCCGGATTTGAAGATTGTTAACAAGGAAGTCAAGGGTTAATATCTACAGACAGATCTCAAAGATAAACAGTGTGAAAATATTTGTAAAATATGTGAATGATCACCAAAAGGCACCCACTCCAGAGAAAATGACAAATTCTATATTTATATAAATATATATATCAATATATATATATATATATATATATCACTAAATATACAAAATATACATGTCAATTAGCCTTTCTCCATAGCCATTCCAGTGCAGTTCAATGGTCCTGTAAGCAAAAGGCCATGGCCAAAGATGAAGACTATGTACAATAGGAACTTCCTTTCACCAAGTAAAACCAGGCTAGGGGTATGTCTTAGTGGGAATAGCCAGCTATCTGATAGCAGGTCACCTATACTGGAATTCTTCAGTCATATGGGCAGCAATTTCTCTTCACTGTAACAGAGGTACATTGTGGGCATGCATCCTGTTTTGCCCACAATACTTCTGTCATTGTATTATATCACTGCATGTGGAATAACTAACAGAATTTCTTATGCACCATCATGGTATTCCAGACATTTTTTTCTTCTGACCAAGGAAAGAAAGTGATCTTATCATGTACCATCCAGAGGAGCTTGCCTGATAGAAAAGTGCAATATACATACACAGTCTACTAACAACTCATTTTCAACACTAACTGGGAGAGACACTGAAAGTTTGGAGTTCTACATCACTAGATGAATTATACGCTTCAATTCAACAAAAAAATCACAGTACCATTTCTCCCAGCATGATCCCTATTATACCTAATAGAGTCATGCAGACTTTCTTTCGTTCTTTTTTTAATTGAAGTTCTACAGGTCTTACATCCTAAGGGAGAAATATTCTACCAGGATTACAACAATGATTCCAATGAAGTAGGTGTCGAAACTGCTATCCACTTTAGGAATCCTTTTGGCACTAAATGAACAAGCAAAGAAGCATTTATTCTACTGGTTGATGTGACTGAAACACAAACAAGGGAAAACTGGATTGATTCTGACTAAAAGGAAAAGAGAACTTAGATAGAACCCAAGAGATGCTCTAGGATGCCTCAGAATACTTCTGCATCTAATGGTAAAAGTGTATGAACAACTACAACGACCTAAAAAACAGCAACAATGAGGATTTGGATTGTTCAAGAATGATAATACTACACACACAGAGACATAAGGACATTATATATAAGGCTTTTTGGCTGTTGTTAATTTAATCTTTAAGTAATACAGTTCTGTACCCTGTAAGACTATGACTAAATTTCAGAAGTAGTTAATATCATCTAGGGAAAGATAAAATATCTGTTGAAACTTCTTGTCTCCCTTTTCTAGAATAAAGAGAATCTTCATTTGTAACACAGAACACTGAGAAAAAAAAAAAGGTATAATCTTTTTGTTGCATCAAAGTACAAACACATATAGAAACTGTGTATGGAGACACAGAGCAGACTGTACCAATTACTAAACTGATGTCCCTCAGCTTCTGTTCTGTCATGTTGGGACTGAGACAAGATAAATTTCTTGTCAGTTTCCTGCCAACAGGAAACAGAAGGGAAACCGGAAAGCATGATGAAGGGAGAAAGACTTGTTCCTTGATATTACGAGTCACTGTGGTCAGCAATGATTCAGGGAACAACCTGGTGTAGGAGTTTGATTCTTGCAATCTCACCATTTTTGTTTTTTGTTTTGTTTTGTTTTGTTTTTTTAGCATTTCCAAAACAGGTCTCATAGAGTTCCCTTAAAGGTACTACCATCAGTCACAGAGCACCTCTCTTCAGACACTGAGTCCCAATTCACAAGGCCCTCCTCCTAGCAGTTTCTCCTCAGAAGTCTGAGTCCAGATCCATGGAATCTAGTCTCTAAGGTTTTAGAATCTGATCATCCTAACTTCTTTCTCTTTGTTCTTCTATACCAAAATGTTTCCAATAGTTACCATCCCTGTGTTATCTTAGGATGTCCTTTGTACTTTACAGTTCTCAAAAATTGTAAATCAAGTCCTTACAAAAAAACTCCTTCTGCCTAAATTCCTAGTATGTTTCTGCTTTCCTAAACAAAACGTTCCATTATTGGAGTATGGACTAATAATATAATAAAATCAACTACAAAATAAAATTCAATGCAAGGATTTTTAAAAATGCAGCCAGATGTGGTGGCGCACACCTGTAATCCCAGCAAATTGGAAGGCTGAGGCAGGAGGGATCCATGTTCAAAGCTAGACTGGGTGATTTAGTAAGACCCTTTTTCAAAACCAAAAATCATATAGGAATTCAGTAGTAACAGAAACTTTGCGTTCAATTCCCTGTAGCATTAAAAAGAAAAAAAAAAAAGAAGAAGAGGAGGAGGAGAAGAAGAAAGCAGATGATTTGAGGATTGATGTTTTCATATGAAAACAGCCAAAATACAGTCTAAAGTGAAATAAAGTACAGTACAATATTTTAGTATAATTACAACTGTACTTGAAAAAGATAGAGCTTTTATCATTAACCTTATATTCTTCAGTATGAAAGGCTTCTATGTATTATACTCACAACTCGGAAAAGTGTTAGCTGAGCACAATGGCACACACCTGTAATTGCAGCTATTCATGAAGCTAAGGCAGAAGGATAGAAAGTTTGAGGCCAGTGCAGATAACATAGTGAAATCCTATCTCAAAATTAAAAGTTAAAAAGGGTTGAGGATGGAGCTCAGGGGTTAAGGACCCTGAATTCAATTCCAGTACCCAAGAGAGAGAAAAAGAGAAAGAAAGAAAGAGAGAGAGAGAGAAATCTACAATGAGAGCAGTTTCAGAAGAGAAGGGAAGCAAAATGCAAAAGGATGGAGGTATTTATTCTACTATATTCCCAAACAACATAAAAAAATTTTTTCTTTTCAATTTCTTACCTTAGCAACTTTGTGGTTTGCTGCAGTCTCGTGAGATGTATTTTTTAAACCATCTTTGAGCTGTGTGATGAACAAATCATAACCCTCTGTACTGGAAACATCTACCTTTTCTATACACGCTGATAAAAGTTGCTGTGCCTAAATAAAGAAAGGTGATCACAAAAAAATTAAACACAACAAAACAAAGTTAAATTCAGGTCCTCAAATATTTTGATTTGTGATGATTATGACAAATACTATACAAAACTTACCTACTTTTATTTCTATTACCCAAACCTAAATTATCAAATAATAGTTTAAAGGGCTGTTATTCAGAATAATACCATTTGGTAAAGTTTCAATACACATTATTACATACCAAATCAAGAAATAAAAATGAACAAGCTGAAACCATGAGCAAAAATTAATTTTTTAAATTTCAATCATTTTTCAAAAATTTTTTTAGTTGTAGATGAACATAATACCTTTATTTTATTTATTTATTTATTTATTTTATGTGGTGCTGAGGATTGAACCCAGTGCTTCACATGTGCTAGGCAAGTGCTCTACCACTGAGCCACAACCCCAACCCCTAAACAGGTAAAATTTTAAAGAAATACATAAAGTTCTCCAATGAGTTTTAAATACTCAACACTATGGAGTCATTTAGCAAGTAATATGAAATATTACCCATGTATTCAATATGAACCATCTTAATAGAACTATATGGCTGGTACAAAGAAAAGAAAACCCATACCAATCCTAACAAACCTAGGAAAGACAGTGATGGACTAATGTAATGCACTGAATAAGAATAGTGGAATGTCTACAAAGAATACCATGTGAACAATGGAGTTGCAATTATGTAAGGTAAAAGAGAAACACAGCAGCAGAGGTAATAACAAGCAGGGTGTAGGACAGAAAGAAGTTATATACTTAACATTTCAGTCAGTGTAGTAGGAAAATTTATGATTTGACAGTTATTAATGCTCAAATATTTTATTGTAATTCTTTGGTTCTTTTTAAAATTTGAACATAGTTTGGTTTTATCTTTCATTGCTGAATATATTTTATATCCTTTATTAAGATAACAGCTCTGCCCGGCACAGTGGCACACGCCTGTAATTCCAGTAGCTCGGGAGGCTGAGGCAGCAGGATCTCAAGTTCAAAGTCAGACTCAGCAAAATCGAGGCACTAAGCAACTCAGTGAGACCCTGTCTCTAAATAAAATACAAAATACAAAACAGGACTGGGATGTGGCCAGTTGTTGAGTGCCCCCTGAGTTCAATCCCTGATACCAAAAAAAAAAAGAATCATTTGACCAAAGATTTTGCACATGCTCAAATCTCATATAGTCTAGTAACAAAAGGATATCTATTTGGGAACTTGAACTTCCAGCAACATGCTTTAAATATTAACATAAAATAGACTACTGTTGTATGACATAACTGTGAAATCTAAGTGAATACATTTTAGCATTTAAAACAAAAAGCCTAACCAAAGAGAAAATGTAAATAGAAACAAGTATACTGTGCTTAAAATTCACACATTGGCTTTTTTGCATCCTAAAAGCAGGAAATATATTAATTTTATAAACTAATCATATCAATCTATCAAATGCAAATAATTAATAACCAACAACTGAGCAGGAAGGCAATAATTTCTTACCTTATTAAGAAACACAGTATTATCATCGTTTACATTCAATTTAAGATGACTCAAAGTCCAATTACTTCACAAAATGCTTTCAAATTACATTATGCAAACAGCAACCCACACAAAGAACAAAATTAAGTTGGGATAAACTTAAAAATTAAGTAACATGCCTGGTACAGTGACACATGCCTATAATCTCAGCTACTTTGGAGGCTACGAGAAAGATGGCCAGTTTTGGCAACTTAGAAAGACCCTGCCTCAAAATAAAATTTTTTTAAAATGCTGCAATCGTGGCTCAGTTGTATAGTGCTTGCCTAATATGGGCAAGGCTCTGGTTCCAATCTCCAGGGTCACACACACACACACACAAAAAAAAAAAAAACAGTAATAATAATAATAATAATACTGGCAAATTTAGAACTACAGAAAAACACTCATGGATGCAATTTAAAACAGGGGTTATTAAGACATGATACATAGCAAAGATTACTGGTTGTTCAACATACATTCCTCCCTTTTTAAATATTAAAAAAATAAAAAACAAACCACCTCTTTCACCAACTCCTCTCCTGTTCATGCAGCCATGTGACCAAATTCTCAACAATGGCATGAATACAAAAAGAGTACAGGGCAGGGAAACAAAGAAAATAAAAACAGATGAGAGAAAGAGGACAGAGAAGGGAGGAGAGAAGGGAGAAGAGAAAAAAGTGAGAAGTCTGCCCAGGTGCTCTCTAGATTTGTGCTCTCCCTTTTCCTTGACTGAGAAATGAGACCTGGAGCAGTTGTCTAAAACTCGGGAACTAACCTAAGGGTTCAAGTTATCAAAGCTGGCCCTACACTTAGCCCTGCACTGCTACTACAAAGAAATCATCTTGGTTTTTTTTTTTGTTTTGTTTTGTTGTTGTTGTTTTTGCAATGCTGGAGATTGAACCCAGGGCCTTGTGCTTCCAAGGCAAGCACTGTACCAAATGAGTTATATCCACAGCCCTCATCTTGTTTAATAAGCCACTATATTCTGAGGTCTCTGTTACAGCTGTTTAACCTATTTTGATGCACAGTTCACACCTAAAATAACACTTCAAAGAGCACCAATTTATTATGCTGAGGAAAGACAAATATTATTTAAAATGGTGATTGATAAGAATTCCTTTTTTATTTTGTTGGTACCAGAGTTGGACCCAAGGCACTGAACCACTGAGCCACATCCCCAGCCTTTTTTATATTGTATTTTGAGACAGAGTCTCACTAAGTTGCTTAGGACCTCACTCAGTGCTGAGGTTGGCTTTGAACCTGTGATCCTCCTGCCTCAGCCTCCCAAGCCATAGGGGTTACAGGAGTGCAGCTGGCAGTTGTTTTTATATGGATACCTATATTACATTCTTAAGGACAACTTAATTTTCATTTAACATCTAATAGATTGGAAATCACATTAAGTACAAGAGAACAATGATACTTATTTCAACTTACCTCTGTAAACAGGCAGTTCAAGTTGAACCACATCATCCTGCTTTGAACACTGGTGTTTGCAGAGCAGTGTCTAACAATAAGATTCCATTAAGGTCCTTTCTACAACCTACTGCATAATCATCCACAAATATAACTTTATCCACAGCAGAAATATACTGACATTTCACCTGGCCACCTGGTTTAGCTGTTAAAAGAACAAAAATTTGACACTTAAAATGTTAAAACCAACAGTCCATTTAAAAAAAAAATGTTTATGGGGCAAATATAACATATAATCCTGGACTGGAAAAAAAAAAATTTGCTCTAAAAGACATGACTGAGACAAATGATTTTTTTAAAATGTATATATTTTTTAGTTGTAGGTTGACACAATACCCTTATTTTTATGTGGTACTAAGAATCAAACCTAGGACCTCCTGCATGCTAGGCGAGCAAGCTAACCCTGAGCCACAACCCTAGTCCCAAGGGACAAATGATTAAACTGGAATATGTACTATAAAGAGTCAATGTGAAATATCAGTACTTGACAACTACACTGCTGTTTATAAAAGAATATCACTGCTCTAAGAAATAAACACAGAAATAATACGGGACAAATAGGCCTGATATGTGCAAACAATTCTGAAAGAGGATAAAAGTAATAAATGTATATGTATGTGGGAATAAAAAGTAAATGTGGTGAAATATTTAAAACTGGTAGGAACTGGGTAAAAGAGGGAAGATTTTTGTACCATACTATTCTTGCAATTTTCCTTTAAGTTGAAATTATTTCAAAATTGAATTGTTCAAAACAAGATTTTTAAAAATTAACTACTTGGTTTTTTTGCAAAGTTCAATAAACAAAGTAAACACAGACTTTATGCTTATTAGAAAATTACATTCAAAGTTCTTGAGGGATTTATTATCTGAGATTAAATTATGAAAATATTTTTAGAGACCAAGTTATGAGAATTAGTAAAGTCCCTCGTTCAACTACCATTAAGAAGACAGGTACCTACCATTGAGGATCAAAGTTCTGAGTTAGCACCAGAGAGGTACTTTAATGGAAAGCCACTGAGCACACACCATAACATTTCTGAGAACAAGAATTTCAAGTTTTACAAAATACTAAGCAATAGAAGCTTTAGATGGAATTTTAAAAGTACAAAAAAGAGAACATTCACTTTACATTTAAGTCTATTAAAAGGTTTACAAGTTTAATGTTAACTTTCTTCTATAAATACAGAGTTTGTAAAAGGGATCTTTTTTTTCTTTTTCTTCTTTTTTTCTGGTACTGGGGATTGAAGTCAGGGGAACTCAACCACTGAGCCACATCCCCAGCCCCTTTTTGTACTCATTTAGCCACAGGGTCTCACTAAACTGCTGAGAGAAGAAACTTCTTAGTGGACAAGCAATCCCACTGCTAACACACCCCATTCTAAGCTCCCATCACAACACTGTAGAACATACCTGTAACTGTTACTGCTACTGCCTAATGATTAACAAAAGCAGAAAACTGTAAATAAATCAGGGCCTATTCATCAATATCCAAAAGTCATTAAACCTATTATAATCAATGAATCTTAGGGCTGGTTTTCTTAATCCCAAATTATTTTCTCTCCTGGGCTTAAATGGGCATCTTGGAGGCATTACAATACTTATCAGCAACTAATTTATGATCTACATAAAACAAAACAAAAAAAAAATCATAAAATTTCTAGAGCTGAGTATCCCATCTGGAGTTTTGAAATATATATTAGCATACAGAAAAAATAATATCTGTAATACACTAAAATAGGAATATCTGCGAACAATTCTGGTCTCAAGGTAAAACCATAAGGAACAATACAAATTACAGGAACTAAGTGGAAACCTAATAAAATACTTTTAGAAATCGATAACTATAAATTAAACTATAAATAACGCTTTAATGTTTAAGATAAGTAACTAGTTAAACTCTAAAAATCACAAATCTTGTTAACTTTTCCAGATAAGTATGTAATGGTACAATTCCCAGGGTTTTCAAATGGGTTTCCATACAACCATGAGAGATTCCATGATATCATTAGATTCCTAAAGAGAACATGACAGAAAGAAGTTAACGAAGTGTTTTTTTAAAAATACTTTTAGTTGTAGATGGGGCACAATACCTTTATTTTGTTTATTTAATTTTTTTATGTGGTGCTGGGGATCAAACCCAGTGCCTATGCACGCTAGGCAAGCACTCTACCACAACCCCAGCCCCAATAATGTTTTTTTATTTTTTAAACTTCTTGTACTACTTAAAATAATGGGCAGTGATCATTCAGTGTTGTCAGCAATTTCTTTATAGAGCACTGACCACATTTATTGGTTGAGTTCATTTTCAGTTTCTGAAAACTTGAGTTAGGGAAGACCATTGATAAATGATATGTATGGGGGTCATATTGTTCAGAAGGGAAAAACAGTAGGCTGATGCCAGCAGGTATACTACCCCAAAGGTTACCTTAACTTCTTACATTTGCAAATATCTTATTTCCAAATAAGGTCACATTTCCAGGTTCCCCAGGGACATGAATTTTCAGGGAAGATTATTCAATCCACTCTCCCTTTCTCTGAATCTTTTACTCTGACTGAGAACTTTAATATTTGTCAAGTGTATCTTAAGCAGTGCTTAGAGTGAAATCCATATGAATTAAAGGTTTATATTGTAGTAGAGAGGTGGTCTCAAATCAATAATCTAAACTTCCTACTAAAAAACTAGAGAAAGAACCCATGTGTAGTGGTACACACTTATAATCCCAGTAACTCCAGAGGCTGAGGTAGGATTCCAAGGTTTGAAGCCAATCAACAATTTAGCAAGACCCTGTCTAAAATTTTAAAAAGGAATAGGGATGTAGTTCAGTGATGAAATACGCCTAGGTTCAATTCCCAGTACGAGAGTGGGGAGGGGGAACCCTGCAGAAAGAGCAACAAAAACCCAAAACAACCAGGAGAAATAATGAAGTAAATTAAATATAGAAAAGGAGAGTTTGGGATGTAGCTCAGCAATAGAGCAATTGCCTAACATGTGCAAAGCCTTGGGTTCAATTCTGCTATGGTTTAGATGTGGTGGCCCCCAAAAGCTCACAAGTAAGACAATGCAAGGAGGTCTGGAGGAGAAATGAATGGTTTGTAAGAGTCTTAACTCAATCTGTGAATTAATCCCCTAACAGGGATTAACTGAATGGTGACTGAAATGGTAGGGTGTGGCTGGAAGAGGTAGGAACTGGGGCATGGCTTTGGGGTATATATTTGTATCTGACCAAGTGGAGACCTCTCTCTCTGCTTCGTGATCATCACGTGAGCTGTTTCCCTCTGGCACACACTCCGCCATGATGTTGAGCCTCATCTCAAGCCCCAAGGATGGAACATACTGTTCATGAACTGAGACCTCTGAAACTGTGAGCCCCCAAATAAACTTTCCCTCCTCTAAGTTGTTCTGGTTAGGTCTTTTAGTCACAGCAGAGAAAAAGCTAACTAAAACATATCCCAGCACAGAGAAAAGACAAAGACAAAAACAAACTGAAACCTGGTAAGGTTGGGTGACTAAGCCAAGATCAAAAGGTTGCAAATAAGGACCATACCTTATTCCCAAATTTAGGGCCCAGGTCCCTATCCAACTGGAGCATCATCTGTTGCTTTAACCTGCTGCTTACCAAGAAGCGAAAACCGCTGGCTCACATCCTAGGCAGCTGAGGATTTGAGGCTACTGCTTATCAGATTCTGCCCTGTCCCTAGAGGCCTTGCTACTACTACTGCTGGGTCCTGAGACAGGGAAGGCTCACTTGAGGTACTTGGATATTTAAAACCCAGAGGGAAATGCAAATCAAAACTACAATGAAATACAACCTAACACCCATTAAAATGTCTATTGTAAAAAAAAGAAGAAAGTGGGGGAAGGGAAGCAAGGGAGAAAGAAAAAGAAAAAGGAATATAGAAAATCAATACAAGTAAACAAGCAGTTCATTGAAAATATCAGTAAAATTGATAAACATCTGGCAAGACTGGCAAACAATGAAAGGCAAAAACACAAATTACCAATATCAGAAATGGAAGAGAAGCTACTCTACACATTATATAGATATTAGCAGATAAAAAATACTATGAAGCCAAAAGCAGTGGTGCACACCTGTAATACCAGCAGCTTGGGAAGTTGAGGCAGGAGGATTGCAAATTCAAAGCCAGTCTCGGCAACTCAGCAAGGCCCTAAGCAACTTGGTGAGACCCTGTCTCTAAATTTAATAGATTTTTAAGGAACTGCAGCTGTAGCTCAGTGGTAGCATGCTTACCTAGTACATGTGAGTCACTGGGTTTGATCCTCAGCACCATAATTGATTAATTATTAATTATTATTAATTAATTATTAATATTAATTAACGATTAATTAAAGGTATTGTGTTCATCTACAGCTAAAAAAATTTTTTTTTAGTTTTTAAAGGGCTAGGGATGTAGCTCAGTGGTTACGTGCCCCCTGGGTTCAATCCCTGGAAAGGCCCCTCCCAAAAAAAGAAAACACTATGAACAACTCTATGCACATAAATTATACATAAATATAAACCAGTAAGTTAGACAACACAGGTGAAATGTACTGATTCCACATGAACCACAAACCCAATTCACCCAAGATGAAACAGATAATCTGAAAAATAGAATTCATTAAGAATCTTCCCCAAAAAACTCCAAAACCACCAGGTGCTGTGGCACATGCCTGTAATCCCAGTGGCTCCAGAGACTGAGGCAAGAGGATCACAAATTCAAAGCCAGATTCAGCAAAAGCAAGGCACTAAGCAACTCAGTGAGACCCTGTGGGATGTGGCTCAGTGGTCAAGTGACTCTGAGTTCAATCTCCGGTACCAAAACATGATAATAATGCGGCTGGCCCTCAATAGGGATGGTTCTGCATCAGTATATTCAACCAACTGCAGATCAAAAATAAAGGGGGAGCTACTACTGAGGAGGCATACATGTAAACCAAGCTACTCAGGAGGCTAAGGGAGCAGTACCTTAAGTTCAAAGCCAGACAGAGCAACTTAATGAGATCCTATCTAAAAATAAAATAAAATAAAAAGGGCTGGAGGCCCAGTGCAGTAGCACATGCCTGAAATCCCAGCAACTCAGGAGGATGAGGTAGGAGACTACAAGTTCAAGGTCACCTTGGGCAACTTGACAAGACCCTGTCTTAGGGGCTCAAAATTAAAAGAGCTGGACTGGGGATGTGGTTCAGTGGTTAAGTGCCCCTGAGTTCAATCTCCAGTACCAAATATAAAACATAAGATAAATAAATAAAAAGAGCTGGGGATGTAGCTCAGTGGTAAAGCACCCCTAGGTTCAATTCCCAGTATCTCAAAAACTAAATAAATAATGTTGGTCAAGTCATATTACATGATTTTATGACCTACTAAAAAGCTAAGGTACTATAAGAAAGTGTGGTATTGGCACTGACATACAGCACAATGGAACAGAACAGAATTCAGAGACAGAACTTCATAAATATGACCATTTGATTTTTCAGTTATCTTTAAATCGTGGTAAAATAATCATAACATAAAATGTATTTTTTTTTTTTTTTTATTGTGTTTAAAGACTTAAGTTGCTGAGGCTGGCTTTGAACTTGCCATCCTTCTGCCTCAGTCCCCAGAGCCGCTGAGATAACAGGCATTCACAACCATGTTCGGCAAAATTTACTATTTATGTGTAGTACTCAATGGCATTAAGTACATTCACACTGTTGTATAACCATCATTACCATCCATCCACAGACGTAGATCCCTTTCCCTCAACCCCTCGTGATCATGACTGTTTTCTATGAATTTGACTATTCCAAGTACCTCATATAAATAGTATCATACAGTATGTTTCCTTTTATGACAGTCTTATTTAATTTAGCATAATGTCTTCAAGGTTCATCCATGGTATAGCATGTGTCAGAATTCCATTCCTTTTATTAGTTCACACGTCAGTGGATACTCAGGTTACTTCCACCTTTTGTCTCTTTAGAATAATGCTGCTGCCGGTTGAGGTGGTACACACCTGTAATTCCAGGGACTAGGGAGACTGAAGCAGGAGGATGGAGAGTTCAAAGTCAGCCTCAGCAACTTACAACTTAGCAAGGCCCTAAGCAACTCATTGAGACCCTGTATCTAAATAAAATACAAAAAGGTCTGGGGATGTGGCTCAGAGGTTAAGTGCCCCGAGTTCAATCCCTGGTACTCACCACCCACCCCCCCCCCAAAAAAAAAAAAAAAAAAAAAAACAGACAGAGGGAGAATAATGCTGCTACGATCACTGGTGTGCAAGTATCTCTTCAATTCCTTACTTTCAATTCTTTGGGTTTCCCCAGAAACAATTTCTGGAGTATAAGGTAGTTCTATTCAGGTGCAGCGGGTAGAGGGGTTAGAGATTGAACCCAGGAGCACTTTAACATTGAGCTATACCCCCATCCCTTTTTATTTATTATTTTTATTTTTGAGACAGGGTCTTGCTAAATTGCCCAGATTGGCCTCAAACTTGTGATCCTCCTTCCTCATCTTCCTGAGTAGCAGGGATTACAGGCATTAGACCAGTATATTTTAATTTTTTGAGAAATCTCCATATTGTTTTCCATAATACTATACCACTTTAAACTCCCACCAGCAGCGTACAGGAGTTCTAATTTCTTCATGTCCTCACCAACACTTGTAATTCTTTGGGTTTTTTTTTTTTTTTTAAATAGAAGCCATCCCAAAGGGTATAAAATAAATAGTACCTCATTGTGGTTTGGTTTGCATTTTGCTAATGATAAGTGATGTTGAGCATCTTTTCATATGCTTGTTACCCATCTTCTCTGGACAAATATCTATTCAAGTGCTTTGCTCATTTCTTTACTGAGGTTTTTTTTTTTTTTTATTGTTGACTTTTAGAAGTTCTCTATATATTCTGTATGTTAATCCCTTATCAGATATATGATTTGCAAATATTTTCTCCCATTTTGTGTATTGCCTTTGTACTGTTGATAGTGTAACTTCTGATTCACAAGATTTTTTAATTTTCATTAAGTTTGACTTTGTTCACTTTCTTATAAAGTCTATGGTTCTAATACCATATTTTTAAAAAATCACTATCAAATATAACATTATTAAGCTTTTCCCTATGGTGTTTTTTTTGTTTGTTGTTGTGGTTGGTTGGTTTCTGGTACTGGGGATTGAATCCAAGGGTGCTCAACCACAGAGCCACCTATGCAGCCTTTAATTTCTCCTTTTTTTTTTTTTTTTTTTTTTTTTTTTGAGGTTAAATTGTGCAAGTTAGCTTTAAATTTACATCCTCTTGCCACAACCTCTGGAGTCTCTGGGATCACAAGTGTGCATAACCATGCCCAGTTTCCCTACATTTTTAAGTTTTCTTCTTCTATTTTTAAGATTGCAGCTCTTATTGGGTTCAATTCCAAGTACCAGAAAACATATAAGAAGGTAAAAAGATAAACTCAAATGAAAACCCTGGCCACCTCCACATAATGAAATAATAGGTGATTACTCTTTTCCTTAGTTTATCTGATATGCTATAAGTTATGTGACTTTTAGAATTGAAAATATCAAAAGAATGTTTTCAAAAATTAGCTATCGATTCTAATACTTTATTTTTCCTAATAACTCACTTTAAAAAAAGTTAACTCTTTATCCCTGCACACTATGTATATACATTCCTACAAAATTTGCAAACTGACATGATACACTATAAAATTGTACATCAAGAGATCATTAGACTTCAGAGTTTACAACAAACTACTAGGTAGGGAAGACTGGAGGAACTTTAGATTGGGCAGAGGGGAGTGGGAGGAGAAGAAGGGAGGGGTGTGGGGGTGATAAGGATGGTGGAATGAGACAGACATTATTTCCCAATGTACATGATTACATGACTGTTGTGACTGCACCATGTGCAGCCAGAGGAATAAGATGTTGAGCTCCGTTTGTGTACAATGTGTCAAAATGCATCCTACTGTCATGTATAACTAATGGAAGGAAGAAAGGAAGAGAGGGAGGGAGGGAGGGAAGGAAGGAAGAGAAAGAAAGAAAATAAAAATAAAACAACCTATTACAATGTACTAATATACAAACATTCAAAGTCAGTAAAGAGGGCTGGGGATGGACCTCAGTGGCAAAGCACTGGCTTAGCATGTGCTAAGCTCTGGAAGGGTTCAATCTCCAGTACAGGAAAATCAACAAATTATAGGTGGCACACAACTATAATCCCAGCAGTTGGGGAGGTTGAGGCAGGAGAATCATGAGTTCGAAGCCTGCCTCAACAATTCAGCGAGACCATCTCTAAATAAAATACAAAAAAGGGGTGGGGATGTGGCTCAGTAGTTGAGTGTCAGGGTTAAATTCTCAGTACCAAAAAATAAAAATTAAAAAGACAAAAAAAGGTGTAAAATCAATGCTAGGTTCTCACAAAGCTCTTAAAATACATATTTTTGAATGAAATCATTTAATAAGAGAATGTTTGTTAGTTAAAACTACAGCACTAAAAACCAGTGTTTTTGTAAAAAAGAAACTGGTACAACAAAGTTTGTAAAAGTTCAGTGGTGGGACCATGAAGAAAAACTAACGACAATAAAATATAATGCAGGGATGGTATCCTTCCAGGCCAGAGAACCAACATCTACCGAAGCAGAGAAGGGGATCTTCAAAAGATGCAAAATTATCCAAAGAATTCCACATTCCAGTTCTCTTTAGTCATGTTAAGGAAAACTGACACCAGCCTCTCTTATTACAACGTTAAATATGTGACATCAATTAAGAAAGTTTTGAAAACAATCATCACTGAAAATTTTTCATAGATGGTACTCATTTCTAAGGACCTATTATTCCCTGCAAGACACTACTGGGTCTTTTTCATATATTCAATCTGTCACAACAACTTAGGACAAACAGGTTATATTCTCCCTTCACAATGTTAAGTAAACTTTGGAGACAAACTTCCCTATCTGATTATGCTCAAAGAACCCTTAATTGTCTGTAAATAAATAGCTGTTTTTGCACAAAGTTGCCAATGTGAGAAAGTAACTCAGCTACAATCAATATAATTCTACAATTTGTAGTGTGTGTTCATGTGAATTCCCATTTAGAATTCATATTTGAAATTACTGTTTTCTGTTAAATATAGATAACACATATCTCCAGAATGATCATTACAGAGACCCATCATTCCTCACATACCCTATATTTTAAGTCAGCCCTAGTCAAATTCCACCCAAAATATTATAAAATCCAACCAGCTGTTTTTGCCTACTCTAGTAACAGGCCAATAGAAAGTTCTTCTGATTATCTGCACTGCTAACTCCCCTCATTTAAATCTTTATTCAAATGCCACCCTAACAGCACAAACTTAACACCCCGTTCTTGTACCAGCTTTAATTTTTCTTATGGATTTATCACCACCTGACGTTATAGTATGTGTGTAACAGATCTCTCCCCACTAAACCATAAGTTCCAGGAAAGCAAGTAGTATCACCAGTACTTCACAAACAATAAGTTTTTCCAAAAAAATCAACCACTTCATACGGTTTTGAAGAATGTTTTAATATATTAAGCTACAATGTGGGAAATGCAATACTGTAGTTTGCCTTTAATGAAATAAAACAAAAACACTTCTAGGCATCAAATAGCTGACCTGTTGATACAGATAGTCCACATCCCTGTCTCCTATTCTCTTTCTTCCCTTCTTCCACCTCCCCCAGTGTGAGGTCACTCTCCTTAACTATAGTGGCATTTTAGTGAAAAAAAGTATCAGAGGACTTAGCTGAGTCAAATGATCAAGAATTACAGCAAAAAAAAAAAAAAAAAAAGTTAAAAATAGAAAGCAACAGAAACTCAGACTTTGATATATTCCTGCTACTCAGACATATTTCAATATATATTCACTAAATACAACTTTTAGAAAAATAAGATGTCTTATTATCAGAAATTTTTTTCTTACAAAGAAAAAAATATTTCAAGACTAAATAGAATATAACCGAATTCAAACAAAAACTATTTCTCATTTATTCCAAACATACAAAATAAGTTTGTTCATCCAAGGCACTATGTTCAAAGTCTGAACCCCTAAATCCAACTGCACATTAGAACCAGCTGGCATGCTTTCAAGGGCAGGTAGGTGGGTACGCCTAGACTCCACTCCAGACCATTTAAGTCAGAATACTGGAGCCAAAACAGGGTATATTTAAAAGCTCCCCTAATGATTCTCATGGACAACCAAGACTGAGAACCAATGCCCTGTGCTCTGTTGCATATCTTACTTCTCTCTCCTGCTTCATAAATCAAAGTACAATAACAAATCATGAAGATTAAATCTCAAAAACACTTGCATCTTTCTCACTACAATTTATATCATTTCCTCCCAAAAGGAAGCATAATGTCTACCTCCTCTAACATACATCCCTGATTTAACACACTCAAATAGAATAATGACTTTTTATAGACTGTTTCATTCTTTTTAATTGTACCTCCGTTATCTCTTTCTTTTTGTAATTTGTCCTATATTATCTCTTCTGTACCACAGAAGTTCATCTGTACCCCCTCCATTAAAGTTCTACAGTTTACAAAGGGTTTCTACATTTATTATATAATCAGATGATATGTCTGGGAAAATATTACTAGTCCATTTTAAAGATGGTAGCTCAGATGTGTCCTGCCAAAGGCACCCTTTTCATGAGGCCACGAGCAGTTCGATGCACATATCAGGTACCTCCTTGCTCTCTTCCCCACTGCTCTTACACAGTACTACATTATAGAAATCTATTATTACTGTTTAAGTTCTATCAACAGATTGAGGAGAAAATTTCCAATTCATCTTATTATCCCCTTACTAACACTTGTTGAACCGAACTATATAACTTAAAACACCAATAAAAAAATAGCATTTATTGATATCTTATGGTAAGTCAAGCAGTATTTTACAAATCAGTGCATTTAACCTTGCCAGTAATTCAATAAGTACTAACACACAGAAAGGGTAAGCATGTTGACTAAGGTCGCTGCTAGAACGAGATGAAAAAGCGCCTGGAAGTGAGCAAGACAGTATGCATACCCATCTGGTATGTACAGAGCAACTCAAATGCTCTGGTTCCAGAGTCAACATCCTGAACAAGTAGACTGGGCTTTCTCTATAATGCCAATGCCTTCCAAACCTTCAAGCTTCAGCTAAGGGTCTTCTGGACATCTCTACTCGGATGAACTTCAAATTACCTCAAAATTAACACAACTGAAAAAAGTATTTGCATCTTACTTCAAGCTTTCTCCAAAAGCTAGTCACCATATTTTCTTGGGCTACCTATCTGGATTAATAAAACATCATCCACCCAGTAATGCAAGAAATCTAAAGGTAATTTTCACCTTGTCAATTTCTCTCTCTCTTTATGTTAACCAATTTATATTGTTTTTTCCTTCTCAAAACGTCTTACATGATGTTCTCATCACTTCTCAAAAATGGGTTATTAGCTTCAAATCCTTCTACACACAACTCTAATCATATCATAACCTACAATGGCTCCCTACTATTAACATCAAGTTCAAACTTCTTTAAAAACATTGTGCTCTTGTCCTTGCCTGTAATTCTGCTTGGACCTCAACCATCCCCACATACACTGTAAATGTCAACACCCTCAAAACACTTCTTTCTGTTCTTGAATTCATGATGTTTTTGAAGACCAACATGTCTCTTCACAATCAAGTACCTACAATTTCCTTCCCAGTATTTCTATCTTTCAAAACTGATCATAAAGGCAGCCTTCTTTGAGAAGCTTTTCCTATTTCCCTTAGGTTGAAGAAACTCCCTCTGTATTCACAATTCTTTACACGACATTCTACACAACTTGTGCTATAGCACTTATGAAATTATGCTAAAATGGTTTACTAAAAGCATCATGTAGCATGCATTCAAAGACAAAAATGTTACCTTAACTATTTTGTGTTCCCCATGCCCAGCAAATGTTTAATAAGTGCCTGTGTTAATATCAGCAACCAGTTCTTCACATCACCTTCCATTTTTAACACTTCAAATCCAGGGCTTCAGTTGTGGCTCAGTAGTAGAGCACTTGCCTAGCACATGTGAGGCACTGGGTTCAACTCTCAGCACCATATAAATAAATAAATAATAAAGTAATGTTTGGGGGGAAAATAAAGTGGTCTGAGGGATGCAGTTCAGTAGTGAAATGCCCAAATTCAATAACCAGTACAGAAAAAGTAAAAGAGGAGTGGGATAAAGAGTTGAGGATGTACTGAGAACAACCCTCCTGAGTTCAATCTCCAGTGCTACTTTAAAAAAAAAAAAGCCTTGGTTTAATTGAGCCATGGCTGCCAGGCTCCAAGGTCTAAATCTTATACTGTCAGTCATTAAGTCTAAAACTACTAAAACAAAGATTAGAATAAATTCTCTGCCAAAGTAAAACCATCTTTGAGTATTCAACAGTTAGGAAAGCCTGGATGGTAAAAATTGAATAAATGTACAGGACATTTAAAATGTAAGCAAAACATTAAAAATAGATATTAGTATAAATTTACTGTAATTAACTATACAAAAATGTTTTGCTAACAAACAGCAAACCTTTGACATAACTAATTCATCATTTAAGATCACTAAAGTCAGTTGACTGAAACAGAGCCTAACTCCATACTCAGAGACCAAAGAGAGATTCTGTTGAATTAACTTTTTATAAGGATACATCCAAAAGGTAACTTATTTTCTAGGGTTATAGAAATCCCAATTTCATAATATATTATCTCTCAAACAATAATTGAGAGCAAAAAGGCTACATGTACCAAGTTAGTCTTCAAGAAATACAAACTGGTTTGAATTACTTAAAATTTCCCTTTACTGGGAAATATTGCATTTTTTTCTAAAAATTTACTTCTTGAGGACCATGAAGGCTTTAGTACTTCTTGAAACGGGCAGCTCAGGGTTTCAGGACTGCTCAAGAGGCAGGAGGATCACAAGTTCAAGACCAGTCTCAGCAATTCAGTGAGTTCCCAAGCAACTTAGCAAGACTCCAGCTCAAAATAAAAAATAAAAAGTGCTAAAGATGAGGCTCAGTGGTAAAGCACCTCTGGATTCAAGTCCCAGTTCCATAAATTTTTTTATTAAAAAGAAGCTTTTAAATAAAGGGGGGAAAATGCACCCAATTTAAACTTCATTAAAGATGGAGTAGAATACCAAGATCGTCTTTCTTATTTATTACAATTGTAAATTTCTCTAATCAAAGTCAATATCTACCCAGGAAAAGGAGAAAGGGAAATAATCTAAAAGAAACACAATGTTTGTCTAAAAATGCTGAGCAGCTTTTTTTTTCCTTTTCCACTGCAACACAGATCTGGAACCCGCTTTAGAAATTAATAACATGATTCCCTCCTACAATATATACACTATCCACTGATTACTACCAATAGACATATCTTCATTTACTTAGTTATATGTACTATATCAACAATGTATATATACCCAGAGAACTAGTAATGTCTTAAATTTATTCTGATATTTAGCCAAACCAATATACAGACATTTATCCAAACACAGATTACATTTGTTACCAACATTCATATTTCTATCTGCACTTGAATGATATTTATCTATCCTCTGTATATAAACAGTGAGTAAACATTTTTTTAAGCAATCTTACAGAGCATTACAATATTAAGCATCCAAGAGACGCAAGAAAACTGGCATTCACCAAATAGTTACTACGTATTTTCCAAACTGTTAGGCATTTTTAACAAGTTTGACTACTTAATCTTCATAAGCATCCTATTAAATATTAATTTTAATTAACAGATGAGGAAATTGGGGTTCAGGAAGTTTTAGAAAGCTAGCTAAAACTTAAAAGTCAGGATTACCTAATACATAAAGTCCATGCAGTCTCCACATATTCACAAAAAAAGCTTACTAAAAAACATAAAGCTGGGCACGGTGGAGCAAAGCTATAATTCCAGTAGCTCAGGAGGCTGAAGCAGGAGGATTCCAAATTCAAAGCCGGCCTCAGCAACTTAGCAAGACCATAAGCAACTCAGCAAAACCCTGGCTCTAAATAAAATACAAAAAAAGGGCTGAGGATTGGTCAGTGGTTAAGTGCCCCCAGGGTTCAATCCCCAGTACCCCCCAAAAAAACAATAATAATGACTGGACACAGTGGTACACACCTGTACTCCCCACAACAAGCAGCTGAAATAGGATGATCACAAGTTTGAGGTCAGCCTCAGCAACCTAGTGAGGCCCTAAGCAATGCAATGAGAAAAGTCTCGAAATCAAAATATAAAAAGTGTTAAGCACCCCTGGATTCAATCCCCAATAACGGGGATGGCAGAGGTACTATGTTGGGGGAGTGTGCTATTACAAGGAGAAAGAGAAAACACCACCAAGAGTAATTAAATAAGACAATACCTGAACAATACCTTATTCTCTTTTTTTATTTATTTATTTTTTGTTTTAGACCGACACAACATCTTTTTATTTATTTATTTTTATGTGGTGCTGAGGATCTAATCCAGTGCCTCACATGTGGTAGGTGAGAGCTCTACCACTGAGCCACAGTCCCAGACCCAATGCTTTATTCTTTTTTTTTGCAGTGCTGGGGATTGAACCCAGGGCCAACTGAGCTATATCCCCACCCCCACAATGCTTTATTCTTACAACTAAATGGGTTCTGCAGAATAGTGGAAAGTGGTGAATCACAAAAAATATTTTTTGGTTATGTTCAAAAGACTTTACAAAGAATATGAAAAAGTCTTAAAGGAAAAAAAGAAAAAAAACAAGGTATTTACTACGAATTACAAGTAAATACAAGGAAACTTGTTTTGTGTATTTGGTAAACACACTGCTCTATAAGCATTTTACAGGCATTAATACTTAATCTTCGAAATTAATACAACTGGGCTGGAAATGTGGCTCAGTGATACAGTGTCTGCCTGGCATGCACAAGTTCTAGGTTCAATTCCCAGCACTTAAAAAAATAAATAAAATTAGTACAAGCCAGACTGAGGCAGGAGGATGGAGAGTTCAAAGTCAGTCATAGCAAAAGCGAGGCACTAAGCAACACAGTAAGACCCCGTCTCTAAATAAAATACAAAAACAGGGCTGGAGACTGGGGCTCAGTGGTCGAATGCCCCTGCGTTCAAACCATGGTACTACCCTCCAAAAAAAAAAAAAAAAAAAAAAAAATTTTTGTACAATTATCCCCATTTTACAAATGGGGAAACTGAAACAAATGTTATGTAATTTAGTCAAGGTTACACTGTTACTAAACTAAAACAAAATACAGAAACCACGTTTTAACAGCAAGAGAGGGGAGCAAATCTAGGTAAGTAAACAGCATGGTCAAGTGGTATATGCAGCTCTTTTATTTTTAAAATTCAACTTAGCAAATACATATAAAAAGGAGGCAAATGAGCATATGAAAAGATGCTTAACACTGTATGTCATTAGAGAATTGCATACTGAAACAGATACCTCTAAACACCTATCAGAATGACCAAAATCCAAAACAAATGCAGGTAAGGAGTGGAGCACAGGATCTCACTCATTGCTGGTGAGAACATAAAATTGTACAGCCACTTTGGAGGACAGTTTGGCAGTTTCTTAGAAAAGTAAGGATACTATTACTGGACATGATCCATCCATCAAATGAGCACTTGAGAATTGACCCAAATAAATTAAAAACTTGCATACTATTCTACTACCAGTAAAATGCTTACGTATATACTTAACCCACTCTTTATTCCCTTAGACAAAGATGTCTTTGCCTGTGATAGAAAAGGAGGTAGTTCACTGCCTACCCACACTAAGTACTGCACACAAATATTTACAGCAGCTTTATTTATAATTGCCAACACTTAGAAGCCAGCGAGAAGTCCTTCCAAACAGGAATGGGTAAACAAACTATGGTACATCCACATAATGGAATATTATTCAGTGTTTTAAAAAACTTAGCTATCAAACCATGAAAAGTCATGGAAGAACTTAAATGCATGTACTACTTCAAAAAAGTCAAACTGAAAAGTCTACATACTCTATGATTCCAACCAAGACATTCTGAGAAAGACAAAACTATAGAGACAGTAAAATGCCAGAGGTGAGTGAGTAGAGAGAGAAAGATGAAAAGACAGAGCAGAGGATTTTTAGGGCAATGAAACTATTCAGTATGGTAGTATAATAGTGGATATGTATCTTCATACTATTGCCCAAACCCTTAGACTGTACAACACTTAATGTAAAATATGGAGTTTGGGTGATGATGATTTTTAATGTAGGTTCATCTACTGTAACAAATATACCACTGTGGTATCCCCTGATCATAGTGAGAGAGGCTATGAAGGTGTGGGGGGAGGGGAGAGGATACATGGGAACTCTGCACTTTCTGCTCAGTTTTGCTGTGAACCTAAAAACTGCTCTAAAAAATATGGTCTACTTTTTAAAAGTTAAGAAATGTATTTAGCAATTAGTATATAATGAAGCATCCATTCGACTTACTCATTTATTTGTGTATGTATGTGTGTGTGTGTGTGTGTGTGTGTGTGTGTAAAATAAAAAAATATCTGAGTGAGCCATGCTAGTTTAAAGCCAGCCTTAGCATAAAAAGGGCTGGGGATGTAACTCAGTGGTTAAGCATCCCTGGATTAAATCCCCAGTGTCCCCATCCCAAAAAAAAGAAAAAAAAAATATATATATATATTTGAGTGAATATTTTGTAAGAAGCATCCTGTGGAGGGAATATAAACCAGGTGTTATGAGGAACTTGAAATACAAGAAACAAATGTATCTACAAAAAGCTAGGTAAAATGAAACTTAAATATTCAAAACAGCAGAAACACTGGACTGCCATATTACTAAAATGGACATTAACAGAACACTATGTACTTAGGGGTTCCTTGCTGGCCAAAGGGATCAGGAAGTTAAGATATGTTCTGGACCACAAAAAATGAGTATGATTTGTCTGATTGGAGGAAACTGATGCATTACAACAAAGAGCAAAAGTACTACAGTGGGGGGGTGGGGGGGACGCATGGGGTATTAAATGGACCAGTTTCACAAAACAAAAGAGAAAAAACCAAAAAGAATCACAGAGGCCAGATTATGGAGGTAACTGAATGCCAGGCCAAGGAACCAGCTCAGAGCATCAGAAACCTAACTCTTAAAACACTAAGAAATCTTGCCTAATCTACATATATCCTGACAGCTCTTAACCTAGTAAAAATGTATTCATAAAACAGATCATTTGAAGACCTATATTAGTAGACATAGTTTTAAAAAATAATCTTTACCACCAAATTGAATACATATACATACAAGCCATGTTCCAATCCTTCAATTTCCAACTTTCATTAACAGGCTACCCATAAACCTATAAACTAAACTCTGTGCATCCATAAGGAGTAATATTCTATCAGCCAATAAAACTTCAGATAGTTGGTTACCCCACTCTTTATCCCCTTACACAAAGATGTCTTTCTCAGGGATAGAAGGGAAGGTGGTGGCTCAGTGCCTATGAACTGAAAAGAGGGGTTATGTTAGGACTATGATCAACTACTGGCACCTCATCCTTATTCTATTTTTAGGACTGTCACCCTCTATTAATCATTAAAAGCAAATCTATTAAATACCTACATATTCCAGGTTAAATACAAAATGCAGCATTCCCTCCACAATGATCTGAATAGATGAGAGACACAAGACTATATAAACTCTGGTAATTATTAATAATCAACTTTAGTTCTCATATGTAAAATGTTTCAAATTTATCTATTGTTACTTTTCAACTTTCTTCCTGTAATCCTTTTGTCCTATCAGCCATTAAACTCCTCTACATACTAAATCCTCATGCATGGACATCTGCAGTTGCATCACATCCCATACTTTTCTAATTAATAAATGCCACAATATACCCTAAGTTATTCCAAATCAGTGCTGCTTTACGCATATGTCTTTCTATTCATACTGTGCACCTAAAACCCTCCTCTTTAACAATCTATCCCTAAAGTTGTTATTTTCTTCCTTTCCATGTACAGGCACATAAATATACAACCATTTTAAGAAACCCGGGCACATATTATTTTTCTCAAACATGGCCTCCAGACACACACACACACACACACACACACACACACACACAAAACACCCCATAAAAGTCCTCCTACCCAAAATACTTCAATATTTTTATTATTCTGACTCTCTATAGAAATGCTAGCATATATATACTATAATACCACTTATCCAGAGTTAAGAATCATGAAAAATAATTTTAGATATGAGACGTATGAAAATGGTAAAACCAAATTAGAGATATTTATGGAGGAGGGAGAGTTAAAGGGAATGCCATCCGGAAAGGACATAGAGGAAGCTTCTACTTTATTTGCAATGTTTTATTTCTTATGATGAGTTGGAGATATGTGGTTGTTCACTGTAATTACTCTTTATTCCTCTTCAAATGTGAAATATTTTCAAAGAGTTTTTAAAAAGAAAGATATCCAATTACTAATGAGCATCTCCCTCTCACAGTGACAAGCTGTTATGCCCAAATTGCAATAATCGATCGGTGCTACATCTGGGACCTTCCTGTCGTCTACCTAAACCAAGGAAAGAAAAAATTACAAGTCTATGATCCAAAACTTTCACTTAAACATATCTCTTAGATACACATTTCAGGTTTACATTGTGTAACTGTACACAGACTAGTTCTTTCCCAAGTGTCACATTAACAAAAATCTCTACTTTCACCTCTGTATTCATAAGTTGCCATTTACTCTTATAAATGCCTTATTACTCACACAGTAAACTTTTCCTTATTTGTCTATGTTAAAATACAAGTGAACGGGGAGATCACATAACTACTTCCACTGGCTAAATGCACTGCATACATTCTATTTCTGTGCATGGGTCTAAGTCACTCATATGCTTTTAAATCTTAACCTATAAGATCTAAACTAAGCCACTCATCATTTAACCACAAATGGAATGTCACTTCAGCCAAATGTTAACTTAGCCAGTGCGATTCCAAAACACCTTAATCTGTCCTCTGAAAGTTCACCTCAAGCATTCTGAAAGTCCTATCCCTAGACCAACATCTACACCACCAGAAGTACTCTACTTCAGTGGGGAAACGCAGACGTACGTTCAAATCCCAATTTGTGGCTAGCTATGATAAAACAAGGTGAGAGGGCGTGAAGTATCACCTAATTACAAACCGAAAGGAACCTGTACTTTATACACCCCAGATCCTGAACTTCTAGGTACTGGAGCCTGGCAGAAGCTGAAACCCCAGAGTTAGAAAACTGGGTCTATTGCTGTCTTGCCAGGCCCTGAGACTCGTCGACCCAACAGTTCAGGCAGCTGGCCCGCCTACTTCCCTCCCCGCCCCCACCCCGGCCCGCCCCACCCCCACCCCAGGCGCGAAGCCCGCCCTGAGCCCCCGCACCTGCGGGACCTAAGAACAGCCGGCCGGCCACTTCTCTCCAGGAACCCTGAGCTTGGGAGCCGGTTCGGACCCCTTGTCTCCGGCCACCAACCTCTCCCGCCGGGATCAACCCTTTGAGCCTTGGGCTCTCTCCTCTAGCAGAGCGCAGGACCGACACCTTCTCCGCGACCCAGGTGGGGGCTTGCCTTCTCCAGCGCCGAGCTCGGAGGCCTCTTTTCAACTCTTCCAGAGGACTAAGCCTGGCCGGACGCTCAAGGCCCTAAAGGCAACTCCCACCATTCCCCGACTCGCCCGTCTTTCCTTCCCAGCTGCTGCCGCCAAAGCAGCCAAGCCCTAGGGTCCTCTTCCGTCAGCTTTCTGGCCTCCCTTCCCAACCTGGCCCAAGCCCCTAGCCCTGCCCTCCCGCAACCCCGCTCTTCCCTTCAAAGGCCGAGCTCCGGGGCTGGGCGGCTTCTCCGCCCGGCATCCGCCGGCCCGGCTCCTCCCGCGGCCGACACAGCCCCCGCCCGGCTTGCGGCACACTCACCGCTGAGCGCCGAGGCCTGCAGGGTGGCCCCCGAGGTGCCGTCGATGACTTTGATGGTCCCGCGGCTGGTGACGGCCAGAATGGCGTTGAGCGCCGGGTGGTAGGAGAGGCTGTGCAGCCCGTCGGCGTCGCAGCGCATGCAGCCGTCCCGCAGCACCAGCCACTCCGAGACCCCGGCCGCTCCCGCCCCCGCCGCCGAAGAGCAGCCCGGGCCCGAGGCCGCCGCAGCCGCAGCCGCCATCTTCCGGCCTGCGCTCAGCACAATCACACTGGGAAGCGGCTCAGTGACAGTCCCGGGAGGTGCAGCACCACCGCCAGTCACCATCCGGGGCCAGGGGGCAAGCGGAGCGCGTTAGCCGGAAGTGAAGTCAGGCGCCCGCACGCACGCGGAACGTCGGCCGCCCGGTCGGAGGGGCCAAAGTCGGAGGGAGGCTGGCCGGGGAGGAGAGAAGGGACGAAAGGGGCGGAGCCTGGGGCGGGGGAAGGAGGCCGGCTTGCGGAGCATGCGCGGGGAGCTTCACGCGTGCCACGCGCCGCGGGTCTGGCCAGCTGCGCTTCTGCAACGTCCCAGTTTCTCCCTGCGAACCCAGGGAGTGGCCGCTGTCGGAGTTCCGCCCAGCGCGCCGGGCCGGGTGTATTTCCGCTAGGCGGGGACCCCCCCCACCGGCCGGTGCGAACCGACTGGTACGCCCTGAGGCCCTTCGCAGCGGTTCCAGCTGTGCAGTTCTTAGCAGGCGTGGTGCAACTGTTCGGCGGTGCCGGAAGCAGACTGTGGTCTGGCCTGGACTCTAGTCTTAGAATAAACAGTCTGTGAAGCCTCCAGTGTGGAGTTGAAGGAACCGAAAGACCCTCCAACCGTTTCCCTTTACGTTTGCGCTCCCTTTTTCAAATCTGCTGAACAGAAATGCCAGATATGAGGTTCTGGAAGCATATGATTAAACTTAGTTTATCCTTAACTTAAGCTATAATAGGTTTTTTTGGAGGAATAGAAAGGATTCTAGTTGGATTGGGGATGTGGCTCAGTGGTAGCTCTAACCCTAACCTGTATGAGTCTGTGAGTCGGATCCTCAGCACGGGGGAGAAGATTACTAAGGTCAATTATTACTATAGTCAATTACTATAGTTGAACAACTTGTTATTTTTGGTACTGGGCATTGGACCCACTGGTGTTTTACCACTGAGCTACATCCCCAGCCCTTTTTAGTTCTTTTTATTTTAAGGCAGGGTCTCCTAAGTTGCTTAGGGCCTCACTAAGTTCCTGAGGCTGGCCTTGAACTTGGGATCCTCCTGTCTCAGCCTCCCCAGTTTGTTGCTGGAATGACATAAGTGTGCCACCACCGCCAGCCCCTTTAACATTTTAACCTGAAAATTGTTAGATTGCAAATATAGAAAGACTTCTGTGACTTCCCCCAAATCCACAACTCCTATGTGATGATGAGAAAAGCATTGGACACACCCACACTGAGGAACATTCTATAAAATATCTGACCAGTAAGTACTCTTCAAAGATTGCAGAGGGAGGTTCAATTTACTTGCAGCCAGTTTTCCCCAGTGTTACATGTTACATGATTTTAGAACAATATAAAAGCAGGGACTTGACATTTGTAAGATGTGTGTAGCCTTCAGTGTCACGTGATCATTTGTAACAGTTTGTGATCATTACATTATCTTGGAAAAGATTAGTGTCCTTTTCCTTAAAAGGAAATCAAAATGCCCTTGTAAAGAGTAAGGATCATTCATAAAATGTAGAATAGCCTCTGACATATACTAGATAGTCAGTAAAAGTTATGAAAAGTTACCTGCCTTCTCACATTCCTACAGATTTCCTTTAGAAAATATTTACAGATTATCCCAACTACATCTTAAACATGTTCATTCATATGCAAAGTTGCACAAAAATCTATATAAATTTCATTTTGGAATGACAAATATTCCTTTTTTTTTTAATGTTGGAAGGCAATACAATGAAGGGGGAAAATATGTAAGGATTAAAGTCTGAGTGAATATTTGATTTTTAATCAGTGTAGCAACATTGATCACCCCTATTAGCCTGGACAAGCCACTGACATTCTGAGAATGTTTGACCAAGTGTGAAATGAAGATGATAACGTTTCTTACCCTACTTGCTTAACTTTGTTATAAGTTATAAAACTTTAAAAACTGAAACACAGAGAAGTTAAATGACTTATCCAAGACCTCACCACTTACAGGGTAGGGCAAGCAGAAAACTAGCTTTTGAACTCTGGGAGTTGGACTCCAGAACCCATGTTCTAACCTAAGCCTCCTGTTAAAAACTTGTGTCTGGAGATCTAGGACTATCATCAAGTCAAATGTAACTTACATTTGGAAGGCTAAAACAGTTTCTTAAATCATCAGAACATAAGTAGGAAAATTGCCATTTCAAAGTGTTCTCAAGATCCCTGCAGGTCAAACTCCTTTAATCTGAAAGATCAAGCCTCCAATACAAATCAAGCCCCCCTCTTACTGTAGGAAAAACAAACTAGAAAACTGAATACTAAATTTAAATTGTGCTTTAGTGTGCTATATTGAGTAGAACTGAGTAAGAGTTTTACTGTTTCTTTTTGAGAAAAGTATTTCTTTTGTATGAATTTAGGCTCCTTTCACCTGTAAGCTACAGCTCTCAAAAGCTTATTACCCAGAAGACTTTGTGAAATTGAACACCTCCATGATCACAGAAATTTTGGAAACAATTCCCTGTGTATTTCTCCTCTTCGGAGATTTCTAACACATTAACATATCAAAAGCTCAGATCTTTTGTGATAAGGAATCCTATTTAGGGGCTGGGGAGATGGCTCAACTGGTAGAGTGCTTGCCTTGCAAGCACTAAGGCCCTGAGTTCGATCCCCAGTACCAAAAAAAAAAAGGAATCCTCCTTTAACCAACATTTCACAAACTCATGATCATAGAATACAGCAAAACAAATGTCTGAAAGAGCACCTTTTAGTGCATCTTATTGTTTTTGTGAACACATGATTTTGCTCGAGAACTTACTGATTGCTCAAAGACTACAACTAAGAGGGTCCAGACCCATGTCCAGGTTCCTTGAATTGAAGTGATTATGAAAATAGAACTGGACAAGACTGGGTTGAAATCAACATCAACTGTGTTGTTCATGAGTTTCTGTTTTTAGTACTGAGAGAAAATACTCCCAATATTTAAAAATGTAGTGATTTTCATGGTTAGTCTTTTTTGTGTGGGACCCCAGGGGTGGGGGGGGGGCACTAGGGATTGAACTAGGACCTCACACATGCTAGGAAAGCACTCTACCACCTGCCCACATCTCCATCCCTAGTTAGTCTATTTTCAAGTGATGGCCTTTTGAGGAATGTCAACCAAAACATTATGGGCATAGGTGGTGATTCCTTACAGGAAGAAGAAATTCCTTCACATTGACAACTGTTATGATTTAGATCCGAAAAGTCTTTTTTTTTTTTTTTTTTTAAACCGGGGATTGAACCAAGGGGCACTTAACCACTGAGTCACATCCCCAGCCCTTTTTTATATTTATATTTTATATTTTTTATTTAGAGACAGGGTCCTGCTGAGTTGCTTAGGGTCTCTCTCTGAATTGCTGAGGCTGGCTTGAACTCACAGTTCTCCTGCCTCAGCTTCCCCAGCTGCTGGGATTACAGGCATGTGCCACTGCACCCAGTTTAGAATGTCTTCTAAAGTCTCATGTGTTCAGAGGTGGGGCTTTGGGAAATGACTGGATCAGGAGGGTTCTGCTTCATCAGTGGATGAATCCACTCATAGCTGAATGGACTACTGGAAGGTGGGACCAAATTGGAGGAGGTAGCTCACTTAGGGTATACCCCTAAAGGGTTTTTCTTTCTGACATCTCTCATATCTGTCTCTGTGTCTCTGTCTCTGTCTCTGTCTCTCTCTCTCTCCCTTTCTCATCTCTCCACCATGGATTTGAAATGTATGTAACTATTAGCCAAAATAAATCTTTACTTTTTTTTTTTTTTGCAGTGCTTGGGATTTGAACCCAGGGCCTTAGGGCTTAGCAAGGCAAGCACTCTACCAACTGAGCTATATCCTCAACCCAAATCTTTAGTCCTTTAAGTTGTTGGTGTCAGATAGTTTGGTCACAGCAACAAAAAGCTGACTAATAAACCAATAATTCCAAAAAGAGTAATTTCCTGGAATCAGAAATGTGGACTCAGAAAGCAAGCCTGATTGACACGGAAAAAGTATTTAACAAAATCCAACACTCATTCATGGGGAAAAAAAAAAAAAAGTTCAGCAATCTAAAAATAGAGGGAAATTTTTTCAACCTGATTAAAAAAAATCTGCAAAAAGTCCAACCACTAATAATACTTAACAATGAAAAACTGAATGCTGTCCTCCTAAAATTAGAGACAAGTAATGGATGTCCACTCTCGGTCACTCTTTCAATACATTACTGGAAATTCTAGAACTTACTGGAAATCAGCACAATAGGCAAGAAAAGGAAATAAAAAGCAAAGAGAACAGTCTCTCATCCCAACTTTCGACCCCTATGAAGCACTGGCAGGGATCAGATAACTAGGAGAAAGAGTAGAGTCTGAGACCCAAGATAAATAAGCTGCCCTAGAATTGATAATGATGATTGGCCTCTGCTGGCTGGAGGCTTGTATCTGAAGCTATACAGCAGCAGCCAAGAGAAGAGTATGACTGGTTATAGAGTTTACAGAGCAAACACCACCCCTAAAGATTCCTTGATAGAGCTTGAGATACAACTCAGTGATAGAGCACTTGCCTATAGTTTGTCCAAGGTCCCAGGTTTGATTCCCGGTATCACTGAGGGGGAGGGGGTCCTTGATAAATAGCAGGGGGGATTCTGGAATGGGTGGCTGAGGTCACACTATAGTAGCTAGAATTTGGGCCTATCAATACCATACCAGTAAAACCATCAATATACATACCTACTCTTGAACCTATGCAAACATTGCACTCAACAGTTGAGATTAATGAGAGGATTTCAAAGAAAAAAAAAAAGGGGATCTCAAATATTTAAAGTAAAATTGTTTTAGGGCTACTATTACATAAGTATTGGTGAGAATGTGGAAAAATTGGAATCCTTGTGCAGTAGTGGAAGGAATGTAAAATGGTGTAGCCATGGTGTAAAGCAATGTGAGGGTTCCTCAAAAAGTTAAATATAGAATTGCTGTATGACCTAGCAATTCTACTTCTGAATATACACCCTAAAGAATTGAAAGCAGGGACTCAGAGATATTTGTCTAGTGGTGATCATAGCAGCATTACAACAGTTAACATTTGAGGGTAACTTAAGTGTCCACAGATGGATGAGCAAAATGTGGTCTCTACATAAAATGGAATATTATTCAACCTTAAAAAGGAAGGAAATTCTGACACATGCTACAACATGGATGCATCCTAAGAACATTAAGTGAAATAAACCAGACACAGAAGAACAAATACTGTATGATTTACTTATATAAGACACCTAGAATGGTCAAAGACAGAGAGACAGAGTAGAATGGTGGTTGCCAGGAGCTGGACATAAGGGAAGAATGGAGATTCATTGTTTAATAGGTACAGAGTTTTAGTTGTGCAAAATGAAATGATGATGGTAAGGTGGCAAAACAGTGTAAATATGCTTAATGTCACTAAAAATATGGTTAATATAGGCTGGGTGCTATGGTACAAGCCTGTAATCCTAGTGACTCAGGAGGCTGAGACAGGATTCAGAGTTTGAGATCAACCTCAACAATTTAGCAAGACTCTGTCTCAAACTAAAAAAATTAAGAGGGGTGGGGATGTAGCTCAGTAGTAATGCATCCCTGAGTTCAATCCCCAGTACCAATAATAATATCACTAATAATAAGGTTAATATGGTACCACACTCCCACACCTATAAGCATGACTAAGGTCCAAAAAACTGACAATACCAAACACTAGTGAGGATGTGAAGCAAAAGGAACTCTTATTTATTACCAATAAGAATGCAAAGTGGTAAAAACAGTTTGGAAGATAGCAGTTTCTGTGCTGTTTGAGGTTTTGTTTTTGTTTTTTCAGTGCTGGACATTGAACCTAGGAGTCACCTGTGCAGTGCTCTACCACTGAGCTAACCCATGACCTCTGGTCAGGCAGTTTTCTTAAAAAGCTAAACATAGGACTGGGGTTGTGGCTTAGTGGTGGAGTGCTTGCCTAGCACTGGGTTTGATCCCCAGCACCACATAAAAAAATAAAAAATAAAAAAATAAATAGGGGCTCAGATTGTGGCTCAGTGGTAAAGCACTTGCCTAGCACTTTGAGGCACTGGGTTCAATCCTCAGCACCACATACAATACTAAATAAAGTTATATGTGTGTGTGTGTATATATATATAAAGCTAAACATAGTCTTACCAAATGATCCAGGTGTTTATCCAATTCAGATGAAATTTATGTCCCAAAAAACCTGTACATGAATATTTATAGCAGCTTTATTCATAATTACTCAAAGCCAGAAGCAACTAATGTGCTTTAATAGACAAAAGGTTAAATTGTGGTACATCCATATCATTATATTGTTCAGTGATTAAAAGAAATGACCTATTCAGGCTGGGATGTAGCACAGTGGAAGGGCACTTGCCTAGTAAGTGAGAGGCCCAGAGTTCAATCCCCAATACCACCAAGAAAGAAAAGGAAAGAAGGAAGGAAGAAGAGTTATCAAGGAAAAAAAGACATAGAGGAACCCTAAATGCATATTGCTTAATTAAAGAAGTCAATCTAAAAAAGGCTTAATATTGTATGATTTCAACTACTGTGTATGACATTTTGGAAAAAGCAAACTGTAAAGACAGTAGAAAGATTAGTGGTTGCCAGGGGTCAAGGAGGCTAGGCCAGGAAGATAGAAGTTCAAGAACAGCCTCAGAAACTTAGTGAGACCCTGTCTCAAAATAAAATAAAAACGATTGGTATGTAGCTCAGTGATAGAGCACTCTGGAATCCCAGTACTGCAAAATATAAATATCAAAAATAAACTTTTTTCCAAGGTGGGGAAAGAGTGGAAAAAAGGAGGAAGTAATATGTAGAGCACAGGGCTGGAACTTTTCTGTGTGCTACCATAATGGTGGATACATGACATTCACACATTTATCAAAACCAACAAAATTGTACAACACAGAGGGGAAACAATGTAAAATACTGACTTTGGTTTAAAAATATGTATCAGTGCTGGCCTTCTCGATTTAGTGAGACTCTGTCTCCAAATAAAAAACAAAAAGGGCTGGGGGTATCTCTCAGTGGTTAGGCACCCCTAGGTTCAATCCGGGGGGGGGGGGGTGCATTCAATTATTGTAACAAATATACCATTCTAAGGCAAAATGTCGATAAGAGGGGAAACAGTGTGGGGGTGATGGGGGAAGGATTCATGGAAATTCTGTGCTATCTCCTTTTCTGTAATTCTAAAGCTATCCTAAAAATTGAAGTCTAGGGCTGGGGATATAGCTCAGTTGGTAGAGTGCTTGCCTTGTAAGCATAAGGCCCTGGGTTCAATCCCCAGCACTGTGCAAAAAAAAAAAAAAAAAAAAAAAATTGAATTCTAGGGCTAGAGTCATTACTCAGAGGTAGAGGGCTTGCCTAGCATGCCCAAGGTCCTGGTTTGATCCTTAGTAACACACACACACATACACACACAAATAAAATACTTTATTAGAATTTAATTTTTTCTTTTGCTTTTTTTGTGGTGCTGGGGATCAAACCCAGGGGCTCACACAGCTAAGCAAGTGCTCTACCACTGAGCTAGGTACACACCTCTTTTTCTATATATATATTTTTTTCAAAATTCATCCTCAGGAGAAAACAAAAGCACAGACCATATTTGTTTCTCATCACTGGAAAGGAATTAGAACCCCCCCCCCAATTTTCCAGATACAGTTTGTTTTACATCAGTGGTATCCAAGTGTCCTGGAAAGAGACCAGAGCTAGGGTTGTCACAGGATGTGTACATGTGGGATGTGAAGATGATGATTTATAGAAGGGAAATGCTGTAAGGGAAACAATAACATGTTAGCTCCAAAATTATATGTAGTGCCAAAACTCAGACTTCGGGAAATGAATACAGATCGAGGAGGTACTGTTTTTTAAAAATTACTGTCTGCAGTCATTTGCATATATTTACTAGGTTGTGTGAGGTTTTTTTGTACTTCAGATTAGAGCAAATTATTTTTACATATGCCACTGTTTCTTGCTTCTCCTTCTTTTATAGTTTTTTGCTTATTTTCTCACTTCTGCTATCCTCATGGTTTCTTTGCCTTTCCTATGAAAATTATGTGATACAGTACAAAGATGAGAAGTCGAGTAAGTTATCTCTTACCCAAGATGCAGTGTTGGGTAGAATGTACTGATGAGTGCAATTTACTTTAAAATGTTTGTGTGGGGTGTGGGTAGAGGAGTGGATGGAACTGGGTAGATAGCTGATAAAGCATGCATCACAAAATGTTAATGGCGGAATCTAAATGGTGGATATACAAGTACATATAAAAAGTCTCTCAAACTTTCTGTGTGTTTCTTTTCATAATAAAATGTTAAAATCAAGCCAGGCGCAGTGGCCCATGCCTGTAATCCCAGCAGCTCATGAAGCTGAGGTAGGAGGATCTTGAATTCAAAGTCAGCCTCAGCAACTTAGCAAGACCCTAAGTAACTCAATGAGATCCTGTCTCTAAATAAAATATCAAAAAAAGAGCTGGGGATGTGGTTCAGTGGGTAAACACTCCTGGGTTCAATCCCCAGTACCCATCCAACCCCCCAAAAAAGTTAATTTGTATACCTGAACTGAAGCTGGGTTTGTTGTGGCTCAGCAGTAGAGCACTCACCTAGCATGTGGGGCACTGGGTTCAAACCTCAGCATCACATATAAATAAATAAAAATAAATAAAAAAGGTATTGTGTCCACCTACAACTAAAAAATTTTTTAAATATATATATATATATACATATATATATATATACATATACATATATACACACACACCTTGGGCTGAGGAGATAGCTCAGTTGGTAGAGTGCTTACCTTGCAAGCACAAGGCCCTGGGTTCAATCCCCAGCACCGTAAAAAATATATATATATATATATATTCATATATATATATTCATATATATATTCATATATATATTCATATATATATATTCATATATATATGAACAAAAAATAAAGCTAAACACATGTAATCTCCCCCTACTCCCTCACAATAATTCTTTTCCAGAAACCTGCTAAAGTTTCCTAATTTAGTTATGTCCTGTGTTAAATCATAAAACTGGACATAAATCAACAGTTTCTGAATGTTATGTATGTGTTCGTAACCTCAGAATCACTCTGCAGCCCCATCGTAGTCCTTTAAAATTATAATTTCCTGGAATAGAGGAATCTGTATGTTACATAAGCATTTCATGTTGTGTGTGTGTGTGTGTGTGTGTGTGTGTGTGTTTTGCAGGGGACTGAACCAAGGGGCACACACCTGAGCTACTTCCCCAGCTCCATTTTTTAATTTTTGTTTTGAGGCAGGTTTTCCCTAAATTGCCCAGGCTGGTCTCCAACTTGTAAACCTCCTGCCTCAGCCTCCCAAGTCACTGGAATTACAAGTATACACCACCACACCCAGTACTTTTACAGTTTTCAAGCACTGGGATCTTTTTAAAATGTAGATTCTGGGGCTGGGCGCGGTGGTGCAAACCTCTAATTCCAGCAACTCGGGAGGCAAATTCAGGTAGCCGTAGCAATTTTGCCACGACCTAAGCAACTTAGTGAGACCCTGTCTCATAATGAAAAATTAAAAGGGGTTTGGGAATGTGGTTCAGTGGTTAAGCACCACTGGGTTCAATCCCCAATACCAAAAAAAAAAAAAAGTACATTCTGGGAATTGGATCCTATATTTAATAAATTCCCAGCACTGAGGCTAATGCTGCTGATGCTGTTTAAGAAGTAAAGAACTATGGGCTGGAGTTGTGACTCAGTGGTAGAGGGCTTGCTTACCACGTGTGAGGCCCTGGGTTTGATCCTCAGCACCACATAAAAACATAAACAAAATAAAGATATTGTGTCATTTACAACTAAAAAAAAAAAAAAAAAAAAAAAAAAAAATATATATATATATATATATATATATATATATATATATATATATATAAAGAAAAAGAAGAACAAGAAGATAGGAAACAAAAGTAAGGGGACCCCACTATTCTTTCTTCCTAACTAAAACACCTTGTAGAAACTAAAGCATGTTGGGCATCTTGTATCTTTTGAATTTGATATAGAATAATAATTGGGAAAAGCCTTTTGGGTATGGGCAGTCTTATGGAAAAAAAGTTTCAGTGAAAGGCTTAGATACCTGATCCACTTACCTTTGACACTTCCCAGCAATCAGAAACAAAATCACCAGGCTGTTTTGGATTAAATGTAGTTACCTTCAGAAGCTATAGTCTTGATAATGGTAATCATAGGATTGCAGCTGAGATTAAAGAAAAAGTAATGGACTAAAGCAATCAAATTAAGAAAATGACAAAGAAAATCCAGTGAAAACTAATTGGAAGTTCAATGCATGGAAATTCTTTTGTTTTTCTCCTTTCACATGCTATTCAATTTGCCTTTCTAGTATAATTTTGCAAATACTTATTGATAACTATACCCTCATCTGTGTGTTGTGTATTTATTATGAACTTACTACATACTAGGCACTAGAATAGAGCAAAGATGTCAGGAATGATAGAACTCAAAAAACGGACATAATTTCTGCTCCCAGGAATTTACAGTCCAGCAAGAAGATTACTTTTAATCAAGTAATCACAAAAATAAGTTATGAATGTGATGACTGTATAAAGAAAAACTCAACGTACTATGGAAAAAATATCAGGAGAAACTGTGTATGACTAGAAAATCAAATTAGGTTTTTCCACATAAGTGGAAGTCAGGCCAACACCTAAAACTTGAAAAGGAAATGCTGGATAAAGAAAAATGTATTTGGGCTGGGGTTATGGCTCAGTAGTAGAGTGCTTGCCTAGCACACATGAGGCACTGGGTTCAATCCTTAGCACCACATAAAAATAAATAAAATAAAGGTATTTTGTTCATCTATAACTTAGAAAATTTCCTTAAAAAAAGAGAAAGTCATTTGGAGATATTTTGGAAAAGAGAATATTCTGAGCAGAGAATGTCCTATGTGAAAGTCCTGGGACATTTATTTGGCTTATTCCAAACAGTAGCTGCAATTCATTCAGCAAAACGAAGAGAAAGTCAAGAGCCAGCTCATGTAGAAACTAGTAGATATGGGTCACTCTAAGAATTTTGGGCTTCATATGATATGCAAAGGGAAGCCACTTAATAATGGAGTAACAGGATCTGACTTGCCTTTAAAGAGACCACTCTGTGTGAAGAGTAAACTTAAAGGAAAGACCAAGTCTAGGAAAAGGCAAGTAATGTACTCGATCTCAGATGCAAAACTTCAAGATGCTAAACCAGGCACAGTGGTACGTGCCTATAACCCCAGAGACTTGGGACACTGAGGCAGGAGGATCACAAGTTCAAGGCCAGTCTCAGCAATTTAGTAAGACCCTAAGTGACTTAGACATCCTGTATCAAAATAAAAAATAAAAAGGGTTGGGGAAGTGACTCAGTGGTGAAGCACCCCTGGATTCAGTCCCAAGTACCAAAAATTTTTTTAGTTAAAAAAAATAAAAATAAAGAGCCACCAAGATACACAGTGATCTACATAAATATCTTTTTTTTTCTTTTTTTTTTTAAAACAGTGCTGGGGATCGAACCCACAGCCTCACGCTTGTGAGGCAAGCACTCTACCAACTAAGCTATACCTCCAGCCCAATAAGTCAGATCTTAATATCTTCTTTAAAAAATCAAATCTGCTATGAAGATGTCAGCTCACTGATTTTATAAATAAATTTCGGAAGGAACCAAGGATGCAACTAATATGAGAAAAGTACAACATCATGCAAGTGCCTGTCTATATTTACTTAAAAATTTTTGATATTTTCTCACCATGGGATTTTTGGCATTAATTTTTAAAAACATGCTAGCAAGCTGGTTACAGTGACACATGCATGTAATCCCAGCAACTCGGGAGGTTAAGACAAATATCACAAATTCAAAGCCAGTCTCACTTATCGAGACCCTAACCTAATTAATGAAACCCTTTTTCAAAATAAAAAGGACTGGGGATATAGTTCGGTGATAGAGCTCTCCTGGGTTCAATTTCTAGTTTCAAAAAAAATGAAATAAAGATAGAAATAGGAACATTTCAGCAAGATAATTTATTGTGTTTACTGAGTTTTTTGATGCTCTCTCAAAGTTTGCACTTAAGATAACACCTCACTTGCCTCATCCTACAAGAGTAGAAATAGGAAAACCATTTAGGAGATCATTCATTGACTCATTCACTCAACAATGCCAGGCCAGGCTACGTGCACTCTGTGAGGGGACAGAGTGAACAGAATGATAGTCTCAACTCTCATGGAACGTCTATTCTCATGTTATATAAACAACTAAATAAATGAGATGATTTTGGATTATGTGAAATGCATTTAAGGAAATAAAAGAGAAAGTCTGATCTGATGACCAGAAAGGAGCAACTTAAGAGAGTGTGGCCAACAAAGGCCAACATAACTAAAACCTGAGAAGAGCCAAAGGAAGAGTGTCTGAGGCAGAGGAAACATTGAAGCAGGCTAGAGCAGGATTCAGGAGATAAATGTAGTGGCTAGGGCTGGGGATATGGCTCAGTTGGTAGAAAGTCTGCCTCCCAAGCACAAGGCCCTGGGTTCAAAAAGGCAGTGGCTAGAACTGGCATGGTGGAAAGAAATGGAAAGCAGTGACTAATGTGAGATGTTTTTAAAGTAGTATCAATACTAGTTACTCAGACTTGAGGAAAGGGAGATGTTGAGGAAACTCCCTTTTCTTACAGTTGGTCAAATGGAGGAAAATAACAGCAAGTACTTTGACCTTTGTGCCAGTCAGTTTTCCTTCCCTATAATGAAATACTTGAGACAATCAAGTTATAAAAAGAAAAGGTTTATTTTGGTTCAGTTTTCAGTCCAATATTGGGAGGCCCCAATGCCAGACAGCAATACTAAGGAGTATGTGGCAAAGCAAACCGCTCACTTCATGGTCAGGAAGCAAAAGAGCAAAGGGAAAGTGCTGGAGTCCCATCATACCCTTAAAGAGCACACCCCCAATGACCTAAGAATCTCCCACTAGACTCCTAAAGGTTCCACGTCCTCCCAACAGCACCACCCTGGGGTCCAAGCATTTAACACATGGGCTTTCAGGAGCATTCAAGATATAGACTATAGATCATGGTGTTTTGGTCCAGCAGTGTTTTTCATTTGGAGAAACAAATTTATCAACGTAACTACCAACTGCTTGCCTGTGGGGAAAAAAGCACACTACACATCAATGCACACAGAGGGCTGCCACTCCATACAAGCGGAAAGGAGAATATGATACGCAGATGTGCTCGTGTATGTATAAAGTCTCTCTGGAAGCATGCAAGTACAAAGATAATTGTTTACTTCTAGGGAGAGTGAGTAATTAAGGGACAGTTATAGCAAAAACTTGTGAAACTTACAAATTTTGAACGATATGAATACTCTATTCACAAAATAAAATTGTCAAATACATTTTCTGAAAGGAGAAAGGAGTGACCATAAGGTATAAACTGTTAAAAGCAAATCGAGACCACAATGATAGTAAAGCCACAGAAAAATGTTTGATCTTGAATTCAACACCCCTGTGCAGCAACTGGCCTTGAATGGTCCTTCCTGCCCCCAGTCAGTGTATTTCTTTGCACTGTGTCATTTTAGTGGACAATGTGGTTTGAATCAACCTGCATTCTACCCTTCCGCAGAATATCTTTCTGTATTGCAGAAGTAGGCTAGTAAAATCCACAATTCTGGCTCCTTTGCAGGTAGAGCTCTACCTGTAAATTAACTTCAACCCATTAGATACATACATTTGAGTGAGATACGGAAGGCAGAAGTGAATTAGAAGCTATTTTCCTATTCCTCTTATTTTGCTTCTGCAGGTGAGGCTTTGGAAATGTGAAGTTTTGTTTTTTACACCACGCCTTTAATGTTCCTTCTCCAGATTCCTGGGGGGTGGGGTGCAGTTGCTGTGGCAGCAGGAGACATGTAGGATTCCTGAGCCCTGGAAGGCATCCATGGTATTATGATCTTCAGTTTACTCATTCTAAGTAATGGCCTCAAAAGGAGCGTTGGTGCTGATTGTGTTCTGTATTGTTCCAGGAGTCATTCCTGAAGGTCCAGCCTAGAATCTACTCCTTCCGCCTTGCAAAGGTTTTCTAAGCACATATCTCTATAATAAATCCCTTCATACTTTCAGTGGTTTCTGTTTCCTATCTGAACTCTGGCTGGTTCTACCAATAAGATTTCAGAGAAAAATTATATATTGAAATGTTCTGTCCAGCTTTCACATTCTAAATCAGTTTATTCTAATCAACCCCCAGTGGTCCAGTCCTGCCCTTCACTCTGATTCCAACCCTGATCCAGGCTGATAAGATATGCAGAGCTCTAATTAAGTAGCTCTCTGGCTTTGCTGCTTGTTCTGACCTGACCTTTGTCCTAAACTTCTCAGATTCTGGCATAACTCCCCTCTGGAGCTGAGTTTCTCTGCTTGCAACTCAGTTTCTGAGCTTGCAACTCAGTTTCTCAAGACTGGATTTTTGCCTAATGACTTAGAGGCTAAATTCCTGCATAGATGGTTAAAATATTATCTGGGTCTCTGATCCCTGAAAGCACTCCAGGCTGACTCACCAGTTTAGCTACACAGGTGGTTAAAAACTGAAACAAGGGCTGGGGGCGTAGCTTAGCAGTAGAGCGTTTGTCTAGCATTAAAGAGGCCTACTAGTTACCTTCCAACAATGCATCCACTAAGCTTTAATGCCCAGTCCAAACAGGGACCTCTAGACCCCTGTTTGAGAGTCTTGGTCAGCCTCAATTCTGATTACCTATCAGTTGTTAAATGTGTCAAAAATCATCTCTGCATAAACTGTTTAGTTTTTATTGATTGGGTGATCTTTTACCTTTATTATTTGTTTGCAGCTGAGAAACCTGTCTTCCAAATTCTGTAAATCTTCCAGCTGTGGGGACTATCATTTAAAGGTTGTGTATTTTTTGTTTGCTTGTTTTGGTTTGTTGTGGTACGGAGGTATTCTACCACCGAGTTATACACCCAGCCCTTCTTTTACTTTGTGTGACAGGGATTGGCTAAATTGCCCAGGATGGTCTGGAACCTGTGATCCTCCTGCCTCAGTCTCCCAAGTAACTGGTATTACAAGGATTACAAGGTGTGCCACCAAGCCAACTCTTGGTTTTAGATTCCAGTTTGCAATGGATACCCTCAACATTTCTCTTAGCTATCATACCCGTGTGACAAATCTTTCAGGTTTGATCAGTCTCACTAGTTTATTCCTATCTTATGGTAGAAAAGGTCCTTGAGATCATGGATACCTTTTTGTTCCCCCTCATGCTGCTGGAGATGATCCCAGAGTTTTACATGTACTACGCAAGTGCCATCCCACTAAGCTACATCCCCAGTCCTATGAATCCCTTTTAAAAGCCTCCTTCTTTATTGCCTGTAGTTAGTCTTGGACTCAGAGGTTAATCCTATTCTAAACTACATTTTCCAGAAACGGTTCTTTTTTTGGGGGGGGGGGGTACTAAGGATTGAACTAGGGTCCTTGAGTTGAACATGCTAGGAAAATGATCTACCCCTGAGTTATATTCCCTGAGTTATATTCCAAGCCCCAGCAATAGCATTTTTTAAAACATTAATCTACCAAAAAAAATGCTGAAATTCTTTAGATTAAATGTATTACCTTATGTATTTATTTATTGGTACTGGGGATTGAACCCAGGGGCACTTAACCATTGAGCCACATCCCCAGCTCTTTTTATGTTTTATTATGAGACAGGGTCTCACTAAGTTGCTTAGGGCCTTGCTAAATTGCTAAGGCTGGCCCTCACTTTTGATCCTCCTGTCTCAATCCTCCCTGCCAACTAGCTGCTGGGATCACAGGTATGTGCTACCATGCCCAACTCATGTCCGTTATTAAAAACAAAACAAAACAGAACAAATTCCTCAAGTCCAACCATGGATACCAAAAAGATCAAAATAAATAAGTAAATACATAATATGTGATCTTCAAATTTGGAGATTTTGAAAATACAATTGTTACAATTGTTGTGAACATACCCTTACACTAAGTTCATCTGTTATTGAAAAATACTAAGAAAAGAAAAATATGGTTAAAATCAAAACAATTTGAAAAAATTCGATCAAACTCATAGTTGATCACTATAGAAACTGGCAAATTTATGCCACATAATATATATTAAGATGTTCCATATTATTTGGATTATTATTATATTATTATATAATTTGGAACAATCATATCATTATTATCCTATAAATTGGAATTACCATTTACAGAACCAATGTTATGAAACTGACAATATACAAAGTAATGACACTTCTTTTGCAAGGACTCTAGGAAGAAAGTTGGAAGATACTCTCAAATGGTGAGAACATTCAAAGGAGAAGAAATTAATATGTGTGGATATATATTTTCTTTTTAGAGAGGACAGTCAAGGACATGTTCTAAATTAGAAAACAAATCCTTTGTAAAACATATTGATGTATTCTGGCAAAAATCAAGAAAGATGAAGATGTGGGATTCAAGGAGCACAACAAACAAAACAGTGAAGATCAACGCCAAGATGTAGCAGGCACTGCAGGTAGGACAGTGGGCTCCAAGGAAGAAGTGTTCAAGAATAAGAACGGAATGTACTTCATGGAGGAGTCAAAGGAGGCAGTGCGTGCTTCTTAATATTTTAAGAAAATAGTGCCAAATTTCTTATTTGGGAAGAGAAGGGCAATTGGAAATTTATAGGAAAAAAAATATTCACATGAAAGCCATACTCTAGATAAGAAACAAACTGTGTTGAGGGTATGACTCAGTGGTAGAGTACTTGCCCAGCATGTGTGAGGTCTTGGGTTTGAGCCCCTGCACTACGAAAAAACAAAGTAGATACGCAGCAAACTAAAATCTGGCTTGATTTTGAATAATTGATAGAATTTAAAGAAAAGGACATTCTCTCCTATACTATGAAGGAGGAAATGGCCAGGGTAGTTCTGCTTGAAGTAATGTTTGCATAGTGATGATAAAGCAAATATTGCTTGCTGCTGTTCAAAGGTTAGAACCAGTTGCAGACAAAACATGGAATATTTATTTATAATTACAGAACAGGGTGTAGTTGTCATTAACCTTGATGCTATAAAATAAAAAGAAAGTGAAAGTAAAGTTGACTGAGGTTGAGTGGAAGAAGAGGAGAGAAAGAATGTAGGATGTAGAAATAGATTCATTTTTACACCCTAGGCAGACAAGGAACTGCTATGAAGCTGAACGAGAAACAAGAAGTTAAGTATCTTATTTTAAGTGATAAAGACTTCCACTAGAATAAAGATTATGTAACTACTTAAAATGGCAAGGAGGCTGGGCATGGTGGTGCAGGCCTGTAATCCCAGCAACTTGGGAGGTTGAGGCAGGAGGATCATAAGTTCAAAGTCAGCCTCAGCAACTTAGTGAGGCTCTAAGCAACTTGGCAAGATCCTGTTTCAAAATAAAAAATGAAAAAGGGCTGGGGATGTGGCTCAGTGTTAAGCACCCCTGGGTTCAATCCCTAGTATCAAAAACAAAATAATAATAATAATATTAAACAGCTGGGTACAGTGATGCAGGCCTGTAAGTCCAGTGGCTTGGGAGCCTGAGGCAAGATGATCACCAGTTCAAAGCCAGCGTCAGCAAAAGCAAGGCGCTAAGCAACTCAGTGAGACCCTGTCTCTACAAAACAGGGCTGGGGATGTGGCTCAGTGGTCGAGTGCCCCTGAGTTCAATCCCTGCAAAAAATTAAATAAATAAATAAGATGGGGAGGAGGGAGAGTGGTTTAGTTAGTTAAGTCTTTACCTACCTTTCTTTTTCCAATTTCTTTCTTTTTTCTTCTTCTTCGTCTTCTTTTTTTTTTTTTTTTTTTTTATGTGAGGATCCTGTGGTAAGCAAATCCTTGCCTTTCAAAAGTAGGAGTAAAATACATATCTAAATTTCTAAATTTGATACATTAAGAAATATCAGAGACTTGGGAGGCGGAGGCAAGAGGATTGGAAGTTCAAGGCCAGCTTCAGCAATTTAGACCCTGTTTCAAAATAAAAAATAAAAAGAGATGGGGATGTAGCTCAGTAGCAAAGCATCCCTGGTTCAGTCCATAGTACTGAAAACAAAAAAACAAAGAGAGAGAGAAGGAGAGAGAGAGAAATATTAACATGGAAATATTATTCAGGATTATAAAGTGACTACCTGAAACCAAAGGCGTTGCCTCTGAAAAACAACACCAGAGCAAGAAGCAGGAAGACCTGGCAGTGGGGCTGTGGCATTTTATTATGAGTCTAAATTTGTTAATTTTTAACTATTGCAAATATTAATTTAATTTCTCAATACAATTAATAAAAATAAGAGCCAAGTTGGACTAAAAATAGATATTGTTCTTAGCATATCGAATGTGGGGGGAACTATGGTTGGATATAGGATATTTTAAAATATAGTCTATAACAAAACATAATCAAATAAATAAGAAATTTGGTGATAGTTTCTTAAAATATTAATACTTTTGCTTTTGCTTTTACCATTGTATTCCCTAAGTAATTATCACTTGTTTAGAAATTTCTAGATAGGGCTGGAGATATAACTCAGGTGGTAGAGTGCTTGCCTTGTAAGCACAAGACCCTGGGCTCAATCCCTAGTACCAAAAAAAAAAAAAAAAAAAAAAAAGAAATTTCTAGACAAATGAGGTAGTCATTGAATATAATTCATTGAACATGATTTTCAAATCAATCTAAGACCTGTGAAAACAACCTGAGGTTTTTCTACAGATTGATGAAAGTTTTCTAGAAAATGCCTTTTCTAGAAAGAAATCAAATCAAATAATATCTGGGGGGATGGACATCTATAATTCCAGCAATTTGGAAGGCTGAGTCAAGGATGATCTCAAGCTCAAGGCCAGCCTGGAAAATTAGTGAGACTGTCTCAAAATAAAAAATAAAAAGGGATAGGGACATAGCTCAGTTGTAGAATGGCCCTTGGGTCAGTATGGGTTGGGGTCATGACAGAGGCTGTATAAATAGGATAGAGGAACTCTCAGTAGTCGGTGTCTTCTCCATTCAACAAGGGTCAGGGTTGTGCTTTCCAGGTTGCACTCGCTGGAGAGTGCACCATGGATAAGTAACATCCTGCCCCTTCACTTTCCTTCAGTACAGAATGAGCAGGGAGGAGGGGAACTGCTTTATCTTCCCCACAGTTACTTAGGGCAAGTAGTTGTGACCTGAAGAACTTTAGAGATTTGCACAGAATGTGAGCTCTCACAGGGCTGAATTCTTTTCCATGTTCTGAATACAATTTGAATATCTTTAAAAAATATATTTACATTTATATATTTTATATTTATATATATTTATATTTTAGTTGCAGTTCGACACAATTCCTTTATTTATTTTCATGTGGTGCTGAGGATGGAACCCAGTGCCTCGTACGTGCTAGGCAAGTGCTCTATTGCTGAGCCACAACCCAGTGCACCTAACAAATATCTTTATTACATTAAAAACTCTGTAGCCTAAAAGTCAAATTTGTTTTCTTCCAAATTCTTTAATTCACTTTTGTATTCTCTATTTTCAGTATGGGTGCTTTACCACTGAGCAACATGCCCAGCCCTTTTTATTTATTTAATTAATTCATTTATTTTTTATTAAAATATTTTTTTTATTTTTACAGGCTGCATTTTGATTCATTGTACACAAATGGGGTACAATTTTTCATTTCTATGGTTGTACACAATGTAGATTCACACCATTCATGTAATCATACATATACAAAGGGTAATACTGTTTCATTCTACTATCTTTCTGTCCCCCACACCCCATTTTCCTCTACACCAAAGTTCCTTCATTCTTCTCTTCCCCCCACAAACCCCCCCCCATTATATATTGTCATGCACTTATCAGAGAAAACATTTGGCCTTTGGTTTTTTGGACTTGGCCTATTTCACTTAGTATGATATTTTCCAACCTCATCCATTTCCCAGCAAATACCATAATTTTATTCTTCTTTATGGCTGAGTAATATTCCATTGTGTATATATACCAAGTTTCTTTATCCATTCATCAGTTGAAGGGCATCTAAGTTGGTTCCACAATCTAGCTATTGGCTCACTAAATTGTTGAGGCTGGCCTTGAACTCTTGATCCTCCTGCCTCAGCCTCCACAGTAGCTAGGATTAGAGGCATGTCCCATAATGTCAAGTTGATTAACTTATATGAAAATCTCTCTAGTCCTTTCTTTGCCATATTTTGAGATATGGTGATGGTGCAGTAGAAGGTTCTGGTCCCATTTTAGTGCACATATAAATGAAGGGAAAAACTTAACAAATACTCATAGAGTAAGATGAACACTAGTTTTTCAATGATTGATTAAACAAATATACATCGAGTACACATTATGCATAGGCACCAGGTTAGTTGGTAATATTCTATATAAAGACAGGGCTAGAAGCATTTTTCTATCCCCATTAGCTCTATGCTTGAAATTTTAAAAATGTGTATTTAATGTAGGGTTTCCCAACATTGGTATTGTTGATATTTTGGATAATTCTTCACTGTGGAGACTGTACTATGCATTGTAAGGACATTTGTTTGCGTTTTCTGGGGATGGAATGCAGGGCTTGACATGTGGTAGTGAGATGCTCTACCACTGAGCTACATCCCCAGTCCCACTGTAGCATATTTAGCAGCGTTCTTGATTTCTACCACTAGATGCCAATGACACCTCCCTCCTCAGTTGTGACAATGTCTTCAGGCATTGTGAAATGTCCCCTGGGGGGAAAACCGTCCCTGGTTGAGGATCACTGAGTGTGATCATATTTTTTAAAGATCTAAAGTTTATTCAGTTTTACAGATACCATTACTGTACCAACTTGCCCATTTCTTATTTGATTACTTGTCCCACGTGGCATTGAACATTTGAACTTGAGAAATATAAACCTCAATGGATTCTGATTCTCAGATAAGTGGGCTCTTTTAAGCATTGCAGTTGAGTGGCATTTTCAACTAACTTATGAATAGCAGAACAAATACTGTTCTATATTTTTAGCTTAGGGAGGTTTATCTTAGACCAGGCATGGTTGATAAAAATGTGAAATCTGAGCTCTGAGGATTTCTCTTGAGCTAACCAGATGGTGTGCTTATGATCTGCCTACAACATCTTTTCATTCTTTTCAAATAAAAAGCTATTTTTTACTTTCCACTTTAAGATCATATGCTTTTATATTTTTTTGAAGTAAAAAAGCATACATATCCAGGTTATGTCAGACACTTAACTATCACAAGGACTTCTGATAAATCTAAGGAAAATGTCACCTGCCTTTATGTTCCTTATACTCTCCTTCTAATATCCACACCTAACTTAGGTCTCCACTCCATCCTAATAATGACACACACACTTCTTATGTGCCATGCATCATTCTAAGTTCTTTTACATATATTTTTAAAATTTACATGTTTTTCTTTGGCTTAATTTCAGACAGAAAATTTGCAAAAATAGTACTAAGAGTTATTGTGGATACCTTTCACCCAGATTCACCAGTTGCTATCATTTTACTATATTTTCATGCCCAGTCCCTGCTCACTCACTCCCATGTGCTCGCTCTATCTCAATGCAGTCTTATTCTTTACTCAATAGCATATATTCCTTTGCTCTCATTAATTTTGTTGCTCAAATCATCCCAGATTTATTCAGTGAGAGCCCCTTCAAACAGGTTACTGTGATTTTTTTTTTTTTTTTTTTTTTATAGTACTGGGGATTGAACCCCGGGGCAGTCTACCACTGAGCTACATCCCTAGCCCTTTTTATTCCAAGGTAGGGTCTCACTAATTTGCCCAGGCTGGCCTTGAACTGCAGCCCTGTCTCAGCTTCCCAAGTAGCTGGGATTATATAGGTGCACTACTGCACCAACCTTCCCGTGGCCTTTGATAAGGCACAAAACAATATTTCAGAGTCATCTTTATTTTCTCTGCCCCAGTCCTGAAATCAATCATTTCTCCAAAGAGTCTTGGGGATTTTGTTGAAGAAACCACTAAGCTAGAGACAGTCCAAGTTTTGGTTCTTTTATGGGAGAATGGAATTTAGAAACTAAGATTGGGATACTATATGTGCTTATCACTCCCAGGACCTAAATCATTAAAAGTAAAAAATGAAAAGCACTAAAAAGAAGCAAAAACATAATTATCCAGCCGGGTATAGCAGCTCAGGAGGCTGAGGCAAGAGAATCAAGAGTTCAAGGTCAGCTTCTGCAACAGCGAGGCGCTAAGCAACTCAAGGAGATGCTGTCTCTAAATAAAATACAAAATAGGGCTGGGGATGTGGTTCAGTAGTTGAGTGTCCTTGAGTTTAATCCCCAGAACCGCCCCTGCAAAAAATATCTAATGGGTATACAGAACTGGAAAATAGACGTATTTATACACATTTATAACTATAAATGTGTGTATACACACATGCATTCATATACATATTACCATTAAATTTTCATTACAACTGTAATAACTCAAATAGTGACTTTTATTATTCTCATATACTGTTTTGAGGCTCAGAAGAAGTTAAATAACGTGCCAGAAGTCTACTAGTTAACTGGTGAGGCTGAGATTGGAAGCTGGACAGTCTGGCTCCAGGCCTATCCTTTTAGCATAAACATTTAAAGACAAAAGGGTGGACAAGGAAGCCTACCCTATATGATCTAAAATCCCTGCTGAGGTCTTTGGCGTTAGTGTCATATCCTGTTTTCTATCTGGGAAAGAGGGGACAGGGTGTGTACTGTTGGCCTGGGAATCAATCCAAATAGTAGTCTTGACAGAATTGTTTTCCTCCTCAGACTAACGGTTTGCAACTGCACCAAACTCACTATACCTGGCTCAGTCTTCCAACAAGGATGAGTTTAGCCCTAAAAGGATTTTCAGGCCTTCATGGAAACAGACTTCTGGTAAGCCTGCCCAACAATTCAGTGCATGTGATCAATGTTTACCTCAAGCTAAGCTGAGTGTCCACATTCTTCTGCTTATTCAAAGGACCCATGCAAATTGAGGGAATAAGTATATATATTTTTAAGGGCAGGATGAAGAAGATTGTGGACTTTTAAAGATAAGGCCAAAGGAAATTTATTACTTTAAAATTAATCAAGAAATATTTTATGATGGGATATTGGAAAGCTGTTAATATCTTCTGTCTAGAGGACATTTGTCCTGTTCATGAGTATGTTGCTGTGAAGGGAAGAATGACTTGTAAGCCAAATTTAATTCTGACGAGACAGGTAAATTTCATGACAGTGTGAATTTATCCTTGGAAGACTTTATAATAGCAAAAAGAAGCATGCTGAACATAAATGAATCATATATTCTTAACTTTGGAACTGTTAACATGGAAAAAAAACTCATGTGAAATGAAGGTCATTCATTCTTTTTTTTTTTTTTTTTTTTTTTTTGATACCAGGGATTGAACTCAGGGACACTTAACCACCGAGTCACATCCCCAGTCCTTTTTTTATTTAGAGACAGGGTCTCTCTGAGTTGCTTTGGGCCTCACTAAATTGTTGAGGTTGGCTTTGAAATCCAATCCTCTTGCGTCAGTTTCCCCAGCTGCTGGGATTACAGGTGTGCACCACCACACCTGGCTAAGTCATTGATTTTTTTTTTCATTTTTTCTGTTTGTTCTAATTGGTTACACATGACAGCAGAATGCATTTTGACACGTCATACACAAATGGAGCATAACTTCTCATTCCTCTGGCTGTACATGGTGCTGAGTCACACCAGTAGTATAATCGTACATGTATATAGGGTAATAATGTTTGTCTTATTTTACCGTCTAGGTCATTGATTCCTTACCCACTTTGTCCTATCATCCCAGATGTGGAACAGCTATAAACAATTAAATATAGTATGTAATACATAATTATATAATAGGTTACATAATTATATAAGGGAATGCTGAGGGTACAAAAATATCCTTATAATTTTAAGATAGAAAAGTTTTTTTTTTTAAACAAAATTAACACACAAAAAAGACAAACTATGTTAAAATAGTCTAAAATAGATGAAGTAGCCAGGCCCAGTGGCACATTCCTGTAATCCCAGTAATTCAGGAGGCTAAGACAGGAGAATCACAAGTTCAAAGCCAGTCTCAGGCATTTGGCGATACCATCAGCAATTTGGTGAGAACTTGTCTCAAAATAAAGAATAAAAAGTGTTGGGAATATAGCTCAGTGGTAAGGCACTCCTGGATTAGATCCCCAGCATAAAAAAATAAATAAAATAAAATAAAAATAAAAATAGACAAAGTAAAAACACAATTTGCAGATTGGGAGAATATTTTTGTAAATGTAAATGGCAGGAATTTTTTTCTTGAACACATAAAGAATTTCTAAAAATTAATACAAAACGACAATTTAAGATATGATAAAATAACAATGACAGAGGGTATGAACAGGTACAAGTGCCCTTCAGAGAAAAGAAAACTTGGATATTTTGTATGTATAACAAACATACAAAAAGATGCTCTACTTTATTAGTAACTGAAGACATTAAAGTCACACTGAGATACCATTAGATTGGCAAAAGTTAAGAATTCTGAGATTGTCACACATTGGTTTCGAATTGATGAAGCAAAAGAAACTTTTTGGTAAGGACTTCTTTTGGAAAGCAATTTGGCCACTTATATTGAGGAAAATAGTGTGATGTGCAGATTCTATTTCTAGGTAAATTCTCCATTAAAAGAAATGTTACTTGTATGCACAAAGTACTATGGAAAAGAATGTTCATAGCTACACTGTATATACCAGCAGATATATGGCAACAACCCTAATATTTCATCTACTACAGAATAGATAAATAACAAAAAAGGATATTTTTGACAGCAGTGGAAATGAATAAATTTATAGCTATTTTTATCTCCACAGATGAAAGAGGATGCCAAATACTGAAAGATACCTTTGACATAAAATTTTAAAACATGAAAAACAATCCTATGTATATTACTTAAAAACATGTGCACATGTAGTAAAATCTACCAAAATGCATGGAAATGAAAAACACCAGATCAAAAAGAGTCATCAGCCCCTGTGTCAATCAAGACTACATTGACAGACTTACAGGACCAATTCACCGGAACGTGTGAAATTCTACTGGGTGTCAATCTCCATCCAGTTCTGAAGAATAGTAACTGGAGAAAAAGTGCTCAGGGGTGAGGGAAGCTAAGCTTTCAGGCAACCATATTCTGTGACAAGTTGTTCATAATATGCTGACCTGTTAACAGAAAGCCTTGCATTCCCTGTGCCTTAAACATAAGAAAATTTAATATTACATAAGAAAACTTAAGTTCATCTATTTATTTACCTTTTTTTTTTTCTTTTGTGGTGCTGGGAATCGAACCCAGGGCCTTGTGATTGCAAGGCAAGCACTTTACCGACTGAGCTATCTCCCCAGCCCATACTTTTTTTTTTTTTTTTTTTTTGGGTGCTGGGGATCGAACCCAGGGCCTTGTGCTTATAAGGCAAGCACTCTACCAACTGAGCTATCTCCCCAGCCCTCTACCTTTTTTTTTTTAAGATGTAGATGGACAGACTATCTTTATTTTATTTATTTTATGTGGTGCTGAGAATCGAACCCCGTGCCTCACATGTTTGAGGCAAGCGTTCCACCACTGGGCCACAACCCCACCCCAATTTTATCTATTTTTGTATTACCTTAAATGGTTGGGGGGAATGTAATTTTATATCTATGTTATCTCATTTTTAACTGAGTCCTATTTTCTCTCATATAGTTTTCTGGAAGTCAACAAACACTAAAGCATACTTTGTATCTTTATATAAAATGCACTAAAAAAATACTTCTATAAAATGTCCATGTATTAAGACTACACATAGGAAAAAAAGAGTATTAGTGACTCCAAAGAAACAGAACCCACAGGATGTATATATACATAGAAAAAGATTTATTAAAGAGTGATTATAGAGGCTGACAGATCTCATGATTTTCAGGTAAACTAGCAAGTGATGACCCAGGCGAGGTGATGGAGCAGTTCCATTCTCAAGACTGACAGGCTAGAGATCCAGGAATAACTGTTGTTTGAGTTCAAAACAGGAAAAAATAAATGTCCCAGCTTGTAGGCAGTTAGTCAGGAGGAATTCTCTATGGTAGAGGAAACTTAGACTGTTTTGGTCTAGTCAGGCTTTCAACTGATTGGATGAGGGCTACCCCACTGGAAAGGTCAATCTACTTTTCTCAGTCTATATCCATTTGAATGTAAATTTCATCCAAAATCATCTTCACACAAACACCCAATACTCAAAATAATGTTAGACCAAAAATCTGGGCAACCTATGGCCCAGTCAAGTTTATAAATAAAATTAGTCATCACAGAAAGGAAACATCAAAATGTTCTAATACAATTACTAGATAATAGTTTCCCTTGGATTTAGCTCTATATTTTACTTCAAATGGCATATTGTATTTCCTCAGTTTAGTTTTTAATGCTTTTAGTTTTATAGGTTCAATCACTTTTAGTTTTTATCAATTTATAATACTTAATAACACTGTTTTCTTTAACACCTAAAAAAACCTGACATTTTTGTTTCTTTGTTTGCAGGGGATTGTTTTCTGGAAATTGAATCCAGGACCTTGTACTTGCTAAGTAAATATTCTACAACTGAACTATATCCCTATTCCCTAAAATACTTTTCAAAATTGATTTTTCACTAAAATCTCACTTTTTTTCCACCAATGCTGGGGATTGAACCCAAGGACACTCTATCAGTGAACTACATCTCCAGTCCCTTTTATTAAAAAAAAATTTTTGTAGTTACAGATGGACAGAATGCCTTTGTGCTAAGAATCAAACCCAATGCCTCAAATGTTAGGCAAGCACTCTGCCTCTGAGCTACAGCCCCAGTCCCCCTTTTATTTTTTGAGACATGGTCTTGCTAAGTTGTCCAGTCTGTTCTAGAATTTGCATACTCCTGCCTTGGCCTGCTGAGTAGCCGGGATTACGGCTGTGTGCCATGACACCCAGCACCCTAAAATATTTCTAACAGTATTTTCATATTCTGAATGTTTGCTCTAACTTCAAATTTTCTAATGAAGAAAATATACAAAGCTTGATACGTTTCTAAGTTGCTGTGCAGTTTTACCACTACAGGCTGCCCAATAAAGTAAAATTATAATTTCAATTATTATCACAATTTTAAGCTCTTCAGATATTTGACTTCCTCAAAGAAAATTTTTAATTGTCATCATAAATTAATGATTGTAAATAAAGAATTTACTGGGAAAACACTGAGGATGATTCGCCTATATCTTATTTAGAGATATTCAGAATTGGTGGTTTTGTGCAAAATTAAAATATTTGGAAATTTTTCTAAAACCTTGGTTGAAATTCCAGATTTCTTCCTCAGAACCATCTGTTAAAAATCTAGTAGTTTTTTTTTTCCCACAATACTGAGGATTGAATCTAGGGGCGTTCTACTGTTAAGCTATAACCCCAGCCCCTTTTTTAACATTTTGAAATAGATCTAAGTTGCTGAGGCCAGCCTCAAACTTGTGATCCTCCTGCCTCAGCCTTCTGAGTTGATGGCATTATAGGTATGCACTACCATGCTGGCTCAATAAAGATTTTATATATTTCTTAGTAGAATTATTTTTCTTTATTATAGATACCTATAATAGAGTCTGATATTTTCATTCCCAGATTGTTACCTTCTCAGCATGAAAGTCATTAAACTATTTTTAAATATTTTGTTTTTAAGATACTTTTATGTGTAACAATTGAAGTTTTGATATAAATGACCTAAAATATTTTGTCAAATAGATTTATCTTGTAAATGAGACTAAATCTAAGTTGCACTTAGTATTAACAAGTTTTATTAAAAATATTCAATGACTGCTGGATGCAATGGCCCACGCCTCTAATCCCAGTAGCCCAGGAGGTTGAGGCAGGAGGATTTTGAGTTAAAAGCCAGCCTCAGCAAAAGCAAGGCACTAAGCAACTCAGTGAGAACCTGTCTCTAAATTAAATAGAAAAAAAAAAAATAGGGCTGGGGATGTGGCTCAGTGGTTGGGGTCCCCTGAGTTCAATTTCTAGTACCAAAAGAAAAAAAAAATTCAATGTCTAAAAATTCCTGGTTGGATTTAACACTAATAATAAAGTAGATGGTATTAACTATTTGAATGAGCCTTTAAAAATATTGTTTGCTTGGGCTAGGGATATAGCTCAGTTGGTAGAGTGCTTGCCTCACAAGCATAATACCCTGGGTTCAAATCCCCAGCACCGCAAAAAAAAAAAAAAAAATTGTTTGCTCAATTGAAACAGTTTCAGTGTGGTGGCATATGTCTTTAATTCCAGAGACTTGTGATTCTAAAGCAGGACAACTACAAATTTGAGTTCAGCCTTGGGAATTCAGCAAGACCGGCTCTCTAAATAAATAAATAAAGGACTAGGAGTGAGGTTCAGTGGTAGAGGGCCTCTGAATTAAATCCCAGTATAAAAAACAAACAAACAAAAAACCCTCTTAGGTAAAATATTAGAAGTCTTCATTTCAAATTCTTTATTGTTAAAGCTGATTCATATTTCCTAATTTTTTTCATTGATTACAAATCGTGTTCAAACCTTGAGTTTTAAGTGAACATGACTGTTTTTGTGTGTAAAATATGCATTTATCACTTTAAACACCAAGTTTTTGATAACTGTTAACACTCAACATTGACATTACTTGGAATAAGTCATTCATTTTAGAAAGTCTTGTATTTTATATTAATTCTTGCACACTATCAAGACAGTTCAGGATGTTTTAAGCCATGCTCTAAGCTATCATTCATTGTCATGTTCTTTCAGTTTTAGAATATGTTAAAGGAATGTTAAGAAGTTTATCAATACTGACACTTCAGTCTGAATTTTCCAATCTACAACTTTTACTTGAAACATTTAAAAAAGTGTACATGTTGTAAATGTACAGTTTAATTTTTGCAAAACCAAATGCACCCATTAATTAGCATCCAGATTAAGAAACAGAACACACTAGCATCCCAGAAGCCTAAATCCTTGTGCTCTCTGTCAGTTACTTCCTTCTCACTCAAGGGTAAATAGTATCTTGTTTTGGACTTCAGATAAACAGGAAAATTGCAATATATATTCTTTTGTGTCTGGCTACTTTTACTATATCTTACAGTCCTGAGGTAGTTATTATGTGCAGTAATAGATCTTTTACCTAATGTATTGTGTAAATATACAATTTTTCTATTTGGGTTTCTATTATGAATGGTAGTGAATAGTAACAATTATGAATCATTTTGATAAGAAACATTTACTGCTCTAATATGGTAGCAAGTAGTCATATATAGTCCTTCAAACTTTAAATTAAATTGGAAATTAGTTCCTTATTTGCACTATCCTTATTTCAAGTGCTCAACAAATATCTACATATGACTAACAGCTATGAACAGCACAGAATATCAAGTATTTCAATTAATATGAAAGTTCCACTGTACAACACTGCATACATATCTTGATGAATATATGAATTACTGGGTCATAGAGTTTGTGTATGTTGAGCACTGACAGATAATAGTTTCAAACAGTTTGGTGGTGGTTATTTTTAAAAAAATATTTTATGGTACTGGGGATGGAATCCAGGGCCTTGCACATACTATGCAAGCACTCTACCACTGAGATACATCCCCAACCTCAATTTAAACTTTTGTTTGTTTGTGGCACACTGGTGATTTAACTCAGGAGAATTTTTATCTCTGAGCTACATCCCAGCCCCTTCAATTTTTTTTTTTTTTTTTTTTTTTTGGCAAAATAAAAAAAAGAACTAGACATGTAGCTCAGTGGTAAAGCACCCCTGGATTCAATGCCCAGTACCAAAAAAAAAAAAAAAAAAAAAGGAACTAAAAAACAATTAAAAAAATTTTTTTTAAGGAATCTCCCATACTGCTTTCCAGAGTGGCTGTACCAATTTGCAACTTCACCAGCAATGTATGAGTGTGCCTTTTTTCCCACATCCATGCCAACACTTATTATTGCTTGTGTTCTTGTTAATAGGCATTCTACTTGGAGTTAGATGAAATCTTAGGGTGGTTTTAATTTGCATTTCTCTAATTACTAGAGATGATGAGCACATTTTCATATATTTGTTGATCACCTCTATATCTTCTTCTGTGAAGTGTCTGCCCAGTTCCTTAGTCTATTTATTGACTGGGTTTTTTTGTATTTTTGGTGTAAAGTTTTTTAAATTCTTTATAAACTTTGGAGATTAGTGCTGTGTCTGAAGTGTGTATGGAAAAGATTTTCTCCCACTCTTGTAGACTCTCTTTTCACATTATTGATTACCATTTGACCCAGCTATCCCACTCCTGGGTTTATACCCAAAGGCTTTAAAATCAGCATGCTACAGTGACAGTCACATCAATGTTCACAGCCGCTCAATTCACAATAGCTAGATTGTGGAACCAATTTAGATGCCCTTCAACTGATAAAATGGATAAAGAAACTGTGATATATATATACACAACGGAATATTACTCAGCCATAAAGAAGAGTAAAATTATGGCATTTGCTGGTAAATGGATGGAGCTGGAGAATATCACACTAAGTGAAATAAGCCAATCCCAAAAAACCAAAGGCCAAATGTTTTCTCTGATAAGTGGATGATGATATGTAATGAGGGGAGGGTGGCAGGGGTGGGCAAGAGAAGAATGGAGGATTTGGATTGTGTAGAGGAAAATGGGGCAGGTGGGGGTGGGGGAAGGAAAGATAGACTGAGACAGACATTATTACCCTATGTACACGTACAACTATATGAATGGCGTGAATCTACATTGTGTACAACCATAGAAATGAAAAATTGTATTCCATTTGTGTACAATGAGTCAAAATGCAGTCTGTAAAAAAAAACACTCACCTTGAACCTGAAATCTTCCCACCTTAGCCTCCGAATTATTGGGATTACAGGTGTGCATCACCACACCCAGCTTCAATTTAAACAATTAAAATACTATACTTTTTACTGAGAACTGCAATATGCTAACAGTAAAACCAATAATAATAATAATAAAAACTTAGAAGCAGTAGCAACTGTTATAGAGAGGAACACTTCAGAGGTAAGGCACAACACAGCTGTTATGACACAAGCCTAGCTAGTTGATGCTGCAAATGTTTTCAGATGCCATTATAATCGTTATTACAGTAGAACTAATGGATCTACATTAGAGTTCACATAATTTATTACCCCTAACCATTCTTTTTCATTTCATTTCTTTCTTTCTTTCATTCATTCATACCAGGCATTGAACCCAGGGGAACTTAACCACTGAGCCACATCCCCAGCCCTTTTTGTATTTTATTTAGAGACAGGGTCTCACTGAGTTGCTCAGGCCTCACTAAATTGCCAAAGGTGGTTTTGAATTCTCAATCCTCCTGTCTCAGTCTCCCAAGTGGCTGGGATGATAGGAGTGCGCCACTGTGGCCACCTTGAAGTAAGATATTATTTTAAAAACAAAAGTGATACAAGTTCCTGAAGACAAAAAATAGCTAAAATGTGCACTAGTAATAATATAAAAACTAATAACAATCATTTAAAAATACTCAACTAGTTTTGTGGAACATAAAATACATTGTTTTTTTACTTTATTCAAAAATTTCCCCCAGGGCTAGGGATTGAACCCAGGACACTGGGCATTCTTAGGCAAGTGCTCTATCACTGAGGTACACCCCTGAGCTACATACCTAACCCTTTAGTTCTTATTTTGAGACAGGGTCTTACTAAATTGCTGAGGCTAGCCTTGAACTTGCGATCCTCCTGCCTCAGCCTCCCAAGTTGCTGGGATTACAACCGTGCACCATATGCTTGGTTCAATGTTTTATTACATCAAAATGTTTAAGCCAAGTATAGTGGTGCATGCCTGTTATCTCAGAAACTGGGAGGTGCTGAGACAGAAGAATCGCAAGTTCAAGGTCAGACTGGGTGACTTAGATCCTGTCTCAAAATAAGAAAAGAAAAAGAGTGAGGGGTGGCTGGAGATATAACCGAATGATAGTGTACCCCTGGGTTCAATCCCAAGAACTGCCCAAAATATAAAAAATAAAAAATAAAAAATGATGACATTTTCAACAATACTTAAAAAAATCTACTTTGAATTTTAGGTTAATATAAATTTTTACTAATTTAGAACTATATATTAAGATATTAATTTTGGGAACATTTTTTAGAAATGGACATACTATTATATATAAAACATTCTTGTAGGCCTTTAGATATAAAGGATTTATAATGGCTCATAAAGTTTTAGTTATCTTCCTAAGCTACTTAATAAAATGTTAATATAGACTTGATTTTTTTCATCAAAATTTCAATTATTTTACAATAAAATTGTAACTGAAGTAAACATGTCTCATAATTATTCTTTGGAAGACTACTATTCATTGTGAGTATTATAACTGACAACACTTTTTAGAGCACACACACACACACACACACACACCCATGTAAGAGACAAAGGATATACAGATATGTGGCTAATTCTGTGTAAAAAATACAAATGACCTAATAATGAGGTTGGAGGTATCATTAGTGTAGCAGTACTGTATCTTATACATATCTACAAGTCATGTTTTTAAACTGACAATGTTTTAACTATTTTTCTGATTAGCACATGAAGCTGATATTGGTGAAGACTGAAACAATATAAATCATATTATTTGTACCCTAAACAAAGCAGGTTTCAGGATTAAATGCTATTATTTTAAAATACCCTTTTTAGAATGTGAATACTTAATTTTATCCTATATCATTAGGTATAATAAACATGATCCATAAGTGAACTTTTTATACAAATCCTTTTTTGGGGGGATGGGTATTGAACCTATGGCCCCATGCATGTGAGCCAAGCAGTTTAACACTGGGCTATACCCCCTGTCCTAAGCAAATCTTAAAGTGATGATAATTTTTAAAAATTACACTGTTTTTTAGTGGGGAAGAATGAAGGAACTTCGGATTGTGCAGAGGGGAGTAAAGGTTAGGGTTAGGTTAGGTTAGGGCGGGGCTGAGAAGGACAGTAGAAGGAGACAGACATCATTATCCTATATACATGTATGATTACACTACTGATGTGACTCAGCACCAAGTACAGCCAGAGGAATGCAAATTTATGCTCCATTTGTGTACAATCTGTCAAAAATGCATTCTACTGTCATTTACAACCAATTAGAACAAATAAAATTTGTTTAAAAAATTAAACTTTTTTGATAGACGTGGTCTGAAAACTCCATGACCTGGTCCTGACCTCTAAGCTTTTGGGGGAAGATTCCAAGAGTCAACACTATGAAAACCAAATAGCTCGGTGTAACAAAGGACTGGCCTCAGGAATTTTTAAGTCTGACAAATGCTTATTACAATTACTACTTCTGTAGTCATACATCTTTCCTTACTACTTATTATTTTAAATTCTAGAAGTTTAATATTTCTGGTGTTTCTAATATGTTTTCCTAAAGTTTTTTTTTAAAAGTAGTGTATGTGAGGCTGAGGTTGTGGCTGGCTCAGTGGTGCAGCGTTTGCCTCCCATGTGTGAAGCACTAAGTTTGATTCCCAGCACCACATATAAATAAATGGATGAAATAAAGGGTTCATTAACAACTAAAAAATAAAAATAAAAAGTAGTATACATGCTTTTCTGTATTCTAGGTCAAAAGTGCTTCCCACTTTTCGTGTAGTTTAAAATTACCTTTTTAGGGGCTGGGGTGCTGGGTTAGACTGTCAGCACCACATAAAAATAAATAAAAATAGAAGTGTCTACCTACAACTAAAAAATATTTAAAAAATAAAGTAAAATAACATTTTGGGGACCTGAGGGTATAGCTCAGTGGTAGAGTGCTTGCCTACCAAGTACAGGTCCTGGGTGTGATTCCCAGCACACAAAAAGTAAATTAATTTATTTAAATAAGCTTTTATTTCTTTTTTGAACGGATGGGGAAAGGGAGAAAGATGGGCTTGATACCTTGCTAATTTGGAAGGCTTGCTTCCAAAGTGCTGGATATTTCCTGATGAATGAGTTTGCTAAAGGAACACATACCAAGATATGACCATATTACCATATTGAGGACAGCAGTTAACTCTTCCAGGTTAACTGCAGAAAGGAAAATACAATAATTTGCTAACAGTTAGTAAGCATTTGCTATTTTATGGACATAAATAAATAGTGTGTGCGTGTGTATGTGGTGATGGGGATCAAACCCCAGGCCTTGCATACGTGCTAGATAAATGATCTACTGGGGCTGGGGATATAGCTCAGTTGGTAGAGTGCTTGCCTTGCAAGCACAAGGCCTTGGGTTCAAATACCCAGCACAGCAAAAATAAATAAATAAATAAATAAAAATAAATGATCTACCACCAGAGCTACATTACCAGTCCCAAACATTTTATCCACTTTATGAATATTAAAGGCATATGTAGAACCTATAAATTATTTACAACAAAAATTTCACTAATAAAAATTTCTTAGTATTTTCCTTAGCAAAAAATTGTACATTTGTTGGAGAGTGCCTGATACTTGTTAAAATATCAAGTAATACAGGACAAGGTGTTATAAAACAAAACACACAGCTGGGAAACATTTTATTTTTTTCTACTTCGTATAACACTGCTCAGGACCACAAGATTTTATATCTTTTTCCCATACTTTTCTGATTTAGGAGTATCACTTAAAAATATTTACTGATGCTATAAATATCATTGTTTTTCTATATATTAATAATTTTAATGAATGCCATATGCTCTTGCTCCTTTGGTCAGAAAGATAAACAGAAACTTTAAATCAGATGTTTAGACATTCAAAATGGTTTTTAAAAGCATACCTACACAAACCAAGTCTATATTAGCAGCTATTATTTTAAAAATTACATACAATTTAAAAAACAAATTTTAAATTTTAAATAAAAAAGATTAATGGCCAATTAAAGAAAGTTTAAGCATCATATTTTAATTTTTAGGCTATTCAGAAATATATTTTGTGAATAATAAGAATTATTTCATAAATATATATGTATAAATATAAATATATATCTACAGGATCTGTGATGCAGGAGAAAACTCTTTTAAAAAAAAAAAACATTGCACTTTTAGAATATCAGGATGCTGTCAAATTTATCCTCAAGTGAAATATAATTACCGATTCAGGTGCTTTTGGCACAAGTTTTTAGGTGAATATTAACACAATCTTAAAAACACAATGCTTTTATATTTTATTCACTGGAATATGAAGAATCAAACAGTTTAGAATTCTGACCAAAAAATCCCAGATAACTGTAATTGCTTAATTAAATACAAAAAATATTGTTGTAAAAAGACCTTAAACCTGCCTTTTCATCTCAACATGTGAAATTTTACCAGCAACGTTTTCTCCAATCCCTTCAGCAAGAAGTCCCAGCCTACATACAAATGCAACATTGTCTTTTTCTACTCATGAAACACTTGGATCACACTCCAGTATATAAAGACAAAAAATAAATGTATAATAAAAAGATTGGATAAATCAGGAGAGGCTTTTTGGTCTTGAATTCTTCACCCACTAACAATGAAGCAGCACTGTAGGCAGCCCAAAACACACCAAACAGCTTTAAAAAAAAAAAAAGAAAAGAAAAAGAAAGACAAAAGGCAGCATATTAGCGAATCAATTACTTTTTTGGTTATCATGGAGTAAAAATAATGTTTATAATATTTTTTAAAACCAACCACCAATTGTGGTAAATAAGAAAACTTACTAAAAATGTTAAAAACATTAAAAATGTTCATCCTTGCTTGGTTCCTTAACTATAAATATGGTCTTTTAAAAACATTAGACCTGTCTATCATAATAATCACTTGGGGTGCCTATTGCAAATGACCTACCACTGAGCCAGTCCCCAACCCTGATAAAGCAACTTTTGAAAAATTTATTATTGGGCCAAATTCTTGAAACTAAATTAACCCCTAAGAGATAGAAAATTGGTTTTGTTTTGTTTTTTTTTTCTTCTTCTAAATAAGTGAGAGAAAAGATTGAGTAAAATATATCCACAAGCCCTTTTCGTTTTCTTTTGAGACAGGGCCTTGCTAAATTGTCCAGGCTGGCATCAAACTTGTGACCCTGCTGCCTCTGCCTCCCAAGTAGCTGGGATTACAGGCATGTCTACTTTGCCTGGCTTAGTCACTTCAGACATTTTATAACATAAAATGAAGAGAAAAAAATCAAGGATTCTATAATAGAAACTGCATTGAGCAGAGTTTCCCAACTTTGCAATATTAACACTTTAGGCCAATAATTCTTTGTTGTGGGGGGTGTCCTGCCCTCTGCCTACCATATGCCCTTTACTCACCATGCTAGTAACCTCCTCCTCCTCCTCCTATCTATGATACTCAAAACTGCCTCCAGATATTGCCAAACAATCCTGGGGAGCAAAATTGACTTCAGTTGAGAACTAGAACACACTTATTCTTAATAATAATAATGATGATGATGATGATGATGATGATGATGATACTGGAAGATGATTGAAAACATACTTGGGACAGTCCAAGTTTCTTCCATGTTTTTTAAATGTTAAAAAAAGAAAAAAAGACCCACGAAATAACTGAAACATATAGAAAGGTATAAAGAATACCCTTATGTATATGTGAATACACAAATGGTGTGAATCTACAGCATGAACAAACCATAGAAATGAAAAGTTGTACCCCAATAGTGCAATGAAACAAAATGCATTCTGTATAAATAAAAAATAAAGGTATAAAGAAATACATTAAGCAAAATTATGATCAAATTGTATTTACAGATGATTTTTTGTTATAAATGATTAGATTACGTATTACAGAAATTTTAAAAGTTAAAATTAGTGGTTGTAGATTAAACTATTGTAATCCTAGAATTAACTGACTGAAATTAGAAATATGTATAATAGCCCACTACCCACAGAAGATTAAATGGTTAGAAAAAAAAATTAGAAAAGAAAAATCTGAAGTTTAAAAACAATTTTAAGAGTCAGAAATGGTGGTGCACATCTGAATTTCAGCAACTCCAGAGGCTGAGGCAGGAGGATCCTAAGTTCAAAGCCAGGCTCAGTAACTTAGCAAGGCCCTAAGCAACTTAGTGAGGCCATGTCTCATAACAAAAAATAAAAAGGGCTAAGGATCAATCCCCAGTACCAACAACAAATTTTTTTTTTTTTAGAAACCAATTTTATCCTAAATTTTAAATGATATTTTCAAAAGATATTTCTATTTTATGATACATTCATATGTTGCATAAAAAATATTAAGGGGACTGGGGTTGTAGCTCAGTGGTAGAACGCTTGCCTATTATGTGTGAGGCACTGGGTTTGATTCTCAGCACCACATAAAAATAAATAAAGGTTCATCAACAACTAAAAAAAAATACTAAGGACTAACTTCCATTTGAGATACACTGACTAAAAGTGACAACACTTTTAGCAATTTTAAGTAATTTCAGAAATATTCAAACATGCTTAACCAAGTAAAATAAAATACAGCATAAAATGACCCTAAATGACAGTAAAGTGGTATGTTCATAAAGTTAGAATAATTGAATGCCAGCATGAGGCTTACTGCTGCATCCTAAGACTTTTACACTAAGTTCTAACAATACCAATTAAATGAGAAAGATTTTAAGGTTAGAATGTAGAGGAAAAGAAGCTTTTCTTGTTTTTTGGTTTTTTAAAAGTATTTTTTAGTTGTCGATGAACCTTTATTTTTAATTTATTTATTTCTTTGTTTATATGTGGGGCTGAGAATTGAATCCATTGTCTCACACATGCTAGGCAAGTGCTCTACTACTGAGCTACAGCCCCAGCCCCTTTTCTTGAAGTATTCAAACAGTTCAAACATAAAAAGATGATCTCAAAATAATCTTATGTATATTTGTAATAAGTTATCCTTTGAGTGCCTACTGTGTACCAAGCACTACAGTAGGCATTATATGTACTTTAAAATCTTCATAACAAATCCTAAAAAACTAGTTAAGACTTCTAGTGTTAGCTGGACACAGTGGTGCATGCCTGTAATCCTAGCAGTTCAGGAGGATCTCGAGTTCAAAGCTGGCCTCAGCAACAGTGAGGTGCTAATCAACACAGTGAGACTCTGTCTCTAAAATAAAATACAAAATAGGGCTGGGTATGTGGCTCAGTGGTCAAGTGCCCCTGAGTTCAACACCCAGTACCCTCCAGACTCACACACAAAAAAGACTTCCAGCGTTGCCAGGTGCAGTGACCCAGGCCAATAATCCCAGTGACTCAGGAGGCTGAGGCAGGAAGATTGCAAGGCCAGCCTTACTCAGCAATTAAGAGAGATCCTGCCTCAAAATAAAAAGGGTTGGGGATGTGGTTCAGTGGTAGAGTGCCCCTGGGCCCAATCCCTAGTACCACCACCACCAGAACAAACAAAAAGATTCCCATTGTTAAGAACAAACTGAGTATAAAAAAAGTTAAGATACCTTCAGAAGACTAGAATGTAAAAAACATATAGAAACAGGATTTGAATTCAGAACTGACTGGTTCCAAAATCCACATTCTTTTTAATACCCAATGATTATTAAAGGAAGTTCTCTTTTCCAAAATACTACTGAAATTTTTTTAATTTTTAAAAATCTGTTCTTTTTAGTTATACATAACAATAGAGTCTATCTTGACATATTTATACAAACTGATAAAACAGTTTTAGATTATAATATTCTTAGAGGACTAGGAACGTTTGCTTTACTAGAAAACAGTAAAGTACTTCATATAATTCATACCACATAACTTACTTTTATAAGTGTAGATACCACTTCAAATGATCCAACCACCAAAAGTATTGGAGCTATTACAATGAGAGGAAGTAATGAATATCCTATAACTCCAAGAACTTGGCCATATGCAACCTGTGAATTTTCAAAAATTTAAATGAATATCATAGAAATCAAGATACTCAATCACTATTAATCACCAAATATTCATTGTTGTACTTATGTAAGCGTGGAAATTAAGAAGAAATCAAAGTATCATATCTATTATATTTCAAATTATCTTGTACTCTGCAATGTTCCTAGGCCCTATCACCAACCACCTTGATTAAAATTAACATTAATTTGCTGATGAAACTTAAATCTACATTTATAGTCCTTACCTCTCTCTTGAGTTTCAGGATTATACATCTAATCACCTTTCTTATATCTCTACATTTTACTTTGTCTCTACTTCCTCTAAATTGTGGAGGATTGAAGGGACCACAAATATCCTAGTTAGATGAAAAATCCATTATGAAGAAACTGATTCTTTTTTTTTTTTTTTTTTTTTTGTGGTACTAGGGATTGAACACCGGGGTATTTAACCACCGAGCAACATCCCCAGCCCTTTTTGTATTTTGTTTAGAGACAGGGACTCACTAAGTTGCTTAGGGTCTCACTAAGTTGCTTAGGGTCTCGCTAAGTTGCTGAGGCTGGTTTTGAACTCCCAATCCCCTTGCCTCAGCCTCCAGAGCCACTAGGATTACAGGCATACGCCACAACGCCTAGCTAAGAAACTAATTCTTTTTTTTGTTGTTGTTGTTGGTGCTGGGGATTGAAAGGAAACTAATTCTTGACAAGACTAAGTGCTTTGTTCAGGGAAGCAAAGATGGCAGGTAACAGAGTTACGTTAAGATCTAGGTTTCTTAATTCCTAAATCACACAAACAATTTTAGTGAGATCTATTTTCATCAACATAGACTAGGTCTGTTCAGGCTATCTATCTATCTATCTATCTATATTATAGATATATACATCTATTATAGCTGTATATATCTCAAGTATATATACACACACACACATATAATAATGATTATATATTATATATAAAATAAAGAAAAAATAAGTAAAAATATAATTTTAGGGGCTGGGGTTGTGACTCAGTGGTAGAGTGCTTGCCTGATACATGTGAGGCACTGGGTTTGAGCCTTAGCACCACATAAAAATAAATAAGATAAAGGTATTGTGTTCATCTACAACCAAAAAATGTCAAATACATATATGTAATTTTAAGTGTTATTAGAATTAGGATTTCTATATGTAGAGCGAAAAAGTTTCGTGTTGCTATAAATTTATTATACATCTAATATTATTCCCTCCTGAAACTCCATTAAATGGGAAGGGGAAAAAAGAGGCTTCCCTTTTTTTTTGAGGTGCCAGGGATCAAACCCAGGGCCTCGTGCATGCAAGGCAGGCACTCTACAACTGAGCTATATTCTAGCCTAAGTCTTTTTGTATAAGAGGAATAAACAAGAGAAGAGAATACAAGATAATACCAACATAATTTTGGAAGTTGGAAAGCAAAGCAACTAGAGCGAAATAACAAACCTGTAGGATTTTTCAACCAAATATAAGAAGAGGGCTTAAGGTTCCTGCATGTAACAATTGATATTCATAGAGTTAGTCTGATGAGTCATATTATAATTCTGGCATCTCCTGTTTTATTGACTCCACAGAATAAACAACTTAAAGGTTCTCAAAATGGCCTCTGGACCTCTTTCAGAAGACTGTTAAGATCAAACTGCTTAAAAATAATAGTAATAAAACATTATTTGTCCTTTTCATTGGATTAATATTGGTACAGGACTCAACAATAGTGGATAAACTGACTCTTGACTTACCATAAATCAAGATGGTACAAACTGTATTAATAGTTACTATGGTCTTTACTACCATGTACTCACAGAAGAAGGAAAAAAAAAAAGGTTCCCTTATTAATGTAGTAAAAATGAGACAGATGAGGTGATATATGTCTGTAATCCCAGCCAATATGGAGGCTGAAGCAGGAGGATCAAGTTCAAGGCCAGTCTTAGCAACTTAACGAGACACTGTCTCAAAATAAAAAATAAAAAGGGGGCTGATATAGCTCAGTTGGTAAAGTGCTTCCCTCACATGCACAAGACCCTGGGTTCAATCCCTGTCACCATCAAAAATAAATATATAAAAAGGGTGGGGGATGTAGCTCAGTGGCAGTGCAACCCTGGGTTCTATCTCCTGTACCAAAGGGAGATAAAGAATATAGTAAAAAGGATTAATTTTATTAAATATCAACCTATGAATATGTCTTTTTAATATTCTCTTGTATGCTAACTAACTCAATGGTTAACCCAAGGAAGAACATCTGTGCTGTTTAAGTGAAAAGCTGAATTAGATGCTTTTTCCATGGAACATCATTTTTACTTAAAATAACAACTGATAGATAAACTAGGGTTATTCAGACTGGGGTACAGCAAGCATGCTCTTGAAAATGAATAAAGTGTATCTGCTGCATTAATAAAAACAACTAACAGTAAATTTTTGCAAATGATAAAATTCTAGCTTTCCAGAAAAAATTTGAATTTTAAAATCCTTGGCTGGACACCTACAATCCCAGGTACTTGAGAAGCAGAGACAGAAGGATAGCAAGGTCAAAATTAGCCTGATTAACTTAGCAAGACCCTGTCTCAAAATAAAAAATTTTAAAAATCTAGGATGTAGCTCAGTGGCAAAGTACAATTGAGTTCAATCTCCAGTTAAAAAATAAAAATAAAAAGGGTCAATATTTAAAATATCTGCAAAACTCAGTGAACTAATGTTTTCTCTATGTCCAAAATCATGCATAGGAAAAAAAGATTCATTCAAAGTAAATGTTAATGAAATAGTATAAAAAGTTCACAGATAAATTTTGAGATTCCTTACTGCAACTTTAAAGAAAAAAAGTAAGTTCTGGTGTAGTATCAGAGAATACTCACAATTATCTGAAAAAGCTATTAAAATACTCCTTTTACCAATTATTTATCTAAATGAATCCTCATTTTCTGTACATACTTTAATCAAAACAAAATTTAACTTTACAGATTGAATGTAGAAAGTGGATCTTAAAATTCAGCTTCCATTAAGCCAAACATTAAAGCTACTTGCAAAAATCTAAAGCAATGCTACTCTTTCTACTTTTTTGTTTAGGAAAAAGATATAGTTAATTTTCTTTAAAATGTACTGTTTATAGTTGGATTATTGTTAGCTTTAAATAAACAAATATTTTAAATTATTTTAATTTCTAACATGGCAAATATTGATAAATATAACCCACATAAAGAAATCTCTGTGACAATTTGAGAACTAACTTAAGAACAAACTTGAGAACTGCTGTAACAGAGAATAAATTATATTCTTCCCCAAAAAGCTAAATATGATTTGATCAGTGATATGGCATCTTCCCATTCCTCTTCATTCCTTGTAATATTTACTGAGTATCCTTACATTTATTACATACTCATCCAAGTAGTAGAAAAAGGAAGACATTTAGATATTGACCATCTTAAAGGAGCTAATATAACTTAAAAGTAATAATGGGTATAATGGTATCTGTAGCATCAAAAATAAAGCTTACCATAAAAAATAAAGGGTACTTTCAAAATTAACAACTTACTTCACCACCAAGAACTCTGGCCAGCAAGAAAATTGTCAGTGAACCAAATATCCAAATGGTTATAATCCATGAAACCACCTTAAGGGGGAAAAGAATTCATGTAATTAATATCTTATTATAATGTAATTAATAAACTGCTAACTTTTCAGGAATTCAGTTCCCTACCATATTAAAGACAGTTTGGCATACCCAATTTTAGGTCATAGAGGGCTGTGTAGAGTTTTCAGGTATCTTTCCAGAACTTAGAAAGGATATAATGTGAATACAATTATACAACCAAACTGAAAATTTAGAAATTATCAATTACCTAAGGAAATTTCAGTATTTCCAGATATATGATAAAATACAACTATATATAAATATATATATATATATATATAAAAAAAAAACGAAGTGTTCACTACTAATGTCATGGTTTACAGCATTCTGCAAGGAAAATTCATTCCTAAAACAAGTCGCCAGTCTTCTCTAGAAATCTTTAATACTTCTATTAATTACACATTTATCCAAATAGTAGACAATTATAACTCCTCAGATTTAATTTAATGACACATGTATACATTTAAAACTCTGTCTTCTGGGAGGTATGGAAGTAACACCCTAGTAGTAACATAAACACACTGATTACTTGATTTCTAAATATTCTCTAATTAAAGGAACTAAGACTCCTTACAGAAATCGTGCTTCTAAGTCTGGAACAGAGAAAATATTATATTAGCCTGGAACACTTTGTGGCATCAGAGGAAAGAAGTGCTCAAAAAGTATGAACACAGAAGGCAACATGAAGGAGTTTCCAAAGGTTAACAACATTCAAACAATTTAAGCAATAAAATAAATAATACTGGATTATATACTAGAGAAAAAAAAATCCATGAGTTCATACTGACATAAATAACTGAATAACTGAGTAAAGGAAAAGTAGAGAATACCCACAAATAAATGTGGTAGGAATGAAGAAAATAGAGAAATCACTATTCAGAAAATGCTGCAGCAATAATTACTGCATTAAGATCCATCAATGCTGGGTTGGGGAGATAGCTCAGCTGGTAGAGTGCTTGCCTCGCAAGCACAAGGCCCTGAGTTAGATCCCCAGTATGGCAAAAAAAAAAAAAAAAAAAAAAAAAAAAAAATCCATCAATGCCCTTTAAGACATATTGTGGACTTCTGACCTCCAGGTTATAAAATAACACATTCATATTGTTTAAAGCAACTAAGCTTGTGGCAATTTGCTATAGCAGCAAGAAATCAATTCAATGCCAATTCACTATAGTAGAGTTACTTTTTACTTCTCTAAAGCCTTAAAAGAGGATGAGACTAATGTATGTATATTGTATTCAAAATATAAAGACCCTGAGGACAAAGTGATTAAAATATCAGTAGTAATTTAAAAAAAAAACCTACTGATGGAATGCTTGCAATCATTTAATTCACTTAAAAAACAGAAAAATGAATAAAAGGTAGGAAAATGATTATGTATTTCATTTCAAACTTTTTATCCCATAGGGAAATCAGAAGAGGTATGGGCAGTCTTTCTGTCCACTTCTGGTCATACATTTATTCCCATGAGTCACACAAATATTAATACTTTCTGTGTGAATGCTTAGAAAGCATTAATCTTAGATACACTTGTTTAATTATAGAACAATTTTAGGAATGCAAAAGTGAGAAACACTAGGCAAATAAAGCATTACTCAAATATAATGTATTATTCACAGTTAATATTTGAATATATTTAATTTTTGAATTTATTACAAAAAAAGATATACTTACCCTAAACTGTCCATACAATGATATCATGGAAAAGAAAAGAACAACAGCCAGAGGACCCCAAAAGTCAGGATTGTCTCTCACCACTTGTCTATTAAAACCAAGTGATGGCATTGGCATCAAAACACATCGGATTTTGTAGTAAATATCCTTTAGATCGATATCCAATTCTTCCCTATAATTTTAAAATAAAAATTCTCAAAAGACACACAGTTTTGAATACTAAGTTGCAAAAGAATATAAGAAAAGTTTAAATATGACAGTATGATACCCAAAGGTCAACAACACATATTCTGACATGAAACATCCCAACTAATTTTAGAGATGTTTCAACATTTCATCATTTCTACAGCTGGGATATATATCACAATTGCTGGTGTCTTGTAACTGTTGTTAGCTTGGAATGAAACCAAGTGCTTCCAATATCTGTCTTCCTTTAGCCAGTCTCCTAGAGGACAGTTTAAGACAACTTTTAAGTAAATTTTTCTGCTTAAGATTTTTTGGGACTATACTGATATTTCAGACTATAAACCTACAGGAGAAGCAGTGTGAAGTTTATGTGATCAGCGGAAACTTTGTCTTCCAACATTCTACTCACTGTCAAACTGAAGCATATTTCTTTGGTGTCACTTTCTGTGTGACAGGTTATTTTTCATTCACCTTTACACTAAAGAGACTTTTTTTGGGTGGTATTGGGGATTGAACCAAGGACCTCACATATGCTAGGCAACTGCTTCACTGGTAATCGATATCCTCAGTCCAGAAACACTCCTTTGATTTCCCAGTTTTGTACTGTCTTGAGCACTGTACTTTTCATTAATGTGAAAAGTAACTTCATTTTATACTCCATAGCATCTTAGATTTGATCACATGTAATGTATTAAGAAAAATATGATGTTTAGTTCTTAATCTGTCAATAATTGATAACAAAGAAAAATTTGGTAATGCGTCAATTTTATGAAGGTATAAGATCTTCTTTCCAAATTATTACTTTCTTCACTTTTTTCCCTAGACAATAATCACAAAATTTCAAGTACTATGAAGTTAAAGGTAAAGTTTCTACAGTTCACCCAGTGGCAACTTTAGAATTTCTATATGAGAGATTTTGGATTTTGTTTTTTGGAAATTTAATTTGTTTTAAACCTGAATTTCAACAGTAAGCACCCAAGAGCCTTTTTAAAAAAAATAACTTTATCTATTTATTTATTTTTAATGTAGTGCTAAGAATGGAAACCCATTGCCTCACCTGTGCCATGTAAGTGCTGTACTAGTGAGCCATAACCCTAGCCCAACAACCCTATTTTTCTACGAATTTTTCAAATTCCTGTTTTTTTAAATACCTTTATTTCATTTATTTATTTTTATGTGGTGCTGAGGATCAAACCCAGTGCCTTACAGATGCTAAGCAAGCCACAACCCCAGCCCAAGAAATCTATTTTTTAAGACAGCACAATTACTTGAGTTAGCTAATAGACCCAGGTAAGCAGTGTAGAGTATGCATGTATGTGTATATGCATGTGTGTATGCATGTGATGCAGGATTACTATTCTTTTAATTTTTATACTCAATAGATTAATTATTGTTTGTTTTTTAAATTTCTAGCAAAATTGAAAACTGCTATTGTTTTTGACCAAAAGGGTTAGATTTTTCACATTATCTTTGAATAACATGAAAAAATATAAACATTCCACAGACTCTAGCTCTTTAAACATACAAAAATGCATATTGTTTTTACATACAAGAGTGGCTTGTTATCTTCAGGATCATCATCTTCAACTTCCAAAAGCCAGCCATACCCTCTTTGTCTCAGAAATGTAGTAGCTGTGGATTCTTTGATAAAATCTCCACCAAGGTTTAATTTGACATCTGGGGATGCTATGGAACCACTGAGGTCTTAGGAGAAAAGAGGAAAATTATAAACCAAGAAAAATATGTGAATCTTAACCAAGGTGAGTATATCCTTAATCAAAATAATTATCACTTGACAATCTAATCACAGATATTTGCTATTGTATACAATCTCAAAATTTTATAGTTGATAAACATCTTATCATTTTCTTACTTGCTTTAAAAAAATTTTTTTTCTAGGACCAAGGACCGAACTCAGGGCCTTGCCCATGCTAGGCAAGTGCTCTGCCACTGAGCTAAATCCCCAACTCCTTACCATTTCTTTATTTTATAAGAAAATGAAAGATGAAAGGTAAAAAGATACAAAAGTTTCATAGCTGATTAGCTGGATTCTAGACTTAGAACAATAAACTTTAAAATTTACTTATTTTTTAGTCTTTTTTTATTACAAACAAATGGGATACATGTTGTTTCTGTTTGTACATGGAGTAACAGCATACTATTTTCGTAATCATACATTTACATAGGGTATTGATGTTTGATTCATTGTTATTTTTTCCTTCACCCCCACCCCTCCCACCCCTCTTTTCCCTCTATACAGTCCCTCCTTCCTCCATTCTTGCGCCCCTCCCACCCCCCATTATGTGTCATCATTCGCTTATCAGTGAGATCATTCGCCTTTTGGATTTTTGAGATTGGCTTATCTCACTTAGCATGATATTCTCCAATTTCATCCATTTGCCTGCAAATGCCATAATTTTATTATTCTTTATAGCTGAGTAATATTCCATTGTATATATATACCACAGTTTCTTTATCCATTCATCAATTGAAGGACATCTAGTTTGGTTCCACAGTCTGGCTATTGTGAATTGAGCAGCTATGAACATTGATGTGGCTGTATCTCTGTAGTATGCTGATTTTAAGTCCTTTGGGTATAGGCCAAGGAGTGGGATAGCTGGGTCAAATGGTGGGTCCATTCCAAGTTTTCTAAGGAATCTCCACACTGTTTTCCAGAGTGGCTGCACTAATTTGCAGCCCCACCAGCAATGTATGAGTGTACCTTTTTCCCCACATCCTCTCCAACACCTATTATTGCTTTTATTCTTGATAATCGCCATTCTAATTGGGGTGAGATGGAATCTTAGTGTAGTTTTGATTTGTATTTCTGTTATTACTAAAGTTGGTGAACACTTTTTCATATGTTTGTTGATTGCTTGTAGATCTTCTTCGGTGAAGCATCTGTTCATATCCTTAGCCCATTTGTTGATTGGGTTATTTGTATTCTCTTTTTTTTTGTGGTGCTGGGGATCAAACCCAGGGCTGTGGGCTTGCAAGGCAAGCACTCTACCGACTGAGCTATCTCCCCAGTCCGGGTTATTTGTATTCTTGGTGTAGAGTTTTTTGAGTTCTTTATATATTCTGGAAATTAGTGCTCTATCTGAAGTATGAGTGGCAAAGATATTCTCCCACTCTGTAGGCTCTCTCATTGCATTGCTGATAGTTTCCTTTGCTGAGAGAAAGCTATTTAGTTTGAATGTATCCCAGTTATTGATTCTTGCTTTTATTTCTTGTGCTATGGGAGTCCTGTTAAGGAAGTCTGGTCCTAAGCCAACAAGGTGAAGATTTGGACCTACTTTTTCTTCTATAAGATGCAAGGTCTCTGGTCTGATTTCGAGGTCCTTGATCCATTGTGAGTTGATTTTTGTGCAGGGTGAGAGATAGGGGTTTAGTTTCATTCTGTTGCATATGGATTTCCAGTTTTCCCAGCACCATTTGTTGAAGAGACTATCTTTTCTCCATTGCATATTTTTGGAACCTTTGTCTAATATGAGAAAATTGTATTTATTTGGGTTTGTGTCCGTGTCCTCTATTCTGTACCATTGATCTACCTGTCTATTTTGGTGCCAATACCATGCCATTTTTGTTACTATTGCTTTGTAGTATAGTTGAAGATCTGGTATTGCGATACCCCCTGCTCCATTCTTTCTGCTAAGGATTGTTTTAGCTATTCTGGGTTTCTTATTCTTCCAGATGAATTTCATGATTGCTTACTCTATTTCTGTAAGGTACATCATTGGGATTTTAATTGGAATGGCATTGAATCTGTATAGCACTTTTCGTAGTATGGCCATTTTGACAATATTAATTCTGCCTATCCACCAACATGGGAGATCTTTCCATTTTCTAAGGTCTTCCTCAATTTCTTTCTTCAATGTTTTGTAGTTTTCATTGTAGAGATCTTTTACCTCTTTGGTTAGATTGATTCCCAAGTATTTTATTTTTCTTTTGAGGCTATTGCAAATGGAGTTGTTTTCCTCATTTCCCTTTCAGATGTTTTGTTGCTTGCATATAAAAATGCTTTAGATTTATGCGTGTTGATTTTATAGCCTGCTATTTTGCTGAATTCATTGATGAGGTCTAGAAGTTTTCTGGAGATTTTTGGATCTCTAAATATAGAATCATGTCATCAGCATATAGTGACAGCTTAAGTTCCTCTTTTCCTATTCGTATCCCTTTAATTTCTTTAGTCTGCCTAATTGCTCTGGCTAGAGTTTCAAGGACAATGTTGAATAGAAGTGGTGAAAGAGGACATCCCTGTCTTGTTCCTGTTTTTAAAGGGAATGGTTTCAGTTTTTCTCCATTAAGAATGATGTTGGCCTTGGGCTTAGTATAGCCTTTACAATGTTCAGGTATGTTCCTATTATTCCTATTTTTTCTAGTGTTTTGAGCATGAAGGGGTGTTGTATTTTGTCGAATGCTTTTTCTGTGTCAATTGAAATAACCATATGATTCTTATCCTTAAGTCTATTGACATGATGGATTACATTTATTGATTTACGGATGTTAAACCATCCTTGCATTCCAGGGATGAACCCCACTTGGTCGTGGTGCACGATTTTCTTAATATGCTTTTGGATACGGTTTGCCAATATTTTCTTAAGGATCTTTGCATCTATATTCATCAAGGATATTGGTCTAAAATTTTCTTTCCTTGATGTGTCTTTGCCTGGTTTGGGTATGAGGGTGATATTAGCTTCATAGAATGAATTTGGTAGGGTACCCTCTTTTTCTATTTCCTGGAATACTTTGAGAAGTACTCGAACTTTAAAATTTAAATGGAAGAGATATATGTAAAATATGTAAAATGATATGTGTAAAATTCATTACAAGATATTATTTTGGATTCTCTTCCATTGTTAATATACATTATGTACCTCAGAACAAAGTAATTATAAAAATTATTTTTAGACACACTACATATGTATACATACAAACCATTAGAAACAATTTATTTGCTAAAGGAAAACTGGAAATAAATTGTTCTTGGCTTTTTCACATATTTATTCATGTATTCTTTCACTTATATCATCAAATATCTAAAGTGTTTCATATATTAATGCTTAGTTCTAGTAAGAGTTCCCTGCTATTTCTTTTTTTTTTTTGGGTGCTGGTGATCAAACCCAGGGTCTTATGCTTACAAGGCAAGCACTCTATTGACTGAGCTATCTCCCCAGCCCCGAGTTCCCTGGTATTTCAATGAACTCTTTCCTTTACATTTTTAGCTCTAACAGAATGCTCTAACACAGAATTTGCTTCTCTTGAGATCATCTGTAACTTTTTTTTTTTTTTTTTTTTTTTTTTTGCAGTGCTGGGGAACTGAGCTATCTCCCCAGTCCCAGATCATCTATAATTAATACTAAAGTACTTAAAAAAAAAAAAAAAAACTAGGTTTTTTTGTATACATTATAAGAGCTTAATTTACACAATAACTCTAAATTCTAGTTTGGCTTTTGAGAACTATCATTAGAATTTTGGCTTAAGCTTCAATGAGAAGCTCAATTATGAGTCACATCCTGGTTGGGTTGTAACAACTGCAATTAATAATAATGTTTACATTGTGAAGCTGAGTTTTAGCTTAACTAAGAAAGATAGAAAATCATCTGTCTTGTGAGCCCTACTTTTCTATTCAAAATTCTTTCCAGAATAAATACTATGCAATATTAAAAAGCTTTCTTTTTGTTTGGTTGGTTGTTTTTCTTTTGCACTGCTGGAGATCAAACTCAGATCTTGGCCATGCTAGTCAATCAATCAATCATTCTACTATTGAACTATACCCCCAGGCCCTAAAAGTTTTTTTTTTTTGTTTGTTTGTTTGTTTTTAAATAAGAAAGTTTACTCTGATAGGGATTAAACACAAGTATTTTAAAATTCACTCTCCTTCCTTACTTTAAGTGTAAAACTAAACCTTGTAGATACTGTCAGAATCTTGAACTTAAAAAAAATTCTCACAAAATTACTTTCTGTTTGTCTTAATCTAAATTTATATTGCAAGAGGTGGAATTTAACTAAAATTCCAATTCTAATAGGTACAAAGAGGTTTTTTTTTTTCTTCTTGGTTTAAGAAGAGGAAAATTTAGATCAGGAAGTCAGAGTGGTGACACTGGAGGTTTTACAATTATGAGGCTGGAAAGGATCTTAACAATTTTTTCCTATACTTAAAGCACTTAATCTTTTTTTCTTTTTTTTCCAGTGCTGGGGATTGACCCCAGGACTTCACACACACTAAGCAAGTACTCCACCACTTACCTACACTCCTAGCCCTTAATCTTAATTTCAAAAAGGATATATAAATTACAGTGCTAAGAAACGTTGTGCTGAAGAATTATGTATATTTAGCACTTTGTCATAGCATGAATGTTAGAACCTCAAAAAGGCACCTTTGGCTTACAATTTTTTTTAGTATTTTCTGTTCCACGAAGTAAGCAAATAGCAAGTACACATGTAAAAATGCCAGCAACAGCAATTTGACACCTCATTGCCAAGACATAGTAGGTATGGGTAGGAAAAGGAAGAGGAAAGTCCAAAAAATTGGTAGTTGGCCTAACATGTTAACAAGTAAATGATAATGTTAGAGAACTAGGAAAAAGATTTAGTCATTCCAGGAACACAATTCACTTAAATTAA